>NC_072378.2:81910000-84310000 GCF_028885625.2 Pongo pygmaeus
TATATTTTTTTGAGTCAAGAGTGTCACTCTGTCACCCAGGCTGGAGTGCAGTGGTGCGATCTTGGCTCACTGCAGCCTCTGCCACCTGGGTTCAAACGATTGTCCTGCCTCAGCCTTCTGAGCAACTGGGATTACAGGTGCCTGCCACTGCACCCAGCTAATATTTGTATTTTTAGTAGAGATGGGGATTTCACCATGTTGGCCAGGCTGGTCTTGAACTCCTGACCTCGTGATCCACCCATGTCGGCCTCCCAAAATGTTGGGATTACAGGCATGAGCCACCGCACCCAGCCTGTTATGCCTATTTTACCACAATTTTTAAAAAAGAGTTAGTGGATTGAGATACAACTCTGTTTGTCAAATTATAGTTAATTGCAATCATAGGTTGGCTATGGATATAGGAATTGAGCAAAAATCAACTAAAGCATTCTGTAAGAATCAGTTGGAATTTGTAATAAAGTATATTGTATATTTTATTATCATTAGTAAACTGTGTGCTACATATCCTTTATATTAGTAAAGTTTAGAATAAACTTACATACATAAGTAACATATATAATATAGTATATTCTATATATAATATAGATACACATACATACACACATATTCCCAACAAAGAGCTGGTTGTTAATATTTACCAGCACACCACTGTCAGGATTGGGCTTTCTCTTATCTAGGAACTGAGATCCGCTCTGGTGGAAGGATCCCAGGTGGCCTGGGTTCGGGTTCCCAGGTTCTATTTCTGACTCCTCCACTTAACTATCTGTACGACTCTGGGCAACTTGTTTAGTTAGACTCTCAAGTGTTAGTTTCCTCTTCTGTTAAGTGAGAGCTAGATTGAGTAATCTGTAAGATTTTCTGCTATTAAAAGCTATGACCAGCCAGGCGCATTGGCTCACTCCTGTAATCCCAGCACTTTGGGAGGACGAGGCAGGCAGATCACAAGGTCAGGAGTTTGAGACCAGCTTGAACAACATGGTGAAACCCCATATCTACTAAAAATACAAAAATTAGCTGGGTGTGTGCCTGTAATCCCAGCTACCCAGGAGGCTGAGGCAGGAGAATCGCTTGAACCTGGGAGGTGGAGGTTGCAGTGAGCCGAGATTGCACTACTGCAGTCCAGCCTGGGTGACAGAGATAGACTCCGTCTCAAAAAAAAAAAAAAAAAAAAAAAAAAAAACTATGACTATAGCATTGTAAATTCCGTGAAATTAGGGGCTGTTTTTTATCTTTGCATTTACATAAGCACGTAGCATAGTTCTTTGCACACTCAATTAATGTCTGTCAAATTAAGTTGAATAGCGTTTTTCTCAAAATGTTGGTGGATTCTTAAATATAATAATAGCTAATATTTCCTGCCTTACTATGCACCAGCTGCTTTATCTCATGTAATTCTTTTAATTCTATGTAGTAGGTACAGTTATTGATTCCGCTTATACAAAGTAATTGAGATTTCCCAAGATGTCACAGCTAATAAATGACAAACTAAGATTCCAACTTGGCTCTATCTCATTTCACAGAAACCCTCTTAACCACTATGCTACACTACTTTTTATCCAGAATTAAGATCTTCCCTGAAATGCTAATCATGGAGAATCCTTCTGCAATGCCAGAAAGTGAAATGACAAATAATTCTTTACATCTATTCATTGCAACCCTAGAGGTGCTGTCATCTGTGTCTCAAATTTAGTTTGCAGCAGGATCATCTGCAGTTCTGAAATGCATATTCCTGGGCCCCGCCCCCCAACCTATTCAATCAGAATCTCTACGGGTGGTGCCACAAAGCCACATTTTTATTTTTTATTTTATTTTTATTTTTATTTTTTGAGACAGAATCTCACTCTGTTGCCCAGGCTGGAGTGCAGTGGCATGATCTCGGCTCACTGCAACCTCCATCTCCTGGGTTCAAGCAGTTCTCCTGCCTCAGCCTTCCAGGTAGCTGGGATTACAGGTGTGCACCACCACACCAGGCTAATTTTTTTTGTATTTTTAGCAGAGATGGGGTTTCACCATGTTGGCCAGGCTGGCCAACAACTGACTTCTGAGGTGCCCTCGGCCTCCCAAAGTGCTGGGATTACAGGTATGAGCCACCGCAGTCAGCCAAGAAGCTACATTTTTATCTGAACTATGATTTTGATATGGGGAACCCTAGACCACATTTAAGAGAAGCACCAGCCAAGAGCAGGGACTTTCAAACACTTTTAACCACAACCTAGAGTTAAGAAAACATTTTATATTGTGACCCACCATTCATATACCTGTGCCCACAAAAATGTGAACATTCTGATATTTTCCAACTCTATTCCATTCCATTGTACTTTTTAAAACTAATGGTCAAGTTTCATAAATTGATTTTATTCCTCACTAGTGGGTCACAATTTGCAGTTTATAAAATAGTGACTTAGAAAGGTTATATTTGTACCATGTGCCTTCTTTTTTCCTGATTTAAGAGTTTGCACATTAGCGAGACAGAAAGTCAGCTGTCATTCCTGTATACCTCAGTTAGCTCACCTGATTATTCCAGGCAAGGCTGGATTTACTCCTTATCCTCTGTTCCCAGAAAGAAAAGGATGAAGTTTTTTCCCTTGAAAAGGTTTTTGAAGGTGTCATTTAACTAGCAATTTCCTTTAGTCCCACCACTCCACCGACACGAGTTATGGCAGCTCGTGTCCCATTAGTGAGCTCTTTCCCCTTCAGCTCTGTGGGACAGGCTGCAGGGCCCAAATCTCTCTGAGCATCTCCTACCTGGCACAGCACAAGATTTATTTAGCATTTGGCCTAGGGTTTGTCCGACTGTTCCAGAGTTTGCTACCATTACTGTAGTAGGTATGAATAATTTTTCAAGTGTAAGCTTGTGACTTCTTTTTTACTCCTGAAATTATTGATCAAGGGGATTTCTGAATGATTTTGTGTTGGATTTAGCTAAAAAGAGTTTTATTTTCCTCCTGCTGCTGAAATGATCTCACATACCTTCATCTTAGCAAGTCCTTTAGATTTCATTTGGAAATTAAGATACGAAAGCTCTTTCCAGGGTTATTTTTATGGGATGAGTATGTAAGCTGAAAATAGGAAATATAGTTTGGTTAAGGGGAGCTACATTTGGGATGATCACGCACAAATTCCTAATTTATTTTATGTTAGCAAGAGAAGGCTGTCTTTGGTTTTCTTCCTTTCCTCTCCTTTTATTCTTTTTTTTTTTTCGTTTATTCAGCTACCTATTTGACACATATTTATTGGAGCCTACAGTGTACCAGACACTGGTGTAAAAATGCAATACCAACATGTCCTGATACTCAGGAGACTACAATCTAATGGTGAGGGAGACTGTAGTTAATCAATAATTATAATGTTTTAATGAAAGAGGTATCTGAGTCAGGGCAGTCAGGTAAAGCTGTTCCAATGGGGTGACACTGAGCTAAATTTCAAAGGGTGAATACAAGGATGAAGAAGCCAAAGAAGGAGGTAATAGAGAATTTGTCTTAGTTTGAGTTTCCCTGAATTCAGAGCCTGCAATAAGGACTTAGAGGCGGGTAGTTAATTTACAGCATGAGCCCCGGAAACTGGAGTGAGAGAGTGTGAGACAGAAAGAAAGACAAAGTCAAAGTAGATTGAGCTCATTGCCAACTATGGACAACTGGGACTTAATTCCACTGGGGACCTCGGGAGGAATGTAGGCACTATAGAATTATCTCCTCCCAAGGACAAGTGGTGGGGGTTCTGTCCGTTGTCTCCTATCTTTATTGGGATACAGGATGTGTGTGTGTGAAGGCTGGGGTGGAGGAAACATGAAGAACTGACTGTCTGGTTCTCCTCATTCTTTGTGGCTAGTGACAAATGGGGTGCAGTTGAGGGGGTTTTTAAAATCTTGTATTATTTTCTGAATGTTCTTCATTTCATGTGAGAGTTGAGGCTTGCTTAAATTTTCCTCAATCCAGCTCATGATTCCTTGCAATTTGAATAGATTATTTCCATAGTCTGATCTCAGTGTTAAGTGATGTGAATGTTCATTTGTTTCCATGTTCTGTGTTTTAGTGAAAAGTTAATTGTCTGGAGAAGGGCTGTTCCCTTGATGGCATTTGGAACCTCTGTATAAGTTTACCATACCATACTTTCTCATATGAAAAGAAGTATAATATCATCTTAAATAGGAACATCTGTGGAAATCAACTTTTGCTTGATAAAAACCTTTCTAGAACTGCTTCTTGGGTTTTGTTATTCCTTATTTTTGTGAGTGCAAGAGACTAATCAGAAGAATCATATTAATTTATTCATGATCAGTAAGCAATAGAGACCATACCCAATCTCATAATTATAATGTTAAAAAGAACACTGTGCACTAATACAAGAAAAAATGTGGATAGAAAAATAATTTAATAATTTAAAAGCAAAATATAAAATTTAGGAATACAATTTATCAATAAAATATTATTTTCTCATAATATCCACTCAAATCATATAATCAAGTTAGAATAGATTTTCTCATAATAAAGTAATTTGTAATAGAGACTATTCTCTTGCATAAGTAAAATGAATTTTAGTATAAGAGAGATAAAATCATTGCTGGAAATATTAATCAAATGTTAACCTGCTTTTTATTCTTTATATTTTCCAGATTCTATTTTTGAAATGACTTATAGTACTCCCTCTAAACATTACAATTTATGATTTTTTGTTATTTTAAAGTTGGCATGCTGAGATTACTTTTTTTTTTAGCAGATTCAACCTTTTGTTAACTTCAAGATGAAAAAGGGCTTAGTTGTAAACAGTTACTTCAAAGTAGAGATTTATGAGATTTAAGAGCTTTCTTAAGAGCACTAACAAGAAAGAATACTACAAATAATGACACTCCATCACTAGCATGTATTTTATAGTCCATATTTAGTTCTTTTTTCCCTTGGAACTTTGGAGTAAATGACGCATTTTTTGTGGGTAACATGGTCTTAAATAATTAAAAAATATTTTTAGGGTAAAAACCTTTTACTTCATTTGAGAATTTATGTCTTATGGAATTAGGTTTTAAGGCCGTGGGTGCTCAGATACAATTATTTATCAATAAGGCACCTTATAAATGCACATTATGACACCATAAAGAATAGACATGCAAGTATTGTCATGTCTGCTCTAAAAGTAGAGCTAGTGAATTACAGATTATAATTAGAATGAGAGACTAAATGATATTTAGGGCCATGTACAGGGCTTACTTCTTGAAATACATGGCTGCCAAATGCTTATGGTCACATTTTAAATGTTGTATTTAAATCCAAGGGGCCAATCACTTTTTATACCCAGTCTTCAGGACCACCTGTCCCAAGCTACAGTCAGCATGCTATTAACTACTGTTGTTTCCATGATCCCTAATAGCATCCATTTCTCTTATTGCACAGTATTTCAACATGATTATAGGAACATTCGAATTTTAAACTTGGAAAGAACTTCTAAAATTATATGTGTGGAGTGCTTTTCCATTTCAAAATCATTTAGGTATATGGAACACTCACATAAATGTTTAGCAACTGGTTTTCTAGGGGAAAAAGCCCTGATTTAAAACTTTTGACAATCTTTCTGGTGTAAATATTCCCACCATTTCAAGCTTCCAACGTTACTTCACAGAATGTGGCATTGTTTTTGTAGTATTTCTACCACACAGATACGTGTAAATAAACTTGACAGCCTAGATAATAGAAATATGTAGTAAAATAATTAGGAAGTAATGAATTTTGAATATTTGTAGCCATTGTTTTTAATATAATTTACTTAATTGTAGGTTTATATAATTTAATTTTTTTGAAAAAGGCTTGCCAAGTTCCTAAATTTAACAGTTGGCTCCGATGAGCTGGTACAAGACAGCTTCAGTATGCTACTTGGCTGTAGAGATATAGCAGATTTACAGATGAGGAAACTGGAGCTCAAAGGAAGAAAGGAAATTAACATGTATTGACCACTTATTTGAAGCCATGCAGGATGTTGGACAATGTCATAACTCATGTAAGCCTCAAAAAACTTAGTGAAATAAGAAGTGTTATTCAAGTTTTACAGATGTAAAAACAGAATTTTCCAAGAGTCATAATGCTATTAAGTGACAAAATCAAAATTAGAACTCAGATTCCTGGTTCACAGGATTCTTACTTTTGTTTGCACTAATATATCTTGCCCTCTAATTTCCATATAAGTCATGTTAGAACACCAGAGATGATCATGTCACACATGGCGAGATACAACCGTGGGCCCTGTGCCTTTTAAGACACTATTTTTTTAGACATGAATATGGCTATGGATTTTTAAAATTACAATATATAAACAGTGGGTAATTATAACTGTGTTAATCTGATTTCAGAGATAAACTGGCTTTAGATTTTTAGTAATTAGAAAGCTTAGCTAAAAATAAGCATGAACAGGAAAAATAGAAGTATATATACATATATACAGCATATTACTATTATCTAGGCTTTTCAAGTAGGGTGGATATTATCAGCATTCTCAATGTAGTATAGAAGTTATCATATTGAGTAGTAAAATACAGTGATGGGTGAAGAACATAAAACTACAAAAATTATAAATAATTACTTTTCGAGAACTCAATACTGTTAGGACAAATGGCTCAATACAGAGATGAGACAGAAGAGAGAGATGTTCAATAAACAATGTCTAAGGTGAATCTTTTATTCAGAGTGAATAACTTGCTACCTTTGTTATAGTATGATGCTTTTAGTCAGATATCAACAACAAATAGAAATCAACATAGAACAAGCTAATCTTCATCATGAAGTTCTTTGCAATCACTTTGAAGATTAATGTAATGTGATATTATTATACACTATTACACAAAAAAGACAAGTGCAAATGTTGTAAGAGAAAAAGATGTTAAATTAAATAGCCATAAAAGATTCTAATTATAATTAGGGCACCTTGTAAGGACAATAAAAATGGATTTAAAAGTGAAAGCTCTATCTTTTCAGAAGTCTCATTTTAAGTATATTATTAATTCAAGTTAATTTTTAAAAATGTTTTTCAAGCCACATAAGGTTTGTGAGAAATTTCTGTTCCAATATTATGGTAGTCACAAATAAATATTGGAGATTATATATATATATATGTATGTATATATATTATGTATATATATGTGTGTATATATATATTATGTGTGTGTATATATATATATTTAAAACAGGTACTGTGCATCTTACTTAGTATGATTAAAATAAAAGAGTTCACAACCATTCAGTCCAGAACCAAATCTGTCTCTTTGTTTGGTCAATAGGAACTGCACTTATTTCAAGACTGAAAAGTACTTTAAATTCGGAATGTTGGAGGTACCTTGGTAATGTAAATTTTTGCATTTCTTTTATGCTCTCCTGTCTTCTAAGTGTTTTAACTTCCATCACAATGAAATTCCTTCCTTCAAAATTATATCACCAAACATGACATTTAGAACAAACATCAAATTTAAACAGATTTCCTTGCTTCTTGTCCATGTTCTTCTTGGAAGCCACAGAGAGAATGGCCTTTGGGTGATTCACTAGTTGTTTCTAAATGGGAAGCTCCCTGCTTTTCCCCAAGGCACTGGCAGCTCTTTCACACATTGCCACTAGCAATGAACAGTCTCAGAAGTTCTTGAAAGATGGTTTTGTCACTTGTCTTACCTCTCTGCCTGCTGACTTGAAGCCTGACAAACAATGATGAGTGAGAGTGACAAATGGCCATTACTTACTATCCTAGAGATCTCCCATAAGGAAAAGGCCTGAATATGGAGCTGGACATGCCTCCATTACACTCCCAACTTGAAGAAAGCAGAACCCAATACAACTAAAATTGTCTAATTAAATTATTTGCAAGTAAATAAGTTAGTAAAGGAAGGCACTCATACCCTAAAGAATGTGAAAACAAGAACATAGAGTTAGAGTTTACCTCATCAACTTATCTTAATGTGTTTCTAGTATCTTTTTACAGGCATTTTTGTTTCAGTAGTAATTTATGCTAATAGTATCTAATATGTAAACAACTTAGCTTATTGTTCTAACAGTGCTTCTAATTGTTCTATATTGTGGAATTATTATAAGGCAGACTCATTGCGTATCTTATCCAAGGACAGTTATTATTGGAAGTGCAGGAAAACCTAATTAAAACACTTTAATAATTCAACACAGTCATCCATTACCAATCTGTGACACTGTGTGGATTAGATGTATATCGCATGCTTTACACAGTAGTGTCCCCTTATCCACTGGGAATACATTCCAAGACCCCCAGTGGATGCCTGAAACCTGAGATAGTACCAAACCCTATATATAATATGTTTTTTTCCTATATATGCATACCTATGATAATGTTTATTAATTAGGCACCATAATAGAGTAACAGCAATAACTAATCATAAAATAGAACAATTATTACAAAATGCCAGCATCACTACTCTTGCATGTTTGGGCCATTATTAAGTAAAATAAGGCTAACTTGAACACAAGCATGTAAGCACTACCATACCACAAAAGTGGATCTGATAACTGACATGACTGTTAAGTGACTAATGGACAGGTAGTATATACAATGTAAATACACTGGAAAAAAGGATGATTCACAGGATGGAGTGAGATGGCACAAGATTTCATCAGGCTACTCAGAATAACATGCAATTTAAAACTTATGAATTTTTTATTTTTGGAATTTTCCGTTTAATATTTTCAGACCAAGGTTGACCATGGGTAACTGAGCAGAAAATGAAACTGAAGATAAGAGGGGACTACTGTACTGTTGCACCTCAGTATTAACCATTACTTCTCTTTTTGCTCCAAGATTCAGAAATCTAGGCAGGCCAGGATAGTCAAGATCTGATTTGTTGTCTGGTGATTCAGCCAAAAATCATCAAAGAAGCTTCCTCCCCAAATTCCTTGCCTTGCTTCGTTATCTGTCCTCTGCATTATTCTTAACACTATGAAAATATAATAGAGACCAGGAGAAAATTTATCTCTCTCTTGCTAACCATGTCTCATATATTTGTCTGAGTGTATAAGCATTATAATTATAGACACTTCCAAAGAACATAGAGATAAAAGGAGACATCTAAATCAATGTCCAGAATGCCAGAACTTAATATGAGACAGAGGAGCAGTTTATAGTTTTGAACATTTATTTGTCTTAGGATTAAGAAAATGGAAGAGAAGCCTCTTGCGTTTGGCGTATAAGAAGAGATAGCAGCAAATTGTTTTGTGACAGAGACATATATGAGAGTACAGGGAAAGGCTGATAGCAGGACCTGGAATCATACTACACTGGGTTCAAGTCCCTGATCCACCTCTTCCTAGTGTGTCTGTATCACCTTGGGTGAGCTACTTAACTCTCTGTGTCTTAGTTTCCTCATCTTTAAATGACATGGATCCACCATTGTGTATCATACAGAATATCTGCACTGTCCTAAAAATCCTCTGAGTTCTGCCTGTAAATTCCTTCTCCCAACTGGTGACAACCACTTATCTTTTGACTATTTTTACTTTAGGTTTAAGATAATTTATTCATCATTTGTTTGGATTTTTAAAAGATGCTGACTTGTTTCTTTTTGCTTCAGGAAAAATCAGCATGGTTTGTTGTAACAGAATACCTGAGACTGGGTAATTTATAAAGAAAAAAGATTTATTTAGTTCACAGTTCTGCAGGCTGAGAAGTTCAAGAGTATGGCCCTGACATCTGGTGAGGGCTTTCCTGATGCGTCACAACATGGTAAAGGTCACAGGGGAATCCGACACATTTGAAGAGACAAAACCCAAGGGGCATCCTGGCTTCCTAACAGCTCAGCCTTACAGGAACTAATCCAGTCCCATGAGACCTAATCCAGTCTTGCCAGAGCAAGAACTCACTCACTACTGCAAGAACGGCAACAAGCTATTTATGAGAGATCCACCCCCAAGACTAAAACACCTTCCCGTAGGCCCCACCTCCTGACACTGCTACATTGGGGATCAAATTTCAACGTGAGTTTTGATGGGAACAAACACAGCATATCTAAACCACAGCAATAACAATAATAACAGCACACCTAACATTTACTGAGTGATTGCAATATGCCAGGGACTGTCCTGAGAACTTTACATATATTGACACATTTCATTGTCAGAGCAATTATGCAACTAGACACTAAAGTTAGCTCCATATTATAGACGAAAACATAGAGAGAAATTTGATGACTTTCTCAAGTTCACACAAGCAAGTGCTAAAGCCAAGTTTTGAACCCAGGTAGTCTGTCTTCAACCATCATTATCTGATGAAATCAAAGCTTTTAAGCTTCATAAAATCATATATGAATTATTTACATAGTATAGAGCTAGCATTCCAGTTCAATGAATGATTATTCAACTATTACTTTAAAAACAATTTTCCTTTGAGGAAGTATAATCACAAATAACAATGTTCCTGAGAATTCAGAAAAAAAAATATGTTCTTTGGTTCTTGTGTCAGTCATGGAGACAGAAGCCCCTCTAGGTATTTTAAACAGAAGTTACTTAATACAGCAAATACAGCAAATTGGTTACAAAATGTTGGAAAGGCTGGAGATGCAAAAAAGAAGGTGGTGCAGTTACCCAGAGATTGATGACAATATGAAGTCACTACCACATAAGCCTGGGAATAAAGGGGAGAATGCTGTTACTCAGAGGCCACACTCACTGTAACTAGGGTTACTGGAGTATCCACCCATGCTGCAGGGCCGCTGGGACCACAACAACTACTACCTTGCAGAAAGCCAGGAGTCAAGAAACTCAGAGTTACCTGCGTCCACCACAGCTGTTGTTGGAACGAGATCCAAGGCTGCCAGAGTGTGCACTGTTTCCGTCACCTCTGAAACCATGCTTCTAGAGCAAGAAGCCTGGACCTCACACATACCTACTGCTGTTGTTACTGCCTAGGACAAGGTCAGAAACAGAGAAGGAAAAGAAAAGTGGCTTATCCCTTTATGCCACCTTACATCTGCCATTGCCTCCCATTGACAAGACTACTCTGCAGACGCCTGACAAAGGAATCTGAGCAATAGAGGTGGCAGAACTCCAGTCCCCAGTAGTGCAGAGAACATCCGAGCCAATAGGCAACTTTCTGTTGTAGTACTTTGTTTTAGAAACAACAGAAACCATTTAAAAATAAACATATATTGATGAACTTATTACTCAATAATAAAATAACAACCAGGGTTATTAGTTGCCAACACTAGGTCCCACCATATTTAGTTTAAGCAGGAAAGTCAGTCATTAAAGGATATTCTGGATAGTCCACAGAGATCACAGAGTCTCTGGGGGGTTGGGCTGTGAGGGTACCCAGCCAGATAAAATGCCTGGACTGTACCCCAGGGCTGCTTCAGCAAAAGCACCATTGCCACCTCTGGGCACAGACACCATGCTGTGTATGGCTAACACTGGGCATTAACCACCAGAACCTCCACTGTCTATTCTCATCAAAAAATGGATTCTACACAATGCCTGCATCTTCACTTTGCTCTCTTTAGCATCAAAGTCTTGCTCTATATCTTTATCACATGCCTATCTGCAAGAGAGGTGAGGCAAAGCAAGTTTCTGGCATCTACCTTAGGAACGTGGTACTCATAATGTCATTCAATCCTGGAGATAAACCATTGTTTGCAGATTACCTGACATAATGACCATGTAGCCATTAACGTTTGTTTGATGTACATGCTACACGCCAGCTACAATTCTAATCATTTTACAGATATTCATAGTGCTCTATGAGGTAGCTACTATTATCATTTCTGTTTTGCAAATGAGGAAGCAGAGCACAAAGGGATCTTTTTAATGAGCTTATGGTCCCGTAGCTACAAACTGCCAGACCCAGGATCTGAACTTAGGTTTCCTGGCTTCTAAGTTAGCTCTTAGCCACTCACCTATACTGTACATGGTAAATGTCCAGTAAACAGTAACTACTTCTGTTCATCTTTTTTTCCTGGCACTTATGACATAAAGAGGGGAGAGGTCAGAGGATGGTGGAGAAGTCCTCAGAGGCCAGATCATTAAGGAGCTTGGAATTATATTGAGGAGTAAGGATTTTATTCTAAGGGTGACCAGTTCCCAGTCCAACAGTATATTCACACCCCCTGAGCTGGAGCATTGGCAGTGAAAGTCAGATCTGTGACCAAGTGACAGTTAAGAGTATAAAGAGGGAGAGGAGAAGGGGACCAAATGTAGAATTCTTCTTGTTGTTGGTATTGTTTGGTTTTAAAACATTTTTTTTTTAACATGGGTAGGAAGAAGAGTCCAGGAAGCAGGCTCAAAAAGACTGGTCAGAGAGGTAAGAGGAGAAACAAAGGAGGTTGTTATTCTAGACTCCAGGAGAGATCATTTGAAGAGGGTGAGAGTGGTCAGGAGCCTCAGCTACTGCAGGGAGGTCAAGGAAGAGAATGAGAAACTGGTCTTTAAATTGAGAAACTTGGAGATTATTGAAATTATCTTAGCAATAGTAATTTCAATAGTATAGTTAAAGTAGATGCAAACTGCAAAAGACTGAGGGATTAATAGCAAGATGTGGAGATAGAAAGCACAAACAACTTTTACAGGATGGGTGGTTGAGACGAGAAAGAGTAAGAATATATCAATGGTAGCTTCTTTTTTATGGGAGAAACTTGAAAATGAAGGAAGCTGAAGGGAGGATCCAGTTGAGAGAAAATTGGTGATGTAGGCAAGAGAAGAGATAATGACAACGGAGAGACCTTGAGTAATTGGGAGAAGAATAGATGGAGGGACCAGTCTTAGGTAGTAGTTTCTTCTGCAGTACATGAGGAAAAAATGGAGCAGTTATAGACACATCTGTCTGTGTGGGGAAAGGAGTGTGAGAAAGTCCTCTCCTGAAAGACACCATTTTTTTCCCTATGAAATATGAGAATTATCATCTGCTGAGGGAGAAGAGTTTCAGGATGGGGTATGGTGTCTAGGGAGAGTGATGGAGGTTAGGAACAGCCACTGAAGGGAATGGGAAAGACAGCTAACCAAAAGGTGGCTCTGGCCCAGGGAGCTTGGCTGAGGTGAGAGGCAGTATATTTTTAGCATGATTTTCTGCATTAGTTTGTGAGAGTCTGGCCATAGGAGCACAGATCTGAGAAAGGTCCTCAATTATCAGGGCTTGAGCAGAGGCATTGATTCTGAGAAGAAATGTGCTGAAACAATGTGCCATCAAGTCTAGGCTGGATCAGAAGAAACTTGGAGAGAGAGGGGTCCCAGGCTGGTGTAGGGGGATTGAGGATGACCTGTGATCACAGCACATTGGCAACTTTCGTGAGTTCAAAGATAAAATATGTCAGGAGCAATGGAGTGAGATTTTTGGAAGGATAAGGACTGTGATCATAGTAGGATATTGAAGCTGTTTCAGGTGATGATGCCTTAGGGTACAAACCTGGGAGTGGATCAAGGCAAAGGCTGCTGGAGAAAGGCTCAGAGTTGAGATGTTTCAAGAATATTTAGAGCTGTAACCTAAGAAACAAAAATTACTTTGTAAGTGAAATTTTTTTATTTATCTAGAATCAGGAGGGTTTTTTCCATCCCACAACTCAGCTGAAATGATGATGCGATTACTTTAGTGAATATCTCAATTATCAACTTAGACCTGTTAGTTGTTCTTTAATCAGCAATGTTGCTGTGCAGAAATGTTCATGATTGTCCTACATAAGGCAGGCTAACATAAAACAAATAAACCCAAAAATGTATGACGGCCTAAGCATGATAGAAGAAATGGTATAGACTATGCTTCAGCCTAAGAACCAGGCAGATATTTGATTGAATCTATAAAAAAATTTTTTTTAAAGAGATGGGATTAAATAATATATGGATATATAATACTTGGCTGCTTTTCCTTTGCTTTTTTTTTTGTTTCAGTTACTGGCAAAGCATCGCCAAAAGGGTATCCATACTTAGAAATGCATGCAGGATCACTCAATGATGTGCTAAACACTCGTCAAAAGCAGAGATAAGGGATTTTGGCCAAGGAGAGATAACAGAGGATGGATGGCCTAAAGAGGAGAGAAGAGGACACTTACTGACTGCCTGAAACAGGAGTGGCTGCTGGCCCCAAGATCAACAGCACCAAAGTGGAACACATTGTCTTCCTCTCAGAACAAACGCCTCTGCCTTCCAACCTCTTTATTTCTGTTAATGCCCCCACCCCATCCCCAAGCCCAGTCTTCTAGTTTACTGGACGTAGACACTGGAAGTCACTGTGTGTTTCTCACACTCTCCTAAGTCCTGCAGACATCTCATAAGTCATCAAAAGCCTCTCGATTAATCCTTCGTTACATCTCCAGCAGCCTGAAGAATGCTTTGTCAGGCTGATGACACTGCTGCTGGAGGAGCAGCAGTGGGAGGGGTTATGGGGCCAGTCTTCCTTAGCCGTCCTACCTGGTGGGTGACTCTGTGGGTTTTCTTGCAGGTGGTTGGGATTGCCCTAGGAGTGCTTCTGTGGATTGGGTGATGAGACTACTCTTCCAAGACTCTGCACCCCTCCAACCCTGGGATAAGATTCTGTTAAGTGCAATGCAACTACATGCCATTTTTAAAAGACAAAGCAGAAATATAGGGCACTGCTTTATAGATTAAAAGCTTGCAGGAACTGTATGGCACTGGTTTTTAAAAACCATGCACACACATGCACACACACAAATATGCACAATTACATACACAAACTTTTTTGAAAATTCTCACGTGTGAGTGTATTTAATTCTGCTTTATAGTCAAATCACAACACCAAAGAGGCACCCCTTAATTAGCAACATTCTTATACAGAGATATTCATGGCTATGCTAGCTAGGGTAGGCTAATTGGTGAAACATATAAACCCCCAAATGTATAATGAAACAAAAAAGAGGGCAATTTCTTGCTTGTATAAGGTCTAAAATGGGTTTTTCTCATTGACAGTTGGCTCTCTTTTCAGCAGGGATTCAGATCCTTTTCATCTGTGGCTCTGTCATTTTCAACATGTGGCTTCAAAGGTTTGCTTCAAGCCAGTGAAAAGAAAACAAATATGAAGAATAGACTTTTCCAGGCCTGGAAGTGGCACTTATGACTTTCACTCACATCCCAACAGCCAGAACTCAGTTATATGGGAAATGTAATCTAACTGTGTGTCCATGAAGAACAGGACATCCGGGAAGCAATTAGCAGTTTTTTCTACAATGGTATGGCAACTGGATCAGTGTGGAGAATTTACAGGGCATCAAAGAAGAACCACTCTTCTTTACCCAACATGGTGGTGGAGGTACACTAGAGACTCTTGGTGGAGGAATAGGTCAGACCTATAAGTGAACAGGAAGCCAGTGGTTACATTTAGGGGGAAATATTTGAAATTCTAATAAAGTTTTTTCATTGTCTAAAATATACTGAAAGGAATTTTCTTAAATGAACACATTCTTCAATAATACAAAGTTGGCAAATTGGCAGGTTGAGAAGTAGGCAATAGCAATGTGAACTAGTTGGAACTAGACAAGAAACCCAGACTAGAAAAACAAAGCCCAGGCAAAAATCCAAGAATGCCAGGGCAATACCAGCATGAGAAATCAGATAAGTGAATAGAAACCAGGAAGCCATAGAAATTTTGGAGCAGAGTAAAATTAAAGTTACAAAACCTGGATGTGAGACCTGGTCCTACTATTTACAGATGGAACACAGGAGAACCCACTTAACTTCTCTGAGTTTGTTTATTCATGTGTAGACTTGGGGTAATCATATCTACCTCATAATAACTGGAGAATCAAGTGAGATGATGCAATGAAAACTCATGTACCCTGGCAAAAGGAGAAAAAGGGCTAATTTTAAGTGTTTTTGTTTTTATAAGCTTAGGGTTAAGGAGGGAACAGTGCTATTTAGAAAGAAGAGGATTTGAAACCTTTTTTTGAAAAATAAATCCCTGGTCCTGAACTGGCAGAAAAGGTTGAGAACTACTTTGTGTAAACTCTATCTTCATGGGGAAAACTTGCAGATTCAGTTCCTTTATAAAAGTCCATTCTTCCTGCCGTCCTGCATGCCTTTCTCCCTCACTCCCTTCTGTCTGCTTTTACTTCCTCTTTTTACTTCTCTCCTTTATTTTTCCTCCATTTTTTTCCTCCATCTAGTTTCTTTGTTAGGTGAGCCTGGACAGTGAGGAGAGCGTAACCAATTTCCTGTATAAGGATTCTAGACAGGAGCTTGCTAAGGTTGGGTTTTATGGGTTCAATCAATAATAGAAACAAAAAGGATGTGCTTCTGGCAAATGTGTTGTTTGATGTAACTCTTTAGGGGAAAAACTGGCAATATACACTCTTAAGTTGATCATTCTCTTTGACCTGCAAGAATTTTTCATGATATCCAGCATAGGAAATAATCAGAAAAAATAGAAGCCTTGTGAATAAAGATGTTCATCATAGTTTTACTTATAGCAATAAAAAGTTTGAAACAGGCTGAACGCTCAAAGGAAGACAAATGGTAAATTCAACTATGTTATATTAACACAATAAAATATGTAATTAATCATGTTTTGAAGCACCTTGGTAAAATGGAGAGTATCATGGTAAAATAGCAAATGAAATTAGCAGATTGCAAAATGATCACAACCAGGCCAAAGGCACAGGGAGAGAAAACATAGAAGGAAATGGGTCATAATGACATCAGTTGCTGTTCATGAGTGGATAAATACACTTTTTTATTCTTTCTACTTTTCCATATTTTCTATATTTTATAATTTACCTATATTATTCTTATATTTGAAAACAAAGTCAGTTTTAGTTTCTGGGAAAGTTATTGATACTAATTTTTCTCATCTTAGCCTTGTGCTGGTGTAACTAATAGCAAAACGAGTTCACTTGCTGCACCATAATGTAAAGTAGTCTTTTTAAAAGTGAATAGAAATATCTATATAGATCTATAGGTACAAGATACATATACGTGTATGAGTTTTAGCATTAGAAATTCCACACTCATAAATCACAGTTTTGCTTTATAGGATTTAATTGGCAAGAAGGAAAGAAATATAAATTGTTGGTGCAGAATTTTCAATCTGTCATTAGAATAGCATAGATTCCATGGCCTGACTTAAAGCATTTGCATGTATTACAAGGATTCTGTTGGAATCAGAGTTGGAGTGAACTTTTCTTTGAGATGATTTGATGATTCTTTTTAACTCTGTCCTTTATATCCATGGAGGCTGTGCCTCCTTGTAAAAATATGGTGATGGGGACTACAAGTAATGAAAATATTTAGATAATCATTTATAAGCATTGACAAACAATATCAACGGCCATTACCGTATAGCCTTTATACATTCTTGAGAGTGGCTGGGTCTGTTGCAACTCACAATGGGAGAGCAAAGAACTTAATGTATGTAGCCTTGTTCAGAAGTCCATCTAATTTGAAAAATGTTGATTTAGATCACTCAAAAGTTCCAAGGAAGACTTAAATGCATTGAGTAGTCACTGTGAGTTGAGAAGAAGTAAATAGATTGTCAGGCAAACAGGTAATCAAAAGCTAGTCCAGAAATTCGAAAAGGACTCCTGACAATGTCCTGGAAGAATCATGTGGTATTATAAGATACCACTCAAAGGATAGGGAAAGATGGCCAAAGTACAGCAAAATATTATTTTCTTTATTAAACAAAAGTAAAATTGTATGAACCATAAAACGGATATGGAGAGTTCCAATTTTAATATGTACAGCTTTATTTGGATTAATTGAAAGGCGTACTACCTCCTACAACCTGGTAAAATTACATTCCATATTAAAATTACAGTACAGTAAACCAAAAAGTTTACCTATAAGACTGAAAATGACAGATCTAGAATGAATAAGGAAAATATACCACAGCTGACAGAGAAAATATATGACTTGAATGTGAATTTCCTGCTTATGTAAAAGAAGGTTTACTCTGAGTCCAGGAAGCATCATGGTCTATTTATGATAATAGAAATTTGTAGGCATCTGGCTTCAGGTGACCCTCTCTGATATTTGGCATCAATGTTAGTCGAGGCACAAAGCTGTATTTTATTTTCTTGCAGGGCCTTCATGATGAAATTGAAAATATTGATTTGTGATCACCCCACTATAGATCAATCCAAACACGTGGATTTTGTGCTTTGTTTTATTTAAAGGGCCCAATCAAAGATTTCTTTTTTGCTTTATATTCAAAGCTTCAGGTCAGTGTTTCCCAGATTTCAATGTACATAAGAATTCCTTGGAGTGTTTATTAAAAATGCAAATTCAAGAACAAGCAAAACTAATATTTCACAAAGAAAATCAGAATAGTGATTATGACTGGGAGGGGCATGAAGGAACTTTCTGAAATATGTAAAATGCAACACTTTGCTACATGTGTTTTATTTCATAGTTATAATTTTTAACAAAAACTAATGCAATTTTAAAATGCAAACTATTGGGCTATGCCATAGGGGAAAAAAAGTGCCACAAGGATTGGACCTGTTTTAATAAGATTGGGCCTGTTGTTGGCTGGAATAAACTTATCTACCAAATATCAGCCACGAATAACAGAAAAAGGGCGACAGATTTTAACTTGCTTCTAATCTTTTTGAAAGCCCCCACTCAAGCCTATTTTAATGGCAAGCAAAGTCTCTGCTGGTTCTTTCTACAATGATCTCAGGAACTGTTAACCTTATGAAGGCATCCAAATTAGTCAAATCTTGAAGGTTTTGTCTTTGTATAGCCAATAGACCAATAATTGGGTTGAGTTTTAGTTCTCAGAAGTGCATAGTTACTGTGCTCGGGAACTGGCTTTTTAAGATTTCCTTTTATTTCTTGTCCATTTACTTTTTTAAGGTCTGCTGCAAAACCGAAACAGCTCTTGTTCACATTCTGAGAGAACCTATCAGTTCAGACTTAACCTCAGCAGAATGGAAGTATTTTCACACCAACTGTTATTTCACTCAGATCTCCTCATGTGGTTCACTCTTCGGTGGGCCCAATCACTCCAGGATTTTATTTCTTGCAGACATGAGCTTATGTTCAGTCCCCGGAGGATATAGTTTGGGTAATTCTTGCTGGCAACACTCTCCTAAAGCCTGCCATGAATCTCATTGCCCCATCTGCAGAATACACTTCCAGAGGAAAGCCACTAAAGTATTGCAGATGACAAATGGGACATTCTCCTAAGCTAAATAGAAAAACTACCCATCACCTCCCTCCATTGCTGAGTTATACACAGTGGAAATCATGTACAATGTCAAATCCACCTTGATAAATTCCACTTGTTAACCAAGCAGAGCACCTCCAGCAATGAAAAGGGAAAGTAAAGGAGAAAAAGTGACCTCAGAACTTCTTTATGTCTCTCAGATATGAACTCTTTTGCCTTCAGATGTTAAAGTTATTAATTTCTTCCCATCTTTAACTTGGTTTGGCTCCTAGTCCTAAAATGTAAAGAAGAGATGTCATTTGAGGTTTTATGCCGGTAGATTAAAAAAATCCCTCGGCACACAACAAGCACACACATTTTGGAGCAAACTACAACCAGACTCAGATGCCTACAAAATAGGATAGGCTGAATTGAGTCACAAAGTAATGAGTTTTCAGTTGTCTAGCCAAGCTCATGTTTGTCTCCTTGTTTGCTTACTCCCTGCCAAAACAGAAACATCAGAGTAACAAGAAGATATCAGAAACTAGCACTGCTTTAAAAGGAGACACTATCTTTGGTTTGCTCATTTATTCAACATATATTTATGGGATGCCTACCATATGCCAGACATTGTTCTAGGCACTGAGGATACAACAGTCATCAAGAGACCTAAAAAAGCCCTGTTCTCATACTATATGAAATGTTTTATGATTCATAATATGAAAATAATAGTAATGATGATGAGATGGGCGATATGATACATAGTAGAATAAATATGTCTTTTTTCTTTTTTTTTTAAGAAGGAGTCTCACTCTGTCACCCGGGTGGGAGTACAGTGGCAGGATCTCGGTTCACTGCAAGCTCCACTCTGATGGGTTCAAGTGATTCTCCTGCCTCAGCCTCCCAAATAGCTGGAATTACAAGTGCATGCCACAACGCCCAGCTAATTTTTTGTATTTTTAGTAGAGACAGGATTCACTATGTTGGCCAGGCTGGTTTCAAACTCCTGACTTCAAGTAATCCACCTGCTTTGCCTCCCAAAGTGCTGGGATTACAGTCATGAGCCACCTCGCCCGGCCAAGTTTCTTTCTTTTTAAGGCTGAATAGTATTCTATTGATGTATATATCACATTTTGCTTATCCATGTATCTGCCAGTGGACACCTGGGTTGCTTCCACATTTTAACTTTTATGAATAATGCTGCTATGAACATGGAAGTACAAATATATCTTCAAGAACCTGTTTTGAATTCTTTGGGTTATATATCCAGAAGTGGAATTGCTGGATCATATGGTAATTCTATTTTTAATTTTTTGAGGAACCACCATATATTTTCCACAGAGGCCATACCATTTTACATTCCTACCAATAGTACACTAGTGTTCTAATTTTTCCACATCCTTGGCAACACTTGTTATTTTCGGGGTATTTTGATAGTAGCCATCCTAATGGGTAGTAAGTGATATCTCATTGTGTCAAACTGTGTTTTTATATTACTGTAAATGTTATACTCAGAAGAAAATAGAGATGACTTGTTTTAGTTTAATTTAATTTATTTAGGAGACTGGGTCTTGCTCTGTCACCCAGGCTGGAGTGCAGTGGCATGAGCATAGCTCACTGCAGCCTTGAACTCCTGGGCTTGAGGGATCTTCCTGCCTCAGCCTCCTGAGTAGCTGGGATTACAGGTACAAGCCATCACATCTGGCCTGGAGGTGTCTTCTAAACACATGAGGCTAAATGAATATGGATGTAGATCTATGGTATGTAATCACCTGTAGCTTTCTCCAGTCCTTCACCAGGAGTACCTATTGAACTTTCTCAAACCCTTCAGATAAGCTAATCAAAAATTAGAAATCTGGAGTCCCTTTCCTTCATGATACCTGCCATACCAGCTCAGGGTCCAGACAGAATCCTTTTCTTGTTCTTGTCACCCACAACAACAGACACAATATTTTACTGTCTAGAGCACAATTTTCTCCATACATAAGATTATTATTGAAGAGAACAATAGGAATGCAATCTGTAAAATGGGAATTTTAGGCCCAAGTAGTTAACTCACTACTTAGCTTCCAGGCTCTGGGTGGGTGACAGAATAGGCAATTTTCAGCCTCCCGAACTCCCCACAATAAATCAAACTTTTTATATGTCAACAACTTCTTACCTTGAACTGTGTAATTATCACATCAAGTCCATTTCACTTCTTACTGTCACTATTGTTCACTTGTCTTTAGGAAATAACTTAAGGTACCCATCATGAATTACCTTGTGGCCGTCAATGAACTCCTATTGATACAAAGATAAATAACAATAATTTTCTAAAATAAAGCCTGTTGGCAAATCTAAATCGCTTTCCCTTAGGACCAACTATCTTTTTACAATAGTATTTACTGTACAAGCACGCATATGAACAATGACTTCCTAAGGCTTTTAAATTAATCAAATTAGAATAAAATTTAAAATTCAATTCCTCAGTCACACTATATTTCAAGTGTTCAATATCCACATGTAGCTATTGGTTGCCATAGGTATGGAAATGTTTCCATCATCACAGAAATTTCTATTTGACAGCACTGTTCTAGGGCATTCATCTTTTTATAATTTACTAATTTTTAGAAAAATTGGAATCGTCTATTTAAATTACATATTTTAAGGTCAATTTGATGGTATCCAACAAAGTTAGTGCCAAGACATTTCTGGGGCAGCTTTTGGGGGATTTGCAGTGCCAATAGAAAGAAGAGGTAGAGTAAATCCTAAAGGGCCTTCTTAATGTATGATATTTTGCTACCAATAAACTATAACAGTTAATGCACAGTTGTGGGCATCTTTGGATAACACCTGATCAAGTCCACCTGGGACTATTCTCTAGTTTCTTAGTAGCTGAGGCAAAGAGGTAGACATAGGGCCTGAGAGGGTGGTAGCTACAAAAGTATATATCTGAATCAAAAAGTAAATAAAAGAGCTACGTGATCCCATAACAATGGGATGGAGTACAAGGAACTGAAATTGTTTATTGATGATGTGTTATTGTCATTGATTCTTGTTCTGAATGGTAGGACCAAGGACATTTAATAAATTTAAACAGAAACTTATGATGATTTCTTGACAAATGATTTGGTACATAATATTTTTCCTTGTATAAACTTTTAGTAACCTGAATATAGCTAAAAAATCCAAATAGCATCAAAATCCTTATAATGACAAAATAATAATCTCAGGTTCCGCGCCCTCTGACTCTCCAGCCCAGTTTCCTAGAGACAACTACCTAGAGCTTTTTAATTTGCGGCTTTTGGCAGTTATTCCCAAATCCCCAAATAAAATGCTATCTGGCCATTCTTTTATTTATCAGTTTTAGACATCATTCATTAACTTTCTTATTATGTTAGATGATTTTGTTATATGGAGGCAATAACTACTTTTATATCTCAAAGGATACTAATGGGTGTGTTTTCTCTTTTGAAATTTCTTTTCTGTTCTGTGAACTGTCTCTATTTTTTCCTGGGCCTTTTTAGTCTTTTTTTTTTGGATTTTTCTTTTATTTGTTTGTTTTCCCCACTGTTGGTTTATGTTAGAAGCTTTTCTCAAATGTCTGAGTTTGGGTTGATTCCTCATATTTACAAGTGATCACCAAAACCTATGTAGCTTGTTGACAGTCAGCTTTTGCTTTAGGTGGATCAGACAGAGAGCCAGCTCTTGCCTTAGGGGCTGCTAGAATGTCTTGTCTCCAGAGCCACTCAGCTGCTCCAAGGAAAATACATTCAGTCTTCTGCTTGGGAGTGCAATTCCTGATTACAGGTGCTCTCTATATCAGAAGGGTTTGTCCAGTTGTTCCAAATACACAATCAACCCATTATATCCAGTTTTAGGCTTCACTTCCATATTTCCACTCTCATTCCTGCTCCGCTCTTGAACCTCTCCCAAGTTCTAGGAGGCAAATGTGCTCCTTCCTTCTTAGTCATTCTTTTCTACATTTAATAAGGTTTCAACTTTCTCCTACTTCATCAGCTATCATTATTCTTTCTCCTTTTGTTCTCCAGAAACAAAAAGAATAGAAGTTCTTTCTATTATTGTAGGTTTCTAGAGACTTTTTTCTTTACTAATATTCCACCCCACACCCTACTGCTTTTGTTTGTTTGTTTGTTTGAGGCAGAGTCTCTGCTGCGCAGGCTGAAGTGCAGTGGTGTGATCACAGCTCACTGCAGCTTTAAACTCCTGAGCTTAAAGGAATCCTGTCTTAGCCTTCTGAGTAGCTGAGACTACAGGCATGCACCACCACACCTGGCTAATTTTTTAATTTTTTTGTAGAGATGGGTCTTGCCATGTTGCACAGGCTGGCCTCAAACTCCTGTCCTCAAATGATTCTCCCGCATTGGCCTCCCGAAGTCCCAGGGTTACAGGCAAGAACCACCATGTCCAACCTCTTAATTAATATTTAAACATAGTCTCTGGAAAGAGAGGATACAAGTATTTGTGGTCAGCCCACCATCTTTAAAAATAAGTCAGTGTAATGTTTTCCAGTGATAACCATCATACTATGTTAAAGAGTTTGTCTATTTTAAATTTTTTGCCCATATTTTAGATTAGAGTTTTCTTTTAGCTAGACATGTTGGAACTACCATGAATTTTAAAGTCAAACAGACTAGTATTATACTCCTGGTTTTACTACTTATTAGCCATGTACTATTGGAAAAGTTATCTAATCTCTCCAAACCTCCTTCTTGTAATAGGAATAATAATATTTATCTTGAAGATGTTTCATGAGGATTAAATGAAACAAAGCCTATGAAGTATATAAAACAGTTCCTGGCACATAGTAGGAACTCATTATCTTTATTAAGTTTGTGAGTTGTTTGTTATTACAAACAAATTGCTTTTAACTCAAATTTCAAATAATCAGACTCTGTAGCTTAGATACCACTTTTTCCAGGAAGCCTTCCTGATTTAAGATTTGGATAGAGATGCCGTATTTGTGCTCCTGCAGCACTCGTCATTGCCCATTATAACACGTCTCAGTCACGCTGTCATGGAATTGCTTGCTTAATTCTCTGTCTTTCCTATTAGATTGTAAATTCCATGTGAATTGGGACCTAATCTATATTGTTCATTTGTGTCTCCCATGCCTATCACTATGCTTGGCACAGAGTTGTACTCAATAAATACTTGTCGAATGAACAAATAATACCATTCTACTTTTATAAAACTGGCTATATTAGATTTTTTTGATGTAAAGTTTACTCTATGCTTGAAGTTTCTTCTGCAAGATGAAATTTCTTATGGTACTATTTAGGAAGATAGTAGAATAATCATCAAACAACCAATGTACACAAACTTGGAGGAACATAAAAATTGAGTATCAAAATGACCCTGTATGGAAGGCAAATTCAGTTAAAGCAATCAACCCCTCTTTCCTCCTCCCCTCTGTGACTGAGCACTGAGGCTTTGTAACTAAAGGAAATGCAACAATTCATTCAGAAATCGGTATCAGTTTTGCTTTTGTTACTGCTTCAAAGTCAAGTTTCCACTTAATTGCTCTGAAATGTAAATAATTCCTTAGTCAAAAAACAAACAACAGCAACAACAAAAAGCCCACCACAGTCTCTGGATGGTTTCAATTTGGTGGCAATGCCTGAGGCTATAAATAGACCACTTCTAACAAATGAGTTTCCATTTCTCTTTTTGGAATGCTTTCTTCCTTAACCCCTTAACCCCACCATTTGGATAGACCTGCCATCATCAACTAAAGGAATAGTTAGGAGAAATGGGATCCCTTTGTGGTTCTTGTCTCTGAAGGAGGAGGGAAGATTTTGCTGGTCCTGAATTAACTCCTAAAATACCTAGAAGAATTAAAATTTTGGCTGTTCAATCTATTTCAACTTATTAATAATCACGGAGCTACTGAATGTGGTTACAGTAAGACTGAAGCCCAGTCTTTATACATTCTACCACTGTGTTTGGTAGAATCATTGAGATTGGGGCTTCGTTGTTGATACTATTGTTATTACCTTTGCTCTTTTTGACTGAAAATAATCTTAGTGATCATCAATCTAAACATTTCATTTTAACAGATGAAAAAGCTGAGGCCCAAAGACCTTAAGACTTATTAAAGGTCAATTTCAAATCTATATAATAATGACAACAATAAGAAATTTCACTAAACAAGCCAGGTGCGGTGGCTCACACCTGTGGTCCCAGCACTTTGGGAGGCTGAGGCAGGTGGATTACTTGAGGTCAGGAGCTCGAGACCAGCCTGGCCAACATGGCGAAACCCTGTCTTTACTAAAAATACAAAAATTAGCCAGGCATGGTGGTGCACACCTATAATCCCAGCTACTCAGGAGGCTGAGGCAGAAGCCTCAGCACTCCAGCTTGGGCAACAGCAAGAGTCTGTCTGAAAAAAAAAAAAAAAAGAAATCTTACTAAACAGAAATAAGTTCTTATAAATAGATAAAACTTAATTGTATTTGAAATATTACCTTTAAGTTATTTATATATATTTAAATGTATATGATTCAAGTACAAAAATTTGATGCATTAGTTTAGACCACAGTAAAATATCAGTTGGTTTATGCATACGATGGGAATTATTTACATTCAGAAATTCTTGCTTACATATGCAGTTTAAGATGTATTTTTTTTTCATATAGAGAAACTATAATGAACAAAGAGTAGAAGATGAACGGCTTTTCTTCAGAGGATGTCTCTATTATATCTCTCTGCTTCAAGGTATAGAGGCAGCAGTGGTACACACAGCAAGTCCATTTCTGAGTTGATAAAGTTGGGGGGTGCAAGGTGTGATATGAATTTTGTTTTTCTTATAGTTGCATCATTCAAAGCCTGTAGGATATTTTGAATAGACAATGGCCTAGTGACCCTCCCAATTAATCGTATGACCTGGCAGGCCATCAAAACACAATTTGCAATGTATTCACTGATAGAGTCATTGTTTTCACTCCTTTTATAAGCTAAAAGATGGTTTTGGATTTAACTTAGATTTTCTTAATTTATTAGAATCATTTCTGCTTTACCAATAGAGTGAGCTTGAATATCACTTGGGTGATTTGTACATTTCTTGATTTTTTTTTTTTTTTTTGAGACGAAGTCTCACTCTGTCGCTCAGGCTGGAGTGCAGTGGCACAATCTCAGCTCACTGCAACCTCTGCCTCCCGAGTTCAAGTGATTCTCCTGCCTCAGCCTCCTGAGTAGCTGGGACTACAGGCACACACCACCACTCCCGGCTAATTTTTGTATTTTTAGTAGAGATGGGGTTTCACGATGTTGGCCAGGCTGGTCTCAAACTCCTGACCTCAGGTGATCTGCCCATCTTGGCCTCCCAAAGTGCTGGGATTACAGTCGTGAGCCACTGTGCCCGGCCCATTTATTGAATTTTTAATCGAGGGCCTGCCTATCCATGATCAAAATTTTTATATAATGATAGTTTTCAGGAAAACAGTAATTCTTACTTAATCTAATGAGTGGCTCTCTTCGTAAGAAAGCTAAACATTGTGTGCAAGGGCATGAGTTTGTGAATAGCTATTGCAGAATATTATCCCAAAGGTGGCAGAAAATCTATCACTTCATAAGTACACCAATTTGTACAGTGATTAGGCTACTGAGATGGACCTAAGCATTCATTTTTCAGTGGGATTGAAGTGCTAATGCTGAGCAATAAAGCCTCCTACTGGGTAGACTCTCATTATCTTAGAGATGATCTTTTTAGTTTTTCAGGAAGCTGGACCTAGTTAAAATCCTCTTGTAATTTTTATTCTCGAAGGTCCATGAATAATTTCTATATCCTTTGTATTTGATTCTTCAAAAATGAATGTACAGAAATATTTTGACTTTTCCTAATTAAAATTTATCAATGATATTCAGCCCCAACATTTTCCATTCCTAACTATTAATACATATTTTGAATGGATTGTTTCAGTGAGGATACTATTTGTCGCAAATAACAAAATCCGATAATAGGGGCTTAAATAATCGAGCAATTTATTTACATAGAAACGGAAAAGTCCAGAGGGTGGGTGAACTTCAGGCAGTCCAGAAGGACTCCGGGCCCTATTTTTTGGCAAGTTTTTACAGATCTGCCCTGCTCGATTGGCATCATTCTCTGACTGGCTACCTGCATGGTTTTATTACAGCTTCCAACACCAATGTCTTTTATACTTTCTCATTCATGTCAGCTGTGGGTTGCAGAGAAAGGGGCAGAGAAACTGGAAAAGTAAGAATCTTTTTGCCACAAGCAATTAGACAAGAGTCCTGACCTTTGGTTTAACTGAATGATCCTTAATCAGTCACACTAGCCAGGGCATGTCATTCCATGATTGATTAAGGTTATCAAAGCCCATGTTTGCAGGGGTGGATGGACAGATCAATCCCATCTAAACTCATCTTGACCACAAAATTGGGGACAGGTAGAGTGGATATTGTTGAGACAACCTTAATTTTCTCCACATTGAGCAAGTAGGAAATGAATTCATTTTATATTATTTGCATTCTAAAATCTGAGAGATGTAAGGGTAAAATTAGCATTTAATATGATGGTCCCAACACTCATTTTGCTACAGTAAATTAAGAGAAGGCATTATCATTCATATTCTTGGTAGGTTTATATAAAATTCTTTCTTTTGCTGCAACTCCATCTCTTTTTTCACTATGGAGAGAATGTTGAAACAATGAGTTGTAGAAAAAACCTAGAGTCTGTTTCATTTTATTGTCATCATACTTTTCTTGCGTCCAGTTTAACTGGCTACAATGTAGCAGAAGTCATGACGTGGTTGAGAACCTTTATATTTTAGGTCTAGTAGCAACTACTGGTTGTAGATGGTATGAATGATTGCTGTATCAGACATAGACTAGACCAGAAGAGAAATATGAAGTACTGTTTTTTTTTTAAATGTTTTCTAAGCTTGACATAGGGTAGTAAAAAGAGTGCAAGATTTGAGTCAGTATGCCTGCTTAAGGACATGGGCAAAGACTGGGCAAGTCATTTTACTTCTCTTGAGTTTCAGAGACATAAAAATACTTAACGTACCTACTGTGCAACAGGTTGTTGAAAGTTTAAAAGAGATCATTTATATGAATATGTTTTTTAACCTGTGAAGTGCCATACAGATTTCAGTATGAATTAGAAGTTAAATATTACTATTGGAGACTGAGAGTGCCTGGTGGGTAGTACTGATTCTTTGTCTACCTTCCTTTAGTGTCCAGCAGTATCCTACCAGTATTTGTCTAGCAACAACTCTTTGTCAAATAAATAATAACATGAAAATGATAACAATAAGGTTGACAATGGTAATTAGGGAAAATATTGTATGTATTGGAAAAAGTGAATTAAATAGAAGGAAGAAAGTATGTTGGATAAAAAGTTTAAAATACTCAAGAAAAAAACCGAGTCCCAGAATTGGAGTTAATAATCTATCGACAAAATAGTGAATGCATCCCAAATTCCATTATGCCACTGGGCTATCCACTGTTTTACTAAAAGTTTGCAGCTTAGATTGCTAGAAGATTTTGCCCTTTTGGTAAATCATCTCTAACTTTTAAAGGACATCAAAGAGAAATGAGATTAGCTTTAAAGCTGAATTTGCTGGAAGACACCTATACCATTTAGCAAAAATATACCTGTATTTTCTCATACTCTGGATGCAGCTAGAGAATTTACACTATGGATGAAGTTCTTATAAATCTCTAAAAAAGAAAGAAAAATCTTTGCTATTTCAAGTATGCTCTGTAGTTCTATAAAAATTAATGATACTCTTCATAGGAAACATGATGCTTTAGGCACATGTGTTTTTACTCTAAAACTTCTTTCTGTAACTAAATGCAATTAGTTGTCACATGCCCCTGATTTACTCCCATCTACAAGCACCACAGATTGTGCTAGGATGTACATAGAATGCACAATTAGCTATAATTCCTGCTGAATCGGGGTCGGGGGGAGGAGTTTCTCCCCACAAAATTCTCAGCAAAGCATCTTCTGAGAACTGCAATAGATAACCCACAAATTCCAGCTACAAATCTTGGAAACTGTACTATTAGGAAGCAGCACTTTAACTGATGGTCTGGTATTTCCAAAAGATAATGTCACCATGACATTTTCAGTCTTTTAATATCCTTTTATTGAGTCCCTTTCGTCTCATCTTAAAGCTGGAGCCACTTGAGCTAGAAGACCTGAAATGCATTTTTGTTGTTCACTCTGTTCTTGTTTTGCCTAACTGACTGGGCCTTCATGGGCTCATCCCCCAGGTTCTTAGTGGGAGGCATCTTGCTGTCTCTGTCACTGCAACAAAGATATTGCTTGTTGCAAAATAAGAAAATGTTCCCTCTGCCATGGCTCTGTCTGGAGTAGAGAAATACCTATCACTAGTCCTCCTGGGTTGAACTGCCAAGCTCATTCCAAGTCACCCTAGAAGCAATGGAGGGCAGCAAAGCTTCCAAGTATATATCTCCCTTATAGATTCAAATGGATATTCTTGACTAAGATTATTACATGTGTGTGGCATTTGCCATATATACATACACACATGTATATATATATCTCTCTATATATACACACACACACACATACACACATCACCCAGATGTATATATGTAATATTATATATTTATGTGTGTGTGTGTGTGTGTGTGTGTGTGTGTGTGTGTTTAAGGTGTCTAACTAGTTTACCATATAGGAGGGCTATGCTAAAAACTAAAAATCACCTCTATTCAGAAAAGAACATAGTCAAACTAAGATAAACATTTTAATTGTTTATTTTCTTTCCTACTTTATTACATGAGTTGTTCCCATGGTTGGTGATCCATAATCTCAATGTCACAATCATCCCTTTGTCATAGTTCTCTCAATTGCTCATTTCTCTGTCTTCTAGATAAATATATTTTATTAACAAGGGTTCCAGAAAAACAGAACCAATAGAATGTGTGAGAGTGAGTGAGTGTGTGTGTGTGTGTGTGTGTGTGTGTGTGGAGAGAGAGAGAGAGATTGATTGATTGATTTGTTGTAAGGAATTGGTTCATGCAGTTATAGAGGCTAGCAAATCCAAATCCAAGGCTGGAGACCCAGGAGAAAGTATGTAGCAGATAAAGTCCAAAGCAGTCTTCTGCAGAATTCCCTCTTGTTCAAGGAAGCTGATCTTTTTGTTCTACTAAAAGCCTTCAGCTGATTGGATGAGGCCCACCCACATTATGGAAGACAATCTGCTTTACCCAAAGTTCACCAATTTAAATGTTAATTTTATCCACAACAACTTCAAGTTGTCACAGAATTAACCATCACAGATATAGACAGACCTATATCTATAGATATAGATATATATATTTATCTTTTGCACTCTCTCTTTTTATCTTGCTTGGGTCAAACAGACCTGAATCCAAATTCCTGCCCCAACAATTAAGTATTACTCGTGTCATGTTATGGAACCTCCACAAGGGTCAGTCTCCTCCTTTTTACAATGGAGGTACCATAGCTATTCTTTAAGATTATTTTAAGGGTAATTGAGGTTATACATATAAAGCACCTGGTACCATGTCTGACACATAGTAAATACTAAACAAATGGAAACATATTCATTCATTCAAGCAAATGTTTATGTAACTTGATTCTTTCCACTTCCCTATCTCTACTGCTGTCACCCTGGTCAGGTTATCCTGATCCATCTCCTCAGTGCTTTTTCAGTAGCCTCCTAAATTATCTCCTCATTTGGCCCTAGGGTAATGAAAGAAAGCCTGACTGATAAATTAAGATTTAAGTGAAGCATGGATATACCTGGAAAAAGTGTTTTGGTGGGAAGTGGAAGGGGCAGAGAGGAGAAAAGAAATGTCAAACAGCCAGAGTGTTCAGATGGAAATCCAGTTCTGTGAGTTTTAAAAAGTGGTATTCCTTTTATTTTGCTCAACAATGTGAAAACACTCTTGATAAGAATTCTTGACACAGTGAAAGTGAAATGTGTTATTTCTTTCCTCTTTGTTGCCTGCCAAAAACAAAACATATGGATTGACCTATGAGAGGAAAGCATGTCAGTTGCAAGCAGAGCACACCCCAGAGAGAAGGCACACCAGGCTCCAGGCCACTCTACTATCAAAATCAAATGTTGACTTTTTAAATATTAAAGATGAAGGTTGCTATTGAATCAATATTAAAGCAGGTGGGACACCAGGATGAGGTCTCTTCCATCGAGCACTTACTTTTTATAGTTTAGTCTAAATAGTATTTGATCCTTCTGCAAAAACCTTTAGACTCCTTAGTGAATGAAACAGGTCTACCATGGCTTAGTTACCCCAAATCTGGCATTTTAACATTTTGATGTAAAATGACAACAGGGGTGAGTCAAATAGAGGCCTTTAACTCAAATCTACAGAAAAAAAAAGAAAAGAAAGAAAACCATTACGATGCCTGCCTGTGAATTATGAAGGGAAATGCTGAATTTATAACCTGCAAATGCCGAATTCATAAGCTGCATGTTTGCCTGCCTAAAACCAATCAGTTTATGTACATTTTCCAGTGATATGTCTATTTTTTCCTAAGTAATATGTTGGTTTGGGTCTTCCACAGGCTTAAACTCTGACAAAACACGCAACATAGATTTTTGCTACGTAGGCAGGATATTAACAAGCTGCTTTAATACGGCAATTAGCAATTTTGTTTTTCCCCCCTATCTTGACTGTTCTGCAAGGGCTTAAAGTTTAAACTGTCTTTGCCCTCTGTGAAAAGGAGAACTGGCTTCTGATTAATTAAAGCTCTGGGTTTGATGGTAAGAAGGATTTCTTTTTTTCACAGGAGACTTAAAAGAACAGAAATTTGTATCTCCGTTCAAAATGCAGGCAGAAAAGAGGAGGGTTTGTCCCAGGCTAGAAAATATTCCCTCAGGCTGAGGTGGAGCATGGGGAAGAAGTAGAGAGCTGCAACACCCTGTAGAAGAAGGGACTGTGAAAATGTGTAGGTAGAAGGCGTCATGGGTGACCTTGCCAGGACTCCTGCACCTCACATATGGCATGAAAGCCACCAAGGACACCATGAGGGGCAGTGTTCAAATGTTCACAAATGGGAAGGGAGCTGAGCATCATCCTTCATTCCTGCAAGCGTGGCCATCATTGGCCTTGCAAGCCCTGACCTGGCTGTCTACAGCCTTGCCAGCATGGGCCATGCTTCTTACATGCATGGGCAATCTACACCCAGGGATCTTGTTTGTTGCCCCTTTCATTGACATGTCATCAGCAAGCAACTCTGCAGAGGCCAGGTACCAGGACTGTTGCTTATCTGTGCCCCTAGACTTTATGAGACCTTCTGTGAGTGGGTAGCTCTCCTCTTAACATTTCAGAACACCCACAGAACAACAACAAAAAACGTTTAGGTGAAGCAACTTCAAATCCTTTGAGCTAGGATAAAGATTAATGATGACTCCATTATACAACTTAATTAAGAATTTATATTGGTCCCTTATAAATACACATACATTGTTTAGCAAACCTTATTTGGCAACACTGCAAAAACTGGAAACTTCTTTACTATACTTTCCTCACAGGAGAGATTTCAGTAATTATTCTCACTGAACCCCTAAATAGAACATTGGAATATTTAATACCCAGAGTCTTGAAAAGAATGAACCTCTTATTATGCCTTTAGAAATGCGTTTTGTTATAGGAAACCCAGGTTCTACCTTCAACCCCCAAGTTCTCCCTTTTCAGTTAGCAAGAAATGCCAACTATGGGATGTGGAGCTCCTGAACTGTTAAATATTATAAATCAGTGTCATTATTTTGATGATTTCCAAGAGAGATGACTAAGGGTAACTGCATCAAGATACAGGAAAAGAGATACCTACTGACTGCATGAACTTATTTCCAACACATTCTCTTGCCATAATCTCCCCTCCAACCCGTTCCTAATGGTAATGCAGCATTGGGCCCTCCTTTTCATCAATGGATTACCCAGAGACAGAGACATAGTGACCCAACTCTCTAACTCAGTTGGAGATATTTTCAGGTAATATTGCAGATTCGGCTCTGTATCCCCATCTCTTTTGGGAATACGATACATTTCCGTTGTTTTGGAAATGCCATATTATCAGCATTCTCACTGGACACAAAAGAGCTAGCCAGTATCTATACTTACCCTCTCTGTGTCTTCACTACCTACCTATGCCATCCCTTACACATACATACACCACCGCTCTTTTATAAAAACCATGACAAAGTTAGGATTTTCCCATTTCCTGATAAATGATAAATTCAAAGTAAATAGTCCCATAAAGCTTTTCTTCATTCAAATTATTTGAATCTGACAGATAGGTAGAAAAAAATCACTGTATCTGAAATAGGTTTGCTATCCCTTAGAGTTTAAACAAATAATGCAGGTATTATAAATTTCCTTCAACTCTCAAGGCAAATGTCTCCAAATATCCTGAGTCCTGACACCATCATCTTTTCATTTTCAGTGAAGAGCATGGCCAGTTTTCCCACCCCTGATGCTATAACTGGCTGGCACATAAAACCCACAGGTACCTGCAGGTAACTGATTATAAAGACACCTCCTTTCCCTAATGTATTGATTCCCACTGCAATCTGACTGCATCTACTGTACTTCTTGGAAATTGCTCTTGCAAAGATTGCTCATGACCTTGCAAAATCAATCCAGTGAACACATTTTGGTCCTACTTTACTTGGCATCTCCCTTATGCTCTTCTTCCTCTTCTCATTTGACACACTCTCCCTGGGCAATCTCAGCCATACTCTGGGCTTCAGCTCTCACAAACAGAGCTAGGATTTCTTAACCTGTATTTCTAGCTCCAGCAGCCTCCTAAATATTTCTACCTGGGTGTCCCACAGGCATTTCTCACTCAACATATCTTAACCATGTTCGAATATTTTTCATTCTCCTCTCCTTATAAACTTGCTCTTCTTGAACTCCCCACCTGGTACTGTTCATATGTCCCTTCACTTGTGGGATTAGCATGATTGGAAGAGAAAGAATGATCCCACAGGGCCAGGCATGAGCCTGGAAGAGAAGTCTATGGAGAGCAAGGTAGACACCTAAATCAGGTGCATGTGCAAAGCTAGTAATAAAATGGCAAATGAGCTCTGAATCAGAGGAACGTGCACTGACTGGATGCCAGACCCAAGGGGACCCAAAGGCAGGAGTCTGAGGGCCTGGAGAATGACAGCAAGACAGGACACCTGGGAAAACTTCTTGGAAAAGGCACAGTGAACTGAAACAGGCCACTATGTAATAAAATAAAGTGCAGGAGGGGAAAGGACAGTCAGTGCTTTACAAAATACTTTCATACTTTAATTTCATCTGAGAAATAAAACTCTGTTATAGAGATAAAGACTTGAGTAAAATAATCCCATGTCACAGAGTTCGAAAGTGAGGGAGTCTGATCTCAAACCCAGACTCCTGACTTCAGGTCCTAAGTCATTTCTGCACCTGTGCTCTAGCCACATTTAGGGCAATCCAAATAAAGGTGACAATAATGGTAATCCTGAAAATGACATCAATGTTTCAACTGCAGCTGTACCCTTGTTGTAATGTTCTCATTTTCTGCTCTCTCCCACCTCTACCTTTGAAGGTGTCTTTGAAGCCAAAAGAAGACAAACATTTTACTTCAGTAGGCTCTTGCTATTTGCCAGTAACACTTTTTTGCATGAAAAGCACCCAAAAAGGAATAGAAAGGAGAAGTTGATACACTACTTATGGGGCCAAAACTGATTTATTTTGCCCTGGGCTCACTACTTTTATGACTCAGGTTTTTTGTCTAAAAATCCCTGATCAAAAATATAAAGTGTTCAGCACTAAAGCCAATCATCACAAAAGAAGATAGAGAATTTTTCTTTTTTCTTTTAATGTGAGTCTTAAAAGTGGTCAACTTTGTTATGAGGTGCTATGGCCTGAATGTTTATGTTCCTTCAAAATTCATATGTTGAAATCCCACCCCCAACACCGACCCAGTAATAATATTAGGAGGTAAGCCCTTTTGGGCGGTGGTTAGGTCATGAGGACTCTGCCCTTGAAAATGGGACTACTGCCTTATAAAAGAGACCCCAGATAGCTGCCTTGCTCATTCCACCATGTGAGGACACAGGGAGAAGACACCATCTATGAACCAGGAAACGGGTCCTCACCAGACACTGAATCTGCTGGTTCTCTGCTCTTGGACTTTCTGGCCTCCAGAACTGTGAGAAATGAATTTTGTTGTTTATAAGCCACCATGCAGTTTGTGGTATTTTGTTATAGCAGCCTGAACAGACTAAAACACAAGGTGTATTTCTTGGCAATTCAATTTGTTTTAGAACATGATGGGCTGTGATTCTAGAATAAAATATTTGCAAAGTGGTAGTTAACAAAACAGAACAAAAAACAAACGTTGAACAAAGCACCAGTTTAAACAATCAAATTACAAATTGAATACAAACTAATTACCAATATTCTCCCTGATGGATGTTTGGGAAGGCAAACATAGTTTCACTGTTCTACTGCACTTCATGAATTACAATAATTTATGATTTACAATGTGCTTATGAAGGCAGTGATCTTTAGAAGAGCTGGCTGTTATATTGCCTAGATTGTTTAAAACTGCAGGAGTATAGGGAGAGTCTATGTAATGAACAGTTCTAACCGGATATTTTTTCTTGTTTTTAGAGAAAAATTGGGCTGCTAAACAGATGTCTAAACTTAAATTATATTTCTCTCATACATAAAATACATTTTTGCTTTACTTTTTAAAAATTGTAGACATTGAGTTACATTACAGAAAGCATTACATTACAACACATAGCAATAGAAACAATAGAAAGCAGAGACAACAACAAAATAAATCACATACTCTAATATAGCAACTATCACTTCCAGTCATTTTTCATATGCATATATCTTACATGGTGATAACATACAATTCCATTGAATAGATATATCATAGCTTATTAAATTGTTCTTGTTTTGCATTAAGATTCCTTCTGATTATAATTTTATCTTAATAACATCAGATTTTTAAAATGCATGATGTTGGCCAGGCTCAGTGGCTCATGCCTGTAATCCCAGCACTTTGGAAGGCCAAGGAGGGCAGATTACCTGAGGTCAAGAGTTCGAGACCAGCCTGGCCAACATGGTGAAACCTTGTCTCTACTAAAAATACAAAAAAAAAAAAAAAATTAAGCTGAGGCAGGAGGCTCTCTTAAACCTAGGAGGCGGAGGTTGCAGTGAGCCAAGATCACGTCACTGCACTCCAGCCTGGGTGACAGAGGGAGACTCCATCTCAAAAAAACAAACAAACAAACAAAAAAACATGATGTCATTGTTTTCTTCAGGGGGGAAATGTGTTACCCTTATATATCCTATACAAATATAAGGCCAAATTCACTTATTGACAATTTTTTGGATGTATACACTGATCTCTTCTGTCCTACAATGTGGTTAAAGACATATTCCCCCCACTAAGTGTCATTAATCCTGAAATGGCTCTGCTCCAAAAGATCTGGAATCCTTTGTGCTAAGTGTTACACACAAAAAATGGCAAACACCTGCAACTGTAATATAATACGCCCTACACCCCACCTACTTATTCTACTAATTGCTTGATGAAAGGAAAATCATATTTCTAAAACCCAAGTGTTTATCTCAGTGTTGCTTGGTGATAATGAACCTGGGTTTGGAAGTCAAGCAGACCTAGGTTCAAGCTCTGATTTTACTCCTTGCTTCTACGGACAGGGCAGCTACTTTGTTCAACTCTAGGAACACATTCACATCAGAATCTATATGAATGGCACCCCCTGGATTAGGGACCAACACTACTTTGTGTAAGTGAAAGTGTAGAGCCACTTTCCTAGACCTCAGTTGGAACACACTCCTGAAGTTGTCCAAGGCAGCTGGTGAGGCTGTGGGTAAATTACTTAATCTCTGAGCCTCACCTTTTAAATATGTAGAACTGGAGAGTGATAATATAGTACCTAATTTATTGGGCTGTTTTGAGAATTACAGGGGAGAACGTTGTAGTAAAGCATTTAGTATAGTGCCTTAATGTAGTAAGTCTTCAATATGCATTAACTGCTATTATAATTTTCCCAAAATGTATACTTTTCAGAAGAAGGAATTAAAAAGATTGATTCTTTTGCATGCTTTTCCATCATATGGTTGATTTCTGTTCTTGGTTACTACATCAGTCTAATCAATTCAGAATGGAAGAACAGCATGAAAATAAATAGAATAGAATAACCATCTGCTGTGATTCTCCATCCCTGAGCCTGAATGCTGGATCTAATTTTATCTTAAACCCAAATCACAAAATATCCATGAACTAAGCTGCTTGCAATTCAAAGCCTCTTGAGAAATCAGCTTCAGGGATCTCTTTTAGCTTGGATGGGATTCAGTGAAGCCATAGCTACAGCAGGGACTCCTTAGCTAAGAAAACAGGAGCAGTCAGGACTAGAGACTGGGTAGAGCTGGAAGCCATGCAGATCAAGTTCAGAATGCTGTGAAAGGAATCTGAAAGGCAACCATGTTCAGGAGTGGTCAGAGAAGAAGGTGAGCACAGTCACAAGGGCCTGTAGAAAAATCATTTGAAAATATAATAAACACTACTGAGTGTCTGCTATGTGCTAATTCTTGGGAATAAAGATGAGAATTCACATGAGCAATAATACCATCATTTATTCTCATGAAGTTTCCCTACTTTTATTTGTATCTTTGGCATGGGATGGAGGTAGATTTAGTCCAAGGGAAGAGTTATCACTCAGATACAGAACTAAGGTTCCAGTCAAATCACAAGTATTAGAGCCAGCTCAGATGCTTCCTAAAGCAATTATAGATGTCTGGGGTTATCTAGCTTAATCCCTCTAGTGGCTTATAGGTCAGGAGAGAATAAGAACTACGATGGGGTCAACTAATGTGTCTTCCCTTGCTGATTCTTACATCCAACCCCAAAAGGATTGGGAACAGATCCAGCTATTTGAAGACTGAACAGAGGAAGTGAGGTGATAGAGGGGGCATGAAAAAGAGATGTCCAGTTAGGTCCACCCTAACCCATACTGGACTCCCTCAAGGAACCAGTCTGTGTAATGAGTCAAACTGGGCTTTCAGACCTACAAATTCAGAGAAGGATGTTTAAGAGGAGATAAAAGAATCTGAAAGTGGACAACATGCTGCAAATTAAAAGATATTTTGGACGTGAACTCTTCTTCATGGGATGACAGTTTAATCACACTGAATCCTCAGCATAAAATGTAGTTTTGTCAGATAGATTTTAACCATAATTTACTTTACCCCCCCTGCTGCAGTTCTGAGACAGAAGACAGCCAGCTCTGTCAGAGCAAACTCAATTTGTCCTTTACATCATCCAAATGTTCTTGTCTCAAGTGAGAAGCCCCAATAACCATGCACAGATTTCTTTATAAATTACTTATCTTTTAGATGCTATATATTTACCACTTCATCATGTTTCCTTTTAGGTTTAAGCTTGTAGGACATGACTCATGTCATATTTCTAGAAGGCCAAAGCCAAGTGAATGTTCTTCAATATAGTAACATTCAAGGTTGCAATTAATCTTACAAGCTTCATTTAAGGAAGGTATAAACTAGGCCAATAATTCACTCTAAAGTCATCAGTTTAGGCCATCAAAGTCATTTCTCATTACAATAATAAAAAGGATTGTTTTCTGGGAAGAAATAAAAGTATATACATAATACTTCTAATACTGATATATTCAGCTCTCCTATGGAAATCTTTATACAAGTGGAAAGTTCTTGCTTCTAGGTCAGGTAGAATGCTTTCACAGGTGAATTAATATTTCCACACAGTGGCGGAGAGATGACATGATGTGTAAAAGAAAGCTTGATGGTCCGCAGCTGAGGAGAGTTGACATTCCAGAAGAAGAGGACAAGAAGTGAAGGACAAGAACTGGCACAGGAGAACTCAGAGGAGGAGGACGGGAGGATGAGAACTGGAGCGGGAGAACTGGGGAATGAGAACTGGGAGATGAGAACTGCAGGAAGAAAATGAGGAGGATAACTGGAGTACAGCTGATTTCAAGATAAGGAGCCTATTCACAGCCAGTTATCGACACAGGCATATAAAGAGGTTCTGGATTGTTTTATTTGAGGATTACTTGGTTACAAGAGGCAGAAACTTGCTGAGCTTAAGATAAACTGGGGAGGGAGGGGGTGCCTAAAGACTCAAATGCAAGAAGAACAGTCTGATCTCACAAAAGAATGGAACCACCTCTGGAAAATCTTTGTCTCTCTGGACCACGTAGTCTCTCATCTTTGTTTGTCTCAAGGTTCCCACTCATTTTACTCTCTAATAGACTAGCTTTTTCATTTTGAAATGCACAGGGCAAACATGGCTACCAGCCCCAGCTTTGCATCATTTCCAATTCTAAGGCTGCTATAGACTCACTGAGTCTCTGCATGGCCGTGCCTCTGAGTCCCAAATCCAAATCCTTCTAAGAGAGAATCTGACTAGTTCCATTTGGGTTAGGTATCCACTGGGCTGACTCCTAAGGCTGGCTGCCCATTTAGCAAGAGTTTTTAGGGCAGAATCTCTAAGAAGGAGTATTGGGGTAGGAGGAATGATTGGCAAAGGAAATGATTTAAGAAATACAGTGGCAATTTCTTAGCAAATTTTCTTTGCCTCTGTCTGTTATATAATTACATCCACATTTTAGTTCCTTGAAACAGATAAGAAAATACTGTAAAAAGATGCAAAAATCACCTCAGAGATGTGCATACATTAATCCACTAGCACGTATTTTAAGATTCTATTACCAAAGAATCAGGTTAATCAGTCAATAACCTATCCAGCCAGTAACCAATAGCCTACCAAGTCCCTGAAGAGAAACTGTGAAGGACAAATAAAGCATAATTGCAGTTAAGTAGGAGAATAGAATGTGTGACAGATGAAAGTTACTGGGTGCCCACAAGCCTGACCTGTTTTGGCTCATTATACATTCAAACCCCTTCCCATGCTGTGCCTTTCTACATGGACACATTTATCCTCTTCTTTGCCATGCTAACTCCTATTTTCTCTACAGTACTCGTGGGTTTAATTGTATCCCCCCAAAAGATATGCTGAAGGCTGCTCTGCCTATGGAGTAGCCATTCTTTTGTTTCTTTACTTCTCTGATAAACTTGCTTTCACTTAAAAAAAAATGTTGAAATCCTAACCCCAGGTACCTATGAATATAACCTTATTTGGAAATAGAGTATTTTCAGATGTGATCAAAAATTGATCAAGTTAAGATGAAGTCATACAGGATTATGGCAGGCCCTAAATCCAATGACTGGTGTCTTTACAAGGAGGGTGAGCTTTGGTGACCAGAAACACACAGGAAAGAAGTCTACGTGACAATGGGGGCAGAGATGAGAGTGATGCAGCTACAAGGCAAAGGACACAAAGGATTGCCAGTAGCTACCAGAGGTGAGGAAGAGGCAGGGGAGGATTTCTTCCTAGAGCCTTCAGTGGAGATTGGCCCTGCTAACATTTTGACTTCAGACTTTTAAGCTCCAGAACTGTGAGAGAATATATTTCTGTTATTTTAAGCCACTCAGTTTGTGGTACTTTGTTATGACAGCCACAGGAAGCTAATACAAGTGCCACGTGTGCTCAAGTGTTGTCATCTCAGATCTGCTTCCCAGAGAGTATTCAAAGACTGCGTTGGTGCCCTTTCTCTGTAATACGATGCTGTGCTTCTCACTGCCATAGCTACCATCTCTACCACAGTAGAGATGACACTGGTTTATAATTGTGTAGTTTTCTCTCGATTCTCAAGATTTTGAGGTGCCAGAAACTGTCCTTATTTTTATGTCTAGCATATAGTAGGAAATGCTTTATATGCCTAGCATATAGTAGGAAATTCACTAAGTGCTTATTAAAATGAGATGATTTTTTTCCAAATGTATAAATCTACAATGCTCTTGTGTAAAACATTTACATCTCAAGAATTTAAGACATGCCCATATGGAACAAATTAAACTCACATTGTTGAATGTCCGCATTTATGTATGCTACAGGAAGAAATTAGGAAGCCAGATAATTGAATGAGTGTACCAACTTCCATTTGGTTGCCTCCCAGCCCTGGCTAAAATAAGGAGCAACTTTTTTGAATTTAAAAGTATGTATACTGCTTTGAGGAAGAAAAAAGGAGGCCTCAGGTTGGTTTTATGAATTTAACTCTCCACAGAATCCCTTTCCAGTTAAATAAATTGTAATTCATGAATTCAGAAATTTAGTACAAATGCAGATGAAGATAAATAGCACATGAGCCATTTGAGGCAGGCAGATTCACTGGGGAAATTAGAAACTGTCGTCAGGAGAGTTAATGGAAAGTCCACTAATCCTAATTTTTAGACAGGATAGATGGAGTTGTGTGTTTCCTATCTGATTCACTCTCACATTAGGTCTGCTTCTCTGGAGAGGATGGGGGGCTGGTTTCATTTCCCCCTGCCAAGTGTGTAATAACTGCTACAGTGTCATTTTGAGATATCTGCTATAAATTTGGGACATATTTTTATTTTTCTAAATAAATAGCTAGGAGATTCTCTGTATTATGTTGGGATATTAGTTCTCTGTAGTGTGAATAATCACTACTTAATGTCAGACCATTCTTCAGATAAGTGGCAGAAATTGTCTGCTAGGCTCAGGAGGTGCTGGGCAGACAGTCTCATCAACACATTAAATGGCATAATTACACATTCTACAATGCATGTTACTATGGTACTTTGATAGGAAGAGTCTATTTTTATCTTTTTTTTACACTCGAAAGAGCTTCAACTTCTAGATTACAGACACAGTCTCTAGAATAAGATTACACATATAGACGCTGAGATTCATTCTTCCATTGTATGTGTAAGTGTGTTAGTGCTCACTTAACCAAGCTTCTGAAACTCGTTGCTCACGTTCAGTTCATAGACCACACACAAGGGTGTGGTAAACATTGGGCTGCTTTCCCAACTGTCATTCCGTTTTTAATGACTACCCTGATCCAGGTCAGTGATTGGTGTAGGAATGACTGTGAAACCCAATTCTGTCCAATGAGATGTGAGAGAAGTTTGCTGGAGTCAGGAATGCTGGGAGGGGGGATCTTCTAAGAAACTTGTCTTTATTCCTAACAGAGAGCCATAGAAAGAGATAGTGTCTCATCTGCCTCTGGACATTGTCTGGTCTGGATGTGAGATGTAAAACTGCTGCAGCCACCATGCCACTTGAGGAAGAAAGACTCCCCAAGATGGCAGAGCAGAGAAATGGAAGAACTCAGGCCCTTAATGACATCTTTAAGCCAATGAATCAAACTATTTTGAAGCCTGCTCTACTTGGAGACTTAATAATAAGTAATAAATTTCCTTATTATTTAGGCCAGACGTTATGTTAGTTTCATCTCAAGGCATTCAAGTGCCACACCCTGCTTAAATTCCACTGTAGAAATGGCAGACCTATGATGAAATTAAAAATCTAGTAATAGCTGTGTCAGTGCCTATAGTGGACATGTACTTTTCTGTCTAAAGTTTCTTTGACATACATTCCTTTCCAATTTTTATTCCATGTAGTTTTCAGGCAAACTTCTACCTCTGCCTTCTCTGGTGTCTGCGACCCAGGAGCTGACCACTGACATTACCCCTGCAGCCTGGCTGCAGAGACTCAAAGTAGACCAACAATCAGCGTCACCAGAAATTTTACTCTACCTGTTGGGAAAAGGGAATCTTTTTCTGCTAGAGTTTCTAAGCTGGTAGGTTATCATCTTAGAACTGCCAGTGGCCATTTTTGCCATCACATGAAAAGAACCTGAAAGAGAATGAAGCCAACTAAGAGGAAAGAAACTGAGAAAGTTCAAGAAGGAGGGGAAGCATGTGTGCCATGATGTTGTCCACAACTCTGCCAGAAGCTCAGATCTACACTTGGACCTTTCAGAGACATAAGCCCAGAAGTTTGAGCTGGTTTCTTTATTGCAATAAAAGGAATCCCAATTAATTCAGAATTACATTGATAGCTGCCATTTTCAGAACACCAGTTATATTTCAGGCACATTATTTTAATTATCTCTAGGCTCACAAGGACTCTGGAATGTAATATGTATCTACAGATGAAAAAGCTGAATCTCAGAGGTTTCAAGTGATATGCCCAGGTCACGCCCTACTGACAAGCAGAATGGAGGTAAAAATCCAAGGTGTGCTAGGCTCCAAAAGCAGTGCTCTATGCCTTCTCATCATTGGCATTAGTAACACTCACATCCATTTCAGAGAGCCCATCCTTCCTTTTGAAATGTGTTTATTTTGCAAATAATAATTTATCTTTTAGTTAAAGAAAGCGATGGATTCAAAATTTCATTACCATATCTTCCCTTGTTTCCCAGTATTTTTTGTACACAGATAAAGCCGCTTGATAGAACAGTTGCAATTTCCCATCTCTTAACTCTTGCTGTTCTCTTCTGCAATTTCCTCCTGTTTCTACAAGATCAAATCCTAAGCCTCCTTGATGATCTAGCTCAAATGTCACTCTCTTCACCCGGCCTTCTCCAATATCTCAAGGTGCAAACCACCTCTCCTTTTAACTCTTCCTTTATTGCATTCGTGCCTTTCCAATGACAATCTCGTTTTTCCTGTTAATAAAGTTATTTAGTAGTCTTTTATCCCTTAATAGAATGCAAACTCCTTAAATAATGTGTATCTGACCCTACTTTGCATCCTCGTTACTTAGCGTAGTAGGGTTCTATAAATGCTGAGTGAGTGAATGAATGAATGAAAGGCATTTAAAGACCCATCTTCACAGCTCTAGGATTGTATCAGGGTCTTTGAACCTCATATGGCTACGAATTTGAATGAGGTAAGCATCCAATAATAAAATGACTTGAATTAACACTTAAACCATCAAAGAGTGAAAACAGCTCTATTATGTGCAATACTCAATATCTTGTTTTCCATTAGTGGCATGCATTTGTTGAGTTGTAGCCATGTTTGTATTTATATTTTTCTTATTTACTTGCATCAAACAGCTATTACAGTAAAACGTGTCTTTGAGTTATTTCATGTCTTTTGTGAATCTGGTCCCCCTCAATGACTTTATGTCATGCCATTGTTTCCCTCTTCCCAGAAAACCTAAATGCTTTATTCTAAGAATACACTTTCCACTAACATTAGGTGTTCTAAATCAAAATCAGTTCCATTCTTTATTGATACGGGCCTATGCCTAAACTGTTTCTGTAAAAACAATGACTTACTGTTACTTTTCTAAAGTCTCTCTTCTGTTATTACACAATTTGAACTCATATTAATTTCTCTATCCATTTTTAATAGGCTTATTGATTAGTTTTCTCATACATTTTCACTTCTAAACCATCTTTAAAAATTTATGTTTAAAAATGCCTCTACTAGCTAGATTCTAAAAGTGAGGGAGGGGCACTTCATTTGTCCAAATGCAATCTTTGGAAGACAATTCCATATCAGATATATTCTGTGATAAAAGTAAATTTAAAATATGCAATACTATGTTTAAATATTTTAGTATCAAAATTACATTATAATTATTGTGTTGAGATATTTTAAAAAATTAATTGTAAAGGCTCAGATAAGCCATGTTACATCAGTAATCGCATGTATTTTATAGTGTCATTTTTAGGTAACAATATTTGACTAACTTTTCCTAAAATGTTTGTATGTATGAGCCAGTTTATGGGAGGTTACTTTAAATTGTATGAAAATGGACAAAATAATTGGCATGGAATGATATACTAATTAGGGAAAAAAAATACCCAAAGCCAATGTTATATAACTAGTTTTTTGTAGTTTATATATATGAGATTAACTTTTCCACAATACATAGATTAACACCACAGTGATACAGGATTGCAGTCTCTTCCCTCCTTATCCTCAAAAGCAGAAGAATGAAAGTAAACTTGTAATTATCAATAATAGGCAAGCTTACAATAAGTTGCTTTGCCTGCAACCATTTCCTACTTTTTTAGTTTGGAATAACAGAGAATTTCTAACCAGCTACTAATAATCAAATTCCTCCTCTTTACTTATGTATGATCCTTTGCCTAAAACATGTTTTTGTGTTTTTTGGTTTTAATAAAACCTGCTTTTTAAGGATCTCTCAAGAGTACTGGCTACTTAATTTGAATATACTTTACTCTCTCCTTCTCCCCTCTTTTTCCTTTTTAAAAGAGTTTTTGACTTCTGCAGTGTGGCATTAACAAGGAAAGAAAACCTAAAGCCCACCTAAGTTTTTTATCCTTTTCCTCTCCCTGTTTTTTACTGCCTGAAATCCAGGATTAATTTTCTTTTCTAACAACTCATACCACCACAGTTTAAACTTGGGGAAACTGAGGCTATGCAATAGTTAGCAGGATGGCGATATTCAAATATTAGGTAATGGGATATTTGAAGCATTCTGGAGTGTTAAAGTAATTTCTTTTCATATGCAACATTAACAGAAAACCTCTTCTTAAAGTAAATCCTTGAATTGGCATCTTAGGATAGCTCAATTTCAGATACTGTAAAAGGAAACACACTAGTTCCTGGAAAGAAGAAATAATATTTTAATTCATGTCAGTAGGAAGCCAGAATCCAAAGCTCTACTTTCTCTTTTCCACACGTAACTAGTTATGTAGATGCAGGCAAATGACTGCACATCTCCAGGTGTAAGGTTTTTTCACACCGATCTTGAAACTGGTAACACCAGGATTCCCATTCTATCTTAGGACTTCCCTAAGTCATTGACGTAGTAAATTTTGACGCCCGCTTCAGGTGTCAACAGTGATGGTTGGTTAAGTCTCTGCTTCAAGGAGCTTGTGATCTTGTTGGGCACCCTCATTTTCTGAAGAATAGTAAAGCTACCACATCTGTTTATCTTACTGGCTATAAAATATTCATCTATCATTGCCTCTGAACAGTTGAACATCTCTGAATATCTCCAGAGGCAGAGTGATTGTATTGTATTTTCTTTATCAACATTATTTCAGAGAATTTAATATGTATAATTCAATATTTTTAAAAGTAAAATCACATTTCAACCAACATGTTTATAATATGCACATCAACAAATTGCACACCCACTAGAGTATTTTATAAGTTGAATATGATGTCACTAAATATTATGATCTAATTGCCCTCAGATACATGTTCGCAATTTGTTCTTTCCTTTGTAGCTATAGTGGATGCCTCCAGTGTATGTCAATTTGTAGCAGGATGAGCCGCAGACAAAACTCCTTAGAACCGAGTTAAAGCAGGAAGGGGTTTATTCGGCCGGGGGCATTGTCAAGACTCCTGTCTCAAGAGCCGAGCTCCCCGAGTGAGCAATTCCTGTCCCTTTTAAGGGCTCACAACTCTAAGGGGTTGCACATGAGAGGGTCGTGATCGATTGAGTAAGCAGGGGGTACGTGACTGGGGGCTGCATGCACCCGTAATTAGATCAGAACAAAACAGGATAGGGATTTTCACGGTGCTTTTCTATACAATGTCTGTAATCTATAGATAACCATAACTGATTAGGTCAGGGGTCGATCTTTAACTACCAAGCCCAGGGTGTGGCGCCGGGCTGTCTGCTTGTGGATTTCATTTCTGCCTTTCAGTTTTTACTTTTTCTATCTTTGGAGGCAGAAATTGGGCATAAGACAATATGAGGGGTGGTCTCCTCCCTTAAATTTAGCTATAGGGCTAAGGCTTCTAGTAAACAAGAGTCCCCCAGTTACTGACTGCAACTCATCTGTCTGACCCCACCACCTGGATTCTGATACACAGAGGCACATGTCTACACCAACACAGTCACATGCACCAGATGTGTGCAACACTGTTTGAAAATGCTTTACATGATGGAAGTCTTACTCTGTGTAATAAACTGGAGCACCATTACCTATTAGGAGAAAGGAGAAATGTACATCAATGTTCTTAATCAGCCACATTTACAAAATAATGCTTGAAATCCTTAAGGACAAAAAGTCTCTCAACATTTGAAGAAGATATTCCAGGAGAGATATCTGATAAAGTATCTGATAAAACTTGATCTCATGTAATCTACCCTTCAAAAATTCTCAATCCTCAGACTATCAAAGAAGCATTTTTCTCTCTCCAAGTGTCCCTTGCTCATTTATTAAAAATCATAAATATAAATATTAATCATAAATATCGCATGACATTGAAAAACATTTAAAAATTATGGTTATTTATACTTTTCTACCTCATATATAAGTAATATACTAAAGCTTATTTTATGTTTATTTATGAAGTACAGTTTTTCTTTGGAAAAGACACATAGCCAATTATGATTATTAATGTTATTATGATAATTAATGTTAATATGATGTTTTAGTAGACTATGCAAATTTCACCAGATAATTATCTCATTATGTTTATATATAAGCAAGACAAAAAATACTACTAAGACTTCCAAGACTTTAATTTTTATAATTAAGTGCTTGCTGTTATTTTTATTCTCTTATGTACTACCAAAGCACTCCTATGCTCATCCTTATTATGACACTCATCAGCTGTGTTATAGTTGTGTGATTTTTTTTGTGTCTCCCCACTATACTAGAAACATTTCACAGGTGAGGACATTATGGTATATATTCATTGTTTTAATCTCTGTGCATTACTTGATAGAGATAGGGGTGTGTGTGTGTGTGTGTGTGTGTGTGTGTGTGTGTGTGTGACAGAGAGAGAGAGAGGTAGATATCAATTATGTTCCATGTCTTTACATCCAAAGTGAAATGTATAATGATAATTAAGTTTGATACTTTTGATAATCACAGTTAAATAATAATGTTTTCAAATAGAAAAACCAGAAGGCACCTAGGGGAAAAGGTAACAAAATTCTCAAAATACTAAAATTGATACCTGAAAGGATCAATTCAAATTCACATAATCTGTTTACAAAGTGTTTATAGAGCAAGTAAATTGGGTAAAATTGGAACAGGGTGCTATTAGTAATTATGCCAGGACAATAGGCATAAACCAGAACTGTTTTGGGCGAAGCAGGATGTTATGTTATTTCACCTCTAGCAAATACAGATAGCAAAAAATGCTCAATTGGCCGGGCATGGTGGCTCTCACTTGTAATCCTAGCACTTTGGGAGGCCGAGGCAGGAGGATTGCCTGAGCTCAGGAGTTTGAAACCAGCCTGAGCAACATGGCAAAACCCCGTCTCTACTAAAAATACAAAATACAAAAAATTACCCGGGTGTGGTGGTGCGTGCCTGCAATCCCAGCTACTCAGGAGGCTGAGGCATGAGAATCGCTTGAACCTGGGAGGTGGAGGGAGGTTGCAGTGAGCCACTGCACTCCAGCCTGGGTGGCAGAGCAAGACTCTGCCTCAAATAAAGTAAAGTAAAATAAAATAAAAGCTCAATTGATAAAACCATTAAGAAGCACTAAGAACAAGCCCAAATAAAAATCAATCTTTTAAAGTAAAATTAGTCTGATTGGGATAAAAATAAGTTATGGAGAATCAAATAGATACCTAAATTCTAGGCTAGGAAGAACTAAAAGCTTTGACTACTACGGTGTAGCTTACGACCTGGAGCGCTAGTTCATTTGGGCACAGCGAAAGGAGAAAGGCAGAGCATTGGGCTGGTTTGGGTAATTGACTATTCTAGATACCCAAGGTTTAGACAACTAGGAATCCTGATGCTCTTAGATTTGACTCTTTCCCAAGGTTATTCCTCTGGCAGATACTTTTCTCCTTTGCGATGGGCCTGGTTATAAGTAAGAAAGAGAAATTCCATTACCAACCCTGAAAGGACCTTTCTAGAGAAAGAAGTTGTTGATCTTGGTATTTAAATTATTTCATTAATTGGTTTCAGTGACTTTTTTTTTCTGTAAAATCAGTAGTGTTTTTCAGATAGTAACTATTAAAAAAAATGGAGACTTGCTTTAATACAGATAGTTGAGCTCTGGATTAGTGTTGCAGACAAGTATTGAAATGCCATTGTAGTGGTTGTCGTGAGCATCAAAAAACATTTTTTTATAAGTACTTCACAAATGCACTAACTCACTAGCACTTTTTATGTTACAGGCTGTATTAGGCTGTTCTTGTACTGCTATAAAGAAATACCTGATACAGTAATTTATAAAGAAAAGAGGTTTAATTGGCTCATAGTTTTTCAGGCTTTACAGGAAGCATGGTGCTGGCATCTGCTTCTGGAGAGACCTCAGGGAGCTTTAAATCATGGTGGAAGGTGAAGGGGAAAGCCAGCATCTCACATGGCCAGAGAAGGAGCAAGAGAGGGAGAGGGGAGTTGCCACACACTTTTAAACAACCAGATCTCACGAGAACTCACTCATTATTACAAAGACAGCACCAAGGGGATGGTGCTAAACCAATCATGAGAAATCTACCCTGCCAGTCACCTTCCACCAAGCCCCACCTCCAATATTGGGGATTTCATTTCAACATGAGATTTAGGTGGGGACAAGTCCCTAGACTATATCACAGGCAAATGCTATAAAAATACTAGAGAGTAATAAATCCCTTTGGTACGGTTCAAGACAGGCTTAGCTAGCATTGAATTCTAGACTGACCAAAGCAACAACATCTTATTTTTTATATGTTTTAAGTTTCATTTCCTGATTTGATTTTCTAAAAAGGTCTATGATCTGGGCATTACCACTTTAAAATGAGAAAACAGGTTCAGAGGCTTCTCCGAGGTCCAGGGCTAGGAGTAGAATTGTAGGGATTTGAAGCCAGTTCTGATCCTAAACTGGGCTATTTCCCTAAGCACCTCACTAGGCCATCTTTATAAAAATATAGAGTCCTGGCTGGGCATGGTGGCTCATGCCTGTAATCCCAGCACTTTGGGAGGCCAAGGCAGAAGGATCACTTGAGGTCAAGAGTTCAAGACCAGCCTGGCCAACATGATGAAACCGTGTCTCTACTGAAAATACAAAAGTTAGCTGGGTGTAGTGGCAGGTGCCTGTAGTCCCAGCTACTCGGGAGGATGAGTAGGGAGAATTGCTTGAACCGGGGAGGTGGAGGTTGCAGTGAGCCAAGATCACGCCACTGCACTCCAGCCTGGGTGACAGAGACTCCATCTCACTTTCTCTCTCTCTCTCCATATATATATATATATATATATATATATATATATATATATATATATATATACCCAACTTAAAACCTAATTTTAGTCTAAACCCTCATTATCAGCCAGTTATTTGGAATTTTGAAATTTTGAATGCCTTGTCCCTTAGAAATGCCATGTCACGAATGCTGTTTGGGTCCCTGCACAAGCCCATCAAAAACTGGTTGGCCTAAGAATGTACTTAATCATAGTCAAGACAGAATCAGCCTTAGTTCTAACAGTCTCAAAAATTAGGAGGCAACCAGGGCTAGAGAAAAGGAAGAAAAGCACCTCTGCCCTGTTCCTGGATGCAGCTTTGGCTCTGAGAAATGTTGGAAATAGGCCACGATGGGGTCAACTCCTCTTGCATGTCGCAGGGCTCCTCTTCCCAGACCTCTGTTACCTGTGCTAACATGTGGGTTCTTGTCACCACCAGGTCTCACATATTATTCATTGGGATGGTTAATTTTATGTGTCAACTTGGTTAGGCACAGTACCCAGATATTTGGTCCAGCATTTTTGGAGATGTTTCTGTGAAGGTACTTTTTAGATGAGGTTAACATTTAAACCAGTTGATCTTGAGAAAAGCAAGTTACTCTCCATGATGTGAATGAGCCTCATTCCATTGGTTGAAGGCCTTATGAGAAAAAGACTGACCTCCTCAAACGAAGAGGGAATTCCACCAGCAGACTGCCTTTGAACTTGAACTGCAACTCTTCCCTGTCTCCAGCCTGCCAGCCTTCCCTGCCTCTGATTTCTATTTCTCTGGGGACCCTTGATTAATACACTCACTCACATAAACTCACCCCAACCTGCACATATGGGGAAGCTGATCTCAGTCCAGAGGTAGAACTAGCCTGTAATAATATATGCATGATTGATAGACATTTAACTTTTCAAAAATTCTTTTTTTTTTCCTGAAATAAGATTCCTGTTAATGAAAGAATATTTCAACTTCTAAAATTTCTGAGTTAGAAATGAACAAAAATGTAAAATTTCAAATTGTAAAATTTCTAACTGAATTAGAAAGTTAATTAAACATCCAGACAATAGAGAGGAACCGGAAGGTGAAGTTAGCCATGGGAATCACTACGGCTGAAGGCTAATCCAGTCTGAACATCTGACCCTTGTGTTATACACTCAAACCCCCAACTTAAAAAATGAGTACTAATTTACAGTTAAAGCTATTAATGTTTACAGGTTTATTCCTTCTTCCTGTGGGTCAATCTTGGGTGTTTGCTGGGTTGTAGAATGAAATAAGTTCTTGAAAGCATGAGTCTCTGGTGCAGTCTTTCTTGTTTCTTTGCACTTCTTCCCTTTGTACTCCACACTCACATGACTTACACATCTGCTTTGGTATTTGGGCTCATTCTATCTTCCTAGTGCATAACTCCCACTGCTTCATCTCCAGCTATCAAATTCTACCAATTCATCTGTGCCCAGGTAACTCCCGTCTTCTCCCTGAAGCTTCCTGGTCTACTGCAGCCCACAGGTATCACTCTTCCCTTGGAACTTCCGTAGTGCATACTGTCAGAAAACCTGGCATTTCAAACACTGCTTTTATTCTGAGTTAATATTTCATGAATCTCTTATTTTCCTTGGTTAGGCAATATGTTCTTTGAAGATAAGGGCCATATTTGATTTTTATTTTTTTGCATTTCATAGTTTACATGTGCATACACATCTTATAGTCATTTAAAATAAATATTTGTTGACCCATTATTTAAGTAGGCTAAGGAAGATACAATTAGGAATAAAACTAAGTAATGAAATCTGAATTTAGATATAAAACAAATACTTCTGCTTCTGGAATTTAAGATTGCGTGTGTGTATGTGTCACATAGAGAGGCAAAACTTTTATAACTTAAGTAATATAGCATGAACTCTAATGATTTAAGAAGTTATCCAAGATGGATTTACGAAAAGCGGTTTGGATAGTTAACTTGTCCAGGATTTTAATCTGAAGAAGATACATCTTCATCAATAATTATTGAAAAAGTAAAGGATTAATCAAGAAATGATTCCTATAGTTTGGGTAATGAATATCATATTCTTGCTTTATACTACACACTAAAATAAAGTTCAGATAGTTTTAACACTTAATTTTTTTAACCAGAATAAAGAAATTAAAAAATAAATTTTTAACAAACCTCTGAGAAGAATACTTTCTAGATTTGAAACACTAGAAATTAGTAAGGGGAAAATTCTCCCAAATTTAATTCTATAAAAAATGTTCAACTATGTACATAAATTGAAAAAATAAAAAAATTTGAAAACCAATAATAAACTAGAATAAATATCTTTACTAAATATAACAGACAAACAATGGTCTATGACAATGAGTATTATGCACAGGAGAAAGGACATGAACTTTGGAGTTATAGACTGACATAGAATGAACGTTACTATTTGCATGCCTTTGGGTTAGTTACTTACCTGCTCTATGGCTCCTTTTTCTCATCAACAAATAAGAAATGGCAGTACTCTCTCAGATTGCCTTTTTTTTTTTTTTTTTTTTTTTTTAAGAAATAACTGACTACATTTTATTTTATTTTTTTCTTCCAACTTTTATTTTAGATTCAATGGGTACATGTGCAGTTTTGTTACCTGGATGTATTGCATGATACTGAGGTTCGGATTACGAATGATCTTATCACCCAGATACTGAGCATGATATCCAATAGTTCGTTTTTCTTTTTCTTTCTTTGAGACAGGGTCTCACTCTGTCTCTCAGGTTGGAGTGCAATAGCATGATCAGGGCTCACTGCCACCTCTACTTCCCAGGCTCAAGTGATCCTCCCACCTCAGTCTCCCAAGTAGCTGAGATGACAGGCATGCCCCACCACACCCAGCTAATTCTTGTATTTTTAGTAGAGATGGGTTTTTGGCATGTTGCCTAGGCTACTCTTCAACTCCTAGGCTCAAGCAATCCACCTGCCTCAGCCTCCCAAAATGCTGGGATTGCAGGTGTGATCCACCGTGCCCAGCCAATAGTTTGTTTTTCAACCCTTGCCCCCTTCCTTCCTCCCCTCGTAGTAATCCCCAGTTTCTATTGTTGCCATCTTTATGTCCATGCATACCCATTGTTTAGCTTCCTCTTATGAGTGAAAACATGCAGTATTTGGTTTTCTGTTCCTGTGTTAATTTGGTTAAGAAGATGGCATCCAGCTATATCCATGTTGCCGCAAAGTACATGATTTTATTCTTTTTAATGGCTGTGTAGTATTCCATGGTATATATGTACCACATTTTCTTTATCCAGTCCACTATTGATGGGCACCTAGATTGATTCCATGTCTTTGCTATTGTAAGTAGTGCTGCGATTAACATGTGAGTCCATGTGTCTGTTTAGTTGAAGGAATTGTTTTCTTTTGGATATATACTGAGTAATGAGATTGCTGGGTCAAATGGTAATTCTGTCTTAAGTTCTTTGAGATATCTCAAAAGTGTTTTCCACAGTGGATCAACTAATTTACATTCCCACCAACGGTGTATAAGTGTTTCCTTTTCTCTGCAGCTTGGCCAGCATCTGTTGTTTTTTTGACTTTTTTTTTTTTTTTGAGACGGAGTCTTGCTCTGTGGCCCAGGCTGGAGTGCAGTGACGCCATCTCGGCTCACTGCAAGCTCCGCCTCCCGGGTTCACGCCATTCTCCTGCCTCAGCCTCCTCAATAGCTGGGATTACAGGCACCCGCCACCGTGCCTGGCTAATCTTTTGTATTTTTTAGTAGAGATGGGGTTTCACCGTGTTAGCCAGGATGGTCTCGATCTCCTGACCTCATGATCCACCCGCCTCGGCCTCCCAAAGTGCTGGGATTATAGGCATGAGCCACCGCTCCTGGCCTTTTTTTTTTTTTTTTTTTTGAGACAGAGCCTTGCTCTGTTGCCCACGCTGGAGTGCAGTGGCGCGATCTCGGCTCACTGCAAGCTCCGCCTCCCAGGTTCACGCCATTCTTCTGCATCAGCCTCCTGAGTAGGTGGGACTACAGGCGCCCACCACCACGCCCGGCTACTTTTTTGTATTTTTGTATTTTTTTGTTTTTACTAGAGACGGGGTTTCACCGTGTTAGCCAGGATGGTCTTGATCTCCTGACCTCGTGATCCGCCCGCCTCGGCCTCCCAAAGTGGCCATTCTGACTGCTGTGAGATAGTATCTCATTGTGGTTTTGATTTGTATTTATCTGATGGTTAGTGATGTGGAGCACTTGTTCATAGATTTGTTGGGTGCTTATATGTCTTCTTTTGAGACATGTCTGTTCGTGTCATTTGCCATTATTTAATGGGGTTGTTTTTTGCTTGTTCATTTGTTTAAGTTCCTTAGAGATTCTGGATATCAGACCTTTATCAAATGCATAGTTTGTAAATATTTTCTCCCATTCTTTTTACTCTGTTGATAGTTTCTTTTGTATAGCAGAAACTCTGTAGTTTAATTAGATCCCACTTGTCCATTTTTGTTTTAGTTGCAACTGCTTTTGAGGACTTAATCATAAATTATTTTCCAAGGCTGATGTCCAAAATGGTGTTTCCTAGGTTATCTTCATGGATTCTCACAGTTTGAGATCTTACATTTAAATCTTTAATCTATCTTGAGTTGATTTTTGCATATGGCGAAAGGTAGGGATCCAATTTCATTCTTCTGCATATGGCTGCCAGTTATCCTAGCACCATTTATTGAATAGGGAGTCCTTTCCCCATTGATTATTTTTATTGGTTTTGTCAAACATCAGATGGCTGTAGGTGTGTGGCTTTATTTCTGGGCCCTCTATTCTGTTCTACTGGTCTATGTGTCCATTTTTGTACCAATATAATGCTGTTTTTATTTTTGTAACCTGACAGTATATTTTGAAGTTGGGTAATGTGATGCCTTTGGCTTTGTTATTTTTGCTTAGGATTGCTTTGGCTATTTGGGGCTGTTTTTTGGTTCTATATGAATTTTAGAATAGTTTTTTCTGGTTCTGCGAAAACTGACATAGATGGCTCTTACTACTTTGAGGTATGTTCCTTTGATACCTAGTTTATTGAGGATTTTTATCATAAAGAGATATTGGATTTTATCAAAAGTTTTTTCCACATCTATTGAGATGATCATATGTTTTTTAAAAATTCTGTTTATGTGAATCACATAAACCCTTTATCATGGTTTATTGATAAAGCTTTCAATTGTATTTTGAATTCTGTTTATGGTGAATCACATTTATTGATTTGCATATGTTGAACCAACCTTGCATGCCAGGAATGAACACTACTTGATCATGGTGAATTGATTTTTTTGATGTGCTGTTGGATTCTATTTGCTAGTATTTTGCTGAGGATTCTTTCATCTACGTTCATCAGGAATATTGGAATATAGTTTTCCTTTTTCATTGTGTCTTTGCCAGATTTTGGTATTAGGGTGGTGCTGTCTTTGTAGAATGAGCTAGGGAGGAGTCCCTCGTCCTCAATTTTTTTTGAATAGTTTCAGTAGAATTGGGAGAAACTCTTCTTTGTATATCTGGTAGAATTTGGCTGTGAATCCATCTGGTCTGGGGTTTTTTTTTTTTTTTTTGGTTGGTAGGTTTTTTAAATTGCAACTCAACTTTCAACTTTGGAACTTGATATTGGTCTGTTCAGAGTTTCAGTTTCTTCCTGATTCAATCATGGGAGATAGTGTGTTTCCGAGAATTTATTTATTAACTCTAGATTTTCTAGATTATGAGCATAAAGGTGTTCCTAATAGTCTCTGAGGATATTTTATATTTCTGTGGGATCTGTTGTAATGTCACCTTTGTCATTTCTGATTGGCTTATTTGGATCTTCTCTCTTTTTTTCTTTATTAATCTAGCTACTGGTCTATCAGTCTTGTTTATCCTTTCAAATGACCAATTTTTGGTTTTGTTGATTATTTTTATGGATTTTTAAGTTTCAATTTTGTTCAAGTCCACTTTGATTTCAGTCATTTCTTTTCTTCTGCTAGTGTTGGGGTTTGTTTTTGTTTTTCTAGTTCCTCTGGCAGTGATGTTAGATCATTAATTTGAGATCTAACATTTTTTTTTCTTTTTTTTTTTTAGACAGACTCTCGCTCTGTTGCCCAGGCCAGAGTGCAGTGGCGTGATCTTGGCTCACTGCAAGCTCCACCTCCTGGGTTCACGCCATTCTCCTGCCTCAGCCTGCTGAGTAGCTGGGACTACAGGCGCCCGCCACCATGCCTGGCTAATTTTTTGTATTTTTTTTTTTTTTTTTTTTAGTAGAGATGGGGTTTCACTGTGTTAGCCAGGATGGTCTTGATCTCCTGACCTTGTGATCCACCCACCTCAGCCTCCCAAAGTACTGGGATTACAGGTATGAGCCACCATGCCTGGCTGAGATCTAACATTTTGACGTAGGCATTTAGTGGAATAAACTTTCCTCTTAACCCTGTTTTTACTGCATTCCAGAGATTTTGGTATGTTGTGTCTCTGTTTTCATTTATTTCAAAGAATTAATTTTCTTGTTTGCCCGAAAGTCATTCAGGAGCAAGTTAAGTGTATTTCTGTTGTAGCAGGTATCATTCTTTCATTTAATTTCCATCTAATTGTGTGGTTTTGAGAGACCTTCTTGGTATTGATTTCTATTTTTATTCCACTGTGGTCTGAGATTATGGTTGTTGTGTTTTCAGTTTTTTAAATTTGTTGAAAGTTGCTTTATGGCTGAGTATGTAGTAGTCAATCTTGGAGTATTTTCCATGTGCAGATGAGAAGAATGTATATTCTGTGGTTAATGGTGGAGTATTCTGTAGATGTCTACTAGGCCCAGTTGGTCAAGTGTTGAGTTTTTAAGTCCAGAATGTCTTTGTTAGTTTTCTGCCTAAATGATCTGTCTAATGCTGTCAATGGGGTGTGAAAGTCCCCTGCTATTACTGTGCGGCTATATAAGTCTTTCCATAAGTCGAGCAGTATTTGCTTTAGGAATCTGGATGCTCCATTGTTGGGTGCATATATATTTAGGACAGTTAAAATTTCTTGCTGAATTGAACCCTTTATCATTGTGTAATACCCTTCTTTGTTTTTTTCTACTGTTGTTGGTTTAAAGTCTGTCTTGTCTGATGTAAGAATAGTCACCTCTGCTCCTTTTTGTTTTCTGTTTGCATGGTAGATCTTTCGCCACCTCTTTAAGCTCATGGTTTGTTTTTTTTTTTTTTTTTTTTTTAATGTGTGAGACAGGTTTCTTGAAGACACCAGATAGATAGTTCTTACATTTTGTTTTTAATCAAACTTGCCACTCTGTGCCTTTTAAGTGAGGTGTTTAGACCATTTACATTCAAAGTTAATACTGAAATGTGACATTTGATCCTATCATGAAGTTCCTAACTGGTTGCTTTGTAGTTTATATTGTGTGACTGCTTTATAGGGTCTGTGGGCTATGTATTCAAGTGTGTTTTCATGGTAGTAGGTATCATTCTTTCATTTCCATGTTTAGAATTCCCTAAAGGATCTCTTGTAAGGCCAGTCTAGTGGTAAATAATTCCCTTAGTGCTTGTTTGTCCAGAATATATTTTATTCCCCTTTGCTTATGAAGCTTACTTTGGTGGGATATGAAATTCTTGAGTGGAATTTCTTTTATTTAAGAATGCTGAAAATAGGCCCCCAGTCTCTTCTGGATCGTCAGGTTTCTGCTGAGAAATCTGTTGTTAGTCTGATGGGGTTCCCTTTGTACATAATCTGACTTTTTTCTCTAGCTGCCTTTAAGATTGTTTCTTTAGCATTGACCTTGAACAGTCTTGTGGCTGAATGCCTGGAGATCTGTCTGGGCCTGAAGCAGGCAGGGCCTCTCTACACTGGGATCTCTACACAGGAAGGGTGGGGTGGGTCAGGCTGCTGATTCAGGTGAGCAGGTGCTTCAGGTACCTGGAGATCTTTCTGGGCATGAGCAGAGAGAGCCCTATTGCACCATAATCTATGCCCAGGAAGGGTGGGGCAGCTCAGGCTGCTGAACCAGGCAAATGACTACTTTAAATGCCTGGAGAACTGCCTGAGTGTAGAGCAGAGAGGGCCCCCCTGCACCAGATTCTCTGCACAGGAGAAGTGAGTCAGGTCAGGCTGCTGACCAGATGAACTGATGCTTTAAATGCCTGGAGATCTGCCTGGGGGTGGAGCAAAGAGGGCTCTGCTGCACCTCAATCTCAGGGGAACAGGCTGGAACACCCAACAATGGCACATGCAGACAGGATCTGGGTTACCAAGTTGGCCCTGGCTGCAAATCTCCCTTCCTAGGAGAAACTGCAACTGTAGCAGCTCTCTTCCCACTCCAGGCTGTGATAAATGAGAGCCCAATTCCAGCACCTATTGCTGAGATGTTTTCCAGCAGTAAATGCTGCTGGAAAGGCTGTGAAGGCCCCTACCTCACTCCAGAACAAGTGCTTCAGTCTCTGGCCGGAGACTAAAATGTCTGTGTTGCCACACTGCTGAGTCACCACAAAATGGCTGACTTTGCATGCACCCATATTTAAAAAGGCATCCTGCTCTTGGTCACAGGTCTGGGAAAATGTCTGCAGAATTTCCTGGTGTCTTTCCCTCACAACGTCTCCAAGCCTTCCCCTAAGTTAGCTTTAGGGGTTGGAAAAAACAAAGTATTCTCCCTTGGTGTGGGTTGCTTGGATCCCCAGTGGAAAAGTAAGTCACAGAGAGAGGCTAGAGGCTCTCTGCCTCTCTCATATACTAGGGCTTTACTCATTTTATCAGCCAGTTGCTATCATGAGGGCTGTTTGTTGGTATTCTCCTGCCCATGATCTGGAGTGTCCTTCACAATTCCCATGTATTCCTACTTTGCTTCTTGAATTAAAGCTCACAGTTGATGTTTATGCATTATCTTGCTATTTCTAAGTAGCTGAGGCATGCTAAAAGCCTCTTAATCTACATCCTCAGATTGCCTTTAAATGAGGTAAATGTACGTGTTTGGGACAATGCCAGGCACATAGTAGTCACTTAATAAATGGTAGTTTTAAATTAATTACATAAGAACCACTCATAATAAATAAAATAAGACCTCTAGAATGCAAGCTTCCTGAGGGCAGGGGGTTTTGTCTGTTTTGTTCACTGCTATATCCTCAGTGCCTAGAACAATGTCTAGCACATATTATAATATGTATAATAAATATTTGTTGGATGCATTAATAGGCAGACCACTGAAAACCCCAGATTAATAAGATAACGGTGTAGTTATTAGTCAACAAACACCTGAAAAAGTATCCAATCTCACTGTATCAAATAAATTAATTTTAGAGCCAAATAGTATACCCACCTCCACCCTCTCACTGGCCTTCCACACGGTAATTATCTATGTTTACCAGACTGTAGTTAAATGAATACTTCATGCATTGCCTGTGGTAGTATGAATCAGTATAACCCTTTTGAAAAACATGTTAGAATGAATTAAGAGCCTTAAAAATGCTCATATCGCATGGATTCTATAATATTCCTTCTCACATATATTATCAAATAATAATCCTGTGACTTTGGTGGCTGAGGCAGGGAGATGACTAGAGGTCAAGAGTTTGAGACCAGCCTGGGCAATATAGTGAGACCCTGTTTTTACAAAAAAAAAAATTAAAAATTAGCTGGATGTGGTGGCATGTGCCTATAGTCTGAGCTACTTGGGAGGTGGGAGAATCACTTGAGCCCAAGAGTTTGAAGTTGTAAGTGAGGCATGATTGCACCACTGCACTCCAGCAACATCCTGAATCAAAAAATAAAAAAATAAAAAGAATCCTAAATATGAAAAAGATTGCTATACAAAGGTATATGCTATGGCATTATTTACAGTAGAAAAAAAGCAAAAACTACCTAAGTGCAGGAACATGGTTATACATTATGCTACATTTATTGGACACAATATTTTACAACTATTAAAGCTGTTTTTGGAAATATAATGATACTGGAAAAAGGAAAATACAAAATTTGTATATATACAAACGTATGCATTTATATATGATATATATATTATTCTTTGCTGATAGTTATATAAAGAATGAGATGAATAGAGAAGGTAATAAACAAATTGTACAAGTGGTTTTGCTTGGGACCACAGGAAATTACTATTCTGTCTTTTGCTTACCTTCTGAATTTTACAGATTTTCTTTAATGAATATATACTAATTTTATTTTTATTTAATTTTTTTTGAAACAGGGTCTCGCTCTGTCACTGAGGCTGGAGTACAGTGGCATAATCGTGGCTTACTGCAGCCTTGACCTCCCAGGCTCAAGCAATCCTCTCACCTTAGCCTCCCAAGTAGTTGGGACTACAGGCATGTGCCACCATGCCTGGCTAATACTTTTAATTTTTTTGTAGAGACGGGGTCTTGCCATGTTGCCTAGACTCTTCTCAAACTCCTGGGCTCAAGCAATCCATCCACTTCAGCCTCCCAAAGTGCTGGGATTACAGGCATGAGCCACTGTGTTCAGGTCTATAAAGTGGTGATTTTTCAGAAAACTTCTTTTCTTTCTTTTTTTGTTATTAAAGAGTATATGAAAGGTTTTTGACTTGGCATCTATATAAAAATAATATAAGTAAGTCCACCTAAAATATATTGAAGGAGATGTTATCATTGGTTAAAAAATTTAAAAGACTGGTTTGCCATCCCATTCTAAACTACCATATGTACAAAGAAATTTTTACAACCTCTGAACTTTAAATGTATATATTTTTGTTTTCCTGTTTTCTTAATTACACGAAAAATATGTTCCCTTCCAGGTGGTAAGCTGTTAAGTCAGGAGGTTTTTGTTATTTTTAACTACATATACCATAAAATTTTTTTCAATAAAAAATTGAAAATGAATACATTAGACTTCACATTTGTCTTCAGTGAGTTTCATAATACTTTTCTAAGTTTGTGAAACATAGTTATTTATTTTATAAATAAATGTTAGAAGCACTCCAGGAGAAGGAGAAAGACTTGATTTAGGCATCTATTGCACAAGCATCTGTGACCATGAAAATTTTTTTAAATGTGGAAAAACATCACTTGAGAGTGTTGTTGAAATGAATATGATAGAGTGTGAATTTCTGAAAATGGTCCAATTGTCTCATAGAACTGATGTTTATGTTTTCTTTGGAATAAACATAGAAATTGATCCTCCTAGTCTCAAAATGTGAGAAACTTACATTTGTCTTATCTGAGTCCCTTTCTCAGGAAATCAACAATTAGTCCTCCCAGAGAGTATCAAGGAACTGAAACTTATCAGATCATATTTGAACAATGAGACACCAGACCCCTCACGCATCATGACCACCCACTAACTAACCACCTGTGTCCTGCTGACCAACTCCTATTCCTTACTCCTTCCTAATTTCTGTTTTCCCACACACAGTTACATTTCTTCCCTGCTATATAAACTCCTAATTTTTGTCAGTTGAGGAGATGGATTTGAGACTGATTTTCCTTCTCCTTGGCTGTAGCACTCAAAGAAAGCCTTCTTCCCTGTCAATACTTGTTGTCTCAGTGATTGGCTTTCTGTGTGGTCAGGAGCAGGACCTAAACTGAATCCCTAGTGTTTTGGTAACAGATTTTGGTTTCCTGACTGGGAACATGTTGCTTGTTGCTCAGCTGCCATGGGCTGAGTTTAAGCAGTCCTCCTAAGCAGCTTCCTAATTCTTTTTTGTCTAGAGGTGGGTCTCAGTCTCCCTCTCTCTGGCCCTGCCACTGCTGGCCCAACCATACTCCTGAATGCTAAGGAAGAACAACCTTTGAAACTTGTCATGTGCATCTAGATGATCAATTGTCTTTTGTGGGCCCAGAGAGTGGGATCTTCTCCTCTCAGTTTGGGACATTCCAAAGGAATTTCAATTTGCAGACTGAGCAAGCTCAACTGAGAGAGGAAAGTGCACTGACTGTTTCAGTTTGGTCATCCATGGGGCTTGTTGATGCAGTAGTTGGATTGTGTTTTGGTGATTGCTTGTTAATATGCATGCATCCATATAGTTATGGGAAATCAGAAATTGATAAACTATTTTTTTTCATAATATTGTTTGGCCCCAATATACTTTGGAATCTGGAGAAGTTTGACCTCTTCATGGGCTTCATTTTGCTATTGAATGGGTAAACGAGATGGAATTCCATGTGCTCAGGCTTTATGCTGCTGTTCTAAACAGAGTTGAGTCGGTTAGTACATGACATTCTTTAGTGCTGTTTGTCCCCAATGTTCTTTGGAGTCTGGGGAAGTTTGGCCTTTAAAAATTAAACTGCCATGGAAACTGCCTCAAATTTTGGTTCACAAATTTGATTTTCTTTGGGGCTTCATTGAATTACCTACTGGGGCAAACAAAGTTTAGCCATATAAACATGTTTGTAGTCTAGTGAGTTTGCATTTCTATCTTATCACTAAAGTTCCAAGCTATTGGATTTTTGTGTGCATGGGGTGTATACATGTGTAGATGTGTTTGTGTGTATGGACATTTATTATGTTAGATGTCATGTCTACCAATTTGGTTTATAAGTAAAAGAGTACTCATAGATTAGGTAAATAAGTCCAAGCAATTTTTAAGTTTACCTGACTTAAGTAAATCTTTAATAAACAAGCTGGCTTTGAAATTATTGGTAAAATAAAAATAGAAATGTCTTTGGAATTGTCAGCATACATTTTTGTCTGGATTCATATTTGCCTGTGCTAGACATTTTGAAGTGTCAGAGTTTGTCACAGAAGGTTATAAAACTATTAACCCAGCCAAAACAAAATGACTTTTATGTGACTTTTTTGACAAATAAGACAAAATTAATGTTGTTTAATAAAAATAGCTGAATCTGGTATTGGCAAAAATACTCATGTATTTAAGTTTAAGTACTTACTTAGGTGAATACCTGATATTCGCAGACTGTTTAAAATTGGTTAACAAGGCTGGGTACGGTGGCTCACGCCTGTAATCCCAGCACTTTGGGAGGCTGAGGCAGGCAGATCACCTGAGGTCAGGAATTCAAGACCAGCCTGGCCAACATGGTGATACCCCATCTCTACTAAAAATACAAAAAATTATTGGGGCACAGTGATGCGTGCCTGTAGTCCCAGCTACTTAGGAGGCTGAGGCTAGAGAATTGCTTGAACCTGGGAGGTGGAGGTTGGAGTGAGCCGAGATGGTACTACTGTACTCCAGCCTGGGCAACAGAATGCGACTCTGTCTCAGAAAAAAAAAAAAAAAGGTTACAAAGGAACTAATTTGAAATTATGACTAGCTTTGTCAAATATGTCAGTTTTCAGAAGTAATCGAGATAAACTGTTTTTCAAAATGAAAAAAATGAGTAATGTAAATGAGATAAATGCTTGTAGGTGAATTTTTGTGGAATTTAAAATGTTAAAATTATTTTTGTTGCTCATTGGATGCCTGGGTCATTTCCAATTAAGAAAGGGTTTTTATATGGGGAAATATGTTTTTTAAAATTGTGGAAAGTTCTCATGTAAAAAATACTAATATCTGATAGTTCAGAATTTCATGCTTCCTAGTCCAAGAATGTCATGTGTGGTCTGTGTAAGTCACATTTTGTCCTGTTTGTATTTGTGTCTATCTTCATCCACATACAGAGAAAATAGAAAGTTGGAAAAGTTTAGATAGTAAAATATTTTTTAAAATATGATAGAAAATTAGATAAATGTGGCTAATTAACATTGCTCATAAAGCTCATAGTCTTGATGCAGGTAAAACAAGAAATATTGTAAAGAAATACATTGGCAGTTTGGTAATTGTTTTTTTAACACAGTTAAATATGAAGCCAGATTTAGCATGAAGCCAAATTTCACATAAATGCTTGCATTGCTTTGTTCCACACTGTATTAGCTATTCTGCATGGATAGGACTAGCACTAAAATATTTACTGGTCACATGCCTGAAGTAAATTTCTTAATTGTGCAAAATGTATGGTAGTGCTGGTGGATTTAAGTTTGTATATCAGGAATTTGTATATCAATAATAAAATATCCATCATGTGTTTTGTTTTTGGTTTTTTGTTTTGGAGTTTTTTAGGCTCTGGTGACACTGTAACCTCCAAGGTAAACTGAATGGGAGAAAAATTGGGGGTTGGTTTCCTATTTATTTGATTTTGCTCTTAATTTTTAGTTATTCGTTGTTTGTTCTACTTTGGGCTTTACTTGTACATACATATATAAAATCATTTTTTTTTTTGTTTCTAATGGAAAGCTTGTATTTGGTTCTATGAATAGTCATTTTGTTTCCTATGCATTTCCAACAATTCATCATTTGCTCTATTTATCTAAAATTCCTAAGCTATCTTTGTCAAGCTACCAGAAAATGACAGTGCACGCCAGCTATTTAAAATTGGATCAGTTTTGCTTACCTCTGATGATCCAGAGAGCTATCAGAGCTTTAAGGTTATGGCAAAAAAAAAAAAAAAAAAAATAGAAGACTTATTTTTGTAAGTTCTGAATAGAAATAGTGCATAATTCATTTTGTTATTTTGAAAAGTAAGTGAGAATAGAAATGTTTAAATGGTGTTTATTTGTAAGGTAATTCAGTTCAATCAATAATTTCAATTGGTTTCAGGTCTTTTCCTTTAGGTAATGAGGAAAACCTGTGAAACTGTGATATGGATACAAAGTTCTAATGTTCGGGAAATATTGGCCTTGTCCTTAAGAAAATTACATTGAGGAGGATTTCTCTCAAATTACTTTAGTTGTGTTTATCATTATTAAAATTAAGTGAAATTCACTTGGATTAAGTAGTAATAAAAAAGTGGCACTTTCTAGTGATTTTTGATCCCATGCCTTTTATCACTGTTGAGCCTTCACATGTGTACTTAAAAACAAAATATGTACAAGTGTTGCACTGGTTTGAAGATTCTAGTGTTGAAAATTACATAATCAGTAGTCAGTACTGTATCTAAAAACCAATCTTGGAAATGTATAATGATACTTTTTTTTTTTTTTTTTTTTGAGATGGAGTCTTGCTCTGTCGCCAGGCTGGAGTGCAGTGGCCCGATCTCAGATGATAGCAACCTCTGCCTCCCAGGTTCAGGCAATTCTGCTGCCTCAGCCTCCCAAGTAGCTGGGACTACAGGCACACGCCACCACTCCTGGCTAATTTTTGTATTTTTAGTAGAGATGGGGTTTCACCATGTTGGCCAGGATGGTCTCGATCTTTTGACCTCGTGATTCGCCTGCCTCGGCATCCCAAAGTGCTGAGATTACAGGCGTGAGCCACTGCACCCGGCCAATGATACTCTTTTAAAACAGCTGAAAAGAAATGGTTGTGTGCTTGTTCTTACTTTGTTTTGTTGTATAGTATTTAAACAAAAGGAGACTATCCTCATTCTGAATTTCCAAAACTGAATTTTTATTTACCATTTTTTGGATGAAAGAAAAGCTAATTCTCTTATTTTGATAAGTTTGACATAAGACCCATCACATTTCTCATGCTTTTGGTCAGAGTTTTGTCACTAGAATACCAGCAATTAGACATATGCAAGGAGTAACCTAACCACTTTAATACAGTGGTTTGAAGTGATGGAGGCAGTAACTATTATACACCAAATCACAGTGTTTTAACTTGTGATATGTTAGCATGATAGGACTTTCTGCAGTATAAATATCATATTAACTAATCCTTGTGCTAAGTTAAGGCTTTGAGTGTTGGGTCTGAAAAAGGCACCAACTCCTGCTAACTCTTGAGCATTGACACTAGTCAAAGCCTCATCTTCTGACCCTGGAGAAGGTGACAATCAAAATGAATTGCTTTCATGAGACACAGGGCCAGAAATTTTTAAACTATTTAATCCCTCTAGGCCCAGAGACTATCATCGAAGAAGTAGGCAGTTGAGATTGTAAGGGCCAACTTTGAGATAAAATTAGGTAAGAGTTTTTCTATAAATTAAACATTAATATTGAAAGCACACTGATGCAAGGCCAGTATCTGGTCCCCTGTGTCAGAATAACAGAGTTTTCTTGGAGCACTTATCTGTTCTTTAATAGAAAATTGTAAAAGATTATAAAAGTTTATGGAAATCATATGTTATGGTCAAACTGATCAAAATTAGATTTGTTTATAAGATTTTATAGAAATTAGCTTTAACATTAATAATACACTATATAAAGGTAAAATCTGGTTTTCTCTTTTGAACAAAATTTTTGTGAAATATTAAGAGATGATAAAAGATTTTTTGTTTACCTTTTGAGTAAACTGCAGGAAAAAATGAGGGGAGAGAGACAGATTTAGTTGGCCACATGCCATCTTTATTAAGTCTTATTGTTTGAGAAACTGAATCTCTATCAAAGAGGAAACATGTTTGTTTAATCATTTTGGCTAAATGACTGACTATTATATAGTGACCTGTGATCCTATTTTGTGATATCAAGTGTCTTAAATATTTGATACTTGACAAATTTTCCAAAAGCAAAATTTCAAGTGCTAAATTCAGTCTTTTTTTTTTTTTTTTACCTCAAACTAACTTTTTTTTGGATAGTGGGTCCTCTGAAGTCCAACAGAGACATATTAGATTTATTTGGTATGTTAGAACTATACAGGAAACATTGTCAAATGTAAGGTGGTGTTTACCTTTGTTTGAGCTATAGATGTATATGTAGATGTATTGTTAATGTGTGTTTCAGGATTGTATGAGATTCCTGAAATTCTGATATGCTTTAATATATGTTGTCAGTATGTCACAGAAATAACCAAATTTTCTTGTCAATTGTGTATTTAACTATGGCCTAAAACTTTTGTCATCCACAGTTGTTTTGCTTTGATTCTTCTCAAAAGCAGCTTGCAATCAGCCACAGACCAGAGCTTGCTTTTTTGGGAGAGTTCATGAAAAGGACTCTTGAATGCAGGTTTCTAATAACTTTGGAGGTTGTGCCATTGAACTACAGAGAAAACTTCCAGGACTTCAAATTTAAAGGTGGATATGTTCACAAAGATTGCTAACCCAATATGAAACAGAGCAGGTGTTTAGCATGGACTGAGCTAATAATGGAGGACTGAAATAAATTTTTATGGCTTTTTGTGTGTTTGTTTAAAACATTGCTGATTAATTTTGTTTTGTTTTTCAGAGTCTGGAGAACTTATTTCCTTTTGAGCTACCCATAGCTTTTAAAAATTGAGTAAAGTCCTCTGAACAAAATTTGAGATTTCTCTCTCTCTGCCTGATTTCTCCAAAATTCAGCAACTATTTGTGAATATTCTTAATTCACAGCAATGTGGTTGCTTGCATAATTTCAATAAAAATCTCTTTTATTTTATAATAGGACACAGTTGGAGGAGCTGGTTATTTTCCCAGGGCTTTGAGTGGAATGGCATGTTTTCAGATATGAGAAGATTGATTTGAGAAATTGACTTTATAGAGCCAATGAGAATCCCTTAGCAGGACTGCCTCATACCTTGCCTACGCAGTTCCTTCACAGGGTTCTTGGCCTGTGGTAAGTAGAGTGTCACTTTCTTTTTTCTTTCTCTTTTTTCTTTTTTCTTTTTGAGATGGAGTCTCACTCTGTCATTCAGGCTGTGGTGCAGTGGTGCAATCTTGGCTCACTGCAACCTCTGCATCCTGGGTTCAAGTGATTCTCCTACCTCAGCCTCCCGGGTTCAAGTGATTCTCCTACCTCAGCCTCCCAAGTAGCTGGGATTACAGGCATGTACAACCACACCCAGCTACTTTTTTTTTTTTTTTTGATTTTTAGTAGAGACAGGGTTTTACCCTGTTGGCCAGGCTGGTCTTAAACTCCTGACCTCAAGTGATCTGCCCACCTCAGTCTCCCAAAGTGCTGGGATTTCAGGTGTGAGCCACTGCGCTGGCCTAGAGTGTCACTTTCTGACAGGCCCATGAACTTCAAGTTGTTTTGAGGCCTCATGAACAGAGGGATTTGCCAAATCCATGTAGGTATCTGCAGGTGCAGATGCCTCCTTGGCTTGGCTCAAGAGGCTATTGGAGGTTAAGTCTGAGATTCTTTGTAAGAGGTTCCAGCAAAGCCACTTTAGGAGATCTTATATTGACAGTGATTCTTGCTGCACTTTGTGTGGGTAATCAGGTCACCTATAGTGGGACTGAAGCTTATTTTGCAGGTAGGTTGGTCCTGCTGTGATTCATCTTTGGTGGAACTAGAGGACTAGAGAGAGAAAGATTATGTTTCAAAAGAAAACTCTAGTATTAGATTAACCTTTGATTGCTGGGTGGCCATGTGTTCACCTATGATATGGAGCTGCCTATGATAACCCTCCTCAGCATGAAGCAGCCAGAGATATTGACAACCAGATTCCCCAGGATTGAGGAATTTACTAACATAAATATAAAAGAGGGACTGAAACCAGCCCAATTGTCCCACATAACTGATATTTATGGTTTCTTTGGAATAAACATAGAAATTGACCCTCACAATTTTAAAACTTGAGAAACTTACGTTTGTCTTAATCTGAGTTGCTTTCTCAGGAAACCAACTATCAGTTCTCCCACAGAGTATCAAGGAACTGAAACTTACCAGATCACCACATTTGGATAATGAGACACCAGGCCTATCACCTATCATGACTGCCTAACCAACCACCTGCTTCCTGTTGACCAACTCCTCTACCTTACCCTTTCCTAATTCCTGTTTTCCCATACACAGTTACAGTTCTTCCCTGCTACATCAACTCCTAATTTTAGTCAGTTGAGGAGATGGATATGAGACAGATTTCTCACTTCCTTGGCTGTAGCACCTGAACAAAGCCTTCTTCCCTGGCAATACTCATTGTCATAGTGATTGGCTTTCTGTGTGGCAAGCAACAGGTCCTAGACCAAACTCCTGGTGTTTCTTTAGCATTTCTAAAGATAGCTGAAAGAGATGTAAGGTGACTGTGGCAGTGCCTGGGAACAAGCAGAAACAGCAGCTTTGTGGATATTCACGAGTAGCCCATCAATCACCACCTAGAGCCAATAAGTACGAAACTAAAATCAGATTATTATTCAAACAAAGTTGCTATGTTTTCTATAGATCTTTTGATCCTTTTGGATATTTTTATGTTTACAGTTGTGTCATTTGCAAATAATCAGAGTTTTATATCCTCCTTTCCAATCATTATAAACTTTATTTGTTTTTTGTGCTTTATTGACTGGCTAGGATCTTCAGAACAATGTTAAATAAAAGTGGTGGAGGGGTGGAGCCAAGATGGCCAAATAGGAACAGCTCCAGTCTACAGGTCCCAGTATGAGCAACACAGACGACGGGTGATTTCTGCATTTCCAACTGAGGTACCGGGTTCATCTCACTGGGGAGTGCCGGACAGTGGGTGCAGGACAGTGGATGCAGCGCACCATGTGTGAGCTGAAGCAGGGCGAGGCATTGCCTCACCCGGGAAGTGCAAGGGGTCAGGGAATTCCCTTTCCTAGTCAAAGAAAGGGGTGACAGATGGCACCTGGAAAATCGGGTCACTCCCACCCTAATACTGTGCTTTCCCAACAGGCTTAACAAATGGCACACCAGGAGATTATATCCTGCACCTGGCTCAGAGGGTCCTATGCCCATGGAGCCTCACTCATTGCTAGCACAGCAGTCTGAGATCAAACTGCAAGGCAGTAGCAAGGCGGTGGGGGAGGGGGCGCCCACCATTGCCAAGGCTTGAGTAGGTAAACAAAGCAGCCAGAAAGCTCGAACCGGGTGAAGCCCACCACAGCTCAAGGAGGCCTGCCTGCATCTGTAGGCTCCACCTCTGGGGACAGGGCACAGACAAACAAAAGGCAGCAGTAACCTCTGCAGACTTAAATGTCCCTGTCCGACAGCTTTGAAGAGAGTAGTGGTTCTCCCAGCAAGCAGCTTGAGATCTGAGAATGGACAGACTGCCTCCTCAAGTGGGTCCCTGACCCCCGAGCAGCCTAACTGGGAGGCACCCCCCAGTAGGGGCAGTCTGACACCTCACATGGCCGGGTACTCCTCTGAGACAAAACTTCCAGAGGAATGGTCAGGCAGCAGCATTTGCGGTTCACCAATATCCGCTGTTCTGCAGCTGCCGCTGCTGATACCCAGGCAAACAGGGTCTGGACTGGACCTCCAGCAAACTCCAACAGACCTGCAGCTGAGGGTCCTGACTGTTGGAAGGAAAACTAACAAACAGAAAGGACATCCACACCAAAAACCCATCTGTACGTCACCATCATCAAAGACCAAAGGTAGATAAAACCACAAAGATGGGGTAAAAACAGAGCAGAAACACTGGAAACTCTAAAAATCAGAGTGCCTCTCCTCCTCCAAAGGAACACAGCTCCTCACCAGCAATGGAACAAAAGCTGGACAGAGAATGACTTTGACAAGTTGAGAGAAGAAGGCTTCAGAAGATCAAACTACTCCGAGCTAAAGGAGGAAGTTCGAACCAATGGCAAAGAAGTTAAAAACCTTGAAAAAAAATTAGATAAATGTCTAACTAGAATAACCAAAGCAGAGAAGTCCTTAAGGGACCTGATGGAGCTGAAAACCACAGCATGAGAACTATGTGACAAATGCACAAGCCTCAGTAGACAATGCAATCAACTGGAAGAAAGGGTATCAGTGATGAAAGATCTAATGAATAAATGGGGTACCTGAAAGTGACAGGGAGAATGGAACCAAGTTGGAAAACACTCTGCAGGATGTTATCCAGGAGAAATTCCCCAATCTAGCAAGGCAGGCCAACATTCAAATTCAGGAAATACAGAGAACACCACAAAGATACTCCTCGAGAAGAGCAACTCCAAGACACATAATTGTCAGATTCACCAAAGTTGAAATGAAGGAAAAAGTGTTAAGGGCAGCCAGAGAGAAAGGTCGCATTACCCACAAAGGGAAGCCCATCAGACTAACAGCTGATCTCTTGGCAGAAAGTCTACAAGCCAGAAGAGAGTGGGGGCCAATATTCAACGTCCTTAAAGAAAAGAATTTTCAACCCAGAATTTCATATCCAGCTAAACTAAGCTTCATAAGTGAAGGAGAAATAAAATACTTTACAGACAAGCAAATGCTGAGAGATTTTGTCACCACCAAGCCTCCCCTAAAAGAGCTCCTGAAGGAAGCACTAAACATGGAAAGGAACAATCAGTACCAGCCACTGCAAAAACATGCCAAATTGGAAAGATCATCAAGTCTAGGAAGAAACCGCATCAACTAGCGAGCAAAATAACCAGCTAACATCATAATGACAGGATCAAATTCACACATAACAATATTAACTTTAAATGTAAATGGACTAAATGCTCCAATTAAAAGACACAGACTGGCAAATTGGATAAAGAGTCAAGACCCATCAGTGTGCTGTATTCAGGAAACCCATCTCATGTGCAGAGACACACATAGGCTCAAACTAAAGGGATGGAGGAAGATCTACCAAGCAAATGGAAAACAGAAAAAGGCAGGGGTTGCAATCCTAGTCTCAGATAAAACAGACTTTAAACCAACAAAGACCAAAAAAGACAAAGAAGGCCATTACATAATGGTAAAGGGATCAATTCAACAAGAAGAGCTAACTATCCTAAATATATATGCACCCAATACAGGAGCACCCAGATTCATAAAGCAAATCCCTAGAGACCTTAAAAGAGACTTAGACTCCCACACATTAATAATGGGAGACTTTAACACCCCACTGTCAACATTAGACAGATCCACAAGACAGAAAGTTAACAAGGATATCCAGGAATTGAACTCAGCTTTGCACCAAGTGGACCTAATAGACATCTACTGAACTCTCCACCCCAAATCAACAGAATATACATTCTTTTCAGCACCACACCACACCTATTCCAAAATTGACCATATAGTTGGAAGTAAAGCACTACTCAGCAAATGTAAAAGAACAGAAATTATAACAAACTGTCTCTCAGACCACAGTGCAATCAAACTAGAACTCAGGATTAAGAAACTCACTCAAAACCACTCAACTACATGGATACTGAACAACCTGCTTCTGAATGACTACTGGGTACATAATGAAATGAAGGCAGAAATAAGGATGTTCTTTGAAACCAATGAGAACAAAGAAACAACATACCAGAATCTCTGGGACACATTCAAAGCAGTGTGTAGAGGGAAATCTATAGCACTAAATGTCCACAAGAGAAAGCAGGAAAGATGTAAAATTGACACCCTAACATCACAATTAAAAGAACTAGAGAAGCAAGAGCAAACACATTCAAAACCTAGCAGAAGGCAAGAAATAACTAAGATCAGAGCAGAACTAAAGGAAATAGAGACACAAAAAACGCTCCAAAAAATCAGTGAATCCAGGATGTGGTTTTTTGAAAAGATCAACAAAATTGATAGACCGCTAGCAAGACTAATAAAGAAGAAAAGAGAGAAGAATCAAATAGACACAATAAAAAATGACACAGGGGATATCACCACCGATCCCACAGAAACACAAACTACCATCAGAGAATACTATAAACACCTCTACGCAAATAAACTAGAAAATCTAGAAGAAATGGATAAATTCCTCGATACATACACCCTCCCAAGACTAAATCAGGAAGAAGTTGAATCTCTGAATAGACCAATAACAGGCTCTGAAATTGAGGCAATAATTAATAGCTTACCAACCAAAAAACGTCCAGGACCAGTTGGATTCACAGCTGAATTCTACCAGAGGTACAAGGAGGAGCTGGTACCATTCCTTCTGAAACTATTCCAATCAATAGAAAAAGAGGTAATCCTCCCTAACTCATTTTATGAGGCCAGTATCATCCTGATACGAAAGCCTGGCAGAGACACAACCAAAAAGGAGAATTTTAGACCAATATCCTTGATGAAGATTGATGCAAAAATACTCAATAAAATACTGGCAAACTGAATCCAGCAGCACATCAAAAAGCTTATCCACCAGGATCAAGTGGGTTTCATCCCTGGGATGCAAGGCTGGTTCAACATATGCAAATCAATGAATGTAATCCATCATATAAACAGAACCGAAGACAAAAACCACATGATTATCTCAATAGATGCAGAAAAGGCCTTTGACAAAATTCAACAACCTTCATGCTAAAAACTCTCAATAAATTAAATATTGATGGAACGTATCTCAAAATAATAAGAGCTATCTATGACAAACCCACAGCCAATATCATACCGAATGGACAAGAACTGGAAGCATTCCCTTTGAAAACTGGCACAAGACAGGGATGCCCTCTCTCACCACTCCTATTCAACATAGTGTTGGAAGTTATGGCCAGGGCAATCAGGCAGGAGAAGGAAATAAAGGGCATTCGATTAGGAAAAGAGGAAGTCAAATTGTCCCTGTTTGCAGATGACATGACTGTGTATCTAGAAAAGCCCATCGTCTCAGCCCAAAATCTCCTTAAGCTGATAGGCAACTTCAGCAAAGTCTCAGGATACAAAATCAATGTGCAAAAATCACAAGCATTCTTATACACCAATAACAGACAAACAGAGAGCCAAACCATGAGTGAACTCCCATTCACAATTGCTTCAAAGAGAAGAAAATACCTAGGAATCCAACTTACAAGGGATGTGAAGGACCTCTTCAAGGAGAACTGCAAACCACTGCTCAATGAAATAAAAGAGGATACAAACAAATGGAAGGACATTCCATGCTCTTGGGTAGGAAGAATCAATATCGTGAAAATGGCCATACTGCCCAAGGTAATTTATAGATTCAATGCCATCCCCATCAAGCTACCAATGACTTTCTTCACGGAATTGGAAAAAACTAAAGTTCATAGGGAATCAAAAAAGAGCCCACATTGCCAAGTCAATCCTAAGCCAAAAGAACAATGCTGGAGGCATCACGCTACCTGACTTCAAACTATACTACAAGGCTACAGTAACCAAAACAGCATGGTACTGGTACCAAAACAGAGATATAGACCAATGGAACAGAACAGAGCCCTCAGAAATAATGCCGCATATCTACAACTATCTGATCTTTGACAAACCTGACAAAAACAAGAAATGGGGAAAGGATTCCCTATTTAATAAATGGTGCTGGGAAAACTGGCTAGCCATATGTACAAAGCTGAAACTGGATCCCTTCCTTACACCTTATACAAAAATTAATTCAAGATGGATTGAAGACTTACATGTTAGACCTAAAACCTTAAAAACCCTAGAAGAAAACCTAGGCAATACCATTCAGGTCATAGGCATGGGCAAGGACTTCATGTCTAAAACACCAAAAGCAATGGCAACAAAAGCCAAAATTGACAAATGGGATCTCATTAAACTAAAGAGTTTCTGCACAGCAAAAGAAACTGGCATCAGAGTGAACAGGCAACCTACAGAATGGGAGAAAATTTTTGCAACCTACTCATCTGACAAAGGGCTAATATCCAGAATCTACAATGAACTCAAACAAATTTACAAGAAAAAAACAACCACATCAAAAAGTGGGTGAAGGATATGAACAGACACTTCTCAAAAGAAGACATTTATGCAGCCAAAAAACATATGAAAAAATGCTCATCATCAGTGGCCATCAGAGAGATGCAAATCAAAACCACAATGAGATACCATCTCACACCAGTTAGAATGGCGATCATTAAAAAGTCAGGAAACAACAGGTGCTGGAGAGGATGTGGAGAAATAGGTACACTTGTACACTGTTGGTAGGACTGTAAACTAGTTCAACCATTGTAGAAGTCAGTGTGGCAATTCCTCAGGGATCTAGAACTAGAAATACCATTTGACCCAGCCATCCCATTACTGGGTATATACCCAAATGACTATAAATCATGCTGCTATAAAGACACATGCACACATATGTTTATTGTGGCACCATTCACAATAGCAAAGACTTGGAACCAACCCAAATGTCCAACAATGATAGACTGAATTAAGAAAATGTGGCACATATGGAATACTATGCAACCATAAAAAAGGATGAGTTCATGTCCTTTGTAGGGACATGGATGAAGCTGGAAACCATCATTCTCAGCAAACCATTGCAAGGACAAAACACCAAACATTGCGTATTCTCACTCATAGGTGGGAATCGAACAATGAGAACACATGGACACAGGAAGGGGAACATCACACACCGGGGACTGTTGTGGGGTGGGGGGAGGGGGGAGGGATAGCATTAGGAGATATACCTAATGCTAAATGACCAGTTAATGGGTGCAGCACACCAACATGGCACATGTATACATATGTAACAAACCTGCACGTTGTACACATGTACCCTAAAACTTAAAGTATAATAATAATAAAATTAAAAAAAAAGTGGTGTTCCCAATTTAGGGGGAAAGTTTTAAATATTTTGCCATTGAGCATAATATTTGCTATAGACTTTTACAAATAGATACTCTCCATAAGATTAGGGAAATTCCTCCTGTTTCTGGGTTGCTAGAGGAGGTTCTTTTTTTTTTTCTTGTGTAAAAAAAAAACTGTGTCTGCATATTGAATTTTATCAAATTATTTTCCTGTATCTGTTAAAATTATTCTATTTTTGTTTGGCAAATATGATGAATTACATTAATTTGACTTTAGATGTTAATTTTTGCATTCTTGGAACAAACTTAACATTGGCTTGTGTTTTAGCTTTCCTGTAAAATCTTTGTCAAGTTTTGTTATTAAGGTGATACTGACCTAACAGGAAAAGTTGGAAGTGTTCACCCTTTTTCAATTTGCTGGGAGAGTTTGGTAGGTTTGGTGTTATTTCTTCCTTAAATATTTGGAGAAACTGCCTGGTGAAGCCATTTCAGCCCAGATATTTCTTTGTGAAATGTCTTTGAATTACACAGTTTCATTATTTGACATAGTATTGTTCAGGCTTTCTATTTATTCCTGTGTCTTTTATGGTAAATTATTTCATGGTAAATTTTCAAAAATTACTTGGATTACTTTCTAACTACCTTTCCCTCATACTACAAGGTAGTTATGTTATTCCTTTGAAATACAGTAGGATCATTTTTTTCTGTCTCTATTCTATTTAGAGTTGCCATGTCATTCGATTTTTGATGTGTGTGTGTGTATTTTCTTTTTTTGAGGAAATGAAATATTAATATGGTTCTGAATGTTAGATTCATGTAAAAAGGTCTTTCAAGAAAGGACTTCCCCAAGTCCTTCTATCCTACTCCCACCACTCTATCCCACTATATCTTTCTTATTCCCTCTTTTTATTACACAAAAGGTAGCATATTTTGTTTTTTCAATTTGATTCTTCTACTTAATATATTCTAAAAATCGTTTCATATCAGTTGATAGAGATCTCCCTCTTCCTTTTCTATAGCTGCTCAGCACTCCATTTTGTGGATGTAACAAGTCTACATAACCATTCTCCCATGTATGAGCTTTTTGTTTGGTTCAAATATTTTTCAATTACAAACAATGTTGCAATGTGTTTCTGTATTGCAGAAAGTATATCCTAAGGATAATTTCCTGAGAATGGGATTGCTGGGTCAAAAGGTATTAATAAATTTATGTGTAGTTTTGTTATAAATTTATACATTTCCTTCTAAAAGGATTGTACTCATTTGTACTCCCACTAAAAATGTATGAGTGTACCTGTCTTGTCACAGTTGTGCCAACAGAATGTGTTATAACACATTTTAGTTTTTGTCAGTCTGATTGGTCATAAATGGTATCTGTGTGATCTTTAAATTTGTCTTGTTTCCTAATTATGAGTAAGATTGAATATCTTTTCCCAAGTTTAAGGGCCACATTTTAGGCCATTTTTGCATTGCTATATAGGAATACCTAAGCTGGGTAATTTGTTTTAAAATGAGTATTAATCGGTTTGTGGTTCTGCAGACTGTACAAGCATGGCAGCAATATCTGCTCAGTTTTCTGAGGTAAGGGCCTCAGGAAGCTTATAATCATGATAGAAGGTGATGGTGAGCCATCATGTCACATGGCAATGGCAGCAAGAGAGAGAGAAGGAAGGGATCCCAGCCTCTTTTAAACAATTGGATTTCACATGAACTGACTGAGCGATAACTCACTCATCACCAAGCGGATGGTGCTAAGCCATTCATGAGGGATCCACCTCCACGATCCAGTCACCTTCCAACACTGGGGATCACGTTTTGATGTGAGATTTGGAAGTGACACATGTCCAAATCATATCAGGCCATGTGTACATATTTTGTTTATCTAAATTGACTGTGTATTTTGCCTATTAATTTAAGAAAGTCTTTGGTCTTTTTTGCCTCAGTTTTGAACAGTTCTTTGTATATTAGGGATATCAGCTCTTTGTGTTCTGTTGCAAATATTTTCTCCCAGTTTGTCAGAGAACTTTTGACTTTGTTTATACGTGGGTTTTTTTCTTGCCATGTAAGTTTTTTTAAAAAGCCTTTTTTGAAATCCAAGTTATTGATTTTTTAAATTACAACTGGGTTTTAGGTCATAGAAAGTTTTCCTTTCTACATGCTATAGAGAAATTTACTCATTTTTTTGTAGTGTTTGCATGGTTTTATATTTTTTACACGTAGTTCTCCAATCCATTTGGAGCTTGTTCCTGTGTTTGATGTGATATAAAGATATACTTTTATCAGTTGTCCCAGCAATATTATTAAGGTGAAGGGCTAAAAAGTTCATCTTTGCCCCAGTGATTTGAGATGCTGTCTTTACCACATATTAAATTTCCATGTGTACTTGGGTCTATGTCTTAACTTTCTATTCTAATACTGGTATGTTTGTCTATTCATGTGCCAGTTCCTCAATGCTTAATTGTAGAGGTTAATGGTATGTTTCTTTTCTTTTTATTTATTTGTTTTTTTTGAGATGGAGTTTCACTCTTGTTGCCCAGGCTGGAATTCAATGGCATGATCTTGGCTAACTGCAACCTCCACCTCCCGGGTTCCAGCGATTCTCCTGCCTTAGCCTCCTGAGTAGCTGGGATTACAGGTGCCCGCCATTACGCCCAGCTAATTTTTTTTGTATTTTTATTAGAGATGGGGTTTTACCACGTTGGCCAGGCTGGTCTTGAAATCCTGACCTCAGGTGGTCCACCCAACTCAGCCTCCCAAGGGATTAGAGGCATTAGCCACCACACCCTGCTTGTATGTTTCAATGAGCTTCTTTTTAATATTAAAATTGGTCATTTGATTCCATTGTTATTACTTCTCCTGGATTATCTAAGAGCTCTGTTGTAGGGAAGTAGGGCCAAGTTTGCTGTTAATCAAACCTAAATATTCTGGTCATGCTTCCAAACACTAAGTGAAGATAAATTCAGGAAGTCCAATTATGTGCCAGATATTTGCTGCTGTGTTTTGGGCAAAGGTCAGATGACATTTCTGAAAAGGTACCTCTGCAATTCCAGTGTCTTTGTGACCTGCTGCAGTGATGTTGCTGGTGGTCTACAGACTGTGTTAGCCCTAGGGTTTCCTTACAATAATGCAGTTTTGTTTTGCTGGAAGTGTCTCTTCAGGTGAAATTAACAGAAGTGAGATTCTTGGCTCAAAAGGTACATGAGTATGTAATTTCATTGCTATTGCCAAATTTTCTTCTAAATTATTATACTAGCTTGCATTCCTACCAGCAATGGATAACAGCTCTTGTTTTCCCACAGCTTTGCCAACAAGATACGCTGTCCTATAGTTTTTAATTTTTGCCAGTCTGATGGGGGAGAAATGGCAACACTTGGCTGCAGCATTTTGCCCTCTGCAGATGCAGGATTGGGCAGCCGGGCTTCCACCCCAGAACACAGTGCAAGTGCATTATGCTACACTCCCGTCACTACCTGAAACATCCCTGCAAGAGGCCCTTTGTGTCATCTTCTGGTAGCAAATCTCAGGCAGGAATATTCCAGCCCAACAGAAAGGACCTTGTAATGACCTCAAAAGGCAAGTGGTCATAGTCTTCATTCCAGTTCTCCCAAGGAATTGATATCTTTGCAAAATTGCTTAACCTCTACTCACCTTCCGGTTCACAAACCAAGAAGTACCAAAAGGGGAAGACGTAATAAAGCACACAAGCTCCTGATATACCCTTGTACCAGGGAAATGACTTGACTTTCATTGACAGAAATAAGAAGGGCTATTTCCTGACTTTTTCTTAAAGACATCTCTGTGTACTAGGAGAAACAGCAACTACAATAACATTAAAATGGTGTTCCAATTTACTGATTATTCTACTGGTCCAAAAGATGCCACCTGTAGAAATCCTTTTCCAGCAGCAAGTGCCAGAAAATGTCCCAGACTGGCGGGTGCCTCTAAGTTAAGTACTACCCTCCAAGTGAGATCTATAGATAATTCCCAAGCAGTCTGGGGAATGGAGTGTCTAATTATGAAATTACTGGCTGATGTTGGAGGAAATGGTTAAACTTCTGAGAAATTGGGTGCCATGGCCTCTGCTAATATCTGCCCTCAATGTATTTAACACAGAGATTTGCCAGTTAGCACAGAGTGAGCTTTTCACCCACACCTTGCCTCAAGGCTCTGGGGCCTCAGATGTTCCTCTCTTCAGTGAGAGAGCAGGGGAGACTCTTTGTTTCCTGCTAGTTGTGGCATCTTTCCTTGGTTCTCCCCCATCCTACTCAGCCAGCTCCAGATCCCTGGCAGCCCTGTGTGAGCTAACCTATTTTAACCCTGTCATCCCTGCCTGATGTCACCTTCCCCAATCTTGGAAGATGCTGAGGGATCAAAGCAGTATACATCTTCTTCTATACACAGAGAATTCTGGAATGGACTCCCCCACCTAGCAAGTGAATAGCTTCCTGGGAGACTTTTTAATAATTAAAATAGTGGAGCAGAGAGGCAGGGAGGAAGACAAGGAAGTGGGAGGCTTATAGGATGTAGCATGCTATAAAGCCTTCTAAATTCACTGGTGACCAGGCATAGTGGCAACTTGCCTAGTCGATTTCCATTCCAATCAGTTCTTTATTACTTAGTAAGTTGAGTATCCAGTTAATAGATGAGCTGAGACCTTTAAATCATCCAAATTCTTGCCACCTGTGAAAGTTTTGTAGTCTGGCAAAAGGAACAATAAAACCAGTAACAAAATTGAGTAATTTAAATTGTTTAGACATTTTAATTATCCCCATGTCTACTCTCAAATAGCTGTGTCTGGTGTACATTAATGATTATGCAAATGTAAAGTATAAAAGTAACCAGCTACTTTTTTTTGTACATGGTTTGAATCCCACAGATTAATAGTCCAATTTCTCAAATAATAAAATATCAACACACGTAAGCTAAGTACCTGGCACATAGTAACCACTCAAGTGATTTTTGGAAGAGCTAGAGTTTTATGAAAAATTTTATGTGTAATTTCATGCATGCCTTTTCTGGGGAGAGAGTTTATCATTATTTTCAATGAACTATTACTCTGCTATCCCCACCCCAAAGGCTAGCAACAACCAGGTTAGAGTATGGCATTATTTCTAATTTGTGTTCAGTGTTACACATGTATTAAAGTAATAGACCTTCCATTATATAATCTCATACTTTTCCTAAGTATATATAACGTGGTCTTTGCCATAATTATTAGCGACTATTCAAAACAATGAAAACAAAGATATAAGCAAATGTTAATTTAGTACATTAATAATGTTCTTGAACATTATTATCTATTTAGCTTGAAAACATTTTTTTAATCCATTTTTTTCTTGCCAGTTTTCTTTTCTTAATGGTGTTAGCTTCTAAGGATATTTACTTTAGAAAAAATATAAATTTTTACAAATATGAACCACAAAACATTTTTAACTTTTTAAGAGTTTTTATGAATCATTAAACTGTTGGCAAGTACTAAGCCTATTACCAGAAAATTCAGATCTTTTAGTACATAAAGTACTTATTTATTTGAAAACCAGGCTATTAAAGTAAGATGAGTATGGAAATGAATTATGAGATACCTATAGGAGTTTTTAGGCAACTATAATGACAGGCAAGATAAAGAGAACAAACATGACAAAAATCTAAAGAATGAGTGAATGTTTGACATAATACAGCTCAAGACCATATAAATTACTTCCACCCAGAATTATTAATTTAAATTCCAGGACCTCAAGCAAAATGTCATAAAGCAAGAAAAGACATGAAGTGCCTCTCTGGACTTCATTTGATCCACAAAGAAGGATTTGGTGACAACATGGGAGTGACAGAAACAGGGAAAATTGGCCATGTCATCCTGGAGTTCACAAAAGTAAGAGAGTGCAGTGCTGGACATTTTTGGACATACACTGCAGACTAACTTCAGAAAGTTCTAGGGAGAATCAGTATATGCCAACAGCCAGAGGTACAAAGGAAAAAAAAATGACTCATGAAGATCAAAGATCCTGAGAAATGAAATTCTGACCATATATTAAAACAATTCACAGAGATGACGTTGTGGGATGCGAGGGGTGGACATCAGGAGAAGCTGGCATGGCTGTATATGCAGCTCCCTAACAAGCCCAGGATTTTAAAGGACCTAAGTCAAAGATGGAGGAAAGCAAGGAAAAGCAAAGGCAAGGGCAAACAACAGCGCAAACTGTTAGGAATAGTGTCAGGGAAGTCAAAAATCAAAGTAAACAGAGACTTGAATTAAGAAAGAGAAAAAAAAGAGTTATCAGCCTAAAAATAACAACACTTGATAAATGTCAAGTTTTGCAAACCATGAAGTATATATTGTTATTTCCTCCATTTTATAGAGGAGAAAATTAAGGAGCAAACAGGCAATGTAGCTTCTGCGGTATCATATAACGTGTAAATAGTGGAGGAGAGTTTTCAAACAAGTTAAGAACCTCTATTCCCTACTCCTATCTCCTTGCATGTGGAGGAACATCTTTTAACCTGGCCTTCTTCATCTCTCTCATCCTTCCACTGTGATGATGAAGGAGCAAACACCTGATTGATAAGTTTGGAGGGATAATTTATACTAACCAGCCCCTTCCTCCTTCTCTCTTGAGAGTTGCCCCAGCAAGCACATGTCCTCAAATGCTCTCAGCCTTGAGAAAACTTAGAGGTTAAGGTCTTGCTTCCTGGGAGAAGATCTGCAATAGCCCAGATCTGCCTGTGACTGTCTGGGAAGGTCTGTCAAATCCTGGGGTGTAGCTCCAGCTCACTATAACTGCCAGGTTATTTTGTTACTACCTTTTCCAGAAAATTGAGTATTTTTTTCTAAATTAGGAATGGCAAAATATGACTAAGGGAAAACTGAAAATCAAGACAAGAGATGGAAGAATAAAACACCCTGTAAATTGTTTGAATAAAGTCAAGTCCTCAGACCCAGAAAATGATATTGCAGCCTTAGGTAACCACTTAGGAGCCACTATCAGTCACAGTGGAGATATCATGGAGTATTGGAAAACGTCTGCAGAAGACTGGAGATGGGAAAGTGCCCTCAGTCTTAGGCAAAAGCCTTAGTCAAAAGGCTAAGCAATGGTAATTTCAGAAATTACAACCCCCAGACATCAACTCCCAGAAACCTGTAGAACAGGTCTATGAGAAAATAATATACTGAAAAACTATAGTTAAGATGAGTCCACTGAAAAAAATGTAAATTGCCTAAACTCATTCTATTAACATTTTATATAAGTTTTTTCATGCATTTATCAAGAAGTACTAAAAAATATAGCATATTTTTATTCTGGGCAAAACAATGGACTGACTGTTTCATAACATACTTGATATGATGATGGAAAGGAGATGCATGATTGTGCTGTAAAGTAGCTTGGCATCTGGAAGATCAATCATAGTGAATATAAATGCCATCTTTGGGCTGAGTAGGATATTAGCCACTTTCTAAAAAGCAAATACAATCTTTAAGTTGCATTATAAAAAGAATGAAAGCCTCAAATCATAGAAACATTACTAATGTATCGTTCAATGGTCAAACTATATTTTGAGTTTTGTGTGAGATTATGGATACAACATATTAAGAGAGATACTGACAAACACGAGTGTGTTCAATAAGCAATGAACAAAGGACAAAGACCCTGGATGTCATGTCAATTAGAAAATGGTTGAGGGAGCTTCGAATTTTTTCTGGAAAAGGGTAGACAGTGATAAACACATAGACTGGCTTTCAAGTCATTCAGCTATTTTGAGCCTCTGATTTTTCTTGTATAAAATGAAAGGGCTTGAAATTAATGGGGTCTATATCATCTCTCAAATCGTATCCTTCTTCTATGCAAACATTTGAAAAGTTATAGTAATGGGTTAAAGAATATGATTGGTCTTACTATAGAAAACAGAATTAGAATTAATGAATAAACATTACAGAGAGGTAAAGTTGTAACTAGACATGAAGGAACTTTCTAACAATTGGATGCATCATGAAAAACTGGGGTGTTGATACCTAGTAAGCAGGATGACAATCAAAATATTATTCAAGGAGTGGCTGGATGATGATGATGACAACAATGATAATGGTGATTTCTATTAAATTTTGATGTTATGATTATCATTACAATATATTAAATGTCCACCATATGCTAGTGATAGAGACAGGAGACAGCTAAATGCCTACGCAGATAAGGAAGGATCCCTGGAGAACCTCTGACCCATCTGGGTCATTGTGCACAGAGGGGCTTGCCTAAACATGCCCAAAGTGAAAAATTCCATCCTTTAACACATGCACAGTAAGGGAAATAAATCAGTGTGGAGTGGTTCAGACTAAGGGCCCTCATGTGCACTGGAAGAATGGGTGGAGCCACCAGAAATTCACGCTTTATGTAGGGGAGACACCTGGCCTCTTCAACTCATGTGGTGGCCTAGTATTCAATTTGTGAGGTGGAAACCTGTGTGCAGGATCCCTCTTTTTGTGGAGAACTTTCCTTTTGCTTAATAAATTCTGTGCTCCTCACCTTTCAATGTGTCCATGTGCCTAATTTTTCCTGGTCTTTGAGACAAGAACTCGGATTTAGCTGAGCAAAGGAATGAAAATCCTGCATCATTTTGGTGGCCCATATGGGGACATGAGGAAGGGTGAGTAAAACATGGACCCAAAAATCAATTTCCCTTTCATTTCTGAGCTTTCTCATCCTAAGACTTTTTCTGAGGGCAGGAGAAACTGCCCCCACCACCCACTCTGTCGCTCTCAGGGGTTGGGAATATCGGCCTCAGTCCAACCCAGTCTTTTCTGTGGCATTTTCCTTTTTACTGGGGGTGAATGTAATGGCACCTATCTTTTCTTTTACAATATTGGGGATGTTCCACCCCAACCCCAGGGGCCACAGGCATGTGCTCAGGATAGACCAGTGAGAGGCAGCTCCCCTAACCCTCCCCTCCCAGCTGGGGTGCATGGCCATGTCCACTGCATGTGCATGTGGTGTCAATAGCCACGTAGGGCGGGAATGAGCCTCAGCTGCTGCCCGGGCCCCAGAGTGGACTCGGGGGCCTCGGTGCTGCTCAGCCAGCTAGCCAACATTCCCTGCCACTGCCACCGTCCACAGAATCTTTCCCTCCCCTGGCTGAAGGGTCCAGCTCAATCTGACAGCAATTAAAAGTTTTCCTCCCTGTTGGAGAAACTCATTTGCATAAGAATAAGTGGTTCTTCCCCCAGGCATCTTCCCCACCCAGCACTTATGCTTTTTTTTTTCCTTTTCTGCACTCTGTCAGCAGTTAACACAGCCCACACTTAAGCTTTTTTTTTCTTTTCTCCACCCTGTCAGGAGTTAACTTTTAAGGGAGAGGTTTTCCTTTCTTGAAAGGCATCTTATTAGACCAGGACTTCAATTCGCGGGACACCTGTTTCCCCTCCCTTGTTTCAGAAGGACCCAGTTCCTCAGCTTCACCTTAGCATTTGGCTTATGATAAGGAGGCAACAGACAATCTGGTGAGGGACACCTGGGGCTTGATGAGTCAGTGCACTCCCTGAGGGAGTTCTTTTGTCCCAACTGAATTCCAAGTTTTGGGTCAAAGCCCTAGGAAAGAAAACTGCATCTGAGAGATCCAGAGGCAGATGACTACAGAATTTAAAAGGCACAGCACAAATGAGCATGACTAATTCTTGCCAATTAAGCCAAGCCTCCCATTTCATGGATAAAGGTCATGCTAGTATCCATGGCGTAAGTGAGGTCTAGAGAATTCAAAGGCTACTGACACCAGAGGGAAAGGCAGCATATGGGTAAGAGCAGATATTCCCACCCTCTAGCCTCCCCCAATGTTAGCATGTGTGAAAGCCATATTGTCACCCATGGGCAGCACCCTGTTGAGGTTGCTGGGACTCGGGAATATAAGGATGAAAGAAGGAAAGAGGACGCTTTTTCCTTCTCTCCCTCATAAACCCCGGGTGTTTGCTAGGAAGATAAAGGAACCAGAGATGCCTAGCTCCCCTCTTTCTAGATGAGTAGCCATTCATGTTCAGTCTGTCCCCCTTTTGAATGCATCCTGAACCCCTGGGGCTCCTTTGAAAACAAGAAGTCTTCTTTGTCCCTTTTTCCTCCTTGATCCTCTCTTTACAGATGGATAATTGTGTTCCTGTATTCCAGGACACTTCTCTCAGATGCATCCTCCAAACTGAGAAAAGTTAATTTCCCAAATCTTAAACTGGTTGGCTTAGAATGAGGTCGGGGAAAGGGAATCCAGAAGCCTGACATGCTGGCAAAAGGGTAAAAGTTTTTTTTTTTTTTTTAACTAGTTGGACTTTTATCTTCTCTCTCTCTGTGCAAACGGGTACAAGTAATGATAAGGATCACTCTTTATATTCTCTGTAAAGTTTTGATTAATGAAAAAGAATTTATGAGGTTGGTCTTAAGCTCTAGCCAGTCTGGTATGCTTTGTGTGTCTTAATTGAGGCTTGGTGCTTTCACTTGTGAGGTCACTTTTGGTAAAGTTCAAAAGCCAGAAGTATTGGCTGCTTGGTGTTGCCAAAGGCAATAAGGAATTTAAAATGATTTCCTTAAAGAGCATGCAACTTAATTAAAAGTGAATATTCAAGTTATAGGTATATTTAAAAGGCCTTTTTTTTTTCTCTTTTTGGATCTTGTTTTGCTGGAAAAAGATTTTTTCTCTGTCAACTGAATTGCTTTTCTCCTCTTTGTCTTGCCATTCAATGCATGCATGGTAGGCCCTAAGATAACTTCTAATGCCATGGGACTCCTTGGGAAAAACAGAAAAGGTGCCGCAGATTCCATTTTAGGAGAAACCTGTTTTCCTCATGGAACCCCAGGAATTAGAGGCAGATAGATCCCTCTCAAAATCTGTTTTTGTCTTCCAGCTATGCCTATTTATTAGGCTATAGAAACTGCATGCTTTCCTAGTCCTGCCCTTAAAGGGCCCCACCCAGAGACCAATAATTCAATTAGGAGATTGGCAAACAAAAAATTTTATAGCTGCTGGATCTTCTTCTATCTGCATAGTTATATAGGTGTTGTGTGTCTATAACAAAAAGAGCTCTAATTAATTGTCCTGAAGAAAAATGAGTGATTAGATCAAATATTTTTTGAGGGAAACATAAAAGCTGTAATGCCTTTTACTTCATGTGACTTTAATCTTTGAGAAATAAAAACAGTCTTAATGATTATTGGTAAAATGCAAATGTTGTTAAAATGTAAATAGGTGGTCTAAATTATACAGCTCAGATACTAGGTTTGCTAAATGTTTTAAGGTTATAAATTGCTTCTTTAGCTTTTGAGAACTGTTCCACTTGCCAGCCTCACAATTGGTAAGGCCTGGGGACATGTGGAATTAACCACACCCTTAACTATGCTGGAAGGAGTCAAACTTTACTGATGCCTAGTGCATAACTAAAACAACTTGCCAAATTTTACATTAAAATTAAAAATTGGTAAGATGTACTACTATAACATGTGATTGAGACCACTGAAAATAGATTTACATGCAAAGTGTGTAAGAACAGTAAAATGTGTTTTTAGTAAAAGATTGTAAGACAGCATGGAAATGTAAATTTTTGCCTAGGGTTAAAGGATTGTTTTAAATTAGGTAAGATGAAGCTAAAGGTTTAAAAAAGTTATGGAAAGTTTCTAAAAATTAATCTTGCAAAAGAAATTCTGTGTGTCAACGTTGACTAAATTCAAAAGGGCATTATATGGTTTTTCTGTAAATTGATCATTGAAATAAAAGCACAACAAGGTTTTCTTAAGGTACTAATCTGCCCTTTAGCAAAATTTGTAAAGGGTTATAAAAGATTTATATAAATCTCTCCTCATGGTCAAACTGGTTAAGACTGGATAGAATTGTCCCTAAGGTTTCATTTAAAAAATTGGGTTGACATTAATAGTAAACTAATGTAAGGGTAAAAGTTGACTTTCTCTCACTTGTACAAGATTTTAATGTAATAGTAAAGAATAATGAAAGATTTTCATTTGCCTTGCAGATAGACTCCTAAGGAAATGAAAGAGAAGACAGGAGACAAATTGTTTGGAAAAGCTAAGTCTTCCCTCTTAATGAGCAAAGGTTTTTGCCTGGTTTAAAAATTTTTGTGACATAATTTTGGCAAAATAACTAACTGATGGTAATCTGGAATTCTATTTCATAGCATCAAGTGTTTTAAACCACTAACATATTTAATAGGCTTCCCAAAACCAAAGTTTGGCTTCAAGGTCGTCCTTCCTGACCCCTAGTTTTTGGATGCTACAGAGGACCCCTGAAGCATCCAAAGAGGGTAAACAGGATTACCTGATGTCTTTAGGTACATGGGATTGCCAAAATGATGTTTAATCTCCTTCAAGTTATATTTTAGTGAATAATATTAATATCTGTTCCAAAATAGTACAGGAGTTTAAAAATTCTAATGTATGATTATATTTATCAATCACAGTTCAGGGTGTTGTATTAAGTTATTGTAAACCACAGAGATAACCAAATTTCTTTGTCAATTATGTTTTTGACTGTAACTACCCTGGACATTTTGTTATTCATAGACAATTGTTGTCTTGTTTTGATCCTCTTTAAAAGATGGTATATAATAAGCTATAGAACTTTGACAGGTGCTCTCAAATGCAGGTTACTGATAACTTTGTAAATTGTGACATTGGTATAAAGAAAAAACACACAGGGCTAATGGAGAACTGAGATGTTTAGAAATGTAAATACAAGAGTTAACTGAATGGACTAAACTAATAGAAAACTGAAGTAATCTTTTTTAAAACTTTTGCTTAAAACATTGCTGATCTTTTGTTTTTCAGAGTCAAGGAAACTTGTATTTTGAGCTATTTACAGTCTTTAATAATTGAGTAAGGTAGACTCCTGTGAACAAAATTTGGAGCATGTTTGTTTCTTTTTGCATGGTTCCTATAGAATTTGGAAACTATCTGTGAGTATTCTTATGGCAATATGGTTATTTTCATCAGTGCAATAAGAATATATTTTCTTTTGCAATAGGATGCAATTGGAGAAGTTGTTCTACCAAGGCTTTGACTGGAAGGGTATACTTTCCTTTAAGGAATCAAGCTTGACTTGCAGAGCTGATAAAAGCCCCTTGGGGAAACCAGCCTCATATCTTGTCTACACAGTCCCCATACAGGGTTATTAATCTGTAGTGAGTAAAGAATGTCACTTTCTAATAGGCCCAAGAACCCCATATTCTTGGGATTCCAAGAGGAGAATAATTCACTCAACTCATAGCTATTTGAGGGGACAAACCCATGGCTGGGATTGGTTTTTAAAAGTCCTATCTGAGATTCCTTGTGGAACAAAGTTCTATCAAAACCAATTTAAAAAGACTGTAAAAATAATTATTTTTGCTGCACTTTATGCAAGTAATAAGGCCAAGTATAAGACTAAAGTTTATTTTTGCAAACAACTCAGTCCTATCATGATTTGTTTTTAACAAAAATGAGGACTGAGAAATTATGTTTCAAGACTTATTATACATTTGTCATTAAATTCTAGACTCATTAATTGTTGTTAAGTTTTTCACCTACATTTTAAACTAACCCTGCTTATTCCTGTGAACCAACCAGCAATCTCCAGCTCAGAAGAAACAAAAAGAGATGGGTAGTATAAAAATCTGGATAATATTCTAGTTCTGGGCAATTATCCTGCAATTCCTGCCAGGTGATGGGGGTAAATGGAGTGCCCATAACCTGGAGGTTTCTTTTTTTGGGAAAATAAGACCAAGGGAGCTCACCAAAGCCAAGCCCCATGCACCCAAATCTTAGCAGGTGTGACTATAGCCACCAGTTATCTGGGCATGCTGGTAGCCTTGGGATTTTTGAGCTTTCCTTACCTTTACCTTTTGTTTTGTTTTGATACATGTCTTCTAATAACCTGGTTTGTCTCTTCTTGCCTTTAGGCCATTGAACTCCAAACAATCATGCAATTAGAGCCTCAAATGATGGTCCCCTTTTGCCAGAACCCTTAGATAGGCCTCTGAGGGAGATCTGACTGCTGTTATTCAAAAACAGCACCCCCTGTCAGCAGAAAGCAGTTAAGATCAATCATCATCCTTATCCTTATTCTAACGGCTGTTAGATGTACTTCTTTAGAGGGGGGAATGATAGAGGCAGGAGACAGCCAAATGTCTAGGCAGATAAGGAAGGGTACCCAGAGAACCTCTGACCCACCCAGGTCATTGTGCAGAGGGGGCTTGCCTAACCATGCCTATGGTGAAAACTTCTGTCCCTTAACACATGTGCAGTAAGGGAAATAAATCAATGTCAAGTGGCTCAGACTAAGGGCCCACAAGAACACTGGAAGAATGGGGTGGAGTCACCAGGAATCCACGCCTTATGCAGGGAAGGGACTTGGCCTCTTCAGCTCACGTGTAGTGGCCTGGTATTCAATTTGTGAGGTAGAAACCTGAATGAAGGACCCCTCTTTTTTATGGAGAGCTTTCCTTTCACTTAATAAATTCTGCCCTCTTCACCTTTCAATGTGTTCACTTGCCGAATTTTTCCTGGTTGTGAGACAAGAACCCAGATTTGGCTGAACTAAGGAGCAAATAAATCATACATCACCAGGCTCTGATTGTGGTACTTTACATATGTTATCATATGCATGGATAAATTTCTGTTAGAATTGCCATGGTAGGGAATTCACTAGCAGCTGGAAGGATGGTATTGATCAGTGGTTATCAAACTTTAGTATGAAGGACTTGTTAAAACATAGATTTCTAGATCCCATTTCCAGAGTTTCTGATTTAATAGGTCTGCAGAGGATCCCAAGAATTTGCATTACTCACAAGTTCTCAGGTGATACTGATGCTGCTGGTCCAGAGGCCACACTTTGAGAACCACTGGTCTAGATTATCTCCAACTTTCATTCTAATGCTAAGATTCTGTGTTTTAATAATCATCTTAACTTTTCTTCATGAGAGACAGTTCTCTACTGTCTTGGGTCAAGACCTTAACACAGGAATTTTTAAAAAATCATATCATTGAAGAATACAGTTTAATCACTTAAGCCACTATACCTACTTTTCCCTCACTTCTTTCTTAAAATGCTGTTTTTTCCCCTTTTTACAAAAATGCTGGGTTTTCCCTTTTTTAAAACATAGTTAAAATGCTTTATTTTATAATTGGTTAGAGGAAAAAGCAAACTACTTTTTCTTTGCCTCATTTCTTCATCATGATACAATTTTGGACACTGTTATTGTTATCTCCCAGGAAATTACATTGGAAAAACTACCTAATGCTGTAAAATAAATGATCAATACTATGTAATGAGCATATTGTTACAGTGTTTTAAAACTCTGGAAAGATGAAATTTTGGCTTAAGGTGAACATGGGAGTGGGTGTTTGATGATGAAAAGATGGTGTGTGTGTGTGTGTGTGTGTGTGTGTGTGTGTACATTCCATAGAAGTGTAAAGTTTCATCCTTAGTTGCTTCAGATGACTTTTCCATACTATTTTTTAACATTTTCATTATTTGGATTTACAGCACCCCAGGGGTCTTTAGCTATTTCAAAAGGTATCATGCAATTCTGAAAAGTTCCTCAGAATAACATTTTAAGTTATTTCAATTGAAAAAAAATACATATTTGCTATACAGACATTTTCTAGTCTGGTAAAAGAGACAAAGATAAATGTTCACACTTGAAATAAACAAAATATCTGGAAATTGCTTATAGGGTATTTAAACTTCCATTCAATGCTGGTTCCCAAATGAATTACAAAGGGTCCTATACCAGAGTCTTGGCATCTAAATCAACATAAAACATCTGACACATTTTGAAATGAAAAAAGAACTTCCCATTTTCAAGCAGTTCTCAATTATCTCATTAATAGATCATCTGAAATAGCTGAAAGCCCTAGTGATTATTTTTCTTTAATTTGAGACTTTGTTTTTGTACTTACAGGTGAAGAGCTGTTTTCCTGATGTCCTAAGAATTTTATTCAATTAATGTTATAGGTGCCACTAGAGGAGCTGGAAGGTGTTCCTGGCCTTTTGCAAAAGAAAGCTTTTTTCTCAAATCAATGCAGAATCTCTTTTCTCTTCTAACTATCCTAGAGCTGTGGGGAGGAGGCAGAGAGTGTATGGATTTGAAAGGGCTTCTCGACCTCTAGGTAAAAAGAAAGAGCTTAGATATTAACATTGTAATTACATCAATTAGATGCTAACTTTATTTGGTTTTCAAAAATAATCAGGCCCCTGCTAATTGTGTGTATAGAGAAAGAAACGAGTCCACATTCTTTGTAAACACTAAGTACACTTTTTTGTTCTCTATCAATGAGCAGCAGGCAGCATGTGGATCTCAGATATATGAAGACAGGGCATATGGGCTGATTAAATGGGCTGTTAGGAAAGGTCTGAATTCAGAGGTTAGCACTGTCAACCCTCTGTTCCTCCAGTCCACTCCCTGTAACCAGCTCCCACTGGCTTCATCACGGCTGCCCAATTTCTTCCTACTGCAGTGTTTCTCAACCCTTTAAATCAATGCCAACTTTTCACAAATATAAACATCTTATTCACACTTTCCCCAGAAATTCTAACACGTTCCTCAGGGTTAGAGGAGTGGAAACTTCAGTTAGGAATCTCTATATTTTCTTTGTAACCCAGCAGCAAAAACAATGTGGTTGTGTTTTGTTTTCTGAAGTTGCTATTATAAAAATAATAGCTTTGTTATGTTTTTATAAAATAAAACTAAATTATAAAATTGAACATGTCTTCTCAAATTTTTCATTTGCCTCCAACCACCCTCCACTTCCCATAGATTCTAGTATTTCTCTAAGAGCCCATTCCTCAAGTTAAAAATTATTGCTCTAATTTCTACATCATGACCAGGACCTGCTGTATAACTTATGGGGCCTAGTTCAAAATGAATATGCAAGGTCCCTGTTCAAACATTATTAAGGATTTCAAGATGGCTAGGGTAGAGGATTAAACCAAGGCTGGGACCTTTCTAAGCTTGGAGTCCTGGGTGACTGCACAGAATACATGCCACAAAGCTGTCCCTGATCATGACTTTTTAGCTTCTGCTATTCCTGTGATTGACTTTATCTGTGTGTTTCCTAATTCTGATTCCCAAGAGCAAGAATCTGATTGGCTAAGATAAGTATTTCATTCCAGAAGTTTTACTGGTTGCTGGCAGGCATATTCATTGGAGAGGTCCCTTGGTCAGTCAACTATGTCAGAACCAAATAGTTGTGTGTGATCAAGGTGGGGGATTTGAATGGGAGTAGAGAATGGGTCTACTACTACAGTACATGGCCACCAATGTAGCCATGAGAGTGGACAGGGCAGTTTTCTTAGGAGTGGACATGGGTAGACAGGCAATCACTGACACTGAATACAAAATATAAATACATGCATTTCCAGTTTGAGCCTGATGTCTGTATAAAATGGAGTAATACTATTTCAGAGGCTAGTTTATGGGGGATAGATGAGATAGTGGCCTAAACAAATGGATGTAAAACCCCAAGAAATCATTATTACCATTGCAACTACGGGAGTGCAAACATAGTGGAACCTGATTTAACATCTCAAATAGTCCAGCACTCAAAAATAGGCTGGTAACACATAAGCCATCAGGGTGTTGTCTTGTGGTGCATGCAGCAGGATAACTATTACTGTGAACTAAGCAACACAGATGCCATCTTCTGAAGACAAATAGACACAAGGGATTGTGTTTTTGTTCATATATACAAAGAAAATTGGCACTAGAACTGGATGAGAGCCAAGGGACAGTCTGTTTGATAGGCTGTGGCTTGTGATAGTCCTAATCTGTTGATGAAATAATGTGTTTCCTTCTGGAAAAAAGGAATTTTCTAACATTCCCCTAAGAAAGGTTTCAGCTGCTCTCAGCTCTGTCAGGGACTAGAAGTGATTGTCCTGTTCTGGGTTATTATCACTCTGATCACACCAATTCCTCTTTTGGGCTTAAAAAACTCATTCTCTTTATGTCTCTCTCTCTCTTTTTCTCTCTCTGTCTTTTTGGAGGATATTTTTCGAATCTGTGATATCTTTCTAGTTTAACTAGATCCAGATCTAGTCATGTGTTTTTACCCCCAGGCTCTCCCTTTTGTCATCTTTTATCCTACTCTTTCCTTTGTCCCATTTAAATTAAATTTTACAATTTATATAAGAATTTAAGTTGGTCATAGTAAAGATTTTGAAACATTAGGGATTTTGAATTCCAATATTGTTATCAGTAGCTTTTAAAGGTTAGGATTTTCCTTTTGTATGTGTCATGAGTCTATATGTGTGAGACTGTGACACTGTGTGTATGTATTTAAAGAATATTTAAACTTATGACAGTAAAAGAAAAAATACAAATTGCAAATATCAAGCGTTATGTCAAATAGAAACTTCCAAAACAGTCCTATGTGACAAATAACACAAACCAAATTAATTATTAAAAAGAATCTTTTGTATTACTCAATTCCTAGAAAGAATCAGGAAAGTAAAAGTCTAAAAAACAGTGGTTTGAAGAAAAACAGGAAGCCTGCCACAGAGCATTTTGAGTAGGTGAATGAAGGTTATTAGTTAAGCTGGGGATGCCTGCTTTCCCTGCTCTAGCAGTCACAGACAGAGTGAGCATGCCTCTGCATAATCCTATTATGTACAGGGTGCTGCACTTGGCCTTCCTGGTGACTTACATTTGCCAGAAACACTACACTTCAAACACATACCATACAGGCAATTACAGCAGGTTTCCAAAGATTGATGGCAGCCCCCAGATGAAAAGATTCCACTGGCTACCCTCTAAATCCTCATATGAAGAATGTGTGTTTGTGTGTGTGCCACTATGTGTTCATGTACTTAGCCAGCATAATGTAGAAAATTGACTTCTTAACACCTGATTCTAGGCAGAAGCAATTTCTGCCCAGAATGGTCAGCCACTTTTTAAAAAATAACATCAAGCCATTGCACAAATACAAAATCACATACTTGGAGAAAATGAAATTATACACATCCTTAGAACATTACTCTTTCTCTTTCATCCTTCAAAAATTAATTTGGATTTTTAACTTTCCATCCTGGTCCAATACTGTACAACAAAGAAAGAATGGATAAGAAAAGTAAGATTTCAGAAATGTGGTAAGGAGTGGATGGAAATGCCTTCAATAATTCTCAGTGAGGGTGTAGGAGGACTTTTGGCTCACAGATGTTCCAGTGCTCTAAGGGGTTCATTGGGAGAGAATATCACCATAGGTTTGAAAAACTATTAATCCCACCAAGAAAAAAAACTTCAGCTTTTGAGCGTGTTAGCAAATTATAGTTAATAAAAATAAAACTTGTGGCCTGGCACAGTGGCTCACGCCTGTAATCCTAGCATTTTGGGAGGCCGAGGCGGGTGGATTGCCTGAGCTCAGGAGTTCAAGACCAGCCTGGGCAACATGGCAAAACCCTGTCTCTACTAAATACAAATTAGCTGGGCGTGGCAGCATGTGCCTGTAGCCCAATTACTCAGGAGGCTGAAGTGGGAGAATTGCTTCAGCCCACAAGGCAGAGGTTGCAGTGAGGTGAGATGGTGCAACTACACTCCAGACTGGGTGACAGAGCGAGTCTCTGTCTCAAAAATAAAATAATAAAATAAAATAAAATAAAATTTGTAAATAGAATACACTGAAAGATATTCTACGAACAAAAGAGGACAAATTAAACCAAGAGAGTTCAATGTGCAAGATATGATTTTGAAATTATACAGTAGTACTTTCAAATCCCTTGACTTTTGCAAAGAATCTTGATGCAGCATATATTTTTATTATATAAATGTCTATTTTGCAATAGGATGAAATAAAATTAAGAAAACCTATGATAATGCAGTATATAAATTTGGCAAAACACTTGAATAATGAAAAAACTTATTGGTGCATTTTGTCTTATAAATATATTTGTTGAAGAAAGATACTCTAAATGGAGACAAACATACAATGCTTGTGGAAATATTTAGACATCTAACATAAACAATTAGAATTGACATTGCCCTCCATTTGACAGAATTTTATCTGAATTTACATTACAACAGCACTAGAAGAGAATATTTTCCCTATTAAAAAGATTATGGTCTATAGAAAAAGAACCAACTGAAAATGCAATTAACCATAATTTGAAACTTGAAAACAATTTCAGGCATTTTTATGGGAAAAAACACTAAATTTTTAAACAAAATACTATTAATAAAGAGAATTAGAGAAATTATATAAGCACACAAGTATTGTTACCTGCTTTTAAAATTTTTAATGTTCAGGTAATTGATATAAAGAAGTTCTTTAAAAGGTTTATTTAATGTATACTAGGGTAATAGAAATATTTTATTTGATTTATGAAACTATGAATTTATAATAAATAACAATTATAAATACCATAACAAAAAAATTAATGAAATGATTTATTCTTGACTATATGTTATAAATGTATTATGTATATGCAATATAGTTAATAAATGCATTTTGGTTAAATATTAATATAGTATTGGTTATATTTCTTATTTCTGTTTTACTCTTTTTAATTATACTTTAAGTTTTAGGGTACATGTGCACAACGTGCAGGTTCATTACATATGTATACATGTACCATGTTGGTGCACTGCACACATTAACTGGTCATTTAGCATTAGGTATATCTCCTAATGCTTGTCTTGGAATGGCATATTGTTTTATATGTCCCAGCTTCTCCTTAAATATGTTTACATAAATTTCCTAATAAAGAAATTATTATGGTAACATAGCTATTACACATCTCTTTAATTGATTTAAAAATCTATTTCAAGATGAAAATAATAACAGTGTTTGTTGAAAGAGTGAAAACTGAGTAGATAGGAGACACTGGTAGGACAAACTTTTTCTAAATACCCTTTGATAATTCTTGATGTTTGGATTATTCATGTGTATTGCTTATTAATAACTTAAAAGTTTAGAAATATTATTAGAAAATGTGTCTTTTAATAAAGAGTTTACATTTAATTTTTCTTTTTAAATACAAAAAAACAGTATGTAGTTCAGTCCCACATCTTCTTGGGAATTCTGCATACAGAATTTATGAGCATTGGCAGCTTACTAACAGAGTGGGAAAAAGAAACCAATTACTCTAATAAACATCTTTAGTCCAAAATCTTTTCAAGATTCTTCTTAAAAAAATCAACTTCATCTTGCTTTGAATGAGATTACATGACCACAAGAAAAGGGGCACCATTGAGAGTGTCAAAAGGCATCAACAGGGCTGGGTGCAGTGGTTCATGCCTGTAATCCTAGCACTTTGGGAGGCCGAGGTGGGCGGATCACGAGGTCAGGAGATAGAGACCATCCTGGGCAACATGGTGAAACCCTGTCTTTACTAAAAATACAAAAATTAGCTGGGTGTGGTGTCGTGTGCCTCTAATCCCAGCTACTTGGGAGGCTGAGGCAGGAGAATCGCTTGAACCAGGGAGTCGGACGTTGCAGTGATCCGAGATCATGCCACTGCACTCCAGCCTAGTGACAGAGCAAGATTCCATCAAAAAAAAAAAAAAAAAAAAAAAGAAAAAAAGCATCAACAACTTCCATTTCCTTATTTCTTTCTACATTTTGTTTTTGAAGTTTAGCAGTTCTTACAGATGTAGTTCATTTACTTTAACTACCTTAAGATTTCCCATTTAACAAATAAACCATAATCTTTCCACATAATGACAAATTTCATGTGTCAACTTTACTAGGCCACAGGGTGCCCAGATTAAACATTATTTCTGGGTGTGTCTGTAAGGGTATTTCCAGATGACATTAGCATTTGAATTGGTGGGCTCAGTGAAGGAGATTGCCCAATGTGAGTAAGCATCATCCAATTCATTCAGGACCTGAATAGAACAGAGGCAGAGAAAGGAGAAATTTGCCCCTGTTTTCTGACTCATTGCTTGAGTTGGGACATCTCATCTCATCTTCTTCCCTGGGACTGGAAGTTACACCATTGGCTCCCCTGGTTCTCAGGCCTTCAGACTCAGAACGAATTACATTACCAGATTTCCTAGGTCTGCAGCTTCTCAGGCTCCATAATTTCCTGAGCTAATTCCTCATAATAATAGTTCCAGTCTTCCCCTCCTCTCTCTCTGTCTCTCTCTACACACACACACACACACACGGTGTCTTTAAAAGTTTATGAAAAATGCACACTATGTAAAAACTATGCATGGATTTCAAATTTTTATAACATTTCTGAACAGGATCAAGTTTGAGACACTAAGAAAGATAAGATATCAGTTTGAAAAGGGTCCCTATCAGAGCAAAATAAATTCTGCTAAAACTGAAGCAAGAAAAAAAACATCAAATATATGACGCAGCTTGGGTAGAAGAATGGTGAAAGCAATAATACTTTACTAAAATTTTTGGAGACAATGCCCCAGGGAAATCAGCAGTTTACAAATGAACTACTCATTTTAAGAAGGGACAACTCAGAAAGGAAGCCACACACCCACAACCACCTGATCTTCAACAAAGTTGACAATAACAAGCTTTGGGGAAAGGACTCCTTATTCAGTAAATGGTGCTGGGATAACTGGCTAGCCATATGCAGAAGATCAGAACTGGACCCATTCCTTTTGCCATATACAAAAATCAACTCAAGACAGATTAAAGACTTAAATATAAAACCTAAAACTAGAAAAACCCTAGGAAAAAACCTAGGCAATACCATTCTGGACATAGGCCTTGGCAAAAATTTTATAATGAAGACTCCAAAAGAAATTGCAACAAAAACAAATTTGACAAGCAGGACCTCATTAAACTAAAGAACTTCTGCACAGCAAAAGGAACCATCAACAAAGTAAACAGACAACCTACAGAATGGGAGAAAATACTTGCAAACTATGCATCCAACAAAAGTCTGATATCTATAATCCAGAGGAACTTAAACAAATTAACAAGCAAAAAAAAAAAAAAACCCATTAAAAAATGGGCAAAACACATAAACAGACACTTCTCAGAAAAAGACATATAGTGACCAACATGCATTTGAAAAAATGCTCAACATCACTAATCATTAGAGAAATGCAAATCAAAACTACAATGAGATACCATTTCACACCAGTCAGAATGGCTATTACTAAAAAGTCAAAAAACAACAGATGCGGGCAAGTTTGCAGAGAAAAGGGAACATTTGTACACTTCTGGTGGGAATGTAAATTAGTTCAGCCATTGTAGAAAGCAGTTTGGACATTTCTTAAAGAACTTAAAACAGAACTATCATTTGGCCCAGCAATCTCATTACTGAGTATATATCCAAAGGAATATAAATTGTTCTACCATAGAGGCATATGCACTTGTGTGTTCATCACAGCATTATTCACAATAGCAAAGACATGAAATCAACCTAGATGCCCATCAACTGGATAAAGAAAATGTGGTACACATACATCATGGAATACCACGTAACCATAAAAAAATAAAGTCATGTCCTTTACAGCAATATGGATGCAGCTGGAGGCCATTATTCTAAGTGAATTAACATAGGAACAGAAAACCAAATACCACATGTTCTCTTTCATAAGTGGGTGGATACAAAGAAGGTAACAATAGACACAACGGACTACTTGAGGGTGAAGGGTGAAAGGAGAGTGAGGATCAAAAAATTACCTATTGTGTACTATGCTTATTGCCTGGGTGACAAAATAATCTGTACACCAAATCCCTGTAACACATAGTTTACCCATGCAACAAATCTGCACATATATCCCCTGAACCTAAAATGAAAGTTGAAAAGAAAAAGAAGGAACAAACCGATGTTGAAGATAAAGCCTGCAATGGAAGAGTATCCACATCAATTTTCAAGGGAAAAAATTATCTTGCTCATGCCCTAATTGAAGAAGACCAACGATTAACAGTAGAAATAGCCAACACCATAGATATCTCAATTGGTTCAGCTTACACAATTCTGACTGAAAAAATAGTTAAGCAAACTTTCAACTCAATGAGTGCAAAATTTGTTGTGCCCAGATCAACTGCAAAAAAGAGCAGAGTTTTCAATGACAATTTTAAATAAGTGGGATCAAGATCCTGAAGATTTTCTTTGAGAAATTATAACAAGAGATGAAATACAGCTTTATAAGTGCAATACTGAAGACAAATCACAGTCAAAGTGATGGCTACCAAGAGGCTGAAGTGGTCGAGTCAAAGCAAAATCACACCAGTCAAGCACAAAAGTCATGGCAACAGTTTTTGGTGTGCTCAAGGCATTTGCTTGTTGGCTTTCTGGAGGGCCAAAGAACAATAATGTCTGATTATGTGAGGGCTTTGAAACAGTTAGCCAAGGTTTTAGCAGAAAAGTGCCAGAGAGTCCTTCTTCACCATGACAATGCTCCTGCTCATTCCTCTCATCAAGCAAGAGTAATTTTGTGACAGTTTCAATGAGAAATCATTAGGCATCCACCTTACAGTCCTGATTTGCCTCCCTCTGACTTCTTTTTGTTTCTTTGTCTTAAAAAAATCTCTAAAGGGCACCAATTTTTCTTAAGGTAATAATGTGTAAAAAAGACTGTGAATTCCCATAACTCTCAGTTCTTAAAGGATGGACTAAATGGCTGGTATCATTGCTTACAAGAGTGTCTTGAACTTGAAAGAGCTTATGTTGAGAAATAGTTTTATATTTTTTATTTTTATCTTTTAATTCCATTTTTCAATGAACTTTTTGAGGGGTGTGTGTGTGTGTGTGTGTGTGTGTGTGTGTGTGTGTTTCTATGCCTTTCATTTTGTTTCTCTGGAGAACCCTGACTAAATACAGTCCATTAGCTCAATGATGGATAACAATCTTATTTCCTCTGTCCCCTGTTAATAAACAATGTTACAATGAATAACCTGGTATATATGTCCCCCTGTGCACATGTGGATCTGCAGGACTAAAAGGCAAGTGCACGGCTAAACTGACAGCAAGAAGCAGAGAATGCATATATCAGTATCAACTCTTTTCTTTTCAGGTCCTTCACTTACCTACAGAAATACATATTTTCATTTATACTGAATTGTCATGGGAAGGCAGGAAGGCTTTTCCTCCTACTGTGCCTCAAGAGAGTGCAAACTTGCATATAATGTCAAATGAACACCCCACAGCCTTCTGTTGACCTTACAAGCATCAGGGCTGTTCACACATAGTCTGCCATCTGCCCACATCTGGCTTTGCTGCCCAACCTTAACACTTCAGTAGTGTCTTTACACCTTTTTTTTGAAAAAGAAAAATGTTATGGGAGCAAATACTATAGTTTGCTGTGCTTTCGCTGGTTAAATGGAGCATAGTCTAGTAAGAAGGGTCAGACCAAATATGTTGGAAATGTGTCACTGACTTTCCTTGTGGCCACGGGAAAGTTACTTTGCCTTTTTGTTTTTCCATTTCCTCATTCATAAAATGAAAGGACTATTGTTCATCTTCCTATTAATTTAACAAATACCTAAAAGTACGAACTAAAGATATTTAACACTTTTAATTCTTATTTAGAATTGAGAGACTAGTCATGTGCATGTATATGAACTTTGACTATCAAAGCCCATTTTGCCAACCTCAGATTCTGGAAGCAACAGTATGATTTGTGTGAGAGCAATTCCATTGCTATTCCTAACTTGAGCAGTCTTGCAAAGCATTTGAAAAAAATTTTATTTCTTTCAGTGACACTTATGCTAACCTTCAAATCTTGCTTAGGCTAGTAGTTTTTGGTCATATCTATACATATATCTTATTCTTGATAAAGACTAAAGTTGTGGCAATTTTACATATCAAACTAAGACTTTTATGGACTAAGATTATTTTCAGTTGCAGAAATAGGACCTCCTAAATACTCATTTTAAACAAGAAAAGTAAATCATCACACATTTCTAATACTTAAAACCAGAGATGATTTCTTTAAATTTTATTAGATTTTGAGAAGACACTCTTGATTATGGAAAATAGAAAATTTCTCACCTTAGTTCTCAGAAAATTCAGTATCCATGAGTGTTTAAAAATATAAAATTTGTTATTTAATACTATTATTCCCAAATAAAGCTTAGATAGGTTCAGGCCAAATAAGTACCTAGCCTCAAGGAAGTAGCACCTAAATCATTTTGGTTATTAACACTTTAAACAAACTAGCTTATTAGATTTGCTAGCTAGGATTGGGACACTTCTGTAGCTGGAACTACTAGAGGAGGTCCAGAACCCCCCAAACTATTTGAGAACAGCAGTAGAGATTAGGGTGTTATAAAAAGAAGATATGCAGCAAAGAGAAGGCAGTAGGTAAAGGGGGACCTCTGGGAAGGAAAGATGAAGACTTTAAGGAAGGGAAATGGTGCTAATGACAAATTTTGCTAACTTTTAAATTTCATTACTTTAGAGAACAGAATTCTAGGAGCCACAGAGGAAGGTCTTACAGTCCAAGAACAAGAGCACCTAAGCAAGTTACATGTCTTCTATGAAGAGCAGCTGATAAAATCTGGGAGAATGGCCCAGTCATACTGGCTATTCCACTTTGCAATCTATGAAGTCCCTAGAATAAGAATAACCCCAAAAAGAGGAGAGCAGACAACAGAGATCCCAGACAATAGAAAACCATCATCTAGGCTTTATCTTTTTTGTTGCAAATATCTCTTCAATTGAACCATAAAACTTCATAAAGTTAATAGATAAATCAGAACTTTGGAGGGATACGATGGCGTGGACATGTAGCTTTTCTTTCTTTGAAGTGCCACAGAATTGTTAAACTAAAATATCAGCTATTTTGAGGCATGGGTGTGTAGGAAGACTTTTTTCTCACTCAACTCATGCGTATTTTATGGTATAGATTTTTTTTTAAGTGAAGTAGCTTAAGTAAACCTCTGATCAATTAGTGACCTAGGAATAATTACTGTTTTCCACCCCATGTCTTTCTCTACCCTCATTAAATATAAATATGTCTTAAAATATTACAATAACACTTGTGTTGTAATTCCAAAAAAACCTCAAATTGGCATCCTTCCTTTTATACACTGTTCACACCTAAATATTGCACAGACTTTTTAATACAGAAGATTGTGGACTGCTGTCATGAGACTATAGGATTGATATTCTTCATTTTTCTACTGCTCAGTTGAATTGCAGTTTGCAAATTAGTCGATCTTTGACTTTCAAGGATTTTACACTTATAGACTCAAGCATTACAAGTGACACCAAAGGTCCTTAAAATGTAATAATTTATCATTTCACTAAGATTCACATTTGAAAGCATACACCTTGAGGCGGATATGGGAGTGCCATGCCACTATCTGAACTTTGTGGTTTCCTGCTCATTGTCATGTATTCAACTTTTGGAACAAGTCCGTAGTGAATGGAAAGTCTGGCGTACATGTGAATTTAAAACAATGTAAAAGGGTTGAGACCAGCCCTTTCACCTCTTTCCCATCCTCTTCTTTCTCTTTCTTTATCCCTCTTGATGCTTTGAAGCATAACATAAATATATCTCATAAGGAAAATTTTATAAATCAGTTAGTGTTTTTATATTTTACCCTTCTAAGGGATATTTGCACTTGAGCAAGGAAAAGTGAAGAGTATTGCTAACTGAAAAGAAAAATCCCTAATGGGGTAGAATTTAAAGTCCACTTTTACATAGGTTGTGGGAGTCATTTTGTGGTAAATGGTAATACAAATGGTGAAAAAGTATCTCATGGCCATATTGCCCTTATAAAATATGTGAAATTTGTTATAGGAAATAATTATTTCTTGCTAAAAGTGCAACTATCTTTTAAGTCAGTGGTTTCCAAACATAGACTGTACATCACAATCTCCTATGAAATTTTTTAAAAACCACAGATTCCATGTCCCAACTCAGTAGCCTATTTTCTGAGCCTTGCACCCAGAAAGTTATTGTCTTCACAAGATTTACCAGCGGTTTGTAAATTATTGGGGTTTTTTAATCTTTTGCTTTTTTTTTTTTTTTTTTTTTTTTTTACAGAATCATCTTTTGGCTTTGTTGAATTATTTTCCTTTTTTTTTTTTTTGTCTTTCTTTGGTTTTATTTTCCTACACTTTCTAACTTCTTGGGGGTGGATACTTAGCTCATTAATTTTCAGCCTCTCATTTTTTTTAATTATATGAATTTTAAGTCATTAAATTTCCCTCTGAGTTTCACCTTAGCTATGTCCTGTAAATTTTAAAACATAGTATTTTCAGATTACTGACAAGATGGTCAAATAGAAACAGCTCTGGTCTGCAGCTCCCAGTGACATCAATGGAGAAGGAGGGTGATTTCTGCATTTCCAACTGAGGTAGCTGACTCATCTGATTGGGACTGGTTAGACACTGCATGCAGCCCACAGAGGGTGAGCCAAAGCAGCGTGGGGCGTTGCCTCACTCAGAAAGCACAAGGGGTCAGGAAATTCCCTCCCCTAGGCAAAGGAAGCCTTGAGGGACTGGCATGAGGAATGGTGCATTCCCGCCCAGGTACTACGCTTTTCCCACGGTCTTTGCAACCTGCAGACAAGGAGATTCCCTCAGGTGCCTACATCACTGGGGCCCTGGGTTTCAAGCACAAAGCTGGGCAGCCATTTGGGCAGACACTGAGCTAGCTGCGGGAGTTTTTTTTCATACCCCAGTGGCTCCCGGAACACCAATGAGAGAGAACCATTCACTCCTCTGGAAAAGGGGCTGAAGCCAGGGAGCCAAGTGGTCTAGCTAAGCAAATCCCACTCCCACAGAGCCCAGCAAGCTAAGGTCCACTGGCTTGAAATTCTCACTGCCAGCACAGCAGTCTGAAGTTGACCTGGGATGTTGGAGCTTGGTCGGGGAAGGGGCGTCCACCATTACTGAGGCTTGAGTAGGCAGTTTTCCCCTCACAGTGTAAACAAAGCCACTGGGAAGTTTGAACTGAGCAAAGCCCACCACAGCTCAGCAAAGCCGCTCTAGCCAGACTGCCTCTCTAGATTCCTCCTCTCTGGGCAGCGCATCTCTGAAAGAAAGGCAGCAGCCCCAGTCAGGGGCTAATAGATCAAACTCCCATTTCCCTGGGACAGAGCACCTGGGGGAAAGGGTGGCTGTGGGGCAGCTTCGGCAGACTTAAAGGTTCCTGCCTGTCAGTTCTGAAGATAGCAGTGGATCCCCTAGCACAGTGCTCAAGCTCTGCTAAGGGACAGACTGCCTCCTCAAGTGGGTCCCTGATCCCCATGCCTCCTGACTGGGGGACACTTCCCAGCAGAGACCTCATACAGGAGAGCTCCGGCTGGCATCTGGCAAGTTCCCCTCTGGGATGAAGCTTCCAGAGGAAGGAACAGGCAGCAATCTTTGCTGTTCTGCAGCCTCCACTGGTAAGGCAAACAGCCAGGTAAACAGGGTCTGGAGTGGACCTTCAGCAAACTCCAGCAGACCTGCAGTCGAGGGGCCTGACTGTTAGAAGGAAAATTAACAAACAGAAAGGAATAGTATTAACATCAACAAAAAAAATGTCCGCACAAAAACCCCATCCGAAGGTCACCAGCATCAAAGACCAAGGGTAGATAAATCCATGAAGATGAGGAAAAACCAGCACAAAAAGGCTGAAAATTGCAAAAATAACGATGCCTCTTCTCCTTCAAAGGATCACAACTCCTCACCAGCAAGGGAACAAAACAGTATGGAGAATAAGTTTCACGAATTGACAGAAGTAGGCTTCAGAAAGTGGGTAATAACATACTCCTCTGAGTTTCTAACCCAATGCAAGGAAGCTGAGAACCTTGAAAAAAGTTAGATGAATTGCTAACTAGAATAACCAGTTTAGAGAAGAACATAAATGACCTGATGGATCTGAAAAACACAGCACGAGAACTTCATGAAGCATACACAAATATCAACAGCAGAATCGATCAGGCGAAAGAAAACATATCAGAGATTGAAGATCAACTTAATGAAATAAAATGTGAAGACAAGGTTAGAGAAAAAAGAATGAAAAGCAACAAACAAAACCTCCAAGAAATATGGGACTATGTGAAAAGACCAAACCTACGTTTGACTCGTGTACCTGAAAGTGACAGGGAGAATGGAAACAAGTTGGAAAACACTCTTCAGGAGATTATCCAGGAGAACTTCCCCAACCTAGCAAGACAGGCCAACATTCAAATTCAGGAAATACAGAGAACACCACAAAGACAATCCTTGAGTAGAGCAACCCCAAGACACATAATCGTCAGATTCGCCAAGTTTGAAATAAAGGAAAAAATGTTAAGGGCAGCCAGAGAGAAAGGTTGGGTCAGCTACAAAGGGAAGCCATCAGACTAACAGCAGATCTCTCTGCAGAAACCCTACAAGCCAGAAGAACATAGGTGTCAATATTCAGCATTCTTAAAGAAAAGAATTTTCAACCCAGAATTTCATATCCAGCCAAACTAAGCTTCATAAATGAAGGAGAAATAAAATCCTTTACAGATAAGCAAATGCTGACAGATTTTGTCACCACCAGGCCTGCCTTACAAGAGCAAGGAAGCACTAATTATGGAAAGGAAAAACTGGTACCAGCCACTGCAAAAACATACCAAATTGCAAAGACCATTAACACTATGAAGAAACTGAATCAACTAATGGGCAAAATAACCAGCTAGCATCATAATGACAGGATGAAATTCACACAAGATAACATTAACCTTAAATGTAAATGGGCCAAATGCCCCAGTTAAAAGACACAGACTGGCAATTTAGATAAAGAGTCAAGACCCATCAGTGTGCTGTATTCAGGAGATCCAGCTCACATGCAAACACACATAGGCTCAAAATAAAGGGATGCAGGAAGATTTACCAAGCAAATGGAAAGAAAAAAAAAGAGCAGGGATTGCAATCCTAGTCTCTGATAAAACAGGCTTTAAACTGACAAAGATCGAAAAAGACAAAGAAGGGCATGACATCATGGTAAAGGGATCAATACAACAAGAAGAGCTAACTATCCTAGATATATATGCACCCAATACAGGAACACCCAGATTCATAAAGCAAGTTCTTAAAGAGACCTACAAAGAGACTTAGACTACCCCACAAAAATCATGGGAGACTTTAAAATCCTATTGTCATTAGTAGACATATACAATGAGACAGAAAATTAACAAGGATATTCAGGAATTTAACACAGTTCTGGAGGAAGGGGACCTAATACACATCTATAGAACAGTCCACCCCAAATCATCAGCATATACATTCTTCTCAGCACCACATCGTACTTATTCTAAAACTGGCCACATAATTGGAAGTAAAACATTCCTCAGCAAATGCAGAAGAATGGAAATCATAACAAACAATCTCTCAGATCACAGTGCAATCAAATTAGAACTCAGGATTAAGAAACTCACTCAAAACCACACAACTACATGGAAACTGAACAACCTGCTCCTGAATGACTACTGAGTAAATAACAAAATTTAGGCAAAAATAAGTTTTTTGAAACCAATGAGAAAAAAGACACAACATACCAGAATCTCTGGGACACAGCTAAAGCAGTGTTTAGAGGGAAACTTATAGCACTAAATGCTCACAGGAGAAAGCAGGAAAGATCTAAAATCAACACGCTAACATCACAATTAAAAGAACTAGAGAAGCAAGAGCAAACAAATTCAAAAGCTAGCAGAATACAAGAAATAACTAAGATCAGAGCAGAACTGAAGGAGACGCAGATATGAAAACCCCTTCAAAAAATCAGTGAATCCAGGAGCTGATTTTTTGAAAAGATTAACAAAATAGATACACTGCTAGCAAGACTATGAAAAAAGAAAAGAGAGAAGAATCAAATAGACACAATAAAAAATGATAGAGAAGATCACCACTTATCCCACAGAAATACAAACTACCATCAGAGAATACTATAAACACTTCTACGCAAATAAACAAGAGAATCTAGAAGAAAAAGATAAGTTCCTGGACACATACACGCTCCCAAGACTAAACCAGGAGAATGTTGAATTCCTGAATAGACCAATAACAAGTTCTGAAATTGAGGCAGTTATTAATAGCCTACCAACCAAAATAAGCCCAGAACCAGACGGTTTCACAGCCGAATTCTACCAGAGGTACAAAGAGGAGCTGGTACCATTCCTTCTGAAACTATTTCAAACAATAGAAAAAGAGGGACTCCTCCCTAACTCATTTTATGAGGTCAGCATCATCCTGATACCAAAAGCTGGCAGAGACAGAACAGAGAAAGAAAATTTCAGGCCATCCCTGAAGAATATCGATGTGAAAATCCTCAATAAAATACTGGCAAACTGAATCCAGCACCACATCAAAAAGCTTATCCACCACAATCAAGTTGGCTTCATCACTGGGAGGCAAGGCTAGTTCAACATATGCAAATCAATAAACATAATCCATCACATAAACAGAACCAGTGACAAAAACAACATCATTATCTCAATAGATGCAGAAAAGGCTTTCGATAAAATTCAACATCGCTTCATGTTAAAAACTCTCAATGAGCTAGGTACTGATGGAACGTATTTCAAAACAATGTGAGCTATTTGTGAACAAACCCACAGCCAATATCATATTGAATGTGCAAAAGCTGGAAGCATTCCCTTTGAAAACTGGCACAAGACAACAATGCCCTCTCTCACCACTCCTATTCAAAATAGTATTGGAAGTTCTGGCCAGGGCAATCAGGCAAGAGAAGGAAATAAAAGGTATTCCAATAGGAAGAGAGGACATCAAATTGTCTCTGTTTGAAGTTGACACGATTGTATATTTAGAAAACCCCATCGTCTCAGTCCCAAATCTCCTTAACCTGATAAGCAACTTCAGCAAAGTCTCAGGATACAAAATCAATGTGCAAAAATTACAGGCATTCCTATACACCAATAAAAGAGAAATAGAGAGCCAAATCATGAGTAAACTCCCATTCCCAATTGCTACAAAGAGAATAAAATATCTAGGAATACAACTCACAAGGGATGTGAAGGACATCTTCAAGAGAACTACAAACCACTGCTCAAGGAAATAACAGAGGGCTGAAACAAATAGAAAAACATTCCATGCTCATGGATAGGAAGAATCAGTATCATGAAAATGGCCATACTGCCCAAAGTAGTTTACAGATTCAATGCTATCCCTAATCAAGCTACCATTGACTTTCTTCACAGAATTAGAAAAAAACTACTTTAAATTTAATATGGAACCAAGAAAGAGCCCATATAGCCAAGACAATCCTAAGCAAAAAGAACAAAGCTGGAGGCATCATGCTACCTGACTTCAAACTATACTATAAGACTACAGTAACCAAAACAGCATGGTACTGGTACCAAAATAGATATATAGACCAATGGAACAGAGCAGAGGCCTCAGAAATAACACTACACATCTACAGCCACCTGATCTTTGACAAACCTGACCAAAAAAAAAAGCAATGGGGAAAGGATTCCCTATTTAATAAATGGTGTTGGGAAAACTGGCTAGCCATATGCAGACAACTGAAACTGCATCCCTTTCTTACACCTTATACATAAATTAACTCAAGATGGATTAACGACTTAAACATAAGACCTAAAACCATGAAAACCCTAGAAGGAAACCTAGGAAATACCATTTAGGACATAGGCATGGGCAAAGACTTCATGACTATAACACCAAAAGCAATGGCAATAAAAGCCAAAACTGACAAATAGGATCTAATTAAACTAAAGACCTTCTGCACAGCAAAAGAAACTATCATCAGAGTGAACAGGCAACCCACAGAATGGGAGAAATTTTTGCAATCTATCCATCTGACAAAGGGCTAATATCCAGAATCTACAAGGAACTTAAACAAATTTACAAGAAAAAAACAACCCCATCAAAAGTGGGCAAAGGATATGAACAGACATTTCTCAAAAGAATACGTTTATGCAGCCAACAAACATATGAAAAAAAGGTCATCATCACTGGTCATTAGAGAAACGCAAATCAAAACCACAATGAGATACCATCTCACACCAGTTAGAATGGTGATCATTAAAAAGTCAGGAAACAACAGATGCTGGAGAGGATGTGGAGAAATAGGAACGCTTTTACACTGTTGGTGGGAGCATAAATTAGTTCAACCATTGTGGAAAACAGTGTGGTGATTCCTCAAGGATCTAGAACAAGAAATACCATTTGACGCAGGAATCCCATTACTGGGTATATACCCAAAGGATTCTAAATCATTCTGCTATAAAGACACATGCACACATATGTTTATTGCAGCACTATTCACAATAGCAAAGACTTGGAACCAACCCAAATGCCCATCAATGATAGATTGGATAAAGAAAATACGGTACATATACACCATGGAATACTATGCGGCCATAAAAAAGGATGAGTTCATGTCCTTTGCAGGGACATGGATAAATCTGGAAACCATCATTCACAGCAAACTAACACAGGAACAGAAAACCAAACACTACATGTTCTCACTCATAAGAGGGAGTTGAACAATGAGAACACGTGGACACAGGAAGGGGAGCATCACACACTGGGGCCTGTCAGGGGTTGGGGGCTAGGGGAGGCATAGGATTAGGAGAAATACCTGATGAAGACGACCAGTTGATGGGTGCAGCAAACCACCATGGCACGTGTATACCTACGTAACAAACCTGCACATTCTGCACATGTATCCCAGAACTTAAAGTATAATTTAAAAAAGCAAAATAAAAGTAGTATTTTTAATATCACCCAGTTAAAAATGTTTTCTAATTTTCATAGTTTTTTTCTATTCAATTAGTAATCATGTGTTTCTTAATATTCAAATACATAGGAACATTATTGCTGTCTTTTTAATTTTTATTGCAAAGTTATTTGCACTGTGGTCCAAGATCACGCATGGTATGGAGTTAGTCTTTTAAAATTTGCTTTATAATGTTTACAAACTTGTTTTTAACTATGGTACACATTTTAAAAATAATTTTCTTCTGGTAATTCTAATACCTAAGGTCTTTCTAGTTTGTTTCTTCTATCTAGTATTTTGTAGTTTTACTCATATTGCTCTGTTTCCTTGTGTGCTTTTTAAAATTTTACTTTTTACTGTGAGCTTTACATTTTTTCCTGAAAAAATCATTTGTGCAACATTCATAAGGCCTATGATAAAATATATTTTTAGTGAAGAGTTTCTTTTGTTTTCCCACGTCTTTACCAGCCCAGGACCACTTTAAACTAAATTTGAGACTGAGATATTTTTGGACTATTCAGGTGATAAAAATTCAGATGCAAATCTGCAGGAAAGCAAGAAAACAAGCTTGCAGTTGTGAATTCTCAGGAACTTCTTTTTTCCTGTTCTGGACTATGCCAAAGGTAATTTCCTTTGTGGTCTCCGGTGGTGGTGATGGTGAGATGGTAGGCCAGTTTTACTTCAAGGTTACTCCTTTACTGAAGTGGGGGTCCTTTGGGGCCTTGGGTTTATGGAGATACATCTACTCAGCTCCCTAATTTGATGTACCATAGGATTGGGTTTCTGTTCCCTGAAATTTTGATTTATTTAAAACAAAAGCACACATTCTCAGTTCCTCAGTTTTTTGAATCTTTTATTAATATAAGCAGCTTTGAATTTCAGTTTACCACCATTAATTCTCATTTTCAGTTAAATTTTAACCTTACTATTTTGTCAGCTCTTCACTGATTTTAAGATAACTTAAAAACAATTTACAGTGTTTTTTATTTGTTTTTCAGTGGGAGAATTTACTTAAATAACCTAATATGCCATCTGACTCCAAACAGGAGTCCTCAGCTTTATTCTTGGAGCCTGGCCTCTTCACAGAACAGACGACATGGCTGTCAGCCCATTTTTATCATGACAAGAGCACAAAGAGCAGTCCTCACCTTAGCTCCAGTCTAGCAAATATCCCTGGGATAGACTCTGATGGCCCAGCGTAGATGAAATCACAGTAGCTGGAAGATAAGGTATTGTACCAGTGGCAGACTGTCACTAGGAGAAGGAAAGAAAGTGTGCTAAGGAGACCAAAGCAGTAGAGTCTGCTATGCAAACACTGTTTTACTGAATCCTGACATCATAACCAAAAGATAGGCATCCACTCTCTTTCACCCGAAGAAAACAGTGGACTGGGGTGTGTCTTAGTCCATTTTGTATTGCTACAACCGAATACCTGAGGCTGAGTAATTTATAAAGAAAAAAGATGGATTCAGCTTATAATTCTGCAGACTGGAAAGTTCAAAAGCATGGTGTCACAACTGGCCAGCTTCTGGTGAGGGCCACCTGCTGCGTCAAAACATGGCAGGGAAGCAGAAAAGTGATCAGGCACATGCAAAGAGATCAGTTGGTGAGAGAAGTAGCAAGAGAGACTCTAGGAAGCTGAACTTGCTTTTATAACAACCTGCTCTCTAACAACTAATCCATTCCTACAAGAGAAAAAACTCACTGATCCCAAGGGAGCGAGTTAATCAATTATGGGGGAATCCTTCCTTATGACCCCAACACCTCCCACTAGTGCCGCCTCCCAACACTGCTACATCAAATTTCAACATGAGTTTTGGTGGAGACAAACCATATCCAAACCACAGCATTGGCTAAGAAGCTTGTCCAATTTCACAGAACTAGGAAAGACCAGAGTCAATTCAAACCTGAGTCTGTTGGATTCCATACTCCATGTTCCTAAGCACTGCACTCTCCTACCAGTTACTCATCCTTTAACTGGCCACTCAATTACTATGTCTCTCATGGAACAGGATTTGGGGCATGGTACTTCTGTTGAATGGAAGAGAAGATGTGAGAATGTGGGCCAGTCCAAGTGGGCAGCTCAAGGGTTAGTGGTACCTCAGTGGAGATGTTGAGATAGAATGAGGGAGATGTCACTAGACAAATTTAAGCACACTTTGCATTTCTACCAAGGTGGGCCTGCTGCCCTGTTAGAGCTTGAAAATAAAAGTAAATCTAACACAAATAAAGCTGGAATTTTTGGGCTGCCTTACATTTACCTTTAGGCCAATCTCAATATGCCATTACATCAAAAAGAAAAAGGCACACACCTAACTCCAAAAAAACATTGAAAGAATGATAGGCTTTTACTGAAGTTTCAAGAGGCAGAAGTAGCACATAGGTGCATGCACAGCACATATAGCATAGCAAGGTTTCTAAACGGGGTCTTTAGAGCTTTTCCTCTCTCAAAAGTTCTACTTCTCATGGAAATTGCTCAAAGCTGCTCTTGACCACCAGCTGTCAAGTTTCAACTCATGTCTCCTCTTCTCTCTCTGTGTACCTTTAGATTCCTCACTGACCCTGGGACTTCCTTCCCAAGTAGCTTAAGTCCATCTTAAATACAACTTTGTATTCTACTTGTTTTGGCTTTAAAAATCATTTTCTTCCCACAGTTCATTATAGTGATCAGTCCAATAAAGGCCTAGTAGTCAAAGAGCCCCAACAAAGGATTCAGGAGCCAGGAGAGTGGAGAGGTTTGTACATACTTTTCAAGTTCCCTTTTTTGCTTTCTCCTACATTCTACATACATTATGGACTTTCAAGAATGGAAAATGAATCTAAGTAACAGTGAGTATGAGGCGAGGACTAAGGTTAAACAAATCCTATGGTAAATGATCTTACGAGAAAAGATATTTTATTTTCTCTGAAGACACTAAAACCACTTATTGTTGGGTAGGAATCCAATGCGTACCTTAGGATAGAATTGTTCTTTGTCCTTCAATGTCTTTGTCTGTTCCCAGTGATAATGCCCCTGTAAAACACTATAGCTAATCTAATATTGCATGGTTTCTTAAGCCTTGGATCCTTTATGACCAGCTGCCATGTAAGGTGATTCAGTATCTACCTACCAAGTAATTTCAGGAGAACTGTAGATGATGCAATGACTTGCAGACATGCACAGTTTAAGTCAACTGCCTCTCAGGAATAAATCAAACTCTGATAACTGACCTGGCAGTTTTTCATCTTGAATTTCCACTTTATTCACCAGCAGTATCCTTTTGGGAAAGCTTCAAATGCTTTTGAAATGAAAGCAAACTAAATTGCTTCTTTTGCAAAAGATAATACCTGACTTTATTGGTTCAAAAAGAAATTGGTTGGATTAATTTCCAAATTATTTGTCTTGGTCTTTGTTTTTTATTGCCTAAGTTTATCCCTTAAGAAGTGAACATCCTTCAACCGTCACAAAATGAGCTTAAAAAAAGACAAAAAAAATGAAACAAAACAACAACAACCAAAAAGACAGCAAACAAAACACAAAATGAGACAGACTTATTTAGATCAAATCATCTTTCACCCTACCCTCCAGCGTATCAAGCACTCAAATGATCTCTATGGTTACTCGCTTTTCATGACTCCTGTTATTATGAGTTACGCTATCACACATAAACCTGTCTTCCCCCTCACCAGCCTCTGTACTCCTTACTCAGGGAAGAGAGGGGCAATATCTGCCCTACAGAAGATTCTTAATACCATATTTCGTTAATTCTATGATACATATATGACTTTGTATTTTAATAACTCTTAAATAAAGATGCTTCTTTCAATAAATAGCACATCATACCTTAAATGGCAGCATTTTTTCTTAGTGGCATAAAAAATAATCATGTATTTTATAGTTGATAGTTTCTTATATCCAACAAAATATGGTGCTGAATTGTACCTAATGAGTGATTCATCCAGATTTAGGGTAAACTGTTAATGCATTTTGTTAAAAATAAAAAGTAAGCAATCAAATGATAAAAATTTAGAACATGTAGTAAGAAAGAAATTTGCTAAAAGCTAAGAAATCAGAGTTATAATTTAAACAATACATGTTTATTGAGCATTTACTATTTACCCATCAGTATTCTTGATGCTAAGGATATAGCAGTAAACAAAACAATCCTTGTGGACTTACATCATAGTAGAGAAAATAGACAATAAATAAATGTATGATAAGTCAGTTGATAATAAGTGCTATGAAGTAAAACAAAGCAGGAATAAAGTTGGGGAGAAAAGTGGAGGGTGATTGCTATTTCAGATGAGATCATTGGGATGGTCTTCTCTGAGGAGGGGACATTTGCATAGAGAAGCAAGGATGTGAGTTATGTGTCTTCTGTGTGTAGAACATTCTGGGAAAGGGCAGAGAAGGGAAGAAGACTATTTCAGAAAAAGAGGACACATGCTGGGAGTGTTGGAGAACAGAATGAAGGCTAGTATGCTGCAGCCAGTGGGTATGCGTGGGAGTTCTAGGAGATGAGGCCAAAGAGGTAGAAAAGCCCCTATCATACAGGACCCTAGAGGTCACTGTAAGGATTTGATTTTTATCTTGAACGACGTGGGAGGCTACTGAGTTTTGAACAGAGGGTCGGGCGCGGTGGCTCACACCTGTAATCCCAGCACTTTGGGAGACCGAGGCGGGCGTATCAGCTGAGGTCGGGAGTTTGAGACCAGCCTGACCAACATAGAGAAACCCCGACTTTACTAAAAATACAAAATTAGCTAGGGGTGGTGGCACATGCCTGTAATCCCAGCTACTTGGGAGGCTGAGGCAGGAGAATCACTTGAACCCGGTAGGTGGAGGTTGCAGTGAGCCAAGATCGCGCCATTGCACTCCAGCCTGGGTAACAAGAGCAAAAGTCTGTCTCAAAAAAAAAAAAAAAATGTTTTGAACAGAGGAGTGATAGAGCCTGACTTGTGTTGTGGGGAGAGGGTGGGGGGGAGTGTAGGAGAGGAGTTGATAAGAATGGGAACATAAAGATCAGTAAGTAGGCCACTACAGTAATCCAGGTGAGAGGTGGTATTAGTGGGAATAGGGTGGTAGTGTTACAGAAGTGCTGGAAAGGGAAGAGTTTGGTCCCTTTAAATGATAGGGAAGCAGGGAAGGGAAGTGCTGGGTAGAGACAAGCGTGGTCCCTGGCTAGGGCTCCACCCCAACAGACCTAGGTGAGGACAGGCATTTCCTGGAGATTTCCGAAGATCACCCTGGCCTGCCATGCCCCCATCTTGTGCCTATAAAAACCCCCAAGACCCTGGCAGCCACACTTACAGGCAGCTGGACATTGAGAGGAGCACATCAGCAGAGGAACACAGGCAGTTAGACATAGAGAGGAATGCACCAACAGGCACCGGCATGCGAGCAGGCCAGCGACCAGCAGAAGCAGAACAACCTGGAGTTTGGCTGGGGCAGTCGGAGGAGAGCCCAGGCCACTGAATGGCCCAACTCCAGGGGAAAACCTTCCCACTCCCTCCCCTTCTGACTTCCCCTGAGCTACATCCACTCAATAAAACCTTGCACTCATTCTCCAAACCCAGGTGTGATCCGATTCTCCCAGTACACCAAAGCAAGAACCGGGGATACAGAAAGCCCTCTGTCCTTTCAACAAGGTAGAGCAAGGCAGAGGCTTAATTGAGCTGGTTAACACAAGCCACCTATAGACGGCAAAACTGAAAGAGCACCCTGTAACACAGGCCCACTGGGGCTTCAGGTGCTGTAAATATTCACCCCTAGACACCGCTGTGGATTCGGAGCCCATAGCCTGCCCGTCTGTAAGCTCCCTTGGAGGTTTGAGCAGCGGGGCACTGAAGAAGCGAGCCACATCCCCATCGCATGCCCTGTGAGGGGGACAAAGGAACCTTTCCTGTTTCTGTAGCGTGGAAGTGGTGGTATTCTGGATAAACTTCAAAGGTAGACCTGTCAAGATTAACTGGTAAACTGAATGTGCAGTATAGAAGAAATACATCAAGGAAGATGGCAAGGTTTTTACCCGAGCAACTTGTAAGTGGAGTTATCATTTACTACAATGGGAAAGATTGTGAGAAGAATAGTTTGGAGAAGAGAAAACCAAGAGTTAATTTTGAATATATTAAATTAAAGATGTCTATTAGTAGTGAAGAGAAGATTCTGAGAAATGAATCTATACTTCAGGAAACATGTAAAAAATGGAAATATAAATTGGGAGTTATTAACATATATGTCGAATTTTAGGAGATATGAAATATTCTAAGCTCTAGAGCAAGGGCAGAGAGAGAGAAGGGGAAGGAAGACAGAACTCTGGGGCAATCCAACCTAAACTATCAGGGGGATGAGGAGGAACCAGCAAAGGAAATGGAGAGGAGCAGTCAGGGAGGTGGGATGGGAACCAAAACAAAGTATCATCCAAGACGTCAGCCAGAAGAAGTGTTTTGGATCAAAGGAGTAACAACTTGGCCAAATTTTGCTGATGTAGGCTGAGATGTGGCCATTTTATTCGGAAGCAAGGAGGTCATTGATGACCCTTACAAGAGATGATTCAGTGGAGTATAAGCACAAAAATCTAGTTCTAAAGGGTTAAAGCAAGAATAGAAGGAGAAATGAAAATGAAAACAAAAAACAATATTAGTATTATAAACAACTCTTTTTTTTTTTTTAGACAGAGTCTTACTCTGCCACCCAGGCTGGAGTGCAGTGGCGCATCTTGGCTTACTGCAACCTCTGCCTCCTGAGTTCAAACGATTCTCCAGCCTCAGCCTCCCCAGCAGCTCGGACTACAGGTGCACACCATCAAGTCCGGGTAATTTTTGTATTATTAGTAGAGATGGGGTTTCACAAAATTGGCCAGGCTGGTCTCGAACTCCTGACCTCAGGTGATCCGCCTACCTTGGCCTCCCAAAGTGCTCGGGTTAGAGGCGTGAGCCACCGCACCCAGCCATAAACAACTCTTTCTAAAGAGAGATAGATATGCTATATATATACAGATATAGGATCCAGGAGAGGTTTTGCTGTTTGTTTTTTTTTTTTTAAAGATAAGTTATATAGCATGTTTGTACTCACTTAAGATGAGTCCCCTTTCTTGGATCCCTTCTCTCTAGCCTCTCTAAATTAATTACTTAATACAATTGGGAGAGAAGTATGCAATTGAGATCCAAATTTAGCATTCTTTCTAAGTTAAAATTTGAAAGTAATATTATTTACACTTTTACTAATGATTGTCTCAAAGGGACCTGTAGAATCAGTTTTTAAAAATATTCTGACCTGTTTTGTTTGGGAGAAAATGGTATTTTCACATACTTTTAATTGCAAATAGAATATAAAAGAGTGTCTTGTCCCACCAAAATTTATTCATTTCAATATTAAATCACATTAACAATAGAAAAATAAGGTCTTATTCTGAAAAGAAATAATCCCATCACTATGCTTCTCTTTTTCAATATCAGAGCTGACAGATAAGCAAGTCTCATTAGAAACAGATAAGAGTTTCCTGACATCTGTTATAGTAGATGGCTGACAGTAACTCTAAACACATTGACTCTATTTATTGGAGAAGAGCTGGACTGAATTAAAGAGGATTCTAGCTCAGTGGCTCACTGCTCTGGCTGCACATTTGATTTACCCATGCCTGTGACCCACCCCCAGAGATGCTGATTTATTTGACCTGCATTGGGAAGCAGGCATCGGTATGTTTCAAAACATTCCCAGGTAATTTTAATGTGCAGCTGAAGTTGAGAACTACTGCCTAGCATTTAAGCTTTTCTTAAGGTAAAGAACTCAGCTATAATGAAAAGGCTTGAAATTTGATCTAATCTCAAAAACAGAACACAGGAAATAGCCACTTCCACTTGAAGTGGTCTCATACCATGGAATTCTCATCTACCATGAAGAGTACATTCCCATAATTTTGCTTGTGTGACAGGCAGCTCCATGCGCTGCCATTGAAGATGGGAGGGTAGCGACAGGACATCTGGGCAAGCCCAGGTCCTTTCTCTTCTCCCCTGTGTGACAGTTACTGAAGGTCCCAGAGCCATCAGAACCAAATTGGTTTTTAAGTTGTGATTCCTTTATATACTTGTGTAGATACAAGTCCTAATCAGACATAGACTTGTAAATAGCTTATTTCATTGTGTGGGTTGTCTTTTTCACTTTCTTGATTGTATCCTTTGAAGCATAAAAATTTTTAATTTTAATGACATCCAATTTATCTATTTTTTTATTTTGTTGTTTGTGCTTTTGGTCATAGCTAAGACTCCATTACCAAATCTGAGGTCACAAAGATTTATCCAAATGTTTTCTTTTAAGAGATTTACAGTTTGGCTCTTACATTTAGGTTTTTTATTCATTTTGAGTTAATTTTTTTAGTAGCTTATTATTTTTTTTCTTTTCTTATTTTATTTCATTTTCCCTTCTTTAAGATTTAAGATATAATTGACCAAAAAACCCCACTAAATGTGATGTTTTGATATATGTATAAATTGTGAAATGATTAAATCAAGGTGATTAAAATATTGCTTCACATATTTATTTTTTGTGGTGAGAACATTTAAGATCGATTCTCTTAGCAATTTTCAAGTATATAATACATTATTATTACTATAGTCACCATGCTGTACAATAGATAACTAGAACTTATTCATCTTGTCTAACTTAATCTTTGTACTCTTTCACCAACATCTCCACCTCTCCATTTCTCTCCCAGCAGCCCCTTTGCCAACTCCGTTTTACTCTCTGCTTTTAAAAGTTTGGCATTTGTAGATCCTGCATATAAGTGAGGTGATACATTATTTGTCATTTTGAGTTAATTTGTATATATCATGTGATGTAGGCAGAACTTCATTCTTTTTTATATGGCTACACACACATCCCAGCACTACTTGTTGAAGACTATTTTTTTTTGCCACTGAATGGCCTTGGCACTCTTGTTGAAGATCAGTTGGCTATAGATACATGGGTTTATTTCTGGACTCTCAATTCCATTCCACTGGTCTATACATCTATCCTTATTCCAGTACCACACCATCTTCATTACTCTAGCAATGTAATAAGTTCTGAAATAAGGAAGTGTGAATCTTTCAGCTTTATTCCTTTTCAAGATTGTTTTGCTTATTTTGGGTGCTTGAGTTTCCATATAAATTTTAAGATGAGCTTGTCTATTTATACAAATAAGTCAGGTGAGTTTCTGACAGGAATTCTGTTGAACCTGTAGATAAACTTGGAAGTATTGCCTTTTAACAATATTGTCTTCCAATCCATAAACATGAAATGTCTTCCTATTTATTTAGATCTGATTGGTTTCTCTCTCTCTGTGTGTGTGTGTGTGTGTGTGTGTGTGTGTGTGTGTATGTATGTGTGTATGACAGGGTCTCACTCTGTCACCCAGGCTGGAGCAGTGCAGTGGTGCAATCTTAGCTCACTGCAACCCTGCCTCCAGGGCTGAAGTGATATTCCCACCTTAGCCTCCCAAGTAGCTTGGACCAAAGGCATGTGCCACCATACCCAGATAATTTTTATATATATATATATATATATATTTTTTTTTTTTTTAAATAGAAATGGGGTTTCACCATGCTGCCCAGGCTGGTCTCAAACTGCTGGGCTCAAGCCATCCACCCACCTCAGCCTCCCAAAGTGCTAGGATTATAGGCATGAGCCACCACTGGTTGATTAGTTTCTTTCAACAATGTTTTTCATTCAATTATAACAAAAAACTAACGGGGTTTTGGAACTTGAACACTAGATTCTAAAAAGCTCTTCTTCACGGAAAAGCAAAAACCTACATATACCCAACACTGCTTCCCCAAAAAGAGTAAAATGAGATTTGGCTTACCAAATACTTATTATTCATCAGTGTCAATTAAGACTAGATAAGTAGACCAATTAAACAGGATAGAAAGCCCAATAGGTGGATTGGGCATGATGTATGATATACTGGAGTCAGCTTCTACCAGCTCCTGAGATGATTGTTATAATCATTAAAAGATTGAGATTGACATTTGGTTCCCTGAGGCCTGTATGCAGATTCAATTCAAAGCTAATGATTTTCCTCTTAACTGAATTTTTAATTTTTATCACTCAAAACTTTGAGAAGGTAGAAGATTTGCCTCGTATTTATACTATATTACATAATACATAATTAATGAATTAAATGAATGAGTATATTAACTGCCTCTCAACTTACAGGACTTGGAAATAATTTTTGCCTTCTCGAATTTTATTTGCTTAAATTTGGGATTCAAAATGTTTGACACACAAAACATTTGCTTTAAAATATATGGATTAAAAAGTATAAGATTGGCTGGGTGCAGTGGCTCATACCTGTAATCTCAAACTCAGGAGGTGGAGGCAAAAGGATGGCTTGGGCTCAGGAGTTTAAGGCTGCAGTGAGCTAGGATTGCACCACTGCACTCCAGCCTAGGTAACAGAGTGAGACTTTGTCTCTTTTTTAAAAAAAAAATGATATAAGACTGGATAACTATGAAATAAAGTAATTTGATTTTCTGCTTATATATTCTGTTCAATCTGCCATAGCCTACTGAGCATGATGAGGTTATGGGAAGATACACATGTAACTGCCTCAGCCTCCGGGTAGGGGGAGAGGAACAGGAGGTGTCATGGTTTCCATGTTTCTACCCCAACTGGGGCAAGGGATCTGCTCTTAGTGCAAGTTTCAACTACAAAAATGCTCTTTTAGCCAAAGGATGTTTCAAAACCTTCTATCCTTCCAACCCCCAAAGATAGCAAAGAGTACAGATCACAGACGGATGGAAAACACTCAATTCAGAGAGAGGTTACACCACAGATTCCTGCAAACAGAGAGAAAAGTCCTTTGGGAGCTTAGAGATAGCAGATATTTTTTAAGAGAGAAAGAACTTAGCAATACAATAGAGAGTTTGTACTTTAAAAGAAATTTGCACAAGTGCATAAAGTAAAAGTTAACTTCTGAATATGAAACCATATCTCCCAGTATGGCTCCATAAGAATATGCTGAATATCAACAGGTCTTGTTACAGCTTGAGGGACCATGGAGTTTGGGCCACACCAGGCCAGAGACTATTCCCTAAATTCACCAAGTCTCAGAGAGAAAGAAATATAAAGTTTGTGGCAAACACCACTGACATTTATTTGAGTTTGATTGTTAGGTTAAGAATTTAGTGACATATACAGAACTTATGTAATATGAGTGGATTCATCCTTTATAAAGGATTCAATTAATCCTTTATAAATTTCAGAGTAAGTAGAATTTTTTGTCATAGATCAGGGATTATTTTTTAGAAAATTTTTTAGAGACAGGGTCCTACTCTGTTGCCTAGGCTGGAATGAAGTGGTGCATAGATCAGAGATTCTTTTTAAAAAAATTATTATTTTTCTTAAGTTCAGGGTACATGTACAGAGAAATAAGAATGCTTTTACACTGTTGGTAGGAATGTAAATTAGTTCAACCATTGTGAAAGACAGTGTGATGATTCCTCAAAGATTTAGAACTGGAAATACCATTTGATCCAGCAATCCCGTTACTGGGTATATACCCAAAGGCATATAAATCATTCTATTATAAAGATACATACACACATATGTTCACTGCAGCACTATTCACAATAGCAAATATGTGGAATCAACCCAAATGCCTATTAATGATAGACTGGATAAAGAAAATGTGGTACATATACACCACGGAATACCATGCAGCCATAAAAAGGAATGAGATCATGTTCTTTGCAGGGACATGGTTAGAGCTGGAAGCCATTATCCTCAGCAAAATAATGCAGGAACAGAAAACCAAAGACATGGAATCAACCCAAATGTCTGTCAATGATAAATTGGATAAAGAAAATGTGGTACATATACACCATGGAATACTATGCAGCCTTAAAAAGGAATGAGATCATGTTCTTTGCAGGGACATGGATAGAGTTAGAAGCCATTATCCTCAGCAAACTAATGCAGGAACAGAAAACTAAACATGGCGTGTTCTCACTCGTAAGTGGGAGGTGAACAATGAGAACACATGGACACAGGGAGGGGAACAACACTTAGAGATTCTTATCTGTAGTCCCATGGATAGACTTGAAGGGTATCTTTGGGTCAAAGCTAAAATTCTATGCAAAATTTCATGTGTATATAGGGGATTCATCGCTTTCTTTAGACCCTTAGAGATGTCTGTGATTCCAAAAAGTAAAGAACCGGTACTTTGGATAAGTATCAGAATTGGTCTACCTCATTCATCTAGTCAAGATTCTGGTGTACAGAGCAAGAAAACCCACATATAAAACAGCCTACATATAAAAATATGCATGAACAGGGATGTTTCTGTCTGAGTGGCCTACATATTACACAATTTTTGTGGGGAAGAAGACAAAGTATAGTATAGAGAAATTTTTTTCAAAATTATTATATTCAAACAGTGTCCACTGATTTTGAATCTTTTATTTGCAAGCATTTCCATCCACTTCCTATTCAATAACAAAATCACTTGATCTCTAAATTCAGACTTCATCTGTAAATACAGCTCTGAGAAAAGACAGATGAAAAGGAAGAAAGTAGCAGAAACAAGGAACACTTAAGTGGCTTCTAGGTCTACTGCCTTGTTTCATTAGAACTATCTGGGCACCAATCCTGGTATTTATTTTCACACTTATACAAGCAACACAACTATCACAAGCCTGAATGTGATACTGAAGCCTGTGACATTGAACAGTGCAGTGAGTTACACCCTAGGGAAGGTAGGAGACAAAAGAACAGCTGACAATTCTCCCTGAAGACAAGAGAGCTTCATAAACAGCTCTGCAAATCCTAGAATTAACATTATTTCCATTCCACTCTTGGGAAAATATATGAAGGTAAGGAAAAGTTTGGGAAAAAAGGACAATAGAGAGGAAGAAAGGTAGGGGTGTGTGTGTGTGTGTGTGTGTGTGTGTGTGTGTAAAGGCCAAGTAACAAGGGAAGGGGCAAGAAAAAACAAGGTATCAAAAAGAAGTGTAAGTGTGCTTAGGGAAGTAGATGGCACTTTACCAAGTAACAAAGACAATCCCTGCTTTCTGTGACAATGTAGGATAAAGTTACTTGGCCAATGTCTGATTAGATATCAGTTTGCTTATGGACGGCGTATTTAGGATGATCCACTTTTAATATATGCCTCTGTGGCCTATGAGCAAGTAAGGCAACATGTATGTATGGTGGGGGGTATACATGAAGGCACTGGGGACTACTGTTGAGTCAGATGCTGCCGGAAATGCAACTGGGAGTGGGAGAAAAGAAGGAGGATGACTGAGAATGGCTGCTAGTAGTGTGCAGTGATTTATTCATCTGTCAGGCTAGGTGCTGTGGATACACTGATGAATAAGTTGCAGAGGGTCCCCACCCTCAGGTAGATTAAGTTCACACTGAGCCAAGAGAGTGTGGGAGTACCTGGGGTTAAAGTAAAATAAAAACTAAATGTGACGGTAAATTGTATGTGTCGACTTGGCTGATACAGGGTGCTCAGATATTTGGTTGAATATTGTTCTGGATGTTTCTGTAAGGGTGTTTTTAGATGAGATCTACATTTAACTCAGTGGACTTTGAGTAAAGCAGATTGTCCTCCAAAATGTGGGTGGGCCTTCAGTTGAAAGCCTGAATAGCACAAAAGATTGACCTCTCCCAAGCAAGAGAGAATTCTGGAGCAGAGGGCCTTCAGATTTGAACTGCAACATCAGCTCTTTCTTGGGTCTCTAACCTGCTGGCACACCCTGAAGACTTGGACTTGCCAGCCTCTATAATCATTATATATATGTGTGTGTGTATGTGCACATACACACACACACACATCCTATTGGTTCCATTTCTCTGGAGAACCCCAACTACTACAATAAATTAAACTAAAGCAGATATGAGATTATATTTCTGATGCTATGTGGGAGACTTTACACATTTTTCGTTTAATCGTCTAGAAGGAGCCAGACTGTCCTGTAGTTGCCACTCTTAGGATTCAATGGAGAGACTACCAATGCACTACTTTCTGCTACTTTCTGAGGGTGCCAACTATATGCTAGTGCTAGAGCAATTGTTCCTCTAAGAAATGTTCTCATGGATTGTTTTATTTTTTATTTTTTTACCTACCATGGATTGTTACCTATCATAAATTGTTTACCATGGATTTTTTTATTTTTTTGAAGATCATTATATGTTTTATTAGAGAGAGAATAATAGTGTTCCAGATTTGGGATCTCAGAAATTCTGATGAAAAAGAGTGTTCTAGCTAGAAATTCAGAGAATTTACATGGTCTGGTATTTTTTTCTGCTAATGAGGGCCAACTTTATGGCAGACACTGTATAAGGGGCTGAGGAAACTATAAAGAATACAGTGTTAAATGAGCATAAAACTTTCTTAGAGAAGAAAATATGTGGACACTCAAATGTTAAAATATATTTCAGGAGTTTAAAATTATGTAACACAGAAGTATAAGTCAATATACTTAGCATCACATGATTCTCAGGTGAGCATTTTGGAAAATAAGATCAATAGAAGGTCAGGAAAAGCTGTAGAGCTCATGGAGAAAATGGAATTTAACCAGAGCCTTAAATGGAACTTGTAGTATCATGGGATGACCTTTACATGGAGGTAGACATATAGGATAGGTAGACATAGAGCCTTTCAATTTAATATGACTTGGAAGAGTGAAGACACGCACACATAATACACATATACATACAATTTTTAAAAATATGGCTGTCAAAAATGTGACAGAAGTAGATGAAAAACTAGGCCAGTAGAGAAAAGTTGTCTTAGTTCCTGGCTTGAATATAAACAATACTGTAAATTAAAAGAATATTTTGATACATTCTTCTATTTTTTCTGGTTTCTCTGACACCCTTATGATTAAGGATGAATGGATGATCACTCATAAATAAAATGTTAGGAACATGTTATTTTTTGTAAATTGCCATGGGATATTAAGCAAGTTTTTGTCTGGAGTCATAAATTATTACTTTCCTAACAATATTCTCAAGTCATTGTTGCAGATGATGTGCAATTTGTAGACAGTTTGAATATTTTAAAACAATAATATTGTTAATCTTCAATTCCCTTTCGTTAAATCCTGCTGGCCCCAGCTACAAGGAATAAAATCTTCTAATTTTTTCACTACTATCTTATAGCTAATGCCCTCTGGAGCATTCACTAGGAGAAAAGGTAAGACAAAAACTTTTTAAAGTTAAAATAATAAAAATAATAATAAATGAATGATACAAGATAAAATAAACAAAAGGAGCCAAAACAAGTCAAGATAAAAGAATAGTCCACAAACAAAGTTTTTACATTTAATGCATTGTGTCAGGAAACCACAAAGTGTCCTTAAGAAATTTGAAGATGGTTGGATGTAGCAATCATGATATTTTTCTGTTACCTTACCAAAGCATCTCAATTGGGAGCTGCTCTAAAGTCAGAAGAGTTTAATTTCCATTTTTAAAATCTCTTTCAATAATTAAATCACCTTTTCCTGTGAGAGAAAGGATGTTCATATAAGTTTAGTGTATGATATTTCTATAGATTCCAAAGAAGGCATTGGCCACATTCAATAAACAAATTATCTTCTGAAAAAATAGCACAGGTCTTCTTATCACAGTTGATATAACCACAGATTATACTTTTGTACCAACTCAACCTTCAGACGTTCTTTTCCTAAAAATGTGCACACCTCCTACATTTTCTGTTTTCTCTTGTATCCTAAGCTTACTCCCTAGGGCATGTATTATTAGTGCACTGTTTTTGTCTCTCTCCTTGGCTTTTTCTGGTTGAAATATTTAAGCTGTTTGGAACTATGAAATTCCCTTAGGATATAAACTGTTGTTCTCCTGTTAGATCATGAAGGTGACTCTTAAGCACCTTCTCCTAGAACTTTTCGAGAAACACTGCATATGAATGCAAGGTTACATGCCCTGGCACAAATTAGAAACCTAACAGTGGACCATATCCTAATAAGAATCACTGGCGACATTAATTCTTAGACTGTGGAAATATTGTTCAATTACCATGAGTTCTGATTTTAGTTTTTACGTGCTCAAAGCATGAATTTCTAGTCACTGAGCCTGTGAGTCAGCATTAAAGAATTTGAGGTCTATTCTTAATTAACGCATTTTTTCCTATGCTATCCTACAGACCTGGCAGGATTCACACGCATCCCAAAATGCCTTTGATCCTTCAGACTTGCCCTGCCTCATGTAAACTAAGTTGAGGTGTTATCTTTTATCAAAAGTTGATAACACCACTTAACAAAACTTGTTTTCCATTGTGCAGAGAGGGTGTGATTTTTTTCTCCTAGGTTACAAGGTCTAAGTTTTATTTTTTTGAAAAAAGATTTCCAATTTAGAACTCAGAAAAAGATAAATGCTTCCTGGGGTTTTTGCTTATGAGAAATAAAAAAGGAAGGAGAGGCCTTCATTATAGGTCTGATGAAGAAACGCTTATGTTTAGTCACAGGCTTCCTAGGACATTGGAGAAAGCAAAAGAAACATTCAGTCTATCAAGGTAACCTCAAATAACTATTGCCATCTATCAGATGAGTTTGGACTTGAGACTACCTAAGGTTTTCTACTAGCTGGAAACTATTGTGATTATAATAGCATGGTAACTTCATACTCTCTAATCTTGTGATGCTGACTCTTTAATGATCCTGTGCTTATTCATGTTCTCTCCCTATATTTCCCTTTGTTATCTCATTTGAAAAATATAATCATAAATGACATCTTCCCAGGAAATTTCATTATCCATCTCCCTGCCCCCAACCAACCCCCAACTTTTTAACAGAAACCATTGATGCCACAGATTCTCTGGGGACTTCCTCAATGTCCTGTGTCTTTTGCCAGGACATCTACATGTTGACTTAAAGAAGCAGATTAGGCTTCTGCTTCGAGTTAGGATGTAGAATAATGCAAAAGACCTTTGTTCTCATAGTATCTGCAAGAAAAGACCTAGTTAAAATAAAAACCATTGTTTTCTAAGGAGTTAGTGAAGAGCAAGGGCAGCAAAGAAGCCTTGATAAATTATGTTCCAGAGAGAAATGAGCAGAAAATGGCAGCAGCTTCTGCACCTGGATGGGGAGACTTTCTGAGAATGAGAAGAAATAGCCAGGCCTTCCCTGAATGACTGGGCTGAAGGACAGGGTAGGAGGAGTCTGGAGTCTGGAAGAACTCACTCCAGTAAGTCTATTCATCCAGCCTTCCTCACAGTGACAGAGTAGCAATAGAGGAGGGATATATATAAAATGTGAGGAAGCAGGAAAACATGATAATCAGGAAAAAATTGAGAGGACGTAAAAACAGACCCAATAACCTAGTTATTGAAATCAGTAGACAAAAACTTTACAACAATAATTATGTTTGTCAAAGAATTTACAGAAAAATGTATATTATGGATGAAGAAATAGACTTTTCTCTTGGTTTTCTATAAAAAATGGAAACTCTATGAAACAACAAAATGGAAATTCTAAAACTTTAAAATGCAATATTAGAAGTCAAAATTTATTGGATGGGCTTAACAGCAGATTAGATATTGCAGGAAAAAAAATGAATGAGTGAATTTGAAGACAAGTCAATAAAAATTACCTAAATTCAAATAAGAAGAATATTGTTTAAAAACCAACAGACTACCCATAACAGTGAGATAATATCAAACAGTCAAATATAACTGGAGTCCTAGAAGGAGAGGGAAGAGAATGGGTTAGGAAAAATTTTGAAGTAATTTCTTTCATAGCCAAGAAGTGTTCATTTCACAATGCTGTTTCTCTCTTCTACTTTCCCCTGGGCTAGAACTCAGATAGGTATATGGGCAGTGCTGTCAGTTTGAGCATGGCTGGTCCTGAATTACAGTAATTAAATGAATGTAAGCTTGTTCTAAGATTAAAGGTGTAGTAACCTCTAATTCCATGGAAGACAATGAACCAGTAAGTTCCATGCAGTTGTAACTATTGTATAGTTCTATGTTTAGTTCAAACATGATAAAATCCAAATCCTGAATCTCTGGGAGAAAGAAGTCTAAAACAATCCTTCTGTTTATAACAATTTTAAACCAAATTTATAAACAATCCCTCTTCTTCTTCTACATGGTATTTAAAAAATACAAACTACAGAAGGAAAGAGAGCAGTGATGTAGCAAGTGAATATGGACATGCTTCCTTTTTAATAAGTTATTGTCAAATCTTAATATATAATGAAATAGAAGCAGCCAGGTATGGAGAGGCTGTTAAGGAGCAGGAATTCATCTATGAAATGCAATGATGAATGTGATTGCATTGGATGAGGTTAAAATACTAACACTAGGTCAGCCAAGATTTCAAAAAGTGGTGGTGAGAAGCTTTTTTTTTCCCTTGCTAGGTTTGGGGGTTTGGGGGTGAGGGTTGTGGGGAATGTTATATTCACACTCTCAGAAGTTGAGTGGGGAGCAGTTACTATTGACTGCTACTGAAATTCATATTTCATTCCATAGTTCACATTTCCCAGCTTGTCAGTCAGTATGTAATAATTCTTTGACACGGTCACCTCACTTTTCTATGTTTTTGTAATTTTCTGACTGTAAATGTCATTATTTAAGAGTTAGCATTATTTTGGAATAAATATGCTTGTTTGATGGAGGAAAATTGATGATATTAATTGATGTGATCAGTAACTTCAGGTGATCTAGATATAATAACCAAAAAAAAAAAACAAAAACCAGTTTTGCAGATTGTTAAGGATAGTGACAAGCCACAAAGCCACAAAGACTTAGAGCCTACAGAGCTCTTTTGTAGCATCCACTTTAGAATGAAAATAAAAGAGGAAAAGTACAAGTAGGGTGGAGTAAAGGGACAGAGACCAGAGTGGGGTTGGGGAAGTGTGCAGGATTGGGAATGAATTGATTTAACTGAATGACTACAGTGCTGTGCAGAAAAGAGGAAGTTTAAAATTAACCAAAAAAAAAAAAAAAAAAAAAACTAGTAAAATTCTGGGAGTTACTTGTGAGTAAGTTCCATGTAAGGTTACTTTCAGCTCATATTTTAATAATAGCCACCTGCTTCTCATTCTGAAAAGCTTCTAAGACTACATTCCATCATTTTTCTCTCTTGGACTCTTGGACTCCCTGAAGAAACAGTCTTTGCTTTTTGAAAAGCTATAGTGAACAAGTCTCCTTTTACTTTCAAGCTGAGATAAGAAAGGATCAAAAAGAATAAGATTTCTTCCCTTCTCTGACCCCATCTCCTTTTCCTAGCTAGTATTTGCAATCACACTTCTAATTCTAAAGTCATAAGCATGCATCCATATTAGCATCTTGTCATTGTCGTAGTTCCATTTTGAAAACTAGAATTCTATTCTAGCAAGAGAATGCAAGATTGGAAATTCTTTATTAGATATTTGGCCAAAGAACAGTCCAAAAATAAATTATCTCTTTTTCTAGGAACATTGACAATCCTGAAAGGGTTAATTAATTTTACCTTGGATCACCCCTTTTTTCAAGATCCTGCTTGACTCTCCATGGGCTCAAAATAAGATGTGAATTAAGTTTGAAGGAGCCATAGTAAAAACAACTTTTAAAGTGATGATTCACTCAACTTGGGCAACAATTATATTTTGTTGAAAGCATATAAACACAATATTCGACATTGTTATCACACACAGAAAAAGTGCTAGTCATATATTACATTGCAAGAACTGATAGAAAAAATTAGGAAGCATAATAAAGGTCTTAAGGATTTGCTTCCTTTTTAGTCAAATTATTAATGACCATGGGAAAGTAAAGTGATTTAAGAAGAAAATCTTGCTGAGTACCAGCTGCTGCTGAAGTCAACTAATTACAACATTCCATTTGATATCACACTGGATACACATGCAAGAACAAGAAGGGCTTCAACACTTTACAATTAGACTTTCAAATTATCTTCTGTAAGACTCAGCTGTAAGCAAAAGTTATTTCATGCATAAATGACATTGAGAAACAAATTTCCAACTAGGTTTCATACAACCAATTTTGACAACCTCCTTAATGTCTCACAGACACTGAATCTAGTTCTCCCCATGAAAAGACTGGGCTGTCCTTTAAAAGAGTAATCACTACTGTCAATTTAATAAACGTCCTCCTACTAAATTGTGAACACCTCCTAGGCAGGAACCAGGTGTTTTACTTTTGTATCCACAGGTCTTAGCATAGATCCTACCATCTGGTAGATAAATGCTTAGTAAATATTAGTTGAATTGATATCAAGGAGGGTGCAATCACCAGCATGTCATGTTTAAATGTGGTGCCCCATGACTCCTAAACCTTTCATTATAAGTCTCTTCTTTGGACTAAAACACGAATGGCACTCTCCTGAAAGACATAAAAGTAGATTTGATCAAATGGAAAGACCTCCCCTGTTCTTGGATAAAACAACTCAACTTTATATAAAGATATCAACTCTTTCTAAGTTAACTCATAAATTTACAGCAGTTGCAGTACAATACTAACAAGATTCATGGAGTTGGACATGTTGATACTAAAGTTCGTATGGAAAACAAATTACAAGAATACTCAGAAAAGCACTGAAAAAGAAACTCAGAGGAAACTAGCCTCTATGATTTAAACATTGTGATACTGGTGCATATAGACAGACTAAAGGAAAAGAAGATAAATAGATCCAAGTACATATGGAAATGTAGTATATGATACATGTGCATCTTTAATTATTAGAGCAATGATAAACTTTTCGTTTTACATTTATTTATTTATTTTTGAGACAGAGTCTCACTCTGTTACACAGGCTGGAGAGCAATGGCACAATCTTGGCTCACCGCAACCTCTGCCTCCCAGGTTCAAGTGATTCTCCTCCCTTAGCCTCCTGTGTAGCTGGGACTACAGGTGTGCACCACCATGTCGGGCTAATTGTTTGTATTTTTAGTGGAGACAGGGTTTTGCCTTGTTGGCCAGGCTGGTCTTGAACTCCTGGCCTCAAGTGGTCTGCCCACCTCGGCCTCCCAAAGTGCTAGGATTACAGACCTGAGCCACTGTGCCCAGCCAGAGCAATGATAAACTTTTAAATAAATATGCCATTTGGAAAAAGATGAAATCAGATCCTATCTCACTCTGTATATAGTAATAAACAAACTCCAAATAGATCAGGCAAAAAGATGGATGAGTCGTGTTTTTTTTGTTTTTGTTTTGTTGTTGTTGTTTGTTTGTTTTTGAGATGGAGTTTCCCTCTCGTTGCCCAGGCTGGGGTGCAATGGCACTATCTCGGCTCACTGCAACCCCTACCTCCTGGGTTCAAGCGATTCTCCTGCTTCAGCTTCCCAAGTAGCTAGGATTACAGGCGCCCGTCACCATGCCTGGCTAATTTTGAATTTTTAGTAGAGACGGGGTTTCTCCATGTTGGTCAGGCTGGTCTTTGAACTCCCAACTTCAGGTGATCTGCCCACCTTGGCCTCCCAAAGTGCTGGGATTACAGGCTTGAGCCACCGCACCCAGGCGGGATAAGTCTTTTTTTAAACATAGTGTAGGAAAAGCCTTTCTAAATATGACTCAAAAGTCAGAGGCAATACAAGAAAATATTCATAAATTTGATCATATAAAACTATTTTATCTTTATTTTATTTTGAGACGGAGTCTCGCTCTGTTTCCTGGGCTGGAGTCAGTGGCATGATCTCGGCTCACTGCAACCTCCACCTCCCAGGTTCAAGCAATTCTCCTGCCTCAGACTCTCAAGTAGATGAGATTACAGACACCTCCCACCACGCCCAGCTAATTTTGTATTTTCAGTAGAGATGGGGTTTCGCCATGTTGGTCAGGCAGGTCTCAAATTCCCGACCTCAGGTGATCTGCCCTCCTCAGCCTCCCAAAGCACTGGGATTACAGGAGTGAGGCACCTCGCCTGGCCAATTCTCTTATTTTTTAACTTTTATTTTAGGTTCAGGGGCACATGTGCAGGTTTGTTACATAGGTAAACTCGTGTCACAGGGATTTGTTGTACAGATTATTTTATCACCCGGGTATTAAGCCCAGTACCCAACAGTTATTTTTTCTGCTCTTCTCCCGCCTCGACCCTCCACCCTCAAGTAGGCCCCAGTGTTTTTTGTTCCTTTCTTTGTGTTCGTACTTTCTCATCGGTTAGCTCTCACTTTTAAGTAAGCACACATGGTATTTGGTTTTCTGTTCCTGCATTAGTTTGCTAAGAATAAGGCCTCCAGCTCCATCCATGTTTCCACAAAAAAATTCTTTAAAATTACATGGCAAATATCATAAAGTTAAAAGGCAACTGACAAGCTGGTAGAAAATATTTGCAAGACATATCCCAATAAAGGGCTAAAATACCTCATATGTAAGGAGAGCTCTTAAAAACTGGAGGGCAGGCTGGGAGCCCTGGCTCATGCCTGTAATCCCAGCACTTTGGGAGGCCAAGGCAGGTGGCTCACGAGGTCAGGAATTTGAGACCAGCTGGCCAACATGGTGAAACCCCATCTCTACTAAAAATACAAAAATTACCTGGGAGTGGTGGTGCGTACCTGTAATCTCAGCTACTCTGGAGGCTGAGGCAGGAGAATTGCTTAAACCTGGGAGGCGGAGGTTGCAGTGAACCGAGATCATGCCACTGCACTCCAGCCTGGGCAACAGAGCAAGACTCCATCTCAGGAAAACAAACAAACAAAAAAACTGGAGGACAAAGACTCAACCCCAAGAGAAAAAATGGTAAAAATATATGAATAGACAAATGGCTTCTAAACACATGTAAAGATATTTAAACTCCCTCATAATAAAAGAAATACAAATTAAAGCAACACTGAATTATCAGTTTTTACCTATCAGTTTGGAAAATAATCTAAAAATATGACATCATATGCTACTGGCCAGACTATGAAAAAATATGCATTCTCTTAAATTTCTAAGAATGTCAACTGAAACAAATTTTCAGCTGGGGATGGGGAATTTGGCAATATGTAACGAAGCCATATATGCACTTACCCACACATAGAAAGTGTTTGAATAAACCATAGTCCCTCTACACGATGGAGTACTATGGAACTGCAGAATAAGGGCAATCATTATGGACTGATGCAGAGTAACTTCCAGGATATATTGCTAAGCACAGAAAGCAAAGTGCAAAACATTGTCTATAGTGTGTTATCTTCATTAAACAATAAGAGAAAACAAGGCGGTATACAAAAAGAAATATGAGAAGCAAATCAGAAATATTACTGGGAATAGTTTTTTACAGTGGGTAGGTTGAATAAAGTGTTGAAAATAATGGAAAGTATACGTTGTTTGCATATTTCTGATTTTTAGGACCATGTTAATGTTTCACATAGCCAAAAATAATTAAAATCAACCAGGACATGGGAGAGAGTCCAAAATGGAATTCCAACAGAGTTAACCTAACTGTGTTACTGATGAATAACATAGCCACACTAAAGGAATTGGTGAAGAAAAGAACTATGCTAGGGTGGTGTTGGAAAACAATGTCTATTATATAAAGCTAAGGAAAAAAGTCAAATATCTTACTCTTTTTAGTACATTTTGTTTTCACAGTGGTATGAGTAATTCTGAAACTAAGTTTATGCATCCTAAAATTGAGATAATCATAAATATATTTCAAATAATGAAATCCAGATATCTCACAGCAACAGGAATTACAAATAAGGATGGGGAAGATTCCTTTGATGTTGGATACAAATCAGAGGTAGCATAAAAATAGTTTTTAATAATATGCATATATAGAAATACAAATATGTATGTGTACATATACATATAAGGGTATGTAAATGTGTGGTGTGTATTTGCTCACTAGAAGGGTCCTGAAGTAATAGCACTCATATCTTGGGTTTTAAACAGCATCCTCTAATAAAAAGAACCAGGGCTCTTTGGACAAATTTCTGATTCCAAAGCTAGGGCAGGGATATTACAGGATGAGCTTGGGACACCTTGTGGTACCAAAAAGAAAAGGTGATCAAAAAAAAAAAAAAAAGTAGAGGCATGTTAAAAGGACAAAAGAACCTTCTTGAGGGAGCTCAATTATTTATTGAAATATAAATAACAGTTATGGATTATAGCCCACAGAAGAAAGTTAACTGCCACTTGTTCACACCATTTAAATAAAATATAAATAAATGAGGAAGAAGGGACAACTCTTATTTATAATAAAATTCTAATTTGTAAATTTAAAAAGAATTAATGAAATAGACAAACCCAGAAATAATTGACAAACACCACAGTAACACTTGTAGGCAAGAAGCATTTGATGGTTGCTAAAATTAGTGGACAAAGATAGATGAGAAGCATGATATTTGCATAGTCTCCAAATACCTCTACAAGATACTTATTTTTTTATATGGTGTATGCTCCATAATGCCCCCTTTTTTTATTATTATACTTTAAGTTCTAGGGTACATGTGCACAATGTGCAGGTTTGTTACATATGTATACATGTGCCATGTTGGTTTGCTGTACCCATGAACTCGTAATTTACATTAGGTATTTTTCCTAATGCTATCCCTCCCCCAGACCCCACCCCCCAACAGGCCCTGGTGTGTGATGTTCCCTGCCCTGTGTCCAAGTGATCTCATTGTTCAATTCCCACCTGTGAGTGAGAACATGTGGTGTTTGGTTTTCTGTCCTTGTGGTAGTTTGCTGAGAATTATGGTTTCCAGCTTCATCCATGTCCCTGCAAAGAACATGAACTCATCCTTTTTTATGGCTGCATAGTATTCCATGGTGTATCTGTGTCACATTTCCTTAATCCAGTCTATCATTGATGGACATTTGGGTTGGTTCCTAGTTTTTGCTATTGTGAATAGTGGTGCAGTAAACACACGTGTGCATGTATCTTTATACTAGCACGATTTATAATCCCTTGGGTATATACCCAGTAATGGGATGGCTGGGTCAAATGGTATTTCTAATTCTAGATCCTTGAGGAATTGCCACACTGTCTTCCACAATAGTTGAACTAATTTACACTCCCACCAACAGTGTAAAAGCATTCCTATGTCTCCACGTCCTCTCCAGCATCTGTTGTTTCCTGACTTTTTAATGATCACCATTCTAACTGGCATGAGATGGTATCTCATTGTGGTTTTGATTTGCATTTCTCTGATGACCAGTGATGATGAGCATGTTTGCATGTGTCTGTTGGCTGCATAAATGTCTTTTTTTGAGAAGTGTCTGTTCACATCCTTTGCCCACTTTTAGATGGGGTTTTTTTTCTTGTAAATTTGTTGCAATTCTTTGTAGATTCTGGATATTAGCCCTTTGTCAGATGGGTAGATTGCAAAAAAATTCTCCCATTCTGTAGGTTGCCTGTTCACTCTGACGGTAGTTTCTTTTGCTGTGCAGAAGCTCTTTAGTTTAATTAGATCCCATTTGTCTATTTCGGCTTTTGTTGCCATTGCTTTTTGTATTTTAGTCATGAAGTCCTTGCCCATGCCTATGTCCTGAATGGTATTGCCTAGCTTTTCTTCTAGGGTTTTTAAGGTTTTAGGTCTAACATGTAAGTCTTTAATCCATCTTGAATTGATTTTTGTATAAGGTGTAAGGAGGGGATCCAGTTTCAGCTTTCTACATATGGCTAGCCAATTTTCCCAGCACCATTTATTAAATAGGGAATCCTTTCCCCATTGCTTGTTTTTGTCAGGTTTGTTAAAGATCAGATGGTTGTAGATGTGTGGTGTTATTTCTGAGGCCTCTGTTCTGTTCCATTGGTCTATATCTCTGTTTTGGTACCAGTACCATGCTGTTTTGGTTACTGTAGCCTTGTAGTATAGTTTGAAGTCAGGTAGCGTGATGCCTCCAGCTTTGCTCTTTTGGCTTAGGATTGTCTTGGCAATGTGGGCTCCTTTTTGGTTCCCTATGAACTTTAAAGTAGGTTTTTCCAATTCTTTGAAGAAAGTCATTGGTAGCTTGATGGGGATGGCATTGAGTCTATAAATTACCTTGGGCTGTATGGCCATTTTCATGATATTGGTTCTTCATATCCATGAGCATGGAATGTTTTTCCATTTGTTTGTGTCCTCTTTTACTTCATTGAGCAGTGGTTTGTAGTTCTCCTTGAAGAGGTCCTTCACATCCCTTGTAAGTTGGATTTCTAGGTATTTTATTCTCTTTGTAGCAACTATGAATGGGAGTTCATTCATGATTTGGCTCTCTGTGATTGGTGTATAGGAATGCGTGTGATTTTTGCACATTGATTTTATATCCTGAGACTTTGCTGAAGTTTCTTAAGTTTGCTTAAGGAGATTTTGGGCTGAGACACTGGGGTTTTCTAAATATACAATCATTTCATCTGCAAACAGGGACAATTTGACATCCTCTTTTCCTAATTGAATACCCTTTATTTCTTTCTCTTTCCTGATTGCCCCGGCCATAACTTCCAACACTATGTTGAATAGGAGTGGTGAGAGAGGGCATCCTTGTCTTGTGCCAGTTTTCAAAGGGAATGCTTCCAGGTTTTGCCCATTCAGTATGATATTGGCTGTGGGTTTGTCATAAATATCTATTATTACTTTGAGATACATTCCATCAATACCCAGTTTATTGAGAGTTTTTAGCATGAAGGGCTGTTGAATTTTGTTGAAGGCCTTTTCTGCATCTATTGAGATAATCATGTGTTTTTTTTGCCATTGGTTCTGTTTATGTGATGGATTATGTGTATTGATTTGCGTATGTTGAACCAGCCTTGCATCCCAGGGATGAAGCCAACTTGATCGTCATCGATAAGCTTTTTGATGTGCTGCTGGGTTTGGTTTGCCAGTATTTTATTGAGGATTTTTGCATCAAAGTTCATCAGGGATATTGGTCTAAAATTTTCTTTTTTTATTGTGTCTCTGCCAGGTTTTGGTATCAGGATGATGCTGGCCTCATAAAATGAGTTAGGGAGGATTCCCTCTTTTTCTATTGATTGGAATAGTTTCAGAAGGAATGGTACCAGCTCTTCTTTGTACCTCTGGTAGAATTCAGCTGTGAATCCAGCTAGTCACGGGCTTATTTTGGTTTGTAGGCTATTAATTACTGCATCAATTTCAGACGCTGTTATTGGTCTATTCAGAGATTCAACTTCTTCCTGGTTTAGTCTTGAGAGGGTGTATGTGTCCAGGAATATATCCATTTCTTCTAGATTTTCTAGTTTATTTGCATAGAGGTGTTTATAGTATTCTCTGATGGTAGTTTGTATTTCTGTGGGATCAGTGGTGATCTCTTCTTTATCATTTTTTATTGCATATATTTGATTCTTCTCTCTTTTCTTCTTTATTAGTCTTGCTAGTGGTCTATCAATTTTGTTGATCTTTTCAAGAAAACAGCTCCTGGATTCATTTATTTTTTGAAGGCTGTTTTTGTGCCTCTATCTCCTTCAGTTCTGCTCTCATCTTAGTTATTTCTTGCCTTCTGCTAGCTTTTGAAATTGTTTGCTGTTGCTTCTCTAGTTCATTTAATTGTGATGTTAGGGTGTCAGTTTTAGATCTTTCCTGCTTTCTCTTGTGGGCATTTAGTGCTATAAATTTCCCTGTACACGCTGCTTTAAATGTGTCCCAGAGATTCTGGTACGTTGTGACTTTGTTCTCATTGGTTTCAAAAACATCTTTATTTCTCTCCTCATTTCGTTATTTATCCAGTAGTCATTCAGAAGTGGGTTGTTCAGTTTCCACGTAGTTGTGTGGTTTTGAGTGAGTTTCTTAATCCTGAGTCTTAATTTGATTGTATTGTGGTCTGAGAGACAGTTTGTTGTGATTTCTGTTCTTTCACATTTGCTGTGGAGTGCTTTACTTCCAATTATGTGGTAAATTTCAGAATAACTGTGATGTGGTGCTGAGAAGAATGTATATTCTGTTGATCTGAGATGGAGAGTTCTGTGGACATCTATGAGGTCTGATTGGTGCAGAGCTGAGTTCAAGTCTTGGATACACTTGTTAACCTTCTGTCTCATTGATCTGTGTAATATTGACAGTGGGGTGTTAAAGTCTCCCATTATTCTTCTGCGGGAGTCTAAGTCTGTTTGTAGGTCTCTAAGGATTTGCTTTATGAATCTGGGTTCTCCTGCATTGGGTGCATATATATTTTGGATAGTTAGCTCTTCTTGTTGAATTGATCTGTTTACCATTATGTAATGGCCTTCTTTGTCTCTTTTGACCTTTGTTGGTTTAAAGTCTGTTTTATCAGAGACTAGGATTGCAACCCCTGGAATTTTTTTTCTTTCTATTTGCTTGGCAGATCTTCTTCCATACTTTATTTTGAGCCTATGTGTCTCTGCATCTGACATGGGTCTCCTGAATTTAGCACACTGATGGGTCTTGACTCTTTACACAATTTGCCAGTCTGTGTCTTTTAATTGGCACAATTAGCCCATTTACATTTAACGTTAATATTGTTATGTGTGAATTTGATCCTATCATTGTGATGCTAGCTGGTTATTTTGCCCATTAATTGATGCAGTTTCTTCATAGCATCGATGGTCTTTACAATTTGGCCTGTTAATGCAGTGGCTACTACTGGTTGTTCCTTTCCACGTTTAGTGCTTCCTTCAGGAGTTCTTATAAGGCAGGCCTGGTGGTGACAAATCTATCAGCATTTGCTTGTCTGTAAAGGATTTTGTTTTTCCTTCACTTATGAAGCTTAGTTTGGCTAGATATGAAATTCTGTGTTGAAAATAATTTTCTTTAAGAATGCTAGGGATGAAGCCCACTTGATCATGGTGGATAAGTTTTTGATGTGCTGCTCGATTCGGTTTGCCAGTATTTTATTGGGGATTTTTGCATCGGTGTTCATCAGGGATATTTGTCTAAAATTCTCTTTTTTTGTGTGTCTCTGCCAGGCTTTGGTATCAGGATGACACTGGCCTCATAAAATGAGTTAGGGAGGATTCCCTCTTTTTCTATTGATTGGAATAGTTTCAGAAGGAATGGTACCAGCTCCTCCTTGTACCTCTGGTAGAATTTGGCTGTGAATCCATCTGGTCCTGGACTGTTTTTGGTTGGTGAGCTATTAATTATTGCAAGGCTGGTTCAACATATGCAAATCAATAAACCTAATCCAGCATATAAACAGAACAAATGACAAAAACCACATGATTATCTCAATAGATGCAGAAAAGGCCTTCAACAAAATTAAACAACCCTTCATGCTAAAAACTGTCAATGAATTTGGTATTGATGGGATGTATCTCAAAATAACACGAGCTATCTATGACAAACCCACAGCCACTATCATGCTGAATGGGCAAAAACTGGAAGCATTCCCTTTGAAAACTGGCACAAGACAGGGATGCCCTCTCTCACCACTCCTATTCAACATAGTGTTGGAAGTTCTGGCCGGGGCAATCAGGCAGGAGAAGGAAATAAAGGGTATTCAGTTAGGAAACAAGGAAGTCAAATTGTCCCTGTCTGCAGATGAAATGATTGTATATTTAGAAAACCCCATCGTCTCAGCCCAAAATCTCCTTAAGCAAACTTAAGAAACTTCAGCAAAGTCTCAGGATATAAAATCAATGTGCAAAAATCACAAGCATTCTTATACACCAATAACAAACAAACAGAGAGCCAAATCATGAGTGAATTCCCATTCACAATTGCTTCAAAGAGAAGAAAATACCTAGGAATCCAACTTACAAGGGATGTGAAGAACCTCTTCAAGGAGAACTACAAACCACTGCTCAAGGAAATAAAAGAGGATACAAACAAATGGAAGAACATTCCATGTTCATGGGTAGGAAGAATCAATATCGTGAAAATGGCCATACTGCCCAAGGTAATTTATAGATTCAATGCCATCCCCATCAAGCTACCAATGACTTTCTTCAAAGAATTGGAAAAACCTACTTTAAAGTTCATATGGAACCAAAAAAGAGCCCGCATCACCAAGTCAATCCTAAGCCAAAAGAACAAAGCTGGAGGCATCACGCTACCTGACTTCAAACTATACTACAAGGCTACAGTAACCAAAACAGCATGGTACTGGTACCAAAACAGAGATATAGACCAATGGAACAGAACAGAGCCCTCAGAAATAATGCCACATATCTACAACTATCTGATCTTTGACAAACCTGACAAAAACAAGCAATGGGGAAAGGATTCCCTATTTAATAAATGGTGCTGGGAAAACTGGTTAGCCATATGTAGAAAGCTGAAACTGGATCCTTTCCTTATAACTTATACGAAAATTAATTCAACATGGATTAAAGACTTACATGTTAGACCTAAAACCATAAAAACCCTAGAAGAAAACCGAGGCAATACCATTCAGGACATAGGCATGGGCAAGGACTTCATGTCTAAAACACCAAAAGCAATGGCAACAAAAGCCAAAATTGACAAATGGGATCTAATTAAACTAAAGAGCTAATGCACAGCAAAAGAAACTGCCATCAGAGTGAACAGGTAACCTACAGAATGGGAGAAAGTTTTTGCAATCTACTCATCTGACAAAGGGCTAATATCCAGAATCTACAATGAACTCCAACAAATTTACAAGAAAAAAACAAACGACCCCATCAAAAAGTGGGCAAAGGATATGAACAGACACTTCTCAAAAGAAGACATTTATGCAGCCAAAAGACACATGAAAAAATGTTCATCATCACTGGCCATCAGAGAAATGCAAATCAAAACCACAATGAGATACCATCTCACACCAGTTAGAATGGCAATCATTAAAAAGTCAGGAAACAACAGGTGCTGGAGAGGATGTGGAGAAATAGGAACACTTTTACACTGTTGGTGGGACTGTAAACTAGTTCAACCATTGTGGAAGTCAGTGTGGCAATTCCTCAGGGATCTAGAACTAGAAATACCATTTGACCCAGCCATCTGATTACTGGGTATATACCCAAAGGAATATAAATCATGCTGCTGTAAAGACACATGCACACGTATGTTTATTGCGGCACTATTCACAATAGCAAAGACTTGGAACCAACCCAAATGTCCAACAATGATAGACTGGATTAAGAAAATGTGGCACATATACACCATGGAATACTATGCAGCCATAAAAAAGGATGAGTTCATGTCCTTTGTAGGGACATGGATGAAGCTGGAAACCATCATTCTCAGCAAACTATCGCAAGGACAAAAAACCAAACACCGCATGTTCTCACTTATAGGTGGGAATTGAACAATGAGAACACATGGACACAGGAAGGGGAACATTACACACTGGGGCCTGTTGTGGGGTGGGGGGAGGGGAGAGGGATAACATTAGGAGATATACCTAATTCTAAATGACCAGTTAATGGGTGCAGCACACCAACATGGCACTTGTATACATATGTAACAAACCTGCACGTTGTGCACATGTACCCCAAAACTTAAAGTATTATAATAATAAAAAAAAGAATGCTGAATATTGGCCCCTACTCTCTTCTGGCTTGTAGGGTTTCTGCAGAGAGACCTGCTGTTAGTCTGATGGCTTCCCTTTGTGGGTAACCAGGCCTTTCTCTCTGGTTGCCCTTAACATTTTTTCCTTAATTTCAACCTTGGTGAATCTGATGCTTATGTGTCTTGCGTTTGCTCTACTCGAGGAGTATCTTTGTGGTGTTCTCTGTACATCCTGAATTTGAATGTTGGTCGGCCTTGCTAGGTTGAGGAAGTTCTCCTGGATAATCTCCTGAAGAGTGTTTTCCAACTTGGTTCCATTCTCCCCATCACTTTCAGGTACACCAATCAAATGTAGATTTGGTCTTTTCACATAGTGCCATATTTCTTGGAGGCTTTGTTCATTTCCTTTTACTCTTTTTTTTTTTTTTTTTTTTTTTGAGACAGAGTCTCGCTTTGTCACCCAGGCTAGAGTGCAGTGGCACGATCTTGGCTCACTGCCAGCTCCGCCTCGTGGGTTCACGCCATTCTCCTGCCTCAGCCTCCTGAGTAGCTGGGACTATAGGTGCCCACCACCACGCCTGGCTAATTTTTTGTATTTTTAGCAGCGATGGGGTTTCACTGTGTTAGCCAGGATGGTCTCGATCTCCTGACCTCGTGATCCACCCGCCTCGGCCTCCCAAAGTGTTGGGATTACAGGTGTGAGCCACTGCACCTGGCCTTTACTCTTTTTTCTCTAAACTTGTCTTCTCGCTTTATTTCATTAATTTGGTCTTCAATCAATGATATCCTTTCTTCCACTTGATCGAATAGGCTACTGAAACTTGTGCATGTGTCACGAAGTTCTCATGCCATGGTTTTCAGCTCCTTCAGGTCAGGTAAGGTCTTCTCTACACTGTTTATTCTAGTTAGCTATCCATCTAACCTTTTTTCAAGGTTTTTAGCTTCCTTGCAATGGGTTAGAACATGCTCCTTTAGCTCGGAGAAGTTTGTTATTACTGACCTTCTGAAGCCTACTTCTGTCAACTTGTCAAAGTCATTCTCCATCCAGCTTTGTTCTGTTGCTGGTGAGGAGCTGCAATCCTTTGGAGGAGAAGAGGCACTCTGGTTTTTAGAATTTTCAGCTTTTCAGCTCTGGTTTCTCCCCATCTTTGTGGTTTTACCTGCCTTTGGTCTTTGATGTTGGTGACCCACAGATGGGGTTTTGGTGTGGATGTCCTTTTTGTTGATGTTGATGCTCTTCCTTTCTGTCTGTTAGTTTTTCTTCTAACAGTCAGGTCCCTCAGCTGCAGGTCTGTTGGAGTTTGCTGGAGGTCCACTCCAGACCCTGTTGGCTTGGGTATCACCAGTGCAGGCTGCAGAACAGCAAATATTGCAGAACAGCAAATCTTGCTGCCTCATCCTTCCTCTGGAAGATTCATCCCAGAGGGGCACCTGTCTATATGAGGTGTTTGTTGGCCCCTGCTGGGAGGTGTCTCCCAGTTAGGCTACCGGGGGTTCAGAGACCCAATTGAGGAGGCGGTCTGTCCATTCTCAGAGCTGAAATGTCATGCTGGGAGAACCATTGTTCTGTTCAGAGCTGTCAGACAGGGATGTTTAAGTCTGCAGAAGTTTCTGCTGCCTTTTTTTCAGCTACGCCCTGCCCACAGAGGTGGAGTCTATAGAGGCAGTAGGCCTTGCTGAGCTGTGGTGGGGTCTGCCCAGTTCAAGCTTCCCAGCCGCTTTGTTTACCTGCTCAAGCCTCAGCAATGGCAGATGCCCCTCTCCCCACCAGGCTGCAGCCTCGCAGGCTGATCTCAGACTGCTGCGCTAGCAGTGAGTAAGGCTCCGTGGGCATGGGACCCACCGAGCCAGGCACGGGAGAGAATCTCTTGGTCTGCCAGTTGCTAAGACCATGGGAAAAGCACAATATTTAGGCGGGAGTGTCCCGTTTTTCCAGGTAGTCTGTCACGGCTTCCCTTGGCTAGGAAAGGGAAATCCCCTGACCCCTTCTACTTCCCGGGTGAGGCGACACCCTGCCATGCTTCGGCTTGCCCTCCGTGGGCTACACCCACTGTCCAACCAGTCCCAATGAGATGAATCAGGTACCTCAGTCAGAAATGCAGAAATCGCCCATCTTCTGTGTGGATAACGCTGGGAGATGTAGACTGGAGCTGTTCCTATTCATTCATCTTGGATGACAGTTACAAGATACTTATTAATTACAACAGGAAAAATAGTAACTTTACAGTGGAGAAACTTGGTAGACACCAACTGAACTAAGTGATCATGGTTAGGGTCACTACTCATTATGTTATATTTGACAGAAAGTACCTCCTGAGATGATACACTGAGAAGAATACAACATTACTTCTGTGGTATTCTTGAGAAAATTATATAACCTGAATTTAATCATGAGGAAATATCGAGCTGTTAACATTTTGAATTTAAACATGAGGAAATACGTAAGCTGTTAATATTTTGATAAGCTTGCTAAAGAATATATGGATACTTTTGGTACTATTTTTGCCACTTTTTTGATAAATCTATTATTATTTCGAAATAAAAAAAATTTTAAGGGAATAAATGAAGACCAAAAATGATATTTTATAAATACATTAATGGCAACAAATACAAATGGTATCTGGGAGGTATAATATGAAAAGTTATTATGAGTTACTCCACATTTTAGTTTCAAATAGTCTATCAGTTATCAAAAGAGCAGATCTCTGATAAAATTGGACACACTGGATAAGTACATTTTGGCTTTGGTGAGGATAGGAAGGGACAAAAGTTTCAGTGTGCTTATCTCATTAGGGCTATAAAATGGTAGACTTTGTAGCTTCAGGGGTGAGCAGGAGGACCCTGAAGGCAGGACGAAAAAGAGGAAAAATGCAAAAGAGAGAAGGGAAGAGAGAGCCCAGTATACAATTAGGCAGTGACCTGCTTAGGGGAGTTAGCCCAGCAAACACTAGGTCTTGCCCTATGTACAAATTCAGCTCTGAAGTTTTCAACATCATTTAAAAATTATTTTAATTAGACAATAACTCAACAACTATAAAATAATGAACACCTTCACATTCAAATGGTACTAGTTGCAAGTGGCCACCACCTGTTAATTACAGGATTTGGAGAGAGCAGTTTCTCCAATTATTTGCATACTTTTCAATTCAACAAATATGTTTAAGTGTCTAACTATGGGTCAAGCAAGTGCTCCATCTGCATTGCTTTTGATATATCTATAGTACTAGTTATTAATCATTAAGATTGACCCTCTGGCAAGTCATTCCAAATTAGTAAAACTTGATATGAATTGTTTGGCCTAAAGATGCTTCCCTATACATTTTAAGCTCAGCCTAAAGATTTCTCCATACAGAGTGAACTGTAACCTAACTTGATGCATAAGCAAACTACAACCTACTCGTACAGCCAAATCTAATAGCCAGATCTCAGCTAACCACAGGCAGCCAACTGCTCAAAGCAGGTTTGCTAAGGCAAATGCCAAGCTGTAACCAATCCAGCTGTTTCTGTCCCTCCCTTTTGTTTCCTGCACATCACTTTCCTTTTTCTGTTCATAAATGTTGTCTGATCATGCAGCAGCCCAGGAGTCACTCTGAACCTATTCTGGTTCTGGGAACTGTCTGATTTGTGAATTATTCTTTGCTCATTTAAACTCTGTTAAATTTATCTAAAGTTTTTCTTTTAACTGAATAAATGACACTTTCCTCTAATGAGGTAAAAATACTGCTGGCATAATTATTTCTAACACAGATTTGAAATCTAGATATAAAAAGGGGCATCTTGCATTCTCAAAAAAGTTAACAACTGTAAATAATAATAGCCACTATTTATTTATCACTTACTATGTGCCAGGTACTCACCATGTGCTTTTCATGCAGTATCTCATGTAATGTTTGTTAAACAGCATTGTTGTGCTGTTTAGAGATTAGGAAATGGAGATAGAGTTCAAGTAACTGCCCATCAAATAACCTCAAATCTGTCTAACATCAGAGTCCTCAAATATAGTCATCATGCCAAATCTTTCAAGCCCACAGCAGGGTTCTCTCCAGTGCTATTGCTTTATTTCACCACTCACTGTTGTCTTATGACCATCACATGACAAGAGTAACTCCAGACTCTAAGTATCCTGCCAGCAGAAGAGCAGGATATAGTTATTTTCCTTATCTGATTGGCTTACTTCTCTTTGTGATCTTATTTTGCACCTTATACGTTCCAGAACTCAGTTCATTCGCTGCATTCTTTACGGGAAAAGACAGAACATAATGGGAAAAAGCATTTCTAAGATTCTACCAAAAGATTTCTGAAACTGAAAAAGATTATGTCTTTTAGCAGAAGGCTTATCTTTAAAGTTTTGTTATTATCAACCTTTAACCAGTCTCCAGATTTATAATTGCTCTATCTATAATCTAAGGAATCCCTACAGTGCTGGATTCTCAAAAGGTGAAAGTTCTAATCACCCAGGGGTCAGGGATGACTTCAAGGAATTTAGTTTCTTTTCTCATTTCTGCCCCTTTGGCAATTCCCTTCACCTCTCCAATCTTTCTCTCCTTTGTCACTTTCTGGGATACATGAGAAGTCGAGTTACTCTATCCAGAGCCATTTTCTTAATTCACAGATTGCAGAGGAGAAATTCAAAGTTGAAAATTGTTCAGGCCCAAGAAAAATACATAAACAAGCAGCCAGTGTAGACACCAGAGGAAAAAAAAAAAGCTACACTTGGAAGAACTCCTCAATACCTTATTCAATAAAAATCTCCTGCCCTCCCAAATTATTCCTTTAAAACAAATGAGCCCACTCATTCCTAAATGGTGATGCTGTGGTGACCCTATACCATATCTTTAAACCCCCAGCTGTGTAGCCAGTCTCTATTAAACCATGCCCAGTATGTGCTCCCCAAGGGAATGTCCAGATTTTCTAGAAAAACAGCAGTGGCTCTAGAACCTGAGGAGCTCTTCTAAAGATGGCAATGAGGCAATTTAAGTGCTACCGAAAGAATTCCTCGATGGCCAGGCTCCATGGGGAAACATCTGAGATCTAAACACTTAAGCCATGTGGCATATGTCTTCTATGTTTTTCAGGCCAGTCAGACCCCAAATCCCAAGAAGTTGAAAAACATGGGATTTTCATGTAAATTCTGTACAATTACTCATAGATGATGTTCTGCCACACATACTTGTAGGTGTGACATAAATCTGGACTTAGGAAATATGGTTTTTAAGAGCCTGTCATTGCTGTGGATTTAGTTTTAGGGAGCTATGAAGAAACTTTAGGCTGACCCTGACAGAGTGGAAGGAACAAAAGAAGACAGGAGAGGGTATGAGAGAATCGGAGGAAGAAAAAAAAATTAGGAGGCAGAAGAAAAGAGAAAAAAGTGAGAAAGAAGAGATGTTCAAGCCATACACTTCTTACGGTGTGAAGGCATACATGATGTGGAAAAGATTCCAGAACAACTTTGCTATAAATGTAAAAATAGAATTGCCCATTTCTGGGTTAAGAATACACTTCTTCCAGGAAGAGTTTTTGTTTTGTGTTTTGTTTTATTCTTAACCTGAGTCCCTTGACCCTTAAGTGGCTCATTGTATAAGCTGTGCAGAGTTCATGAATCCCTTGAAATTACCTACAAAATGTGGCATGTGCAAATCTATGCATGTGTGGCAGTCTGGTTATATCAGTTTTTCAAATAGTTTTTTTTTCTTTTGCCCAAAGGAAGTTAAAACCAGTGCACAAAAAGGAATTTATTTGTAGTTTACCTTGGATCACCACCTGAAGCTATGAGTTCACTTAACTGTAAAAGGATTCATTACTCTATTCCTGAGAAAATTAATCCATGAATCTCAGACCTAGAAAAAATTGAAATGCTATGTGTCCCATTTCTTTGCCTTCAGAAAGAACTATGGCCTAAAACAAGTGAAAATATATTCATTTTTCAACCTCTGCAGAGCAGATTGCCAAACCTTTTTTGGTAGCCTATTCATCTGTCACATTTCTCACCATAAGAAAGTTCTTCTTTATGTCAAGCCTAACTCCCTCATGCTGCAAAATAACTTGGTCTCATATGTTTAACAATGCAGCATTTTTGGACACTGTTATTATATCCATCCTCAGCTTTCTCCCAGTACTTTTGACTCTTCCATGAGTCATTCTCAAAACTATAAATCATCTTCACTGGCTTTCCTTTGAATTATTTCCCTTTTATGCTTTTCTCTAAATTCAGAAGTGAGGATACTGGAAAGATATTGATAGACCCCTCAGTTAATTGATAGACTTCCCTATGGTCATTGACTTACTACAGCCTATATGACATATAATAATAAGTTGCCAGAAAATAAGAACTATAGGATTGCCCTATGAGGGTGAAATTATAAAATGAATATAAAACATCCCAGATTAAGACAGATTTAATGGGGGAAAAATCCAGAACCAACAGGATGGTCATTTGATTAAAGATCACATACTGTGAGAAAGATGGTTTCGCTTAGAAGAGGTGTTGATCAACCACGAAAGCTTGAAAAGGGAGAATCACAGAGTTAGATCTTGGCAATGCCCACCCAAACAATATCCAGGGAAGAGGGTGTTGGTCAGGTTATTCTGACACCTGGCCATGATGGTCTTCTTGTGGAGATTGCTATAGTAGCTCTGAAATCTTGCTGTCATTACACCAACCACGGAACCCACTGGGGATCTGGCTGCCCTTGTCACTTGCCTATAAGAAGCAGAGGTGCTATTCAGACCAACATGACTTTCTGGTCTCTGGCAGTTATATTTTTCATAGATAGTTAACAAATTGGTATTCTGTTGGCACCCAATTTGTGTCAGCCTGCTCTATATTTAATCAACTATATCATCAAAGAAAACAAATTTCTGCATCTGTAAGACAGAGTTAGACCCAGGGCAGAGGTGAATGCTGCCTCCTAGAGCCTTATCATTGCTTCCTCCCTGAATGCTTTATTCAAACTTGAGTTCTTCCTACTTTTCTTTAGGCAAAAGGAAGACTGGATAATTCCTAAAGTTTCCAGAAGTTCTAAGACTCTGTTTTCTTAATATCACCAATTAGTTTCTTTTTTTAACACATTTAGTCAGTCCATTTTTATTTATATGTGTGCAGTTTTGCATTTCTCCCACATGACTGTGCTTTATAAAAATCTATCATTTTATATATGCTTATTTTTAAATTCTAATCCTAATTCCAGTTCACCATATTGGCCACTCAATCTCTCATTTTACTGTCTAGCTTGGTGTCATGGGAAAATAAATGAATGAATGAGAATGGTCTCCTTTATATCATTTGTCAACAGAGGATTGATAATATTCTTCGGTGTGGTCTGCATGGGGAGGCCAAAGTCTGATTTGTTTGAGGTGACAAGTAGTAGTCACTCTCTGGAGACTGCTGGATGGTCTGTTGTTAACCTGACATCATGCATTCCCTCCTATGTGATGTAGATGTGTAGGGAAATCCATTGCATAGAATGTTCTTTTTTGTGTGATTGCATGTTAGAATTTGCCAGTGAAAACAACTGATGCAAGATTGGGAAGGCAGAGGGAGGAGAAGCCATTATTCCCAAGAACAATGGTTGTGGGGGCCGAATGTGTTGGTAAACAGGTTCCTTAGGCTTCTTCAGAGTGCCTGCTTTGCTGCTTCAGACTGCTGTGTTGGTGGAAGCTTTTCTAGAGAGTCTTGGGAAGTTCATCCATTTCCCCCAAAAATTTAGAGGACATACATTTTAGGTTAAGGTAACTGTTTCCCTAACCTCTCACCTATACAGCCTCCCTAACCCTCACTCCTCAGCTCTGTCCATATCCCGGAGGCCCTAATTCCTCTGTGAAACCTCTTTAATCCCATCATACATGTCAAAGCCCAGCTAATTCCCATACCAGGTAATGATGTACCTATATTATTCCAGTTTTCTGAAGAAGTTATATGTGACAAATTCAAAAGTCTTGCAAAGTCAGGAAAGATTATATCTATTATTTTGCATTGTACCCTAGCCAGACATTTTGTTATAAAAGTTTAAACCAACAGGACTTATTCTTTACAAATCAATGATGATAATTCCTTATATTTCAGTCCTCTTCAGGGTTCTTATTAACTGATTTTGGTATCCCTCTGAATCATACACTTTGTAATATGATTTTTATTAGCCTTGCTGTACTCCACAATCAAATACGAGAAAACTTACCTGGAGGTTAATTCCTGAAGGGAAGGTAAACATAAAGTCTATCGGTTATGATATCAAATGTTTACTTGAGTAAAAGAAAATGTTTTTTATTGAACTTTAGCATTTTCTTCCTAACATTGGCAAGTGTAGATAATTAATATTAGCTTCTAAACAGGTATCCAACTCAGAACTCTTCATTGATGGTCCATCCCTAGCAAAGTGTCCTTAACTCATTGGCTCTGAAGAAGAAAAAGGAATATGACACTAGCAGACATCATGTGCATTTAAACAAAGTCACCCTGAAAGAAATGCTGTAACTCATACATGAAACCTAAAAGCATTCACCAAAATGTCTTAAGTGAATAAAACATTAAGATTTTCATGAGACATGGAGCTGGTTCCAAAGAATAGACCATCATTACTCTTCCTGTCTATCAAGAAATTAGTTAACTAGCACAGAAGGGGAACATAATTAAGAGCACTTCCGTTACCCAGGGTCTGATGGGCTTCATGTGCAATAACAATTTGGAGACGTTTGCCAAGCAATCCACATACTTCTAACCAGTGACATGCCCAGTATATTTGATACTCAGAGATGATTATTTTTCAATAATCTCTTCCTCTGTATGACAAAATTATTTTCAGTAAGAACTATCATATGAAACTAAAATAATGTCCTGGAAAAAACACAAGGAAAATTTTTCTTTATTAAACAATATACATAATAATATAATAAATACATAAACAAATGTTACAGTACCAAAAAAGAAAAAGTACTGGCTTACTTTCTCAATGTTCTTGACTTAAAAGAAAAGGAAAATGTACTTATATATTGGTTTGTTATAGCAATGAATAGTTAACATTACAATTTCTCTTTTTGAGTCTTAGCTTCTACTAATTTTAAAATTCTAAGTGCAAATAACTCCAAGTGGTCACATAAAATGACAGAATTAAAATAACTCAACCTCCATTTAATTATACCTACAATTCTTATTTAAAATCCACAGTTTTGACACAGGAATATGTAACGATACAAACTGTGGCCAAGGAAGCTCCAATGATTCCAAACTATTACAAACTTTCTCTTGAAACAAATACATTGTGGCTGAGTCCCACATGTCAGGGGCCAACTTCACATATGGAAATTCTCTAATTAACTTGCATGTGAAATACAATATTCATTAAAAAATAAGTTTTTAAAAGGAGCTAATTTCAAGTATATATATATATAATTAAAACACAACAGTAATTTCTCTACTTGTTAAATATTAAGCCAACAAAATATTCTTTTCAGGGAAGAGTATTTTTCCCACTGAGAGTATTTAGACTTGTGGGCCACATTGATAACAAAAATGGACCAACTTTTAATTGGTTTTATTATTGTTTTTACCTTCTTTATAGACAATGTACCCCTTATTGCCTGTATCTCAGGTAGATTGATCCCAATGACTCAATTTTCAGTATGCTACTTCCTCCAACTTGATGAAGTTGGATTGCAGTCTTGATGAATCACATTCTTCTTACAGTAATTTAAAACAATCCCTTTACTTTCAACCATAGATCAAATACAGTTATCTACTTTTTTTACAGAAGTCTACTGTACAGACTTTCTTTACCCAGGTCCTATATTGGCAAAGTTCTCAGAACAGAGCCTGAATACTTGGCCTGGGATGGCCAGCTCAATAAGATCTCTATTTAGAGAGTCTTGCTTCTGTCTCATTCATTTCTCTCCCTGCCAAGGTTATGTCAGAATGACTTCCCCAAAGGTATCCTTCCTCTTGTTTCATGATATCACTGAACCTAACATGCAAAGGCTCAAGTCTTCATTGTGTCTGCTTGCTCTCAACGTTGTACATTTTCCTTCCAAAAGAGATACATGGGGGTCAAGTTTGTTCTTTGTTGCCTCTTTCTAAAGACATGCCATGTTTTCTTATATGTTAGTATTATTTCATCTTCTTTATTTCTTTATATACTTCTTATGGACTTACGAGACATCATTAAATGGACTTATGAGACATCATTAAATAGTCTTTAATGATGAACTAATGACACTTTAATGATAAAGTAATTTCCCACTTTTCATTCCTGGTGTTCTTGGACCATATTTTTGCCTTTAGGAAAATTTTAGACTGTAATGTGTTCTGGCTGAGAAAAAGAACTTTAAGCCTTTTTTTTTTTTTTTTTTTTTTTTTTTTTTTTTTTTTTTTGCCTTTCTGTTACCTAGATGTCTTTCCAAGTAAAAGTATTTAGCAATGAAAACAGTTTTGTGGCCATGAAATGTGAAGCCCATCCAAGTCCATGCAGGCTTCAATTCGTTGATTTATTGTTTGTTGTAAGTACAGTTTATTTAGATGTATGACTTACTATTTGTGTAAACATCTATTATACGAACATGTATTGTGCAAATATATTATTACAGCTTCAAATGTGTCAGAAATTTGCTAGGTGTTGGAGATAGAGTAATGAACAAGGCAGGAAATTGTTTTTGGCTTCATGTAGCTAACAATCTATAAGTGACTTAATGTTACACTCTTTATATTACTTATAGAATTACTCAACTCCTGAAGTGACCTCAGGAAGCACATCTGCAAAGCCTCTCATAAAACACTGTGGTTCAACTAAAGATTTCATGATCTATAAGTGCATTCAGTTAGAACACAGGGTGACTGGAGGCAATATTCCATAATGATTAAGATTTCAGGTTACAGAGCCAGGCAGTCCTGGGTCAAATTTTGGCTTTCTTCACTGGGTGGCAGTAAACCTTGGCAATCCAATGGACTTCTCTGTCCCTTACTTTTCCCAGAGTCAAACAAAATTAAAAAACAGTACATATCTAATAGGGTTGTGAGGATTAAAATAAAATATAAGTGCTTAGAACAACACTTAGCACATAGTAAATGATTGATAAAGTCAGCCATTATTATTATTAATTTTCATTAGTATTTTCTACTTAAATATTTAAGTAAAAGAATCAGTAGCTGAAAATGAGAAACAAAATGTAAGACCCTTGAGCCTTTAAAGTTCAAAATCAATGTGCTAATACTCTGGAGTTGTATTGGATATTGGAGTAGTTTATAAATGTATCAGTCAGAATCCAGGCAGGAAAACAGAATCCATGCTACGTATTTCAAATAGAGAGGATTCCCCACAAAGGTGTTGGCAGGGTTAGAAGGGGAAAAGGAAGGAGTGGGGGTATCTGGAGATCAGGAAGCTGCTGATGTGCCTTCAGCTGGTGCCCACTGGGTTGTACCTGCTGCCTTGCCGCCAAAGACGCTGACACTGTCAGTACTGAAACCACTGTGACTGGGGCTGAAAATGCCCTGGTCTGCTGCCAGGACTGGACTACTTGCAAAGATGTGCTGCTGGGCAACCTACCATCACCCTTCTGCCACTCTCAGAAACTACCAGCAACTGTTAGTCCCCGCCATGGAGTGGGAGCCAGAAATGGAAATCTTTCTTCTTTCTGTCTTCTGGTCTCCCACCAGGGTCTCCCACCAGTGTCTCCCACTAAAAAAAAACCTAATGGGAAGGCAGCTGGCAAGGGAGCCTGGGAAATGTAGATTTCAGACTACCAGCCCCAGTGGCACAAAACAAATAGAGAATGGCAGATATGGAGCCGAGGGACAATAGGTAAATAACACAGAAAATAAAACATACTCAGATCCATCATCAAATCAAAGGTAAAGAGTCATCAAGATAACTTAAGCAACTTGAAGTTGGAAGATAAAAATACTTATATTTTCTTTTCTGCCCACTTTTGATTGCTTTGGCATTTGATTTTGTTTTAGCTATGTTTTATATTTATCCTGGCACAAACTCCACCATAGAGTTTATTAGAGGTTTTACACCCTGATTTTTTTTTAAAGAGGTTAAAAAGTATTTTAAAATGAAAGAATTCTAACATTTAGAATAGAATTTTAAAATGCCGCTTTATCCTTCCTACTAATCAATGCTGCCAGATTGCTGTTTTGGTAATGTGCACTGCAGAGATGTTGATATTATCTTACTATCTGGGCCACAAGCAGGGTGTGGGAGCTTCTGAATAGCTTCCCTAGCAAATAAAAACCATGCCAAGAAACTAGTAATGGGTAATGATTATTGTCCAAAAGACATGGAAAGTAGCTTTTCAGAAAACATGACCAGTGGCAAGCCAGTAGAGTGTCATTATATAGTCAGGAAAGAAAACAATAGTCATGATTTCTTCTATTTAGTTCTTAAATAATTTTTGTACTCAAAAAATCTAAGAAATCATGTAAGAGGAATATTCATTCAGATGTTTAACAGCTACTAAATATACATTATCAAAAGTGTTTCCTGATATTAGGTCTGAAATAGCTAGTTCTACTAGTTAGAATCTGTGTTAATGAAACTAAGATCAGAGTTAATTCTTACTTGGGCTGGTTACTTTGCCTGAGAAACACTGTTCCAGGATCAGGTACAGGTGGATATAATAGAATTTGGACACGGACATGGGTATATCATCTGAAAAGGAGTTAGCACATAAATAGAAGATAGTGGCTATTTATGTGGTACCATTTGAGGGACTTCATGGTGAGACCCTCATAAAATCTGTCTCATTCTCTTATCCCTTCTCAGTATGATTGTTATTGCCCTAATAAAATAATAACCTGCCTTCTCTTCAACCTCTTTACAGTGGTCCATATCAAATAATACCTTCATGAAGTTTAGATATTGGCCAGATAAGAAACAGGTAGAAGCCTTGGGGTGGTTATGTCAGGGATCCTAAGACTGAAGAAAGGGGTGGAATGGAGAGATTGAAAGCATTAATTGAAAATTATACCTTCAGGGCAACTCACCAAATCATATATTATTTGAAAGACAACAGGATGTTCTAGGAAGAACACAGGCCCTGGCATCACTCAGATGGGAACTTAAATATGTTTTTCCACTTCTCTGAACTTAGGAATAATATAGGTAAAATCACCCAACACAGAGCATACTTTCAATAAAAGGCCGCATTTGTTTTTGGTTATGTACACATAAACATCAAGTGCACAATCGGTCATTATGACATGAGTTGATTTTGTGAAGATAAAAAATGCAGATATACCAGTGGGGCATGAAGTTTCTCCTCCACACAGCACTGGAGCAGTATTTACCCATGTTTGTACAGCTGGCCTCAAAGCTGCCTGTCTGTCTGTGAGTGGGGAGCCAGCTGAGAGCAGGCCTAATCTTAGGACTCCGGGGAGCAACTAGCAGCAGAGGATACAACCCTGAGAATTCACCAAAGAAAATTCTGCCATTTGTTCTGCTGGGATTTTATAATCTTGATCAAAGTGATAATCTGAAAGATCTGGACTAAGTTTCTTATGTTTTAAATTAATAAATACTTAAAAATAACATAGGAACAGGAATGAAAAAGCCTTGCTCTGCCCTCTCCGTGCTTCCTTGGGGAGCTGTTTGAACTCTTTACGATGTTAACAGGCCTCTCACACTGAATATCCAGGAAGCCTTCTCAAAGCAGGTGAGATCTGAGCAGAGACTTGAGTGGTAAAAAAGAGCCAGTTATGGGATGGTCTGGAGAAAGAGCTGATAAGGTAAAGGAAAGAGCAAGTGCAAAGGCCTTGAGGTAGGAGCAAGGTCACAGTGTCCAAGAAACGGAAGGAAGGCCAGTGGGACGAGGACGTGGTGAGCCACAGGGAGAATGATTTGAGCTTAGGTCCGAAAGCAGGCAGGGGCTTAATGATGGCGGGCCTTGGCTTTTGTTCCATGATGAGTGGCAAACCACTGGAGGGTCTGAGGCACACAGAGGCCATAATCTGAATACTTGTTTAAGAGACTGTTCTGGCAGCTCTAAGAGTGTAGAGAGGAGGAGTGGAAGCAGGGAGGTTGCTTAAAGACCACCACAGTTCAGGCAAGAGATGACAGTGGTAGCAGTGGAGAGAAAGAGAAGGGGACAAATTCTATTTATTAGAGGAATATCAGTAGAACTAGTTGGTGAAGCAGCTGTGTGAGATGATAGACGGCTGCTCCAATACAGCTGTGGGGCAGGCAGAAAGCTGGGTTTAACCAACCTCGGAGTTTCCCCAGGTGAACACAGTGAAGGGATGAGGTGCAAAGGGAGAGGCTTTTGTAAGAGAGTGATTTTAGAAAAAGAAGGAAAAAAGAAAGCAAGCTTAGAATCTTAGGAATGAAGTGAGGATACAGGTGGTTAGGTGATGGAGAGTAAAAAACTCAATGAGGTCAATGGATTGAAGGTCTCTATTATCAGTCATTAAAATGACGATGCTAGAATAATTACTATAGTCATGTTTTTTGAACATTTATATTTGTGATTCATAACAGGGAGTAACTTTACATTGTAAGGCAGTTAGACAGTTTTAAAGCACAATACCTACATTATCTTTGGTAATATATTCAACACTTTTTCAAAGCCCCAGTTTCCTGATTTGGCCAATAGGACAAACAATTCCTACATTACAGAGCCATGGTTGGTATTCAGTTAGCACACAAATATAAAGCCTTCAGTGCACTGCCTGCCTGGTACAGTTACAATAGTGTAGTGCTCAGGGAAGGGCAGTTATCATTATTAATAGCCCCCTTCCCCTTTCAAACTCTCTGGGCCTCAGTTCCCTTATTTTTAAAATGAGGCTGAGGAGAAGATTGGACTGTTAAGTCGTTTCCAACTCTAACATTCTGTGAATGTCCCTTGATTTGTACTTAACTGCAACACCTATGGAAATTAGAATGTGATTGTGCTTTTGAGATCATTCTCCCGTCTGGTGATTTGGTGAGGGTAAAGAGTTCAAACACAAAACTAACATCACATTTTAGTGCCAGGATACTCCTGTTCTCAATAAATTATACTTAAAAATATTTCAGTGTGTTAAAGAGGACATTGGGAATCATTTAGGTCACCTTTTACTCTTAAGAAATAAGGCAACCCCTACATACAGTCAGATCCCAAGAGGGGCTATGGCACACACCAGCAGAGCCCATGTGTCTATTTCAAAGACTTTTTGCTGCTCTGTGCTGATTGGCAGTCCAGGGCAATATCCCATCTTTTAGAGGCCAAGGACAGGCCTCTGAGAATAGGTCAGTCATTTCCAGAGGTTGCATTAACCTTTCAGGCACCATTTAGTGGATTAATGTTTTCACACACTAAATGGTACCCCAGTGGTCCATTCAGACAAGATGCAGCATATAAGGAGAAACTGGACTAAAGACTGTTTCTTAGGAAAAGAAAGATGTGTAATATTTGCATTTGTCTTTATAGCATTTCTCTAAGGACCTTCCGATACTGTAGAACCCCATTATGATTCTGGTATCAAGAGACAGGAATAAAAGCTGCAAAATGATATTAAGAGCTATTTAGGAGATACAATGTATCATGTGGTCTAACAGGATAATTTATAACAATGGTGAGGATTAGCCTTATTTCACAAATGTAAATATGAAAAGATAGACATGTTCAGTGACCAAAAGATGTAATTTCTTCAAGTAATCAGTGAGGCATTTTCAACAGCTGTCATGTGAGCACTTTCTATGTGCCAGACATATTCTAAATGCTTCACATAGTGCAATTATTTACTCTTTATGAAAACCTTATGGTTTTACTATTATCATACCTGTATTACAGAGAAGCAAATGAATGCACAGAGAGGTGAAGTGACTTGCTTATATAGCTAGCAGATGATAAAGTCAGGAGTCAAATTCACAGTCTAGCCTCTTAGCCTGGCCTCTTAACCATGCACTGTAGTCATTTTTTCCAAACGTTTGTGGTCACAATTCATAATGGAAGTAACTTTAGATTGTGAGCCAGTAGAAAGAGTTTTAAAAAATAATACTTATCCAAACAATATGGAACACCTTTCAGTATTTTTCATTTTATTTGATTCCATTTCATTTTTAATAAATGCTGCTTGAGACACAATGAATTCCATTTATTACCTATTCTATTAATGGGCTGTGGCCTTCAGTTTTCCAAATGCTGCTGCACTACATTATGCTGTGTGCTATTTAGCACACTCTAGCTCCCCAAATAAAGGAGAGACCTGGGATTCGAAAGGAGCCTGTACTGGAAAGGAACGGAATCTGAAATTCTCTTCTCTCTCATTTCCTGTCCATCCTCCAACCTCCCCACCTGTTCCCAGTTAAACAATCAATCAGCAGAGGAACGTCAAGAAGAAGAAAAAATATTGATTTGCCAGAATGTCCTAATTCCTCCTCTGTTGTTTTCTTTCTTCTGTTATGCCATCCAAATTATGCCTGGAGCATTTTAATAGAGAATAAAACACATCACTTAAAAATCTAATTCCCCTGAGCCCTAGAATAATGGCATTTTTTACTAATGAAACATGCAAACTACTGTCAGATCCATTAATAGTCTCAATTTTTAATCTCTTAGATAATGGAACATTGTTTCCATGGCAGCAATTTCCAGCTGTTGGGAGATCCCAGGCTTTCAGTTGTGTGACAATTAAGGTGAAGCATTGCTGAGGATTTCTGGTGTTTCTGCATCTTCATTATGCAGCATTCAGTATTTTTAAAAGCACTGATTATCATGATGTATTAGTTTAAAGAGCTTGATATGTTGGTACCTATCCTGGGAAAAGACAGTAATTTCCCACAGCCTATCACCAGGAGCTGCCTGACATATCTGGAGTGATGATCTGGGTATGATCATTATCTCCAGTGTTTGGCTTATAAATGAATAAAAGTCTGGGTGAATTCAATTACAGACAGTTTGTGTTCCAGGACTCATGATTTTGATGAGGACAAAATCCAAGGATCTAACAACAAGACCAGGAAGGCCTTCTTCGTTTTTAGCATCCTTATATAAGAAGGCTACAAAGAACACGTGGAACCCAGTTAGTTTGATGGAAATTAACAAGCTTTTTGGAATAAGTATTGCTACAGAAAAAGAAAAAAATAAGTATAGCTGAAGAATGAGAGAAAGACATTGAGAGAGACAAAACCAAATTCAAATACTGAGTTATAATCAGCTACCATTCCACTGATCATATGACGTACAATAAAAGATCATTAAGTTCTAACTTCACTAATTTGAAGAATACGGCTGAACTTACTTCTTATAAAGAACTTACTTCTTATAAGGAAGAAGAAGGAAGGGAGAGATATAATGCAGAATATAGGTATGATTATCCCCATTTCTCAAATATGAAAACACATCTAGAACTTAAATAATGCTCACATAAATTAAAGCATTCATACACAACACCCAATGAGGAAAGTTATTAATGGCCCTGTTTTATTGATGAGATGACAGAAATTCAAGGACATTATGGCAAAATCAATGCTCCCTATAAACCAAACTCATTTCCTTTTCCTCTTGGAACTAGACCACACTTCTTTCTCTGCCTTGCAATTAAATAGAACCACATAGTTTATTGGCCAGTAGAACATAGGCAGAAGGAATGAGGTTTCTCCTCCCATCTGTTTGCTGGATATTTACATGCAAGATGACCTTGTGAGACACAGACTAAAGATGGAGAGGTGTCTGTCAATTTGGTTTTCTAAATAGCTATGTGAAGCAATTCCCCCTGCAGACCATATTGTAATGTGGCAGGAGAAATTAATATACTGTTAATGGGTTAACTCACTGACATTTTTATTTGGAGATTTTTGTTGAAAACCAAAAGCAGTGATAATTATCCTGCCAAATACAGGAATCAATACCTTTGATGCAGGCAGCTGCTGTAACACAAATCTAAAATATGTGACATTAGCAAAGAAACTAATATCAGGTGCCAGGAGGATGGTAATCAATGATATACTGTGGCAAAACATTTGGAAAATGGCAGTAACTTGGAAAACAGTCCATGTCCCTACTGAAGTGGCCATTCTGAATGAATTGTTTGGAAATAAAACGAATGAATAAGGGTGTGTTGGTTGCCTTGGCTGAAAGTGGCATGGGAGTGTAAGAAAAAGATGTTCTTAACAGAGAATTGGCCAGTTTCTAAAAATTTGGCCAGAGTTGGAAAACCAACTGCTTCTACATCTTAATTTAAGATTTAAGGATTTGAGTTGAGGCAGCTATTGAGTCAGAGAAACCTTTAAAACCCAGTTCTGCAACAAAATGAAATTAAGAATGTGGCCTTCTCTTTCAGGATTAATAGCCTCAAAATATCTACCATTAGTTGGGAGAAACAGGACTGGGAAGGATAGAGAGGAAGCCAATAAACAAAATAAATTTGAGAATCATATCCAATAAAGAATTTATGGTAGGTTACTGGCATGTGGAATAACTAGAAAATTGGATCAGTAGCCAACTAAGGTTTTAAGAGCATTATATGACCAAATAAGCTAGGAGCATGGACTTAGCACATTTCTAACTGTGACTTAAAAATAATTCTTGAACCTTCAATCTTCCACATGCAGAGAGCTCTATAGCTTCCAACAAGGGCATACCAAATGCTATTGCAGATGTGGCCAAGGAAGAGGGGGGAAAAAAGAAAGAACCTCCTAGAGAATGGATCCAGGGGCCACGGAGTTCCTACCAGAGAGCAGAATCAAGTCTAAACAGGAGCTAATCAGAAACTTCTCACATTTCCAAGGCAGAGAAACTTCACAATGCCTGACCTACAGGATTCCCTCACTGCTCTGCACCAGTGACTGCTGTGTCTTCCATTCTTCTCACAATGTTTATTGTGACTTTCCTCCCCTTGCTCCATCACTGTGTGGTATCTTTAGAGTTCAAAAGTCATCACACCATGAAGTGCCACATCTTGACCTCCACATCAGTCTGAGATCCTAGACTTTGAGCTGAATGCGGTAGCTATAGGACTTTGAATTGTGTAGCTTGAGGAGGATGTCAGTGTGTTCCATGCATGGAAGGATGAGTAAAACAGATATTTGGTGACCAAATGGGAGTGACATGGCAGAGAAAATGTTATGTGTTTACCAAACTTATTTTCTTTTCTTCCTGTGCACAGAGTCCAGCTGCCTTCACAGTTAACATGGTCATTCAACTGAGTCCTAACCAAAGGAATGTAGGCATAATTGAAGCATATACCATATCCAGAACTTGCCCACAAAATCTATGGCACTATTTCCTGTCCTCTCCCTAGCTGCTAGTTGTATGTCAACACCAGGGAAAACTTGAGAGATACACATATTTTCAATGTGTAAATTATTGACCTGAGTCCTTGGAAGATCTTACGGAGAAGAGCTCCCACCCCATACCCGAAACTGACACCTAAACCACACTGGACTAAATAAGACTGTTTACAGCAAGCAGCTTTATTTATAATACCCCAAATGGGAAGCAGCCAAGATGTTCTTCAACAAGTGAATAGATAAACAAACTGTGGTATATCCATATAAAGGAATACTATTCAGCAATAAAAAGGCATGAGCCATCAAACCATGTGAAGACATGGATGAATCTTAAATGTATATTACTGAGAGAAAGAAGCCAGCATGAAAAGGCCAGTCTGTATCTTTCCATTTATATGATATTCTGAAAAGGGGAAAACTATACAGATGGCAAACAGATCACTGGTTTCCAGGGATTCGGGAAGGGGTGGATTAGAACAAAGTGAAATAATTAAAGCACATGGGATATTTTAGGACAGTAAAACTATTCTTTATGATATTTAATGGTGGATACATGACACAATGCATTTGAGAAAACCCATAGAATTTTAGAGTATAAAGTGTGAACCTTATTGTATGCAAATTTAAAAGAAATCATTTAAAGGTTGAAGGATCCCAGTATGGAATATAGACTGTGACCCCCCTGACAAAAAAAAAATCTAATTTTGTTACAAAGTTATGAAATAACCTCATCAACAAGGAAAAAGGTACTAACTTAGGTGATTTTGGAAATGAGTGTGTCTATAAGACTAAAGGCAGAAGGAACTATACCTAAGCACTGTTCTATAGTTGATAAAGTTATTTCCCACAGGGATATAAGTTAGTAATTCTAAAATCAGTATATGTGGAATATAACAATTACCTAAGTAGATGTCAGGTGGTAAAAGCCAGATTTCTCACTGGTGAAATGGAAGGTCATAGATAAGCAAGGGGAGAAGTCTAGAACAATCCATGGGGTAACAGATTAGAGTTGGAGACATCAATATGAAATCATGTTTAGCTTAATATTTATATGGTTGGTAACATATAGAAATATTTATAGATATGTGTATATAATCAGATTAGTATATACCCATATGTAGGTATTTCCTTGCTGTGCCAGCTCACAGTGCATACAAGCAATGACATTCTAATAGCATTGAGTAAAACTGGTATCCAGATACTAGTTTCTAATATCATTCTCCAATAAAATGAACCAGGGATAGCTGAAGAGAAGGCTGATTCTAGGATTGGGGCAGGAAATATTTAAGATGAGCCTGGAATATCTATATTACCAGAACGTAGGAAATGCCCCAAAAAACAAAAACACAAATCAATGAGATTATATTAAAAGTGCACAGAAGCCAGTTGAAGGTGCTCTCAATTGTCAAAGCTGGAACAATTCAACCAATAAAATAAATATAGTATTATATCACATCTCAAAGTATAAAGTAATTATCTATGAGTCCATATGTATATAAAATATTTGAATTAATAAATGAGGGAGAAGAGATAAATCTCCCATGCAGAAGAATTCCAAATAATCTATGTAGAGGGATGCACAAAGTGACTTTCTTCCAAAGAGTACAATATGTAAAATGGTTTAAAAAAAAAAGTGTGACTATAATGGAGAAACTTGGCAGACACTACCCCGGCCAGATAGTCAAGGTCAACATTAACAATGTTAATCACGTTGATAGCATGTATCCTTAATGGATGTGAGTGGTTTACCTCGGTATCTTTCCCCAAACCCATAACCCCAGCTTAACCGTGAGAAGAACATCAGAGAAATCCCAACTGAGGAGCATTCTACAAAATTCTTGACCAGTACTCCTTAATGCTGTCAAGGTCATTAAAAACAAGGACAGTCTGAAAAATTGGCACAACCAAGAGGAGCCTAAGGAGTCATGACCAATAAATACAATGTGGTATTCTGGATGAGAACGTGGAAAAGAAAAAAGATATTAGGAAAGAACTAAAAAAACCTGAATACAGTATTGACTTTCATAAATACTAATATATCAATATCAGTTTAGTAATTGTGACAAATGTGCCATATTAACTTAAGACACTAATAATAAGGTAAACTGTCTTTGGGCATGCAGGAATTCTCTGTACTATCTTTGCAATGTTTTGTAAATAAAATCTTTTCTAAAATTTAAGATTTAATTTTTAAGCTTAAAAAAAGAAGTATAATATACTATTATGAGTATTTATTCTTTTGTTAACTTTTTCCCAAGCTAAATTAATGGGGCTGGATTGGAGGGGTTTATAAGGTTACTTCTAAGATTCTATGATTCTATGATATAAAACTACCAAGAAACTTAAACAAACAAAAAAAGAACCTCTAATGATATTGGCATTAAGAGATAGTCCAGTTTCTTAACAAATAGCCCAGTAATCTTACTATTATTATTTTTCAATTCAATGTCTACCCAACAATTAGAGAAAAACCTAACAGTTAATTTTCATATTTTTCTCAGCAATAATCAATATGCAGTGTTTACCAAATCTTTCCTCACAAAATCACTGCTAGAGCAAAAAATCATTTTCTGATATAGAGTGTTTACTGAAAATGAACTAGCACAGCATGGGAAAGGGTGGTTGTTTTTAAGCAGGCCCATTATATTCCTCTGGAGAGCAGTGGTGTACATACTCAAGTCAATTCATTAGGGCATGGGGCTGATGATGAAAGTATGTAACAAAGGAACTGCTGTGGCTTCACATTAGCAAATGTGATGATCGGTGGTGGGCTAACCTTTTGGGAACACCAAGTATAAGGAAGGGAAGAGAAAGAAAGAGTTTTCCATTTCTTCTCTAAGATGACAGCTACCATTTCCTCTTGCTGTACTGTGCATAATGGGTGGAGAAGAGGCAGGGGGTGAGAACGATGAAGGTTCTCAGTCGGTGGTTGTAGGGGGATGCTGATCTGCAGCAAGAAGACACAGTGGGTGAAAAATTGCTGAGTAGTTGTATCTGACATGAAACATGTCACATATTTTATCAGTTGAACAACAACAGAGCTCAGCTTATAACTAACTTATAAAACAGGCTCTATGGCACGATGTGGGTGAAGAGGATTCAGTGCATTCACGTTTGTATCACTCTTGCTTCTGGCAGAAAGGGAGGGTCTTTTATTATTATTATTATTATTTTTTAAACTTGTGACTTTAATACCTACATCTTTTTCTTAAAATTTTCAAGAAGAGATTTAAGAAAAGCAGAGAAAAGACTGAGTTGAAATCAGAAGAACCTTGTTTGATTTATGCTTTCCAATTTTTAAAATTTCAAACAAGCAATACATGTTATTGAACACTTTTATGTTCCTGTTATATACTCTGCTCTTTGGAGATTATAAGAATGTAAAACAAGGTCCTACTAATATGAAGTAACTTAACCCCAATCTACAGCAGAGCCAGAGCAGGTAGGCAGACAAGGAAAATGAGAGAACATTGAAGGACCTGCCTGTTTGGAAACATCAGAGCATTCGGAGATCAGAGATGAGCAAAGCTAACAGAAAGAAAGGCCAGTAAAAATTAAAATGTGATTTCTAACATATGTTTAAAGAATACATTTTTATTGTTTATGAGTGCTTGAGGAGAATTATGCAGCAAAGGACACCTTTAACAATGGGGTAAGTGTAACCTTGCCAAAAGGACCTACTTACCTGGAAGGGCATGCCAATAAGACCATGGTCAGAAAGAACACAAATTTATAAGCAGCCAATTCCAAACATTCTGCCTCCAAAAGAAAGTCACAACATACTTTGTCCTGTCTCCTCTGGGTCCCTGTCAGGTCATTCAGAGTTATCTAGGAATGGGCACCCCAAAATCTATTTTCCCCTCAGTCCTCCCGTATCATCTCAGCTACTCCCAGCTATTGCTTATTGTTGTCAAACTATGGAAAGCTATTCCTGGATCCATTCTGGGAGCATTTGTGGAGCATTTATAAGACTAGACAGATTCTTCTTTGGCCAATAATCGTCATCTCTCAGGGCTGATGTATTATTTTGCAATAAAACAAAAACAAAACCTTCTCACCAATGATAATGAAGAAGAGAAGTTAAAGGAATAAAGAAAATGTTACACTATAATATGCCTAGTACATGTAGGTTTGTGGGGCCAAAGTGCTTGAAAATGGCTATCAAATAGGTATTTATTAAATGGGCTTTTATTTACTCTTCCTGAATAAACATCATATTTATGCTATTTCTTTACTTAAGAAAGAAAAGTCTTGTTCTTCTACAGAAGTAGAAGTTATTTTCAGTTTCAATTTTATCAGAATTGTCAAAAATTCTTTATAAAGGGAGTGCTGATAAGTGAGATGTTACACTATTTAGATAATTTTTTTTATAACTCAGTTCTTTTGAGCCATTGCCATTGCCTTGCCTGCTTGCTGTCTGGAATATTTTCATTTCTTCAGTAAATGCTTCATACTTTAGTCCTATACTAGAAATATTTTGACAAAAGGCATTCTTTTGAGAGGATATGAAATGGTTTTCAAAATAGAAGTTTTTAAAGATTCTACTTTATGCAGACAAAATTTCCCAAATGTCATTTCCATGATGTTATAATGAATAAAATGAACTCTTACTGTTAAATATAGACTCCTAGTCCCCAGTGAAGACCTACCTATTTGTGGCAGCACAGTGAAGGAATATGTGCATGCCCTGGAAGGTCTCAGTAACCAGGTCGGAGCTGTAACACTTCTTTCAGGTGCTCTTTTCAAAGAAAGGAGACCCTTTTCCAGAAGGGGCCCTCTCTGTATTGACAAATCATTCTGCTAGAAGGAGGCAGGCGGCCGTTTTGCACCCTCTCCCTCAAAGACTCAGTTCATTTCATTTCATTCCGGGACCACTTTATTTCTGTTTGTGCCACAATAACAAGGCAAATGGTTGATACAGGCATAATGTGTTTTCCATAATGAAATAATTCCCTTATTCAAATCATATTGGTTTGCTACTAGGCTTTTCTATTAAAGAAATAGATTGGAATTTTATTCATGTTTGTTTATATTTAGTCGTTTTTGAGATTGTGCAAAGACAGATTTTCTTCTTTCACCTTCATAGGCAGAGATTTAAAATAACACACATGTATAGTTTAGTGAGACTGGCAAAGAAGATGGGTGAAGACAAATCTCGAACTAAAGATATTTCTCAAATACATTGATCATTCATTTATCCAATAAATATTTATGCCAGGCAATATTTTAGAGAAATGAAACTGAATAAAGTCTAGTTCCCACCCCTGCTCTCAAGAAACTTACCAGTGGGCAAAAAAAGACAAATATATGAACAATTAACTATGATATACTATGATCAATTCTGTCACACAGGTACAGGCAAATTACCCATAATTGCAAAATTTAACTAGTACAATCTTAGCCTGCTCCTGATGCTAGAACAAAATACCAAACTCTGGGTAAGTTATAAACAATAGAAATTTGTTTCTCACGGTTCTGGAGTCTGGGAAGTCTAAGATCAAAGTTCTGGCTGATTTGGTGTACAGTGAAAGCTCCCTGTCTGCTTCCAACATGGTGCCTTATTGCTGCGTCCTCACATGGTGGAAGGCTGAGAACAAAAGGATAATGCTGTGTGATGCCTTTTTAATAAGGCACTGATCCCATCACGAGTGTGGAGCCCTGATAACCTGATCACTTCCTAAAGTCCCCACCTTTTAATACTATCACATTGGCAATTGTTTCAACATATGAAGTTTTGAGGGGGACACATTCAGACTACGGCACACACTGAACCCCGTGGGCATGGCCACTCAGCACACTGGCATCTAAGCTGTGCTGGTCACAGGTTATTTGCGTTCTTTGTACATGGAAGTGCAACACTTATTGGTTTATTAAATGGAAGGAGGTCAATGTCTCTATTAGGGATTGTTAATTCATAAAAAAAAGTCTGTTGAGCCTGGCAAAATAAAAATTATGAGTGTAAATACTATTTAGCCCCCGAGTCCAGTTGTTTTCATATTCTGAGAGTTGCTAATGAGATAGTTAAGTGCAGGAGGAAACAGTCATCACATTAGGTTAAAAAGTACATGGCATTCCCTGACCTTGATGGTTATGACACACAGATGTGCCTAATGAGTTTAAAGCAGCAAGAGCCAGGAGCTTCCTGGTTCTGCCAAGGACTAGCAAAAGTCCTATAATTTTCCACAAGGCAGAGGTGAATAATAACCACTGCTTTTCAGATTCGTGCTTTTATAATCATCTGAGGTGTTTTTTAGTTAACATTCCTGTTGTGGACTGCATTGCATCCCCCAAAATTTATATGTTTGAAGCTCTAACCTCCAGTACCTCACAATGTGTCTGTATTTAGAGACAGGCCCTTTAAAGAGTTCACTAAAACTGAAAATAAGGTCATTTGGGTGGGTCCTCATTCAATCTGACTGGTGTCCTTCTAAGAAGAGGGAATTAGAACACATAGGGAAACATCAGAGGTGCACAGGCACAGAGAAGGACCATGTAAAGAAGCAGCAGGAAGGTGGCTGTCCACAAACTCAGGAGAGAGGTCTCCAGAGGAACTCGACCTGCTGTCAACTGTTCTTGGACTTCTAGCCTCTAGAACTCTGGGCAAATGAATTTTTGTTGTTTAAGCCCCCCAATTCTTGGTAGTTTGTTATGGCAGCCCTAGCAAACTAATACAACTCCACACTCATCTCCCATGCCCCCAACCAACAGAATATTCTGATTCAGCTGGGGCTGAGAAGGCACAAATTGAATTTTTGAAGGCACATAGTAAATCTGATGCCAGTACTCCCAAGATTACACCTTTGAAAAAGCAACTACTGGCTGAGTGCCATGGCTCATGCCTGTAGTTTCAGTGCTTTGGGAAGCTGAGGCAGGAGGACTGTTTGAGGCCAGGAGTTCAAGACCAGCATGGGCAACACAGCGGGTCTCTCCAAAAAAAGTTTTAAAATTAGCCAGGTGTGGTGTCACGTGCCTGTAGTCCTGCTACTTGGGAGGCCGAGGAATAAGGATCACTTAAGGCTTGGAGTTTCAGGCTGCAGTGAACTATGTTTGTACCACTGCACCCAAGTCCCCAGCCTTGGCAACAGAGCAGGACCATGTCTCATTAAAACAAAACAAAACAAAACCCAAAATCAAACAAACAAAAATCACAACTACCAAAAAGAATTACATGTGTTTTACTATTAAGATCTCCTTCCTGTTGCATACTTAACCTGTCCTCTGCATGCGAACTCAACTAATGCTGCTGCTTTCATATACAGAGGTTTGAGATCAAAGATGTCTGCTTAGACCTGACCCCAGTCATTGCAATGCCAGAGGAGAGTGAAGGAACAGGGAATGGGGAGGGATGCTACCTGGATTCTCATGTATCAGCACAGGCACCCTGAACACTCCCGCAAAGTGACCCTGGAATCCAAATCTCACAGGCACTGCTGCTCTGAAGTTATTTCCATTTGGCTGTGCCTTTCTCCTGAGGGCTCCTTTCAGTTCTCTAACTGGGTTGTAGTTAAGTTTATCAAGCTCTGCTGGAGAAAAATCACTTCCATTACTGCAGCAGTTCCTGTGGAAAAAGTTTTTTTTTTCTTTAATAGACCAGGGTTTTCACAATATATTACTGATATAAATCTGACACTAATGCTATAAACATGTCCTAAGGCACCTGGGTACTCAGTAACAGGGTGAGCCCTCAAGTAAAATTGTGAGACTAGAGAAGTTTGTCTTCTAGGTTTTAGCCTCTTCTGTTTTCCCATTATCTGAGGTCACTCAGAGACACAACACCTTGTCTGCATTTTATTGACACTTGATTTGGGGGAAGTTCCCCTAACATTCATTTATTCAGTCATTCACTCAACAAATACTTAGGATGTTTCCCCTTTGCAGCTGCTAGACAAGGGACTAAGTACTGTGGATACAATAATATTTTCTGCTCTTAAAGAGTTTATGGTCTGGGGAGAGGGATGGAAGAAATTAATCAAATACTCCTACCAAAGAGGATATAATTCCACATAAATGAAAGGGAATCAGGTCAGAAATAGGGACTATGAGGGAGCAACCCAGAAACCAAACAAAGGAACTTTCCCAGGAAAAGGAGAAAAAGTCCCAGCCTAGGCTCACACAAAGATGGATGTGGCTAGTCAAGAAGCTTCAGCTGGGGGCCTGCAGCAGCGAGGACGGCAGACACAGCTTGGAAAGGTGAGCCCTGAGTAGGAGGTAGAGCCACACCAGGCAGGGGTTATGCCAGGGAGCTGGGGTGGGGGTGGCTCCCTTTTCATTTAATCATCTGGTTAGTGGGGGAAAAAAATCAGTGCACTGTTTGGACTCCAGTGTGATCGTTAATAGCCATAACAGATTTCCTATCCAAGTCAAGTTCAAATTCCTATTGTGAGTGGTGATAGAACCTGGCTTGTTGATCACAGAAACAGACTATTTGAAATTAGCACCAAAGCATGATAGGTTTTTCTTTCTTAAATTAGTTATCCACATGGGCTATTTTTATTGTATCAGATGTAACGAGGATGACATACTTGTATCCACCATCCAAATGTAATATTTTTTAACCAAATTTAGTTACTGGAAAGTTTTCATACAAAGTATTTGGAGATGCAATTTATCTGAAATAGCAATACTGAAAGTGAATATGTTCTACAGAGGGCTTTTGTAGAGGACTTGTCTGTGCATGCCTGGTTTACCTCCCCCTAGAAGATGAAAATAATGTCTAATCCTGGCATAGGAACTGTTTCGGGGCTTACTATACCCCACTGCCAACTCTTCTCTTGGAAAGCAAAACTATACATTTCCATACAAACAACAGCCAGTTAGCAGGCATAAATGCTTAGTGGGAAATTAACTTAGAGTGGGTGAGACAGACTACTAAAATTTTGACTATCCTGCTAAATTTAGCCAAGGAAGATCCATCTATGCCAATTTAAAATGGTTTTCAGGAGTGGCTTGATCACACATTTCAGCAAAAGACTGAAGACAAAAATAGAGAAAGGAAATATAGTTATTCCCTGCATCTAGATGTACTTCTAATTAAACTGTCTATCTACACCCTGCTTTACCAAAGAAATAAATAGCTCTTTTCTGCTGGACAAGAATTACTACATTTTGTGATGAATTCTCTGGCTGGCTTCCTCCTTCATTTAGCTGTAGAGATCCAGATGAGCTAGAGCTGCAAATGAAGAAGGAAATTCAGTACTGCCATTTATGTCAGTGGGAAACCCTACTGGTAATTTTTGTTCATGAATTTCAGTTCAAGATTAAAATGCATCAGATACAGATGTGTTAAAGGTATTAAATCAATTCCTTCTTCTATCCTTTCTCTACCTCTTCCTCCAGCTCTAGTCTTTTTCCAAAAGCTGCTTTATCAATACAATTAGTAGTTTCTTTTTGCAGATACATTTTCTTTCATGCTTCAACTAACACCAGCGTAATGTTATAAATAAGTGATTACACAGGTGTGACATTAATTTGGAGATTTTGAAAATGATATTTGCATTATTCTGTTTTTAAAACATCCACTATATAAAGGTGTGTTTTCAGTTATTTTGCACATTAGCAGGATTATGCAGCCTATGGCTTTGGCTTTAGAATCAATACTCTGAAATAAATATGTAGTTCTGCCCTGGCTTTCCGCATAACCTTGACAAAGACATTTACCATGTCTTGGCTCAGTTCCTCTATCTGTAAAACAGGGATAAAAATATTGACTTTACTAGTAAGGCCATGGTCCAGATTAGTTATCCTAGCTTTGCAAACAGCTTTTGAAAAATCATCAAGCTGCAAAAATCACACTCAGGCAAAGGATGTACTTCTGTCCATCTGTCCAAGTACCTTCCTTTCCCACTCAGACCATTCATTCCCTTCTCCCAGACACTAGGTTTTCTCAGGTGAGAAAATAGTCGAGTGGAAGATGTCATTAGGCATCTCTACTGAAATAATTCCATGAAGTGGAAGGTAGTATATAAATTGATAAATAAAATAAAGTTAGAATTAGATTCTGATACTAATGGCTTTTTAAAAATTAAGACTATGTTGAGTTTTTTAGACCTTTGGTTTTGTGTTATGTTCATATTGTCATCATACTCATCATCATTGATCATGTTTATTCAGTGTTAACCACGTGGCAGGCACTATGCTAAGCTGTTAAGTATATCACAGCATTTAACCCTAACAACCATTCAGTGAGGAAAGTATTGCCATTATTATCCCCATTTCACTGATGAGGCAGTTGAGACTTTGAGAGATTAAATAACTTCAAGCCCCATGGCTTATAAGAGGTGGAATTAGAATTCAAACCTTGTTCCAGCTGACCCCAAAGGCTCAATTTTTAATAACTTTGCTATATTCCCATCATACTAATCTTCATGATTAAATTACTTAGCAACCAAAAGTGGTGTTAAAATCCAATTGCAGTTATGTATGGAAAGGAAGAAGACATGAAGAAGCTGACATTATTGCAGGTATAGAAAATGCCCCAAATTAAGGCAGCTTTTTAATTAAGAGAGTCAAAACTACACTCAGCTGAAGGGTGGAAAGTCAACATTAGGAAAATATGAGTGATTTTTTGAATAGAACAGAAACAGTATGAATACAATAGACTTTTATGTTGAATGTATTCAACATATTAGTTTTTCACATGCCCCCTAAATTATTTTAAAATATATGTAATGCTTTTAAAATAAAATTTAAATCTGTAAAGGGTGTCTTAAAATATATTGCATTGGGTTGAACATTATAGTAGGTAAATTCTAAGTTTCCAACTCAAAAGTTCAATGATTCTCTAAATGAGTGGTGAAAACATAAATGAATTGAACAGCACTGTTTTGGGCATATCTTGTATGAGATCAGTTTCACATTTCTCACGAAAGCTTTTTAAAACTTCCCTACTCTCTGTTGGTCTCCTGAAATCACTCATCCTTCCTCTTACCAGGTAACTTTCATTCATACTCAGATGAACAGATAATTTTTCATCCAAGCTAGGAGGACATTCTTGATCCTGAAAAGGAACGCTTAAATAACTGAAATTATATGTTGTTTTGGAAAACATGTTATTAGCAATTGTTTTTTATTATATGGGTAGATTTATAAATGGTTCTATTCAAAAGTTATTTTCAAAATAAAAATTCTTCATGAAAATAAAAATGACATCTGTATATCTGAAGAAAATGTTTCAAAACTTTGTTATATTGATTATCTCAAAATTTAAAATAATATTAGGAGAATAACCAGTTTCTGAGCTATAGCTGTTTGAAATATTAGCTTGTTAGAATTTTTTCTAAAAAAAGAATCAATGTCTTTATAATTTCCTTTTCATGAAATTTCCAGAAATCTTCTTCAAAATGTATACAAATTTATCAATTACATATTTAAAATTGTTGACACTTTCAATGGACCCTTCTCTGTAAATCATAATAGTTTTCATCAAAGAAGTTTATGATTTTTTAAATGTTTCCTTTGATTTAAATGCTGTAAAATTTTAGTTCTCAATTTTATTCCACTCTGGCAAAGAATATATACTCATTGCTAGGAGATGATTCTCCATGGGTTTCTCACATTCTTCTTTTTTTTTTTTTTTTGAGACGGAGTCTCGCTGTTACCCAGACTGGAGTGCAGTGGCGCGATCTCCGCTCACTGCAAGCTCCGCCTCCCAGGTTCACGCCATTCTCCTGCCTCAGCCTCCGGAGCAGCTGGGACTACAGGTGCCCGCCATCACGCCCGGCTAATTTTTTGTATTTTTTTAGTAGAGATGAGGTTTCACCGTGTAAGCCAGAATGGTCTCGATCTCCTGACCTCGTGATCCACCCGCCTTGGCCTCCCAAAGTGCTAGGATTACAGGCATGAGCCACCGCACCCGGCCTCTCACATTCTTGAGTATCTTCAGAGTTACAACTGAATGTCCTTTGTGTTTCATACTACCTTTCCAAGGATGTTTGTATAGGAAACAGCCTTAAAAGATAGAACTAATATCTCCCTCTAGAGCAAAAGACAAGTTGGTCTACATTCTTAGAAGATAAAGTGTCTCCCTCTGCAGCAAAGTCCAGGCATACTTCCTGCTCATTTAAAAAAGATTCAGGTTCCCTAAGGTCAAAGTTTCTCTCCTATAATCCAACTCGCTGTGTATGCAGGTGTCATCTGGGGCTCTCCACACCAGATATGAGAATTGGGGTTCAGAGAATCAGTGCAAAAAATGCCAGTGGTATACTCTGGCTATTGCTATTGCTCTGAGTAATGAACTGTCTTTCATCTCTAACCCAGGAGACTCATGTCTTCTACCACCACCACCAAACTCTGGTAGGCTAACATAGTAGATTGAAAATAGGGTAAAACCAAGCTGGGTATGGTGGCTTACACCTATAAACTTTGGGAGGCTGAGTTAGGAAGACTGCTTGAGCCCAGGAGTTCAAGACCAGACTGGGCAGTAAAGTGAAACCTCACCTCTGCAAAAAATTAAAAATTAGCTGAGTGTGGTGGTGCACATCTGTAGCCCCAGCTACTCGAGAGGCTAAGGTGGGAGGATGGCTTCAGCCTGGGAGGCAGAGGCTGTAGTGAGTCAAGAGCATGCTACTGCACTGTAGCCTGGGTGGCAGAGTAGAACCCTATCAAAAGAAAAAGAAAGAAGGGAAGGGAGAGGGAGGGGAGGAAAGGGGAGGGGAGGGAAAGGGAGGGGAGGGGAGGGGAGAAAAAAGAAAGAGGAAGGAAGGAAGGAAAAAAGAAGGAAGGAAGGAAAAAAGAAGGAAGGAAGGAAAAAAGAAAGAGGAAGGAAGGAAAAAGAAAGAAGAAGGAGGAAGAAAGAAAGGAAGGAAGGAAGGAAAAGAAAAAAAGAGAGAAAGAAAAAGAAAAGAAAAGGAAGGAACAAACGAAGAAAGGAGGGAAGGAGAGGGAGAGAGAGAAAGAAAAAAAAGAATGAAAGAAAGAAAAAAAGGAAGGAAGGAGAGAGAAAGAAAGAGGAAGGAAGGAAAAGAAAAAGAGAGAAAGAAAAAAGAAAAGAAAAGGAAGAAACAGAGGAAGAAAGGAGGGAAGGAGAGGGACAGAGAGAGAAAGAAAGAAAAAGGAAAGAATGAATGAAAGAGAAAAGAAAAGGAAGGAAGGAGAAAGAAGAAAGAGAGAAAGAAAGAAAAAGAGGGAAGGAAGGAAGGAAAAAATCAGGTAAAACCTTAGACTTGTCACAGTTCTTACCAATTTTTATGATAAGGATAGCATGCTGATAGAACGATGATTTTGTGGAAGAGAGGGGAGGACCTTTTGGACCAACTGAAGGACTTTCATAATATAGTGAATATGCTGACCAAATGTATTTGGTCAATAAGTGGTCCTCCACCTTAATGCCTGTTAATGAGGAAAAATTAAGGAAATGTTTGCAGAATGAGTACTGGGAAATTAATTCAGAGACAACTGACTGCCCAAAAGGTGCAGAGGTTGTTCTACCAGTAGGTGAACTTTCTTACCAGTTGGGCTGTCAGCCTTAAGTCCTCTACATTGTGACAACTAGTCCTAAGATTCATGCCAATATGAAGGTTCTGTCCCTTTCAGATGACAGACATAAGCATCTACATGGAGTGTGAAATGAGGCAAATCTGCAATCACTGTGGCAGAAAACCAGGCTGTTAGTGCTTCCACTGGGTCTTCGGGGAGTTGAGGGTGTCAGATGCATAATGCTTGCTAAGGATGAATGGCTAAAGGTGGAACATCTTGTATGTCTCAGCCCCCTCTGCAGGCCATCAAGCCAATCTTAGATCCATTCAAATGGCAGGAAAAAGACTGAGTTTTTTTCAATGGGTCTTGGCTGCTATGAGAGACCTTTGACCTTCTTGGGGAGATTTCCTTGAGAAAGACAAACTTCAAGAGAAAACCACAGATGAGTCGTTGACTAGTATTCAGGCTCTTTCTGCCCTAAATTGGTTTTACAGTGCTGATGAATCAATGGAGAATGAGAAATTAACCCAAAGGACTCTAGATATAGTCTCATGATCAGCCTCATTCCTCTGGAAAACTCTCCCACTCCTTATGTTAAAACTGGACATACGTTTTATGTCTTTATGTTAAGAGATGTTATAATAATATGGCAGCAATTGACCCAGATTAAAGTGTACCTCTTTTTAAAAAGTTGTTTGTGTGTGAATTAAGCACGAATCTACAAAGGGTACAAATCTGACCGTCCCATTCAAAAAACAATGTGGCTGTAGTGTCAAGGGATCCCCAAAGCCGAAATAGTATCATTAATAATGATCTTGCTACTCAACATGGGGCTTGGATTGGGATAAGGGCAAAAAAATTTGGAAGTTTTTCTGGTTGAGCTGCTAGCAGCTGCTGTGCTGTTTGAAACCAAATGTAAATGTAAAACCTTGTTCAATGTCATATTGCTGCTCTCTCCCACTATATCTGTCATCCCCTCCCTCCCCCAGACCCCTATCTCAGCTGTTTTAAGGAGAAAAATGGTTAGGGACGAGGCCAAGTCTCCCTGTTGCCAAGGGCAAGCCAAAAGCCATACACACCAGTTTGAATATCCTGGGGAATTTCAGGGTGGGAGGGATTATAACTTGTATGATTATCTTGGCAATGGACAATCAAATCACTATCCTACTTGAAAGTGGGGAAGGAAAAGGCACTTAGATTCAGTTAATGGGGTTTGGGCTGGGTACACGGTAAGGAAGAAAATACTTCATGGCACCTTAAGGAACTTTGGGCCAATTGAATGTACTGTTACTATTGCTTCTACATCTGCATGTATAGTAAGAATTGAGGTGTTATACACGTGTACTTTCCTATCCCATAAATACTAGAGGGAGTCTCCCAAGTGGGAAAAGCAACATGTAGAGAAGTGCTAAAGGGAACTGTAAAGTTCTCCTCAAATCATCTCCCTGTCCCCTTCCAGGTCCAACAGAAATAGTATAGTATCCCAGGAGGCAAAAGGGAAATCACAGCCTTGAAGCCTTATTCTAAAGGCAGCAGGGGTAGTAAGAGATGCAATAGTTCAAAATAATAACTCTGTATGGCCAGTGTAAAAGGCCAATGGAGGCTTGAGACTTATTGAATTCAGCTGTTGTTCTCAAATCCCTGGCGGTATATAGACCTTATAACTGTAATGGCATTTACTGTACATCTGCTGTACATGGCACTTGATATAATGTCTTAGACATTGCCAGCACCTTGTTTTCTGGCCCACTGGCTTGCAATATTCCCCCTGGGGTACCTAAACTCCCCTACCATTTACCACCAGTGGGTGTGTCAGGATTAGTACAAATGCCTCTACCCTCTGATAGCCAAAGCTGTTGCTATATAGACAATATTATTTAGTAGACAAGTGAGAAGATCCAGTTTTAAACACTCTACCTGCAGTGTTATCATACTTGTGCTGGCAGAGGTGGCTGATGAACCTTAAAAAAATTCAGGGATCTGCTAGGTGAATAAGACTTCTTGGGATTATGTAGGCAGAATCAGAATGTTCAATGCCTCTGACAGCCAAGGAAAAACTGCTGCCTCTGGCCTCCAACCACCAAAAAGAAGAACAACACCTTATTCAATATTTTGGTATTGGAGACAGTATGTGCTCACTTGGGCATTCTACTTGGATGTTTATATCAGCATCCTTGAGTCTGGGCCCACACCAATAGGTGGCATTGGAAGCGGTCTAGCAAGCTATGGCTGGCTCTCAACCTTTGGGCCCCATACTCCTGATAACCCTTTTGAACTTCATATCTCTGAGACTGATGATTTTTTTCAAGTGAAGCCTCTGGCAAAGAGAGACAGTCACCACCCAAAGGTGTCCCTCATGACTTTAAACTTGTTTCCTCCTTGAAATGGCTACCAAGAACACCCCAGCTTGTTCTTGAGCCCTCATTAAAACTGAATGCCTGACCATGGAGACCTTGTGACTTTCTAGGGCCTCATATTTTCATTTTGAAGTGGATCAACTTATATTCAGCAAAAAGATGGGAGGGGCCTAACAAGCCTTGATTGTCACATGGAAATGGTATATTAAAGACCATATCTGGCACAGTTTAAGTGACATCTCAACATTACATGAAAAAATGGCAGCTCTTTCCTTGGGAGAAACTTTATTCTCCACTCTGTCACCTGAAGGAAACTGCAGGCTCAATGGGTCTCTCCATGCACTGAGGTTCACCAAAGCACCTGGGCCTAGTTCACTAATGGTTTGGCTGAGCTGAAACCTAACAGTGTCCATTGGAATCAACAGCTTTTCAACCCCCACACCAGCTATGGAAAGCTAAAAATGGGCATGGTTATGCCACTCGGTAGGTAGAACCCAGGCCATTCTCATAGCTTGAACCAGTACCTCTTTTGATGAATTTTGTTGTATTTTTGCTAATTCTTGGGTTGTTGGCAACAGCCTGGCTATTTGGTCTGCCATTTGAAAAAACTACAGACTGGCCAATTAAAGACAACTCTGAATTTTTTATTCCAATTAGATTGGCAATTGTGACATTACCATTTATTAGTCATCATTTTCCCGTTAAATTCATCCCTCACTCATAAAACATAAAATTCTCATATACTCTGAGATTTATTTTTGAGTTTCAAATTATTTGTCTTTCCCTATACCCATACTGATTATGTTGAATACCTGGTAAGGAAATTTCCCCTACAGTCTTCATTCATTTCACACTTTTCCTGGCTATTTTGGGGCATTTTTCTTTTATGTATACTAAGATTATTTTATCCAATGCCCCAAATATCTCGTTACTACAATTTTATTAAAATTACATATTAATTTTGGATGATAGAGATATTAAATAATAATCTTTCAATTTGAGACTTTTTCTATTTGTTTAAATCTTCTTTGTATATTTTCTAAGACTATAGTTTTCATATCAATCCCATGCTTTTCTTATCAAATTTTTGTCAATTTTAAAAATTATTTTACTTGTGTATATGTGTTTATGTTTCTGCATCTGACTGGAGTGAGCAAAATACTTTCCCCCATTTCCATTTCTAGGTTTTGTATTGCAAGAGTAGAGGAAATCAATTTTGCTCACCTTTTGTCCAGCTAACTTACCAAATTTCTGTATTAATTTTAGTAACATTTTCCTAGATGTTCTTTGGTTTTCAAGAAATGCAATCTGAAAAATGTTGATTTATCCCTGTTTTTCAACATTAACATTTCTTTCATTTTCTAGTTTTATTACAGTTGTGAGCATTTCAAAAATGTTGAAAAGTAACAATGATATGAATTTCTGGTTAGGTGCAAAAACTATATAGGATAGTGGCTAAGAGTACAATTTGTGGAGCACAACTGCGTAGCTTTGAATCGCAAATTTACCACTTGCTATTGGGCAAGTTATTCAACTTCTCTGTCCTTCACTGTTCCAATCTGCAATGTGGGGATTATCATAATGTATGATACTGTATATTATTTTTGTGAAGATTTACATATGTGAAGTACCTAGAACCAAGCTCGCACATAGTAAACACTAAAAAAATGCTAGCTATTTATTTTTATTCTTGATTTCATTGGAAAGTTTTCATGATTTAGAATTAGTTTTCTGTTTAGAATGGTATTTACTATGGGTATACAGTAAAACATGTTAGTACATTTAAGTAGGTTTTTTTCTAATTTTACTAACTTTTTATTAGGAAAAATTGCTTTATTTTATCAAATGCCTCTTCAGCAATGTTTATATTATGATCTTTTCCTCTTAAACTTGTTTATACGATATTGAATTGCCTTTGAATTCCTGAGTTACTTTTGTCATAATATATTATTCTTTTGATATATTCTACTTGCCAATATTGTATTTATAATTTTGCCTATATTAATAAATGAGTTTCATTTTATTTGGGAACTATATTGGTACCTGATAAAGTTTTGTTATTTTGTGTGATTTATAAAATAAATGAGAATGATTTCTAGCTTCTTCTATGGCTTGACATAGTTTAAATAATCTGGAATAACTTTTCTTTAAAGGTTATATAAAACTTGGCCGAGAACTCATCTGGCCCTGGCGTGTATTTGAATGGTACATCTTTATTCACCTTTTCAATCTTGTCTTCAGTAATTGTTCTATTCAAGGATCCTCCATCTTCTTAGGTCAAATTTGGTATTTTATCTTTTGCTAGAAAATCATCCATCTCCTCTAGGTCTCCAAATTCATTGTCAAAATAGATGCAGTCTTCTATAATTCTTTTCCATCTCTTCTATATTCATACTTACATCTACTTTCTCATTCCTAATTTTATATATTTTTGTTTTCTCTCTTTTTAAAGTAATCCGGCTTATCTGTTTTATTGTTTTCAAAAAAATCTTTTAGATTTATTTTTTCTTTTCCTATGAAGTGTTGTTTTTAAATTTTATTAAATCCAGTTTATATTTTAAAATTTCCTTTATTTTCTTTTTGTGTGTGTGTGTGAGAGGTTCGCGTTTCTTTTCAAATTTCTAATCCCTTTATTTTTCCTCATCAACATTGAGGAAATTTAATACTATTAGTTTTATCTCGAGTCCCTTTTGCTGTGTATCACAGTTTCTGGGATGAAGTATTCTCATTTTCATTGTTTCCCAGATAGCATGTAATTTCCTTTTTCATTTTCTTATTGACCCAACATAATATTTCTAGAAGTGTGTTTCTAAGAAATCAGAATTTTATATTTGCTTATTTACTATTTATTTCAAAGATTATAGGTGCATGACCAGAGAATGTGACCCATGAAAAGCTGACAGTACTATTAAAAATTTTAACATTTTTTGTCATCAAATTCATGATCAGTTCTTGTGAAACTTCCAGAGTGTATAAAATTTATTCTTTTTGAGGAATAGAAGTGCCTATTTATGCCTATTACTTGAATGTATTAATTGTATGATTCAATTCCTCTTCATCTTTACTACTTAATCTTTGTCTACAGGAACTGTTAAATTCTGAGAAAGGTACACTGAGGTTGTATGCACTCATATTAATGAATGATAATCACTGTATTCAGGTACATACATGTGAATTAGTACTATACACTCTGTTGATTAGGATTGCATTCAGTAATGAGTATGAGAAAGCTCAATCAATGGTAACGTAATAGAAACAGGTTTATTTCACTTAAGGTAACAAAAAGTTGTAGGTAGGTCTAGGGTATGTGTAGGGGCTCAAGGATGCCGTTGAGAAAGGAGGCTTCTTGCTCTTCTGCTGCATCATCCTTAGTAAGGGCTGCTTCAACTGTGGGATGGTTTATACATTCTGGGCAGTGGAAAGGAAGAAAGAGAAGAGGCAGCCCTAACTGAAAGTACTGAAGTCTTTCAATGCTGATGTGTCATTGGCCAGAACTGAGTCACATGACCACCTCTAAGTAAAAAGTAATCTGAAAAGATGAGCTTTTAGCTTTTGAGCTTCCAAAATGGAGGAAGGCAAGTAAAAAGAAGTTGGAATGGGTGTTGAGAGGGTCAACATACAATATCTGCCTCAAGTAAGAACTCGATACATACTCAGAATTCAGTTTTTCATATTTGCTGCCTCCTGCTTTCCTCAGCACTGCTCCAACATCCCTTTGTCTCCCGTGGATACACCCTTCTTTTCTTATAAAAACATTGCAAAGGTTAACGACATGGATACCTAATTTAGGATTTTCTTTCCTGGTAATCAGAAGGATTGGAAATGAGAGAGCAATGGAAAAAAGGTGGGCATTATTTGTTACAAAGAAACAAAAACGTGAGAATTTTTTATTCAAGAGATTCCTCTAGAGTCTGTGTCCAATAATAAATATGGGCTCAGTACTTAAAAGTAAACCAGATATGAAGATGGTACTGCAAATTTGGGTGTGCAGAAACGAAATATCACATGATTTTACTTTCTCTAAAACAAATTAACTCTACTAAAAAGTTGTTACTTTTGCCTTTGCCATTTAAATTCCTAATTTGTGGAAGGTTGTTTTGTGTATGAGGTAAAGATCAATTTTCATGCTTTTTCTATGTAGACAACCAACTTTTTCACTGTAACTATTGAATAATAACTCCTTTCCTAAGTGTTCTTTCATGCCACCCCTATCAAAGTTACATGTATGGGTCCTTTATTGAGTTCTGTATCCTATTTCATGCATGAATTTCTCTTTTCTGTGTGAATAACACATGCCAGTTAGTATAGCTCTATATGTCTTTGTATTTATAAGAGCAACTGCATCTACATGGTTTCATTTAATAAAGAAGTATTTTGGCTATTTTGGACCTTTTTTAGTTAAAGAATCCTTTTTGGATTTTGACTAGAGTTACATTAAATCTGTAGATCTGTATAAGAAAGATTAAGGTCTTAATGATATCTTCCTGTTGATCAAGGGATACATCTCCATTTATTAGTATTTTTAAAATATTCTTCAGAAATGTTTTATAGTTTTCTACATCCAAGTTTATACATCTTTCATTAGCTTTATTCCTAAGTATTGTACTTTATACTTTTAGTTGTAAATTGTGTGTTCATAGTTATTATTCTGTTTGTTTCTGATTTATACAAGTGTAATAGACTTTTCTGTATTAATCTTATGTTCATCCACTTTGCTCAACTTCCTATTATATTTATTTGTTTGCTCAATTTGGGAGGATTTCAAGCAGACAATCATGTCATCTGAAAATTACAGGTTTTTTTCTCCTTTCCTAGCCTTATAACTTTTAATTCATTTCTTCATTTATGGAACTAGTTAGAAACTCCTACATGATGTGTAGAAATGGTGATTTACTGTTGAATTAAAAAGTTTACAATTATAAGATAAAATATAGATGAATATCTTTCTGAATTTAAGGTGAAGAATAATTTCTTAAACTACCACAAAAATACTTAACTAGAAAAGATTAAAATTGTGATACTGTTTATATGTAAAGAAGTCCTACAAGCCAATAGTAAATGAACACTGGGAAGAAGACCCGAATAGGCATTTCGCAGAAGAGAAAATATGTATTAATAAAAAGCATATGAAGTGTTGCTCAATCTAACTCGTACTCAGGGAAATGTGAAACAGGAGTAGGAAATATTATTTTACATGCATTCAATAGGCAAGAACTGAAAAGCTGACAATACCAGGTATTCCAGAGACTGTAGATTGATGAACTCTCACACATTGTTGACAGGATGCAAATTAGAATAATCACTTGGGAAAACAATTTGATATTATCTTATAAAGTTGAATATTTGCACACCCAGTGAGCCAGCAATTCCACTTCTAGGTATTTACCCAAGAGAAGTTTAGCAAATGTGTACCAGAAAGCAGCAGTGTGCATGATAGCACAAATCTGGAAGCTATCCAAATACCCATTAACAAGAGTTTCAATAAACTGTGGCATAATCACAGACACATTAAATATCAATGGAAATTAATGAACCAAGCAACATGTAACACATGAATGAATCCTATTATGAAAATGAAGAGTGGAAGAGCAAATCCAAGAAGATCCATACATTTTGAACTAAGCAAAATATTTTTAGGACTACACACACATACACACAAACATAATAATGTTTCTTTAAGGCATAATAAGGATAAAAATAAAATTCAAAATAATAGCTACTCCAAAGGCAGGTTTTTAAAAATGGAGTAGGGAGGAACACATATGTGTATATTTGTTATTAATAACTTTCTAGTTCTTGATTCAGGCAGTGAATTCATATAACTTCATCATATTATCAATGAATATATAAAATTAAATAAATAAAATAAATGAAGGCCAGGAGTAAGCAATGATGGCAAGTATGTTATGAACCAAAAATTATGATTGGTCTTGTTTGGTGCCTAATGTCAAAAATAAATTATAATAATAATTACAACAACAATAATAATATAAATAAATTTAATTTCATTTACAAGTTCCATCCTACCAAGCCAGTAGGAAATTTAATCTTAGGTATTTGGAGGATTCCCCTCCCCACTATCCTTCAAAGGTCCTTGGGGTTTTAACAAGAGCAAAAGCACTGGAGGACACCCCTGCAGACTCACAGCCATTATGTTATTACTGAGATTCCCATTTTCCAAGCTCCATGTGGTTCTTCTATCTCCATGTCAGCCTTTGTAGTCTATAAGCAATTTCTTCTTTTACTCTGTGACACAATCCTTCCCAGAGTCGAGTATGAAGACTTTGCTATCTTCTAGGAATTGAACAATAGAAAAATAATAGAACAAATTAAAAATTAATATCTCAAAAAATTGCCCTAGACACCACTAAAAAGAAAACGCATTCTCTATTATATTTACTCACCTGTGAGACAGGCTTAGCAAGGCTACAACTTCTTCTCCCACTTCAGATTTTCCAGGCCAGGTTTATTTTATTCTTCTGAATAAATTAAGAAGATTCCCATTTGCTATACTATTAAATATTTGCTTTGCCTCTAAGCCCAATTCTTTGGTGATTGAACTTGAAGAAAAATTTAATTACAATTTTGTATGTAACCTTGTTTACTTCCCAAACCAGAAACTGTTGCAATAAATGAGAAAATGAGTAAAGGCTTAGAAAACAAATTAAGAAAGCTGTCATAGCAAGTGGGAAATGGGCCCTTTGGCAAATTGTTTTTATTGCTTTTTTTCTATTAATCTGAACATGGGGTTTATTTGTATTATATCGCCAAATGAAGCAGCTGAGTCTAGTTCGAGTTTATTACTAATATTATCATTCATTAATAATAAATGTATAAGTCAAATAAGTATTTCATAATATTTGCATGATCCAAACTGTGAACTACATTACAGCTATTTGATGAAGGATGATCCTGGGTCAGCTTGCTAAAAATCAACACTGTGGTTGCCCTTATAACATAACTTCTTTTTCTCTCTCTGACATATTTTCCTTAAAACGATTAATGAGCTTTTCTATTTTTGTCTTTTCTATGTTTAACTTGCAAAGAGAAAAAAACAACTAAGTTGATACATCTGAGTGTCAGGTAGAGAGGAGCTGCTGAGCAGAAAGGGATTTTAAGCAGAGAAATAAATTTGCAGGGCAGCTGCTGAAAGAGAATCATCTAAACCATAAGACAGAAGAGCTCTCCCCAAAAGGGAACAAGCAGAAAAGGAGAAAATAGGGAGACAACCACTTTCCAAGATACAGTCATATAGAAAAACTTTCTTTCATTTACCCAAGTATTAATATAAGACATCAGTTTTCCAGCCTAGAACACAAGATTAATAATAAATACAGATTTTTTCTGTCTTCATTATTACAGACATTTTTTTCCCTGTCTCAAGCTGATAAAGAAAAATCAAAGAGTAAATCCGGATAAGAAAGGTGTTTCTTGGATTAAAGCTAAACACTTGAAGAACACAGATTTAAACAGTTGAAGAAATAGATTTTAAACTTTTGAATAAACATAAGCACAAAGGATATGTTTTTTAAAATCTTTGTGGGCAACTACAATTTTTTCATAAGTGTGAAAAATTATATTGCAAACAATAGGCTTGGCTTGTGTGATGACATAATGTGCTCTAATGAGATATATATGCAAATAATAATAGTTATTAATAATCTCAAATATTATTATTATTAATATATATAATAGTGTTTATTGTCAGTCTTTATTTTGGTAGGATTACTGCCCTGATCCTTTATACCATTTTTACATGGTGTTTAATACTTGGAATAATTAAAAAGGAAGGCAAACACATCTTAACAGTTGACCAATAATGTATCTCAACTTGTTTCAAGTCCTCTTGCATGCCCAAGCCTCTCTTTTAGAAGTAACAAACCATTTTAAAATCTATAAATACAAACTGATGATTCTCTTTCTTTTTATGTCCACTGACAAGTGTGTGAGGTCCATGAGATTTTGTTTCATTCATCAAGCATTTTACGAATGTAAGAGTCCTACAGAGCTCTAAGTGCTCCTGGTGCAACTTTGCCTCTCCTGACTTCAATACCACCTCACTTACCACCACAAATGGCGTAAGTGTTTTATGATTAGAACTGATCATACAGTTTCCCAGAAGAAATCATTTGAAGGAAACTCATCATGCCTCACAACTTTATTTATCTCAGGCACTGCTAGAAGTCCACACTTCTCAGATCATCCTTCATTATCCATACTTTATCCCTTCATAGAGCTATGTCTAGCCCTATTCCAAAATCTCTTTTGACCCCTCCCAAACTTTTGCACTGTATTCTTGGAAACTCACTCTTATAGTTCTTCTCTAGCTCTTCCCTAGATTTTTTTTTTTTTTTTTTTTTTTTTAGACAGGGTCTCACTTTGTCACCCAGGCTGGAGTGCGGTGATGCAATTACAGCTCGTTGCAGCCTTGAACTCCCAGGCTCAAGTGATCTTCCCATCTCAGCCTCCTGAATAGCTGGGACTACTGGCACATTTCACCACACCTAGCTAATTTTAATTTTTTTTTGTAGAGATGGGGTTTTGCCATGTTGCCCAGGCTTATCTCAACTCCTGCACTCAAGTGATTCTCCCGCCTCAGCATCCCAAAGTGCTGGAATTACAGGCGTGAGCCACTACACTCAGCCCCAAAACTCCTGACCTTTAAAGTGCTTTCCATCATACTGTACCCCTGGGTACCATTCTTTATTATCATCACCATCAACCTTTGGATCGCTCTTTCTCATTTATCATTCCTTCCACTATTATTTCTCTCATCATTCTTAGTGAGTTCCCTATTCATGTCAATATCCACTTAACACTCTTCTTGTTCCTCAACTCACTTTCAACAATTTATTTTCTCCTCCTCACTGTACCAATCCAATCCCAAGGCTATGTCTTAGAACTTTTCAGTATCAGTACTCACTGTGCCACTTCCAAAATCTTCAAACAGCCTATACTTTACCAATTCCTGTCTTTCCAGATCATCTATTTCAACATCCCAACTCCAAAAGTAGTTGGTTCTCCAGTCCATTGGCAAATTTTTAAAATTTTCTCATTCCCTTTATATTCTCACTGCTCCCAGCTTGGTTTCCATTAATCATCACTGTAATCATCCCATTGAATGTACTCTAAACTCTTCTCCTCATCTTCTTCTATGGCATTCTTACTAGGAAAAGGAAACAAACTCAGTGCTAGTTAAACCCAACTCCACACCAAATCTCCATCTGCTCTCTAACAGATTAATTTTCCTGCCATACAATACACAATCATTACTAAGTACTATTCAATTCATGATCCAGATCTCAAAGAACACTGCCAAGTGCCCAAGCAATACTGCCACACTTCTCTTGTATTACTGTTCTCTCATTTCACAAAAGAACATTTCGTATTTCTCCTCTCTCCAATATCTGTCCCATTCATTATCAAATAATCATCTCAATTCTTATTCCTTGAGAAAATAGGAGGAATCAGATGAGAATATCTTAAAGTTACATTCTGAAACTACCGGCAATTCTTCTGGCTGTTGTCAAAATATACCAAGCTTATTTCTGCCCCTTATTTCTTCTGTCCAGAAAGTTGTTCCCTCAGATATTTACTATGACTTGCTCCTTAACATCATGTAAGCCTCTGTTCAATTGTCAATTTCTCAGACAGATGCTCCCTGATGACCCCATCAAAAATGTACATATCCATGATTCTATTTCTTATGGAGCATTATTTCCTTTATAGCCTTTATTACTATGTAAAGCTATGTTGCATATATGTTTATTGTTTGTTTTTGCCTTTCCTTCCAGAATGAAAACAGAAGACTTGCTGATCTTGTGTCTAAAGCACCTGAAACAGTGTATGACACATAGGTGCTTCAATATCTACTTTTGAACAATTAATTAAAATCAATCATTAAAAATGTAATGAAAGATTCTCAAAACCTCTACACTGAAAACACCTTTGTGAGACAGAATAAACATTTGTGTAAAAAGAGAGATACACTATGTTCACTGATGAGAAGACTTCATATTTTTAAGATGTTGACTGTCCCCAAATTGATTCATAGGTTCAGCATAGTCCAGTCAAAATCCAAGCAAGATTTTTACATAGAAATTGACAACCTAATTTTACAATTTACATGAAAATGCAAAAGATATGTAATAGTAACACAATTTGGAAAAAAATAAAGTTTGTGGACTTATGTTACCTGATTTCAAGGCTTGCTATAAGCTACATTAATCAAGATAGTGTGGCATTGATATAGAATTAGAAAAGCAGATCAATGAAACAGATGAGAGAATCTAGAAAGAGACACATACATATACAATCAGTGTTCAACAGAGGCAAAAATACCCTATGAGTAAATGAAATTCTTTCTAATTAATGGTGCTGGAGCAACCGTATATCCACTTGGGGAAAAAAATAAACATGGCCTCTAACTCATGGTATGTATAGAATTTAATTTGAGTTGGGTTATAGATTTCAAATATGAACTGTGAAGCTTCTAAAAGAAAATATAGGAGAATATCTTCACAACCTTAGGGTAGGAAAAATTTGTTAGCACACAGAAAGCACTAATTATAAAAAACTGATAAATTAGACCTAATTGAAATAAAAGTTTTCTAATTATCAAAAGATATATTAGTATTAAGAAAATGAATAAGACACACACTAGGGGAATATAGTCACAAAACCTATAAATAAAAAGCAACTGATATCAGGATATATAAAAATATCATATAACTCAGTAATAAAAAGACAACCCAATTCAAAATGAAAAAAATACTTGCACAGATACTTCTCAAAGGAAGAACCAAATGGCTATAAGAACATGGAAAAGTACTTGACATTATTACTCATTGAAAAAATGCAAATTATAAGAATAAGATGTTATTGAACACCCACAAGAATGGTTACAATTTAAAAGACTGACAATATAAAAGTATGCAAAGAATGTAGAGAAACAAGAACTCGTATAACATTGCTGATAGAACCATAAAATTTGGCGGTGGCTTTAGAAAAAGATTTGGCAGTATTTTTATTAAGTAAAATACTTTAACTTATATGTACTATATGACACTGCAATTCCACTTCTAGATATTTACCCAAGAGATACAAAAACAAATATCCACATGAAACTTGCACACGAATGTTGATAGCGACATCATTCACATAGGCAAAAACTGGAAACAATCCAAATCTCCTTCAACATAAAAATTGATATACAAATTGTGGTGTATTTATTTAATGGGATACTACTTAGCAATAAAAAGGAATAAACTACTAGTACATGCAGTGACGTGGATATACTTTTTAAAATGCTGAGCTAAGGAAGTTAGTGTATTAGCTAGGGTTCTACAGGGAAACAGAACCAACAGGAGATATAGAACCAATGGGATATATATGGGAGATTATGATATATTGGCTCATATGATTATGGAGGCCAAGAAGTCCTAGCATCTGCCATCTGTGAGCTGGAGACCTGGGAAAGCCAGTGGTGTAATTCAGGCCAAGTCCAAAGGCCTGAAAACCAGAGGAGACAATGGTGTAAATCTCAGTCAAAGGGCAAGAGAAGATGAAATGAGATGTTCCAGCTCAAGTAGTTGGGCAGAAAAAAAGGGGGGTAAATTCTTCCTGGCTCCACCTTTTGTTCTATTCTGGCTCTCAATGGATTGGACGATGGCTACTCACACTAGGAAGAACAATCTCCTTTACTGAGCCCACCTATTCAAATGTTAATCTCATCCAGAAACATCCTCACAGACATACCCAGAAATAATATTTAATCTGGGCACCCTATGGCCCATTCAAGTTGATACATGAAACTAACCATTATAGTCAGATTTTTTTTAAGTACATGTGGTAGGATTCTATTTATATAAATGTTCTAGTTACCTATTGTGAAACAGGCCATCCAAAACTTAATGGTTTAAAGAAACATTATCCATTTTGCCTCAAATCTGCAATTCGAACAAAGATTCATGAGAGTGGCTCATCTCAGCTCCATACAGTATCTGCTAGGCAGCTCTACTGAGACTGTCAGAACTATTAATACTTCCAACATAGCTCACTCATATGGCTGGAAAATTAGTGTTGCGTGTTGACTGGAAACTCAGCCAGGGCTGTTGGCTAGGGCCTCAGTTTCTTTCCTCATGGGTTTCTCTATGGGGTACTTGGACTTCCTCACAGTATGCCAGTTGGGCTTTAAGAGAGAGTATCCCAAGATTCAGGAAGCAGAAGCTGCCAGTTTCTTAAAGCACAGGCCTGAAAACTGGCACAGCATAACTTTGACTGTATTCCATTAGTTAAGCTCTAACTGTATATTCAAAGCTAGGGGACATAGATCCCACTTTGTGATGGAAGGAATGTCAAAGAGTGTATGGGGGTGCTGAGCGCGGTGGCTCACGCCTGTAATCCCAGCACTTTGGGAGGCTGAGGCGGGCAGATCACCTGAGGTCAGGAGTTTGAGACCAGCCTGGCCAACATGGTGAAACCCCATCTCTACTAAAAATACAGAAATTAGCCAGGTGTGGAGGCACACACCTGTAGTCCCAGCTACTCAGGGAGACTGAGACCGGAGAATTACTTGAACCCGGGAGGAGAAGTTTACAGTGAGCCGAGATCGTGGCACTGCACTCCAGCCCAGGCAACAGAGCAAGACTCTGTTTAAAAAAAAAAAGTGTGTGGGCATCTTCAGTCTCCCACACTGTAGTACTATACTACAGAAAGCGAATCTATATTGATAGGAATCAGAACAGCATTTGCCTTGAGGGAGGGAAAGTGGCAGGGCTTGACTGGCAAAGAAGAAAAGGGAAATTTCTTGGGTGGTAAAGATGTTCTATATCTTAATTAGGTGGTGGTTACAGTAGTGTATAAATATGTAAAAATTCAAACTGTGAAACTAAAGATCCGTGCACTTCACTGTATGTAAATTATATCTCAATTTTTAAAATAACTATTAAAATTACTAGGAAATAGATCCCTTCTAAGGAAATAGATTTATACTAAATTGAAGTTTAGGAGTCAGTAAGCTCTGAGTTCTGTTGAAAACTCTTCTGATTTTGGTTTTCAAACAATTACTCTAGTAAAAGAAATTAGGGAATAATGTCTCTTAAATTAGGATAAAAGCCATCTTTTGGTCAAACAAGGTCACAACCCAAAATTGTCAAAAAAATAAGATCAACTTTTTATTCAGCATAAGTGTTAAAATGATATACGTCCAAATTTGATGGGTTTTAATGTACTTTTTACATTCTAGTTTTGAGAACACTGAAAAAAGAAATCTTAGCTAAAACAATTTAAAAACCACTTCCTGAAGTGTATTTCTTTGGTGCCATCAGATTAAGAACAGTATTTAACATCCTGAACTTGGTGCCCCTCATGAGTTTTAGGCAATGAGTTCCTCAAGGGCTTCTTAAAAATCACAAAGGAATTACTGTACTTTTAAGCATATTTTATTATCTTTCAATTATTAATAATTGTTGCTTCCTATATAGTCCTAAAGACAATTCCTTTAAAAAAATCTATTCGCCAGAATATTCCCATTTTTTCAGGAATTCTGGATAAAGAAAGAAAATAGCATAATAGAACTTAAATTATAAACATTATTATTGATGACAGTTTACTTCAGTTGCAACACTACACTAGTATCTATGTTTGCTAAGGACTTCAGCTGGAAGCTTTATGCCCTGAGCCATAATCCTAGCAATTGACCCTTATTGAACAAGATTTCTTCATGTGAGGCTGCCCTCCAAGTAGGCCATCTCAGTGGTGAAGCAATTGGTGTTGGTGAGTTAGCTGTTGACTGTCTTCCAGGGTATTCCCAGTTGAAACAATGCTTGGGACTCTCTATGACTCTGTCTTACCTCTCTTCCAGCCTCACTGCTCTTCAAGTGATCTCCCCCCAAATCTAAGTTCCTGGCCATTAAATGTCATAGGTAAATTTATGATTCTCTTCCCAATTAGAGAGAAATTACTCTTGGCTGCCTTCCAACTCTTTTCTTTCATCTGTGTTTTCAGGTACACTCCTATTAGATAATGCTACCCAGCACAGCTGCAGCTTCAGCAAGAACTGCCATGTGCATTTGATCGGTCTGTTTCTTATCCTGGAACCTGTATTTGCATCTGATGCCACACAAGCCCAAAGCATGGGATGTGTGGAAAGGGTCAGTCATCAGGATGGGGGGACTTGAAGTCTCCTCCTTTTTGGAAATCCTTTTCCCCTAACTACTAGGCAGCCAGTAACTTTAGGACTACTTCATGGATGTCCAAGTGTTCTAATGCCTCTCTTCCACCATGTCTGCTTTCTTCTAAAGTAAATTACCTTCCAAATGATCTCTTTTCTCTCTTCATACCGCTATCCCAATCAAAGTTCCCAAATCCTCAACATAATTAACTAAATAAATCTTTCTGAAGTAGAACGATTGATAGGCCCAGACATCACAGCAATACTTATGGAAATTGATTCCTACTAAGTGGAAAAGTGTTAAAAGTAGGGTAGGTAATTTTTAGCACAAGCCACCTGTTCTATGCCTATTCCAAGATCCCGTCTTAGAATTTACCTGTTTTTCCCTCATTCTATTGTCCTATCAAAAGAATAAGGTTCTTCTGTGACTTGAAAGCCCATTCAGAAACTTGCTAGTCAATGTTACAATGAGTTGAGAGTTGTTGTTTGAGGGGAAGTGGGATGGTGTAGTGATATTTTGTTTGTTTGCATAGGTTATTATGGAGTTCCAGATGAGCTGGGATACTCAGTCTTTCTGCACTGGCTTATCCCTTCCATTTAAAAAATATCAAAATACATTTATACCAGTTATTAAACAGTCACTACCCACAACCCCTTGAAGGAACTTCCTGTTTCCCCAGAGCCCTGAAGCTGCCCAGAATCTGGCAATTCAAGGGTTAATGTCCGGCCTGTCACAGTGAGGGGCCTCAGAGGCTCTGCTGCAGTACTGTGATGGGTGTCCATTCTTTTTTTTATTATTATTATACTTTAAGTTCTAGGGTACATGTGCACAACGTGCAGGTTTGTTACATATGTATACATGTGCCGTGTTGGTGTGCTGCACCCATTAACTCATCATTTATATTAGGTATATCTCCTAAAGCTATCCCTTCCCCCTTCTCCCACCCCATGACAGGCCCCAGTGTGTGATGTTCCCTGCCTTGTGTCCAAGTGTTCTCATTGTTCACTTCCCACCTATGAGTGAGAATATGTGGTGCAAACTATCACAAGGGTGTCCATTCTAATTGGGTGATGCCCACACAACACCAGTTGATTATAATGTAAGCAGATGAGAGCACAAATTAGATACTCTGTTCTGTTAACCATTTGCTCATATAGAATGAACTTTGAGTTAGCTGTTATCAATGGTCAATTGATAATTGAAACACAACAAACCACATCAAATGCTCTTCTATTTTACTGTATAATGCATTATATGATTTTCAGTAAGTTCAAGTTTTTAACTATGCTTTTAGGCTAGTATTAAAGATGAGTAATACAAACCAACTTATTATTACTTCCCAATACTTAAGATAACCTGTACCCAAGGGAAAATAAGAGAATAAACAAGAATCAGGCATTTCCTTACGCTAGGCTCTGTTATCTCATTAAATTCCCAGGAAAACCCTCCATCATTATTCCCATTTTACAGATGGGCAAGTTAATGCTCAAAAGTATATCTAATATCACACAACTCTCTAAGCACTAGCACATGAATGAATTGTTATGTCCCCCTCCAAAAACACCGTGAGAAAGTGTGAATGTGCCCATTTTATTTTAGGAAACTAAGACTCAGGGAGGTTAAGTAGCTTGCTCAGACTTACTCCAGACTCCCTCTTTCTAGGAATATGAACTTGATAGTGTGAAAATTGCACTATTTCAGACATATATTCAACTCAAACTATCTCTCCTTCTTCAAGGCTCCTGTGTGCTTCCCTCTACCCTTCTATCCTCTGTAACCTTGGCATCCATCTTTATCAGAACCTTACAGTCTGTCTACACACACACACACACACACACACACACACACACACCGCTTCTCCTTTCCTCACTACAGCAGGACTTTCATTACTTCAATTTTAAAAGATCTCAAGAGTCTTTTCTTTTGTTTTAGGAGTAAGTGTCCCTTTTTCTTGCTCACAGGGCAGTGAGAGGCGCTCACTGTTTTGAGGCTTAATGTGCACTGGTAAAGGAAGCCTGTTCTTACAAGTCTGCAAACTATTCTTCCCTTTGTCTGGGCAAACAAATTAATCTAATCATGAAAGAGTGTTAAGAGGGGGAAGGAGGGAGAAAAATGGGAGGGGAGTGGTGAAAAGGGGGAGGAAGGACAACAAAGTTGAGGAGGGAATAAGCAAAAATAAAGACTTAAAACAGAGATTGCCATGGAAGAAGAAAGAATGTTTCCCATCATTAAGGGGTCTTCTTTAAGAAAAAAACTACTTTGGATGTAAAATAAGCCCTCCTACTGATAAACTATTTGACTTCATCCAGTCTCCACGGGTCCCATCCAAATTAATTTCATTCCTTTGTCAGGCTCCTCCCCTCTTTAGTTCCTGACTCCATCTGTCCTCTCTGAAGAATTGCTGGGCACTCCAGCTTCACACCTTTCTTCCTGGCTGCTTTGGGCTTCCAAGACCAATCTTTCACACAAAGGCAGCTCATCCAAGGACATAGGGAGAGAGAACTAATTGGCAAGGGCCATCCTTAATGCTTCAGAGAAAACCCCAAACAAATGGAAAATGCCAAGCTTGTTTTAAATAGAAAGCTATTCCTGTAATTCTTAATTCTATAATTACCATGTTGTGTAGCTCTGGCAATGAATCGCTCCACTTACATTTTTCTCTAGAAAACTCTGCTTTTAAGGAAGTACTTACATATGTCAAATAATCTAGTAAATAAAATTTGTATGTAATGCAAACCACTTATATAGTTAGCATTCCCTAAACAACAGAACCAGCTTCAGAGATTTAGCTCCACAGGGGATCATTGAGATCGTCTAGTTAATAACCTCCTTGTCCGGGGCCCAAAGGGCCAGAATGAATTTCCCCGCTTCACTACACAGTTATGCTAAGAAAAGCATGGCCATGCTAAGAAAAGAAGCCAGGTCTGAGTTCTGGTCCAGTGGCCTGATCTCCTTTATTGTAAAATTGGAAGGTTGATAAAGCCAGAAAGGGCTTACATTTAGAACACTGTGAAACAGTCTTATATTTATAATAAGCCCTCAACTATAAACATGTGACCACTTTTCAAATTCTGGTTTTCTTTCCCTTCTAGCACTCAGGTTTTGTATTAAGAAATAAAAGCTGTTCTTCATCTAAATTCAGCAGTCATTGAAAGGGAAATATGGTGCCTCAGAAATCATACACAATGTGCTTTATGGTGACTTCTACATGTTCAGAATCATCCATTCTTCTGATTTATACTTGATATTGTTCTTTTCCATTACTATGGACTACTATGGATAATTGTGTGTTGCCTAAATTTTTAAAAACCAGTAACAACTTCATCAAATGTGTTTTTACAGTTTTCCCAAAATATTGATTGTAATTTAAGAATGGCTTTTTGTGTATTCCCACTGAATTTTCTTCATTTCAGATTTTAAAATTGTGTAGCCATAAGCCTACACTATCTTGCTTCTTCTACCTTGTTTACACTTCACTCCTTTTCTCCTTTACCGATTTTTCTTCTGCCAAATAAATGTGAATGTACTTCCAAGTCTTTGCTTTTAAGCCACTCTTCATACTTTGGCCAACAAAAGTTCCAACTTTTTGCCCCTTTGAAAAGAAATCATTTCCTATATGTGTTCCCCTCCCACAAACTCAGCACCTCATAATTACCCAGGATTCCTTCTCCTTTATTGACATTAATTAGTTATACAATCTCAAGATTCTGCCTTCCATTTAATTTCAATTTAAGTTAACTTAACAAATATTTTCTACCCCTTACTTTATGTAGAGTGCTGTACTAGGCTCTGTGTGGGATAAAAATGAGCAAGTTGTATTCCCTCTTCTCGAGACAGTACTCGTCAACCAGGAATGTCTTCTCCAAAAAGATAAAATGGAGCTGATCAAGTATCAACTTTAAAGGGGTATTTTAAGGATTAGATGAACTAATGTGTGTAGTTCCTAGCATATGCTAAATCCTTAGTATAAATTACCTGATATTATGTTACTTTTATATTATTGCCAAATCATTGCTTTGATCCTCTCCAGTCCTAACATGCTGACAAAAGTATATACAGTACAAGGCTAAATGTGCTAAGAGCAACAGAAGACCTAGCAGACACCATTTTAAACTAGTGGTTACATATCCCAAGTAATGAGACATACCAGTGTAATTTAACTCCTGATATGATGCACCGAGAGGGCACTTCACGTTTGAGATATCCATGCCATAAATGTATAATCTGAATCAAATCAGGAGAAAACATGAATGAACCCAGATAAAGAGACATTCTACAAAATAACTGTCAAGACTCTTCAAAAGTAGTAAGATTATGAAAGACAAAGAAAGACTGGGAAGCTGTCTCTGATTGAAGAAAATTAAAGAAGCATGCCAGCTAAATGCAACATGTGATTCTGGACCAGATAAAGGACATTAGTGAGAAAATTGTTAGGATCTCAATCAAGTCTGTAGATTAGTTAATGGTATTGTAGCAATGTTAATTTCCTGGTCTAGATCACTATGCTATGGCTACTGAAGTTATTAAGATTTGAAGACACTGAGCAAACAGTGTATGCAATTTTTTGTACTATGTTTGCATTGTTTGAAAGTCTGAAATTATTTCAAAATAAAGGTTTTTGTTAAAATAACAGGAGTCATATAAAGTATAGGCAGAAGACAAAGGAGAGAGAATCTTTCCTCAAGTCATAAGTCAAAGGGAGGGGAGGAGGGAGGATAGCAGAAAGATTTTTGGGGATGGAAGCATTTGAGGCTGCCAATATTGAGGAAAGATATTGTAGGCAAATAAAAGAACAGAATTAAAAGCAGCAAAGAACAAGGTACGTTTTGGATATAAGTAATCATGTTCCTTTGGAGCTCGGTGTCTTTGAAAGGGAAGTAGTGTGAGACAACAGTGAGAGGTGGATGTTTCTGTGTCTCTGTAGTAGGCTGAATAAGGCACCTCCCTGCAAGATGTCCATATCCCCATCCCCACAACTTGACAATATGATACCTAACATGGCATAAAAAGACTTTGCAGATGGGATTCAGTGAGGATCTTGAGATGGGGAGACAATCCTGGATGAGCCAGGTGGGCACAAAGTAATCACAAGGGTCCTTATACAAGAGAGGCAGGAAGATCAAAGGCAGAAGGAGGAGATGGGACAAAAGGAGCAAAGGTTGGAGTAATGCACTTCGACGATGGAGGAAGAGGCCATGAGCCTAGAAATGCAGACAGCCTCCAGAAGCTGAGAAACACAAGGAAACAGTCCTGCCAACACCATGATTTTTGACTCTGACCTCCAGAACTGTAAGAGAAGAGATTAATGTTACTTTAAGACTCTGAGTTTGTTGTCATTTTTTACAGCAGCAATCAGCAACAAATACAGTCTCTATACCTGACTTTGGTCTGAAACTCATTTCAATTTCACCTCTATCTGGGCTAGGGTTACAGTCTCCTACCTGTTCCCTCTGCTTCTATTCTCCATTCCTCCTTTCTATGAAAGGATGTCAGATTTATTTTTCTCACGTCCTGGACTAATCATGTTATTCCTCTAAACCAAAGCTCTTAGGCATCCACAGTAGCTGCTAAAATGAATCCACACTTACTATCCTGGCATTTAAGAACCTCCACAATCTGGCCTCAGAGTGAATTTCCATCTTTATCTGTACTTCTCTGCAGCATTACCTTTTCATCTAGGCAAGCAGATTTAGTCACAGTCTCCAGGGTTCTCCTTCTGTATTTCAGAATGCCAACTTTGAAGGTCCAGGTCACTCTTCCCCATTCTTCCACATGCCAGTTCATAGTGATTTCCCTCTCTGCTGAACTCTTAGGGACTTTAATGACTGTGTGGTCTGAAACCTCATGTCATCTGTTCTTAGAGTCCAGAGTGCCTGAGAATTGAAACACAGGAAATCAACCTAGACTGGATGGCATTGCCATCTAAAGATATGATTCAGAATTTTATGTGTGAACCTGGGAAGCAGATTTAGAAAGTACGCAAGTCAATTAAGGTGTATAAATTGGAATTTTGGGAGCAAAACTAAAACTAATATAGAAAAAAATGTTCCAGACAACATGATCTAATGACTAAAGGCCCTATGCTTTCTGACGTCAAAATCCTGGATCTATTACTGAGTAGTTTTATTCCTACAGCTGAGATTATTATTGATTAAAATAACTGACTATGCCTGCTCAGGCTGTTATTATAAGTTCATCTTCTGATTATAGTAATTTTCACATATAGCTCTTCCTATGAAGAGAGAATCTACTGGCATGAACTGTGGTTCTCATTGTAAATTGGCATTTAGTTTCATACATCAGTCTCTTATGGATTTGGTTATTAAATTGATCACTAAGGCTAAGTCCAAAATACTAAATCAAGTAAAGGAACTAAAGCAATTTGCTGCATTGCTCTGGCCAATGAAAGAACTTTACACTGTCTGCATCTGAATTATTTAGACTGTCTGTAATGATCAAATTCACCAGATTATTGCTCAACCTTCTACTGTAATTTGCATAGATAGCCTCCATGTGAACCTGGCATTGTCCCTGGAAATGCCAGGCAGCTGCTCCATTGAAAACAATAATAGCTGTGAAGCTTAAATCACTTCATGTTTCAGTAAGATGACAACAGCATGGCATACAAGCAGCAGACTGAAAATTCTTTTCAGATAATGCTTGCTGAAAACACAGAACAGAAAAAATAACACAATATAGTTGTGTGCTTTAAATTCCACAGTGAGAGAAGCCAGAGCCTCCCTCAGAGACCCTAGGTGACTCATGGTTTTATAGTGTTGTCTAGAGCATGCTACCTTAGCACACACATTGAATCCCCTAACTCTCATTCCTAAATAAAATGCAAGAAAACTAAGAAGCAGTCAGTACGAGTCATAATTTTCTTCATATTCTGGTGTTAAGTCACAGTAATTAATGTATCTATAAACACTCCTTGATGAAGCCCTTTTATATTCTTTTTACTCAAATTCTCTCTTTGGCAAATGATTACAGAATTACATAAAGTCCCAAACCCAAACAAACATATCTAGCAAAAATAAATAAATAAATAAATAAATAAATAAAATAAAACAAACATCCTATGTTTCTTTGCACAGTTCCTCATCGCACCATGGTAGTATATATCACTACAAATTAGTACAACCAATCATATAAAATCAAACTCATAAAAACTCAGACTTCAGAAAGGGGAATGCTAAACTCAGAAGACTTCAGATTACCAGAAATTCAGAGAAAGTGGAAATTGACAATTTCAACAAGTTTTCTAGCTGACCTTTAAATTATTTGGATGAAGAAAAGGGCAGGCCACTTCAGTAGGAGAAATAAATGCTCACCTATGTCAAAATATTTGGCAGGCACTGGGTTGGGCCCTCTGGCCTGAATGAATCTCAAGTCACCTGTCAGAGGACCCGCACTTCTCTTACTTTTGGATTTGAAAATAAGAGACTCATGTTTAAAACCAAATATTCCAGCCAGGGCAATACCTCCCTTTGTGCCATCAGGATCCTTTTCAAAAATCTGATCTAAAACTCTTTCTCTAATCAAGTACAATAAGTGGTTTTCCTGCTTAAAAGCCACCAATTGATTTCCATTTTCTCCAGCATGAAATCCTAATATTTCTTAACATAGTCCTTCCCACTGTGGTCTTGACACATCTTTTCTTCTCTCATTTTTTAAGCTGCAATTAGCAGTCATTTTTTATTACAAAAGTAATATGTGGTTATTATAGTTACATTAGAAACACAAAAAAGCATAAATACTGAAATAAAAATAAACACCCAGAGATAACCATTATTAATCATATTTAATTTTGTGTCCTGACAGTTGCTTTTTGCTATGTAGGTATACATTCTCTCTATGCCCTTTTCTTTCACTTTTTGTTTGGTTTTTTTCTATATCAGTTCTTTGCTCTAAGCATATTTTCATGAGTATTTTCACTCCCATTACTTAGAAATTAATTAGAAAGGGATCATAATGAAACCATTTTAGTTTACAAATTATTAAAGATAGCTACAGGAGGATAATACATGTTATGTTAACCAACATTTTCTACTATGTTTTCTAATTTTTTCTTTCTTCCGTTTATTCAGGGTTGTTTATTGCCTTTCCTAAGCACATTGTTACAGCAACATTTGGGGAGTGGGGGCTACATCAAATTCTTGATGTCTGAGCTTCCAAAACCTTAATATTTGAGGACCTTATAACATAAAGCTTATACCATAAAGTATGGATCTAGAAGAATATGTTAGTAGGGTTTGCCCAGGACTGTCCTGGCTTAACATATTAAAGTCCCATGTCTCAAGAACACCCTCAATTCTGGCAAATTGGGACAGTGGATCAACTTAGCAAAAGCCAGATCTTTGTATTCCCTGTTGAGATACATATTCCACATTTCTGTAGGGAAAGAGTCTTAGAAGGCAAGTCCTTGAGGCAGGGCTCTCCTTCTGTATTTCAGAATGCCAGCTTTGAAGGTCCAGGTCACTCTTCCCCATTCTTCCACATGCCAGTTCATAGTGATTTCCCTCTCTGCTGAACTCTTAGAGACTTTAATGACTGTGTGGTCTGAAACCACATGTCATCTGCTCCTGCCAGGTGTCAGCCCTGGATTGATAAGATGGATGGTGTCCAGAGCACAGTCAGTGGCTCAAGGGATAAAAAGGAAAAAATTCTGATGATCTGCACTGTTTTTTTCCCGAGAAAAAGGAAATGAGAGAGTTAGGAAGTATGAGGAAAAGTGTGGAGGAAATCACACGTAAGAGAAATACGAAAGAGAGCTGATGAGGGACAGTGTCTACAGCTGCTGGCCCTGCTGAGGGTAGGAGACCAAGCCAGTCAACACAGCTATATCATTGTCCCCAGCCATAGCCAACAACCCACTACCAGGGGCTAATGCAAGTGCCCTTGAAGTGACTTGTCATCGACTCCCCAGGGCACAGTTGAACCCCTTCATTTTACAGATGAAAACACAGAAGCCTACAAGAAAAAAAAAACTTACTCAAGATCATTTACTCAGTGGTAGAGTCAGGATAAAAGACCAAGATTCTATACTGGTTATGTTCACTAATTGTTTGAAACAATATAAATAAACATTATAGGACCTATTTTGGGGTTTACATAAGAAATATTTGAAAACCCTCATGAATTCTGCAAGAGTTAAGGTTTTATTCTACTTACAAACTAACAAGTGAGCCTGTTAGTATTTCACTGATGGCTGACAAAAGGCATGACTCCTGGGATGGAGACAAAAGACTTTATTACTCATAGCAAAAGCAGTGACCAGAGTTTCATGGTTGCTTGCTGCAGGTCCCCATGTGCCCCAAGTTTTATGCGGCAACACAAAGCGCTCATGATGGATGACTGCAAAGAAAATGGGTTGTATTTACAGGAAAGGAACACTGAGCTTAGGGATTTATTGTTTTTATACTAAGCAGAAGCAAGCCTACCTTTGGTCTCCGGGGAAATATTACCTCATCTTTCAAGGTTAGGTTACTCACTACAAACTCAACTCTAAGAAACGTCTGGTAAAGAGCAGATGAGACCCTGTGTTCTTGGCTGGCACACCCAGCAAGAGCATGCAGGGATACTCAGAGCCCACGGAAGAAGATCGCCTCTCTCAACAACTATCATTTAAGCTAAATGGAGTAACAAACCTAAGTGGTTACAAGGTATAATATTGCCCATTAGATTTCCCATTCCTTTCCAAGATTGGGAGTTAACTCGCCATATTTTAGGAAATAAAATCTTTTTCAAACACTGTGGTACTTTACAAGCACTGTATGGACTCCTATAGCCATTTATTTCACTGATCAGTTTTAAAGTATGGCTGTTAAGCAAGGGTGATATTCCAAATATTTAACATGGACACCAGCCAATCAGAACAGAAGCTGGCTATAAACAGTGAGTATATCACACAGTTATATCAGCTGCTATGTTCTACTAAGACTGAACTCAGGTTTAACTTAAGATACAGGAAGTCGAACACCAAGAATCTGATGTAGTATATGACAAATGTGCCGCATTTGCCTAGGGATAAGGCAGATATATGAATGCTTGTTAGTGATAACAGTGCTAGTCTATTTGATCTAATTAAATTGGAAGTAAGTTCAGAAAATAACTTTATGGCTCAAAAAGAAAGAAATGCCGTTATTATTTTCCCCATTTTCAAACGAATATGAGGAAACCTGCATGCACAGATATTAACTTGTTTGGAAGGCCAGGGTAAAGTATGGCTTCAGTTAGAATAAATTTCTAGGGAGCAACTATTAGAGAAAGGTCAAATAATTCTTCAATTTAAAAAAAGGTAAAATAATTTTGGATTATGTTTTTATAGTCTTGAGGAAGTATTATGAGTGACTAAAGCTCTGGGGACAGCTAAGTGGCACTTAAGATGCTTCCTTTACATATTGTCAGTGGAGTCTGTCTGGCTAGTCTCTCCAGGAGGTAAGATATAATTGACAGTAAAAAGTTTCCCAAAGAAATTATGCTATTTTCACTCTCATTTGGAAGAAATGCTAAGGCTAATGCACGGCTCATAGCCACTCAATCAGCCACCTACAAATCCAGAAACATCTCAAGGAGAAAGCTCTTGCTTCTTTTTCCTCATCCACTCAAGGAAAATAATTTTAAGATTTGTTTCTTGGGAATCAGACCCAGATACATCTTGCCTCATGGTTCTAGAACAATTCAATGAGAAGGACACAGATGACCTCATCTGGCGATTGGAAAAACTGTAGTGCAGAAATGAAGAACTGTGAGATTCACCAAACGCCAATTGCAAGGTAGAATGAATCTGTTGAGCTGAGTTAATTCAAATTATCTGGAGAATTGTCTCATGTCTCTACCTCATAGATCTCGAACCACTGAGTCAGTAGACAGGACCAAGGAACAAAGTATGTCTCATCTTCATTATAGCCTTGCCACCACCCCATCACCAGTCCAAAAATAAAGAGAAGGCATATTTAGTTACCAAGTGACTAGCACCATGTGCTTCACATGCTGTATCACTTTATTGCCACATTATGAGCTGGCTTATTGTTTGTGTTCTGCAAAAAAAAAAATAATAATAAAAATAAAAAAAAGCATTACAGCCAAAGAAATGGAGCAATGAAAAAAATAGAAAAAAGAATCAAAGGAACAAATCATACTCTATGAACTCTTTAGAATATTATAATCAGAAAAGCTGAAAGGGAACTATTTTAATTTCAGCATGGGTATTTGTTTTTCTATTTAGAAATGATTTTCTTTCAAATTACAGGTCCTAACCTGTATGGGATAGGGCGAAGACTGTAATCCTTTTAGTATTTGTGGGTTCTAAGGATTTTAGCCAGCTCTGGTCATCTGCAAAGTATGGTGATATATTAGTTTTCTGTGGCTTCCGTAAAAAATTATCACAAATTTCAAATAAATTTGTGATAATTGTGGCTTAAAACAAGAGAAATATATTCTATTACAGTTCTAGAGGCCAGAAGTCCAAAAATCAAGGTTTCAGCAGGGCTGTACTCCTTCCAAAGGCTAGAGGAGATAATCTTTTCTTGCCTTTTCTTGGAAGCTCTGATGGCTCCAAGCATTCCTTGGCTCATGGCTGTATAATTCTCATGTGTGCTTTTATCTTCACATGGCCTTCACTTCTGTGTTTGTGTCTTCTCTTATAAGGACATTGGATTTAGGGCCCATCCAGATAATCTGGGATGATCTCATCTCAAGATCCTTAATTACATCTGCAAAACCTCTTTTTCCAAATAAGGTCACATTCTTAGGTTAGGGGTTAGGACATGTATGTATTTTTTGGCAGGCCACCATTCAACCCATTACAGGTATGGTTAGACAGACTAATTTTTTTAAGTTTCCTGCCCTTGTATTACAGCATTTATGACTAACTAAGAAGAGGCACTATGAAAATACAATAAACCATGTTAAAAATAAAAAGAAAAACATAGGAGTAGGGTTTTGAATTTTCTTTGTTTTTTTTCTCTGCTGCATCCAAGTGCCTGGCACATACTAGATGCTTAATACATATTTTTGAATGAGGAGAGTTCTGGAAGAAAAGTAAGAGATTCTAGGAGAGGAAGCATTTGAGCTAAGTATGAATGATGTGTTGCTCATTGCTTCTGAACATGGCTACAAGGCAAGATGGGATCTCCATTCTCAAAGCGTAGACTAAGGAGAATAAACAGCTAGACCTGGGGATGTGGAGAAGTTTACTTGGCTATACAATTTGTCCCCAAAATATAAAGCCAGAGTCCAAATTATAATGCCCAAAAAAGCATGGCAGAAATCAAGATTGTAATCCACTCCTGTAGATAGTCTATAGCATCATTATCTCAAGTAAAGATGCCAAGATAAATAGGTGTGATATTTTATATGGATTCATTTAGGCAGATTAAGATCCAATCAGAGGTAGTAATAGCCTTCTAGAGTAGAAACTATCAAAAATTAGGAAGCGTCATGATCCCAGGCAAGAAGATGGGAGCCCAGGGCTAGGATACAATCCTAACATGGAACGATCAGAGTGCTGTTTTTTAAAGTACAGGTAATGGACAATTTTGCATACTGGAGAAATATAGTAGAAGTTAAGAGAAGTCTGTGGATTAGTGGGCATGCATGTCCATATGTTATCACACATACACCACTAGGATGGGGAAGGTATTATTTTATGGCTGCTCCACCCAGGATCTTAGCTTAGAAAATGTCAGGGCTGAGCCATCAGAAGGTCCTCCATGTCAGAAGGTAGGCTGGATCAGGAAAGGGCTGACATTTTTGGCAGATGAAAATATGGAAGGAAGCACAGTCCAGTCAGAGAGAATACATGATAAAATGCACAGGGAAATACAAAACTTGTTTCAAAAATGGTAGATAATGCATGGCTTATCTACCATTTGTTTGGGAAATGAAACTATAAAGTTCCATAGGGTGCCAGTCCTGGATAGGGAAATGAGGAATGTTTATTTATGTACTTTGTCTCATTTAATTTTATGGCAATATTTCAGGGTTCCCTTGAGAAATTAAAGGTTAGCTGGGCTAAGTAACTTGCTCAGGTTTAACCAGCAGAATGGATAGGATTCCAATTTAGGGTTGTCTGACTTCAACTGATATGCTCTTTCCATGGGATATAAGACCAGCTCTTTACTCCCACTTCAGAAAGTGAAAGAGGCTCCCCAGGAGTGATTAGCACAATACTGAACATGTACGTGTTTTGAAGAAGAGAAACGGATGCTATAAATAAGTACAGCTGGGAGATGACTGCAATAATCCGGGTATAAGAAGACAAGTCTTGAACTAGAATGATAATAGTAGGAATAACATCATAAGTTTTGCTAGCCAAAGTTAACACTGTATCTGTCCCAGAAGTCCACATGATATATTTAACCATGTAGAGTTTAACTTAAAAAAATTTACTTTAATTGTTTCAGGAGGTGAGATAGAAGAATAGAAGGTGCACTTTTTTTTTTTTTTCTTGAGACGGAGTCTCAACATGTGAGCCTCATTCTTGTTTTGGAAAAAAAATTACCGTTTTTTTCTAATGATTAACATAAGGATACTTTAAAATATAAAAGAATTCAGCATTTTTAATTTCAAATGTTACGAGGGCCATTTATTAAATAATTTTGCTTCCCAAAGTAGTTTGATGATTTATGAATGACAGAGATGGTAAAAATCTCAGATGAAAAGTGTTACATCAGCTAAAAATATTTACAGTATTTTAATTTATGACAACTAAAGAACAGTGGAATGTTTTGTAATTCAGAATATAGATTGTCATTTAAAAATTTAAACCTGTTTTTATAACTTCATTTTTGTAACATTAGCTATAGAGATAGTTGGGTAGAGATGGCAGCTAATGAATTACTCATACTTCACTTGACTCCAATTTCTTAACCATAAAATCACAAAACCATCACAGAATTGGAAATATGAATATTAACCACCATCTACCAAACTCCAGGAGGAACTGTCACTGAGTGAAGCCTAAATATAGACCTGCCCCAAAAGTACAAAACCCAAAGTAGGGAAAACAATGCCGGTTGGAAATATGGGTTTTGGAACTGCACTGTCCTGAGTTTGAATTCTCAGCTTTCTCTGAATAATCTATGCCCTCATCTGTAAATGGAAGACAATTATTTCTCTTTCAGAGGGTTTCTGTAAGCATTAAATGTCATAATACGTAAAGTGCTTAGCAAATGTAAAATGTAAGTGCTTAGAAAAGTTCTGGGCTCATTTTAAGAGATTAATAAAGGGAGCTGTCATGATTAGAGAGATTGTTCTCCCTCTCCCATCATGTTGCTGACCTTGGAGATGCAGGGTATTTGTAGAAACTGGTGATCACATTCTTACTGGGATTTTTTTCTAAAGCAATCAATGCAGCATCCTTCATTCCATGCATCAGTAACTCTTTTTTCGTTTGTTCATGGACTATAACATCAAGTAATGTAGTACAGCTGGAAGTAAATGTTAGGTGCATTGATTGCACCTTGAGATGTGCTGGCCATGGGAGGAAGGAGCAGGAGACAAGAAGAGCTGTGAGAATGAATGGTAGATTCTGTAGGCTTTTCACACATACAATTTGACAAGGGCAAATGACAAATAGATTCAAATTATGAAGAGTAATTTCCCTCTACATATCACACAATCAGGCAGCAGAAGCAGGAACAGATTCTTTTCCAGACCAGCAGATTCACAATAGGTAAATGCCTAATGGGCATGCAGATCATATGCACTGCATGAGTTAAGGAGGTGCCTCTGAGCCCCAGGTGAATAGTGAGGGGGGTGTCAAGGGAATCCTGCACTGGAGTTGGAATATAAATGCCAGGTCTGGTTGGCGTCTTCTCATTCCAAGATAAGAAAACAGAGAAAGAGCAAGCTGAGGTTAATAAAAGAATCTTAGAAATATGAAATGTTGCCAACTTAAACACAAGCAAAAGATCTGGATATATCTCTTCTCACCAAAGAAGATATACGGATAGAAAATAAGCATAAATAAAAAAGGTCAACATCATATATCATTAGGGAAATGCACTGTGTAGCTCTTATAGTAGCTAAAATCCAGAGAAACAAAACAAAACTGACAATATGTGAATTGCTGCTAAGGATTGGACAACAGGAACACTCATTCATTGTTGATGGGAATTCAAAATGTTACAGCTACTTGGAAGACAGTTTGGCAGTTTCTCACTTTGGGAGGCCAAGATGGGCGGATCACAAGGTCAGGAGATCCAGACCATCCTGGCTAACATGGTGAAACCCCGCCTCTACTAAAAATACAAAAAATTAGCTGGGCGTGGTGGCGGGCACCTGCAGTCCCAGCTAGTCTGGAGGCTGAGGCAGGAGAATGGCGTGAACCTGGGAGGCGGAGCTTGCAGTGAGCCGAGATTGCGCCACTGCACTCCAGCCTGGGTGACGGAGCGAGACTCTATCTCAAAAAAAACAAAACAAAACAAGACAGTTTGGCAGTTTCTTACAAAGCTAAACCCAGTCTTCCCATACAATCTACCGATATACTCCTAGATATCCTGGGTAATCACACATCCAACTGATTTGCAAACTTGTATGCACACAAGAACCTGCATGTGAAAGTTTATAGCAGCTTTATTTAAATTGCCCAAAACTGGAAGCAACAGAGCTGTCCTTTAACAAATGAATGGGCAAATAAATTGTAGTACAATTATTTCATGATAAAATATTCAATGATAAAAAAATAAGAGCTATCAAACCACATGTCTTAGGTGTGTATTGCTAAATAAAAGAAGTCATTCTGAAAAGGCCATTTATATAACATTAAACTACAGAAAAGGTGAACAAATCAGTGGTATATGCAGAATAATTCCAAATCTACATGAATACTCTACCTTCCAGGAGGGGCAGTGTAACTCTCTACTCTTTAAATGTGGGCTGTGCATTGTAGCATCCTTCTGAAGAGTACAGTATGGAAAGGAGGGAAAAAATAACTTTACATTGAAAAAAAGTCTGACAAACATCTTTGTCAAGTGATCGAAGTTAATATCAACGGTGATAAGCCATGTTGATAGTACGCAGGCTTGATATGATCAGGATGGCACTTTACCTGTGTGGCCTTCCTCCCCAAAACCCATAACCCCAGTCTAATCATGAGAAAAAGATCAGACAAATCCTAAATGAGGGGTGTATTAGTGTGTTCTCACACTGCTATGAAGAAATACCCAAGACTGGGTAATTTATAAAGAAAAGAGTTTTAACTGACTTACAGTTCCACATGGCTGGGGAGGCCTCAGGAAACTTACAATCATGGTGGAAGGGGAAGCAAACATGTCCTTCTTCACATGGTGGCAGGAGAGAGAAGTGCTGAGCAAAAGGGAAAAAGCCCCCTATAAAACCATCAGATCTCATGAGAACTCACTCTCTATCACCGAGAATAGCATGAGGGTAACTGCCTCCATGACTCAATTACCTGCCACTGGCTCCCTCCCGTGACACCTGGGGATTATGGGAACTACAATTCAAAGTAAGATCTGGGGGGGGACACAGCCAAATCATATCAAGGGACATGCCACAAAGTATATGACCAGTACTCTTCAAATCTGTCAAGGTCATCAAAAACAAGGAAAGTCTGAGAAACTGCCAACAGGAATCTAAGGAGACACAATGACTGGTATGGTCTCAATGTGTGCCCCAAATTCATATTGAAATCCTTACCCCTATGTGATAGTATTAGGAGGTGGAGCCTTTGGGAGGTGATTAGGTCATGAAGGTACTGCCCTCATGAATGGGATTAGTGCCCTTGTATTATATAAAAGAGACGCCAGAGATCCCTCATCCCTTCTACCATGTGAGGATATGATGAGAAAGCACCATCTACGAGGAAGCAATTCACCAGACACCAAATCTCACTCCTCGGTCTTGAACTTTCCAGCCTCCAGACTGCAGGAAGTAAATGCCTGTTATTTATAAGCCACCCAGTTAATTGTATTTTGCTATAGCAGCCCAAGCAGACTAAAGACAATGACTGAATGTAATGTGAAAACCTGGATGAATCCATGCTTTGAGTTAGGAATTTAGCCCCACCTACATTTCGAAACTTTGGGGTTCAACAGAGTTGAGGGAATCTTCTGTGGTTCACAAAACACTCTAATCCTTGGGCTATATAGGCTACCAACTCTGTTGCTTGAGATCTGGAAACAAAGTTCATCTCTTGGCATTCCCCTCCCCACCACTGCACCTACCTGCTAACCCTGGTCAAGTATTTAATGCACCTAGTAGATTTTATTTTATTTTTCAACTCAGAGTTTAGTGTGTTTCCTAATTTCACAAAGACAGAGTTTGCTATTTCTCATTCTTCTCTTTTTAAAAGTTGATTTTTGCATGGAAAGAGGGAAAGAAATATCCTCATCATGCTTACCCTGAAAGCCCAAATCATTTTAATTTTAAAGACAAGAATTAAAAAGGCAAGTTAACTGCAACACTCAACATTTCCCCTCACTCCTTTCTACTATCTTGTATTAGTTTTAAATTTTGAGAAAGTAGATTGCAATGGTGTTTTGTGGCATCTTTTAAAACTTTATAGCAGCCAGAACAGTAATGTCATATATATATATTTTAGTATAACAGCAACAGTATAATTGCTGAAACAAAAAATAAAATCCCTGTAACATTTTGCCAAGCTTCTAGTTAGTAGCAAGGAATTCTAACACAGACTGACATGTGATTTCAAGATTCTGCCTAAACCTTGCAATAAAATTCCTCATATTTAAGAGTTTGCATTGCCCCAAATAGAACTTTTCTATTAAGGTATTTATTCCTACTATATATGAGGTATTGAGACTCAGTACCAGTTGAATTTGACTTTTCTAAGTTTGTGGAAAATAGTACATAAGATTTGATATTGCTATCAAATTTTCCCCAAAATTATTTTTGTTATATTAATTTATTTTCTTTCCCGTATACCCACTTGGTATACATTAAACAGGAGGGCTCAAGAAATAACAATGTGCTATGAATACACTGCAGCAAGTTAGCAATTTACATTTACAGGATTTATCTGCTAAAGGTGCTGTAGAAAATAAAAACAGTAATGAAGATCCCTTTTAAAAGAAAGGTATAGAGGCATGAGGCTCAAATAACCCTCTTTAAGATTTCACTGAAAAGAAAATATGTGAGATTTTTCTATAACTTTCTACCTATTCCCAAACCTTCTATCTCTTTAAATAAGCAAAGATAGTTCTCCGTTAGCCTTCTTTGCAATATTTGGGCTGCTTACACTGCTGTCGGAGCAGCATCAGGTGCACATACCTCCAGGGATTAGGGAATATGTGTTCTTTGTAGATTGCGTAAAGTTGGGTGCTGTCCTTTGGAGAGTATGCAGACTGCCACCTAGGCTTCTGCCTTCTGCCCTCAGGCATCTGTGCTTGTTCCCAGGGACATTTCAGCCCAGCAGAGCAGCCTTTACTAATAGTCTTTGGGACATTTCATTAGGCTAATGATCTAATGGGACATTTCAGCCTCGCAGGGCAACCTTTACCTCTTGGCCTTTGTTTTCTACTTCCTCCTTCTTCATTGAAACTGTATTTATTTTAAATGTGTTCTAACTTCACAGGGGCTACTATTTTAGCAGAGTTTAATCTTTTAAGATTGTCATTTCATCTGTACTAAGCTGTAGTATATATGATCAAGGGGTCAAAAGACCCTGGATCTGAAGGCAGGTGACTTGTGTTCAAGCCCAGAGCCACACACCTTCCCAGCCAGTAACTGCAAGGGAACCATTCACCTGTGTGCCTCACTTTCCTCCTGCTTCGAAGGAAGCTGAAGGTGGTAGCACTGACCTCAAAGGGTGATTGAAAGGATTCCATGAATTAATGTAAAGCTCTTGGTACCAGTAAGCTCCTACAAAAAGGTGTCTATTGTAATTCTACTCGTTATATGTTTTTCTTTTGTTTTTGTTTTGTTTTGGTTAGGTTTGGTTGGTTGGTTGGTTTTTTGAGACAGAGTCTCACTTTGTCGCCAGGCTGGAGTGCAATGATGCCATCTAGGCTCACTGCAACCTCCGCCTCCCGGGTTCAAGCAATTCTCCTGCCTCAACCTCCCAAGTAGCTGGGACTACAGGCATGCGCCACCGCGCCTGGCTAATTTTTGTATTTTTAGTAGAGACGGGGTTTCACCATGCTGGCCAGACTGGTCTCGACCTCCTTGGCCAGACTGGTCTCAAACTCCTGACCTCATGATCCGCCCGCCTCGGCCTCCCCCAAAGTGCTGGGATTACAGGCGTGAGCCACCGCGCCTGGCCTTTATTTTGTTTTTAATCATTGTATGTTTTTCTTCTCTATTGTTGCTATGATCTAAATATGGCTCCCAAAATTCATGTGCTGGAAATTCAATCCCCAATGCAACAGTGTTGGGGGGTGGGGCCTAATGGGAGGTGTTTAGCTCACAAATGGATTGATACCACTGTAAAAAGGGCTTGCCAGAGTAGGTTTGCTCTTTTCTGCTTTTTCTACAAGTGAGGACACAGACTTGGTCTCTCTCTTGCTGTTCCACCTTGTGAGCGTGCAGTAAGAAGGCACACACCAGGTGCATTCATCTTGGGCTTCCCAGCCTCCAGAACTGTGAAAAATAAACTTCTTTTTTGTATAAATTACCCAATCTGTGATATTCTGTTATAGCAGCGTAAAACAGACTAAGACAATTGTCATATTTTATCTTCTTTCAGTTTTTAAGCTTCCTGATTTTAGTTTTTAAGCTTCCTGATTTTACCATTTCTCTCTTAAATGGTTGTATTTTTTTCTTAATATTTTTATACTACTGTAATCTTTTACTTTGTCCTTCAAAGATTAGGTATTTTTGTCTCTTTCATTTATTTCTCAAATTTTATCATTGTAATTACCTTCACTTCTTTCACAGTTGCATTTGTTTTATTCCTGAGCCTTTTTCCTTTTTCTCCTTTTATATATTACCTCTCTCTTTGTTGAGCCCTTTTAATTTTATGTGGTTCTGAGGTTTTGTTTGATAAAACTTGCTTTTGCTTTATCTATATTTTGTTTACTCAGTTATGGCTCAACTTTTAAATATCTCCTACGTTTGCTTCTTTTTTTATTTTTTTATTTTTTATTTTATTTATTTATTTATTTTTAGACGGAGTCTCACTCTGTCGCCCAGGCTGGAGTGCAGTGGCGCGATCTCTGCTCACTTCAAGATCCGCCTCCCTTATTCACGCCATTCTCTTGCCTCAGACTCCCGAGTAGCTGGGACTACAGGCGCCCGCCACCACGCCTGGCTAATTTTTTAATATTTTTTAGTAGAGACGGGGTTTCACCATGTTAGCCAGGATGGTCTCCATCTCCTGACCTCGTGATCCGCCCTCCTCAGCCTCCCAAAGTGCTGGGATTACAGGCGTGAGCCACTGCGCCCGGCCACTTTTGCTTCTTTTATTCTTTCTGTTTTTTGCACTTTAGTCTCTTAATTGCTGCTCTTCTTAAACTTTTGCCTTTGTGAGTTTATCTATTTCTAATTTCTTCAGCATCTTGACATTGGTTCTTTGACTTCTTTCATTGTTTATTTCATACAGGCACAGGAGTATAGAAAAAAGGACTGTATGGAGCAGGTGCCTCAATAGCAGGAATGATTAGTACCTCTCTGCTTCCAGTTCCCCCTCCTCCCTGGCTGTCCCTCTGGCTCCCATTAATGAAGCTCATGCTTATGTTATTCAATGTATTTCTGTATATATCTATATAATATTTATATATAACATATATAATATTTTTATATGTAATATTATATATAGATATATATATTATAAATATCTATAATTGATGTATATAAATAATTTTATGTCCAGGCATGGTGGCTCATGCCTGTAATCCCAGCACTTTGGGAGGCCAAGGCCGGCAGATCACTTGAGGCCAGGAGTTCGTGACCAAACTGGCCAACATGGCAAAACCCCGTCTTCACTAAAAATACAAAAATTAGCTGGGTGTGGTGCTATGCACCTGTAATCCCAGCTACTCGGGAGGCTGAGGCACAAGAATTGCTTGAGCCTGGGAAGTAGAGGCTGCAGTGAGCCAAGACTGCACCACTGCACTCCAGCTGGGGCAACAGAGTGAGACTCTGTCTCAAAAATAAATGAATAAATTTTATATTTACATATAAATAATTTACATATATAATTTATATATAATATATAAAAATGTATAGATAATAAATATATCTTTTAAATAATTTATATGTAAAATATATTTATATAATATATAAATATATATTTTATATAATTTATAATAATTTATGATACATAAATATAAAGATATATTTATCTATACTTAGAGATAAATATATGTAGATATTTATATATTTATATATTTATACACACATCTATATTTATATATAATATATACATATATAACTCTATATGTCTCTCTATATAAAAACATGTATGAATATATATATCTATATACACTATATATTTATATACGTATATTCTATATGCACTATATATTTTAATGTATATGCAGTATATATTCTATACATACTATACACACTTTATATATATTATATACATAAATATTTATATATTATATTTCTATGATACATATTTATATATGTATTTATTTATATATCTACACACACACACAAACTGAGTAACTCGGGATACCCACAGGCTAAAAATCTTCCCTAGGACCATAACAAAGTTTATTAAAATGGCACATTTATATTGCTGGAATAATGCTATGTTCATTTATTTAAAAGATTATTTATTTTCTGATTAGAAAGGTAATAGATACTCAGGAGAAAATCTTGAAAATTCAAGAAATTATTACAAAATAAAAACCAAAAATTACCTACAATCCCAGTAACCTGAGATCACCAACTTTATTTTCCAGTATGTTTCTTTCCTCTCAGACTTTTTCGATGAATATATCTGTATATTTTTTCTTTAGAATTAGGATTATACTATATGTAGTAATACAGTCAGCATTTTTCTACTTATCAACATATAGTGATTATTTTTCTTTGCCTTAAAAATCTTTCTAAAAATCAGTTGTAATGGTTCCCTATATGCCACTCACTAGATATGTCATGTTTAAGCATGCCTCTGTGTTTTTTGTTGTTATTGTTATTTCTGCTCATGCTTGATCTTATCTCTCTATTGGAAGTTAGATGGTCTTAGCTCATAGTCTATGCCACATGTACAATAGGAGGGGACATACTAGATAAAGATCATGCACAGCTTATCTTTAATAAGTTAGGAGCTAGATGATGATGGATCTCTGGGCTAAGAATCACAAACTCAAATGGCCATCAGGGCCTAGCAGGTAATGTAAACACAGGGCCTGGTCCACGCATGGTGGCAACAATAGGGAGCGATGAGGACTATGGTGAACCAGAAAGCATGGGCCCTTATAAAGACAGCAGCTTCACCCAGCTCAAAACGATTGTTTCTACGCCTGAAGTCAGGTCCTGGTCTTCTCATTTTTTTCAAGAGAAGCCAGAATTCAAATTTTTGATGTATCATCTGATTTTTAAAAATTGACAACTAGTGGAATATTTTAGGAAACACTATTTGAGCCAATACTATGCAAGACAAATGAAACTGAGAGTTAGACTCAGTCCATGGGCCACGAGTCTGAGGCCTCTACATTAGCTGGGTTCTTATGGAAAGAGCCAAGTTAAGAATTAGAAAACTGGATCCTCTTTGAATCATAAAATTTGATTGAAGTTTATTGTACTATTATAATTTTAGTTTCATCTATCAACCAGACATAGACAAAGGGTAGGTTCTATCCTTTTGAAACAGACTCAGGAGCACATCCATAATAAGGTATCCAGGTGAGAGGCCCAGAAGCACTCAAGACTGTGACCCCCTCCTACCTTGAGAAAAAAGTGTATGCAAAGGGCAGTGTTGGGAGGGGAAGGGGCTGTCTCCATTCCCTCAGCTCTACTGTTAGCGCAAACTGCCACCCTGACACAGGTGAGGAACCTGAGAATGATGGCTTTCAGAGACATCTAAATCTGCATAAAAATATGACTGTGCAGAACCTTGAAAGAAAGATTGGGGATATGGAGAGCTTCAGAGGTTCAGGATACAAGAGAGATGCTGTGAACTAAAGTTCACCTTCCGACATACTTCCTCCCGCCCTGGTCTACAGGGCTTCAAGATTATGTCAAAACTCAGCATTTCAGACTGGTAAAGGATCATTCAGGGCCTGAATAAGACAAGATCATGGAGAAATAATAATGGTTATAGTGCTGGTTTCTTCAAGGACAGCTGAAATTCAGCCCCAAGAGCATGCTAATTTTGAGACTTAGTTGGGGTAGGAAGTCAGCATTTATTCTTTCAACAAGTTTTCATTAAGTGCTTATTATGTGATAGGCTCTTTACTAAATTCATGGAAATTCAACTGTGAACATGATAGACATGATCTCTTATAATCTGGGGGAAGAGATGGGGGTAACAGATAACTAAACAGGCAATTATAATCTGGTATTAATATAATAATGCTACAACAGGAGAGGTATAAGGTGTGATAGAAAACTACCTAACCCAAACTGGGTGTCTTAGAAGGATAAGCTGAATGAATTATATAATTTGTTAGGGTTGTCTGTGCTTGGAGGAGAAGGAGCTGAAGTAGAAAAACTGTTCCACACAAAGGAACATGTGCATGAAAATATTCAGATATCAGAGAGAGCCTGATGCCTTAGAAGAACTGACAGAAGCTTATGGCTAGATAATTGAGTAGCAGGGGTGAAGCAATGAGACATGAGAAATCCAAGGAGATCCAGTACCCTAGCTAAGGCACTTGAAGAGGAATCCCAATAGTGGTTATGAATTTAAGTAATTGGTCAATAGCAACTATTCTTTGGCTAGTGGATTGAGTTGGTGCAGGGAGCAGGACTCTACTCTCAGAGAAAAGGGAGGGTTAGAGCCTGGCAAGGTACAAGGGGCTACCCAAATGGACTAGAGTTGAAGACGGTGAAGAGTTGGGTGCTATTCAAAGATTGAGGCAAAAGCTTTGTTGTACAAATTGGTCTAAGGCTACAGTAATATGACTAATTCCCACTGGGTGTGGACATCTATTATTCTGTTTTCATACTGCTATAAACAACTGCCTGTGACTGGGTAATTTTTAAAGGAAAGAGGTTTAATTGACTTACAGTTCAGCATAGCTGGGGAGGCCTCAGGAGACTTACAATTATGGAAGAAGGTGAAGGGGAAGCAAGGCGCCTTCTTCACAAGGTAGCAGAAAGGAAAAGTGCCAAGTGAAGGGAGAAGAGCCCCTTATAAAACCATCAGATCTCATGAGAACTCACTATCATGAGAATAGCATGGGGGAAACTGCCCCCATGATTCAATTACCTCCACCTGGTCTCTCCCTTGACATGTAGGGATTATGGGGATTACAATTCAAGATGAGATTTGGGTAGGGACACAAAGCCTCATCATATCAGTACATAGCTGCATGATTAGGATTGGTTCATGGCTGGAGCTAGACTGTGGAAAGTGGAGCCTAGGTTAGATGGCATCAATTAGTTATTTCTCCTGTGAGAGAGAGACAGGAATGAATAGGTAAGTTACTAACATAGCAAGTATCCTATCCACTGAGTTCTTAGTTGAACTTGTTTTCTAATTTTTTTTAAGAAAAATTAAACAGAATTTCAGGCTCTTGAAGGGGACCTCTTCGAAATTAGTTACTTTAAGAAACCCCATATACACTGCATATGTGATAATTCAGAAATTCTATTATGGAAAAAATTAGTCCTGCTAATATATTAAAGGCAATTAAATTGCAATTTGGCAATAAAGCTTAAATAAACAAGCAAAAAAGTCATATATGAAATGAACAAATAATTTCAGGCCTCACTTCATGTTGAAAAAGATTTTTCCATGCTTCCATTACAGATTTATTAATTAGAAACACATTAGTAGCTGAGAATTGAAATGAGCTTATGCTAGACAGACACTCTAAGCCCAATAGCATAAACTCATGTTGCAGAAATAAAAATGTGTCTTTATAAACATCCATTAAGCATTAACCTCAAATTCTACAAACTAGCAACACAATGTGGAACGTTTTTAAATGTAAGCCAAGCAAAACAGCCAAATCAGGATTCACCTCTTCTCTAAACAAAGATGAAAAAGTGAACCACGTGCCATTGCTGTTCTCTTTTGTATATATATGCTCAAACAGTGCTTTTCAAACAGTTACCTGTGAATGAATATTTGATGTCATCTTATTCTCATCCTTAATGAAGACTTAATGGAAATATTTAATAGCATGCATAAATCATCATATCTCAGTGCATTCTCACAATGACTCCATGAGGTAAGTATTATTTAAAGCTTTGAGAGGATAATCAAGTTGTCCAAGGATGGAACTAGAGCTCATATTTTGATCTCATAACTCTAAATACAATATTATTTTTAATAAACACATTAATATGTTCTCTTTCTTTGTGAATAGGGGTTTTAATTCCAAAGAACTGTTTTCTTTCCTTTTCTTCTCTTTAAAAATCTTCATCTTTGATCTTTATCTTTTCAAGCTCACACATTAGGACACAAAATCTCTTCTTCCAGCTAGACACTAATATGCTCATTTAATTCTCAAACATTTATTAAGTTTCAACCATGCTCCTGTGTGGGGGTGAGTAGACAGGTCACCTGGCCCTACACTCATTCTATTAATATTAGAAGATCATGTTGAACCTATATACATTGCCACACAATAAGCCTATAAAAAGTTGACATGCAGTAATAAGATGGAATTAACCAATTTAAGTAAACCAGCTAGTTACCCCTTCCCAACAGGCAGGATCTAGGGAAACTGGATTGAGTCCAGACCTCAGACTTGAACTTGCTTTGGGCTACAGTATATGAAAATAGGACTGAGCAGAATCTTAGGTGGAACTGTGAAACAAAGATGAGCAGAACATTTTATTGGGGCATGCTGTCAAGCTATGGGAGTTGTAAAGAGGCAAGCTGGACATGTTTGAGCAAAAATGATCAAAAGACATGAGGCAAGAACAAATAGAATGCAAGAAGAAACAGATGAATCTACCATTATGATTATAGACTTCAATACCCCTCTATCAATAATGGATAGATCCAGGCAGGAAATTAGTAAGGATATTGTTGAACTCAACAACATGACCAATTAACTGGATATAATGGACATCTATTAAACTACTTCATCTGACAACAGCATAATACACATTCTTCTCAAGCTCATATGGAAAATTCACCAAGAATAAACTACACACTGAACAATAAAACACACATAAACAAATTTAAAATAATAGAAATAATATTGTATATGCTCTCACACCACAATAGAATTAAACTAGAAATCGATAGCCAAAAGATAGTTGGAAAATCCCTAAATACTTGGAGATTAAACAATACACTACTAAATAACACATAGGTTCCTCAAAAAATTAAAAATAGAACTACCATACAATCTAGCAATTGATTTTCTGGGTATATACCCAAAATAATTGGAATCAGGATCTCAAACAAATATGTGTACTTCCATGTTCATTGCATTATTACACAATAGCCAAGATATAGAAACAACCCAAATGTTCACTGATGGGAAAAATAATAAAGAAAATGTGGTATATACGTGCAATGGAATAGTATTCGGCCTTTAGAAGAAAGAAATCTTGCCATATACATCAACATGGATAAACCTGGAAGATATTAACCTAAATAAAATAAGCCAATTATAGAGGGACAAACACTGCATGATTCCACTTACATAAGGTATTTAAAAATAATCAAACTCATAAAAACAGAGAGTAGAATGGTAGTTTTCAGGGGAGTGAAGAAATGGTAGTGGGGAGGCAGAAATGGGAAGTTGTTCAATGGATATCTGGAGATATGCTGTACAACATAGCGCCTATAGTAAATACTGTACTAAGCGCTTAAAAATGTAAGGGGTAGATTTCATGTTAAGTGTTCTTATTACAAAGAAGAAGAAAGAGGAGTCTGAAGAAACTTTTGGAAGTGATGGATATGTATATTATCTTGATTGTGGTGATGACTTCATGTGTGTATGCATATGTCCAAGCTCATGAAGCTGTATACATTAAATATGTGCAATTTTTTATATATCAAGTATACCTAAATAAAGCTATTTAAAAAATGAAATGGGTTCCAAAAACTCACATAGGTCAAAGAAGAAATCTCAAAAGAAATTTTAAAATATTTTCAAGTAAATGAAAAGGAAAATATAACTTACTAAAATTTATGGGATATAGCAAAAGCAGTGCTTAGAGGGAGATTTATAGCATTAAATGCATATCTTAGAAAAGAAAGAAGGTCTTTCCTGATCCTCTCCCTCCTCCCAACACACACTGTTAGGCCCCAGTGTGTGCTGTTCCCCTCTATGTGTCCATGTGTTCTCATCATTTAGCTCCCACTTATAAGTGAGAACATGTGGTATTTTGTTTTATGTTCCTGCATTAGTTTTCTGAAGCCTCTAACTTCATCCATATTCCAGTAAAGGACATGATCTCATTCTTTTTTTATGGATGCATACTAGGCTTAATACCTGGGTGACAAAATAATCTGTACCACAAACCCCCATGACACAAGTTTATCTGTATAACAAACCTGCACGTGTATCCCTTCACTTAAAATAAAAGTTAAATAAAAAAGAAGAAAGATCTATAATTAATAGTCTAAGCTTCCAACTTAGGAAACTAGAAAAAGGAAAGTGAATTAAGTCTAAAGTAAGCAGAAGTAAAGAAATAATACAAATTAGAGGGGAAATAATGGAGAAACTGAAAATATTAAATAAATTAAACTGAAAACAGGAAATCAATGGAGAAAACCAACAAAACCAAAAGCTGCTTCTTTGAAAAGATAAATAAATGTGATAAGCCTCTAGCCAGGTTAACCAAGAAAAATGAGAGAGAGGACATAAATTATTAATATCAGAAATGAAAGAAGGAATATCACTATAAATCCCATGGATACTAAAAGTATATTAAAAGTAAACTATGAACAACCCTATGCCAACAAATTTGGTGACCTAGATAAAATGGACCAATTTGACCAAAACTCATATAAAAAGAAATAGACCATATGAAGTGGCCTTTGTCTATTAAATAAATTGAATCAATAATTAATAACCTTCTAAAACAGAAAGCACCAGGACAAGATGGGTTCCCTAATGAATTTTACAAAACATTTAAGGAAGCTCTATCATCTCTTTCAGAAGACAGAAGCAGAGGGAATACTTTATAACTCATTCTGAGTCCAGCCTTATCCTAATACCAAACTCAGACAAACACATTACAAGAAAACTAAACTATAAGCAATACCTTTCATGAACATAAATGCAAACATCTTCAATAAAATATTAGCAAATGAGATTCTACAATATATAAAATGGATTATACAACATGTCCTAGTGGGATTTATTCCAGGTATGCAAGTCTGGTTCATCATTTGAAAATAAATTAATGTAATCCATCGCATCAACTGGCTAAAGAAGAAAAATCTCATGGTCATATCAATAGAGATAGAAAAAGAATCTGATAAAACCCAATGCCCATTTATAACAAAAACTCATGGAAAATTTAGAGTAGAGGGAAACTTCCTCAACTTGCTAAAGAACATGTACAAAAATCCTACTTCTCATGTCATACTTAATAGTGAGAAACTAGAAGCCTTCCTATTAAGACTAGGACAAAATAGGGATGTCCTCTATCACCACACTTCCAATGTCATACTAGAATATCTAACTAATGCAATAAGAAAAGGAAATAGAAATAAAGAAAATAAAGTAAAAGGTATACAGCTTGGGAAGGAAGAAATGAAACCTATTTTGCAGATGATGTGACTGACTATGTAGAAAATCTGAAAGAATTGGGAATAAACCTGCTGGAATTAATAAGTGATTATAGCAAGTGATTATAGCAAGCAAAACTCCTAGAAGAAAACATGAAAAAATCTAGATGTCCTTGAGCTTGGCAATGAATTTTTAGATACACACCAAAGGCACAATCTATGAAAGAAAGAATTGATAAGCTGGACTTCAATATAATTTAAAACTTCTGCTCTGCAAAAGACACTTTCAAGAAAATGAAAAGACAAGCCACAGACTGGGAGAAAATTATTGCAAAAGACATACCTGATTAAAAACTGTTATCCAAAGTACACAAAGAACTATTAAACTCAACAATAATAAAGTGAAGAACCTGATTTTTTTTTTTTTTTTTTTTTTGAGACCGAGTCTGGCTCTGTCGCCCAGGCTAGAGTGCGGTGGTGCGATCTCGGCTCACTGCAAGCTCTGCCTCCCGAGTTCACGCCATTCTCCCACCTTGGCCTCAGGAGTAGCTGGGACTACAGGCACCCGCCACCTCACCCAGCTAATTTTGTTTTTGTATTTTTAATAGAGACGGGGTTTCACCATGTTAGCCAGGATGGTCTCCATCTCCTGACCTCAAGTGATCTGCCGGCCTCGGCCTCCCAAAGTGCCGGGATTACAGGTGTGAGCCACCATGCCCAGCCAAGAACCTGATTTTTTAAATGGGCAAAAGATCTAAACAGACACATCACAAAAAAAATACAGATAGCAAATAAATATATAAAAAGATGCTCAACATCATACACTGTAAGAGGATTGCAAATTAAAATAACACAAGAGTCAGGGAAGATGGTAGATAACATCATGCACTATAAGGGGACTGCAAATTAAAATAACACTTACAAGAGTCAGGGGAGATGGAAAATAGGAGACAGGGCTTGTTAACTTGTGGAAGGGATCTGAGTTATTAGGGGCAAATCCATATGGGTCTGCAGCAATCTCAATTCTTGCCTCCTCAGAAGAAAGAATTCTACTGAGGGGCATAAGGCAGAAAAAGGGACTGAGGCAAGTTTCAGAGCAGGAGTGGAAGTTTATTTTAAAAGGCTTTAGAAAAGGAAAGAAAGGCAAATATGCTTGGAAGATACCCAAGCAGGCACCTGAAGGCCTAGTGCAGTGTTTGACCTTGATACTAGGACATTATAGGCTGGTCCCTTTACCCATGATTCTTCCCTTAGGGTGGGCTGCCCGCATGCACAGTGTCCCCCTTACCCTTGGGAAGTGAGCATGTGCAGTGTGTTTAGGAAGTTGTACATATGCCCACCTGAGGCTTTCTTCCCTTTTCTGGTTGAGTGCCTCCAGAAAGTCATAGTCCGCCATTTTGTCTCTTAATATGCATACCCAGGAAGTTCCTTCTCCCTGAGCCTGCATTCAGTCAACACTTTAGTGCAACAGATGTGGACCGTCAGGAAATGGCCTCTCCCTGGCACCAGCTGCCAATTTATCACTTCTAGAGAAGCAATGAGATAATTGCTAAACCATCACCTGACATTCCTAGTGGGTGAGATAGCCCTCTCCTGCCCCACTCATGCCTGTCTAACTACCTGTAACAGGCTGATGTACAACTCTCACTTGGACAGACAGAACAGCATGTGGAGACTCATACTATGGACTTTTGCTCCAGGAACCACTGCAGGAGTGTACAAGGAAAACCAAAAGAAGTCACAGATCCTTAGAAAGAAGCAGCAGATCGCTGCAAATTCCAGGCAAAAAACTGAGTTTCCAAAGTGTGGAAGTGGGAAAATCTGCCTTAGAACACATATCTCCACTGGGGAACCTGAAAATCGAGATTATGGGAGAAGGATTTAGCTTTAACCAGAGCTGAAATAGATTTAGTATTAAATATAACAGTAGATGCAGCAATGGGAAGAGCCTTGCAGGCACTCCATTCTCTGGCTTGAATCCAGAGAAGCCATCCCTGACTATATTTCACAGGAGGCTTTGGGGAAGGTAGCTGGCAAAATTTGTGAGGGGTCACAAGGTGAAAGAAGTTTCCAACCAAACTTGGTAACAATTTTGACTGGCACAAAATCTTTTGAGCAGAATCCAGGGCAAACAGGAACTGCTGCAGAAAGGAGAGCAGGAGTTGCGACTGAGGGACAGTGTGGGCAGATGAGGAGGGGCATATCCTGAAAACCCTGTTTCCTTTCTCCGCAGGGAAGCTTATACTCTAGGCTAGGTCTGAGTCTCCTCTTCAAGCTGCCTGGAGGTAAACTTGGTGCTATTAGTGGGGTGTGCAGGGAGCAAGACTGGGCTTGCCAACTGCCTGGGAGCTGGGTGATGCCTATCACTACTGGCTTTCCCCCATTTCCCTAGCAACAGAGGCAGCCATAATCCCCTCTGAAACATAACCCCATTGGCCCAAGTACCACCCATCCCCCACAGTGGCTGCAGAAACCCCCACCTAAGGAGAGGCTGAGCTCAGACCCACCTAACCCTGCCCCCACCTGATGGAATTTCTCCATTGGTCCTGGTAGATGATCACAAAAGACATAAAATCTTGGGAGCTTTATCACCTCACCCATCACCTAAGAAAACCAAATATTTACCCTGGCCACCTTAGGGCAAGCTTATATCCCCCTCCTACTATTGCAGCTGGTGCTGTCTCAAAACTGCCACCTCCTGGCTGAAGGCCAACTCAGGACATTACAGCAACTCATGACAGAACAACCCTGCTCCAAGGAAGAAGAAAACAACAGCTAATTCCACTGCCTGCAACATCCTGGCTAACCAATGGTTCTGAATCTGTCCACATGACAACTTCACTGCTAGCGTAACCATCATTTGAGAAAGCCAGCACACTAAACATATCTACAACCAAGGACTCTCACAGAGTCTACTCCATTCCCCTGCCATCTCCACCAAAACAGGTGCTGATATTCATGGCTGGTAGATCTGAAGATGGATCACATCACAGGACCCTTTGCAGACATTCCCCAGCATCAGCCCAGAGCCTGGTAGCCCCACTGGGTGGCTAGACCCAAAAGAGCAATAAAAATCTCTGCAGTCTAGCTCACAGGAAGCCCCACCCCTATGGAAAGGAAGAGCGCACCACTTCAAGGGATTACCCTGTGGGACAAGATAATCTGAATAGCAGCTCTGAAGTTCCACATTTTTCCACTGAAATAGTCTGCCCAAATGAGAAATAATCAGAAAAGGATTACTCATAATATGACAAAACAATTTTCTATACCACTCTTAAAAGACCACACTGGCTCCCCAGCAATGGATCCAAACCAAGAAGAAATCTCTGAACTGCCAGATAAAGAATTCAGAAGGTTGGTTTTTAAGCTACTCAAGGTGATACCAGAGAAAGGTAAAAACCAACTTTAAGATATTTAAAAAAACAATACAGTATATGGATGAAAAATGCTCCAGAGAAATAGATAGAATAGAGAAAAAAAAATCACAACTTCTGGAAATGAAAGACATGCTTAGAGAAATACAAAATCCACTGGAAGGTTTCAACAATAGAATTGAACAACTAGAAGACAGAACTTCAGAGCTCAAAAACAAGGCTTTTGAATTAATCCAATCAGACAAAGAGAAAAAAGAATTTTAAAAAATGAACAAAACCTTCAAGGATTTGGGGATTATGTTAAATGGCCAAACCTAAGAATAATTGGTGTTCCTGGAAAAGAAGAGAAATCTAAAACTTTGGAAAACATATTTGAGGTAATAAGCCAGGAAAACTTCCCTACCTTGCTAGAGAGCTAGACATCCAAATAAAAGAAGTTCAAAGAATACCTGCGAAATTCATCACAAAAAAATCATCACCTAGGCAAATAGTCTTCAGGTTATCTAAAGTCAAGATGAAGGAAAGAATCTTAAGAGCTTTCAGGCAAAAGCATCAGGTGACATATAGAGGAAAACCTATCAGATTTACACTTAAACAAAATAATTGCCAGCTAAGAATTTTGTATCCGTAAAACTTATCTCATAAATGAAGGAGAGATAGTCTTTTTCAGACAAACAAATGCTGAAAGAATTCAACACTACCAAGCCAGCACTACAATAAATGCTAAAGGGAGTTCTAAACCTTGAAAAAAACCTTGAAATACACCAAAACAGAACCTCCTTACAGCATAAATCTTACATGCTTTATAGCCTATAAAACAATAACACAATGAAAAAAGCCCAAGGAATTCAGGCAACAACTAGCAGGATGAATAAAACAGTACTTCATATCTCAATACTAATGTTGAATATAAATGGCCTAAATGCTCCACTTAAAAGATACAGAAAGGTAAAATGGATACAAGTCCACCAACCAAGTATCTGCTGTCTTCAAGAGACTCACCTAATGCATAGGGACTCATATAAACTTCAGGTGAAGGGGTGGAAAAAGATATTCCATGCAAATGGACATTAAAAGTGAGCAGGAGTATCTGTTCTTATACCAGACAAAACAGACTTTAAAGCAACAACAGTTTAAAAAGACAAAGACAGATAATAATAAAAGGATCAGTCCAATAGGAGAATATTATAACCCTAAATATATATGAATCTAACACAGGAGCCCCCAAATTTATAAAACAATTATTACTAGACATAGGAAATGAGACAGACAACAACACAATAATAGTAGGGGACTTCAATACTCCACTGACAGCACTAGACAGGTCATCAAGACAGAAAGTCAAAAAAGAAGCAGTGGACTTGAACTATACCCTAGAACAAATGAACTTAACAGATATTTACAGAACATTCTACCCAATAATTGCAGAATATACATTTTTTTCATCAGCACATGGAACATTCTCCAAGACAGACCATATGATAGGCCACAAAACAAATCTCAACAAATGTAGGAAAATCAAAATTATATTAAGTACCCTCTAAGATCACAGTGGAATAAAAGGGGAAATCAATTCTAAAAGGAATCCTCAAAACTATATAAAAACATGGAAATTAAATAATCTGCTCTTGAATGATCTTTGGGTCAACAATGAAATCAATATGAAAATTAAAAAATTATTTGAACTGAACAATAATAGTGACACAATTAGAACACAGCAAAAGTGGTGCTAAGAGAAAAGTTTATAGCATCAAATGCCTAATCACAAATCCGAAAGAGCACAAATAGACAATTTAGGTGCTAAGGTCACGTCTCAAGGAACTAGAGAAACAAGAACAAACCAAACCCATATCCAGCAGAAGAAAGTAAATAACAAAGGTCAGAGCAGAACTAAATGAAATTGAAACAACAGCAACAACAACAAAAATACAAAAGATAAATAAAACAAAAAGGTGGTTCTCTGAAAAGATAAACAAAATTGATAGACCATTAGCAAGATTAACCAATAAAAGATCCAAATAAGTTCAATTAGAAACAAAATAGGAGATATTACAACCAATATCACAGAAATACAAAATATCATTCAAGGCTACTATGAATGCCTTTACACACACCAACTAGATCTAGAGGAGACAGATAAATTCCTGGAAATATATAATCCTCCTAGATTAAATCAGGAAGAAATAGGAACTCTGAGCAGACCAATAACAAGTAGCCAAACTGAAAGAGTAATTTTAAAATTGCCAACAAAAAAAAGTCCAGGACCAGATGGTTTCACAGCTGAATTCTATCAGGCATTCAAAAAAGAATTGGTAGCAACCTTACTGAAACTATTCCAAAAGATAGAGAAAGAGGAAATCCTTTAAATCATTCTATGAAGCCAGTATTACCCTAATACCAAAACCAGGAAAGGACATAACAAAAAAAAGAAAACTACAGACCAATATCCCTGGTGAACATAGATGCAAAAATCCTCAACAAAATACTAGCTAACCAAATCCAACAGCATATCAAAAAGATAATATACCATGATCAAGTGGGTTTTACACCAGGGATGCAGGGATGGTTTAACATAGGCAAGTCAGTAAATGTGATATATCACATAAACAGAATTAAAAACAAAGATCATATGATCATCTCAATTGATGCAGAAAAAGCATTTGACAACATCCAGCACCTCTTTATAATTAAAACCCTCAGAAAAATCTGTATAGAAGGGACATATTTCAAGGTAATAAAAGCCATCTATAATAAACCCACAACCAACATTATACTGAATGAGGAAAAGTTGAAAGCATTCACCCTGAGAACTGGAAAAAGACAAGGATGCCCACTTTCACCACTTCTATTCAACATAGAACTGGAAGTCCTAGCTAGAGCAATCAGACAAGAGAGAGAAATAAAGGGCATCCAAATCAGTAAAGAGGAAGTCAGACTGTCACTGTTCACTGATGATATGATCGTATGCCTGGAAAACCCTAAAGACTCATCCAAAAAGCTCCTAGATCTGATAAATGAATTCCATAATGTTTCAGGATAAAGAATTAAGGTACGCAAATCAGTAGCACTGCTATACACCAACAATGATCAAACAGAGAATCAAATCAAGAACACAACCCTTTTTACAACAGCCAGAAATAAAATACTTAGGAATATACATAACTAAGGAGGTGAAAGCTCTCTACAAGGAAAACTAAAAACACTGCTGAAAGAAACAAATGGAAATACATAGATGACACAAACAAATGGAAATACATCCCATACTCATGCATGGGTAGAAAAAACACTGTGGAAATGACCATACTGCCAAACCCAGTCTACAAATTCAATGCAATTTGCCTCAAAATATCATGATCATTCTTCACAAAACTAGAAAAAAAAATCCTAAAATTCATATGGAACCCAAAAAGAGCCCACATAGCCAAAGCAAGACTAAGCAAAAAGAACAAATCTGGAGGCACCACATTACCTAACTTCAAACACACCTCTTTATGATTAAAGCAAAAAGAACAAATCTGGAGGCATCACATTACCTAACTTCAAACTATACTAAAAGAATATAGTTACCAAAACCAGCATGGTACTCGTATAAAAACAGCATGGTACTGGTATAAAAACAGGTATGTAAACCAACAGAACAGAATAGATAATCCAGAAATAAAGCCAAACACTTACAGCCAACTGATCGTTGACAAAACAAACCAAAATATAAAGTTGAAAAAGGCTGCCCTATTCAACAAATGGTGCTGGGATAATTGGAATAAATAGAGGAATGAAGCTGGATCCTCATCTCTCACCTTATATAAAAATCAACTCAAGATGGATAAAAGACTTGAACCTAAGACCTGAAACCTTAAAAATTCTAGAAGATAACATCAGAAAAACTCTTCTAGACATTGGCTTAGGCAAAGACTTCATGACCAAGAACCCAAAAGTAAATGCAACAAAAACAAAGAAAATAGATGGGACCTAATTAAGTTTAAGTTTCTGTAGAGAAAAATAAATAATCAGCAGAGTAAACAGACAACCCACAGAGTGGGAGGAAATATTTGAAAACTATGCATCTAAAGAAGGACTAATATCCATAATCTACAAAACTCAAATAAATCAGCAAGAAAAAGGAAATAATCCCCATCAAAAAGTGGGCAAAAGATATGAATAGACAATTCTCAGAAGAAGATATACAAATGGCCAACAAACATGAAAAAATGCTCAACATCACTAATTAACAGGGGAAATGCAAATCAAAAACACAATGAGATATCACCTTACTCCTGCAAGAATGGCCATAATTAAAAAATAAAAAAAATTAATGTTGGCATGAATGTGGTGAAAGGGAACACTTTTACACTACTGGTGGGAATGTAAACTCCTACAACCACTATGGAAAACAGCATGGAGATTCCTTAAAGAATTAAAAGTAGATCTACCATTTGATCCAATAATCCCACTACTGGGTATTCACCCAGAGGAAAAGACATCATTCCAAGAAAAAGACACTTGCACACACATGTTTATAGAGCACAATTCACAATTGCAAAAATATAGAAACAGGCTAAATGCCCATCAACCAATGAGTGGATAAAGAAAATGTGATACACACACACACACACACACACACATATCATGGAATACTACTCAGCCATAAAAAGGAACAAAATAATGGCATTCACACAACCTGGATGGAGTTCAAGGCCATTATTCTGCTAAGTGAATTAACTCAGGAATGGAAAACCAAACATTCAACCTCCACCTCCCGAGTTCAAGTGATTCTCCTGCCTCAGCCTCCTGAGTAGCTGGGACTACAGGCGCATGCCACCATGCCCAGCTAATTTTTGTATTTTTAGTAGAGACAGGGTTTCACCATGTTGGCCAGGATGGTCTCAATCTCTTGACCTCATGATCCGCCCACCTCGGCCTCCCAAAGTGCTGGGATTACAGGCATGAACCACTGCACCCAGCCATTTTGTTTTGTTTTGTTTTCACTTATAAGCAGGAGCTAAGCTATGAGGACTCAAAGACATAAGAATGATATAATGGATTTTGGGGACTCAGGGGGAAGTGTGGGAGGGGAGTGAGGGATAAAAGACTACACACTGAGTAGAGTGTACACTGCTCAGGTGATGGGTGCACCAAAATCTCAGAAATCACCACTAAAGAACTTTTCCATGCAACAAAACACAGCCTGCTCCCGCAAAACTATTGAAATATAAATAAATAAATAAATAAATAACACTACTCATCTATTAGAATGGCTAAAATCCAAAACTCTGACAACACAAAAGTGCTGACAAGGATATGGACTAACAGGAACTTTCATTCATTCCTGGTGGGAATGCAAAATGGGAAAGTCACTTAGAATATAGTTTAGCAGTTTCTTACAAAGCTCAACACATTCTTACCAATGACCCACAAGTCATGCTCTTTGATTTACCTAAATGATTTGAAAACTTATGTCTAGATAACCCATACATTGATATTTATAGGAGCTTTATTTGTGCAGGTTGAGAATCTCATATCTGAAATGCTTGGGACCAAAAGTGTTTCAGATTTTGAATGTTTTCAGGTTTTGGAATATTTGTATATATATAATAAAATATCTTGGGGATGGGGCCCAAGTCTCAACATGACATTTCTTTATGTTTTATATATACCTTATATATATATGTTATATATATAGCCTGAAGGTAATTGATAGAATATTTTTAATAATTTTGTGCATGAAACAAAGTTTGTATACATTAAGCCATCAGAAAGCAAATATGTCACTATCTCAGCACTTGTGTAGACAATCTGTGGCTGTTTGGCATCACCATCATTCCTGACTCTGAATTTATAGCTACCAATAAACAATCATTTTCTCATATTTATTCACATGTAAGTACTTAACAGTAAAAAAAAAAGATATATCATTAATACAGTAAAAAGAAATGTGTTCAGGATAAATAAGCAGCATAGTAGCATCATTAGGATACTTGTATCAGCTGTTAAGCAACAGCAGGAACTAACAATGGCACGTGAGTTCAGTTGTGGAATTTTCCACTTGTGGCATCATGTTGGTGCTCAAAAAGTTTTGGATTTTGAAGCATTCTGGATTTCAGATTTTCTGACTACAGATGCTTAGCCCATAATTAACAAAACTTGGAAGTAACCAAGATGTCCTTCAATAGGTGAATAGTAGAACAAACTGTGGTATATCCCAACAGTGGAATTTATTCAGCACAAAGAAGAAATATGCTGTCTAGCTATGAAGAGACAGAAGAACTTTAAATGCATATTGTTATGTGAAAGAAGCCAATCTGAAAAGGTCAACATTCTGTATGATTCCAAGTATACAACATTCTGAAAAAAGGCTTAGTAATACAAACTACCAGTCTTATGAAAGATTGAACCACAGAAAGGCACAATACCTAGACAAAAGAAATAATCCAAGGCTGCCAAGAAAAGGGCCTGAAATGTCCAAGTTACAGGAAAGGATATTGGGAGAAGAATAAACTAGTTTTGATGAGTGATTATTTATGGGATAGGGGGGAACAGGGAGAAGTCAACAGTGACCTCAAGGTTCTCCATTGGTGGTACAGAAAAACAGGGGACATGTATCTCTCCGAACCAGGACAAGTTAGGAGAGGACAAGCAGTTCTTGATGGAAGGTGGTGAGCTAGGTTCATCCAGGTTACATTTTAGTTTCCAAGTAGAAACATCCAGTGAATAATTTTGAATGTGTGACAGACACTCAGAAGACAGATTGAGATACAGAGTTGAAAGCCATCTGCTTTAAGCTGTTAGAAGACACAAGCACCAATGAGATCCAGAGGTATAGAGCAGCAAGAAAAGCAAAGGGCAGGAAACGGACTATCTCTGTGGCTGTCTGCCTGAAGAGCTCAAGCTCCTAGATCACAGGTGGGCTGTAGAACAAAGTCACCAGGCATCCGTCACTCCAAACTCTGCCTTTGAGATCCTCCTCCTCCAATGTAAATCTAAGGTAATTAATCAAATGAGACAAAAACTTCCAGAGATTTGCTCTTCTTTTGTGCTAACAATCTTTCCTCTCTAGTCTCCTCTCCAGAGTCTTAACTGCATATTTCATAAGCCTGTTTGGAACTTTTACTAGCTGTCACCTTCAGTAAATACCAGCCAAGAAAAGTCTTCAAGTGTGTGATATCTAACACACTGGATACTTAAAGCAGTTATTGAAATAGGGCCTGCAGATATGACAGCTTGTGCTAACAGCTCCAGAACTATTACAGGTGAACATTTCAAAGCTCTTCAAAAGATTTTTTTTTAATTCCTGGATCGTTGACCTCATTAGCTCCTTAGCTCTTAGGCCCATGTGAGCTCAATTCCTTCCTGTTCATTGTCAGAGTCAACAATAGCCCTGTCCTCCCTGGTCCAATTGTGTCTCAAGTGCTGTCATGGATACATTCATCTACATAACCCTTAACATTTCAAGGACAATGGCTGTCCAAAATTGACCACTCAAAGAGAAGTTTGGATTTTTTCTTGTTGTTTATAACTTTGATAATTTGTGGTCATTTTTTGAGCAAACGAGGATTTTGGGTTTGTGTTTGGTAAGGGTTTTTGGCCTCTGCTTTCAGCAAAGGGATGAAGCAAGTCATTTCATCCACATATTTCATTGCCCCAGGGCCAGGCTCACATCTATTGCAGGCAGGTCTTGGCACCAGCTGCCCATGCTTCCTGAGAGAAGAAGGGCATAGGGAAAGGGGTGTTCAGAGGGATTGAAATCAGTCGTCTTTTCTTTACACTCAACACAGCATCTACATGGGTGCCTTAGTTCAACCTAGGCTCACAAGTTTGAACTTGAGAAACTCATTCCTGTGCACAGAAATAAACATCAGCTACCAATGTACCCCTAGTGACACCCTTATCTCCAAGATACTTTTTGACAACTAAAAAGAGTCCTAACAGTAGGCTTAAAAAGATCCTGTGAACTGTGATCTTTATTTTAAGTGACTCAGAGCTCTTTTCCACTTTTCAAACATTGACTCATTATCCAAGCACATTTAATACTTTCTTGTGTATAGAGCTGTGCTGGGCATTTTACAGAGCTAATTAAACAGACATGATGCCTAACCTCTAGGTGTTTATGATTTAAGGAAGACAGTGTCAGTGAGAACAGAGGAACAAATTCAGGACATAAGGGAAATGGAACAAATACCATATGGCTATGCAGATAAACTATAAGAGTAAATGTGTTATTGGGTGTCTACTGGCAGCAACAGGACCATCCAGCTCACCTGGGGAATTCCAAAGATCCTAAAGTAAGTTCATTGTGACTATTATTTACCTTTTTAATCCCGTACATTCATTGATAGGAGCTAGTGATGCCCAACAAATGTGGATCACTGACAATATATTTCTGTCTTTCCATTCTGCAGGCAGAACTTCACAGAAGTAGACAGACACCCCTGAAGCCAGGCCTCTGGCCCTTCCTTATCTCACCCTCCTCAGTCCAAGTTCTGTATATCTTTGCTTGCTCAGCTTTAGTCTAGTCTGATCATTCCAACTTGGGATCCATTCTTTCTTCCATAGACTTCCGTCTCAGAACCATCTGCTCACCCATAGAGGACAAAGCCCAGGTTTACCCACCTTAATCCCAATAATGCACCTATTTCAGACAGTCAAGAGCTGTGCACAGTAGCTAAAATCAAAGAAAGGACCAGAGTTGCTAGGGTCACCATTTAATATTGAGGTCTCAAATTTCCCAAAGAAGTAAGAATCATATTAGAGTTTGAATAACACTGCAAAGTAGATTAGGAAAAAAACACAATAGACGTAGGGCCTGGCAAAGAGTTTTAAAACAGAGAATAAAGTTGTTGTTATGCCTTGTAGGAAAGCAGAGCTACATTTTTTATTAACAATGGTCAGTTTTGTTGTGAGGGCATTGGTTACTTTAAACTATTGGACAGAAGGCATATCTGAAATGGTTCTGGGAGTAACCCCGTAGGGCCAGGCAAACACCAAAGCTCTCAGATAGTAACAAAGCACCAGAAGGCCCTGTGGCCATCAGCTCAAAGTCTTCTGTGGCTGGCAGAATATGCCCACTGCCGAGTTGGCATGGTCCCTTCAGATTCAGCCCTATTGCTCTGTCCCAGTGTGGGAAATGGGCATCTATACAAAGCCCCCAGCCTTACCCTCTGAGTCATGCCATCTTCTCAGGTGCTGTTTCAGAGCAGAATGCAAGCCCCTGCTCTTTCTGGGTACTATGCCCTTCATCCCCCAGATTCTACTAACTCTCTGCTATCCTATTTTATTTTCTTCTCCTTTTTTTTTTTTTTTTTTTGATGGAGTTTCACTCTTGTTGCCCAGGCTAGAGTACAATGGTGTGATCCTGGCTCACTGCAACCTCTGCCTCCTGGGCTCAAGCGATTACCCTGCCTCAGCCTCCCAAGTAGCTAGTAATACATGCGCCCACCACAATGCCTGACTAATTTTTGTATTTTTAGTAGAGAGGGAGTTTCACTATGTTGGCCAGGCTAGTCTTGAACTCCTGACCTCAGGTGATCCACCCACCTACAGCCTCTCAAAGGCCCAATCCTCTCTAAGCCATCGGCCTCCAACATACCTTGTATATCTCCTCAATGGGTTCAGGCTTTTCAAAAATCTGAAAGGTAAGTGTCTGGCAGGAAACTTTGGCTTTTAGCCCAGGAACATAAACCATCCAGAAATCAGTAGGCTAAAAAGCTCTGAATACTTGTTTGAAATGAGGAACAGGGAAAATATAGGAAGCATTATGATGCTATAAGAAGTAGACTGTGGGGTACAATCAAATTAGAACTCAGGATTAAGAAACTCACTCAAAACCTCACAACTACATGGAAACTGAACAACCTGCTTCTGAAGACTACTGGGTAAATAACGAAATTAAGGCAGAAATAAATAAGTTATTTGAAACCAATGAGAACAAAGACACAATGCACTAGAATCTCTGGGACACAGCTAAAGCATTGTTTAGAGGGAAATTTATAGCACTAAATGCTCACAGGAGAAAGCAAGAAAGATCTAAAATCAACACTGTAACATCACAATTAAAAGAACTAGAGAAGCAAGAGCAAACAAATTCAAAAGCTAGCAGAAGACAATAAATAATTAAGATCAGAGCAGAACTGAAGGAGATAGCGACATGAAAAACCATTCAAACAATCAATGAATCCAGGAGCTGATTTTCTGAAAAGATTAACAAAATAGATAGACTGCTGGCCAGACTATTAACGAAGAAAAGAGAGAAGAATCAATAGACACAATAAAAAATGATAAAGAAGAGATCACCACTGATCCCATAGAAATACAAACTACCAACAGAGAATACTTCAAACACCTCTATGCAAATAAAATAGAACATCTAGAAGAAATGGATAAATTCATGGACACATACACCATCCCAAGTCTAAACCAGGAGGAAGTTGAAACCCTGAATAGATCAACAACAAGTTCTGAAATTGAGGCAATAATTAATAGCCTACCAACCAAAAAAATCCCAGAACCAGATGGATTCACAGCCGAATTCTACCAGAGGTACAAAGAGGAGCTGGTACCATTCCTTCTGAAACTATTTCAAACAATAGAAAAAGGGGGACTCCTCCCTAACTCATTTTATGAGGTCAGCATCATCACATCATCCTGATACCAAAACTTGGCAGAGACACCACAATAAAAGAAAATTTCAGGCCAATATCCCTGATGAACACCACTGTAAAAATCCTCAATAAAATACTGGCAAACCGAATCCAGCAGCACATCAAAAAGCTTATCCACTATGATGATCAAGTTGGCTTCATCCTAGGATGCAGGGCTTGTTCAACATATGCAAATCAATAAATGTAATCCATCACATAAACAGAACCAATGACAAAAACCACATGATTATTTCAATTGATGCAGAAATGGCCTTTGATAAAATTCAAAACCCCTTTACTCTAAAATCTCTCAATAAACTAGGTATCAATGGAATGTATCTCAAAATAATAAGAGCTATTTATGACAAACCCACAGCCACTATCATACTGAATGGGCAAAATCTGGAAGCATTCCCTTTGAAAATCAGCAAAAGACAAGGATGTCTTCTCTCATCACTCCTATTCAACACAGTATTGGAAGTTCTGGCCAGGGCAATCAGGCAAGAGAAAGAAATAAAGGGTATCCAAATAGGAAGAGAGGAAGTCTAATTGTCTCTGTTTGCAGATGACATGATTGTATATTTAGAAAACCCCATCGTCTCAGCCCAAAATCTCCTTAAGCTGATAAGAAACTTCAGCAAAGTCTCAGGATACAAAATCAATGTGCAAAAATCACAAGCATTTCTACACACCAATAATAGGCAAACAGAGAGCCAAATCATCAGTGAACTCCCATTCACAATTGCTGCAAAGAGAATAAAATACCTAGGAATGCAACTCACAAGGGATTTGAAGGACCTTTTCAAGGAGAACTACAAACCACTGCTCAAGGAAATAAGAGAGGACACAAACAAATGGAAAAACATTCCATGCTCATGGATAGGAAGAATCAATATTGTGAAAATGGCCATACTGCCCAAAGTAATTTGTAGATTCAATGCTATCCGCATCAAGCTACCATTGACTTTCTTCACAGAATTAGAAAAAATTACTTTACATTTTATGTGGAACCAAAAAAGAGCCCATATAGTCAAGACAATCCTAAGCAAAAAGAACAAAGCTGGAGGCATCACGATACCTGACTTCAAACTATACTACAAGGCTACAGTAACCAAAACAGCATGGTATTGGTACCAAAACATATATATAGACCAATGGAACAGAACAGAGGCCTCAGAAATAACACCACACATCTACAATCATCTGAACTTTGACAAACCTGACCAAAAAAAATGGGGAAAAGATTCCCTATTTAATAAATGGTGTTGGGAAAACTGGCTAGCCACATACAGAAAACTGAAACTGGACCCCTTCCTTACACCTTATACAAAAATCAACTCAAGATGGATTAAAGACTTAAACGTAAGACCTAAAACCATAAAAATCCTAGAAGAAGACCTAGGCAATACCGTTCAGGACATAGGCATGGGCAAAGACTTCAAGACTAAAACACCAAAAGCAATGGCAACAAAAGCCAAAACTGACAAATGGGATCTAATTAAATTAAAGACCTTCTGCATAGCAAAAGAAACTATCATCAGAGTGAACAGGCAACCTGAAGAATGGGAGAAAATTTTTGCAATCTGTCCATCTGACAAAGGACTAATATCCAGAATCTACAAGGAACTTAAACAAATTTACAAGAAAAAAACAACTCCATCAAAAAGTGGGCAAAGGATATGAACAGACACTTCTCAAAAGAAGACATTTTTGTGGCCAACAAACATATGGAAAAAAAGCTCATCATCACTGGTCATTAGACAAATGCAAATCAAAACCACAATGAGATACCATCTCACACCAGTTAGAATGGCGATCATTAAAAAGTCAGGAAACAACAGATACTGGAGAGGATGTGGAGAAATAGGAACGCTTTTACACTCTTGGTGGAGTGTAAATTAGTTCAACCATTGTGGAAGACAGTGTGGCAATTCCTCAAGGACCTAGAACCAGAAATACCATTTGGCCCAGCAATCCCATTATTGGATATATACCCAAAGGATTATAAACCATTCTACTATAAAGACACGTGCACACGTATGTTTATTGCAGCACTGTTCACAATAGCAAGGACTTGGAACCACCCCAAATGCCCATCAATGATAGACTGGATAAAGAAAATATGGCACATATATACCATGAAATACTATGCAGCCACCACAAAAAAGGATGAGTTCATGTCCTTTGTAGGGACATGGATGAAGCTGAAAACCATCATTCTCAGCAAACTAACACAGGAACAGAAAACCAAACACCACATGTTCTCATCCATAAGTGGGAGTTGAACAATGAGAACACATGGACACAGGGAGGGGAACATCACACACTGGGGCCTTTCTGGGGGTGGTGGGCTAGGGGAGGGATAGCATTAGGAGAAATACCTAACGTAGATGACAGGTTGATGGGTACAGCAAACCACCATGGCACGTGTATACCTCTGTAACAAGCATGCACATTCTGCCCTTGTATCCCAGAACATAAAGTATAATAAAAAATAAATAAAAAGGAGAATAAGTAGACTGTGGGTATAATGGAGACACAAAGGGCAGGGGTCTAACTCTGTCAAAGGCAAACATGAAGCTCATTGACGGTTTCACAGAGAAATGATTCCAAGATGAGTCTTTAGCTATATAAACTTTATTTTACATTTGACCTTCCAGAATATATGCTTTATAAACTGGAGAAAACCTGCAGAAATCCTTTTTTTTCCCACCAAATTCAAAAATTGCACTCCATTTGATCTAGGAATGTAACCAAAAAAATCACATTATTTTACCATGTGGCAAATTTTCTAGTGATGACAATAATAGTAGTGACAATTACAATGAAAACACAGAATGGCATGAATTACTAAAAACTTTCTGACACCTGAGTACATATACTTTTTAGGCTTGCCTGGAGGAATTATGGAGCTGAAGTTAGTCCTTATTTTCCACTAGCTTTACTACTCATGCCTAATTGTAATGTGCATAGAGAATGACATGAGTTTGAGTGATTGAGTGAAATCAGACACATTGAATTTCCCAGGTCTAGTAATTAATTCCTTGTCAAGTACAAAGACAGTGGTGCACTCAAGAGGAAAAGCCCGAGAGTAATTATACAGTGGCCAGGTTAGGGCTCAGTAAGTGACACTGACTTATGGGCCCTGAGCTTCTGACACTGCCTGTCAAGATCGATTTATAACAGAAATGACTCATCTACCCTTCTCATTCTAAGATCAAGTGTGTGTCCTCTGCTCAGGGGAGTCTAACTGTCTTTGGCAGACTGATAGTGTCAAAGTTTAATTAACATGATGATAAATCACATGGAAGCCATCGCGTATTACCAATTCTCAAATAACCCATTCCATGTCCTATGCTGTCTTTTGCCTAGTCCCTGTGCCTTTATAAAGGATTCAGTACAAGGAGTATTTAGTAGAAATACTAAATTACAGTATTTATTTGGGGGAAGAAATCAAATACAAAAAAACTTGTATCTTTTTAGAAAACAAAACATAGGAAAGAAGAAAAAAAGAAGGAAGGACGGAAGGAAGGAGGACAGAGACTATGTTGAGCATCTTTAAGATACAACTAGGCTCTTTCTCTTACAGAGCTGTGTATATTTTTCAGAAGTCTGCTTGATACAACCAAAAAGGCCACTAAGTAGAATCTTACTTGGACAGAATTATCCAGGCTGGGAGTACCTACAGCTGGACTAAAAAGGGGTTTTTTCAAAATGACTAGGGAATCTGTGGAGACTCCATCCCCACGTTAGACAAGAAATTGCAATCCAGCAAATGTTACAAAATTTAGAAAAAACGAAAGTTTATGTGGTCAATGTATGTATCCTTTTTCCACTGTGGTCCAGCTGGAAGACCTGAGATCAGTTATTTAACCTCTTTAAGTTTCAGTTTTCTCATCTCTAAAATAGGGAATTAAACGGCATTATGTATATAAAATCCTCACTACAGTGCTTGGCAAATATTAGATACTCAATAAAACCTTAGTTTTTGTCACCATCATCACTAGAATGGAGGGACTTGACAGAAGAGAACAGGAGAACAAGAGAGAATCCATACTTGAAAGCTAAGCGCTATTATCTAAAACTTACCCAACTAGGAAGTCCAGTGGTTTAAAAACAAAAACGTATCTTTTATTTTACTAAGACCAAATAGATTTATATCTCAAAAAATGTTAGGACAAATTGCATTTTTCAGAAACTTAATTATGCATTCTGAACCTTCATAAATTCCATTAAACAAGGTGTTTATAATAGTTACTAGATGAAGTTATATTTTATAATTCGGTATTTTCAAATACTATTTTTCACTTGATTTTACTGTGCTTTCTGTGTGGTGCCACTTTTTATTTTTTATTTTTTATTTTTTTATTTTTTTATTAATTAATTAATTTATTATTATTATTATACTTTAGGTTTTATGGTACATGTGCGCAATGTGCAGATTAGTTACATATGTATACATGTGTCATGCTGGTGTGCTGCACCCACTAACTCGTCATCTAGCATTAGGTATATCTCCCAATGCTATCCCTCCCCCCTCCCCCCACCCCACAACAGACCTCAGAGTGTGATGTTCCCCTTCCTGTGTCCGTGTGTTCTCATTGTTCAATTCCCACCTATGAGTGAGAATATTCGGTTTTTGGTTTTTTGTTCTTGCGATAGTTTACTGAGAATGATGGTTTCCAATTAATTGATACTTTATATAACAAAGTTGAACTTATATAAAAACCTCAGTCTTCAAATGCAGGATGAGACTTAATTCAATTTTGGCCAGGTAGCATCTCGTCAGTAAATCACTGGCTAGAATGTAATGCAGAAATAATGGCATAAGGCCTTGTCATTGACATAGATGTTTGAAGCAGTGTTTGAAGTCAATCAAGATCTCAGAAGCTTCAGTTAAAACAGTAATTTCCATGACTATGGCATTATTGAGGTTTTAAAATGTTTGTACAGGCTAAGGGATGTAAAATATTTATCAAAATTAGAGAACCCATACCAAGTTTGGGCACTGAAGATAGTCATCAAACAGTGGCAGCAATAAATCTTCTCTTACCTCCTTATGTGGTCTCAAACACCTGAAATGGGGATGGGAAAGTACTGAGTCTGTTAGGACTGCCCCTTCTTCTGCATAAAAACATAATTTTTAAAAAATCCCCACTCTGTCCATGCCATCTCATGGGCCTCCATGTCTCCAACATTTGGGATGGGGGTGGTGATGAGAGAAACTCAGGAGGTCACTCTGTGTCTGTAAACCTTGGAAGTAGAGACTTTTGAATAAAACTCTTCAAAAGGGGATTTCAGGCCTGGCGTGGTGGCTCATGCCTGTAACCCCAGCACTTTGGGAGGCCAAGGCAGGCGGATCACCTGAGGTCAGTAGTTCGAGACCAGCCTGGCCAACATGGTGAAACCCTGTCTCTACTAAAAATACAAAAATCAGCCAGTTGTGGTGGCGGGCGCCTGTAATCCCAGCTACTCTGGAGGCTCAGGAAGGAGAATCGCTTGAACCTGGGAGGTGGAGCTTGCAGTGAGCCGAGATCGCACCACTGCACTCCAGCCTGGGCAGCAAAGCGAGACTCTGTCTCAGTTAAAAAAAAAAAAAAATGGGATTTCAAAAGTTGGGCTAGTTTAATGTTTACGACTTGAATCTGGGGCACCATAAAGCTAATGATAGGTTCAATGTTGACATAGGATTCTCTAGGCAAAATGGAGGAAATAACTCCAGACAGTTTGGTTTACAATCAGCCAAGTCACTGTCATCACAGCCACTGTCCTCATAGCTGCCACCATCCTGTGGCTGGAAAGCATAACCCCAGGGGCTCAGTGCACATCCATGAAGGCTACATCCATCAGATCTCTCAGCTCAGGTGAGGAGGACCCTAGCCTCACAGGCAGAAAGGGCAGTTGAATTTGATAATACTCCCCAAGGTAAGAACAGAGATAAATGTCTACTAAAGTGCATAATCTAAAGCCTGCCCAGTTCCAATAGTGAAGGGAAAGGTTTTTAAGGGTAACCTAATTTTAGTGTCTCACTTAATTCTCTCCCAGAAATGTCCCTGCTCCTACCATGGGCCCCCGCATGGAATTTACACTGGCAAAGAAACCAGGGGCTCTGGATTCTGTCCCTGGTTCTTACTCTACACCATTTTATCTACACTTCAAGAAGTCACTTAACTAAGCTGTGGTTCAGTTTCCATTTATGTCATATGGGTATGATATCAATTCATTGACATTCATTAGAAAAAAGCATCCAGTTCAGACAATGAATTACTAAAATTAGCTCCCAAATTCCATCTTGGTTCCCAAACCCTCCATTTTACCTAAAATGACCTAATTAAAAGAAAATTGAGATAGTATTATGCTGTCCTATAATACACTTAAAAATAGTCAACATACATAGTGTGATATCATGTGTATATTACTTACAGTGAGCTTCACTCAGGCACTAATCAAGAATTCACAAACCAGATGGTTTTCTGGCATTCCACCCAGGAAATCTGTTCCCCAAAACAGCCACCATAATAACTTGAATGATTCACATCTCGGCCAATAACCAACACTTTGCTATTAGCTTAATGAATATCAGCAATGAATTTTCATTGATTAAAAATAGTGACCTGGTGAGTAGCATGACAAATTTTAGAACCAGCTCTTATTGATTACATTGAAGGTATCTAGGTATGGGTTGGTTTAAGGCATTTTGGTGACACTCAACTCCTTATGAACAGGATATAAAATCCAGTGAGATCTATGCTTTCACCTTCAAGGATGACACTCCACCAGCCGGTCCTGTGTTCAGCCATTGGTTTAGGAGCCTTTCTAGTTGCCTGATACTGCCAATAAAAGGATGGATTCCTGTTGCTGGAATATGGTTGTGTTTGTCCCCAATAAACTCTGCATGTAAGACGGGGGTTAGAATATGCCAAAGGACAGACAGAAGGGATTTCATTGGGATTACACAGCTGGTTGTATGTGCAATTTTATGCTTGCTTTCTAATTGTTTAAAAATATCTGTATGTGTAGCAGAATTTGATCTGAGACCTGCTGTTATAAATAAATGATACTGCAGTTATGAGGAGGTGTTTACCCTTATCGATTTTAACTTTCTCCAGCAGCTTCCTTTATCTGCCAAAAAGAACCAGAGTTTCTGTATGGCCAATTGGCTTGCCACACACAGCTAGTAAGATTGGTGTAAGTAAAATTGCTTATTAAAAAAACTCCATTCTCATCAGGCTAGCCCAGAATTTGATTTAATAACTGAGCATCTAACTATTCTTTGTATTAGAATATCAATTCAAATAAAAGCTTACCTTAGGTACCATTCAGGAGTGTGTTACACTTGCTGCTGCTTCTCCCCTGATCTGATTTTTGCTTTGGAAAAGACCCAATAAACATTTATTTGAAAACTAAGTGCAAGGTATTATGCTGGACACTAACAAGGGTATAATGGGATACGACTTGAGGTTTGGGAGCTTCAGGAACTTTCATGAAATGATGAAGTAAGCTGGAAGTTAAACTGGACTAGAAGTCAGGCGATCCAGGCTCTAGTCTGGATTAGCTCACTAGTATTTCTTTGGGCAAGCCAGCCTGTCTCTCTGAGCTTCACCTCTTTGTGTGACAGCAAAGGGGAGGCCCCTCCAGTTTCTTCCATTTTACCCATCTATGATGCTATTAATCAAAGGCTGTGAACTTATTCCTGCTGTGAGCCAGGCACTTTACTAGTTCTTAGGATTACAAAGACAAAAAAGATATGGCCCCTCCCCTAAGCAGGTCATACGATGTAAGAAAAACAAAGTAAAAATAATCACAATAATAGTATATTTTTATAGTTTATATAATATTATGACCCCCATTTCATTGAGAAGTATCCAAGGAGCTTAAACCAATGCTGTTTTTCCCTTCATAGCAGGTGGATGGCAAAAGTCAGAAGATCATCTAAGACTATAGGAGAGGCAAAACCCATCATAGTTGGGCTGAATAATTTTGACTCAAGTTATAAAGTTGGACACTGATGTCACTCCCTGTTCATCAAGTATCATCTAAGGAATATAAAAAGACTTTGTTCAAGCACATATGCCCTGCTATTTTTCCTGGAATTTCTGTCATTAAAATCACTCTGAGGCAACATAACCATAAACCTTTGATAATTTTACCTGAAAAGGATAATTATTCACAAAGTCGTTTTTACATCATGATAAATAATCTTACCAAATACACAATAGGTAAGTTTTATCAACCTAAGAAAAGGATAAATGACATCTTTTTAGCTCTTCTTATCAAATTACCACCAACAAGATGTCCCACCAGATCCTCCAGGTGAACATTTTAAAATCCAAGTCATCATCTCCACCAAACCTTTCTACCCCAACCACCCACACCAACCTTCTCCACCCAATTTCTCTCTCACTACTAATGTTGCCATTTTTCTCTCAGTCAGTCATATAAGCTTAAAATCTTAAAACTAACTTTGATCCCTTTTTTTGGTCTCCACTTCTCAAGCTCTATGGACACACTCTGGCATATCTCTTTCTTGCTCCCTTTTAAAATTGTGATAAAATATGCATAACATAAAATTTATCATCTTAACCACTAGAAGTGCACAGTTCAATATTGTTAAGTATGTGCAACCAATCTCCAAAACTATTTTCATGTTGTGAAACTCTAGACCTTTTAAACAACCCCACATTTTGTCCTCACCCCAGCCTGTCAACCACCATTCTATGTTCTGTCTTTATGAATTTGACCATTCTATAAGTACCTCATATCAATGAATAACACAATATTTGCCCTTTTCTGACTGGCTTATTTTGCTTAGCTTAATGTCCTCAAGGTTCCTCCAAGTTGTAGCATGTGTTAGAGTTTCCTTCCTTTTTAAGGCTGAAAAAATATTTCACTGTGTGTACACACCACATTTTGTTTATCCATTTATCTATCAATGGACAGTTGGGTTGCTTCCACCATTGGGCTATTGTGAATAATGCTGCTGTGAACATGGGAATACAAATATTTCTTAGAAACTCTGCTTTCAGTTCTTTTGGGTATATACCGAGAAGTAGAATTGCCAAATCATATAGTAACTCTATTTCTAATTTTCTGAGGGACACCATATTATTTTCCATAGTCTACCAAGCCCTTCCCTCATTCCTTTGCCCATGCCCTCTGCCTTCCCAGCCCCATTAGCTCCACCTGCTGAAACACTCTCACCTCTTAGAAACAATTTCACTTGGTACTGGCATTGCATAGTCAAAATGCTCCCTCCAAATTCAAATGTCTGTCAGCCTATGATTCATCTTCATAGCTCTTACGCATCCATGTATGTGTCCTTAGAAACAAGCATGTGCAATGTCTTCTTTGCTACAATGAAAAGCCTTAAAGGCAGGGAATTGGACTATTTTATTTGCTGCTAAAACTCCAGCACTCTACATTGCTAGACATACAATAAACAGGGAAGAATTGATTATCTTTAAATGTTGAAGGCTTCATATTTTCCTAAATATGACTTCTACTCTCACTTTTGAAATTCCAAACTCTTAGAATTGAATCAGGTTTATAAATGATCCTTCCGGAGATTCTCTGAGAGCTCTTTATTTGAGGCTTTAATTTTCTAGTTTGACTGTCTGTAATGATCAGATAGAAGAGACAATGGCTAAATAGCTGCTTCTCTTGGGGCAATATAGAACCAGTCATCACTGGATCTCATATTGGACTGTCTGCAATTAGCTCTCTTTCCTTTAATTACAGTCATTGTCTTCCAAATGCTGTATGCTAAGAAATAAATAATGAATATCTAATATTGTAGGAGTCTCACAGTAACAGATTCAAGGAACAGATTCAGTAGGTATAGTATTACTATCTCAGTGAGAAATTTAAAACTTGCCTCCTTTTTAATTGGTTTGTTTTATTATTGTTTTCCTTCTCTATTGAACAGATTATAATAAAAGAATCATGACTTTTGCAAAGGAGAGACGACATAAAAATAAGTTAAGACAGGAGAAAATTCTACATGCATGGTACAATTTTAAAATAAAATTATAATACATAATAAAACACAAAATGAGTTACTGCTGTGGTTTGAAAATCTTAAATAGGTCATTGAAGAGAAAATTGACTAATAAACAATCTCCTACACACTAACAAATCAGTGTACATATGCAAATAAAATTAACTCATGCTATAAAAGGCTAAAAAGAAATCCATAAAACATGTTGTAAGCTGCCATTTTTCCAGAATCGTTGGAGGAGAGAGGCAAAGGGTGGTCAGGTCCTGTTGAGCCTGGGTTGGGGAGGATAAGATCACAAAGTGATGGAGAGGAAGGTGGGAGCAAAACCAGGAAGTGACAAAAGAGAATTGAACGCTTGGTTCTGAGAATTCTTAAGTTTCTCTGGCTGCCTTGATACATCTTACCAGGCCAGAAGCAGCATCTTAAAGAGCCAAACCATGCTGCACATACCTATCTTTTATCTCCTATTTGTAAGCTTTTTGAGGCCTGTGTATTAGATTCATGTTTGTACACACTAACAAAGAACTAGCACACCATAAAACAGTTAGTGCATGCTTAAGACATTTTTAAAGAGTGAAATACTGTGATATCTTACAGTCTATGTTAAATTATTAATTAAGATTTTTCTGTGATCTATAACCAGGGTCTTCATATATTTCACTTTGCCTGGAACGTCCCAGTTAACACTACAGTCCAAACATAGCTCTTTCTTTCACTCTCAAAAGTGCTCAGGTTTGGAAGATAAATTTCATGATGAATCGATATAGTCATCTAGTTTACGGCAGTCTGAAAGTTGATTTCCAGAATTCTCTGTCGTCAACTTGTTTACTGGCCGTTGTCTCTTTCTCATCACAACAGAATAGATTATGGAAGTTAACACTGAAAAGACTATAACTCTGGATTCCAGGTAAACAAATTTAGTTATGATCCTAACATTAGCAGTTTTTTATAGAAAAATCATTTTCTAAAGTCAAAGAATATTTAAAGCAACATAACATTTTATGTAATTAATTTCTTCCCAATATGAATATATAGCAGAAATGTTACTACCTTCAACCTTCTGGCATATCATTAAATATGGGGCAACAGCCATACTGAAAATTAATTCACTCCATATGTGTTTACGTGTGTATATACATATGTGTGTAGTTGGGAGAATGGAAACATTTCTGATGCTCCCAGGAACATAAGAGACTTTGGGTTATGGTTGCCATACTTGGCAATGACTTCATTGTTGGATTTGTATAAAAATATAAATGAGGGGCAATTTTTATCTTTTGTAGAAAAAATTTTTAATTGCTTTAATGTATCTTACTATGGCTGCTTCTAGCATGTGCCATGTGGTTTGCAGGAATTAGGAAAAAGTCACCTCTTTGGATGCACCCTGTAGAAAAAGGAGTTTTCCTTTCTCCATGCTGGACCAGGCCTAGATCATAGGCTGGATTGAACCCCTTTTCACTGAGCGGGGTGGCCCTGATTGTAAAACTAATTTTTTCTACCTTACAAAATAGATACAGTCCCATAAAGACTGCCTGTGAAGGAAATCACCATATTTTACATCCTACTTTTTCACTAGAATTTTTCAAAGGTGCCCATCTAAGAGTGGGAAAAAAAAGCACCCTTTATAATGCATGATAGTGGTAGAGGGAAGCAGGGGTATTCTATTTTAGTATGCAGAGAAGCTTTGGAAATCTCAAAGTTTAAAGAAACGTAACAAACACTTGATAAAAATCTTAAATCTACAATTCAAATAAGTAAAAATCTATGAATTAAAAATAGCTAGAATGCTTTTATTTTGAGGATTTTATTGCCAAAGACCAAAAGATTAAAAGAACAGATCAAACTGAGCTTAAAAGTCCCTGGTTTTTAATTAAACTTCTAAAATACTAGAACATGCAAACATGCTGTTCTCTTATATGAATCTCAGATAAATAATCATCATGATGATGACAACGATGAATATTAATAACAGGGCTAGAGAGAAACAAAAACACAAATACATGAGAGGGTGAAACTCAGAATGTGGTGAAAAGCAGCAGATAAAAGAGATACAGCACAGACTCTAGAATCCACACAATTGTCACAGCCATAATGGAGCTGCCTATTCACCCAAAAAAAAAAAAAAAAAATCTATGGTTGAGGAGGTCCCAAAATTCTGAAAGCAAGCCTTGGTAAAAAGCATCACAGATCATTTTTCTGATTTATGACCCAAGTAGGAGTCCACTTCTGAGCATCCAATACCTGAGTAAGGAAACATACTGGTAGCTCTAAATTTTACCTCAAGCTCTAATTGCAATATAAAAATAAAACTACCAGACTGGCTTTTGTATAGATGTTGCAACTGGAATGGTGCTGCATAAACAGTATTTTTATATATTCTGAATGTATCTGTCTGTTCTTCATTTCTGCTATCACAATGGTGCCCAAATCTAAATAATATAAATGTTTAAAGTGGTATTTTTTAAATCAAAATATCTGTAGTTTCCTGGAATAAGAGAAAACTTTCCAATTTTGATGCAACATTTTTACTGACTGACAAACCAAACAATATCCACTGCACTGATCAGTTCAGAACTGAATCCAGAGAGTGCAATTCTTAAACATTGCTGGTTGAACTGTAAAGAAATCACATCATTAATTGTTTCTCTCATCATGGGATTTTCTCCATCTGACTTTTCCACGTACAATCAAGCTGAGATTTATTGACTTAACAGTATTTTAAATAGATTTGTTAAGAAAAATAAATAGGCAGGTTGCTTATACTAGTGCTTCCCAATCTCTTTCTATTAAAGACTCTTTTTACATTTTAATATATCTTACAGTTGACATTTACACATTTTCCATTTCCTTTAGTGTCTCGTCTCTGCATTCAAGTACTGTTTTGAGAACTTACAGTAAGTTTAAATATAGTTTCCTTTCTCTACCTTCATGTCTGCTATTATTCAAACAATCATTGTGCCCAAATCTATTGATACATGTGCTTTTTCCCCAAAAAAATACTTCAGCTCAAATCTTGAATCTTTAAGTTAAAACTAAGCTTCTACCCCCTCAGCCCCCACAAGGCCTCAGCACCCAGTCTGGGCCCTGGTTTGGTTCCTTGCAATGTTAAAGTCACACTACAGGTAGCTTGGACCCATTCTCTGTGAAATAATTCCTGTAGTGATTGAAAAGAGCACATCCTCAGAAACATTGGTACCAAAAATATACAGGAGATCAAGGGTGCTTTTTAAAAGACCAAGAAAGAAAAGGAATAGCACAAAAATAAAATTAAGCACTAAAATATTTCATTTAGATATCCTGTAATCTCTATGAGGGGTCTTAGAGAATAGGGCAGATAAGTTAAAATGAAAGGAAAAGGAATAGGGGTACATGCAAAATGTTGCTCTGTGCCTGGGATCTGTAAGTGTGGCCCATCACTCCTCCTACCAGGCACCAAAGGCATCCATGTTCTGTGCTCAGAGGAGCATAGTAGCACTTCAGCTAGCAGATCCTCTGAAGCAAAATACCATCCTAGAAAGGGACATTGCTTATTAAAACAAACTAGCAAAAAAAAGTAGCATTATTTAAGAGACATACGTTGGCTTGCATTTTTGTCTCAGGATTCTCCTTATAATATGCCATTATGAGTATCACAACCAAAGTATCACTCACAGAGTACAGAGTCAATCTTTTAAATTTAATTTTCATTGAAAATAAAGTGTATGCATTCAGTTGATAACTAAACCAAAAACTCCTTAAAGCAAGTGCCTATGTGTTATTGATTGCTTCCTTATATACCAGAGAAGTTAATGAAGGCATGAATAACCTTTTTGAAACTAGAATGATGGATACATGCTAGCTGAAAGTGAAAACAAATAATAAAATAAAACCATTCGCAAAGCGCATCTCTGTGGAACCACCAGGCTAAAGATTCAATACAAGAGCTCATAATTTCCCCATATCTGCTGCCTCAAAAGCAAATGCTCAAATTACAAAAGTTCAATCCAAGGAATCCTTCTGACAAGCAGAAATATTACCTTTGTGTTCTCCAAGATCCTATTAAAGCTACCAGAAGCAGAACAGCAAGGAAACAGTAAAAAGTTTCTGCAATAATAATGTCAGTGATGATGATAGAGCGTTAAGGCACTTATTAGGTGTCCTTTTGGAAGAACAGCGTAAAAGATTATTAAGAATAACAACCACCAAGGATGACCAGATCCATTGGCTCCTTGTGAGTGAAAGCCCCAGGCAGTTCCTGAGCCTATTAGAAGGTCTGAGACAGACAGGCCAACAGAGAATCAGTTTGTATCCAGAAGCCAATAAGTAGACAATAACATAAATGTGTGGGTTAGGTTTGCCATCTTGCTGTTCTGGGGTTTCTCGGCAAATTTGGTTTATTAGTATGAGGATGAACACTCTTTAATGAAACCAATATTTATTGACAAACTGTGCACAACCCGTGAAAGCATCCCTGGGAGAAAAGGCCCATTTCCTCCCCTGAAGATCCCCACAGTTATGTGATGGTTTTGTTTACTTTTCTAACCAGAAATGCTCTTTTAATAAATAAAGTGTCATTTATGATCTCCAAAAGTCACATGTTTTACAAGCAATCTGTTCTGTCTCCTTTACTCGTCTCTTAATAGAATTCTCTTTCTGTGGAGACTTTGGTATTGAACTATACTGAAAACCGTTACATTTGTCTAAACATCATAGGTGATAAGATTAATTCCACTTCTAAAAGATTGCTTTGGACAGCCTAAGACATGAAACAGAACTAGAAGCATATTTAATGTCACTAACCTTAGAGACAGGGCATTCAATACAATTCATTAAGCATAATTGAAAAAGAAATCCTACAATGAAAACGTAACAAGAAACATTGTGTAAATCAACTTTTTGAAGTATATTCTTCCCTCAGTGCACATAGTCAGCTCTCATTAATTTTAATGGACATAACTTGCTCATATATCAGCTGAAGAATTTCACCTGCTTCTTGTAAAACTGGCTGCATAAAGAAAAAGGTGCCCACAAAGAAAAATGGACATTGTTGCTAAAGGTTGCCTAAATAATAAAGTCTAAAGGCATTATAGTTAATTAAATCTAAATTGTTGCATAGACTCATAAATGAGGAATTATGAAATTAAGCAAATTGTTTTTTAAAAAAAGAAAGCACCTGGGAAAATAACGTCGAGGTCAGGCCACGTGTATTGTTGACTGCTTTTCCCCTCAAAATATAATTCTCCCACCAATATGAACTGTGAGTTTGAGGGTAGAGATAGCGTCTTACTCTCCAGCACTACACACAGCATCCACCTACCACCCAAAGGGCGCTCTGTAGATAGTTGAATTGAAATGGACTGACTATTCATTGTTTCCTAAATTCTCTCCAAACTTTCACACCTATGGACCTCAGCTCATACTGATCCCTCTGTCTAGAACATTCTCTTATATGCCCAACCCTAAGGAGGAAAACCAGATGAAGCTAGGAAACCTATGTGTATCATAACATATCTGTTATTTTGTGAGTGGCTAGTGTGCGCTATACACACACAGAAATGCATTTTTTTCAGAACCATGTAAGATTATACTGTAATGCCTCCTTACTTTGCAATGCCAAATACTTTCATGTATGTTTCTTAGAAACAATGACTACACACCTATTAGAATGGCTAAAATCCAAAACACTGACAACACCAAATGCTGATGAGTATGTGGAGCAACAGAAACTCTCATTCATTGTTCCTGGGAATGCAAAATGGAAAAGACACTTTGGAAAATCATTTGCCAGTTTCTTACAACACTGAATATACTTTTATCATGTGATCTAGCAATCATGCTCCTTGATATTTACCCAAATGAGTTAAAAACTTTTATGTCCACATAAAAACCGGGACATTAACATTTATGGCAACTTTATTCACAATTGCCAAAACTTCGAAGCAAGCAAGATGTCCTTCAGTAGGTGAATATGTAAATAAACTGTTGTACATTCAGGCAATGGAATATTATTTCTCAGTAAAAATAAATGAGCTCTCAAGCCACAAAAAGATACAGAGGAACCTTAAATCCACATTGCTATCATTGAAAGAAGCCAATCCAAAAAGGCTAACATACTGTATGATTCCAACAGTATAACATTCTGAAAGAGGCAAAACTATGGAGACAGTAAAAAGACGAATGGTTACCAGGGGTTGGGAGGAAGAAGGCAAAAATAGGCAGAGCATATAGGATTTTTAGGGCCTATGATGGTGAATACATGTCATTACACATTTGTCAAAACTCAGAATGTACAACACCAAGAGTGAACCCTAATGTAAACTATGAGCTTTGGGTGACAATGATATGTCAATGCAGGTTCATTGTTTGTAAGAAATGTACCACTGTGGTGCAAGATGTCAATAGTGGGGGAGGCTGTACATATGTGAGGACAGGGGTATGTGTCCTATCTGCTCAATTGCACTGTGAAACTAAAACTAAAAGTTTATTAATTAGAAAACAAGGGCAAGGGCATTCTTTTACAAGCACAGTTTAATTATCAAAATCAAGAACTTACTATTTATGTGACTGTTATCTAATCTACAGAATTTCGTCAAATTTCACTAATTATTCCACTAATGTCCTTGATAGCAAAAGGAAGAAAATGTCTTTTTTTTTCTGATCCAGAATTATACATTGCATTTAGTTGTCATGTCTCTTTATCACCTTATAATTCCTCAATCTTTGTCTTTCATGACCTCGACATTCAAGGTATACAAGCCCTTAGTTTGGGTTTATCTGATGTTTCCTCATAAATAGATTTAGGTTATGCATTTTTGGAAGGATTAGCACAGAAGTAAAGTGTTGTGTCCTTTTCAGAGCATAATAATAAGAAGCACATGATATCTCTGTCTCATTAGTGGCATTTACTTTGATCACTTACTTAAGGTGATTTCTGCCATGTTTCCTCAGTGTAAATCTTTTTTCCCTTTGTAATTAATAAATACCTTCTGGAGACCTACTTTGACATGATGTAAATGTTCTATTTTTCATCAAATTTTCAACCACTAGTTTCTTTCTTGGTTCTTGGCTAAAATTATTATTACTACAGTGGCTGCCAACTAGTGATGTGTCTACTTTTTAATTCCTTTCAAGTTCTCCCTTCTCTTTCAGCAACATCAAAGATTTCTGTTATTCTGGGAGTGACATAACACTAACTAAGCAGCAGCATTGCTTAATTGCATTCTCAGAACTGATCAGATTCTAATCAGTCTAATTAGGTTTGTGTCATTCAGTACATTCTAGGGCATTGCTAATGGGGCTGCCATCAAGCAGATACCTGAAAAATCCCTGGTTGGCATATCTCTTCTAGGCTCACTGAAGATTTCCAACTGTTGTTTAGCAGAGGTAAGAACACTAAAAACTCCTTGAATTTTCCTGAGTTTTAAGATTCTTGACCCAGAAAAAGAGTGGATTCCTGGGGTCCTTAAAAAGGTAATTGGAGTCTGGGCACAGTGGCTCACACCTGTAATCCTAGCACTTTGGGAGGCTGAGGCGGGTGGATCACAAGGTCAAGAGTTCAAGACCAGCCTGGCCAAGATGGTGAAACCCCGTGTCTACTAAAAATACAAAAATTAGCCACACGCAGTGGCAGGCACCTGTAATCCCAGCTACTTGGGAGGCTGAGGCAGGAGAATCGCTTGAACCCAGGTGGCAGAGGTTACAGTGAGCCGAGATCACGCCACTGCACTCCAGCCTGGGTGACAAAGCGAGACTCCATCTCAAAAAAAAAAAAAAAAAAAAGTAATTGGAAAGTCTTTAGACCAGCCATAACTGTCATTTCTAAGGTTCGAACTAGGAATCATAAAACTAAATCACCTCATTGAATTCAGAGGATTTAGCTGCAGAATAAACTGACTTTTCCTCCTATCATATGCATTCTTCTTTTAAGCCTATGAAGTGGAATTTTTAAACTTCAGAGAATGTATTTTTCAGTTCTAGAATTCCCATTTGATACCTTTTTATAATTTCTATTTTTCTATTAAGAATTATTACCTTTTATTATATGGGAAAATTTTCCTTTATATACTCAAAAATAGGTGTAATCGTTTCTTTAAAATCTGCATCTGCTAATTCCAACATCTGGATTATCTCAGGGTCAGTCTCTGTTGTCTTTTTTCATGAGAAAGGTCTATTGGTTAAGATTTCTTATTTCTTTGTATGGCAAGTACTTTTTCATTATATCTCGAGCACTGTGAATAATATGTTATACAGACCCTGGATTCAGTTATGTTCCTTTGAAGAGTATTCATTTTGTTGTTAGAGCAGTTAAATTGGCTGAACTCAGACTGAAAACTCTGTATTTTCTATGGTGAATGGCAGCTCAAATTCCTTTACGAGTTCAATTCCTTTACCATAGCTGAGCTGCTAGAAGTCTGTCCCACATGCATGATTTGAGACCATCCAGAAATTTGAAAAGAGTTTATGAACAGCATTGTGGACTCCCCATCTCTGGCTCTTTCCTCTCCAAGATTTCTCCTTCGTTTTCCAGTGGCTGTGGTTTCTCTGAACTCTGTCATTTACTTCTTTTAAACAGTAAGACTGTATGAAGTACTTTAATAGCCACCCTGCATAGCAGACTGGGACCTGTACTCAGGCAAAAAGAAAAAAACATCACTAAATGATATTTATTTAATTTAGCGTCACTTCCCCTCCAGTATTTGCCTGCTTTTGTTCACTTTCAAGTGCCATCAGGCAAATAATTTTTTAAAATATTTTGTTTAGAATTTTTAATTCTCTACAGAAGTATTGTAAGTATTTTGTCAATTAGCGAAGACAGAACAAATCATCTTATTGATAGTTATTTGAGATAGTGGATTTCTCTTTATTAGAAACATGGTTATATTTAACATAATTTCCTTTTCATTAACTGATTCATCCCTTCTTTGCTTAACAGATTCACTGTGTTGAGTGTTGTCATGAAACCAAAAAATGAGAAAGAATGACCCCTGCCCTTGAAAAATTTGAAATTTAGTTGGAAAGAGGAAACATAAACTCATGAAACTAAATAACATGCATTATTTCTTGCATGTGATCTAGTATCAAGTGAGTGTTACCAGTAAGAGTGTTCTTGTTACTCAAAGTGTGCTCCCTGGATGAGCAGCATGGTAACCCCTGGAGCTTTTGAAAACTCAAAATCTTGGGTCCCACTCCAGACCTACTGAATCAGAATCTGCATTTTTATAAGAGCCCCAGATGACATGAATGAACATGAAAGTTTGAGAAGCACTTTTCTAGACGTTCAGAAGACAGGGCTCCTGCAGGAAGTTTTAGGGAAGGTTTCATACATACTGTGAGATTTCAGAGATACATACGTACAGAGATTTCAGGCTCTGGATGGTCCAAGAAGACAAGAAGAGCATTTTAGGTGGAGAATACAAGGCAAAATTAGGAATAAGTTCAAACTGGGTAATAGTTAAATATAATCCTGAAAAAAAAGTTGACACTTGTCCCAATCAGAGTGCTTTCATCTGCAAATCAGAGAAATCACAGCCAGAAGAGGTTTACAAGGACACTATTATCTCACATAAGTAGGTCAGTTTTAGGGATGGGTAATCAAATAGTTCAATGAGGTCATCATAAAAGCAGGTTCCTTCCGTTTTCTGCTGTGCCATCTGCTGATCCCCAGGATATTGACTCTTAGGCTGACTCCCCCTCATAGCCTCCAGATATCTGACTCAGTTTCAAGTATTCCTTGAGGATACATCTACCCTGTCTTTGTCCTTTTTTTTTTTTTTTTTAAATACAGTGATTAAAAACCTTCCCAGAGGCTCTCGGGAGATTTCCTTTCACGTTTTCTTGGCCAAAACTTTGTAAATTACACATGGTTTCACCAATTACTTGGAAAAAAAATAATGAGACCACTGTAATTAGCTTAAAACAATTAAGGGTTACCTCTTTGGTTGGGGAAGAGTCCAGCTATCCTTGAAAGAGATGCTCATAGGAGGAGAGCAAACAAAAACCAGGGTTCTATTTTCAAAGAAGGGGAATGGCCATTGACTAAACCTAAAGTGCCTGCTGCCTTTCAATATTTCACTTTGTCATGCTGAGTCTTACTCTATAATATCACCCTTATTTGAAGAAAGGAGCAATTTAGGAATAAACTATAGCAAAAAATTGATAGGTAAATAGACAGAAAAATATATAACTATTTAGCTTTTCATTAGCATACTGCTCATCTCACCCATAAGAAGTCCTTTTCTATGCCACATTTTAAAGAACTTTTTTTAGTTTGAAGAGCATCATTGTCAATAATAACTCTAAACTATGCCAAATGAATAACTTTAAAATCCAGCCCCCACCCGCCACATTTTTTCTTTACTGGTTTGCATTTGCTTTTCTGATACTAAGAATAACACTTAGGATTTATTGAGTGACATCTGGTTTATTAAATGTCTATTTCTTCTTGCTTGTTAAGGGGATCATAACACAGAAAGACAAAATTAGGAGAATAAAAGTACAACCAAAGAGTAGGACTAACCTCAAAACTCACCATAATTAAAAATAAACAAAGAGAAATATGCTGAGAAAATTGCCTGTCTTCATCTGGACATCTGTCTGTACATTTGAAACCTTATTCTGGAAATCTCCATTGTACTTTTCTCCATTTTTGTATGTTACTGAAAGCTTCACTTTCCATGGACATCTCTTTTGCACATCTTTTTACATTCAGCCTTCAAGAAAGCTCACCTCTTAAAAGACTAGAAGGTACCTCCTCCCTGCCTGTAGACACCAGCATTTACCCCATGCTTAAGTCTAGGGCTGTCACCAGTAAAGGCGAAATAACTGGGATCAACTAGTAGAGGACGCCCTGCTGGACAACAGTTGTTGTTGGTGGTGGTGGTGGTGGTGGTGATGGTGCTGGTGCTGGTGGTGGTGGAGGGAAGTGATTTGAGGCTCTGGAACCCTTCTAACTGATATGAATGGTTAAAAAAAATACTTCCCATATATTTATCACCACATGTTTTGTGTTTTCCTCATTTCTAAGTGAAGAAACGACTCCTTCTTGTCTTTCCCAAAAGCCTATAGATTGAAATTAGAGGACGCATAACCTAAATGATTTGTGTATCCTAAACACTTTGTTTGCCTTGAAGAAAGGAGAAGGTAGTTTTAAGGGGATTATTAGAAGTTTCTCACACCTTCCTCTAACCAAGAGCTGTATTTAACTGTTCCAAATTGGCAATGTGGATTAATAGCTCGGCACCTCAGTTTGAGTCTTGAATTCACCATTTCTAAGGATACGACAGTAAGCACATCAATTACACTCTTTTAGTATCATTTTTCTCATAATAAAAATGGTAATTATGGTAATTGGGTCTGTTTATGGTGAATATTAAATAAGAAAACATTTGTTAAATGCCTGCCTCCTAGTAATGGCAAATGTTATTATTTCCTTCTGTTTAGTCAAGACTGCGACATAATGTAGAAAAAAGTCTCAAATCACCAAAAAAAGCCACTTGCATTTTTTTCTTTATATTGACATCCCAAATAATGAAAAGAAACATCCAAGAGTCACTGATATTTGCAGTGTTGTTTTGTTTTTTTTAAGTAAACTGAGTTCATCACTGGCTTGGAAATAAAAAGACTGACTCTAAGTCTGACTCCTCTACCAAGTGCCGGGGATTTACAGAATGGCACTTAATTTCTCTGGATCAGAGTTTCTTGAAAAACTTGGATGAGATGATAACTCTTACCATAAGACTTATGACAAAGAAAAGGAGTCCCTACTTTATGTCATTCACTGATAAGATGATTTATATATATCTTCAGCAGAAAAGAAAAAGGCTAACTCATTGAGATAGCCTCAACTGAAATACTTTTGGTTTTTCCCATGGCTATGTCTAAACTTCCTAATTTCTTTAAATTCTACTTCATATTCAAGGCTCATTTCATACTTACTACCTTCATGAAGCCTTCTCCAATCCTACCAACTCAGGGCATCATATTCTTCCTTTGAACTCCCATGACACACTGCTTTCATTTCCCTCATATCATCATGTTCTGCTTAGTGTCATAATTTATTATTTTTCTTTCTCGACTCTCCTACACTCACCACAACAGAGCGATAAGCTCCTTATTGAACTGCTTATATTTTATGTGTAATTATTGCTCCTTGAAAGCAGGACAATGCTTTGCTCATAATATTCCCTTCAGCTCCCAGCATAGCATCCTCTACAATGTACACGCAATCAGTAGTAATGGTTGAATCGAACTAAATTAAATTAAAATGAAAGTTTTCTTTAATGAAAATATTTTCTATAATGAGGAGTCATTGTATTGCTAAGTTTCTATGTCATTAAAACTTCATCTTACCTTAGAAATAAAACTATAAGAATATAACAAACTTTGGGGATAGAAGGTAAAATGCCTGAATAGAAAAATTGTTAATAAAACATTTTAAAGGACCCTTTCATTTCAGAATTTCTAAGAACATATGTTTTAGATCTTAACATTTCTCTTGTTTGGAGACTCCAGATGAAATAATAGCTGTGCAAATACTTTGTAAAAAGTAAATCATTATGTAAACATCATATTTTGGAAGTATTTAGTAGTATAATATAAAACATTATTTTCTTGGTTTGAAATAATAAAAGAAAAATTTCACCACTGAGAATAAAGAAATAAAATCAATTTTTGTACTTACCAAATTTGACAGATTCATGACACATCAATAAGAAATATTTTAAAACCCTTTTTATTGTAACAAAGATGAGCCATACTTTTGAAAGATTCAGTTTTAAACAGCTAGAAAGGCACATCAGTATTTTAATTTCTGTAATTCATTTTTGATTCCCAAAGCGATGACTGTAAGATCAGTAATAGGCACACAATCACACAGCCTGAGAATGTACTAATTCAAACTATTGCACTAGTTTCATCTGGTCAGTCAGTTTGTGGTTATCCAAATTAAAGTAGCCTGATAAAGTTGTTTATTTCACAAGTCATCCATTATAAAATATGGAATAGGTTTCAAAACTATATCAAATGTTGTAGGAATACACCACACAAAAAAATAAGGTAAGTTTCTCCACATGATCCCCTAGTCTCTCCCTTTAATCCAGGTATGCATTTTTTCTGAAATTTTCTTTATTTAATTTCAATATATCTGTTAGAGATTTCCATGTTAGTTCACATATATCTTCTTTGCTCATTTCATGTATTCTTATCTAATTTAACTTAACCTAACCCAGGTAGTTTCCTTCTCAAAGCCTTTCTCCAGTAGTGTTTGGGTTTCTAAGTACCCTTTCAACCCTAACTATTATGAGATGACAAAAGATGGGCAGTAAATATGTTCCCAACAGAAATGAATGTTGGCAACCTAATGGATTAAAAAGTCCCAAACTGGGGATACCACCAAGACACTACTTGAAAGTATAATGTTGCCATTTATTACAACAAAAACAAAGATAAATAGATGGGACTTAAACTAAAAAGCTTCTGCACAGCAAAAGAAATAATCAGCAGAGTTAACAGACAAACCACAGAGTGGGAGAAAATCTTCACAATCTAACATCTGAAAAAGGACTAATATCCAGAATCTACAAAGAACTCAAACAAATTAGTGAGAAAAAAACAATCCCATCAAAAAGTGTGCTGAGGACATGAATAGACAATTCTAAAAAGAAGATATAAAAATGGCCAACAAACATATAAAAAATGCTCAACATCACTAATGATCAGGGAAATGGAAATCAAAACCACAATGCAATATCACCTTAATTCTGCAAGAATGGTCATAATCAAAAAATCAAAAAATAATAGATGTTGGCATGGATGTGGTGAAAAGGGAACACTTTCACACTGTTGGTGGGAATGTAAACTGGTACAACCACTGTGGAAAACAGTGTGGCGATTCCTTAAAGAACTAAAAGTAGATCTACTATTTGATCCAGCAATTCCACTACTGGGCATCTACCCAGAGGAAAAGAAGTTATTATATGAAAAAGATATTAATACTTGCACACACATGTTTATAGCAGCACAATTTGTAGTTGCAAAAATATGGAACCAGCCCAAATGCCCATCGATCAACAAATGGATAAAGAAAATGTGGTGTATATATATACCATGGACTACTACTCAGCCATAAAAAGGAATGAAATAATGGCACTCCCAGCAACTTGGATGGAATTGGAGACCATTATTCTAAGTGAAGTAACTCAGAAATGGAAAACCAAGCATCATGTGTTCTCACTCGTAAGTGGGAGCTAAGCTATGAGGACACAAGGCATAAGAATGATACAATAAACTTTGGGGACTCGGGGGAGAGGGTGGGAGGAGGTGAGGGATAAAAGACTACACATTGGGTACAGTGTACACTGCTTGGGTGATGGGTGCACCAGAATCTCAGAAATTACCACTAAAGAACTTGTTTGTGTAACTAAACACCACCTGTTTCCCCAAAACCTATTGAAATAAAAAATAAAGAAAAGAAACAAATAAATAATAATAAAGCTTTCCTGAAGACCAAAAAATAAAAATAAAAAATAAAACCTCTAGAAATAAACCTAGACAGATATGTGGTGAGAAAAAAAAAGAAAATTAATGTTGCCATTTATAATTTCCCAGTGTCATTTACCAACGTAGCTGGCTATAGCTTTAGACAAAATGATCACTAATTACAGCAATAAGCTATGAGCCATATTTTTTATAAAAGTTTCAAGGAATCATTTCCTAGCATCATAGTCCCACCTTATACACCATATTGTATCAATACTTTACATTATTGCAAACTTTAGAGGTGTTCTTCAGCCTCTTTTCAATGGTTTCCTTTCATTTGATAATGTTATCCCTTTATCTCTCTGCACTAAAGGTAACATCACACCCCCACATCTGATATAGTTATAGCACCCAGAGCAGAACTTACAATGGAGAACATGATCAATTCTTCCAAAAGCACTGTAGGCCTACCCAGAAGCACAGTCATTATCTTAGCTGCTTCCATCTAATGATAGAAAAATATTTTATAATATGTTTGCATTAGCATTTTTCCAAAAAACCTGAAATTTATTTTATTCCAGAAAGACATTAAGTTGTTTCTGCATTCAAACAACTCTTAATGCAATAATTCAGTATACCCCAAACTTATGCTATCTCATTTTATAATTTAATTCCCTCAGTATCGTTCACCTTGGTTTTTGTTACTCCCAAAGGATAAAATCTCATTTGTGCAAATTAACAAAATATCTTTTTATAAAAGTCTTTTTTTACAAACAAGTAATGAGTAGAACTAAAGTTCCCAAGGGGTTTCTGTTTTACACAAAAACAAAATTTGTAGTCCTGAAATGTTGAATGACTAAAATCTATATTTACCTGTTTAATCACTTGCCTTCATAAATCCTCTAGACCTGATATCCCTAATTAAAATTCATAGCATTCCAGGTATGCACAGATGTGTTAACTGCTAATGCATACTTATCTATTTCAATGAATTGAGGAAACATGCTGAGGGTTTTTATTTCGCAGTGTGGCCAAATTATGCTTTGCTGTTTACATCATTGAAAGAACTAAAAGGGTTTTCCTATCTGAGATTAAGGCCCAATATCTCACTTGAACCCATAATAACTAGAAACTAGGGAGATAAGAAAATCTTATACTGAGATTGAACAAATGAGTAAATTGATGGTGGACAGTGGGATCCAGGTTTCTCTCTGCTGAGAGGTTATAGATAAGTTGGAAGTCAGAATGAAACATGTGGTGTGGGCTTGGGGTCAAAGACATCAGTGTGAATTCATGTTTAACTTAAAATATATACAGATAGATAAATACAGAAATGATTTTGTATATGTGTGAACACATGGGTTAGTATACATACATATATTTCCTAGCTCTGCTCTCTGAGAGGACCTTCTAGAAGCAATAACATCCCAGGATGAATGAGCACAACCAACGCCCAGATCTTGGTTTCTAACACCATTCTCCAATGAAAGGAACCAGGGCTCCTTGAGAAATGGCTGACTCTAAGGCTGAGACAGAGAATATACAAATGACCCTGGAACATCATGTAGTGCCAGAAAGTAAGGATATACTAGACAAACAAAATGATGGGGATCTGTCAAAGGTATACATGAATTAACCTGAGATTATTCAAAGGGGGAGAAGAGACAAATCTCCCATGTAGAAAAATTCCAAATAATTTACATAGATACTTACCCCTCAAGGAAGTAGAGTTTAACTTCCCATCCCTTGAATATGGACTGCACTTACTAACTTGCTTTCAAGTGTTGGGGAGTAGGGAGACTATATTTACAGTGGAGAAACCTGGCAAACACTACCTTGACAGGTGGTCAGGGTTAACATCATCATTGACCAGTCATGTTGATAGCATATACCCTTGATGTTATGTGATAAGAAGGACACTTTATCTCTGTGGTATTATTTCTAAAATCTCATAATCCAAGACTGATTGTAAAAAGGAAACATCAGACAAACCCAAATTTAGATAGTTCCACAAAATATCCAACCAGTACTCCTCAAAATTATCAAAGTCATCAAAAAATTTTTTAAAATCTAAGAAACTTATCACAGCCAAGCAAAGTCTAAAGAGACATAATAACTAAATATAATGTGTTTTCCAGTAATGTGTTTTCTATGTAATGAGATCCTGGAAGAGAGAAAAAAGGACTGGATCCTGGAACAGAAAACTCTGTTGGGGAAAAAACAGTTAAATCCAAATAAAGTGTGACATTCATCATACTCACCAGTGCTGGTTCCTTAGTTGTGACAAATGTACCATTCAGAACAGGGGAAACTGGGTGAGGAGTACATGTGAACTCTCTGTACTATCTTTGCAACTTTTCTGTAAACCTAAAACTATTCTAAAAGAAAATTTTATTTAATTTTGTTCATGTGAGAGCAAGTTTCAGTATGTTTCCTAAAATAAGAAACTTTGAATTAAAAGTTGTTTTGCTCTGGGACAATCAATACAATAGACATCTTAGTTATGCAAATATAATACAAGTATGTATTTTTCATTTTTGCAGAAGACCTAAGTGCAGTGAAATAACCCAAACGATAGCTATTTTAGAGGAAGAAGCTTAGCAGTCTGGTTAGGTAAGCTAGCTATGTAATAAGTTTGGCCAACTTATGACTACGCAGACTTTTTTTTTTTAATTTGCAAAGAATATGTATGAATGGTTTAAATTATTGTGTGTCCTGGTACAGATGAGAAGTCAAGCTGGAGAAGACCTCAGGAAGAACACATAAACAATTGCAGATCAACTGCCAGATAGTACACCGTCATAGACTGGACTAGTGAAGGCTGTGGCAACATCTAATTATAGTTGACTGTTTAGGAAATTAAAACATACTCTTCAAATACTTATTTCTACTCACATAATTGGGAAGAGACATGTCCTCCTGCATTTTCATTCAAATTCTCCTCCAAAGCCAAGCAAAACTGACCCTGTTCTTATATACGGGTGCTGAGATCTGAAAAGACCACAAGATAAATGTGTTGATCAACTCTAAATTTAATAGGTGATCTTTGGAGGAGTAGACAGTCAATAGTCTGATTATTTATTCTGAAGAAAATAGCTTTGGCTAATGTTGCTCTTGATAAGAATGAAGTCTCTAAATTTGAAATCATGAGTTACAAACTCAAATGTTTACCAGGTTTAAGTAGATATCACAAAACAGGAATCAAGGAAAATAGAAATCAAGTTTAGACAGACCCTGTCTAAAAGTAGTGGTGACCATTAGCACCAATTGACTTCTACCTTGTGGAAATGTAGACCCAATATTAATGGGTATTAAGAAAAAGAAGAAAAGCCTGATTTTTGTCATGAAGGTTTTGAAATACTAGCATTGGGCCAAATGAAATATATCTGTGATATTAATTTGTACTAAAGGCAATTAATTTATAACTTCTGGCCTAATTATACTATTATAATTCTGGGTTTTAATTGTTTATTGTTGTCAGGCTTTTTCCAGGATGTTCAAATATACAATTAAAATATATGTGTCTTCAGTGTGATGAAAGAATCAAATTCAGAAAAGGTTGTTGTAGATTGTTACCAAAACACGAGGGGTCCTGTCTAGGTCCTGCTGTTCATCACACAGAAAGCCAATTACTGAGCCAACAAGTATTTTTAGGGAAGAAGGCTTTAATCAGGTGCTGCAGCTGAAGAGATGGGAGATCAGTCTCAAATCCATCTCCATAACTGACTAAAATTGAGAGTTTATATGCAGGAAGTAAGTGTAATCCTGTGTGGGAAAACAGAAATTAGTAAGGGGTAAGGAAGAGGAGTTCATCAACAGGAAGCATGTGGCCAGTTAGGCAGTCATGCTAGGTGAGGGGTCTGGCATCTCATTGTCCAGATGTGATGATCTGGTAAGTTTCAGTTCCTTATTATAATCTGGGAGGACTGACGGTTGATTTCCTGAGAAAGGAACTCAGATAAGACAAATCAAACTTTCTCAAGTTTTAAGACTGGGAGGATCAATTTCTATGTTTACTCAAAAGAAACCATAAATCTCAGTTCTATAGGACAATTGGGCCAGTTTCAGAATGAAGAACTAAAAGAAAAATAAGAATAGTCGTCTCCAGAAAAAAAGACATCTCAGGACAGAGATGGGGGCAAAATCTGTACTTCCAAAATTAGTAGATTCTGAAAGAAGTTAAATATAAAGGAATCTAGAATCTCTTTCACTTATAATTTGTAAGAATAATAGGCTGTGATTTTAGACTGTCAGACCCAACTGAGGACATGGCCAAATCTCCTTGAGGGTCAAATGTGGGTAGGGGAGAGCTGGAGGTCAGTGATAGGGTAAAGGGCATTCAGCAGGTTCACAGCTACATTCAGGGGAGATTTAGAATAATCAGTAGTGCCAGCTACAGAAGGATGGGTCTGAAAGAGATAGATTGCTGGAAAAATTGTAAGAGACAGTGGTCATCTCATGCAGGAATTAAACTTGGTCATCATGACAAAGACCAATAGCCTAAAATAGGTTCATTTCCACTGTGACTGCCTCAGCTCATCTTCTAATCAATCTCTCTGCCATTCCTATGTACATATCTGGCTTCTGTCTCACTGCCTTGGTGTCATCCTCCACCACAGTGCTTCTTCCGTGATGTTTCCAGTGGTGTACCAATGGCAGGACAGTGGGAGCAGTTCACCCCAGTGCAAGCCATAAGGTAGGCAAATACAAAGAGAGTTTAAAACAATAATAAAACAAAAGTCAGTCTGCCTTTTATCATATCCATGCATATGTAAGTCTAAACAACATCAATAATACGTTACTCCTCCCCTAAAAATATTTTCTTGGCCTAAGTTCTAAACAATTGTGATTACTAATGAGTTTTACCATTGTATACATGAGCTTCAAATTAGCACATTTTTAATTGTGTATTTAGTAGACATTTTATTTTCATAAACATTTTTTACATAGAAATTCATCAAAGAATTTCCAATTGTACAATCAACACCCTAAAATGTGTTTCTGTCATACGCTTGTAACGATTCAAGTATTTTTCAAGCTCCTTTCAAGAGCAGTTTTTATGTCTAACCTCTAAGGCATCATACATTCCCACTTTTAAATACAGGCCGTCCTTGGTTTGCACAGCACTGTGGAACTGAAAAAATTGTCACGTAAGCAGAAACCATGCAAAAAGATCTTCATCATCAAAAGGTAGAAGATTCCTCTGTGACTTCTAAACTTTTTGGTTGAGATATTAAAAGCTCTCTTACTCTCAGTTCTAAATGAATAGAGAAATGAAAAATAGTAAAATTGATATTTGTTTAGTACACTGTAATTTAAAACATTAGAAACATTGTGAATTAGTGTTTTATTTATTTGTTTTAAAAAAAACTTATCATGAGTAGTTTGAATGGTGTTTTCTTTCTTTTTTTCCTATAACTTATTTTTGGAATGAGCATTTTTTTCTATCTCTTGACAAATTGTTACACTATTTTGAAGTTTGAATCAGCTTCCAACATTTTATCCTTTGCATTTTCAACATCATGAAATATCTCCAAGAGTCCCCTTCATGTGAAGTCTCTGGTGTCACTTCCTCAGGGACATCTTTATTTTTTTTTGTCACATCCACTTGCCTAATTTATGTCCATAAATTCACCTTCACCAAGTTCCTCTGGCTGCATATCTAAGTCTCAAATGATGGCTGTGTCAGCATTTCCATGGTCAGCTATTTCTTCTAGAATTTCATTCATGTTTGATGTCAGTTTCATTTCTAGCATTATCTCTTTTGTTCCTTTGTTACACTTTCACCTTTATTGACCAATATACTGTTTTGACCGTCCATTTTTGTAAAAATGTCTTGTGGACTATCACTGGACAACAAGGATGCAACACAACTACACACTGTACTATCTGTGCATGTACTGCATAACAGATGCACGGTGATCAGTCACTAACAGACTCTTAAAGAAGTGTCATGATTGGTCACCAATCATGATGTGCATCTTTTATTTACGTAGTGATTTTTGAGCTGAAGAGCTGGCTGTATTTCATGCAATTACTCACAGTTAATAAACTGAACTGGTAACTGAAATGTGAACCTTGTTGTTGCAGGACTGGTGCTATTTAACTAAACTGTAATAACTGAAATTCTTGTCCATCAGAACTGTACAACACAAGGACTGCTAAAGGAGATTCCCAACAAACAATGATAGTATAGTGATTTCAAGATGAATAAACAGAACTCAAGTTACTTCTGTTAGTCATTCTAAGTGACCACTTGAAGTTTTGATTTGTGTTTAATGTTTCAAACAGTGAAAAGAGTACAAACTGTGAGGTTTTGTTTGGTAGGTGTAAATTCTAAGCTCATACAGAAAATATTTTATTGAATTTGAATAATATCTTTAAAATTAAAATTTATTCTTATTTTTCTGGTTTTTTTAAAAAAACAGAAAAATATTACTAAAATTAATGTTGTCATATAGAGGAGGCAGTTGTTAAAAAATGATGTATTCTGTGCATCAAATATGATAAGCACACAACTGGATCTTCCTAAAAGACAGATCTGATCTTGTCATTCCCCTGACCAAAAATTTTCACTACCTTATCATCATCTGTATGATTGATTCTTAACCAATATCACCTGCGAAACTTCTCAAAAATACAGATTCCTGGGATTTAACACATAGATTCCAAAGCAGTAGGTCTACGCTAGGGTCTGAGAAACTGTTATTAAAGCCCATGTGTGGCTCATACATGTGCTGATCCACTGACATACAGGATTAATTATAAATTCCTTAGCATGGAAAAAAAGGGTCCTTAAGATCTGGCCCTTGTCTACCTCTACAGAGTCGTCTCCTGCTACTGGTTTCTCCCTCACATTTTATTGCTTACAACTGCTTATAGCTACTGAGCCAGGCCTGTGTACGTGTTGTTCCAGTTTCCATGGACTGTTCAAGTCCCCAACCCCATGCCGAGGTCCACTTAGAAAACCCTCATTTCTATGTAAGGGTAAGCTCAAGGCTCATGTCTTTCAAGCTTGCCTTCTGTTGGGCTCCCTTGGCTCCCTGTCTATACTCTGTAGCAATTACATCATCACACTGTACTAACTGAACAGTTCTGTGCCAAACTTCTTGAAATGGCATGTCTTTTTCATTTATCTATTTCCAGCATTTAGCCCATTGCCTGATTATTTCTGGGTGTGTCTTTTAGGAATGCTTTCCACTAAAAGTAACAGAAAGCCAACACAGGCTTAAACAAATAGAGGTTTGTAATTCTCATATAAAAAGTCTTGAGGGAAGTGGCTACTGGCTACATTAGCTCAACAATGTCAAGGCTGGCTTCTCTGTGATTCTCTTGGCCTTTCTCTCATACCTGGGGGGCATCATGGTTGCAAGATAGTGGTTGCAGCTCTGCACATCACAGTCACAGGAAGGAGGAGGAAGGTAGTTGTACAAATTGTGCATATGCTGTTTAATCAGTAAAGCAAATTTTTTCAGAATTCTCCCACAAACTTCCACTAAGAGGTGTCATTTGTCAGAACTGGGCCACATGGCCACCACTGGCTACAAGGGGGGCTGGGAAAGAAGAGGATGGGATTGGTGTGATTCACCTAGAACAGGATTGGTGTGATTAAGTTAGAACGTTAGATCAGTCATGACCCATGGCCTCAGGTGGCACATCATTGCTGTGAATAAACTTGCAGTTCAATTGGCAAAAAAAAAAGTGGAAAAGAATGAGTATACAATTATCAGCTCTGCCACAGTAGGTATTCTATATACTTTGTAAGTATAAATGAGTGAATAAACAAATGCATGAAGCATGAAGAAGTAAATATTAATCTTTGTAATAAGGACAGGTAGATAGTTCTTGTAATTGATTAGGGTAGAAAAGGCAAGAGTAAATACAGATGCAGAGTGATACAAATAAAAGAAAACTCAACTCTACAACTTTAAGGCAAAACAAAACAAATAAAGGACATAATTTATGAGTCTCTATATAGCTTCCTTCACTGACAGAAGCATCGGGCAGCTCCAGGCTTATATCCTCACAGGTTCAAGTTCAGGGGAAAGAAAGCACCACAGGAGCCACGAAGAAAGGCATAAGTTTACAGTCAGGCTACAGTCACATGGCTACCCTGAATCCAAGGATCAGGATTAGTCACAGCCAAGACTCACAGACCAAGTAGGAGAAGGGTGGAGAAAAAACAGGAGCTATTATCAGAAGAAAGGATGGACTGGATGATCGGCAGGCAAAAAGAATAGATGCCACCTCAAACAGAACCCACAAATGAGGACCAGGCATTCAGAAATGATCATGAGAAGTTAGCAAGGCAGGCATATGGGTTCAGAGTCAACACGATTTGACGTCACTGCCCTCCATGTGACACTCCCACATCACTTTGTAGAGGAGCTGGCAGCACCTGGAACACATCATCTCAGCTTATCTTTCCTTGGGTGGTTACCTTTACAAAGCAGCAGTAAGAGGATAGATTAAATTAATCCTTCTCAACTTTTCATCAGAATATCCCCTACAGCCATGAAGGGTGAGCACTCTGGATTTTGGGGCAGAAGTGTGGTGAAATAGAAGGCTGGCAGAATATTTTGGAGCTATCTGCTGCAAAACTAAAATTTATTTGAAGTCTTGTGCTTTTTACTCAAGATGTTTAACTTTGAATTTTATTCCATAGAATATCCATGTTATTTTTCAAGTGTTTTAAATTACTAATCACTTAACAGTTTCTCAAGTTTTTTTTTCCAAATAAAATTGACACTCCTAAATGACATACCATTTCATTCACTTTGGCACACAGCTGTTTACCACTGGACTATACATACTGCAGTTCAAGAAGCATGGGATTAAGTAAACTCTGCACGTTGCTTCCAGCCTGTTATTCTCAGGTAGCTCTCATTAGCCATAAATGTTAAATTAAAGCTCTCATTAGCCATAAATGTTAACCCAGACGGTCCCCAAGTTAGGATTTTTCAACTTTAAGATGGTGTGAAAGCGACAGGCATTCAGTACACCCCTGAACTTATCCAGATAAACCCATGGTAGGTGAAGGAACATCTGTAAAACTGCCATCTTTGAGTACCTACCACATTCAAAGCAATTTTATATATTTTCTCATTTAATTTTCCCAATAATTCTGAAAAGCAAATATCATCCCCAAACACACAAGGAAGGTGAAAGTCACAGAAATTCACTAAGTCACTGAGAGTTAGACATTTAGATAATAGGATCAAAACTCAGGACTCTGGCTCTAAGCCTGCATCTCTTCCATGTCTTTCTTCCTCTCCTTTCAAATTGCTTCTTTACGCTTGAGGAATATCAACCTTGAATAAGAAACAATCTACAAGTTTAAGCAGAATACAGAATAACTAATAATGCATTATCCTACACACGCTGAGGGCTCCTGCACTAAGGCAGTGTGGAATAGTGTAGTAGACCTGGAATCAGGAGTCCTAGGTTCTCTTGTCAACCCCACCTATAGCAACCCCACCTATAGCATTGGAAAAATACTTCTCTGGACCTGAGGCTCTTGATCTGCAAAATAAGAGTGGGACCCGGTCATTTTTGCAGTCATATTCTAGCTCCAAAGTGCTAACCTTTCAACATCAATTCCTCAAGATTCAGCGGTCTAAGTGCAGACTAACCAAGTCTTATATGCCTATTAAATGTAATATGCCCTCCAAAAGAGACCAGAAAGATTTAATTATAGACACACTCTCAAAAACGGTATCAGATGAATGCTAATTCCAACCCCAACTTCTGAGAAAATAATCATAACAGCACTAGGATGATAACAACTACTTATTGATTGTTAATCACATCCCAGTTACTGTTCTAGTGTAAGTGCTATCTCCTTTAACCTTTGTAACAACCCTACACAAAGTAGATCCCATTATCATTCCCATTTTACAGGTGAAGAAACTAAAGTGTGGTACATTAAAGTAACTGCCCAAGATCACATAATTAATGGCAAACTCAGCCATTAATTATGTATAATGTAATGTGTAATGGCAAACCCAGCAGTCAGACTCTGCAGTCTGAAGCGAGATGATTATGAAACACTGTCTCCCTCCTGACCAGGCCCTTCTCATTGAGAAATGTGCACTTGAAAAGCTTCCTGGAGACAAAAGATCTGATCATTAATGTTGCACCATAGATTGATTTAAAACACAGAGTGTTTTATTATGCAAGCAGATGCATGCCAGAGTTGTGACAATGTCCATTAATGTCTAATTGGCTTTGTTAATCTTGCTGGAGTCTGTGGAGATTGCAATGGTGAGGTCTGAGAGAAAAACTGAGCTGGTGGGAAGGAGTCTGGTTGCAATTAGGAGGCAGGCACCTGATACACAAGGATTCCCTGCATTGTAACCACATGAAGACTGATGGGAAAGTAAATTACCATTAGTATTCATCAGCACCAGTCAGACATGCCTAATGATTGGCTTTCAGGTTAAGTAGAGAACACTAAATTTACTCAATAATATTCATTCAGTAGTTGTATTCACCGGTTTTTACACTGCTGTAAGACACTGCCCAAGACTGGGTAATTTATAAAGGAAAGAGGTTTCATTGACTCACAGTTCCACATGACTGGGAAGGCCTCAGGAAACTTACAATCATAGCAGAAGGCAAAGGGGAAGGAAGGCATGTCTTACATGGCAGCAGGTGAGAGAGAGAAAGAAAGAGAGAAGGGGGGGAAGAGCCCCACACTTATCAAACAATCAGCTTTTGTGAGAACTCTTATCATGAGAACAGCAAGGGTAAAATCTGCTGCCATGATCCAATTATCTCCCACCAGGTCCCTCCCTTAACACATGGGGATTACAATTCAAGTTGAGACTTGGGTGGGGACACAGGGCCAAACCATATCAGTAATGCTTCGCGAGCTCAGTTGAGTAATGCATTTTTTCATGGAGACTGTTTTGGGATGGTGTTCTATGGAATATATTTTGGAAAATTCTGCTCCATAGAATACAGCAAGCTTTGACCAGCGGACCACCCAAAAATGAACAAGCGCAATAAAGAGTTCTTAGCTTTCTATGCTACTCATCCAGGAGGCCCTGGTGCCCCAGACAGCTGAAGCATTTAAGAGAAAGTAGATTCTCATGTTTGTTGAACCTCACTCAAACCAAGGGCAAGACCGAAATGTCTCCATCAATATGCACAACTTTTTACTTTTAATTGGACATTTATTATAGATAAGACATTCTGATAGGCACTTTACATACTTTAAATTGTTTAAAGTTTAAGCATCTTTATCATTTTTAGATGTATAAAAGATAATTTTTAAAAATAGAACACTTGCTGGTAACCAACTTAGTGTTAAGATTATTTTCTTAAATTCAACTAGTTGATTAAAATTAGGTGGAGGGAATGAGGGATTGACATGAGATGATGTCTTTTAATGTATCTACTTAATAGAATTGAAAGATCCCAACAGGTTCTTCCTGCTCAATACACAAACAAAGACCACAGCATTGCAGTAAAGAAAGAGTTTAATTGACACAAGGCTGGCCATGCTATGTGGGGGACAGTTATTACTCAAATCAATCTCATCTTAGGTTAGGGGTTTTCCAAAGGTAGTTTGGGGGAAGAGGTGGAGGTGGCTAGGCAATGGGTACTTACTGCTGATTGGTTGGGGGTGCAATCATAGGGATATAGGAAATTATCCTCCTGCTGGCTGAAGTGCTTCTAGGTGGAGACACAGGAGTGGTTGGCAGGTCCAGGTAGAGCCATCATTGGTGTCAGACATGCAAAAAACCTGAAAAGTTATCTCCAAAGGGCAATCTTAGGTTTTACAATAATGATGTTATCTGCAGAAGTAATTGAGAAAGTAGCATATCTTGTGATCTCCAGAAAAAATGGCTGGCAATGCTCATACGTTAGCAGAATCCAGGCTTTTCTATCTTCCTAGCCTGGCGGTCTCATTAAGCTTTACAAAGATGGCTGTGTTTGGGGGAAGGGCTATTATCATATAAACTATAAATGTCTCCCAAAGCTAGCCCAGCCTATGTCCAGGAACAATTAAGTCAGCCTGAAGGCTAAAGGCAAGAGGGGGTTGTCTAGATCAGATATCCTCCACTGTCATAATTTTCTTACTGTTATATAATTTTTGCAAAGGTGGTTTCTGAATTGTCACAAACATCCTACCCAAGTTAAAGAACTTGTTATTGTCTATTTTTATCTTTCTTTTAAAAAATAATTTCAGATTTTTATTCAAAGATAGAGCTCATTTTTGCCACTGAATTCTCTAAGAATTTCTATCAAGGAGGAAGTCTTGATTAGATCAGTGAATCTCAGATATTTATAGTCCTTGGAAGAAACAGGTTACCAAAAAAAGAGGGAAAATGAAAGATGGTTCCTTTAAGAAATGAACAAAGAAGGAAGATATGTCCCAACCACAACAAGCAAATGGAAGGAAACGGCTGGCTTCAGAATGTTAATATCATCACTGCAAATTAGTTTTCATATAAGTAATTAATCAACTTTTGTCACTTTTTGCGATTCATTGTGAACATTCTGCATGAGGTCCGTCCTTCACTGTGCTACTTCAAGTTTAAAAGCCTGAGGCTTTTAGAACTTGCCTTATGACATTGTTAAGGCCCTTTTTATAGACTAATTAACATGCCAAAAATTTCAAGCCAACAAAAGATACAATGGTACCATTTTTCAGCTTTGAAGAACTTTTTCAAGCCCACTTCAAGCACTTCTTACATTTCTGGCCCTCTCTGCTCAGATACCAACCTCACTGGAGGGACTGGCTTTAAGTTTCATGGAGGGCCCCACCCTTCCTGTTCACTCAGTGGGACCATTCATGAGAGGAAATAATGACATCACATTATGCAAGCTTCCCCATATGTAACCTCTCCTAATAGAGCCTTTTTGATGGAATTTTTAGGATCCATGGTCACCGAGATTAAGCTACAGATTAGGTCACCTCTAAGCTAAGGACCACACTGGACTGGAGCAAATATAACAGATCTCAGCATGGATTGCCTTGGTACCAGAGTCCCTAACAAGCCCACATGCTGCCAGTCACACTGTCCACACAGAATGTTGGGGGATCTGGAACACTCCATCCTGGCTTTAAGTTACCACCACTACCAAACTACTGCTCTTTTCTATTAAGGCTTAAATTGCCAATATAGCAATACAGAAGAACCTATACTCACAAGCATTAACTTCTGTTTAAAGGGATGTTTACAAACAACAGGATTTCTTGTTTCTTGAACCTAACTTAGCAGCAAGATGAGTTTTCACCCGGGGGAGAAATTTTATATACAATTTATTAGTAGTTCTATTACATATGTAAATGTGCCCATTATAGAATATAAAGAGAAACAGAAAGGAGTAAAATTAATCACTCATAAATACCAATATTAACAATTTAAATAGGCTTCTTTTCACCTTTTTTCTCCTGTAACTTGTATTATAGGAAAATGAAAGTAGTTGAAACTATAAGTGAATTTTGGCCAAATATTTTTCCTAAATAAGCCAGCCAAAAGATGCTCTCCCCCAAGTCCTCTCAGATCTAATGCTGGACAAGAAGTACTGTGCGCCACCACCAACCACCCACATGGAAGCAGGACTCAGGACATCATGAGCTGCACATTTCTTATTTTGCTCACAGTCACGCTGCGCAGGCAGAAGGGGTGAGGATTATTAATCAGAGAAAGTGAGATGAACTACCAGCTCTCTCTCCTCCACTCCTCAAAGAATTATTTCACTTCCTCTGCCTGTTTCCTGTCCTCACCCAGGGGGCCCATGTTCTCCCATGGCGCTCTCCTCTGCTGCTCCGCTGCTCTCCTGAAGGGCAGCCCAGAGCCTCCCGGTGTCCACAGCATCTGGTGCTGCTTCAAAGCCAATCACTAAACCAGCCAACTATCTGCCCTTGTGGTTTGCCCAGGCGAATCTTCCAAGGCCACTCGTGTCAAATTGGAAGCTCCGGGAACCTCTGTGCAAATGAATTCTAAAATCCTCCCTACCTTTACAGCAATCTCACAGAGATTTATGTTGTCACAAAGAGGAAAACATAAACCTTTCTGCCGTCACTGAGGTACTCCAAGTGTGACTGCCTTTACTGCAACTCTCCAAGAGTGAACTCTGCATGAAACATAAAATTTCGGTCTTAACATCAGCTTTACTGTGAAATGGGTTGGAATTCTTTAAGAGACTAACTTATAAATGAATTCCGAGAATCTGAACAAGCAGTGTCTGAAAGAAAACGATACATAAATAGGTGAAAATACGTTCAACCTCATTAACGATCAAAGGTATGCTAAACAAAACATACATGTTTTTGCTTATCTAACTAGAAATGTTTTTTTAAGTTATATTTGATGTCAGTGTAGAATGTTGGGAAACTTGTTAGTCAGGTTTCCCCACATTCTACTGGTGGGAGATTGGTAAAAGCAAATTGGGGAATTTATATTAACAGTAGAAACTAAGCATAATCTCTCAGTAAACAATTCTACTTATGATCCTAAGGATAAAATTTAGTAGTATGCAAGAAGATTTGATAATAGCAGAAACTGGAAAAATATACAAGAATAAGTAGTTATTAAATACAGCATCTTCACTTGACAGAATACTCTGCAGCCATTAATAAGGAGCTGGAGGAAGAGGTTTATACATGAGAAAAAGCTAGTTATGAAACAACACATACAATATAGCCCCAGTTTAGTGGAAATACATACACCTAGAAAAGGGTTTAGAGAGGAGCCATCAGTGGTTATCTCAGAGTGCGGTGGACACAAGGCTAGCAGGGTGGCATGCAGTTAAGAGTAGGGGATTGAACATACTTGGATGCATATCCTAACTCTGCCACTCTGGGAACTGGGGCAATTTTCTCACAGACTCCTTATTTGTAAAATGGGGATAAAGTGACTACTTAGGGCTTGTTAAAGGATTAAAAGAAATGATGTTAATAAAGTACATAGCACAGTATTTGGTACAAACAAAAACTAACTTATAGATCTGCAGATTTTTTATCTGTAATTATCAATTTTCTATGATAAATACATATTTTATAATGAAAGTCATTTTAAAAAATGTAAACAAATATAGAATTCTAATTAATGATATACACATTTAAGTGATTAGATGGGAAGTATATTAATGTTTGCAATTTACTTTGAAATACACCAAAACATAAGATGGATTGATGGTGGGTACACAAAAGTTTACTGCAAAAGTCTTGCAACTTTGTGGTATGTTTGAAAATATAAAATATTGGTAAAAAGGAATATCACTTTAAGTGTATTATCTTTTTTATTTATATAAGTAAGATGGCCGGGCACAGTGGTTCATCTCTGTAATCCCAGCATTTTGGGAGGCCTAAGCGGGTGCATTGCTTGAGGCCAGGAGTTCAAGACCAGACTAGGCAACATGGTGAAACCCCGTCTCCCTACTAAAAATAACAAAGAAAGAAAGAAAGAGAGAGGGGAAGGAAGGAAGGAAAAGAAAGGAAGGAAGGAAGGAAGGAAGGAAGGAAGGAAGGAAGGAAGGAAGGAAATAAATTAGCTGGCCCTGGTGGTGCATGCCTGTAGTCCCAGCTACTGGGGAGGCTGAGGTAGGAGAATCACCTGAACCCAGGAGGTCGAGGCTTCAGTGAGCCAAGATCACACCACTGCACTCCAGCCTGAGCAACCAGAGTGAGACCCTACCTCAGGAAAAAAAAAAAAAAAAGGAAAAGATCTTCATTTTAACAGAGCATGAAATAAACACGTAAAGAAAATGTTAGTAATTCCTCTAACATACTCCTCACTAATTCCACTCTGCTGGAAAGGTATTTTTTGTATCTTTCCACATTTTTATGCTCATAAATTTAAAGGAAACTGTTTTTTCATAAGATCTTATCATTCATATTACTTGCAACCCCTGTTTTTTACATTTGGAAAAGTAATTTTTGTTTAAAAAATAAAGAATGAGATCTACTTCTTATTAATGAACCTATAAGTAACAAATAAATTTTCTTTATAGATAAGATAGAAGAACATAGCTTTTTCCCATATGTGGTTTTTATTATTACTCAAAATTTTAGGAGCCTTCATAGCAAGAGATAAAATACTTTGGTTTTTAAAATACTTTTATTATTGTTATATTAAAATACAACATAGCTTGGTGCCTGCACGTCCTACTGTGAGCTAGCGTTTATTACCATTTCCTCCCACGGGTTCCAAGTCCACTCACCTCTGTCTTCCGTGGCAGTATTGCTACCATTACACTTGAGGTCACTTTCTGCAGGCACCACTGTAGCCCAAGATAAAGATAAAAATGTACCTGAGATTCACAGCCTCTGAATATGCAGGACCACAATTCCTATTCACATATGTACACTGAATGTAAAGAAAACAAAACAAAATAACAACGGCGACAAAACTGTATGAATATAGCTTGTGTAAGGGGTTGTTATCTACCCCACAGAAGCAGACTGGACTCTACTCAAGATTTCCAAGGAAACTATCTTTTGTTAATGCTTTGAAAATGTCCTCTCTGTCATTTTCTCTGCTTTTTCTTTATGAAACTCCTGTTTCATAATTCATACTGAATCTCCTAGATGAAGCTTCTAATTATCTTAGCTTTTCTCCCTTATTATCTATTTCTTTAATGTTACTTCTTCCTGGGTGTTTTCCTTGACTTCATCTTCTTGAATGATGAGCATTCTTAATTTCAACTATAATTTTTAATTTCTAAGTGCTTTTTGCTCTGACCAGACTGGTTTCATTAATTTGCATTCTTATTTTATGTCACTAAAGATAAGAAATAGCAATACTTTATAGCATTTTTTCCATTCTTTGATTTGCCTCTGTTAACTCTTAGTGTCTTTTTATTATTGTCTTTTGGGGCAGGAGTTGGTTTGTACCTTTACTTTTCATGTTGAAGGTTTTCCTTAAATATCTGGTTATTTTCTCCTATTTAAAAACAAGACATTAAAATGCTGATTGGAAGCCCCACTCTATTGGTGGCATCTTAGTTCATTTTGTGCTGTTAGAACAAAATGCCACTGACTAATTTAGAGCCAACAGAAATGTATTCTCTCACAGTTTAGATGGCAGGGAAGTCCAAGATCAAGGCAGTGGCATCAGGTGTGGGCCTTCTTACTGCATCCTTACATGATAAAAGGCAGAAGGGCAGGAGGGAACCAGCCCTTTATCAGAGCACTAATCCCATTCATGAGGGAGGAGTCCTTGCAGTTTAATCATCTCTTAAAGGCTCACCTCTTAATACCATCACATTGGTAACACCTGGATTTTGGAGGGGACGCATTCAAACCACAGCAGTAGGGCTTAACAACTAGTGAATCTCACTGTAGAGCAATGAGCAGGCATCCAGCTCTTTTAGGTTTTTATTTTTAGGTCTGGTCAGTTCCTAAGATTCCTGAGAGAAGAATCCTCCAATCTCGTCCTTAGGATAGAAGGCTGGCTACTAGTATGCTCAGCTTAGATGACGGAAAACCTCCTCATTAGATACAACATGTTTCTTGTATTTCCCTGGTTTTCTAACCAGCACCGAATCACTTTTCTCCTCTGTGCTTGGTATCCACAACTCCAAAAACTGTTTCTGCAATTCCTCTAAGAAATGGATCTCTCAGCTCTCTTAGGGCACAGGAAGGGTAGTCATCTAACTTCTCCGAATGAAGGTGGGCATTGGCATCCAATTGCTCCTTAAACAAATAGTCCTCTTGTTCTCAGCCTCCTGTCTTCCAGGCTTTGGGCTTCCAATTTCTGAGAATTCCTGGAATCTGGCAGGGTAAACTACTGAGCTTCTCATTGGTAACCCTCCTCCCCTCCACATACACACTTGTAAATTTGACCTTTGATCTGCCCAATGGTTGAAATTCACCCAACCATGTGCAATCTTCCTATGCTGTAGTTTGGAGTTTTAGGTGTTTCCTGGTTTCATTAAAGATAAAGCTGAGCACCTGTAATTGTGCTGTGGTTGTTACTGTTCTTGTTATTTTGTGGTAACTTCTGAGAGGAGAATTGGGCAGAGACATTGTTACTTTTATCTCCTATCTTATAACTGATAGAGCTTCTTATTAGTAGAGGAAAGATTCTTGTTTATTTTCTTAGGTGAGAATAGAAAATTATTCTCTTCTAGTTGGAAAAAGCCTGTCATATGTATATTTCTTCATATTCTCAGCATGAATTCTAACCTAAATGATTTCTTTCTTTCTTTAGATGCCTAATACATACAAAGTTAGGAAATCTAAGGCAGGAAGCCAAAAGGAAACACTGTTTTCTTTTTCTCCCTGGCAGTCTCTCAACATTTTGGGCTTCATACACTATCTCCACTAAATAACAGAGGGAGAAACTGAGATAGAAAGTGAATCCCAAAGTGTTGAAGGAGATTATGCCATCAAAAGCTAATGTCTGCATGTAAGATGGGGATTTCAACCCCAAGTTTTCTTTCTAGAATGCTAAGGGCAGGCAGGAAAATTATGAAGAAAGAAAATACTTAGGATTTAGTAAAATAGATACCAAACTTTACATACGAGTTTATTTCTTCACAATATTTTCTATGTTATATTCTAAGAACAAAAGCACACAATCTTCTCCTGGGTAAGGATAAGTTTTTGTTTGACACACATGGCTCGCATGCAGATCCTGCCACCACCATCTTTCTAATTGGACTGGAGTTCATATCTTTTCTCATTTGGCTGCCATTCATCCAAACTACCTCCCACTCTTCCTTTGTCTAAGAAATTTCCCACTTTGAAAGTCCTATTGGGAAGGAGAGTTATTTCTCACTACATAGGCTGAGGCATTGAGGCTGTCAGATTCACAATTTCCCAAGTCAACCTTGCAGGTAGAGTGCTGGCACTTGACCAAATCAGGTGCACCTGCTCCAGCCAGCAATGTAAAGGCACAAGGATTTGAGAGGAAGGGAAAACCTGTTTTTGTAGTGCCAGATGCAGCAGCAAAATCAGGTTCCCGGGGCAACAGTAGTATCAGCAGTAAGCACGGCTCTGTGCCAGCAGGGTCTACTTTGGCAACCTAAGTGCATCCACTACCACTCTGCAGCTGTAGTGACAAAGGTCTTTATGGAGCCACTGAGCCTGAGCCAGGTCCTGCAGATTCCTGGTAATTCTATCCATGACCCACTATATTTTCAATAAATCCCCTTTCTGCTTAAGTTAGCTGGAACTAAAACCCTGACTGATACATGTGGGTTTCATATGATGATTGAAATAACTGAGAGCTAAAGGTGCAACTCGACCTATTAAATAACAACAAATATCATAGGGGTAAGAATATCTAGCCATACAAACGCTATAGATAGGTAGATATTTCCTTTGGTACCCACACATTTTTTGTTAGTTTGAACAATATAATCCTGTTTTCAGAGTCCTACTCCAAGAAAAAGTGCTAATATTCTTTTAATCTTGCAAATTTCATGGACCAGACAGGACTCAAGGTTCTTGGTGACCCCACTAGAAGCTGAGACAATGTGAAATCCCAAATGAGCAAGCCAGCTATTCCTACTCATCATCATAACTGCCTAACTCATCCTTCAGACACCAGCATGTTCAAGGAGCTCCTCTGGGTCTACACACCTGCATTTAAAATGCATATTCAGGCCAAAAGGAGAGAGAGGGTATGTGCACAGAGGAAATTAATAGCTGTGGGAATCATGTTTGAGGACTCTTTTAGTAAGCAAAGCTAATGAGAGTACCCATGCCCTTTTTTTGTTTAGTAGTGGTATCCAGGTAGTGGTTTTAGGTATAATTATTATAAATAACACCAGTTTAAGCTTCAGAGAATCAAAGGTAAACTCCTGAGAGAATTTTATTTTCTCAGGATTTAAATAAGCAACTCAAAAAGAAAAGAGAGGCAAAGGAGAATGTTTTCAATAATAAACAAATAGCTATTTTATAGGAGAAAGCCTAAACAAAATATTAAGAATCAACCCAATGCAATGCAGCAAAATACTTTTGAGAAATGATACCATGTTAGGTGCTGAAGAGTTATAGCGATAAAAAGGACCTGGGCCTACCCTTAACTAAAGTTGACAATTTGAGTGAGAGGTAGCAAAAAGTGGAAAAAAATACTCAAATATCAGAAGACAGTTAAGCATGACAAAAGGCAGAATGGGATCAACCAGAACAGATGTAGCAAGAATCATATTTTTCATTTATTTTTCAATATCTCTGTTTTTTTATTCCCGAAGCTGCCATCTTGTGACTTTCCACACACTGAGGCTGAGATGCTCATCATTTTCAGGGAGAAGGTAGATCTGCCTAGAATAAAGAAGACACAGGAACATTATGATTTTTTTACATTTAGAGGGTTCACAATAGACAGAAAACCCTCTGGCTTTCAATAGAAAGAGCTGGATGCTTGAAAGAGAAAGTCAGTTTCTCAGGAATCTCAAAGATGGGCTTTGAAATTCCAATTGGCCAAGCCTAGAAGACTGGATTATGGAGTTCTAACTGTAAACACAGAGTATGGAAATGCAGGTTAGGGAATGCGGCAGGAATTTGAGGAAGCTCATCCTGTGGCTGTGGGAGAAACCCAGAAAATTGAGATGCTTGTCTTGGGCCACCTTGGGGCTGAGAGCCTTGTGGGGGATGTAGAACCCAGGATGCCTGGGAATCCAGAGTGTAGGAGGCTTGAGCATCAATTCCCTTCAGGACCTCTTGGAGGGGACCTCTTCGCAAATTAACTGATCCACCCTGGGCCACAGTCAAGTAGAACTGCGTTTAGGCTGAGAGGGTCTGAGATAGAGCCCTACTCTTTACTCCCAAGTGAAACCAATCCAGAAAATCCCTGGAGTCATTGCAGAGGGGCAAGAAAGACATCTGAGAAAAATAAATAAATAACAGAATGTGATGAGTCCTTATGCCTGCTTGAAGAATGCTGCATCATAGGGAAAAGGGGACCATTCACAGAGGCTGCAAGGTAGACACCTCAAAGCCAGAAGACAGATGGGTCCATCAGTGAGCCTCACAGGGTCAGCGGCACTGGTGAGAGCAGAGTTGAGGGAGGAGAGAACAGAAAGGGACCGTGGCCATGCCAAGAGAACAGAGGACAAGCTACACCAGCCAGAGAAGCCTTCAAAACAGACACAGAGAGACTTCATACAAAGCCAGCCAGGCCCACCTGCCTGCCCCTGCCACGAGAAGCCCATGCTTCATTTCCATGTGCTGGAAGCGAGAAGGGAGAACACCTATGAGGAGACACCGATCCTAGTGGGGAACATGAACCTTGATTGACTAAATTTAAGTCCTGATTTCACTAATGATTGAGTAAACTTGAAGAGGCAAGATCACGTGTTTTCTAGAGTGGATTGCTGGCCGATGAGTAAGTTAGACCCATTTATAGGAAACTGCTTCTATTTCTACACACGAGTCAGTGTGTACATGGCGCGCACAACACAAAAGATACACACCAAATATGGGGACACTGAAGGAAGGAGACATTGTATTAAGTTGGGGGAGCAGAGCGATTGGGCTGCCACTGGGTGTTTTGGACTATGCCTTAGTGAATTTATGGAATTCTGACACATAGAAATGAGGTGGAGGCATTCCATGTGGCAGAAAAACGTCTATCAAAGTCTAGGAAATTGGAGTAGGTAGGAAATGATAAGGAAAAAAATACTGGTCCGATTTTGCTGGAAACTACAGTCATCATAAAATTATATATACGCTCTGCCAGAGCCTGTGCTTTCTCCCTAAGTGCTGGGAAGAGTTTTATAAACATTTATGGTATAAATATATTCTGAGCAGAGTGATGCCTGGAAACTTATGCCCATTACTTAAAAACACTGTTGTCTCTGGTTCCTGTTCCTTACTGCAAATGTAGTAGACAAGCTTGCCACCAAATATTGCCTCTAGTGGGAATACTTCCGTATTCAGCCTCAGCCCATAGAGAAGGCATCTTCCATCAATATTTTGTCCTTTCATCACATGCTAGGAAAGTTTGCACAATTCTGCCCATCCCTACTCCTTGGATGGAAGCATGGCTAATACAAGGAATGTCGTGGTTCCATGTATATGAGGTGAGGTTCAAGCAGTTTTATTTTGACGAATCTCCAAAGGTGATCTAGATATACAATCTTGATGTCTGCTTTTTCTATCACTCTCTTTGTCTCACATTTCTTCATACCAATTTGGAAGAATATCTGCTACGTAGTTGGTTTCAATAAATATTTGTTGAAAGAAGAGACAGACACACCCACCTATTTCTTTTTCCTTTCCTTTTTTTTTTTTTTCTTTATTTTTTGAGATGGAGTCTCACTGTGTCACCAGGCTGGAGTGCAATGGCACGATCTCGGCTCACTGCAACCTCCAACTCCCTGGCTCAAGTGAGTCTCCTGCTTCAGCCTCCTGAGTAGCTGGGATTACAGGCACGCGACACCATGCCCAGCTAATTTTTGTATTTTTAGTAGAGACAGGGTTTCACCATGTTGGCCAGGATGGTCTCTATCTCCTAACCTCGTGATCCACCAGCCTCAGCCTCCCAAAGTGCTGGGGTTACAGGTGTGAGGCACGGCACCCGACCCCATTTCTTAAACTTTAGCATGCAATGGAATTCCCTAGTAGGCTTGTTAAAACAGACTGTGGAGGTCCACCTGAAGAGTTTCTGATTGAGTAGGTCTAGGGTGGGGGCTACATTTCTAATTAATTCCCAGGTGATGACAATGCTGTTGTTAGAAGGGGCTACATTTTGAGATCCAGTGGTCTAGGTAAATATGGAAACCCCCTGAATACTTTAAACATAACCCCAAACTTAATGGGACCTTTGCATGGCTTGCCTACCATTTTCCTGGAAGCTTTTAGAAAAGATGTTTCCCTATGTTTCATTACATAAGTTATAGGAGCAACTTAATAACATAAATTATAAGCACTGAAAACTGTTGCTGAAACATATGGAATTTTTATTAAGAATTCCAGGAATCAGAGACTTCTGAATAAAATGTGAGTCATCATTTTCTATTCAAAGTTTGATGTTATAATCTAAAATAAGATTTTTAAAAAGCCATAGGATTTCTATTTTTTTTACCCTAAACTGGCCTCCTTTAATATCAAAACAAAGCAAAAATCAGGCTCCCTTTCTGGAGTGATTGAAAATTAGATAAAGAGGACTGTATTTCTGTCCATTATCTGGAGGAGAATCCATGTGAGAACATGGGACTGCCTTGTTATCTTTTTAACCCTACAGAAGAAACAAAACAAAACACCATTTTCACATTCTGCCAAGTACCCACAAAGGACTAGGTTTTTGCCTTGTTTTCGAGACACCATAAAAATATCAGGGCTGCTTAATTTTAAAAAATCTTCTGTAAAAATTTAAGGTTTTTAAACTTTCAAACACTAATACTTAAGATTTATGTCAAGTCATAGCTTTCCTTGGTAAGATTACTCTCGAACTTCCCTAATTTGTAGTTTCAATTCTATTAGTTGTCTGTAGAGTCAAAGATTTTGTTTGATCCCTATAAATAATAAATGTTTACTTTATAATGGTGTATATTGTTTTTATCATGTGGACTCCCACTACTTAGAAGTTTAAGTGGTCAAATACCCTTGTTTCTCTAAGCCACCTGAGAACCATAACTCCAATTATACCTAATTGGAAATATATACATATATAGATAGATAGATGCATATATATGCAAAATACATATATATATATATATGATATTGGAGCTAAAAAGATTCTCTCAGAGAGCCAGACTGCACATGAAATTCCCAGTAAAATGTCTGACACAGCTCTGAACTACAGGGCTCCTCAAATTTATCCACAACTCTGAACTTTTGATGTAGTCCTACAGTGGACAGACATGTTGCTCATAAGGGCAGAAAATAACAGTCTGAAGAAGTGTTCCCAGATCTGGCCTTTTTATTAAAAACCTCACTTATCCAAAGACTGATGCTTATTAAGCTTGACATAACTCCTCCCGGACCTGAGACTTCAGCTTCAGATTTATTTTCCTTGTTGTATTTTATAAGACATGAAAAATTAAACACTCTCATATGTCATTATTATTTGTAATTGCAGGTTGTATTTTGCAGGCTGATTGCTCCCTGCTGTCCCTGTGTTCTATGAGTACGTGTAATTTTGCGCATTAGAGAATTTTCTATTTGTCTGCCAATGGGCTCTTTTGCCAAGATGTAGGCAGGCATAGATATCAAAAGCCTTCATAGCAATAGCAAAAACAGAAGCTTGATTCAAATCACTTTTATGAAAGGAAACTCTTTTTTTCACATAATTTGGTAGGAAGTCATCACTGCTACAGAGTGAATGGAGGCTAACAGAGGCAAGAACGGTCAAAAGAGGAAATAGATACAAAACACAGACTTGAGAGTGGAGGGCATAGAACAGACGAGTGTCAAGATAGATAAGGAAGATTTTGGCAAGTAAGAATCAGGAGCGAGAATGGCAGAATATAGTTGGCAAGTTTGGGAAACAAGAGTGCAAAATGAGTGAGGGCGCCAAGGAAGTCAAGGTGCCAGGTGAGAATGCCTAGAGAGGATGGCAGAGGTGAAACTGGCATTGGTGAAATTGACAGAACTATGTAGGAAGCAGGCCAGACTCAAACAAAACTGAGACCAGCAGCCAAGGCTATGACTATAAGACTAATGGAGATGCAAGAGAGTGAGATGGAAGCAAAACAGACAATCAATTTTGACTATTTTAATGAGCCTTAATTAACTACTTTGGCTGAAAACCTCCCATGACAGAACACAGCAGCCTCCAGAGCAGCTTAAAGAAACTGTCAGGATATACATAAGCTGTTAACAGAACTCATCACTTTAATTTTCTTTAGCCAGTCGTTTTCTACTGTATGGGTGAATGGCCAAAGGTATGAATCTGAATTCACCAAACAAGATGCAAAAAAAAAAAAAATAAAGTTATGAGCCGTATTTATGTTACTAGCAGCAACCTTCCTTAGGAGATCATTAATAGTTCAGGAGATCCAATTAATAAGAACCACTTCTACATAAAATTTTGAATTCCTTAGGCCAGCCACCAGACTAGATAAAGAAATCCACCACATGCCTTATAAGTTGTATTATCCTGTTATCCTTAGAAATGAGTGGATATTGAATTCAACCCCTAAGTCAGTAGTTCCCACTCCAGATAGCACGTTAGAATTACATGGGGAAATGCTGATTAGCCTGGGGTGGAACATGAGTATCGAAATTTCTTAGGAGCTTCCTGTGATTGTAAGGACTGAGAACTATTGCTATATGGAAGAGACTCCATGAGGAAAACACAACTCTAACTACCACAATATTAAAAATATGTTTTAAGATGTAGCCAGGATTTCCTAGGATATCATGCAACCTTTGCTTCTACTTCTTTGGGTAAAAGGCATGTAGTGACTTTAGCCAATCTCAATATCATGGGCTCATCTCCTGAGGTTACTATGCCTCTTTTTTCTTTCAAGAAAAAGAAACAAGAACATGTTGCTTAATCACGCTTACTTAATTTGTGCATATGTCCAATAAGTTTCAATTGCTTTGTGAGATGGTATTGTTGGGTCCTGTTCCTTTTCTGTCCATTATAATTTGTGCAGCCTAATTTATCCTTTCAGTTTCTGAGTATGTATTCAATGCTTTTAAGTGACAGACAGAGGGGAAATATCTGTAGTACTTCAAATAGAGATCTAAAGCAGTGGAATGGTTTAACCAAGGCAACTGCTAAAAAGCAAATAGATGGCTTCAGGCCCAACAGAAATAGATATTATATCAAAAGAATGCTGTCTAAAAAGTAATATTTGGAAATGAAGATAAACACAAACTTTGGAAGACTCAAGAATGTCATTTCGATACAGGAACAATGTCTAATGAAAATTTAGAAATCATTGGTTAATAAGAAACAAATAAGTGCATAAGTATGGCCAGACTTAATTAACTTAGGGGTTATATATGCATATTACTTGACAGACATTAGCCATGACCTTTAAGTTTAAATGAAAATTAAAATTCTACTAAATGTTAGATAAGAATAAATCTTAAGTCTTATAAAGCACTATAGGCATATGAAGAGAGTAGTACTATAATGTTAGCATGAATATTATTCATTTTGACTTCTTAGTTAAATTGTCCCGTGGTCTAAGATTATATTCAAAGGCAAAGTAGTGTTCAAATTCATCTAAGGTGTAAAAGCAAGAACAAAGACCCAGCAAATTGAGGTCATTCAAATATATTTTTAAAATAATAAGCACAATAAATTAAAGCAAGAATTCTCAAGGAAAGATTAGATTTTCTTGCCCTACATAAAAATCTTTGAAACACTTAGCAAAAATAATTCAAATGGCAAAGTACAAACTGAGGGTCTTTTAGGGCAGTTTGGCAATGGAAGGGCCAAGGAAGGATAAGAGGAGCACAGGGTCAGCCAGCATGAGTCAAGGAAAGATCAAAGTAATCAGAGAAATCGAAGAAGCATCCAATTTTTATTTTGATCTGGTTTCAGCATTGCAAGACATGAAAATTTTCTCACTGGAGCATAATAATAAGGGTTTTGAGGATGAAATCTAGATTTCCTTTGGAAAGTCATTTCACATTGAAATGTCAGTTTTATTTATGTGAATATATACTTGAATATGTGCATTTGTTTTCTATTGCTGCTGTAACAAATTCTGAAAATTTAGTTGCTTGAAACAACATAAATTTATTATATTATACTTCCATAGGTTGGAAGTCCGGTACAGGTCTTATGAACTAAAATCAAGTTGTTGACAGAGCTGTATTTCTTTATGGAGGCTTCGGGGAAAAATCTGTTTCCTTGCCTCATCTAGCTTCTAGAAGCTGCCAGCATCCCTTGGCTGATGGCCCCTTCCTGCATCTTTTTTCTTTTTGAGACAGGGTCTCTCTCTGTTACTTAGACTAGAGTACAGTGGTGCAATCACAGCTCACTACAGCCTTGAACTCCTGGGCTCAAGTGATCCTCCCACCTCAGCCTACCAAGTAGCTGGGACTAAAGGCATGTACCACGACACCAGCTAATTTTTTAATTTTTAGTAGATACAAGGTCTCACCATATTACCCAGGCCAGTATTGAACTCCTGGCCTCAAGTGATCCTCATGGCTTAGCCTTCCAAAATGCCAAGATTGCAGGTGTGAGCCACTGTGCCCAGTCCCACTTGCTGTATATTGAAAGCCACCATTATCTCATCACCCTGACCATTCTTCTGTGATCATATCTTTTTCTCTGATCACAGCTCCAAAACGTTCTCTGATTTCTCATCTCTGATGTCCAGAGATTAGATTCATGTGATTAGACTGGGCCTATTCAGATAATCTGAAATAATCTCTCCAACTCTAGGTCCTTAGCCTTAATCACATCTGCATAAGCCCCTTTTGCCAGGTAAGGTAACATATTCACAGGTTCCAGGAATTAGGGTATGGACATCTTTGGGAAGACTATTATTCTACCTACCACCATTAAAATATAATAGTAACTAGATCTTCTTCAAAATGAGTTAGATCTTCAAAATGAGTTAAAGCCACATTTGTCTTCAAGTCTTCCAGATGTCATCAGATGCCCAAGCCTCCTTCTTTACAAATTGATGAGGCTTCACCTTTTCCCCTTGCGGTTCATAAATTCTGATGTCCTTCATGCTGTGCTCTTTGATTTACTATAGGAGATGGCACCTTTTCCCTTCCACTACGTAAAAAATTCACTCAGATCACCCATTTGCTGTTTCTTATAACTCAATTTAAATATTATAATTTAAGAACTTGTTTTTTGCCCTTTATCTATACATGCAACTGCTACACCAAACAAATTCCCAGAGGCAAGTATGGTATATTTAACTCTCTTCAGATGATTTCCAAACAGCACCATGGAGATAAAGAATTTTATTGATGCTTTTATCATTTAACAAGTACATGGCAAAACAAGTATACATTTTATAGACAGAAAACCACAGATAAGTGGTTATTTTAAGTCAAGCTATCAAAGCAAATCAAATTAGGTGAGGTTTGAGAAAAGAACTTTCCAAAACAAGTCACCAAAAATTTCTTTCAGAAACCATTTTTGGCAGGTTCAAAATACAGTTTTCTGGACACACACTTTTTATACTTAAAATGAGGCACCCCATTAATGATCTCTTTTCGTTCTCTTCCCAAGATAGTTCCATCACAGATGCTGTGGGACATTAGGACTAGAAGGAAACAGAGCTATCTAGTTTCTCCATTTAATAGATGAGAAAACAAAGGCCCAGTAAGGTGAAACAAATAAAAGCATGAGAACTATATTGACATCATAGGTGAAAGCATGGGCTTGGGTTGCTTGTGAACATTATTCAGAATCAGGAGCAAAAGGGAAAGATTCTCACACTCTCAGGCTTCCAAATGACAACACTCTTATTCATAGCTTCACCTTGAGAATGGATAATAGCCAAGAGCCAGTGGAGCGGAAGGCCAGAGGAGAGAAGGGTGTCACTCATGCTGACAAAGTACACCAGCAATAATGAGAAAATGCACACGCTCCCTTGAGCAATGATACTTCAGTTTGGTTTCCCTCAAAGAGTCTAAGTTTTAGTTTAAACGTTTTCAGCCACAGCTTGCTTGATTTTTAATAAACAGGTAAGTTGATAATCTTTCTTCTGAGAATTTTATCTCTGGTGCTAAAGCAAATTTAAATCAGCATGCTGTGTAATTGTACGTTTTCAGCAGATATAACAACATGCAGTAGCAAATAGCTAACCTCCTCCCACAGCCTTTACCTCACCCTTGTCTCTTCCTCTCCCCTCTTTCCACCTGTGTGATGCTGTGAAGACATGCCAGGCAGCGTTTTCAGGCACGTCTCATTCATGCCATGAGCCTTCCCTCTCCGAAATCTCTGTTTCCGCATAATCTCCCTCCTCAGATCTACAGCTGAAGACAATGGGAAAATGAGAGAAAATGCAAGGGCTCATTAAACAAATGTAACACTCCATCACATGCAGTGATGAAAGTTTAGTTCCATTTTAACTCCAGGGCCCTCCAAGCAAAACTTTCACAAAGAACTCACTCCCATGTCATCTGTCTCCCACTGCCACCATCACAGGAAAAGGCTCCAGAGAGTTTTTGTTGTGTTCTCGGAGCATCCCTTTTTTCTTGGGTCCTTCTCACCAATAAAGGCTTTAGAAAGCCTCAAAAAGCATACTGGCATTACAAAGAGGTTTACAGACAGTGATGTTTATTCAATAAATGCTGCCTGCTTGCTGCTGCCACTGCTAAATCTCAGAACTGTGATGAGTGTTGGGATACAATAGTGAAGGCACAAATCTGGTCCCTGGAGCTCTGATTCTAGTGACAATTGACTAATACTAAATCTCCTAATGAAAAGAAATGGTCTGGATTTAAAGTTCAAACAAATTTTATCACCTGGTCTGGATCTGAGGTTCAGATAAACCTCATAACCTGGCGTGAACCAGAATTTGCTCATGGACATACGTTCATTGGATTAGAATGTCTTTTCCTGTTCCCTGCTTCCTCTATAGAAAGGCTGGAGGTGTCTTGATCATCTGGCTAACTTCATGCACCTACGGCAAGACCAGACATATAGTAGGTATTCAATAAATTCTCTATGTGTGAACAAATTAAGAAATAGCTTCAGCCTTAGGATTCATTTTTTTAATTTCATCCAGGAAGTTCCAGGATAAAGATAGTAAAGCCTTCAAGATAATAAAAACAAACAAGATTGGCAAGCAAAATAAAGTTGTGTCAAAGGAACAATCCTGGGAAAGGCACATAGATGATCAGGTCACTAGAACTTTGATTAAGGAGAGTGAATCAGGTGGTAAACAAGCCATGGTAAGAAATGGAATCAACATGATGAGTCATCAGTTCCTGGCAGTGGTGCTTCAGAGAATCAGATTTCAAGAGGAAAAGTAAATTCAAAGCCAGCAAGCTTTCATAAAGAAGCAAAGTGACAGAAACCAAGAGTGAGTGATGCACCTGTGGTAGGATCTTTTTGCCCCCAGCTTTATTAAGGTATAATGACAATTAAGGTATAATGACAATTAAAAAGATCCTACCTGCGGTAGGATCTTTTTGCCCCCAGCTTTATTAAGGTATAATGACAATTAAGGTATAATGACAATTAAAGTATAATGAACACTAGATATTTATGGCATACAATCATAAATATAGTTATACATATGCATTAGTTTGTTTTCATGCTGCTGATAAAGATATACCCAAGAGAGAGAGGTTTACAAAAGAGAGAGGTTTAATTGGATTCACAGTTCCACATGGCTAGGGAGGCCTCAGAATCATGGAAGACAAGGAGGAGCAAGTCACATCTTACATTGATGGCAGAGGGCAAAGAGAGTAAGCTTGTGCAGGGAAACCCCCCTATCATACTGTGAGATCTCGTGAGACTTATTCACTATCATGAGAACAGCATGGGAAAGATCCATCCCCATGATTCAATTATCTGCCACCAGGTCCCTCTCACAACATGTGGGAATTATGGGAGCTACAAGACCAGATTTGGATGGAGACAAGAGCCAAACCATATCATTCCGCCCCTCCCAAATCTCATGTCTTCACATTTCAAAACCAATCATGCCTTCGCAACAGTTCCCCAAAGTCTTAATTCATTTCAACATTAACTCAAAGTCCACAGTCCAGTGTCTCATGTGAGACAAGTCAAGTCCCTTCTGCCTATGAGCCTGTAAAATTCAAAAGCAAGTTAGTTACTTCCTAGATACAATGCGGGTATGGGCACTGGATAAATACAGCCATTACAAATGTGAAAATTTGGCCAAAACAAAGGGACTACAGGTCGCATGCAAGTTCAAATCCAGCAGGGCAGTCAAATCTCAAAGCTCCAAAATGATCTCCTTTGACTCCATGTCTCGCATCCAGGTCACACTGATGCAAGAGGTGAGTTCCCATGGTCTTGGGCAGCTCTGCCTCTGTGGCTGTGCAGGGTACAGCCTCCCTCCCAGCTGGCTTTCATGGGCTGGTGTTGAGTGTCTGCAGCTTTTCCAGGCATGCGGTGCAAGCTATTGATGGATCTACCATTCTGGGGTCTGGAGGACAGTGGCCCTCTTTTCATAGTTCCACTAGGCAGTGCCCCAGTAGGGACTCTGTGTGTGGGTTCCAATCCCACATTTCCTTTCCACACTGCCCTAGCAGAGGTTCTCCATGAGAGCCTGCCCCTGCAGCAAACTTCTGCCTGGACATCCAGGTGTTTCCATACATCCTGTGAAATCTAGACAGAGGTTCCCAAACCTCAATTCTTGACTTCTGTGCACTTGCAGGCTCAACACCACATGGAAGCTGCCAAGCGTTGGGGGTTGCACCCTCTGAATCCATGGACCAAGCTGTACCTTGGCCCCTTTTAGTCATGGCTGGAGTGGCTGGGATGCAGGGCACAAAGTCCCTGGACTGCACACAGCATGGGTGCCTGGGCCTGGGCCACAAAACCATTTTTTTCCTCCTAGGCCTCTGGGCCTGTGATGGGAGGGCATGCCATGAAGACCTCTGACATGCCCTAGAGACATTTTCCCCATTGTCTTGGGGATTAACATTTGGCTCTTCATTACTTATGCAAATTTATGCAGCTGGTTTGAATTTCTCCTCAGAAAATAGGATTTTCTTTTCTATCACATTTTCAGGCTGTAAATTTTCTGAACTTTTATGCTTTGCCTCCCTTATAAAACTGAATGCCTTTAACAGCACCCAAGTCACATCTTGAATGCTTCGATGCTTAGAAATTTCTTCTGCCAGATACTCTAAATCATCTCTTTCCAGTTCCAAGTTCCGTAAATCTGTAGGGCAGGGGCAAACTGCTGCCAGTCTCTTTGCTAAAACATAACAAGAGTCACCTTTGCTCCAGTTCCCAACAAGTTCCTTATTTCCATCTGAGACCACATCAACATAGATTTCATTGTCCATATTGCTATCAGCATTTTGGGCAAAGCCATTCAACAAGTCTCTAGGGAGTTCCAAACTTTCCCACATTTTCCAACTCCTGCCTGTTACCCAGTTCCAAAGTCACTTTCACATTTTTGGGTATCTTTTCAGCAGCTCCCCACTCTACTGGTACCAATTTACTGTATTAGTCTGTCTTCACACTGCTGATAAAGGCATACCCAAGACTGGGCAATTTATGAAAGAGAGAGGTTTAACTGGACTCATAGTTCCACATGGCTGGGGAGACCTCAGAATCATGGCAGAAGGCAAGAAGGAGCAAGTCACATCTTACATTGGTGGCAGCAGGCAAAGAGAGAGAGCTGTGAAGGGAAATTCCCCCTTATAATACCATTAGATCTTATGGGATGTATTGGCTATCAGAAGAACAGCATGGGAAAGACCCACCCCCATGATTCAATTATCTCCTGCCAGGTCCCTCCCGCAACACATGGGAATTATGGGAGCTACAAGATGAGATTTGGGTGGGAACACAGAGCCAAACCTTATCAACATATATTTATGTATATAATCATTTTGATACATGTATATATTGTGCAATGATTAAATAAAACTAATTAACATATCCATCACTTTACGTACTTACCACTTTTTCGTGGTAAAAACATTTAAAACATACCCTCTTAATAATGTTCAATTATATAATACATTACTATTAGCTATAGTCACCATGCTGTACAATAGATCTCCAGAACATATTTCTCTCATCTAACAAACTATGTACCCACTGACTAACATCACCCCATTTCTACTCCCTTCTCCCTCCCAGCCCATGAAAATCACCATTCTACTGTCTGCTTTTATGAGTTTTACTATTTTAGATTGCACATTTAGGTGAGATCATACAGTATCTGTCTTTCTGTGCCTGGCTTATTTCGCTTAGCATAATGTCCCCCAAGTTCATCTATGTTGTTGCAAATGACAGAATTTCCTCCTTTTTGTAAGGCTGAATAGTATCCCATTGTATGTATGTGTATATGCCTATACTACATTTGCTTCATCTATTCATCCATCAACGGACACTTGGGTTGATTCCATATCTTGGCTACTGTGAATAATGCTTCAGTGAACATGGGCGTGCAGATATCTCTTCAACATACTGATTTCAGTTCCTTTGGATATATACCCAGAAGTGGGATTGCTGGGTCATATGATTGTTCTATATTTAATGTTTAAAAGAACTTCCTCACCATTTTCCATGACTGTACTAATTTACATTCCCACCAACAATGTGCAAGGGTTTTCTTTTCTCTACTTCCTCACCAGCACTTGCTATCTGTTGTCTTTTTGTTAATAGCCATTCTAAAAGTGTGAGGTGATAGCTCATTGTGGTTTTAATTTGCATTTCTCTGATAACTAGTGATAATGAACATTTTTTCATATACTTGTCAGCCATATGTATGTCTTCTTTTGAGAAATGTCTTTTCAGGTCTAATGTCCATTTTTAAATCAGGTTGTTTTCTTGCTATTGAGTTGTTTGGGTTCTTGTATATTTGTATATTAACCCTTTATCAGGCATTTGGCTTGTCAATATTTTCTTCTATTCTGTAGGCTGCCTCGTCACTTTGTTGTTTCCTTTGCTCTGCAGACATTTTTCTGTTTGATGCAATCCCATTTGTCTGTTTTTGCTTTTGTTGCCTGTGCGTTTGAAGTTATATCCAAAAAATCATTGCCCAGACCAGTATCAAGAAACTTTTTGTTGGTCAGGTGTGGGGCTCACACCTGTAATCCCAGCCCTTTGGGAGGCCGAGGTCAGGAGTTCAAGACCAGCCTGACCAACATGGCAAAACCCCATCTCTACTAAAAATACAAAAAATTAGCCAGGCGTGGTGGCATGTGCCTGAAGTCCCAGCTACTCAGGGGGCTGTGGCACAAGAATCACTTGAACCCAGGAAGTGGAAGTTGCAGTGAGCTGAGATTGAGTCACTGCACTCCAGCCTGGGAGACAGAGTAAGACACCATCTCAAAAAAAAAAAAAAAAAAAAAAAGCTTTTTCTCTGTTTTGTTTTTTTTCTAACAGTTTTACAGTTTCAGGTCCTATATTTAAACCTTTAATCCATTTTCATTTGACTTTTGTGGATGGTATGAGAGATGGGTTCACTTTCATTCTTCTACATGTGGATATCTAGTTTTCCCAAAACTATTTATTAAAGAAACTGTCCTTTTCCCGTTCTCTGTTCTTTACACCTTTGTAAAATATCAATTGACCATAACTGTAAGGATTTATTTCTGAGGTTTCTATTCTGTTCCATTGGTCTATATGTCTGTTTTTATACCACTACCATGCTGTTTTGATTACTGTGGCTTTATAGTATATATTTTGAAAGTCAGGTATTGTTATGCCTCCAGCTTTGTTCTTTTTGGTCAAAATTGCTTTGATTATTAGGGGCCTTTTGTGGCTTCATATGAATTTCTATTTCTGTTTCAAAAAATCACTGGAATACTGATAGCAATCTCATTGAATCTGTAGATCACTTTGGGTAGTATGAACATTTTAACAACATTAATTTTTTCAATCCATGAATACAGGATACCTTCCCATTTATATGTGTCTTCTTCAATTTTCTTCATCAATATTGTATAGTTTTCAGTGTATACATCTTCTACTTTCTTAGTTAAATTTATTCTTAAGTTGGTTTTTAAAAAATTATAAATGAAATTGTTTTCTTAATTTCTTTTCCTGATGGTTCATAGTTAGTGTATTGAAATGAAACTGATTTTTGCATGTCGATTTTGTACGCTATAACTTTACTGAGTTTGTTTATTAGTTCTAACAGGTTTTATTTTGGTGGTGTCTAGGTTTTCAAGATCACATCATTTACAAACAGAGACAAATTTTCTTCTTCATTTCCAATTTGAGTTCCTTCTATTTCTTTTTATTGCCTAATTGCTTTGGCTAGGAATTCTACTACTACAACGAATAAAAATGGTGAGAGTGGGCATCCTTGTCTTATTCCAGATCTTAGTTAAATATCATGTCAATCGTAAGCCTGTCATATATGGCCTTTCTTATGTCATGAAAGAATGTTGAATTTTGTCAAATGCTTTTACTGCATCTACTAAGATGATCATATGATTTTCATCTTTTATTCTGCTAATGTGGTATATCACATTGATTGGTTTGCGTATGTCGAGTCATCTTGCATCCCAGGGATAAATCCCACTTGATGATGGTATATGATCCTTTTAATGTGTGGTTGAAGTCAGTTTTCAGTTTTACCTTGTTTAGGACTTTTGCATCTATGTTCATCAGAGATATTGGACTGTAATTTTTTTTTTTTGTAGTGTCCTTGTCTGGCCTTGGTATCAGGATAATGCGGACCTTGTAAAATGAATTTGGAAATATTCCCTTCTCTTCAATTTTTTTAGAAGAGCTTGAGAAGCATTGGCATTAATTCTCCTTTAAACGTTTGGTAGAATTTGCCCCCAAAACCAAGCCACAGAATCTTTTTGAAGGTCCATGGCCCCATTCCCTAGTACCTGACTTAACAATAGTATTGACTCCTGGCCAGTCACAGTGGCTAATGCCTGTAATCCCAGCACTTTGGGAGGCCAAGGTGGGCAGATCACGAGGTCAGGAGATTGACACCATCCTGGCTAACATGGTGAAACCCCATCTCTACTAAACATACAAAAAAATTAGCTGGGTGTGGTGGCGGGCGCCTGTAGTCCCAGCTACTCTGGAGGCTGAGGCCAGGAGAATGGCGTGAACCTGGGAGGTGGAGCTTGCAGTGAGCTGAAATCATGCCACTGCACTCCAGCCTAGGTGACACAGTGAGACTCTGAGACTCCATCTCAAAAAAACAAAACAAAACAAAACAAAACAAAAAAACGGTAGTATTGACTCCTTACTAAGGCTGCTACATATACCATTTGGTCTGCAAAGACTCTGGACCCCTCTTTTCTAGGCCCTTAGGACCTTTCCTAATCTTTTGGAATTAATTTATTGTTCATTTAATTCATGCGTTCCAGTACCCCTCTTTCAATTCTGCCTAGGTCATCACTCAAGCCCAGACACCCTTGTCAGACCTCTCCTTGATGGCATGGACCTCCCTTCACATGAAAAAACACCCTAAAATCATGAAAAGCAATAGGAGAGGGAAATGGAGGCAAGAAAAGAGACAGCAAAGACATAGTCATAAAGGAGGAAAGAGAAATAAGACATGTTCTATTGTGACATGCAAGGGATGTTTTGTTAAAGGGGTGGGGGCAGTGTTCCAATTATGGTGCAAGTGGTTAAAAGCAGGAGCTCTGGGGACAGAGTGACAGATTTGAGTCCAGCACTGCTGTTTACCAACTAGGTTAACTTAGGACAATTACCTAACCTCACTGGGCTCAGCTTCAATAGATGAATAATAACACTACTTACCCTCATAACAGTTTGTGAAGACGAAGTATGTTAATTCATATCAATGCCTGGCACATAGTATGGACACAGTTAATGTTGGCTAGTATAATGAGAACAATGTCATTTGGACTCCTGACTCTTACAAATATTTTAAACATATGCAAAATGGCTTAAAGTTGGCATGTATATATGCTAAATTAGTGTGCTTATTCTCCCCAGGGAACAAAAGAAGGGGGGTGGGGATCAGCCCTGGAAGAGAATATAGGAAAAGAGCCTCCTTGACCCTCTTCATTCATAGTAACTCAAGTTTCCTGTCTGGAAAGAAAGAGTCTGACAGATTATGACATATAGTTACTGTCAGGAGTGAAAAACAACCTTTCAGTAAGTCTGTTTTTAATTTGTGTTTTTGAAAAATTGGGACTATGCTTTAAAATTCCCTGATTATTCAATGGTGAGGATGCAATTACAGGAGCATGATGCTTCCCCTGTCCTCAGAGGCAGCAACTCCCCAAAACAGAGCAAGCAGGCCTCCACTTTGTGTTGAGGATGGGGATTGTGGAGCTTCCTCCTGCAGTCCATAGGCTGTGAAGGCTTCTGCTCAGCAAAGTCACCGCTGTGGCATTAAAAGCAGCATTCCCAGGGCTCCTCCTCGTAGCAGCCTATGCTGAGCATGCCCAGCTGCTTCCTCCACCCTCGCATTCTCTCCTCTGCTCAGTTTATGCCCTGGATGATGAGAACAAAAATAAAATGGGAATTGAAAAGAATTTGGTGTAACAGATGGGGATTTATCAAACGGAATTGGGTTTTTGACTTTTCAAAGCTAATGCCAATGTCAGTAACAAGAAAAGACCAGGAGATGGGTGCCTGGGAGAGGTAACTCTCTGCGCAGGGTGCAGGAATCTTGAATGGGAGCCTAGAGCCTCAGATGGTGGGAGTGCCAAGAAGAGGATTAATGGCGAAAGGAAACACAGAGTTCTGGTCAAGAAGCCAGGCCACGAAAAGCACGAAGAAAGACTGAGTGACAGTCTTTGTGAAGACAGCATAATCACTACAACTCTAGTACAGGCTGTGCACCCAGAAAGTCTGCTTCAGGGAATTGCTGTTGGTAGACATAAGGACTTCTGGGGCCAGGTGTCTAATCTGTTTTCACCAGGAGTTAAATAGAGAAGGGATCTTGCTTGTCAGGTAAGCAGAAGAGCAGTGTGTGAGCCCTGGGCAGAGTGGATGCTATCAGCTCTCAGCCCTGCAGATAATCCCTCCTTCTTCCTTCCTAACAGAGTCCCGATTTCTTTCTATGCAGTTTACCTTCCCCCGTGCAGCCTACGGGCCTCAGGAAAAGCTGACCCCATGCCCAGTTCTAAGGGTGTGTTTCAGTAGTTTAAAAGAAATCTTGTCCTCCTTTCCAGAGTTTGGTAAATTGTCACATGACCATTGAGACCAAGGAGAGACTTCCTAGAGCTTCTGCAGAAGTTCTTCCCTACCTTCTGGAAGAGATTCTGGAAATTCCTTAGTGTTCTCTATGATGCAAGCTCAGAACCACTGCCAACCTAGGAATGCAGCCCACTAAGGAGAGAAGAGCCACAGAAACATAAAAACAAGGCCATGAGGTTGTGTCACTCAGAAGCCATTCAACCTTGGACTTCCAGTTTCACAAGCCAGTAAAATCCTTATGGTTGAAGCCAGTTTGAGTTGGATACTTTTGTCACGTAGCTGAAATATCCTGGAGAAAAGAAGGAAGGTGGGGAGGAGGGTGAGGAGAAGAAGGAAGAAGAGAAAGAGAAGGAGGGGGACAAGAAGAAATGAAAAGTTTCTATTACAAGTAATACTCAGAAAAATTAAGCAACTTGTAATGAATCAGTACTCCAGCTTGGGTCTAGCTGATTTTGAAAGTCCATCTTTTTCCATTCTCATTTCATGCAGCCTCTCCACAGTGAATAGCAGGAAGGAGCACAATCTTGATTGCCTGCCTGAATAGGATGTGCCCTGCATCTCCACATCAGCTGGTAAAGAGCTTTTGATTGAAAAACAGAGGGCTGTATAAAAGAGAAAGGGAAAGGGTCCTAACCATCGAACTCAGGCTTTAAAGTAGAAACCCAGATCCTACGGAAGTAGAGGAGGCAGGAGCTGCTGGCTCTCCTTCTGTTCTGTGGCTTTCCTGGGCCATGTTTTATAACAAGGAAAATTCTGGAGGTAAATGGGAAGGAAACTGTCAGCAACTCCCATTCTCAAGGGCTTAACAGAAAAAAAAGGTTCATTGATGGAGAAAATAAAATACTATCAGTGGAGTCAAACATATTTTAAAAATCAGCACAAGAGCAAAGAAAGTCACACACAACTACTTTTTGTTTTTATTTTCCTTCCTTTTGAGGCAAGTGAAATAAAGAATATAGCTCCCCCTTTAGGTCATGAGAATTCATTACACATTCTATGCAAGTGTTAAAATATCACATGCACCCCATAAATGTGTGTAATGATTATGTATCAATAAAAAACGAAACTCAATATGAACATGATTTGTCATGGACTAAGTACTTTTTTCTTGGAGAATGTTTTATTAAATGCATAAATGCTGTGATTATCAAAAAGGATACATTCAATAGAAGACTCCATCATCAGAAATGTAGTTACCTAAGATGGAATTAGCATAGGTAATATAGTTACCTAAGAATAAAAATTGGTTGATATCCAGGTGTGGTGGCTCATGCCTGTAATCCCAGCTAATTGGGAGGCTGAGGCTGGAGAGTCCCTTGAGCCCAGGAGGCAGAGGTTGCAGTGAGCCAAGATCATGCCACTGCACTCCAGCCTGGGAGACTGAGTAAGACTCCATCTCAAAAAAAAAAAAAAAAAAAAAAAGAATAAACATTGGTGGAAAGAGGCATGGAGATCTATTCTGGAGTACAGATTTCCTCCCTGCCCCATCTCAGAAGGACACTCTCTCACCTCAAGGCAATGCAGGGTGAAAGTACTCAACCCTCTGGCTCCTAAACAGGAAGAAAGGAGAAGCGGGGTAGTGGAGGGAAGGGAAGGCTCTTCTGACTCTCCTACAATGCATCTCCTGCCACTTCCCAGTAACAGAAGAACTGCATGACCAAAGGCCTATGCCTCTCCAAAGGCTGTAACAGGGGGTAGGTAAAGTCACATGAGAAACATTATCAAACACCTCAATTTCCTTGCCTCTCCTTCCTTTGTTCTCACCTCAAATATCCAACCCTGATTACACTCAACCATCCTTCTACTCTCCATTCATGTTCAAGCAGTTGTCTGGTCTCACTTTGAATTTGTGATCACAAATCTCAAGTGGGCCTTCAGTGCTGCCTGGAAATCCTGCTATATTCTCCTAATCAGTTTCTTTTTTTACTCTCCCAATGATTCACAAGTTTTCCCTCCTTAAACCTCCAACACTCCCTGCCCTCCTCATTCTCAACCAATGGCTTCGCTTCTTATTTCAATAAGGAAATGTGTGCCATCAGGAAAGAATTCCACATCCTCCCATCATTGAATTTATCAATTTTTTGTACAAACCAACTGCCCTTGTTTTTATCTCACAGTTCCTCCCTTTGCACATGGGATCTCAACTCTTCTCATCTGCTCAAGTGCAAAGTTTCTTAATTGTGAAAAAAGCCTCAAGAGCTCATGAGATTCCTGTAAAGATATGCAAAATGTCATGTGTATTCACATTTCTAAGGAAATATCTATAGCTTTTACAAAAATCTCAGACAAAACAAAAAAATTTAGCCCCATTATTCTAACAGCTAATAATAATAATAGCCATCCTTTATTAAGCCTTTGTCATGTGCCTAGTACTAGCATAAATGAGTTAAATTCTCAACACATTGTATGATAAAAATATTACCATAGATAATGATAAAAGAAGTACCTATATCACAGATGGACTGTATTAGTCTGTTTTTATTGCTGTAAAGGAATACCTGAGACTGAGTAATTTATAAAGAAAATAGCTTACTTGGTTTATTGTTCTGCAGACTGTGCATGCAGCATAGAGCCAGAATATACTCCTGGTGAGGGCCTCAGGAAGCTTACACTCATGGTGAAAGTTGATGGGGAGCCAGTATTTCACATGGTGAGAGAGGGAGCAAGACAGAGAAGGAGGAAAAGCCATGCTCTTTTAAACAACCAGATCTCATGTGAACACATAGAGTGAGAATTCACTCATTATTATAACAACAGCACCAAGCCATTCATGAGGGATCTACCACCACGACCCAAACACCTTCCACCAGGCCCCACCTCAAACACTGGGGATCACATTTCAACATGAGTTTTGGAGGGGACAAATATCCAAACCATATCACAGGCAAACTGATGCTCAGATGCCCACAGAATTTAGATAACTTGCTGAAGTTTGCAGGAGTGGGATTTGAGCCCAGACAGATGCTCATGACCATCACACTAATTTTGCCTCCATGTTGTCACCAAGAACTGGCCACTTGAAGGATAGAGAATTTAGAATTATTTATTCCTTGTCCTCATATTATCTTTGGAAAACTAATACAGAAACACAGGTACAAATTCTCTGAAGAAAAATGTTATTTTACAACCAAATTGGCTCTAATAAAACAAGGCTGGGGGCAAGGTGGAGCCAAGATGGCCAAATAGGAACAACTCCAGTCTACAGCTCCCAGCATGAGCGATGCAGAAGATGGGTGATTTCTGCATTTCCAACTGAGGTGCTGGGTTCATCTCACTGGGGAGTGTCGCACAGTGGGTGCAGGACAGTGGGTGCAGTGCACCGAGCATGAGCCGAAGCAGGCGAGGCATCGCCTCACCCAGGAAGTGCAAGAGGTCAGGGAATTCCCTTTCCTAGTCAAAGAAAGGGGTGACAGATGGCACCTGGAAAATCGGGTCATTCCCACCCTAATACTGCGCTTTTCCAATGGTCTTAGCAAATGGCACACCAGGACATTATATCCCACGCCTGGCTCAGAGGGTCCTATGCCCACGGAGCCTCACTCATTGCCAACACAGCAGTCTGAGATCAAACTGCAAGGGGGCAGCGAGGCTGGGGAGGGGCGTCCGCCATTGCCAAGGCTTGAGTAGGTAAACAAAGCAGCTGGGAAGCTCGAACTGGGTGGAGCCCACTGCAGCTCAAGGAGGCCTGCCTGCCTCTGTAGACTCCATTTCTGAGGGCAGGGCATAGCCAAAACAAAAGGCAACAGAAACCTCTGCAGACTTAAATGTCCCTGTCTGACAGCTTGAAGACAGTAGTGGTTCTCCCAGCACGCAGCTGGAGATCTGAGAACGGACAGACTGCCTCCTCAAGTGGGTCCCTGACCCCCAAGTAGCCTAACTGGGAGGCACCCGCCAGTAGGGGCAAACTGACACCTCACACGGCCGGGTACTCCTCTGAGACAAAACTTCCAGAGGAACGACCAGGCAGCAACATTTGCTGTTCACCAATATCTGCTGTTCTGCAGCCTCTCCTGCTGATACCCAGGCAAACAGGGTCTGGAGTGGACCTCCAGCAAACTCCAACAGACCTGCAGGTGAGGGTCCTGACTGTTAGAAGGAAAACTAACAAACAGAAAGGACATCCACATCAAAACCCCATCTGTATGTCACCATCATCAAAGACCAAAGGTAGATAAAACCACAAAGATGGGGAAAAAACAGAGCAGTTATACTGCAAAGTCTAAAAATCAGAGCACCTCTCCTCCTCCAAAGGAATGCAGCTCCTCACCAGCAACAGAACAAAGCTGGATGGAGAATGACTTTCAAGAGTTGAGAGAAGAAGGCTTCAGACGATCAAACTACTCTGAGGTAAAAGAGGAAGTTCAAACTCATGGCAAAGAAGTTAAAAACCTTGAAAAAAAATTAGATGAATGGCAAACTAGAGTAACCAATGCAGAGAAGTCCTTAAAAGACCTGATGGAGCAGAAAACCACGGCACGAGAACTACATGACAAATGCACAAGCCTCAGTAGCCGATTCGATCAACTGGAAGAAAGGGTATCAGTGATGGAAGATCAAATGAATGAAATGAAGCCAGAAGGGAAGTTTAAAGAAAAAAGAATAAAAAGAAATGAACAAAGCCTCCAAGAAATATGGGACTATGTGAAAAGACCAAATCTACGGCTGACTGGTGTACCTGAAAGTGATGGGGAGAATGGAACCAAGTTGGAAAACACTCTGCAGGATATTATCCAGGAGAACTTCCCCAGTCTAGCAAGGCAGGCCAACATTCAGATTCAGGAAATACAGAGAATGCCACAAAGATACTCCTCGAGAAGAGCAACTCCAAGCCACATAATTGTCAGATTCACCAAAGTTGAAATGAAGGAAAAAATGTTAAGGGCAGCCAGAGAGAAAGGTCAGGTTACCCACAAATGGAAGCCCATCAGACTAACAGCTGATCTCTCGGCAGAAACTCTGCAAGCCAGAAGAGAGTGGTGGCCAATATTTAACATTCCTAAGAAAAGAATTTTCAACCCAGAATTTCATATTCAGCCAAACTAAGCTTCATAAGTGAAGGAGAAATAAAATCCTTTACAGACAAGCAAATGCCGAGAGATTTTGTCACCACCAGGCCTGCCCTAAAAGAGCTCCTGAAGGAAGCTCTAAACATGGAAAGGCACAACCAGTACCAGCCACTGCAAAAACATGCCAAATTGAAAAGACCTTCGAGGCTAGGAAGAAACTGCATCAACTAACAAGCAAAATAACCAGCTAAATCATAATGACAGGATCAAATTCACACATAACGATATTAACCTTAAATGTAAATGGGCTAAATACTCCAATTAAAAGACACAGACTGGCAAATTGGATAAAGAGTCAAGACTCATCAGTGTGCTGTATTCAGGAGACACATCTCCAGTGCAGGGACACACATAGGCTCAAAATAAAGGGATGGAGGAAGATCTACCAAGCAAATGGAAAACAGAAAAAGGCAGGGGTTGCAATCGTAGTCTCTGATAAAACAGACTTTAAACCAACAAAGATCAAAAGAGACAAAGAAGGCCATTACATAATGGTAAAGGGATCAATTCAACAAGAAGAACTAACTATCCTAAATATATATGCACCCCAATACAGGAGCACCCAGATTCATAAAGCAAGTCCTTAGAGACCTACAAAGAGACTTAGACTCCCACACAATAATAATGGGAGACTTTAACACCTCACTGTCAACATTACACAGATCAACAAGACAGAAAGTTAACAAGGATATCCAGGAACTGAACTCAGCTCTTCACCAAGTGGACCTAACAGACATCTACAGAACTCTCCACCCCAAATCAACAGAATATACATTCTTTTCAGCACCACACCACACCTATTCCAAAATTGACCACATACTTGGAAGTAAAGCTCTCCTCAGCAAATGTAAAAGAACAGAAAATTATAACAAACGGTCTCCCAGACCACCATGCAATCAAACTAGAAATCAGGATTAAGAAACTTACTCAAAACTGCTCAGCTACATGGAAACTGAACAACCTGCTCCTGAATGACTACTGGGTACATAACAAAATGAAGGCAGAAATAAAGATGTTCTTTGAAACCAATGAGAACCAAGACACAACATACCAGAATCTCTGGGATGCATTCAAAGCAGTGTGTAGAGCGAAATTTATAGCACTAAATGCCCACAGAAGAAAGCAGGAAAGATGTAAAATTGACACCCTAACATCACAATTAAAACAGCTAGAGAAGCAAGAGCAAACACATTCAAAAGCTAGCAGAAGGCAAGAAATAACTAAGATCAGAGCAGAACTGAAGGAAATAGAGACACAAAAAACCCTCCAAAAAATCAATGAATCCAGGAGCTGGTTTTTTGAAAAGATCAACAAAATTGATAGACTGCTATCAAGACTAATAAAGAAGAAAAGAGAGAAGACACAATAAAAAATGATAAAGGGGATATCACCACCGATCCCACAGAAATGCAAACTACCATCAAACAATACTATAAACACCTCTATGCAAATAAACTAGAAAATCTAGAAGAAATGAATAAATTCCTGGACACATACACCCGCCCAAGACTAAACCAGGAAGAAGTTGAATCCCTGAATAGACCAATAAAAACTCTCAATAAATTAGGTATTGATGGGACATATCTCAAAATAATAAGAGCTATCTATGATAAACCCACAGCCAATATCATACTGAATGGGCAAAAACTGGAAGCATTCCCTTTGAAAACTGGCACAAGACAGGGATGCCCTCTCTCACCACTCCTATTCAACATAGTGTTGGAAGTTATGGCCAGGGCAATCAGGCAGGAGAAGGAAATAAAGGGAATTCAGTTAGGAAAAGAGGAAGTCAAATTGTCCCTGTTTGCAGATGACATGATTGTATATTTAGAAAACCCCATCATCTCAGCCCAAAATCTCAAGCTGATAAGCAACTTCAGCAAAGTCTCAGGATACAAAATCAATGTGCAAAAATCACAAGCATTCTTATACATAAATAACAGACAGAGAGCCAAATCATGAGTGAACTCCCATTCACAATTGCTTCAAAGAGAATAAAATACCTAGGAATCCAACTTACAAGGGATGTGAAGGACCTCTTCAAGGAGAACTACAAACCACTGCTCAATGAAATAAAAGAGGATACAAACAAATGGAAGAACATTCCATGCTCATGGGTAGGAAGAATCAATATTCTGAAAATGGCCATACTGCCCAAGGTAATTTATAGACTCAATGCCATCCTCATCAAGCTACCAATGACTATCTTCACAGAACTGGAAAAAACTACTTTAAAGTTCATATGGAACCAAAAAAGAGCCCACGTTGCCATGTCAATCCTAAGCCAAAAGAACAAAGCTGGAGACATCACACTACCTGACTTCAAACTATGCTACAAGGCTACAGTAACCAAAACAGCATGGTACTGGTACCAAAACAGAGATATAGACCAATGGAACAGAACAGAGCCTTCAGAAACAATGCTGCATATCTACAACTATCTGATCTTTGACAAACCTCACAAAAAACAAGCAATGGGGAAAGGATATCCTATTTAATAAATGGTGCTGGGAAAACTGGCTAGCCACATATAGAAAGCTGAAACTGGATCCCTTCCTTACACCTTTTACAAAAATTAATTCAAGATGGATTAAATACTTAAATGTTAGACCTAAAACCATAAAAACGCTAGAAGAAAACCTAGGCAATACCATTCAGGACATAGGCATGGGCAAGGATTTCATGTCTAAAACACCAAAAGCAATGACAACAAAAGCCAAAATTGACAAATGGGATCTCATTAAACTAAAGAGTTTCTGCACAGCAAAAAAAAAAAATACCATCAGAGTGAACAGGCAACCTACAGAATGGGAGAAAATTTTTGCAATCTACTCATCTAACAAAGGGCTAATATCCAGAATCTACAATGAACTCCAACAAATTTACAAGAAAAAAAACAAACAACCCCATCAACAAGTGGGCAAAGGATATGAACAGACACTTCTCAAAAGAAGACATTTATGCAGCCAAAAGACACATGAAAAATGCTCATCATCACTGGCCATCAGAGAAGTGCAAATCAGAACCACAATGAGATACCATCTCACACCAGTTAGAATGCCGATCATTAAAAAGTCAGGAAACAACAGGTGCTGGAGAGGATGTGGAGAAATAGGAACACTTTTACACTGTTGGTGGGACTGTAAACTAGTTCAACCCTTGTGGAAGTCAGTCTGGCGATTCCTCAGGGATCTAGAACTGGAAATTCCATTTGACCCAGCCATCCCATTACTGGGTATATACCCAAAGGATTATAAATCATGCTGCTATAAAGACACATGCACACATATGTTTATTGCGGCACTATTCACAATAGCAGAGACTTGGAACCAACTCAAATGTCCAACAATGATAGACTGGATTAAGAAAATGTGGCACATATACACCATGGAATACTATGCAGCTATAAAAAATGATGAGTTCATGTCCTTTGTAGGGACATGGATGAAACTGGAAACCATCATTCTCAGCAAACTATCGCAAGGACAAAAAACCAAACACCACATGTTCTCACTCATAGGTGGGAATTGAACAATGAGAACACGTGGACACAGGAAGGGGAACATTACATACCGGGGCCTGTTGTGAGGTGGGGGGAGGGGGGAGGGATAGCATTAGGAGATATACCTAATGCTAAATGACGAGTTAATGGGTGCAGCGCACCAACATGGCACATGTATACATATGTAACAAACCTGCACATTGTGCACATGTACCCTAAAACTTAAAGTATAATAAAAAAGAAAAAATAAAATAAAACAAGGCTGGGGGAAGCAAATGGCTTTACTCATAAGTAATTTAAATGATATATTGCTTTTTATATTGTGCATCATTTTTTAATAAACTATTATGAGGTATTATGCAAACTAAATGTTATCAACCTTCTGTAAATAACAAAAAGTACTTAAAATATTTACTAAGTGATTTATAACTGTTCAAGTGATCGAAGAAGATAATTTAGCCTGTTCCTTGAACTCTGCATACGTAGACAATTAAAAACTTGCTTGGTTTACGTTTTAAAATGCCAAAATGTGAGTCACTATCATACATCCTCACTTGTTATACATTGGCTACTATTTCATTTTCACTTCTTTATGCCTGGCATAACCCATGCACCAGATCAAGGCAATAGCACTTAGGATACTAAGCTGCCCCACTTTGAAGCTCATTTATCCTGGTACTCAGTGAAGAAAAACAAATATTCTTCTGAAAACAAAACTGCCAAGATGTAGCCACTGTTCCATTGTTTCTTCACATGGCCTCTTCTTTGTTTCTTCATTTGCAAAAGTCGCAGGCAACATATTCAGATCTTTGGAATACATGAAAGCACTTTCTTGAGTTTCTGCAGTCTGTCAGAAAGTACAAAATCCTTGCGAATTCTCATTTTGCCACATAGTAGGTACATTCCTAGCTATGGGATGCTGAGATGGGGATTTACCTAGGAACACCAAACTAGGAAGAAATCTCTTCTGCAGACAGGTTTATATATACATGATATATGTGGCCAAAAATCCCTCTGTAGGGGTGTTTTTCCATCTCTAGCCACTACTTAAGCCAAAATCCTAAAGGTGGGAGCCAAATCTATGCCACATTTTCCAAACTTTACAATAAAATCCCCTTAGCTGTTTTAGTCCTTGCTCCAACTGTACTGAGTTTGCCATCTTGCAAAATCATGCCCTGTTGATACTTGCTGCTACCTCAGCCCGAAATACCTTTCCCTTCCTCTTATTTCTTCTTCACTTAACCAATTCTTCATCTTTCAAATCTCAGCACAGAGATACTTTCCTTGAGCACCCTTATCCCAACTTTAGAATAGGTGGCATTCTATGGCTCCCCCAGTGCCCCGTTTACCCTTATCTTAGTACACACCAAACTCTGTTGTTCTGGCTTATTATCTGTCTCCTTGCTAGAATCTACCATCTTTGGGACAAAGAGCTGTGTTTGCCTTGTTAAAAGTTGCATCACTTATCACAATCTAGATTAGAATCAATAATAAAAATCACATGTTAAAGGAATGAATGACAGTCTTCATTTATCATATCCTTTATTTGTGGCTACATGCCCATAGATGCATGTAGAAAAGAGATGCATGGAGGAAAGTGGTAAAAAGACACAGAATAAAGGGGGTGGAGTAGGGAACAAAAGCCGTATCACCCTATTATGTGAAAAAAAAAAAAATCTATCACACAAAAGCTGCCCTCCAAGGATGACACCTTTTCTCTTCATCTTTATTTCCATTCCTGCTTCCAAACTTCTACCTCACTGGTCCTTACAATATGCCCTCCTTTTTTCTCATCATTTTATTTTTGCCGTATCCTCTACTGCCAACCTCTGACTATCTAACAACTTACCTTTTTCTCTGCTGTCTTCTGGTGATCATGTTCATCTGATTTGAGTGGTTTTTTTTTTCCTTTATTCTTTTTATTTTTTTAATTTATTTATTTATTATTATTATACTTTAGGTTTTAGGGTACATGTGCTCAATGTGCAGGTTAGTTACATATGTATACATGTGCCATGCTGGTGCACTGCACCCACTAACTCGTCATCTAGCATTAGGTATATCTCCCAATACTATCCCTCCCCCCTCCCCCCACCCCACAACAGTCCCAAGAGTGTGATGATCCCCTTCCTGTGTCCATGTGTTCTCATTGTTCAATTCCCATCTATGAGTGAGAACATGCGGTGTTTGGTTTTTTGTTCTTGCGATAGTTTGCTGAGAATGATGATTTCCAATTTCATCCATGTCCCTACAAAGGACATGAACTCATCATTTTTTATGGCTGCATAGTATTCCACGGTGTATATGTGCCATATTTTCTTAATCCAGTCTATCATTGTTGGACATTTGAGTTGGTTCCAAGTCTTTGCTATTGTGAATAATGCCGCAATAAACATACGTGTGCATGTGTCTTTATGGCAGCATGATTTATAATCCTTTGGGTATATACCCAGTAATGGGATGGCTGGGTCAAATGGAATTTCCAGTTCTAGATCCCTGAGGAATTGCCACACTGACTTCCACAAGGGTTGAACTAGTTTACCGTCCCACCAACAGTGTAAAAGTGTTCCTATTTCTCCACATCCTCTCCAGCACCTGTTGTTTCCTGACTTTTTAATGATCGGCATTCTAACTGGTGTGAGACGGTATCTCATTGTGGTTTTGATTTGCATTTCTCTGATGACCAGTGATGATGAGCATTTTTTCATGTGTCTTTTGGCTGCATAAATGTCTTCTTTTGAGAAGTGTCTGTTCATATCCTTTGCCCACTTGTTGATGGGGTTGTTTTTTTCTTGTAAATTTGTTTGAGTTCGTTGTAGATTCTGGATATTAGCCCTTTGTCAGATGAGTAGGTTGTGAAAATTTTCTCCCATTTTGTAGGTTGCCTGTTCACTCTGATGGTAGTTTCTTTTGCTGTGCAGAAGCGCTTTAGTTTAATTAGATCCCATTTGTCAATTTTGGCTTTTGTTGCCATTGCTTTTGGTGTTTTAGACATGAAATCCTTGCCCATGCCTATGTCCTGAATGGTAATGCCTAGGTTTTCTTCTAGGGTTTGCCTAGGTTTTCTTCTAGGGTTCTTCTAGGGTTCGGCTGTGAATCCATCTGGTCCTGGACTTTTTTTGGTTGGTAAGCTATTGATTATTGCCACAATTTCAGCTCCTGTTATTGGTCTATTCAGAGATTCAACTTCTTCCTGGTTTAGTCTTGGGAGAGTGTATGTGTCGAGGACTTTATCCATTTCTTCTAGATTTTCTAGTTTATTTGCATAGAGGTGTTTGTAGTATTCTCTGATGGTAGTTTGTATTTCTGTGGGTTCGGTGGTGATATCCCCTTTATCATATTTATTGCATCTATTTGATTCTTCTCTCTTTTTTTCTTTATTAATCTTGCTAGCAGTCTATCAATTTTGTTGATCCTTTCAAAAAACCAGCTCCTGGATTCATTAATTTTTGAAGGGTTTTTTGTGTCTCTATTTCCTTCAGTTCTGCTCTGATTTTAGTTATTTCTTGCCTTCTGCTAGGTTTTGAATATGTTTCCTCTTGCTTTTCTAGTTCTTTTAATTGTGATGTTAGGGTGTCAATTTTGGATCTTTCCTGCTTTCTCTTGTGGGCATTTAGTGCTATAAATTTCGCTCTACACACTGCTTTGAATGCATCCCAGAGATTCTGGTATGTTGTGTCTTGGTTCTCATTGGTTTCAAAGAACATCTTTATTTCTGCCTTCATTTCGTTATGTACCCAGTAGTCATTCAGGAGCAGGTTGTTCAGTTTCCATGTAGTTGAGTGGTTTTGAGTGAGATTCTTAATCCTGAGTTCTAGCTTGATTGCACTGTGATCTGAGAGATAGTTTGTTATAATTTCTGTTCTTTTACATTTACTGAGGAGAGCTTTACTTCCAAGTATGTGGTCAATTTTGGAATAGGTGTGGTGTGGTGCTGAAAAGAATGTATATTCTGTTGATTTGGGGTGGAGAGTTCTGTAGATGTTTATTAGGTCCGCTTGGTGCAGAGCTGAGTTCAATTCCTGTGTAACCTTGTTGACTTTCTGTCTCGTTGATCTGTCTAATGTTGACAGTGGGGTGTTAAAGTCTCCCATTATTAATGTGTGGGAGTCTAAGTCTCTTTGTACGTCACTCAGGACTTGCTTTATGAATCTGGGTGCTCCTGTATTGGGTGCATATATATTTAGGATAGTTAGCTCTTCTTGTTGAATTGATCCCTTTACCATTATGTAATGGCCTTCTTTGTCTCTTTTGATCTTTGTTGCTTTAAAGTCTGTTTTATCAGAGACTAGGATTGCAACCCCTGCCTTTTTTTGTTTTCCATTTGCTTGGTAGATCTTGCTCCATCCTTTTATTTTGAGCCTATGTGTGTCTCTGCACGTGAGATGGGTTTCCTGAATACAGCACACTGATGGGTCTTGAGTCTTTATCCAATTTGCCAGTCTGTGTCTTTTAGTTGGAGCATTTAGTCCATTTACATTTAAAGTTAATATTGTTATGTGTGAATTTGATCCTGTCATTATGATGTTAGCTGGTTATTTTGCTCATTAGTTGATGCAGTCTCTTCCTAGTCTCGAAGGTCTTTACATTTTGGCATGATTTTGCAGCGGCTGGTACTGGTTGTGCCTTTCCACGTTCAGCGCTTCCTTCAGGAGCTCTTTTAGGGCAGGCCTGGTGGTGACAAAATCTCTCAGCATTTGCTTGTCTGTAAAGTATTTTATTTCTCCTTCACTTATGAAGCTTAGTTTGGCTGGATATGAAATTCTGGGTTGAAAATTCTTTTCTTTAAGAATGTTGAATATTGGCCCCCACTCTCTTCTGGCTTGTAGAGTTTCTGCTGAGAGATCCACTGTTAGTCTGATGGGCTTCCCTTTGAGGGTAACCCGACCTTTCTTTCTGGCTGCCCTTAACATTTTTTCCTTCATTTCAGCTTTGGTGAATCTGACAATTATGTGTCTTGGAGTTGCTCTTCTCGAGGAGTATCTTTGTGGCATTCTCTGTATTTCCTGAATCTGAATGTTGGCCTGCCTTGCTAGACTGGGGAAGTTCTCCTGGATAATATCCTGCAGAGTGTTTTCCAACTTGGTTGCATTCTCCCCGTCATTTTCAGGTACACCAGTCAGCCGTAGATTTGGTCTTTTCACATAGTCCCATATTTCTTGCAGGCTTTGCTCGTTTCTTTTTATTCTTTTTTCTCTAAACTTCCCTTCTCGCTTCATTTCATTCATTTCATCTTCCATCACTGATACCCTTTCTTCCATTTGATCGCATCGGCTCCTGAGGCTTCTGCATTCTTCACGTAGTTCTTGAGCCTTGGTTTTCAGCTCCATCAGCTCCTTTAAGCACTTCTCTGTATTGGTTATTCTAGTTATACATTCTTCTAAATTTTTTTCAAAGTTTTCAACTTCTTTGCCTTTGGTTTGAATATCCTCCCGTAGCTTGGAGTAATTTGATCGTCTGAAGCCTTCTTCTCTCAGCTCGTCAAAGTCATTCTCCATCCAGCTTTGATCTGTTGCTGGTGAGGAACTGTGTTCCTTTGGAGGAGGAGAGGCGCTCTGCTTTTTAGAGTTTCCAGTTTTTCTTCTCTGTTTTTTCCCCATCTTTGTGGTTTTATCTACTTTTGGTCTTTGATGATGGTGATGTACAGATGGGTTTTTGGTGTGGATGTCCTTTCTGTTAGTTTTCCTTCTAACAGACAGGACCCTCAGCTGCAGGTCTGTTGGAGTACCCGGCCGGCCGTGTGAGGTGTCAGTCTGCCCCTGCTGGGGGGTGCCTCCCAGTTAGGCTGCTCGGGGTCGGGGGTCAGGGACCCACTTGAGGAGGCAGTCTGCCCGTTCTCAGATCTCCAGCTGCGTGCTGGGAGATCCACTGCTCTCTTCAAAGCTGTCAGACAGGGACATTTAAGTCTGCAGAGGTTACTGCTGTCTTTTTGTTTGTCTGTGCCCTGCCCCCAGAGGTGGAGCCTACAGAGGCAGGCAGGCCTCCTTGAGTTGTGGTGGGGTCCACCCAGTTCGAGCTTCCCAGCTGCTTTGTTTACCTAAGGGAGCCTGGTCAATGGCGGGCGCCCCTCCCCCAGCCTCGCTGCTGCCTTGCAGTTTGATCTCAGACTGCTGTACTAGCAATCAGCGAGACTCTGTGGGCATAGGACCCTCTGAGCCAGGTGTGGGATACAATCTCCTGGTGCGCCGTTTTTTAAGCCCGTCCGAAAAGCGCAGTATTCGGGTGGGAGTGACCCGATTTTCCAGGTACCGTCTGTCACCCCTTTCTTTGACTAGGAAAGGGAACTCCCTGACCCCTTGCGCTTCCCGAGTGAGGCAATGCCTCGCCTTTCTTCGGCTCGCGCATGGTGCGCGCACCCACTGACCTGCGCCCACTGTCTGGCACTCCCTAGTGAGATGAACCCGGTACCTAAGATGGAAATGCAGAAATCATCCGTCTTCTGCGTCGCTCACGCTGGGAGCTGTAGACTGGAGCTGTTCCTATTCGGCCATCTTGGCTCCTCCCCTTGAGTGGTTTTATATTTTTACATTTCAACATCAAATCAACAGAAAAATGGAATCTATTTTGTAAATAAATGTGGTATATAGTACATGCCTCACATTGATTTATACATGACAATACATATTATGATTAAAAGATATGCTTTCTAGGTATGAGCAGTGTATCTCATCTTACTATTATATGTCAAAAGATCAATAACAGACTTCTGCTTCTGGCCAAGATGAAGTAACAGAGAATGAATTTATAATCAAATCTGAAACAACCAAGAAACTGCAGAACATATATGAAACAACAGTTTTTCAAGGTACTGAATATCAGGCAATGAAGGTTAGTGATCCCTGAAAGATAGGAAACAAGGTAAGCCCTGTGATTGTCCCACCTTACAGCCTTGAGAGAACTTCCAGGATATGGCACAGGGAGAGGGAACCTAAGTGGAGTCTGATAGACCCCCTGAGTTTAAGAAACATACCTAGGAGTCCAGGGAGACAGAAGATCCTAAAGTTTACAGGAAAGAGTACCAGAGAAGAGACAGCTTCACAGATATGGAAGTCTAAACTCTCAACTATTAACCTGATTTTGATTCTGCTCATACTTGTTAGAAAAACAACGGTAAAAGAAACAGCTGAGACTGGGCACGGTGGCTCACGCCTGTAATCCCAGCATTTTGGGAGGCCAAGGCGAGTGGATCACCTGAGGTCAGGAGTTCAAGACCAGCCTGGTCAACACATTGAAACCCCATGTCTACTAAAAATACAAAACATTAGCCAGACATGGTGGCAGGCACTTGTAATCCCAGCTACTCAGGAGGCTGAGGCAGGAGAATCGCTTGAACCTGGGAGGCGGAGGTTGCAGTGAGCCGAGGTTGTGCCAATGCACTCCAGCCTGAGCAACAAGAGTAAGACTCCATCTCAAAAAACAAAACAACAACAACAACAAAAGACAGCTGAAAGAATTAGAGGAAATGGTACCTAACACAGGACCAGGAATGATGCTTATTCCCACTAATCAAACTGGAAAGCCTCATAACTCACAGGAAATTGGTAAAGTATTTAGAAGGGTCTTGCCTCTAAATGGAGAATAATTAGCCCCAGACTAAACACAGTTCTGCTTCCACCTAAAATTCATTATGTCTGGCATCTAATAAAAAATTAGAAGGCACAAAAAGAGACAGGAAAATGCAACCCACAATGGGGTTCTAGAATAATCAAGCAAATGAAACTGGCCCAGGAATGACAGACATTAGAACTAGCAGACAAGGACATTAAAATGGTTTTTATAATATCCCTTCCTATGTTCAAAAGTTCAGTACAGACATGAAAGATATTTTTTAAAGACTCAAACTTCTAGAGATAAAAATTACAGTGTCTGATGTATTGGTTTTCTACAGATATGTAACAAATTATCACAAACTTGGCAGCTTAAAACAACACCCATTTATCAGTGCACAGTTCCATAGGTCAGAAGTCTGAGAGGGCTTGCCTGGGGTCTATGATTAGGATCCTACAAGGCTGAAATTATGGCATTCACTGGTCTGGGTTCTTACCCAGTGGCTTTGAAAAAAACTTAACTTCCAGGCCGAATACAGTGGCTCATGACTGTAATCCCATTGCTTTAGAAGGTTGAGGCAGGAGTATTGCTTGAGGCCAGAAGTTCAAGACCAGCCTGGGCAACACAGTGAGACTTTGTCTCTACAAAAATATAGATATAATTTTTTAAATTAACTTCCAAGCTTACTGTAGTTGTTAGTAAAATCTAGTTTATTGTAGATATAGGGCTGAAGTCCCCATCTTCTGGCTGACTAGTAACCAGGGGTCACTCTCAGCACCTGGAGGCCATTGTCTGATCTTTTTCATGAGGCTCCCTCTGTCTCCAAGCCAGCAATGGCTTCAGTCCTTCATGTGCTTCAAATTTCTCTGACTTCCTCTTCTGCTACCATCCTGAAGAAACTCCTCTTAAGGCCCACCCAGTTAATATCCCTTTTGATTCATCCAAATTCAACTGACTAGTAACCGAAATTACTAAAATTAATTAAATCTGAAAAATTCCTTTTGCCATAAAACATTACAAAATTGGGGATTATATCTCATTATAGTAACAATTCTGAATTAGGGTAAAAAATTTGGGAGGTCATTTAGAATTCTGCCTACCAGGTATGAAATGAAAAACATTAAGATTAGTGAACTTGAAACATAACAACAGAAAATATCCAAAATGAAATATACAGAGAAAAATATGTAATCAAAAAAACACACTGTGTGAGCATCAGTGAGCTCCTGGACAACCTCAAGGAGGCGGGGGGTATTTGAAAGAATAATGGCTCAGAAAATCCAAAGTTGATGAAAACTATAAACCCACAGTAGCAAGAACATCAATGAATCCCAGGTACAAGAAATATGGATAAAACTATACCAAGGAATATCATAATCAAATTGTTCAAAACCAGTGATGAAGAGACAATCTTAAAAGCAGACAGAGAAAAAAGATACATTATTTGTAGAGATAGATACAGATGAGAGCAATTTTCTCATTGGAAGCAATGTAAACAGAAAGATAGTAAAGCAACATCTTTAAAACACAAGGGGGAAAAGTCAATCTAGAATGGTACACCCAGCGAAAACTACTTTCAAAAACTAAAGCAATGGCACCTTAGGTGAAGTAGTGAACTATTTCATAATGTTCCCAGGGCACAGAATATCACAAGCACAGTGATATCTAAGGATGGAAAAATTGCTAAATTAACTCCTGACTTCAGAGCCATGTAGTAACTGCTCAATCCACACCAGCAATATGGATGGTTCATGTACTACTGCCTCTTTCCCCACTTAACTCAGTTCTGAATTACAGTCTCCTATATAAGCACCTGATTGGAACAACATAAATTGCATCTAAAAGCCTAACTGCAAGAGTTAAAAAAAATGTAATTAACGTTCAGCCTTTGCAGTCACGAAATACAAAATTAAATTTCAAACAGCTATTGACCACATGCCATCTACTTTATGTTCCATATCAGCAAAAATGTACACTAGGAACTTCCTAGCATATACGTTCCTATATCAGTATGAATGTCCCTTTGTGCCTATCAGCATATTGTTTTTAGCACATACCAGAATCTGGATTCTATTTTTATTTTTATCCATTGGCCTATTGGCCTCTCCCACCTAGACAGATAACCATATCTTGTTGTTGCTGTTGTCGTTTTTCATGGCCTGAAGAACTTTCTACAATGTCTCCAAAATAGTAGATGCTCCAAATATATTCATGGAATTAAACTACATTTGTTGATGTTCATTTAATAAATATTTATTAAGCTCTTACTATGTCTAGGTGCCAAGAACTGTTCTACAGAGTTGAAATAGAGCAATGAACAAATTAGACAAATTTACTGGCCTCATGGATTTAACATTCTAGTGGTGAGCAGAATAAAAATAAATAAATAAATAAATAAATAATTGTGATATAATATTAAGACTACCCTTAAGAAATCTGAAATAGAACAAGGAGAGCAAGACAAGGGCTGCTCACCTATTTTAGATAAGATGGTCAGAAAAGGCCTCTTTGAGGAGGTGACATTTGAGCAGAGATCTGAATATAGTGAGGGACCCAGCCATGTAGCCAGCTGTAGTGATAGAATACTAAGTGCAAAGGTCCTGAGCCATGGGCATGTTTGGCAAGCTTTAGGAACAAGGAAGTCAATATGGCAGATCAGAGAGAACAAAGGGGAGAGTGGTAGGCACTGGGGTTGGAAAGGTAGACAGAGAAGGCTCTCAGTCTTTATTTTGCCTCTGGAACACCTGAGGAGCTTTGACAATCCACAAATGTTCCGGTCCCAAACCCAAAGATTTGATTTGAGTTGGTCAGGGGTGGTACCCAAGCAACAGTAATTTTTTAATCCTCCCCAGGTGATTCTAATATACAGACATGTTTAGAACCATTGCTGCAGAGCCTTGTAGACCATAACACTTTGTACTAAGAGTGATGGGATGCCATGGTGGGTTTGAGCAGGAGGTGAAATTATCTGACATACATATATATATATACATATATATATATTTTTTTTAGATGGAGTCTTGCTCTGTCGCTCAGGCTGGAATGCACTGATGTGATCTTGGCTCACTGCAAGCTCCACCTCCCACGTTCACACCATTCTCCTGCCTCAACCTCCCAAGTAGCTGGGACAACAGGCGCCCGCCACCACGCCCGGCTAATTTTTTGTATTTTCAGTAGAGACGGGGTTTCACCGTGTTAGCCAGGATGGTCTTGATCTCCTGACCTCGTGATCCACCCGCGTAGGCCTCCCAAAGTGCTGGGATTACAGGCATGAGCCAACACGCCCGACCCTGACTTATATTTTAAAAGATCACTCTGACTGCTGGGTGGCTCCAAAAAGCAAGTATAGAGGCAAGAACAGAAATAGAAAATGCCAGTTAGGTGGCTATTACAACAATCCTTGTAAAAGAGTATGGAGGTGGAGGTGGAAAGGATGAGAAATAACCAAATTTGTGATAAATTACAAATGCAGTGTCAATAGAATGTGCTGGTGGATTGCATGTAGGATGTGAAAGATTCTACGTCTCCAAAAAAAATGATGATTCAGTTCTGGGTCTGAGCAACTAGATGAAAGGTATTAGTGGGATAGGGACCACTGCTGGGGGGAGGGGGAGAGAGAAGCAAGTTTCAGGGAAGAAATCAGAAGTTAATGTAAAATAACAATAAAAATGCTGATATCAATACATTTCTACATCTCTGCCTTCTTCCTTCTTTACTGAACTTCCATCCGGCCATATCCTGACTCCTACCCTCTCTGAACTACATATTGCTTCTCATCACTTTTGTGACCCCAAAGCTCAGAATGTTTCCCTGAAATAATACTATGTCACTATAAGATTATGTATCTAAACAGGAATTTTAAAGATCTGATGAAAAACACATCTGGGTAAACCTACAACTCCTGGAAAAGAAAAGACATTACAAACACACCCATAAGGAAAGTTTTGGCTTTTGTCAATGTACTCATAGGTGCAGGTTGGAGGTTAAAATTTAGTTCAGCCAAATTCTTGAGAAAGCATAGGTCTTAGAGCTTGTAAGTGTCAGGCCAACTGAATTTGAAGAGGTGATCAATCTTCTCCATTAGCATTCTTGCATATAAAATGATTGCCTTAGATTTTGCAACATTCATTTGCATTTCTTTATTCATATATTATATGCAAATGCTCATTAGATGTTCCTTTCATGTAAATTTTTTTTAATATTCCAACTTTAAAAATAAGTTAAATGTCTGACTCCTTTGGTCATCATTTCTTTCTTTTTTTTTTTTTTTGAGAGGGAGTCTTGCTCTGTCGCCAAGGCTGGAGTGCAGTGGCGCGATCTCAGCTCACTGCAAGCTCCCCCTCCTGGGTTCACGCCATTCTCCTGCCTCAGCCTCTGGAGTAGCTGGGACTACAGGCGCCCGCCACCACGCCCAGCTAATTTTTTGTATTTTTAGTAGAGACGGGGTTTCACCGTGTTAGCCAGGATGGTCTGGATCTCCTGAGCTCCTGATCCACCCGCCTCGGGCTCCCAAAGTGCTGGGATTACAGGCGTGAGCCACTGCGCCCAGCCTCCTTTGGTCATTTTAGCATGAGATTTTATCAGATTTCTATAAAGTAATACTAAATGTTCAAGTTTTTCTAGTGGCTGATTTTTCTACTCTGCAATTAATCCAGCGTGTCTGTTTGAAAACACTCTTCTCTCTGCAAAACATGTTACAATGGCTTTCCTTTCCTTAATTCTAAGATGGCACTGGATTACAAATGCTTTAATATTACTCATTTCTTTTGAAAAGAGTTATATTACTTAGGAGAAAATGTTTATCACATTTTCTTCACCAGAACAAAAAATTTGTTTAAAGCTGAAAAATAAAGAATTTAACAAATCTTTAAAATAACAAAATATAAAGGCTAAATATTAAAATTTTATATATATATATACACAATGATAGGACAGCTAGCTGTAAACATCATTTTTTATGTTTTAAAGATGGTTCTTCTTAATTAAACAATAAAAGTTTGGGTTGGTTCCAAGTCTTTGCTATTGTGAATAATGCCGCAATAAACATACGTGTGCATGTGTCTTTATAGCAGCATGATTTATAATCCTTTGGGTATATACCCAGTAACTAACCTGCACATTGTGCACATGTACCCTAAAACCTAAAGTATAATAATAATAAATAAATAAATAAATAAATAAAAAGAAAAAAACAATAAAAGTTAGCGATATCACTGCTAATTTATTGGACTAAATTATTTCAGAATAAAGGTAAAGGCCCACCACCCTAGATTTTTAACATAATGGGAGAGTTGGGAGGTGGAGCAAATACAGTATTATAAGAATGCTGGTGATAAGAGTTTGCTTTTTGTACCAAAATGTTGATGAAATGGAAAAGATTCTTCATACATTGAAAAAGTATTGAATGTGTGTAGAAATGAAAACAAAATCTGCTTAAAAAAATTGATTCCGATATGAGGAAATTGGGGCTACAATCAAAGCCTCAAGAAAAGAGAATGCCAAAAAGGACATACAAGCTCCTCTTGACTCAGAGGAGAAAAAGATCAGAAATATGTTTTTCCTTTTATGATAGTGAGCTTCTGAACAGTGTTTTGCTTGCCAGCAAAATTGAAAGTAATGGGAAAAAAACATTTCAAAATGAAAAAAAAAAAAGATTCCCACCAATATTATAGAGTAAACTGATCTGAGACAGCAATATTTTCTTGAAGAATTCCTCTTGGTTAATACATTTACTATATTTTTCTGCTAAATCCTTTTATCTTTAGTTGTAAAAAATACTTTTGAAGCATTGCTCAGACAATAACATAAGTTGTAAAAACAATTCTCAATTTGAAAAATGATGTTTATAAAATTAAGTTGATATACACTGACTTAAGCTCAATTTTTAATAAAATTTAATGATTTGTAACACCTTTTGTATAAGTACATTTATTCAAAACATGTAAAGGTCCAATTTAATGTAGTGGTGGTAAGGCACTGTAAACTTCATCATCTACATAAGCAATAGAATTTTCTAACAAAGTGATTTCTGACAGTTTATCTTCTAAAAATCCCAAGTACCACAGTAAAATGTTTTTTGTTTTAGTATTTATCTATCTATATCTATATGTGCCAAATAATAATAATGTTTTACTTGTAGCCGATTTCTATTTTCATATTTATCATTAAAGTTTGCTATTGGAATTTCAGAAGGAAAATTTGAGAACATGAAAGAGCTACAAATGAAGGAATATTGCTGAAAATAACCTGTCATTGCAAGATCTCCCTACACACATTTTTCCACTCGTCTGTTTATTTTTCCATCTCATTTGCCCTTGACCACTTCTTTACTCTCTATTTTCTCCCAGCCTTTGCCCTAGCTCCAAACTGAGGAAATTAAACAAATATTTTCCTCTTAATAGTATGTGTAGAATAAAGCTTTCTGTTCCTTGTTTTTAATTTCACAATTAGGGAACTTTTTGTAGGGTTTTTATCCTGTTCTTTAAAAAAATAAAATTCTCAATTAAAATATTTTTTATTCTATTATGGTTCTCAAATTATTTTTCTATGTGGTTGATATCCTTTATGAAGAAAGATCTTTCTTACTATGTTCATGGATATAAGCAAAATTTGACCTACTTCTAATTAAAGTCTCCCAAGAATATGCTATTTCATCAACTTGACAAACATTTCTTAAGTACATAATATGTATCAGGGACTGTGTTGGATAAAAGAAAATCATAATATTCTTACAGTAAGCTTACAGTACAAAGAGAATAAAGATGGACAAATCGGAATGGGGTCATGTGGGAATGAACATTCTTTCTGGTGTTGTCTGGTAAGGAATCACAAAATGTGTCCACAAAAGCTGAGATTTATAAGCTGAGTAGAAATTTGTCAGGAGGCAAGTACAGAAGGGCATTCTGGAGGAAAGCGTAAGTGAAATAAAGTAGATAGAATAGAAACTCTAGCATGTGTGTTGAACTACATAGATTCTGTATTCTCAAAGCTTAAAATGCAAGACAAGGAATAAGAGGAGAAGCATCTCTGGGAGGCAAACCAGTCAGATGGCGAAGGTCCTAGTAAGCTATTCTATGTTTAGATGTTACCCTCTACATCAGTGGCCTCCAAGTGGGTTATTCCAAAAACAGTTAAGATCATAATTGAGACTTATGAAAGAAAACATTAGAACTTCTGTTTTTCCCAACATTATATTATGAAAAATTTTAAGCACACAAAATGTTAAAAGAATTGTGCAGAGAATTCCCATATACTCACCACCTAAATTGTACAATTAACACTTTAATTTATTTGCCTTATCAAACATCTGTTCATAGCTCTATCCACACACCAATCCATTTTTTACTGTTTTTTATATATTTCTGTTTATATTTGTTATTATTGAAGATATTTTTTATGGATATAGAATCCCTGATTGACAGTCTATTTTTACTTTCAGCAATTTAAAGTCGTCACTCCACTGTCTTCTGGCCTCCATTCTTTCTGATAAGAAAAGTCAGCATTCTTCTAGGTGTAATGGGTCATTCTTCTCTGTCCACTTTCAGGATATTCTGTCCATCTTTGCTTCCCAAAGATGGATAGTCAAACCACTTCCCAGCGGTTTGACTGTGATGCATCTATTTGCAGTTTTCTTTGTATTTATCCTCCCTAGGATTCACTGAGATTCTTGATTTCATGAACTCATGTCTTTCAACAAATTTGAGAAATTTTTAGCCATTAGGTCTTAAAAATTTTGGAGTGGGCCCCAATATCTCTATCTTTTCCCCCAGGATGCCAATTACAAATACTTACATATTTTACAAATAAATTACAAATATATAACCTACAAATATACCTTTTGATTTTTCCCACAGGTCACTAAAGCTCTACTCATTTCTTCAATCTTTTTTCTCTGACCTTCAGGTTAGATAATTTTATTTATTGATTTCCAAGGTCATTAGCTCTTTTTTCATTTCCAATCTGCTACTAAATTCATTCAGTAAATTTTTTATTTTAGATAACTGTATTTCTCTATTCTAGAATTTGCTTTTTTTTAGTTTCCATTTCTGTGAGATTTGTTATTATAAGCCTTTCCATCCTTAAGTATAGTTATAATAGGTACATTAAATTTCATCTCAGAATCAGTCTCCATTGATTGCCTTTTCTCTTCATTATGGTATTATTTTTTCTATTTCTTTGGATTTGTATTATACCTAGGAATTTTGTCTGGTACCATGGACACTATAAATGATACATGGTAGAGAATGTAGATTCTGTTCTGTTCCTCATAGGAATATTAATTTTTGTTTTAGCAGGCAGTTAATTTGGCTGAATTCAAACTCCAACTTTGAAACAGTGCTTTTAGCCTTAGCTGGGCTGCTTGGAGTCTGCCCTGCACATGAAAGGTGTTTTCTAGAGATTTCGGAAATGTATACTTTTGTTAGTAGCATTCCCCCACTTTCCAGCTACTGCAATTACCTTAAACTCTGGTTCCTCGCAAACAGTAAGACTGTGCATTTCTGTCCACATTTTAACAGCCTATGTGTTAGTAATCTGGGGCTCAACCTCAGGCTAGAAACTCTAAAAAATGAAGCTCACCCAATACCATTTCTTTTCTTCAAATCTAACCCCTCTTTCAGAATTTTTCTGCTTTTGTTTACTCTACATAGCCTTTAGATAGCTGCTTTACATTTTGCCCAAAATGTATAGATATTTTTTGCAGGATAGGTGATCCAATAGACTTACTTGGCCATTAGTGGAAGTGGAACCAGAACTCATATTTTTAGTTATCACTTATCATTTTAGCTAACATAAAAAGCAATTAATATTTACTAATATTTAAGGATTAACACACCCTCATTTGGATCATATAAAAGGAAGTTATCATTATTATATGTTATATGAAGTATTCTACAGGAAAAGTTGGAGAACTGGTAGAGGTTACAGGCATGGAATTGTTGAAGACAGTGATATGGTTTGGCTTTGTGTCCCTGCACAAATCTCATGTTGAATTGTAATCCCCAATGTTGGAGGAGCGGCCTTCTGGGAGGTAATTGTATCATGGAGGCAGATTTCTCCCTTGCCGTTCTTGTGATAGCGAGTGAGTTCTCATGAGATCTGGTTGTTTAGAAGTGTGTAGCACCTCCCCCTTTGCTCTCTTCCTGCTGTTCCACCCATGTAGGACATGCCTGCTTCCCCTTCGCCTTCCACCATGATTGTAAGTTTTCTGAGGCCTTCTTCGCCATGCTTCCTGTAGAGCCTGTGGAACCGTGAGCCAATTAAACCTCTTCTTTTTATAAATTACCCAATCTCAGGTAGTTCTTTATAGCAGTGTGAGAACGGACTAATACAGACAGCTTTCTCACTCATTTGTTAACTTTTGGTATATTAGCACATGTTGCAGGTCGTGTGTTTCTTCCCATGTATATTTGTGTGTTTAGAGATTATATTTCTAGTCTTAGAAACCAATCTAATCTTTATAAAATGTATCTGTGGCTCTAAAAATATTCTTGCAAGGTGCCAACTATAGATTGGACATACTAATAAGCAAGAAAAATCAAACAATAAGAATATGGCAAACTGATATTCTAACCTATGATGAGCTCTTTAGCCACACCATAAAGTAGAAAAAGAATAGTCTAGTCATACCTGATGAAAACTTAGAACCCCCAAAATTTAAATTGCCAAGTGGAATATTAGAAAAAAAGAATATATATCCCCTCATTAACAACAATCCTCATTCTAAGTGAATTTTGTGTATTAACATATTAGCTCTTCAATCATTCATTTGACAAATATTTATGAAGCACCTATCATTCATCTGGAACTCCTCTAGATGCCAGGGAAAGAGCTATGGACAAAACAGTGAAATGCTGGCTTCATGGAGTTTTTATTCTACTGGAGGGAGATGGACAACATATAAAATAAAAGATAAGTAAAATACATACAATGCTGGTAAATTATAGTAACATTATAACATGATAACATCATTAAGAGTATGACAATTAACAACTAAGTATCCTGAACATAAATGCAACCTACCAAAATTTGAGAGCAGAAAATTTCTTGTACCATTTCAAAATGAAAAGTTTCTTAATTATTCTCTTTTTCGTTTTTAATTGTTGTGGGTACATAGTAGGTATATATATATATTTATGAAATAAATAAGATGTTCTGATACAGGCATGCAATGCATAATATTCACATCATGGAAAATGGGATATCCATCCCCTCAAGCATTTATCCTTTATGTTACAAACAATCCAATTATACTCCTTTAGTTATTTTTAAATGTACAATTAAATTATTATTGACTATAGTCATGCTGTTGTGCTATCAAATACTAGATTGTCTTCATTCTAACTTTTGTACCTATTAACCATCCCTACCTCTCTCTCACTCCCTCACTATCCTTCTCAGTGTCTGATAACTATCCTTCTACTCTATCTCCATGGGTACAATTGTTTCAAATTTTAGATCCCACAAATAAGTGAAAACATGCAACGTTTGTCTTTCTGTGCCTGGTTTATTTCAGTTAACATAATGATCTACACAGTTCCATTCAAGTTGTTGCAAATGACAAATCTCATTCTTTTCTATGGCTGAATAGTACTCCATTGTGTACCATATTTTCCCTATCCATTAATCTGTTGATGGACACTTAGGTTGCTCCTAAATCTTAGCTATTGTGAACAGTGCTGCAACAAACATGGGAGTGCAGATATTTCTTCAATATACTGATTTCCTTTCTTTTGGGTATTTACCCAGCAGTGGGATTGCTGGGTCCTATGGTAGCTCTACTTGTAGTTTTTTGAGGAACCTCCAAACTGTTCTCCATAGTGATTGTACTAATTTACACTCCCACCAACAGTATACAAGGGTTCCTTTTTCTCCACATCCTCGCCAGCATTTGTTATTGCCCGTCTTTTGAATATAAGCCATTTTAATAAATTATTCTAAAATATTGTTTGCTTCACTGTCCTCCTATTCCTTTTCATTTCTATTATATTGATGTGTGCCATGATGATTAAACAAGTGAATAGCTTTCAATAAATAAGGAAATAATATATTTGGCTAAATGCATTTATAGACCTTGAGATTTTTAAAAAAGAGCTCCATGGATGTTTGTTATTATTACCATTATTAACATCATAATCATTTTATGTGTACAGATATCGATATATATCTCCTATAAATAAATAAATAGGCATACCTACGTTGGGCCAAAGTTCAAAACATTTTGCTGCCAAGTCAAAAATAGTGTGAAAACCTCTTCCCTAAGCCATAACGATCCGTTGGAAAGCTTTGAATAGGGTAGTTCATATAGTTGATTTTTTTTGTTGTTAATAATTCATTCCCTGGTAAGAATGTAGGAGTGGAACAGACAGTGTCAAAACCAAGAGTCAAGGACACCACAATGGCTCAGTCATGAGATCATAGTATCTGATGGATACTGTGAACAAAGAAGGATAAGAAAAGATTTTTAAATTCAGAATAATAATAATAGTAAATTTGGGCAGCTAGGGATTGCCAGAATAGAGGAGTCAGGCTAGGAAAGAACCTAGAACAGCTACCATGGTTCTGAGAAATTGATTCTAGCCATTGAATTAGGGTAAAAAGGTTTTTGGCGGGAAGCCAAAGCTGCAAAGTTTGGTTTTGGATTTTCTAAATTTAATTCGTCTGTTGTACATCTGACAAGCAACCTGAATCACAAGTCTGAAGTTTAACTGAGAACTAGGAATTGGACACGAATCAGAGAAACCTTCACCAAAGAGATAAAGATTTTTAAATTGTGAGTTCAGTACAGATTACCCAGAAAAAGTGTGGGGAAGAGTATCAAGAATACATTCCTTGAAGGCTGCATACAAAGGGTAGATAGAGGAGGGAACCATAAAAATGTATTAGGAGTCATCAAAGAAGTACAGGCCCAAAGAAAGTTGTGATCTGAAACCCTGGAACCCAAAGAAGGAATGATTTCGACCTAGAGGGGAAGGAGGGCCTTCAGAGAGGGGCAAGATGAGGGCTCCCTGGAGTAGTTTATGAATCTCTCCAAATCATCTTGTGCAAAGACTAACATAAAAAGAAGGGAGGGGGAAGGAGAGGGGTCAGGGGAGAGGGAGAGCATCTATCAGCAGGAAAACCTGGCAGCCTGATCCCGCAGGCCAGGAGGGTTAGGAAAGCCACAGAGGAGCCCTGAGGGTAGTGAACTGGGAGACCCTGAGCAGCCCCATGGGGCTCACTCTCAGGAGGGTGAATCCACTTCCAGTGGATCCCAACTCACTGCACTCACTGCCAGGGCTCCCCAGCCGCTCATTAGGGCATATGTGGAAACAGCCCCATGAGGGGCTGCGGGAAGAGGCAAAGTGGGGCAGGGAAGGGAGTGACCTGAGCAATTGAAGCCCTCAGAATCCTCAGCTAAACTCTCCACAAGAACAAAGTCACATCTGGAGGCAGACCCCTGGGAAAATAATCCAAGGGGCACACTACAGGGATGAAGCAGGGAATTGGAGGTGGCTCCCAAGAAAGGCCATATGTTTTAGTGCTTGGCAACAGCCATGAGGTTGAAAAAACTTTCCTGGCCCACTCCCATCCCCTACAAAGGAACTCCTAAACGTACAGGAAAGCTCATCACATTTTGCCCTGAGTAACAGAAAAGGATCAAGATGGAGCCCCAAGCAAATACAAGCAAAAAGGGGAAATTGTCCAAATCATATACTGAGACAATTACCACATACTAGAAATATAAATACACACACATATATGGAGACAGAGTGAGAGAGAAAATCACAAAGTAACTGACTGCTGTAATCTAATATTTCAAAATGAAATAAATTAAGAAAATGAGAGAAGCTAGGAAGGAACAACGTAACTTAAATATAGAACACTCACAAGTGGTACAACCAGAACCCAGAAAGATATGAAAACAGAGCTGACAAAGTTCATAGACTCAAACAGATGAGAAAGCACACAGAAATTGCACGTAGAGACACTGAGGACAAATGCCACTGACATCTCCATTCTATTTACAACCTGGTTCTCACATAGAGAGCAAATAAGGACAAAATTCTCTAGTTTATTAAACCTCTATGGCTCTACCTTGGGTTTGGCCCATTACCTTTTGCTCATCTCCACCTCTAGCATTTTGTATCCTCTTCTACATCATCCCCTAGGTTCTCCTTCTAAATCTCATACGCCCGCCCCGACACTCTTGGAGCCCTTCTCTACACATATGTCTAGTAGTATTACTTATACCTACAGGGCCCCTGGTGTTGAGAAGTCTTAACCTTGGCATCCTTGTTGTTTGAAACCCCCTACCCCCCATCAAGCCATAAGCAATTCAGACTTTGACTACAGAAGTAACACATGGCAACTGGTGGCAGTTTCTCTTATCAATCATAGTATAAATGGAGTAAATGAGAGCCTGATGGTGTCAGCCTCCTAGCAGATGATGTGGATTTTTAAAATAGGGGTGAGGAAAACTATTTTTCAGGGATACTGAATTGTCTATAAGTAAATAATAATTGGAATAACAGAAGTCCAAATACAGTGTTTAACATATTTAGTTATTTGTACTGTTATATTAATGACAATCAGAGAGTGGTGGTGCTATGAAGTTCCAAGAACTCCAGTAATTCCAGAAGAAAGGATTCTCTCCAAGAAATCAGCAAAATCTATTACCAAAAATTGGTACCAAAATAAAAAAGACTAAGAGAAGTCACTGGGGAAAAAATATTAAAGCAAACAAGGAATAATGCCATTGTGCCATTTTTAAGTAAGACATTTTTCATTTTGTAAATCAGATTGTAGAAATCTTAATTTTCCTTTCTGTTCTTTTACTTTTAAAGTTTTATTCTGAGTTTTCCCCTTAGAGTTATTAAAACCACCTTGACACTTGCAAAGCTAGGGTGATTTAGCAAGCATATAAATCTGAGCTTAATATCTATACCAAGAGTTTCTAAAGCCTTAGGGATTTTACTTTAAAGATGTCCTCCCAAACGGCTCCCCTGCCACCAAGTGGCAGCAAGCCTGACCTCTTAGGATTAAAGTTGGTGATGATGAGCTTCCAACTTTGCTCACAAAAATCTAAGTAAAGTTCAGGTAACATGATCCAATACCGATAAAAGAAGATGGCATTTCTGATTACATTGCAGAAACTAAGTAGGATGCATGCAGGTTGCAACTGTATATACTGCAGATGGCAGATGTTAAAAAAAGAGAAAAAAACAACAGAAAACCTACCAAATTTTATTTAGTGGAATAAATAGTTATGAGAATGGCATCAAAATGTAAACCAGACAATGGCTCAGTCAGTTGGAGGAGGGGAAATACTGCAATCAGGATGGCTTTATATAGTTCATTTTCTACATAAACAAATTTTGATATGTAAGAATGTCAGTGCTGACAGACTGTTTCTATAGTAATATCCTAATAGCTTGGAGACCTCCTGGGGAAATTATTTCTCTCTCTGCCTATCTGGTGGTATGTGAAACCAATCAGGCCCAAAATAAAACACTGAGAACAGCACAAAATGTAAGAGCAGAGAGAAAAGATGTGTTATCTGGCTGCCCCTGATCCTAAGAAAGAACTAGAAAATTCAGCCTGTATCTGATTTAAGCCAAAGATAGAGGAAAAAAAGAAAAAAAAATAACAACAACAACAAGAAAAACCCTCCTTTCTTCCTATTTCTGTTATTAGTGAATTTGAGAAAAGGACAAATACTCTCAACTAGAGTTGAGAACTGAGAGCTGTAATGTGTGGATAATTACAAAAGGATCTCCTTCCCCCATACCCTCCCCTTCTAGGTTAGAGTCTGAGGTGTTTTTGTTTGTTCAGAAGCTCTTTTTTATAAAATTCAGTAATTATTTTAAGGAAAACAACTTCTAAATCTAACATGAATTAATATAAACATTATTAATTATACATACATAATAGTTCAAATTGTAGCTCAAATTAACTACTTTAGTTTAATTAAGTCAGAACTGCTGGTAGTGAGAAAGTTTTTCCTGAAATAAGCATGGTGAAGGCAATTACTCTGCTCTGCTGCGATTGTTGCAGGCGAAAAGCAAGAGGAATGCCCCTCCACCAAAGGACTGTTTATTTTGTGTTTAAATGTAATTAAAGCCAATTCCCATTTCCAACTGCCCTGAGACAAGCAGAATTTCCAGAATAATCTTACTGCTTTGAATTCAACTCAAGAGGGAGCCTAGAGATAGTGCAGAGCTGGGGATAGAGATGGGACATTGTTTCCTTCAGATCAGCATTAGGAAGTGCTTCTGCTTTTCTAATAAGCTGGTAAATGAGAAGACGTCTACTACAGATCATCCAGTGGTAAAGTTATAGTGGAGACATCCACTATAACTTTGATAGCAATCTATCTTTGATAGAAATGATTTAGTAAATACTGGGTATAAATCGTAGCTATGCACCTGATGGTATAACTATAAGCAGCAAGCAGTATAGAAAAAAATGCAAAAGAGCTTTTCCACTTGAAGATCCCTCTCTCTATGGAGAGAGCTGTTTCTCATTCTCTTCTCTCCTTCCTATTACACCTCCACTCCTAAAAAAAAAAAAAAAAAAAAGAAAGAAAGAAAAAGAAAAAATGCAAAAGAATCTACTGCGAATTACTTTGAAAATGCAAACATGGTCTTGATCAACAGGAAAGACTTTGTTCTGTCTAGGAGAGACAGAGAAGGAGGAAATGAAGGGAAACCTTCAGCCAACAACACACCTTGTACTTTTTTTGTCCTAAGAATACACATGAATACATTAACAGCATGGGAGCAAGCTAGCAATGTCATTATCCACAGGAGTGTAGAAAGAATGTGAAAGTTACTCAGGAAATTCAGGTTAGTACAAGATTACAAACAGCTCTTCCCTCTCCAAACATGCAGAGCATAAACATCTTTGCACCAATTTTCAAGACATAGAAATACAGCCCTGGTAGCAAGTACAGCCTATAAATATGGACCCAAAAACAAGATTCACAGGAAGCAATTTGTGCAAACACAGTTTAGCCTGTCACTAAGTAGAAAACCCAGCTAGTACCTTCTTGCACTTAAGCCATGAGACAAGAAAATCAAACTAAATGGATTTTCTAAAATCCCTAAATGAAAGCTTATATCCCTTTCTTTGGGAAAGGCAACAAAATAAACCATTGACGTTTTTTCATCCCTAACTCAGACAGCTTTCAAAATGCAGTACAAAGCAGAATATTTATCCTACCACCCTTTGCCCAAATACAGATTTCCATAAAATCAATTAATCTTTAGGGTGAAAGGGGACTTGAAGGTCATGATGCCCAGTCTCCCACCCACCCAATATTCCTACAGCCAGGAGATTACCCAGCCCATATTTGAAACACTCCACTTGGGGAGCTTACGACTGCTTCAGGCAGTTTCTTTTACTGACAAACAGCGGCAGTTATTAGAATGTTCTAATATTGGCCTGAAATCCGCCTCCTGATAATTTCCACCCACTGGTCCTAGTTTTGTTCTCTGAAGCATTTCAGAGTCTAACCCTCATCATCACCATGACAACTCTTCAAATATTCGAAGGCAGCAAGAACTTTCTTCACTCAGGCTGCACATTCCCAGTTTCCACACCAGTTCATTTAGAGCAGAACCTGTATTCCCCAGGACACTATCCCATGACTATGTCCTATTTGGTCAATGTCAATGTGAAAATATACTTACTGGAAGATTCACATAGTATTTAGTATTGCGTTTAGTAGTATTAAAAGTAATGGCAAAAATTGCAATTACTTTTGCACCAACATAATGAATTTAGAGCCCAGTGCAAAGGCTTTTGTTCTTTCTGGAGGAACACATTTTCCTATATAAGAATAGAAACTTTTTTCAATTTCCCTAGTAATTCCTGCTACCAGAACCATAAGTGATTGTACTTAACCCTGACACCCCAAGAATAGAAGTGTTTCATAGCAAACATTAAAGTATAAGATTGACTTCAGTCTCAATAAATGCTTTCAAGGACTTATGATATAGAAGGTTTTATGCTAGGGGTTATGGAAGATACGAGATGTTCACATCTAGTAGGAAAAAATAGACAAATGCAAAAATAAACTACACAACAATGTAGAAAGAGATAAATCCCCTAAAAGACTTGTAAAAGATTCTTAGGGAAGAAGAAGACACTGCTTCCCCAGAAAGGTCTGGGAAGACTGCCTGGAGGACACGGGAAGAGGTAGGGCTTGAGGGGCTCTGGAAAGATGAGTGAGATTTTAACATGCAGAGAAGCACAGAGAAGAATGAGGGATTCCAAGACAGCAGACAACTGAAGAAAAGGACTAAAGGGGAAATAATACAGTAGCCCAGTCAGACTGAAGTGCATAAGGCAAGAAGGGAAGGAACGGGGTACAAAGATCCAAAATCCTTTTGAAGGAGTTGATTTTTTTAATACAATACTTATCAATTATGCTAAATACATAAATTTGACAAATCACCTACTCATGGCTAATGGCTTTTCTACTCAGTGTGAGGATCTCTAAGATATTTATTTCTATACTCTTAATATGTTCAAATAGATAAACCAGAGGCATAAGATATATGAATATTTTGTCAATTGTAATAACAATAGCTAAAATATTTTATTTAGTAATTTTTATGCAGTACTATTCACAGTGGTGCTTTACATGGTTGAGCTCATACTTATAATATCCATTTGAAGTAGGAGCAGTTATTTTCTCTTTATTATGGAAGGAACTGAGGCACAGAGAGGTTAAGACACTTGCCCAAGATCACACAGCTAGCAGGTGGTAAAGATTTAAATCTACAAAATCTGGCTCCAGAGCTAATTTGCTACACCATGCTACCTCTCACTTCAAATATGCAGTTACTTATGCTAACAATCTGTTTATAATCTTACTAATTCAGGATTTTTAAACGTTGTTTTTAGCCTACAGGATGAGCTAAAGCAACTTTTGTGGTTTATATCTATCTGCTCATCTTCCGGAACTCTTACACTATTCTGGATACTGATTAAGAGACTCATTTAGCATGTTGAATCCCAAGAACTCTGAATCATCAGGGAAAACAAGTCATGCCTCTATGGCCAACTGAAGGAAGACTTGCCTGTGGTAAAAATATATCTATAAATCATATACAATTCCCCTCATACCTCCTCTAAAGCAGTTTCCATAATTAAGGGTAGACTAATCTCTCCTAGCTGCCACCCCTTCCCTGCTTCCAGGATGGCTCACAGCTGCACAGCTGTAGACAAATAAAAATGTAACCTGCTGTTAAAATCCCCAGGAAAGAAAATTCCACAGCCACCCCCAAGGTAACAAATCCCCTTGCCTGACCACTTGTCGCAATGCCTATTCATCAAGTCAGAAAGTTTATTTACATACTTCCAATGAAACTGCTATGTCCTAATTTCCTTAGGGGCCCTCTGGTGCCTGAAAACCTGCTTTGTTCTTTGGCAGCTGCTGCTGTTTCAGATTATAGGATCACTTAATTGGGTGTGACTTGTTTTCTGGTCCTGACTCCTCTGCCATCACAGAGACTTCCTGAAGTCAGCCTGAGCAGGGGAGACTTAAGAGAAGTCCATCTCTCTACACGGAGCTGTTCTTAACGTTGACCAAGGAGCTGGGCTGACTGGGAGATCCAACATGCAAATCCAGTGTACGGATCCAACAACGAGCGTGAACTGGAACGGCTTGCCCTTACCGGCTAAATGCAACACTTTCCTCTCTGTGTCAGCTGGGGCTTCTGTTCTGATTAGTCTGATCCATCTTTTGGGGGGTGTCACTTACCCTTCAAGTCCTCAGAAACTTGAAAGGCTGGGCTACTCTGAGTAAGAGAGCCCCTAAGTCTGAATTTTCAGGAAGCTTCAATACTCTGGCAGTGGACACCGCACTAGATGCTCCAGGCAGCGGCGAGGCCCTCCTAGGCCTCCCAGTCAGCCAGGGTAGGAGCATAAGATACAGTCACCGGCTCCATTCATTTCCTATTACGACCCACAAATTCTCCTGCTATTGCCAGGTCAGAGAGGTAATTACCTCAACATTAATGACTACAGTCAGAACATTAGACTGAGTCTCAAATCACCAGACCCTCCTGACTCCAACCAGCCCCTGGCTATTGGTTAACTTTTGAGGTAGGAGGATGCTTTCACTCTAATACTCTATTTATTCATTCAACAAAAATGTATCAAGCATCTACCAAGCTGCTCCAGGTACTATACTAAATGTGTGGGGCACCAAGATGAGGAAGTCACTGCCCATACCTACCAGGCTCTCACAGTCCAGTGAGATAGGCCAATTGTCAACTCAACCAACTGACTATATCAGAGTGTTAGAGTCCTATGCTTGTAGTGACGTGTTCATATTCTACTATAATAGACAGCAAGAAGTTTTAAATAACTGCCTGGAGAAGGTGGTGAATGTGAAATTTAAGCCGAGCTTTAAAAATGAATAGTAGCATGTCTAGCAGAGAAGGGGAATAGAATACTCCTATCAAAGAAAGCAACACAAACAAGACACTAATGTATAAAATGATATATGCCATTGAAGAAGATACGCTATTCAGAGAAGACAGAGTGAATCTGCCATGGTGGCTAAGAGCTGAAGAGAGGAGAATGGGTCAGAAAGAGTTACTTGAAAGACAGGTTGGGACTAGATTGTGAAGGCCTGGCCAGGGGATTTGGTTTTACTTGGTGGGTCACAGGAACTGAGAAGAGTCAGGACATTTTCTGGGTTTTCGAAAAATCCCTCCTATATGGAAAAAGGTATGAAAGTATTCAAGGTAGTATAGTTAGTCGAGAAGGAGAGCATTCTCTAACAACCTGGATGCCTTTCTGTTGTTCTCCCTGTCTACAAATGGGGAGGGGGTTGAAGGGAGCACATGGCAGCTGCTGTTCTAGGGGAGGGATCAATCTCCTTCTCTGTGGCCCCTGGGGATAGAACCAGACACTGTGGAGGAGGGAGACTTCACCTCAAGAGATGGGACCTCTGGGCAGGTATGGTGGCTCATGCCTGTAATCCCAGTAATTTGGGAGGCTGAGATGAGCAGATCACCTGAGGTCAGGAATTCAAGACCAGCCTGGGCAACATGGTGAAACCCCATCTCTACTAAAAATACAAAAATGAGCTGGGCATGGTGGTGCATGCCTGTAGTCCCAGCTACTCTGGAGGCTAAGGCATGCGAATCGCTTGAACCTGGGAAGCAGAGGTCACCGTGAGCCAAGATCATGACATTGTACTCAAGCCTGGATGACAGTGAGGCTCTGTCTCAAAAAAAAAAAAAAAAAAAGAAGAAGAAGAAGAAGAAGAAGAAGGGACCTGTGAGGTTTAGCACTGAAGACTGAAGATGGAATAGGCTGCCTTGAAATGTTGCTGCAAGGAGGAATTCCTATTGTCCTATTGAGCCCTGGTACACTAAGGAGATATCAGGTTGATAGGATCCATAAGAGACTCAAGTTTCACACAGAAGAAAGTGCTTACAAATGGTAACATGCTATGGTACTGGAGGGAAATTTTGTTCTATCTCACTTTCCTCTTGCTAAGGACATACCAAAAGGATTCCCATAAAGGATTCCCATAAAGACTGCCCACTATGATCCTACTGCTGCGTGTAAGAAATACATTTTTTAACTTTTTGGTCAAGGGACAACATGGAGATCTGTCGCTAATGTAAAATACTACTGAGAGTCAGCAAAGCAAATATTTACTAAATTTCTTTCCTATGCAAGGGCCAAGGCCAGAGCAAAGATCAGCTTCTATTTTGAAGGCCGTATTTCTAGCTTGCCACAATAGCTACCATTTTGGATCACCTACTCAGCGCCAGACTTCATACTAGCAGCTTTCTTACAGACTCTTAATTTTTACAACAACCATACCAAGTAGGTATCATTATCCCCATTTCATAGATATTAAAATGGAAGCACAGAGGGCAAATAATTCACCCAAGTTCACATTCCTGGAGGGCAGTAGAGATGGGAGTGGATCCAAAAGTCATCTACCTCCCAGGTCCCACATCCTCCCTGAGCTGCTGTGGGGATGGTGAGAGATGCCCTGACAGGGAAAGCTGAAGCTGAAAGCTGGAAGACAACAGGTGCAGGGTGTGGCTCTGGGCAGCAATGTTTTTGATACACTTTTTCTAAGTGAAGCCACTTTCAGTGTTTTCTCAACTGTCTTCTAGGATCATAAGAGAAGAGTGTTACCAGACCCTAGGAGGCCAAAGTGACTGACCTCCCAGCTCTGCCTTTAGAACTGTCTTTGGGGGAATAGTCCAGGTCAGCATGACCAATATGTAGATGGAGAAACATGAAGCTCCTGAGAAGCAACTTTTTAAAAAGGAAAAATACGTGTTTAGTTTTGTGTAGCTCAGCAGTTCAAAAATTCACTTGACCCAGAAGCCTTCTTTTTTTCCATAGAACACCTAGGACCCAGTAGAATTGAGAATTCACCAAACACTTAATGAGGCAAGGTAAGACACGATCCACCCCTACTGAGACAATCCAAATATCAAGATGTGGATTAGCCTCTCAGGCAATAATTCAACCACAGCCATTTGCAGGCCCTATAGGTGTGAATGACTGATTGGGGGAGTCATTTAATTCCTTTGACCTTCAGTTTTCTCATCTATGAAATGGAGAAAGCATAAGGATGTCTTGGGGATTAATAAACTAATTCATTGAATGGGTTAGATGTAACTGCCCGACACATAGCAAGACTCAATGAGTGTTAGCTATTACTTTTTTAAAGTATATTAAATGCTGGAGATGAAACTACATGAGACTTGTGAAAATACTTCATAAACTACAGAGTACTGTATAAATGTCAATGGTTAGTTGTTATTATCATCAGAAACTTCTTGGTCTCTATAAAATGCTGCTGTCCAATTAAATCCTCTGTGTCCACAGAAAATACCCAATTGTTGAAGATTGATTACTCAGCTTGTTAAGGTGTCACTATTCATGTGGTTCTGACCTGCAATGGAAAGAAACAAAAATCCTCCTTTTCTCCTCTTGCAAATGGAAATTACTTTCCAAGAAGCCATCTCCTTTTGAAATGAGAAGCAAAGCAGAGAAAGCACCTGGGTAGGGGTCTTTGCAATTAATAAAGTGTGAAAGAAAAAGATCACATAAGCAGATCATTTGAGAGTTTTAAAATCCATGAGGATTTTTAATGTTTTTTTTCAGGTGGTCAGTTTCTAGCTAACTGACCTTATGCTGGAATTTCAGATATCATGTAATACTAGAGGTACTGGGAAATAATCCATTGTGTGGATGCTCCACAGTGTACCCGGCACGGGGCTTCTGGATGCAGCTACTGAGAAGCCCTTTGTCTCCTTCTACAGCAGTCTCTGGTGAACATGCTTCCCAGGAGAGCAGGAGCTTTGTGAATGTTTCCTTTTTCCACACATTATGTTTACTTATCTGGATTCTCAAAGGAAGTAGCTGACACACCTAACATAAGCCTGGCAGGTTTGAGTCCAGCAGGGTGAGATCCAGGCACCTGCAAGAGTATAGTATCCTTCCCAAAGAGGCTTACTGCCTGCCAAGGTGCCCAGGATGTGCTGGAAGAAACTGTCAAAACACAGAGTAGACATGTGCAGTACAGCCGTGCTTGCCCACCTGACTGGGCACATGACACGTGAGCATTGCCCACCACCCAGGCCCTCCTCCCGCATTACATTGTGTGTAGGGCACAAAAACAAACAAGAGATCCTGCTCCAGTCTTCTTGCCCTAGATCTCTTCTTCCTCCTCCTGTCCACTCTCCCACTCCCTACTATCCTCGTGCTTTTTCTCTCTTTCCCCAAAATAAGATACCTTGCCAATGTTAACACTTTCCAGTTTATGAGGCAACTTTACAGTTGCTCCTAACACATGGGCTTGAGAGCCCAGATAGATCAATACGTGTTTGAACCTAGCTCTAGGTCAGGTTTGGTGACCTTGAGCAAGGTTGACTGACTTCTCTGGAAGGGTAAACTTCAGATAAGCATACCTACCACAAAGATACGTTGGAGGAGAAAGTGTTCTGATGTATTAGAGCATTTTCCATGGTGACTAGCATGGAGGAAGTACTCTTTAAAGTAGCAGCTATTAGCCTGAGGCCCTCTGAGTTAGGGGCTAATCACATGTTTTACATAAGAGGAGACTGAGGCACAAAGGGCAGGACAGGAGTGCCCAATGCCACTCCATTAGGAAGAACCAGAGCTGGACTTTGGGCCCAGACTTGATTACATGGACACTCCTCACCACACTGCCTCCTGGCCCTTTTGTCTTTTTTTTTTTTTTTTTTTTTTTGGTCCTATCTTCCACACAAACTAATAAATGTGTTTCTTATATAGGGAATAATTCTACTACGAGTTCTGCTTATTTTCTGGCTCTAGTGGCCAAGAACTGACATTCCCACCATACTATGTTGGTCAGGTTCACAGCTTGAAATACGTAAGAATATATATGTACACACATACAAAATATACACAAAATATATCCACTATATATACATATATTACCTATATACACACGTAATATACACATATACATATATGCACATATGTATATGTATACATGTATACTAAATTCCATATAATTTTTTTTGTCTAAGAAAACTGTAGGTAGATTAGGTATGAAAAATCTGCAGTGACATTCTGGGGGGACATTCAGAAACAAAGCAGAGGCCAATGATATGAGAGAAGAGAGAAAACAAATTCAGTTTCCGTGTGATTCCAATTTTGCTGCAGCATTGATGATTCAGTGTTTTCATTTCTTCAAAGAAATATTTGCAGTAGCTCTTATATTTAACAAGCCAGCTTGTGCTTAATGTTTTATAAATACGAAATACAAATATAAATTTTAAAAACAGCAAGAACACACAATAATACTGAATAGTGCTGAGAAAGCATCATAATTTGGAACAATGTATTTGATGTACAAGAAAAGAATATTTCTGGTTATAGTTTCAATAGCTATCTTAGAACTTGAGAAAATGCATGTAAACTACCAAGACCTCATCAAATATAATCATGTTGAGAAGTCAGAAAACTATTAGTTTTCTTATAAATAAAATCTACCTTTTATTGCAACCTGTCTTAAAAACTAGATAGAAAATTTCTTTCAGGTGAAAATCAATCTCTGTAGTAGCCCATTTTAAAATGTATTTTATTAATATTGGACCCATTTGAAAAACCTCAAAAATGGAGAATTTGTTTGGAGGTGGAGGGTGTAGGTATCTTGATCCTCTGGAGTAGCTCTGTGAGTTCTCAAAGCTGGGTGTCCTTATACTTTGACTTCCAAAAGTTCCCCAGATCCTAGTAGCTTGTTATTATAGGGATAGGAAAGCCCAGAAAGTACGAAGGAATCTCAATGGGGTCACTGTATAAATGCATAATTTCATCCAGAGTATAATTTTTCCCCTATAATAATATACTTTTAATCATAAATAGTGAAAATATAGAAGTAGGATGTCATGTATAAACTCCCAGAGTTTTAGGTTCTAAGACTTAAATCATGTTGTAAAAGCAAGCTATGGGAAGATGTGTTTGAATTCTGGCTCTACCACTATGAGCTCTGTGTTTTTGCACAAAACACCTATCCTCCATGAGCTGTTGTTTCCTCGGTTATAAAACAGGGACAATAATGCGTACCTCAAAGGTGCTATAAGGAATGGGTAAAAGGACATGCATGAAAGCTCACAGCGTGGGCCTAGACACACAAATAGAGTTCTGTAAATGTTGGCTAAATATGGCTGAAATGTTGGTTATAAACGTTGCCCCTACCCCACCCCAAATCCCTGGAGTAGTATTCTAGGGAGTAGTGGGTTTCCAATCCACCAAACTCATTTTTCCTTCAGAAGTTTCTTTGACATAACTTTATTCTCAGAAAGTAAAGCATCACACATTTTCTTTGAAAACATCAGTTTCCAAACATGAGGGGAGTTTTTAACTTTATTTTTGTTGTTGTTGTTGTTTGTTTGTTTTGAGACAGAGTCTTGCTCTGTCGTCCAGGCTGGAGGGCAGTGGCGTGATCTCGGCTCACTGCAAGCTCCGCCTCCTGGGTTCACACCATTCTCCTGCCTCAGCCTCCCCAGCAGCTGGGACTACAGGCACCCACCACCACGCCTGGCTAATTTTTTGTATTTTTAGTAGAGACGGGGTTTCACCGTGTTAGCCAGGATGGTCTAGATCTCCTGAGCTCGTGATCCATCCGCCTCGGCCTCCCAAAGTGCTGGGATCACAGGCATGAGCCACCGCGCCCAGCCAGGGGTTTGTTTTATTTTGTTGTAAAGAGTGAAATCCTCATTAAACTGAGTTTTATGTTGAAGCATAATCTCTATAAAATCAGTAAACACTGCGCATATGCAGTGGTGAAGGTGTGTGGGTTTGGACTAAGGTAGGGTCTGGCCTCTAGCCAGCTTGCCTGCTCTCTAACAACCCACCTCCTACACATCCCCCAAAGGCCCCAGCATAATTCCAGAATTTGCTAGGATTGTTTGAAAACTTCTGTTCTAAAGGGACAAATAAGCCTTCCCATTCCAGGGCAGTAAAGCTGTTAAGAACAGTCTGCTAAGGCACTAATGACTGTGATCTTGCTCTTTCATTGGCCAAATAGAAAAATGTGTAATTCTGGAAAAATCAGTATATTAGATACCAGTAGGGTCACCATCTATTGAGAAGTTACAACCAAACAGAAATCCCTACCCTTATTTCGTTTCAAATTACTGTAATCCTTAACACTATCTTGGTTTACTGAATGAATAAAGGCTCAAAGTGAAATTTATGTTTTACCTCACTTGTTAGCCCATCCTTAGTATTCGTTTGGTAGTGAGTGGCACAGATGGCAGTCACACAGGGTATTTCTGAATTGGGGCATAAGACAGCAAAACTGCAAGATCCAATGTTCTGCAGGTTTGAATTCATTTAATGGTTAACATCTAATTGCAGACATCCTCCATAATACTACAAAGATAGATACAATACATTTGGGTCTAAATTGAGCAAAGCAAGCATAGTGCCATGGGAATATTATAGATGAGGTCTTGCCCTGGTGTCAAGCTTACTTCAATCTCCCAAGTGGAAAGAATAAAGAAAGTACTATGCTTTAATTTGGGGGCTATTTATACACCTTAGTAATTACAGATGTGAAAGCAATGTATTTTCTAAGAAAGTTCTGGCTAAAACCATAGTTTTAAGGATCTGGATAATAGCTTTTCAGCAGCTATTTGTATTTCTCTTCAGTCTGACTCTCAGCGGTATCTTTATTTACAGAAATGTGCTCCACACAGTTAAATCTAAGACTGTTACATTTCAGAAAGGAGAAAGAACCTTTTATTTGGTTGGAAGCAGGCAGAAAGATATCCGTACTAATCCTCTGTAGCTCTAAACATTTTCTCCAGCACCACAAGTAACAATTAAACCATTTTAACTATTGAGTGAAAAAGAGTAACTACATAGCACTTTGCAACTTAAGCTCTTCTTTTAAATTATACATATTACTATTTTCACTCATAAATTCATTTCCATGCAAACCTTATTTTTAAAGGCAAGTGTTAAGAATGCTTAAGTTGCACTGTTTCCTACATAGAGTGTTATCCATTAATACAGCTTGTTTTAATCTCTTGGAAAATGGGCCCTTTCAAATCAGAGAGTGGCCTCTAATCTAACAAATTCAGATCAGTCTGAATTTGTCACACTCTGCTCATTTTTCCTCTTTTCCTTCTGAAAGCTTGAACTAAAGAGGTTTATTTAGTCTTAGACTTTGTGTTTGCTCTTGGAGAGATGCAAGAAAAATTTCTTGAAAGAATCATGTTTTCCTAGTTATGGAACTGGAGAGAAACAGAATGTGTGGGTTATGAGACACTGAGAAGGCTAACTTAGAAACAGAGCCTACTGCTCAGCCTTCTGGCTGAAGATCTGAAAGTGCCAATATTCTGGCCTGAACGGGTGGTTGAGTTTCATAAATATCCATGCTGTTGTGTGATTAGTCACAGAGAGGAAAAACTGTGAGCCATTGAAATGCAAGCAAATTAAAACAAACAAACAAAAACCCAAAAAACCCAAAACTGTAATTTAGTGCAGCATGCAGGGATAAAATGCTATTTCATTGCCAATGGCCAAAGATTACCTTCCAATGCTAGCCAAAAAGTTGAGGAATTCACAAGACAGGACCCAGATTCAAGATGAAAGACGAAACATATGCATCAACTACTCTTACTCCTCTTGTGTCCTAATGAAATGGTAGAAAAGTTGTTGGTTTTTTTAATGAGCCTACAACAATCCTTGTAAGAAAGGAATCAAGCAAAAGAACAGAAAGTTCAAAGGAACTAGGAACAGAGAAAGCAAATATGATCAGATGTACAAAGTAAACCGAGCAGGAAAAACAACACTTCCAAACCACATTGCCCAGTGAAACTCCATGATCTGAGTCAACTAACACAAAAAGCAGGAATGGGACCTGGGGCATCCATCAAAGTAATTAATAAAGAATTGAATGTAGAAGAGCTAAACCAATTGGTCCCTTGCAATTTCCAGAGTTATAACGGAAGACTTTTATCGAAGACTCAAAAAAGTCAGGTACTCATGAATCTTCATTACAACTCTCTGAAGTAGGCCCTATTATTATCCTATTTGTTAAATAAAGAAACTGAGGCATTGAGATAAGCAACTTATGGTCACATAGCTAATGACTGATAGAACAGGAATTCAAACCCAAGAACAGTTTGGCTCCAGAAAACACGTTCCTCAATAACCATGCTATACTGCCATAGAAGGCCAGTTGAAAACTGCCTTTATTAAATTGGGGGGCTTCAGATTCAGAATGGCAGACTGAGAACAAGCTCCAGCCTTACCTTTCTGCACCATCCTTAGAAATAACAGTAACCAAAGTGTTAGCACTATCTTTACAGTGAAAAACAAGGAATGTGCCATCCTTCAAAAAAATTAGCAACAAAAAAAACTAGCATTCATTTCTACAGTAAGAAAAAATGTCCTTATAGGACCAGAAAATTTGAAGACTCCTAAAGACAGAAGTCAAGTGGTATCAGGTTAAAGAAGGAAACCACAAACTAAAGCATATGCAAAAAAGGGACTGTTGAATAAAAAAAGAAAGGAGGCCCAAAGGTGCTTGAAACCCAGATGCAGCAGTTACTATGGAGAGGAATGGGCCTTGGGGCAGCTAATGAGCAAGTATCCCTCTAACCCCAACGGAAATGCTGCACCTCAGGGAGAACTTGGACTGCAATCACCTCGGTCACGGACACAGAGCAAAGCCCTGGGTAAAATGAGGGGAATCAGGTATCTACTAGACTCAGAAAACACCTACATGCTCTAGACATAAGCACTACTTCTCCTTCTCCACAGTCACTGGAGAATGTACCTAGGTAGGCAGCACATGCTGACCCTCTCCCAAAAGCAGGCTTCATAGACAGGCTACTGGGGAATCTGGAGAAAAATACAAAACCAGGCTAGGTGCAGTGACTCATGCCTATAATCCCAGCACTTTGGGAGGCCAAGGCAGGTGGATTACTTGAGGTCAGGAGTTTGAGACCAGCCTGACCAATATGATAAAACCCCGTTTCTACTAAAAATACAAAAATTAGCCAAGCTTGGTGGTGCATGCCTGTAATCTCAGCTACTCAGGAGGCTGACACAGGAGAACTGCTTCAGCCCAGGAAGTGGAGGTTGCAGTGAGCAGAGATCGCACCCCTGCACTCCAGCCTGGTGACAGAACAAGACTCTGCCTCAAAAAACCAAACCAAACCAAACCATGAATCATTAGTATTTGATTAGAGGCATCAAACATAACAAACAGAAGGAATTGCCTCCTAAAGAAATCAAGAAAAAAGAATAAAACTTTAGGACAGGTATAAATAATAACCTCAAAGATGTAACAGTGAACATGATATTCATAAAGTGAATCAAGTCTAGATCTTGAACGCTAAAAGTTTAATCATTTAAATTAAAAATAAACAGCTAAACTAAGTAGCAAAATGGACAATGAAAGCAAATTAATTAGCTAGATAATCAGACTGAGGAATTCACGACAGAACTCAAAGGACAGAGAGTTTGAATACACAACAAAAAAGTAAGAAGTTCAGAGGAAAGATCCCGAAGTTTCCAATATTTATCCAACTATTATCCCAGAAAGGAGATTATATAGTATTATATAGAAAAAAATGTTCAAAGCAATAATGAAACAAAAATTTCCACAACTGAAGACAGGCATCCTCAAGGTAGGTAGAAGCACCCACTAAGTGTCAAGCAGCATGAATCAAAAAGACACATTATGGTGTAAATACAGAACTTCATTGATAAAGACAAAGATCAATTGCGTCACAGAATTAAAATATCTTGATTCTGTATAAAGGAACAAGAATCGGACTGACATAGGCTACCTCATCATCCACAGCACATGAAAGAATGTCTTCTTGAGGCTGCCTGTTAAAAACTTATGTGGGAAAATTATTTTGAACCTAGAATTCTATGCCCAGTAAACTATCATTCAAGAGTAAATCAAAGACATTTTGAACACACAAAATAATCAGAATTTTTTTAACACATTAACGTTCTCTCAAAGAATTACTAAAGTACATTAGCAAAAAAGCCAAGAGAAAGTAGTTTGATACAAAAAAGCAATAAGCAAAAATATTAAAAATATTAAATATTAAAAATAATATTAAAATATATATGTAGACTATATCATTATATATACTGTCATAATAAATAAAAATATTATATATAAATATTACATATTGATATGCTTATGTACCTATTATATATGGTAAATTTTATAATATATAAAATGTAATATAGAATATATAATAATATAAATAAAATACTATATGTCAAGTATACAAATATTTCTAACAATCCGGAACTAAAATTATAGATAATCTCAAAATAGGAAGGAGAAGTAGAAAAGGAAATAACATTCTAAGGTTCTTATCCTTTTTGGAAGAGAAATGATATAAGTATTGATTAACTTAATAACACCAATAGAAACATATGTTTAATTATTGATATTAAAATTTAAAGATCAGTCACCAGAAGATTAGAAATATAAAGACTGTAAAATTTCCAAACCTTAGGATGAGGGGTGGAAATGAAACAGAAAAATGATTGTCCAAGAAAGACCTAACAGAAGGAAAAAAAGATCTTAAAAGAATGTCAACTAGAAAACACAAAATAAGATGGCAAGTGGAATAAATCAAAATAGATCACTAATCACAATAAATATGAATGAGTTAAAAGATTACAAATAAAAGACATTAATCCAATAAGGACAAAAAGAACAGAAAGATTATAACAATAAGATTTTGGAAGCTGGAAACAAAAATAAATGATTACTGACTTGGCAAAACTTAAACGAAATAGAAAGTCTCTGGACTGGAGGAAATGGAGCACAGCTGAAGGATTGGCCACTGTATTAAAAACAGAAAAATAAGTAAAAGTCTAGGTACATACAGAATCTTGAGACCCATCACCCTGTTCCCAGTTGGATCTCAGAATATTTTCAGTGATGCTTCTGTCCTCCAGATAGAATACTAGGAGATTCTTTTCTGGGAAATAAGAACAGTCTAAAAGAAAAAGACTTAAGAATACTGACATTAGCAATTTCTCAATTAAACTTAGTCAATCTCCCTGCTGGGAGACCAACAGTCAAAAAGTCCTAACCAAGTTCACAGAGTTTCCTATCTACTTGTTAGTGCCCCATTCTTAAATGAGTATAGAGGAGAGCCTAATAGGAAAGATCAAAACCACATACAAAATAAAGCAAGCTGGAAGAAACAGAGTCTGTTTTTTTTTTCTTTTCTTTTTTTTTAATTTTTCCAAGATAAAGGATCTTTATTATATTTAAACTCATCCTGCTTTATTATTATTATTATTATTATTATTATTATACTTTAGGTTTTATGGTACATGTGCGCAATGTGCAGGTAAGTTACATATGTATACATGTGCCATGCTGGTGCGCTGCACCCACTAACTCGTCATCTAGCATTAGGTATATCTCCCAATGCTATCCCTCCCCCCTCCCCTGACCCCACAACAGTCCCCGAAGTGTGATGTTCCCCTTCCTGTGTCCATGTGTTCTCATTGTTCAATTCCCACCTATGAGTGAGAATATGCAGTGTTTGGTTTTTTGTTCTTGTGATAGTTTACTGAGAAAGATGATTTCCAATTTCATCCATGTCCCTACAAAGGACATGAACTCATCATTTTTTATGGCTGCATAGTATTCCACGGTGTATATGTGCCACATTTTCTTAATCCAGTCTATCATTGTTGGACATTTGGGTTGGTTCCAAGTCTTTGCTATTGTGAATAATGCCGCAATAAACATACATGTGCATGTGTCTTTATAGCAGCATGATTTATAGTCCTTTGGGTATATACCCAGTAATGGGATGGCTGGGTCGAATGGAATTTCTAGTTCTGGATCCCTGAGGAATCACCAGACTGACTTCCACAAGGGTTGAACTAGTTTACAGTCCCACCAACAGTGTAAAAGTGTTCCTATTTCTCCACATCCTCTCCAGCACCTGTTGTTTCCTGACTTTTTAATGATTGCCATTCTAACTGGTGTGAGATGGTATCTCATTATGGTTTTGATTTGCATTTCTCTGATGGCCAGTGATGGTGAGCATTTTTTCATGTGTTTTTTGGCTGCATCAATGTCTTCTTTTGAGAAGTGTCTGTTCATGTCCTTCACCCACTTTTTGATGGGGTTGTTTGTTTTTTTCTTGTAAATTTGTTGGAGTTCATTGTAGATTCTGGATATTAGCCCTTTGTCAGATGAGTAGGTTGCGAAAATTTTCTCCCATTTTGTAGGTTGCCTGTTCACTCTGATGGTAGTTTCTTTTGCTGTGCAGAAGCTCTTTAGTTTAATGAGATCCCATTTGTCAATTTTGGCTTTTGTGGCCATTGCTTTTGGTGTTTTAGACATGAAGTCCTTGCCCATGCCTATGTCCTGAATGGTAATGCCTAGGTTTTCTTCTAGGGTTTTGATCGTTTTAGGTCTAACATTTAAGTCTTTAATCCACCTTGAATTGATTTTTGTATAAGGTGTAAGGAAGGGATCCAGTTTCAGCTTTCTACATATGGCTAGCCAGTTTTCCCAGCACCATTTATTAAATAGGGAATCCTTTCCCCATTTCTTGTTTTTCTCAGGTTTGTCAAAGATCAGATAATTGTAGATATGTGGCACTATTTCTGACGGCTCTGTTCTGTTCCATTGATCTATATCTCTGTTTTGGTACCAGTACCATGCTGTTTTGGTTACTGTAGCCTTGTAGTATAGTTTGAAGTCAGGTAGTGTGATGCCTCCAGCTTTGTTCTTTTGGCTTAGGATTGACTTGGCGATGCGGGCTCTCTTTTGGCTCCATATGAACTTTAAAGTAGTTTTTTCCAATTCTGTGAAGAAAGTCATTGGTAGCTTGATGGGGTTGGCATTGAATCTGTAAATTACCTTGGGCAGTATGGCCATTGTCACGATATTGATTCTTCCTACCCATGAGCATGGAATGTTCTTCCATTTGTTTGTATCCTCTTTTATTTCCTTGAGCAGTGGTTTGTAGTTCTCCTTGAAGAGGTCCTTCACATCCCCTGTAAGTTGGATTCCTAGGTATTTTATTCTCTTTGAAGCAATTGTGAATGGGAGTTCACTCATGATTTGGCTCTCTGTTTGTCTGTTATTGGTGTATAAGAATGCTTGTGATTTTTCTACATTGATTTTGTATCCTGAGACTTTGCTGAAGTTGCTTATCAGCTTAAGGAGATTTTGGGCTGAGACAATGGGGTTTTCTAGATATACAATCATGTCATCTGCAAACAGGGACAATTTGACTTCCTCTTTTCCTAACTGAATACCCTTTATTTCCTTCTCTTGCCTAATTGCCCTGGCCAGAACTTCCAACACTATGTTGAATAGAAGTGGTGAGAGAGGGCATCCCTGTCTTGTGCCAGTTTTCAAAGGGAATGCTTCCAGTTTTTGCCCATTCAGTATGATATTGGCTGTGGGTTTGTCATAGATAGCTCTTATTATTTTGAGATATGTTCCATCAATACCTAATTTATTGAGAGTTTTTAGCATGAAGTGTTGTTGAATTTTGTCAAAGGCCTTTTCTGCATCTATTGAGATAATCATGTGGTTTTTGTCTTTGGTTATGTTTATATGCTGGATTACATTTATTGATTTGCGTATATTGAACCAGCCTTGCATCCCAGGGATGAAGCCCACTTGATCATGGTGGATAAGCTTTTTGATGTGCTGCTGGATTCGGTTTGCCAGTATTTTATTGAGGATTTTTGCATCAATGTTCATCAAGGATATTGGTCTAAAATTCTCTTTTTTGGTTGTGTCTCTGCCCGGCTTTGGTATCAGGATGATGCTGGCCTCATAAAATGAGTTAGGGAGGAGTCCCTCTTTTTCTATTGATTGGAATAGTTTCAGAAGGAATGGTACCAGTTCCTCCTTGTGCCTCTGGTAGAATTCGGCTGTGAACCCATCTGGTCCTGGACTTTTTTTGGTTGGTAAGCTATTGATTATTGCCACAGTTTCAGCTCCTGTTATTGGTCTATTCAGAGATTCAACTTCTTCCTGGTTTAGTCTTGGGAGGGTGTATGTGTTGAGGAATTTATCCATTTCTTCTAGATTTTCTAGTTTATTTGCATAGAGGTGTTTGTAGTATTCTCTGCTAGTAGTTTGTATTTCTGTGGGATCGGTGGTGATATCCCCTTTATCATTTTTTATTGCATCTATTTGATTCTTCTCTCTTTTCTTCTTTATTAATCTTGCTAGCAGTCTATCAATTTTGTTGATCCTTTCAAAAAACCAGCTCCTGGATTCATTAATTTTTTGAAGGGTTTTTTGTGTCTCTATTTCCTTCAGTTCTGCTCTGATTTTAGTTATTTCTTCCCTTCTGCTAGCTTTTGAATGTGTTTGCTCTTGCTTTTCTAGTTCTTTTAATTGTGATGTTAGGGTGTCAATTTTGGATTTTTTCCTGCTTTCTCTTATGGGCATTTAGTGCTATAAATTTCCCTCTACACACTGCTTTGAATATGTCCCAGAGATTCTGGTATGTTGTGTCTTGGTTCTCGTTGGTTTCAAAGAACATCTTTATTTCTGCCTTCATTTCGTTATGTACCCAGTAGTCATTCAGGAGCAGGTTGTTCAGTTTCCATGTAGTTGAGTGGTTTTGAGTGAGATTCTTAATCCTGAGTTCTAGCTTGATTGCACTGTGATCTGAGAGATAGTTTGTTATAATTTCTGTTCTTTTACATTTATTGAGGAGAGCTCTTTACTTCCAAGTATGTGGTCAATTTTGGAATAGGTGTGGTGTGGTGCTGAAAAAAATGTATATTCTGTTGATTTGGGGTGGAGAGTTCTGTAGATGTCTATTAGGTCTGCTTGGTGCAGAGCTGAGTTCAACTCCTGGGTATCCTTGTTGACTTTCTGTCTCGTTGATCTGTCTAATGTTGACAGTGGGGTGTTAAAGTCTCCCATTATTAATGTGTGGGAGTCTAAGTCTCTTTGTACGTCACTCAGGACTTGTTTTATGAATCTGGGTGCTCCTGTATTGGGTGCATATATATTTAGGATAGTTAGCTTTCTTGTTGAATTAATCCCTTTACCATTATGTAATGGCCTTCTTTGTCTCTTTTGATTTTTGTTGGTTTAAAGTCTGTTTTATCAGAGACTAGGATTGCAACCCCCACCTTTTTTTGTTTTCCATTTGCTTGGTAGATCTTCCTCCATCCTTTTATTTTGAGCCTATGTGTGTCTCTGCACGTGAGATGGGTTTCCTGAATACAGCACACTGATGGGTCTTGAGTCTTTATCCAGTTTGCCAGTCTGTGTCTTTTAATTGGAGCATTTAGTCCATTTACATTTAAAGTTAATATTGTTATGTGTGAATTTGATCCTGTCATTATGATGTTAGCTGGTTATTTTGCTCGTTAGTTAATGCGGTTTCTTCATAGACTTGATGATCTTTACAATTTGGCATGTTTTTGCAGTGGCTGGTAGTGGTTGTTCCTTTCCATGTTTAGTGTTTCCTTCAGGAGCTCTTTTAGGGCAGGCTTGGTGGTGACAAAATCTCTCAGCATTTGCTTGTCTGTAAAGTCTTTTATTTCTCCTTCACTTATGAAGCTTTTTTTTAAAAAAAAAAACTTCTAAACTGTATTCATTAATTCATTCATTAATATTCTCAGAGAAATAAGAAAATATTACATCCATAAAATAAGAATATGATGCTTTTAATAAGGAACATTCAGAGCAAAAAGGTCTCTTAAAAATTAAATATATGTCATAAATAGCTCTTATTATTTTGAGATATGTCCCATCAATACCCAGTTTGAGAGTTTTTAGCAGGAAGGGCTGTTGAATTTTGTCGAAGGCCTTTTCTGTATCTATTGAGATAATCACGTGGTTCTTGTCTTTGGTTATGTTTATATGATGGATTACGTTTATTGATTTGCATATGCTGAACCAGCCTTGCATCCCAGGGATGAAGCCAACTTGATCATGGTGGATAAGCTTTTTGATGTGCTGCTGGATTCAGTTTGCCAGTATTTTATTGAGGATTTTTGCATCGATGTTCATCAGGGATATTGGTCTAAAATTCTCTTTTTTTGTTGTGTCTCTGCCAGGCTTTGGTATCAGGATGATGCTGGCCTCATAAAATGAGTTAGGGAGGATTTTCTCTTTTTCTATTGATTGGAATAGTTTCAGAAGGAATGGTACCAGCTCCTCTTTGTACCTCTGGTAGAATTCGGCTGTGAATCCATCTGGTCCTGGACTTTTTTGGTTTATAGGCTATTAATCATTGCCTCAATGTCAGAGCCTGTTATTGGTCTATTCAGGGATTCAACTTCTTCCTGGTTTAGTCTTGGGAGGGTGTATGTGTCCAGGAATTGGTCCATTTCTTCTACATTTTCTAGTTTATTTGCACAGAGGTGTTTATAGTATTCTCTGATGGTAGCTTGTATTTCTGTGGGATCGGTGGTGATACCCCATTTATCATTTTTTGCTGCATCTATTTGATTCTTCTCTCTTTTCTTCTTTATTAGTCTTGCTAGGGGTCTATCAATTCTGTTGATCTTTTCAAAACAACAGATCCTGGATTCATTGATTTTTTGGAGGGTTTTTTTGTGTCTCTATCTCCTTCATTTCTGCTCCGATCTTATTTCTTGCCTTCTGCTAGCTTTTGAATGTGTTTGCTCTTGCTTCTCTAGTTCTTTTAATTGTGATGTTAGGGTGTCAATTTTAGATCTTTCCTGCTTTCTCTTGTGGGCATTTAGTGCTATAAATTTCCCTCTACACACTGCTTTAAATGTGTCCCAGAGATTCTGGTATGTCATGCCTTCGTTCTCACTGGTTTCAAAGAACATCTTTATTTCTGCCTTCATTTCGTTATGTACCCAGTAGTCATTCAGGAGCAGGTTGTTCAGTTTCCATGTAGCTGAGCAGTTTTGAGTAAGTTTCTTAATCCTGATTTCTAGTTTGATTGCACGGTGGTCTGGGAGACCGTTTGTTATAATTTCTGTTCTTTTACATTTGCTGAGGAGTGCTTTACTTCCAACTATGTGGTCAATTTTGGAATAGGTGTGGTGTGGTGCTGAAAAGAATGTATATTCTGTTGATTTGGGGTGGAGAGTTCTGTAGATGTCTGTTAGGTCCACTTGGTGCAGAGCTGAGTTCAGTTCCTGGATATCCTTGTTTACTTTCTGTCTCGTTGATCTGTGTAATGTTGACAGTGAGGTGTTAAAGTCTCCCATTATTATTGTGTGGGAGTCTAAGTCTCTTTGTAGGTCTCTAAGGACTTGCTTTATGAATCTGGGTGCTCCTGTATTGGATGGATGTATATTTAGGATAGTTAGTTTTTCTTGTTGAATTGATCCCTTTACCATTATGTAATGGCCTTCTTTGTCTCTTTTGATCTTTGTTGGTTTGAAGTCTGTTTTATCCGAGACTAGGATTGCAACCCCTGCCTTTTTTGTTTGTTTGTTTTCCATTTGCTTGGTAGATCTTCCTCCACCCCTTTATTTTGAGTCTATGTGTGTCCCTGCACTGGAGATGGGTCTCTTGAATACAGCACACTGATGGGTCTTGACTTTTTATCCAATTTGCCAGTCTGTATCTTTTAATTGGAGCATTTAGCCCATTTACATTTAAGGTTAATATTGTTATATGTGAATTTGATGCTGTCATTATGATGTTAGCTGCTTATTTTGCTCGTTAGTTGATGCAGTTTCTTCCTAGCATTGATGGTCTTTACAATTTGGCCTATTTTTGCAGTGGCTGGTACCAGTTGTTCCTTTCCATGTTTAGTGCTTCCTTCAGGAGCTCTTATAAGGCAGGCTTGGTGGTGACAAAATTTCTCAGCATTTGTTTTTCTGTAAAGAATTTTATTTCTCCTTCACTTATGAAGCTTCATTTGGCTGGATATGAAATTCTGGGTTGAAAATTCTTTTCTTTAAAAATGTTGAATATTGGCCCCCACTCTCTTCTGGCTTCTACAGTTTCTGCTGAGAGATCTGCTGTTAGTCTGATGGGCTTCCCTTTGTGTATAACCCGAACGTTCTCTCTGGCTGCCCTTAACATTTTTTCCTTCATTTCAGCTTTGGTGAATCTGACAATTAAGTGTCCTGGAGTTGGTCTTCTCAAGGAGTATCTTTGTGGCATTATTGGTATTTCCTGAATTTGAATGTAGGCCTGCCTTGCTAGGTTGGGGAAGTTCTCCTGGATAATATCCTGAAGACTGTTTTCCAACTTGGTTCCATTCTCCCCATCACTTTCAGATACACCAATCAGCCGTAGATTTGGTCTTTTCACATAGTCCCATATTTCTTGGAGGCTTTGTTCATTTCTTTTTACTCTCTTTTCTCTAAACTTCTCTTCTTGCTTCATTTCATTCATTTGATCTTCAATCACTGATACCCTTTCTTCCACTTGATTGAATCAGCTACCGAAGCTTGTGCATGCATCACGTAGTTCTCATACCATGGTTTTCAGCTCCATCAGGTCATTTAAGGTCTTCTCTACACTATTTATTCTAGTTAGCCATTTCTCTAATCTTTTTTCAAGGTTTTTAGCTTCTTTATGATGGGTTCGAACATCCTCCTTTAGCTCAGAGAAGTTTGTTATTACCGATGATCTGAAGCCTTCTTCTCTCAACTCGTCAAAGTCATTCTCCATCCTGCTTTGTTCTGTTGCTGGCGAGGAGCTGCATTCCTTTGGAGAAGAGGCTCTCTGATTTTTAGAATTTTCAGCTTTTATGCTCTGGTTTCTCCCCATTTTTGTGGTTTTATCTACCTTTGGTCTTTGATTGCAGTGACGTATAGATGTGGTTTTCGTGTGGATGTCCTTTTCTGTTTGTTAGTTTTCCTTCTAACACCCAATATCATACTGAATGGGCAAAAAAATCATACTGAACAGGCCAAATTGTAATGCTTTCGTGGTATAATGCTTTCAAAGGGAAGCATTCCCTTTGAAAACTGGCACAGGACAGGGATGCCCTCTCTCAACACTCCTATTCAACATAGTGTTGGAAGTTATGGCCAGGGCAATCAGGCAGGAGAAAGAAATAAAGAGTATTCAATTAGGAAAAGCAGAAGTCAAATTGTCCCTGTTTGCAGATGACATGATTGTATATTTAGAAAACCTCATCGTCTCAACCCAAAATCTTCTTAAGTTGATAAGCGACTTCAGCAAAGTCTCAGGATACAAAATCAATGTGGAAAAATCACAAGCATTCTTATACAGCAATAACACACAAACAGAGAGCCAAATCATGAGTGAACTCCCATTCACAATTGCTTCAAAGACAATAAAATACCTAGGAATCCAATTTACAAGGGACGTGAAGGACCTCTTCAAGGAGAACTACAAACCACTGCTCAATGAAATAAAAGAGGATACAAACAAATGGAAGAACATTCCATGCTCATGGATAGGAAGAATCAATATCATGAAAATGGCCATACTGCCCAAGGTAATTTATAGATTCAATGCCATCCCCATCAAGCTACCAATGACTTTCTTCACAGAATTGGAAAAAACTACTTTAAAGTTCATATGGAACCAAAAAAGAGCCTGCATCGCCAAGTCAATCCTAAGCCAAAAGGACAAAGCTGGAGGCATCATGCTACCTGACTTCAAACTATACTACAAGGCTATAGTAACCAAAACAGCATGGTACTGGTACCAAAACAGAGATATGGACCAATGGAACAGAGCAGAGCCCTCAGAAATAATACCACACATCTACAACCATCTGATCTTTGATAAACCTGACAAAAACAAGCAGTGGGGAAAGGATTGCCTATTTAATGGTGCTGGGAAAACTGGCTAGCCATATGTAGAAAGCTGAAACTGGATCCCTTCCTTACACCTTATACAAAAATCAATTCAAGATAGATTAAAGACTTAAATGCAGAAACCCTAGAAGGAAACCTAGGCAATATGATTCAGGACATAGGCATGGGCAAGGACTTCATGTCTAAAACACCAAAAGCTATGGAAACAAAAGCCAAAATTGACAAATGGGATCTAATTAAACTAAAGAGCTTCTGCACAGCAAAAAAAAAAAATACCATCAGAGTGAATAGGCAACCTACAGAATGGGAGAAAATTTTTGCAATCTACCCATCTGAGTAAGGGCTAATATCCAGAATCTACAAAGAACTTAAACAAATTTATGAGAAAAAATCAAACAACCTCATCAAAAAGTGGGTGAAGGATATGAACAGACACTTCTCAAAAGAAGACATTTGTGCAGCCAACAGACACACGAAAAATTGCTCATCATCACTGGCCATCAGAGAAATGCAAATCAAAACCACAATGTGATATCATCTCACACCAGTTAGAATGGCAATCATTAAAAGGTCAGGAAACAACAGATGCTGGAGAGGATGTGGAGAAATAGGAACACTTTTACACTGTTGGTGGGACTGTAAACTAGTTCAACCATTGTGGAAGACAGTGTGGCAATTCCTCAAGGATCTAGAACTAGAAATACCATTTTACCCACCAATCCCATTATTGGGTATATACCCAAAGGATTATAAATCATGCTACTATAAAGACACATGCACACGTATGTTTATTGCGGCACTATTCACAATAGCAAAGACTTGGAACCAATCCAAATGTCCATCAATGATAGAATGGATAAAGAAAATGTGGCACATATACACCATGGAACACTATGCAGCCATAAAAAAGGATGAGTTCATGTCCTTTGTAGGGACATGGATGAAGCTGGAAACCATCATTCTCAGCAAACTATCGCAAGGACAAAAAACCAAACACCGCATGTTCTCACTCATAGGTGGGAATTGAACAATGAGAACACTTGGACACAGGGTGGGGAACATCACCCACTGGGGCCCGTCATGGGGTTGGGGGAGGGGTGAGGGATAGCATTAGGAGATATAACTAATGTAAATGATGAGTTAATGGGTGTAGCACACCAACATGGCACATGTATACATATGTAACAAACCTACACGTTGTGCACATGTACCCTAGAACTTAAAGTATAATTTAAAAAAAGAAAATAATTAAACATATGGTGGATAAATGGTAAAATGTATCTGGCAACAACAATGCAATACCACTTTACTCCTGCAAGAATGGCCATAATTTAAAAATAAAAAAAAAAATAGATGTTGGTGTGGATGTGGTAAAAAGGGAACATGTTTGCACTGCTGGTGTGAATGTAAACTAGCACAACTGCTATGGAACACAGTATGGACTTTCCCTAAAGAAGTAAACATAGAACCGCCATCAATCCAGCAATCCCGCTATTGGGTATGTACTCAAAGGAAAATAAGTCATTATATGAAAAAGACACATGTGCATACATGTTTATAGCAGCACAATTTGCGTTTGCAAAAATACGGAACCAACTTGAATGCCCATCAACCAACAAGTGCACAAAGAAAATGTGGCACATATACACCATGGAATACTATTCAGCCATAAAACTAAACAATATAATGGCCTTTGCAGCAACTTGGGTAAAGCTGGAGGTCATTATTCTAAGTGAAGTAGCTCAGGAATGGAAAACCAAACATCTTATGTTCTCACTTATAAGTGGGAGCTAAGCCATGAGGACGCAAAAGCATAAGAATGATATAATGGACTTTGAGAACTTGGTGGGGGAAGTGTGGGAGGGCGGTGAGGGGAAAAAAAGACCACATATTGGATGCAATGTATACTGCTTGAATGACAGGTGCACTAAAATCTCATAAATCACCACCAAAGAACTTATTCGTGTAACCAAAAACCATCTGTTCCCCAAAAATTATTGAAAAAAAATAAAAATAAATTTCTAGGAACAAAGAGACAATCCTAAAAGCTTTCAGAGGCCAAAAAGAGGTTGTATGTAAGAAAAAAAAATCAAAATTTCATCAGACTTTTTAACTTTGGAAAATTGGAAAACTTGGAGAATGATGTAATGCCTTCAAAAATTCTGAGGGAAATGGATTTCAAAAAAAAATTTCACATCCAGTTAATTGCCAACTAATTATGATGGCGGAGTAAAGATATTTTAAGGCATGAAATGTCTCAAAAATTTATATTCCATGCACTCTTTCTCAGGAAGCTACTAGAGGAGGTGTTCCTACAAAATGAGTAAGTGAAACAAGATACAATATATGGGATTCTAGAATAGGGAATTCAACCCAAGTGGGTGAGGAAACTCACCAAATGATGGTGAAAGGAGACCCTAGGATGATAGCTGTGTGGGAAGCCTAGGAATAAACAGATCCAAATTGGAAAAGTTCAGAAACTTCCAGTACAGAGTTCTCCAGAAAGACAAAATTGATAGCATACCAGATGTGCTCAAATATATCAAAAGGATATTTAAGCAACTGGAAGAGTCTGGGTATAAATTAATGATAAGTATATATTTTAAAACTAAAAAAAATAATTCCAGGGAGAGCAAAAAGAGAGCTTTGAATAAAGTTTACATGATCCAATCATTAAAATATAATATTGATCTAACCAAAATTAAGTATAAGTTCATCAAAAGAATAGAAGGAATTGAAGGCTACTTGCAGAAGAATGAAAAAAGGCTACATCTTCAATCTACATAATGGAAGGTCAATAGATAACGCTTCAAACAAAAAAAGAAAAAAGAAAGAAGAAAGAAAAGAAGAAGAAAGAAAGGAAGGAAGGAAAAAAAGTTTTAAAGGAAGAAAGAAGAAAGTGTCAGTAAAACATGTTATTTAATAAGCTTGTTAGAGCTATTTGACTCTTTAATCAGAAAACAGCAATAGCAACTTGAAAGGACTCATGCACCACTTTGATAAAAATAAATTTTAAAGACTCACACTTAACTACAAAGAAATGAGAAACAAACTGGCAACAGGCCATCAACAACACTGCACACTAAACTACGAAGATGCAACACCTTCAGCTCCAAGGAAAAATAATTTTCAACCCAGAATTGTATATATCCATAAATATACATATATATGCATGTGTACATTTCAACTATCAAATATTATAAGAATAAAATAAAGATAATTTCACCCATGTATGGATTCAGAAAGTTTACACACATGCATCCCATATGAAAACTATTTCCCTGGGAAAAAAATTTCAGCAAAACTAAAAAGGAATGCAAGAAAGAATATGACTTGAGATACAAGCAACCATGGCAACCGAGTAATACCTAAAAGAAGAAAAGAAACTGAAGATGCAATTGAGATGTTCTTTTCCCAGTAGTTAGATTTCAGAAGGAGTATTATGGTGGTTTATTTAAAAACAAAATAAGTTTGATTTTGGGAATAAATTTTTTAATAGTTTGAATGTTATTTTAATTTGGGTTTAAACTTTTAGAGTCAATCTACAGATAAATCAGGGAATGCTGAATTCTAGCTAAAGATTACATTCTAAATGTTATAAACTTTGACCATAAAAAAATAAGAATAAAACTTTTGTTAAAAGCAAGAAATTGAAGAGGTTGTGGTTGAGGGATTGTGTACTAAATTCTTTATTTTTCATAGTTAAGATGTGAAAGATACCATCCAAATTATGAATTATAAGTTATGAATCATAAATGTTTTATTTAAATTATAAAGAAAAGTGCCAGTAGACATAAAACAGAAATAGTTAAAAGTGGTACTAGTGTTTTCTTTGGGAAGTGGAATTAGAGGTAGGAAGAGAGAACTATTATTTTTCTTTTCATATATTTTTCTTGTGGTTTGGATACTTTCACTATGCCCAGATAAAACTTTATTTTTTTTAATAAAAGACTAGCTTAAAATGAAGGTGGGCCCTCCCTAACAGAGAATTAGTAGTATATCCTCCAACAGTTCATAAGGTATCCATGCAATGGAGTCCTGTGTGGATGCTGGAAAGACAAAAGAGGTTGTCAGGGCCCTCATGGAAGGATGTCCATAATGTGATGTTGGTGGAAATGTTTTCATTTATTTGTTAATTTATTTACTCAATATTAATCAAGGGCCTACCATATGCCTAGCACTGTGTTAAGTAGTAGGTGCATATTGAAGGATAACAGTTCTTATGCAGTTTACATGCTGGCAAGGAAAATAAACACTAAATAAACATAGAAATAAGTGTATAATTATATAATGGGAATACAGGGTAGACATAGGATTTGGATCCACACGCTTATGCCTTTAGAGCCAAAGCATTTAGCTACTATGCTATCCTAAAGGTGGAGTTCTCCAGACTGTGAGAGGTGAGAAAAAATAGTAAAGAAATGTATTAATTTCATGGGATGGTAGAGACAGGCAGGGCAACTTAGAAAACTGTGGCTATGTCTGGAATGCTAAGCTTTGGGTTAGGTAAAAGTTAATTCCAGTAATACGGAATTCCTTTGCTTTAATAAGAATAATATACTTGAAAAGTCATTTCATTATGTTTCTTAGGCAGCATTTAGCCACTTACTTATTTACATCATGAGAATAATTAGAACTCATTTTGTAATTTGTATAAATATGCATGATGAACTATTTACAATATCAAGGGCTATGATTATGGCATGTAATTATAGCATAATGGATTTTTTTACAACAGTGGATAAAATTAATCTTTTACTTGGTATTTTAATAATGCCTTTTTAAAAATTCCACTGTTTGTTTAATTATTAATATTTTTATTTCTCTCTAACATTTTTGGTAAAACTCCTTTCCCCTTCTCATGGAAATATTTTTAAAGTTTAAAAAGTCAGAAAGGCCCAGGTTACATCGTGGCTCTCCTACTCTAGCTGTGTGACATTGGACATGTTACCCTCACTGAGCTTCACAGCGCCACATGTAAAACAGGAAAAGAAGCCCTAATTTGTGAAGTTTTTTGAGGAGAAGAGATAATGTATAAAAATCCTGTAGCCCAAGGTCCAGTCACCTAGTAATGGTGATGATGATGATAACATCAACAAACTTTATTGAGTGCTTGCAACTTCCAGGCCCTTGTCTAAGCATTTTACATGAATAAACACATTTACTCAATAGATAGTAGAAGGCAGAAGTAACTGTAGTAGTGGTGGTACTCAGTCTGAGGACCCCATTCCCATGCCCACCATTTCTCCATCAAAAACAGAGCACTGGAAACTTTTAAAACATCTTGTATTTAAAATTTTGATACTCACCCAAATGAGATGAAAATTTACGTTAACACAAAAACCTGCATACAAATGTTTATAGCAGCTTTCTTCATAACTGCCCAAACTTAGAAGCAACCAAAATATTCTTCAGTAGGTGAATAAACTGTGATGCATCTATACCATGAAATATCATTCAGTGATAAAAAGAAATGAGCTACCAAGCCACAAAAAGATGTGAAGGAACCTGAAATGTATGGGGACCACACAGGTCCCTGTTAAGTGAAAGAAGAAAGAAGCCAATTTGAAAAGGCTACATCTTGTGTGTTTCCAACTATATAACATTATGGAGAAGGCAAAACAATAGAGACAGTAAAAAAAAGATCAGTGTTTGCTAGGTGTTTTGTAGAGGAAAGAGGGGAATAAATAGGTGGAGCACAAAGGATTTTTAAGGCAGTGAAATTTTTCTGTATAATATAATGATGGATATTGTCATTACATATTTGTCAACACCTGTAGAATGTATAACACAGAGTGAGTCCTAATGTAAACTATGGACTTCAATTATTAATAATGCATCAGTATTAATATCGGGTCATCAGTTATAACAAATGTTCCACACTAATACAAGATGTTAGTAATAGAGGAACCTATTCAGGGGTTGGGAGTAGTAGTATATGGAAACTCTGTACTTCCTATTCAAATTTTCTGTAAACTTAAAACTGCATTAAAAAATGAAGTCTATTCATTTAAAAACAGTTATCAAATTTTACACTTTAACAAATATTATAGAGCTGTTTCAGAGACTTAGTTAATATAAATATTAATTTTTCCTGAAAAAAAGTCATTATAAAACACTAAAAGTTGGGAATTATCTTCAGATTAGATGTAATCAGTTTCATTACTATGTTATTCACACACATGCACATTTTCACACACATGCACATAAAAGAAAGAAAAAGTTGTCCAGAGGCTAAATAAAGTGACCCACCTTATCCATGCTGAACAGTCTCAGATAGAGGAATCTCCATGTCATTGATTCTTAGTGTGGGATATGTAACAGCAGCAGCAGCAGCATCACCTGGGACTTGATAGAAACCCAAAGTCTCGGGCTCCAGCGACTCGCTGAATGAGTGGGCGGGGCCCAGTGAGCTGTGTTTTAACCAGCCCTTCAGGTGATTCAGATGCTTGCTGAAGTCAATGGATGTCTACCCCATATTCCTCCCAGACACACAGATACACAAGCAAAAGACTCCCATGCTTGACGATGGAGCTTCAGCATAAGACTGGGACAAGAGTGAGGCCAATGAGGTGCCAAAACATTCAACAATCAAGACGAATAATATTTTAATGCAATATTTTTAAAAATCATATGAATGCAAAAAAGTCATGATGAATAAAATACTAAAATTCTCAATAAAGACAGGATCGGTGTAACTGACATACCCTTTCACCTCAGGCTGCAGTCTGGCTCTGCAGATATTGCTTCAGCATCAAGAGGTGGGAGTGGGCCAAGGGCCGGGGTCCCTGAAGCCAGCCTCGGCCCTCTTTCCTCGCTGCAGCATACACCCACACCAATGTATCCTGCTATCCTCATCAGAGTCACTGCCTGCTCGTTGCTACTTAGACTTTCCTTAACTACACCCATTAAAAGGTAATTCTAATTTAGTGGAAGCTCTTAGTATTTCTTAAAGTAATTAAATAATGATGGTTCAAGAAATTTACCACTTTTGTGGGAAGATTGAGTGTACACAAAGACATAAACAACTCCCACAAAGTAATATATCTTCATGCAAGCTACGACAGTGCTGAGTATTGACATTCTGAGGACTCACTAAGGAGAAGGGTGAACTAAGCCACATGAAGTTCACTTGATAACTTTGCAAAAGTGCTTTGTGAACTGCACATCACCACAGGAAGTTAGCTGTGGTTATTCTCTTCCCGCGAAATATCAGCTGTAAGCCATATTTGGAACAAAGTAAGTTTTATAGATCTGGCGGAGGGGGTTAGAGAAAAAAAATCTTCCATGGCCAGGAAGAACTGAGAAAATGGGAATGTGGAGGAAAAAAAAAAAAAACAAATTTGCTTACCTCCTATATACATAAAGAAAACTGGAAGAGATAAAGTGGGTGTAAGAGAGAAAGGGCAAAGTGGGAAAATGGGGGGTGAGGAGGGCATTGCTGTGCCAAAGAGCGTGGCTCAGCCTGAATCGCACGTGGATTCTGGAAGCTGAGAAACTATGGATTCTGATTCAAGTTAAAAGCAGCCAACAAGTAAAAAGAGCCAATGACATTAAAACTGAACTAAATAGTCATTGTTGAATTTCAAGTGAAGAAACCTAGTGGAGACTTCAGCACAATTCAACTTTGTTCTCTGAAATGGCAAGGGCTCGGGGAGTGCTTCCACAGCAATTATTTCTTTAAAAGAATTGAAAAGAGGAAGAAAAGTTCAGTTTGGAAGCTTTGATTGAACCCTGGACTCTTGAGTCATTCTGAATGAAAACACTTAGCATCACTATGGGAAACTATTACCCTGGTGATTTGGGCAGGGCAGAACTTTGCAAACTGTTTTCTTTTTGGAGAAACATATTTTTCTTTTTCAGTAATGGTTGCTGAAGACCTGCAGCTGAGAGCCAGCAGCAGTTACAGGAGCTAGAACAGGACAAGGCTCAGCAGGTTACAGAAATCAGAGCTGTAGCTCAAGCGAAGGAAGCAGATAAAGGAATCAGGTGGACTAGGTGAGCTCTGCCTTGACCTGCTGCTAAGAACTAAGTTGCCCATATTAAAGTCAAATAAAAATCGAAAGTCACCACCATTGCTTTTAGGAACAGAGAACGAAAGGACCTCCCCAAGGTTATCAGCATAGCTTGTAAGAACTAAAATTATTTAACATCAATGTCCCAAAGAGAGCCTATTGGGGAACCTGTGAAGCAGTGAATGGCATTTGAACAGAGCCTAGAAGAGTACAAGTATTGGGATCAGGGCCTATCAGTTCTATTTACCAAGTTATCTAACAAGAACCATCAGTCAGACTGGATGTAGGAAAGAATGGGAAAGCCCCTACAAAGCAAGGACTTTGTGGAATAGGATAGTGGAGTGGACGTGTTCTGGCAACAGAAGACAGTGTTCATTGCACTGTCCCAGCCCATCACGTTACAGTGAGACAAGGGTATTCTGATTAGAATATTCTTCGTACAGGAGGTCAACACAGGCTGGTCAGGGCTAGGAGGGGAATCCACCATACATCGCTGACGTGTAACCCAGGCATGGATCTAAGGAGATGACAACCTTGGGCCCACACCCAGGTAGAAAACAAAAAATAGAAAAAGGTTCTGAGAGGGACAGAGAATTCTATCAGCCCAAAAGCCATGCCAACCTGAGGGCTGAGAATGAGGAAAGAAATTCAAAGCTCCAATCCTGAGGGTTCTATCAATAAAGTAGATAATGGTTTTCCTAAAATTAAAAAAAAAAAAGTCTGTTAATCTATATATGCTCATATTTATTTTTGTTTTGCTTTTCTTTTATAGTTGAGTAATAGTTCTTTTTGAAAATACTAACTTGTCTCTTATTAATTGGGAGTAAATGATTCTTGCTACTGTTGGAAAATAAAGACAAGGCCAAAAAGTTAAGATCTTTGCATTATAGAGCCAAGAGTTTTTGAAGATTCTTGATTTACCAAGAGATGTGATAAAATCAGTCTTTCTCCTTGAAAGATTTCAGCAGCAGTGTGTAGGATGAATTACAAAGAAAAGTGAAGACAGAAAGCCTACTATTTTCATGCTGTTAGCATGATTTAAAATGTAAGAAAATAATTGCTAGGACTTGATGATAATTGTAGAATGGGACAAATCTGACAAAGAATTGTTCAGAGCTACATGTAGGTAGAAAACAGAATAGAGAAGATCCATGTCTTTGGGAGGACACTAGAAGGATGGAGGAGCTCTGGAGAGCAATGAGGAAAGTAGGTGGAAGTGACTTTGAGGGGGCCAGATAGCAAATCATTTCACTGTTAGATTTTAGATTGAGTATAACATCCATATTTTGTGGACAACTAGAGATATGATAATGGACAGTGGGTGAAAGGTCAAAGAAAATTTAGAAAAGAAAATAACTAGGGTTGAAACTATATGCATAGTACTAGAGAAAAGAGCAAAATGAACAGAAATAATAATAACAGTAATTACAACTTCCACTACTCATTGAATGGCTGCTATTTTCCAGCCATTGTACCGGAAGTTTCACTTATTTGATCTTTAGACACTCTGAGATAGATTCGATTGTCCTATTACGGATGGGAAATTGAGGCTCCAGGTGGTTAAACGACTTGCTTACATCACACATTGAAGAATCACAACTAGATTTCAAGCTGCCCAATCTGACGCCCTTTTCACAGCCTATTTCCTTTCATGTATGATGGTACAGTCTCCTTGTCACAAAACACTTGAGGTAGAAATATGAAAATATAGATATTGTGGAAATACAACTGGAGTAATTTTAAATGGAAGAGAGTAAGGGACAAGGAACTTCAGGGTGTGAAGATGGGGTAGGCCCAACAGGGCCCAGGCCTGGTCTAGAAAGATGCCAAGAAATTTGTAATGCCCTCCTATGATACCAAGAAGTCACTAAAGGAAGTCACTAATTTCCTCCTTTGTCCTTATCCTGACACAGCACAAAGACAGAACTTTGAAACATAAATTGGTTTTGAAACACTTAATTACCTTCCCCATTGATGCAAAGGGAAAGATGAAACCCATATAACAGCTTCAGAGAGAAGCAGAAGTTTCAATAGGGAGTTGAACAGAGAGAATTGAGATGCTTTATAGTTTCGTTAATAAATTCCCAGGATACTATACTCATCCACATTCAGTTATAAGCCTCCCTTTGGCCCTGTACATTCCAAAGCCAAATGTAAACAACTTATATTTTCCTAGTGTTGACTATAATAATTATGTTTGTTTTGAAGTCAAATGATAACATGTTTAAATCAGTTCTATTTATCCTGCATTTACTAATCAGTTAATATGTGCTAATCTCTGGTGGATACTAGTATACAGAGATGAAGTAGACATTTCCTGCCTTCAAGAAATGTACCATCCTTACATAGGCAACTATAAATTATACCAAGTGATAAAGGCTATCAGAGAAGTATGAGCTAAGTAAGCTAGGGCATAAAGAAAAGCATGAAAATCTTGGCCTGTAATTGCCAGACAGAATATCATCAAAAGATAATGGTTTCTCTGGCCTTGAAAGGTGAGCAAATTTTCTGAGAGGATCAAGGACACATAGAAAGGATGGAGTATTTTAACTTGGGCAAAAATGGAAGCTAGAGTAACTGACCAGACAGAACTGGCCCCAAAGCTCACAATCTAAAGGACAGTGTATAAAGGAGCTTGAAGGATATGTACCCTCCTTCAGTCCTGGTACTGAACTCCCATCAATTGGGTGGACAAACAACAGAAGCCCAGACAGCAGAGAGCATCTGAAGTTAGAGGGTGAGCAAAACCATAGTTCCAGGGCTTCCTCTCTGGCCATGAGAGCCCAAGCCTGGAAAAGCCTCTGACAAAGGCCCAGCTATGGGCTCAACATAGGGTACAGTTCCTCTCAGTGTGAGAGTGCTTAGGAGATGCTAAGGCCGATGAAGAATGGTCCTAGCCATGCCAACAGGAGCCAGAAAAGGCCTGGTGCATAGCTATCTGATGCCTAGATCACAGCTCAGGAATATCAGATACCAGGTCTGGGGCAGTAACATTAATGTGAGACCCCACTCAGCCAGCATAATGTAGTTCTGAATATTTGTAATAATTCTCCATATTACTACTATAACAGAAGGTAAGTATTCATAATATATTCTCTAGGTAACTAAATGAAAACGCTTTTGTGCTACTTTACACCTGTTTCACTTTCATTTCCTTCATGACTACAGGCTTTATCATCATCATCATCATCATCATCATCATCATCATCATCATACTAGTTACCAATTATGGTGTATTTACCATGTGCCTGAAGCAATACTGGGAGCTGGGGGGTCTCTCATCCTTAGAACATTGCTATAAGGAAGACATTATTAGCCCCATTTTATAGATGAAGAAAATCAACTTCAGAGGGATTATGGATATTGCCCCAGATATCATATAGCTAAACAGGGGCAAAAATAGTGGGATATCAAAGTTGATATTTTATCTGGTAACAAATTAGCTCACCTCAATGGCAAATAAGTCATTTTAATAAAAAATTTGGTTAATTAAAGAGAAAAAATTCAGATTGTTCAGTTGGTAATATAAGAATGAAACAGTTGAGTGACTTTTTAAAAGGTTTTATTACATATACAGAAAAGTAAACAATTTATTGAATTTTCACCAGCTGACAAGACTAATTTTCACATTTTGGTTGGATGTATTAAAGATCCATGGATTACAGTACAAAATCACGTTTTCTTTGTCTATTACAGCCTTATAACAAATAAGAGAGGAGACATAATTTCCAATCTACAGACTTGTATACTCTTATTCTAAAATTTACAAACAGCCTTCTGACCCCATAACTTGTCTTGCCTACTTTTCTGACCTTCACCTCTTAAAAATTAGTCAATACATCCAAAGAACTCTGTCACCAAGAACTTCTAGACCGACTTGAAGACATTTTTACTCCACTATTTTCAGGTTATCTTTCCCAAAGAAATATCTCAATTCTTCCCACTATTTCCTAAGGAAACTCAACTCCCCTGAACTCAGTTCTGAGTTCTTCAGAAGTTAGAGATCTGTTGGAACCTGAGTGGCCCCACTTTCATCACACAAAACTGCAAAATGTAGCAAGGAAGTCACATTTGACTGTAGCAAAGAACCTTGCAACATTCCACTTTTAAAGTGTCCCTGTCTGTCAGGGCATATGAATTATTATCCTACTCCCCTCACCGCTAAATCTGCCCCCTCTCATGGAGGTGCCAGATGCCGCCTGTTCACTAGCAACAGCTCTGTCACTTTTACTTTGCATCCTAATTAAGAAGACATAGAGAGACACAGGGAAGTGCAAGTACCAGAAGGACTCTGCTATCTATCATACTGTCCTCCAGATGTTCTAATGATGCCTTTGAATTTGGATAGAGGAGACACCCAGAAAGAACTCTGGCACTGTGAAACCTTTCCGTGACTACTTGTTGAAGAAAGACAATTAACAACCGAACAGCTGCTAATGGGAACCTTTAGCTGGAGAACTTGTTATGAAGAGCATTTACCAGCACTCAGAGGAATTCATACTGATAAACACCTTACTTACATGCCTTTTTTTGTTCTAAAATGCACAATTCATCCTTCCTAAATCAATTTCCTTCAATTACAAACAGAACTCCTTAAGACAAGAAAGATTTATCACTGGTTTTTTAAAAAATCATCCTCTGAGCTCGTGAAAGCCTACAATAGGAATCATTTCCGTGAAATGTTCAAAAAACTTCCCACATATTTGACTGGTAGCTAGCCCCTGGTATTGCATAAGGGAATTGCAAACAAATGCTTTTGAATACTGGAGCCAGATAGTAGGAACTTGCCTTTTGGACATTATTGACTAATTCACTTTCAAAAAGTTACTGGGCTTAGAGCTCTATGACAGCTCCATACCCCTATCCAGAAGCAATTAAAACATGTTCTTGCTTTGGATATATGTGACCTGCAAGGGGAATAAAAGGATATAGTCAATAATTCTTAAGTTATCATCATGGCAGTCAGCCTTGTCTTCAAAGTGGCCAGACTTTATTATATCTATGGGTTGCTATTGTTCACAGTTGCTCCAAAGTGTGGGATGGAATTGAAAGGTAAGCTTCTGGTAAGGGAACAGATCTTGATCTCACTCTCTGAGGGAAGAGAAAGGCTAATTAATAAAATGGTCTTTTAAATAGAAACATAGATAATTCTGCCCAATTTCATTATCCTAACAACCTTTCTCCACTCCCAAAGAAAAATGAACTATTCTTACTAATTTTCATAAACACTGTGCTAAGTAATCAGGAAATAATTAATTTAGAGCTCTTCATTAATAATGGGGATGAAATTCCTTAATGAACAGCCTCACTTTAATTCAATGATGAGACAACTATTACTGAAATATTTATTGATATAAAATTAGATCAGAAAGAGAAAAAAGAAGCTTTTTTCTTAAAGGTCAAATCTTCAATAAGGCCTAGCTGATTGCTTGTCCTTTTTGTCACGGAAACAATACAATTCTAAAGAGTATTAGAACTTTGGAAAATAAGTTTAAATATTATTTTTGTTAAAAACATTAGCCAGTCGACAGCTACTATGTATCTTCTCAGTTATAGCACTAGATTAAATGATACGGAGTGATACAAGTAAAAGCAAAGACTTTCCCTCAAGAAAATTATCATGTAATTCAGATTTGCTCAGCAGCAGCTCTCTTGACATTTTGGGATGAATAATTACTTTCTGTGAGGGTTCTCCTGTGCATTAAAGCCAGGGCAGAGGCCAGAGGCATTACCCCTTGCCCCAGCCATAGCAACAAAAACTGTTTTTCAGACATTACCAACTGTTCCCTGGGAAACAAAATCACCTCAGGTTGAGAACAACTGACTAATTAAAGGATCTAAAGCTCTGAGAAAAGTTTCAAGCACATAGTTTTCATGAAAGAGATACACTAATAGATCGAATAATAGCTCAGCATCCAAAGAAGTATCCAAATAGATAGCCCACTAGCTCAATAAGTGGGTGACCTAGTGGTTAAAAATTTGACTGTAGAGTCAGATGGCTTAGGTTTAAATCCTGGCTCTAACTTTTACTAACGTTAGGCAAGTTATTTCTCTTCTCTAAGCCTCAGTCCCTGCCTCTTCAGAATGGGGATAATAACAGTACTTACACATAGTTTGTTTGGAAGAGGAGACAAAATAATACATAGGAGGGCCTGGAATTACTCATATCAATGATTAATACTATCATAGATGGCATTCACATTTTTGTTGAATTGGAGAGATTAGACCTGTAATAAATATTCATGTAGACATTAAATGAAAAATAACTTTGAATAATTATTTTAGTGGTAATGGAAATTTTAAGCATTTATTATGTATTGGTTGAATGATATTTACATTTTAAATAATGTTTTATAACAAATATAACACATCTAATCTCATTAGTTTTTTCTTTATAATAAAAGAGCACATACTGACCTAAGAATAATTAATCCAGAATGATCAAAACTGAGATGTATCCTAGGAAAGTTATTGAAGTTTAAATCCAAAATTTGGGGAACACCTAGGCAAAAATATGAAGTAATATATAAAGAAAAAGAAACAAAGCTGACCTTGTATTTTTCCACAGAATCCAATGCCAAAAACCAGTAAATCAATACACAGGAGTGCTCCAAAGAAAGAATTGTGAGCCAAAGAATTCATATCCAGTAAGCTATCCTCCAAATTTTATAAAGGCTTCAGTCAAACCATTTAAAATATGCAAAAATTCATGGAATTTTTTTGCCATGATTCCTCCTTAAGAAAATGGCTGGATGACAAGTTTCTTCCAACTGAAATATAGCTGAGGAAAATCTAGCAAAAGAAATGATGGTAAACACTGAATGTATTTAATTGTAAACTAAAAGAGAACAAAAGTTCAGAGAGAACTTTTTTTTATAAACAGTTCAAAAGAAGGTGATAGGCAAAATAAGTTCTCTGATTGTTTCAGCTTTTATACCTGGAAATCCAAGTATCTCAAAGGTAACAAGTTAAATAACATAAATTTAAACATACTTGGCAGTACAAATGGAAACACTAAGAAAGCTAATGTTATTGACTGAAATTAGTTGATAAAGTAGAAGAGGAGGGGAAAGAAAATTCTAATCTTCTTTCATGCTAATTTCATTATTTTGTATATTAGGAAACTAATAAGTACACTCAAAATTGGAAGAGCTAAAGTTATTATATAAAAGTATAATTAAAAGGTAATCAGTACAAAAGTGTAAATTTCTCAATATCAAAAAAATTGCACGAGGCAAAATAAATGAAAACAGATCAGAATGTGACAGACTTTTCAAAACAGAAACTATAACATGAACTAACATGACAGAATCAAGACCAAGCATCTCTGTCATTTCAGTACATTTAAATGGCCTACACCAATTAAAAGACAAAAACTGAACCACAAATCAAAACCCAGTTCCAAAACAAAGTGAGTCAGAAAGTGAAAATATTAAAGACAGTCAGCATTATAATAAGAAAGCAAATAAAAAGAAAGCAAGACTTAGAATTTTAACATCTGGCAGAATGGAATTCAGAATTAAAAGTGTTAAACAAGACAAAGAAGCCTACTTTATAATGACAAAATGTAAAATTCACAATGAAGATTCAAGTGCTACAAATATTTATGCACCAAGTAGCATAGTTGCATCATAAACAAAGCAGAAATGATAGGAGCTTCAAAGAGAATTACTTAGGAACTCATTAGTAGTAAGAGACTTGAAATCATCTCTCTCAATTTTTGACAAATTGTGTAGGAAAAAAAATAAGGTTATAGAATAATAAAATGAAAATCGGTAAATAGCAATCTGATTAATAAATGTAAAACCCTATAACATGAAAATTATACCTCATTTCATATAAACATAAACATTCATAAAAATTAACAACATATTAGACCCCAAAGATAACTTTTGTAAATTCAAAAAAGTAGAAATAACAATACAATTAAGTAGAAATTCCATCTAGAAATAGTTCCAGTTTATAAACATACATATATGTGAGATATATTGTGAGATATATAGAAATTATGTTTATACATACATCTATTATAAACATACATATATGTGAGATATATTATGAGATACATATAGCTCACAGTTTTCTAAGTATGACACCAAATCTATAATTCATAAATGAAAAGACTAATTTAAAACACATAAAATAACATTTTTACATAGCTAAAACCACCACATGGTAAAGACAAAACACAAAGAAAAAAACAGTTAAAAATATTTGCAACACATATTCCAAATGGCTACTATTTCTAAATTAAAAGGAGTCTTATAATTCCATATGTAAAAGAGCAACAACTTAATTTTAAAAGGCAATGAACAGTTTGCAGAAGAGAAAATAAAAATGGCTCTTGAACATATGACAAGATGCTAAACTTCACTCTTAAGAAAAATGCAAATTAAAACACGACTGAGATTACATTTTTTCACTTATATTGGCAACGATCAAAGAATTAGATAACACAGTGGGCTGGCAAGAGTGAGGGATAGGCATTCTCATGTATTGCGGCTAGGAGGCTAAATCCATACAACCATTTTGGAGGGCTATTTAACAAATCTAGTGTAATTACCAGTGTCCTTACCCTCTGACCCAGCAGTTGCACTTCCAGAAATGTATCCTACAGATAGATATGTACTCACATATCTGATATGGTATTTGTACAAAGGTATGCATAGTCACATAAAAATAGCAAATGTTGGCAAACATCCAAAATCCCTATTAATACGGAAATTGTTATATAACTTTTGGTATATTTATGTAATAGAATCAGAAAGAATAAAAATGCACTGATAAGAAAGTACTAAAATGAAATGGACTCCAAGACATAATGTTTAAAAAGAGAGGGAAGGAGGGGAGGGAGGGATGGTGGGAGGGAGGGAAGGAGGGAGGGTAGGAGGGAGGGAGGGAAGGAAGAAAGGAAGGAAGGAAGGAAAGAAGGAAAGTGGTGTAGAAAAGTGTGTATAAAGTAGGGGTTGGGAATGGACACACATATTTGTTTATATACACATTTGCACAAACTGTCTCCGGAAGAATCCATTAGAAATTGGTTAGTTTCTCAACTGGGGAACAATAGTGGAAGAAAGATTTGCCTTTCACTATATAGCCAAAAGGTATCTTAAATTTTTTTTAAAAAAAAGAATCTATTTTTGGGCCTATAGGTTGGATTTGGCCTGTGATTTGCTAGTTTGTAATCTCATTAATGGTCATTAAGCCAAAAGGGATCATTTTATCATAAAATTGCTAACTTCCTGTTTAAATTTATCTACAACCCATATAACATTTGCATTATTCAGTCAACTTTATCCAAGTATGAACAATTATTGTGATGCAAGCACTCTAACTTCTAATGCCCTAAATTCTGAGTCTACTATAAAAATAAAACATTTCAGTATGTCACAGATGAGATTATTCTGTTGCAAACTAAATTATACAGGGTTTCACTTACAACCTGTCTACCTCTGACTTGATAGCTTTATAGTGTAGATGAATTCTTTCAGACTGAAAAAAAATTTTAATCTGTCCTGTTAGAAATTCAGGGAAGAGAAAAAAAGGAAAAGTTTATTTTGCTCTATTCATTTCTCAAGAGAAACATAAGCTACATTTGCTCATATTTGGGCAAGAGTTTAAAAGAATAAATGTTGATAAATCATAAGTAATCATATAAAAGAAGGAGAAAAAAACTAATCATATCTGACAGCATAATCTCAAAACAAAGTTTTTATTTTTATACCAGAAAAGTTAGGGGAAAAAACCCATCCTGTGTTGACTCCCAAATTGCTCTATAGATTCAAGTCTCTTTTGTCAGTCTCTGGACGGCTCAAATTTCTCAGATCTGAAGGCCTTTCGACCTTTGCAAAATGCTTATATTCCATAGACACACAATTTCCTGTATGTGTCTCACTCCCAGTTAAATTTGTAATGGGTTTTGACCAAATTGATACCTTCTATTTCAAGTAATATTTAGTGCCACGTCTAAAGAACATAGTGCAAATAGTATCCACACAGTGATCTCATTTTAAAGCTTTTCTTCCCAAAAGTCCGCTTCAACTTCTAATCATATAAGCTAAAATTACCCAAGTCTTTATTGAATTATTTATCTATATGCTCTGGGCCATTATTTCATACAAAAGGTTTTTGGTGAAACAAGAGCATGGTCTCTTGAACTTTGCCTTTTAATTAGTATAAGCTCCTTGGAGGTTATAAGCTGATGGTGTGACTTCACAGCAGATAATAGAATGGACCTAAGGAACGGTGCTAAAATTAAACATTCCTTCCAAATGTTTCAGGCAATCCTAAGCCGTGAAATGCCTGCCAACCCCCTGAGAAGATCAATAGAGCAACCACTGGGCATATAAAGCAGAACCACCCACTGGAAAGACCAGTTAATGAAAGTCCACAATGGGCAATCAGTCTACAATATAAGCACATTCGTACAGAAGAATGGATTCCCTTTATCTGTGCCTCTAACTTTGGTAGATGGTTCAGTGAGCAATTAGGCCTGCAAAAACTAACACCCACAAGCCCCAAACTGATAAGATGGCTTCACATGTATAGAATTAGATTATTATTGAGTTCTTGCCGTTAGGAATCACTTGAGTACTGATACTAAACAGGAGCATTCTAGGGTCATCTTGAATAACAAGGCTTTTTCTTTAAGAAATTCAATTCAAATCACAGACATTAAGACTGGTTTTGTGGAAAAGGTATTTGGTCTTTTACTGACCAGCACATTTATCCATGTCATTTGGTTTGCTTCATCAAATGTAATGCTCATGTATTGTACATTATTTTTAAGAGGAAAAACATACTGAAGCATTATAGGCTCTTCCTAATAAATCCATCAATGCAGTAGTGTATACTGTATCTACTTTATAATTCTATGCTAGGTTAGAATCTCTCTTTCAACAGGAAGTTATTTAATCTATTAAAATAAATATCTCCAATGGTACAGTATAATTAAATATTTTTCACAGCTGAAATTACCCAGCCCCCTCACACAGAATTAATAGCCCTTTGTTCATACATATTGCTATGGTTTGAATACCTCCTTCAAAATTCATGTTGAAATTTAATTGCCGTTGTGATGGTATTAAAAGGTGGGACCTTTAAGACATGATAAGATCAAGATATTCTGCCCTTGTGAATGGATTAATGCCGTTTTAATGGGAGTGGATTAGTTATTGGGAAAGTTCAGCCTTCTTTTTCTCTGTGATGTGCTTCCTTGCAATATGTTGTCATCTGCCATGTTATGAAGCAGCAAGACAGTCCTTCCAAGATGTGGCCCCTCGATCTTGGACTTTCCAGCCTCCAGTACTGTGAGCCAAATAAATTTGTCTTTAATGAATTACCCTGTCTGTGCTATTCTGTTACAGTAGCAGAAAAGGGACTAAGTCAGAAAATTGTTACCCAGAAATGGGGCTGTTGCTATCACAAATACCTGAAAATGTAGAAGTGGTTTTAGAACTGTGTAATGGGTAGAGGCTAGAAGAATTTGGAGAAGCAGGCATTTCACAGCTTAAACATTTGGAAGGAATGTTTAATTTTAGCACTGTTTCTTAGGTCCATTTTATTATCTGCTATGAAGTTACACCATCAGCCTCCAAGGAGCTTATACTAATTAAAAACCTAGATTGCTGCAAGTGGAGCAATAAGAGTGACTCCTGTAAGGGCTCAGAAGAAGAAAAGAGCTGTAGGGAAAGTACTCTTAGAGAGTACTTGAGTAGTAGTGATCAGAATGTTAGTACAGGTTGAGTATCCCTTATCCAAAATGCTTAGGACCAGAAGCATTTCAGGTTTTGAAATTTTTTTGGAGTATTTGCATATACATAATGAGGTATCTTGGGGTTAGGACCCAAGTCTAAACGTGAAATTTATTTGTGTTTTATATACACTTAATACACATACCCTGAAATAATTTTATATAATATTTTAAATAATTTGGAGCATGAAACAAAATTTATTTACATTAGACTATTATATTACCCTTTGTGGGTGTGCTTTCCTAAGGGAATCTGGGTATGACAAGAAAAAATATATTGCAGATGAAGGGGACTGGGAGGGTCTTTTATCCCTAAGGGTCTGAATAAACCATGTGTTGTGCACCTCAGTTTTGACTGCAACCCTTTACATGAGGTCAGGTGTGAAATTTTCCAGTAGTGGCATCATGTTGTTATCCAAAAAGTTTTGAACTTTGGAGCATTTCAGATTTTGGACTTTTGGCTTAGGGTTACTTAACCAGTAGAAATATGAACAGTAAAGGCCAGTATGACTAGATCTCAGGGGGAAATGAGGAACAAGGTATTGGAAATTGGAGTAAAGGCCATTCTTTTTATATAGCTGCTAGGACCTTGGTTGAATTATGTTCATGCCTGAGGGCTTGATGAGCTAGGATACCTGGTAGAAGAAATACCTAAGCAGCAAAGCATTCAGGCTGCTGTGTGGCTACTTTTAACCTCATACAGTGAGATGCAAAATGAAGAAAATGATTAAAGATGGAATTTATAATAATAAAAAAACAGAACACAAAGATTTAAAAAATTTACAGCCTGGCCATGTAAAGAGTGAAAAGCCATCTTTAGGAGACCAAACCAAGAGTGTGGCCAAGCAACTATTTGCTAAAGAGATAGCCATGGTTAGAAGGGAGCCAAGAATCTTCATAAAGACAATGGGGAAAAGATCCCAAAGGTATTTCAAAGATCTCTGAAGCTGTCCCTCCTACCTCAGGCCCAGAGAGCAGAATGGTTTCCTGGGGGCCCTCCATGGACCCAGTACCCAGATCCAACTCAGGATCCACACAGTGCTCCTCAACTGCCCCATCTGTGGCTCAAGTGAGCCCAGCTGTGACTCTACCTGCCACTCCAGAAGGTTCAAGCCATAAATGCTTAGCAATACCCATGTGATGCTAATTCTGCAGGAGCACAGAATGCAAGAGTTGCGGAGGCTTAGCAGCCTCCATGCAGACTTCAAACAGTTTCACAGATAGCCTGGGGGCCCAGGAAGAGACTTGTCACAGGGACAGAACCATCACAGAGAGTTCCAGCTAGGGCAATGCTGAGTAGAAATGTGAGGTCAGAGCCACCACAAAAAGAGTCCCCACTGGGGCAATGCCTAGTGGAGCCGTGGAAGTGGGACCAATCCAAGACCACAGAAGTGTAGGGCCACCAGTGTGCAACTCCAGCACAGGAGGGCTGCAAAGCACAAGATGCCAATCCATGAGAGCTGCTGGGTGGACTGAGCTTAGCGAGACCACAGGGATGGGGCTTCCTAAGGCTTTGGGTACCCAGTTGTCCGTACCCCACTCCTCCACCACCAGTGTGCCCAAGTTGTGGGACATAGAATCAAAGGAGATTATTCTCCAGCTTTAAGATGTGATTTTTACCCCTGTTGGATTTTGGCTTACTTGGAACCAGTTACCCCTCTTTTCTTACATATTTCTGCCTTTTGGAATGGGAATGTCTATCTATGCCTGTCCCGCCAATATATTTTGAAAATAGATACTCAGTTAATTTCACAGGCTCACAGCTGGAGGGAATTTGTCTCAGGATGAATCATGCCTTGAGTTTCACATAAATCTGATTTAGATGGGACTCTAAACTTTGGATTTTTGAATCTGTGCTGGAACAACTTAAGACTTTTGGGGCTATTTGGATAGAATGATTATATATATAATTTTTTTTTTGAGACGGAGTCACTCTGTTGCCCAGGCTGGAGTGCAGTGGCGCAATCTTGGCTCACTGCAACCTCCACCTCCTGGGTTCAAGTGATTCTCCTGCCTCAGTCTCCCAAGCAGCTGAGACTACAGGCACACGCCACCATGCCCAGCAATTTTTTTTTTTTTTTTTTTGTATTTTTAGTAGACACAGGGTTTCACCATTTTAGCCAGGATGGTCTTGATCTCTTGACTTCGTGATCTGCCCACCTCAGCCTCCCAAAGTGCTTCCTGGACAGATTACAGACATGAGCCACCACACCCAGCCAAAATGAATATATTTTGTATGTGAGAAGGATATGAGTATGGGGGGACCAGGGATAGAATGCTGTGGTTTGAATGTCCCTTCCAAAATTCAAGGTGAAATCTAATTGCCATTATGATGGTTCAGTAGCCCTCTTATCCTCAGAGAATATATTCCAAGGCCCTCAGTGGATGCCTGAAATCATGGATGGTGCCAAACCCTACATATACTGTTTTTTCCTATACATACATACCAAAGATAAAGCTTAATTTATAAATTACACACAGTAAGATGAATAACTAATAAAAAATAGGACAATTATAAAATACTATAATAAAAGTTATATGAATGAGATCTCTCTCTCTCAAAATATTGTAACTAGAACCACAGAAAGTGAAACCAACTATAAGGGGGGACTACTATATTAAGAGATGAGACCTTTAAGAGGTGATTAGGTCATGACCGCTCCATCCTCATGAATGGATTAATGCCATTACCATGGGAGTGGGTTAGTTATTATGGGAATTTGGCCCTCTTTTCCTCTCTGTCTCTCTCACATGCACTTCCTTGCCATGTGACACCATCCACCACATTATGACACAGCAAGAAGGCCCTCATCAGATTTGGACCCTTTATCATGGACCTCCCAGCCACCAGATTCATGAGCCAAATAAATCTCTTTTGTTTATAAGTTACCCAATCTGTAGTATTCTGTTATAGCAGCAGAAAATAGACTAAGACACATATATCATACTGTTTCTCACATTTTCAATAGGTGCTGTTGTTGATAGATCTTCTGTTCTCACCAGATTGGGACACTCCTGTTGAGAGTGGAGCACAGATCTTCTTTATCTTCAAGCAAGCTCCAGTGACTTTCACAGAGCCTCCCACATTATAGATGAATGAATAATGAAAACTTGTAGCCAGAGGTTTGTAGTCTTCTCTCTTCTGCCTAATCCCCACAGCAGCACTGTGATGTGGGTGGCAAGGCAGAGGGGGTGGAATGTTGAAGCACTTAATTTCTCCTGAGTGCCTCTCAATCTCATAGTCATAGTTCTCTTTTTTCTCTTAAGTTCTATTGCAATTGTAACTTCTAGATTCACAATATAACTCTCTTCTGAATGTGGCAGGTACTGCAAAAGAATGGCAATTAAGATCCATTGCAGTTCAATGCAGAAACAGGCAGCCTGTGGCAATGAAATTACCAAGTGGCACATGAGGTCCCTAGTGGTGACACTCTCACACTACCTACTGCATAGCCCTCTTTTATTTGTGCCTCACATAGCCCCTCCTCTCTCCCTTCCTCTGGTTCTACTCCGATCCTCTTTTTTCTTCCCTCACTTAGCTATTTCAATTTCCCTGCTTGTGCTCACAATGGCCCATGAGCTAAAAATATTGCCGGGCAGGGATAGAAAATACTCGGCGAAGTCCCACCACTCTTGTCTCACTTGCCCGGGACAAGTCATTAGTTGATTTTGAAGACTCTTACTTGCAATCTCAAAATCCTAAAACATGGCTAGAGACAGCCACCACCAATTAATAAGAGTGGACATGGAAGATGGCACCTATTGCAACCTCTAGGGAATTTTTATCCTCCTGGCAGTAGAAAGTATTAACTTAAGCCTTAGTATTGAACTGGGAAAAAAAGATTCCCTTTTTTTTTTCTTGCCCCTTCTGCCACTGTGATTGACTGGTAGTGGCTCTTCTGGAGCACCGTTTAAGGTGATCAAGAGATAGCATTCTGGCCCAACAAGAATTAGTGCTATTATGCATTAGTAATGTCTTGCTAAGCAATCAGGAATACAGAGTGGCAATATATATGCTATGTATTTGCCCTATTTGCCTTACTCTCTCATTTGGTAAGTTACTATTCCAATATCCTCAATGCAACCAACAGGGCTTGCAAAGTTTATTTAGTTCATTCAACAATTAACTGAACTCGAATATGAGTTCATTAGATTTGAGTATAAGCCCAGCACAATGCTAGGCACTGGACACAGAAAAATAACTAAACACATCATTAATCTCAGGCAACAAATAAGGTCTAGTTTCTAACAAACACAATATGCAATTTGAACTTAAAACCAACCAATAGACAATATTGTCCATGTTCTTAAAGTTTAAGAAAAGGACTTGCATTCAAATAGAACCATTTTTTTATGACTAATCTTAACCTTGGCTTTGCAAAAGCCTAAGCAAGCCACAAATATTTGCAGGAAATTCCCTAAAGTTTCTTGTTATATTTAAAAGGGGGTTAGGGTCCCTGATGTAAGTTCAAATAATTAAATATTGAATGCTGCCACTCCAAAGTGTTTGAGAATTTGTGGATTACATGTGTGTTGTATGTGATACCAGTAACAATAGTTGAAATTAGAACAAACATGGAGAAAATAATAGACTAAAGCAATATAATTCCCCACAGATATAAGAATACGCCATACAAACACAAACTTTCCATAATGATCAATTCAGAAGAGTTGTGACATAGAAACTGTGACACTGATGCATGATGGGAGTAACAACTTGTTGTCTGTGTTAAAGAAGAGCTGTTTCCCTGCTAAAGAATGCAACTTGACAACAGAGGCAGCAGCAGGGCAAAGACAACAGATCAGAATAGAGTACATATAATTTAGCCTTCTGAGTTGAATCATCGTCTGCCATCAGTCTCCTCTCCTCTCTTATCAGTCATGGTGGTTTCAAGCCTACCACCCTCCAGAGCATTAGGCTGCTGCTGTTTTTTTAGATCTCAAAATTTTGTTTGCCTCTAACATCTATTATATCAATACACTTTTAGTTTTGTTTGTTTACTTGCTTGGGCTATATTTGTATATAGGTTTCAGAACAGTCTCCAAGCTTTTAAGTTTTGAACTAGATATATGCAATATATTAAATATACAATTTTTAACTAGATACATCCCAATATGAAATTGGAAGATAGTGTATTTTCCCCCAAACTAGCCAAAATAATCCAATAATTGGTCTATTTTTCAGCTGCTGTTTTCTACTCAAAGGTGAAGCAGGTACCCATCCACCCAACCATCCCCAATCATTGAAGTAAAACAGATCCACATGACAGATAAATATATTCACTGGAAATATATATATCAAAGTGTGATCTATAGACTGTCCACCTCAAAATCTACCGAGAAACATTAAAATGCGGATTTCTAGAGCTATCAAGAGCCCCCAAACCTGTATTTTAGCAAACCCACTAGATGATTTCTAAAGGGACTGAAGTATGAGGAGCTCTACCATTCTAGGGTAACTGCCTCCATGGCAAAAGGCTTTTCCCATCTAATCCCTAAAATATATCAGTCAAACTAGTCACATCTGTGCAGAAGTATTAGGGTAATTCAAGGTCCAAATCACTGGAAATTTTCCTAAGGTTGGCATGAGGCTCCTGCCCTCAGCCTAATGGGCCCAGAATAGTCCTGTTCTCTGAGTGTGCAAAGCATCTGGAAGCCATGTATGTCAGTGATGGAGTGAGTCTAGAACTGTTTACGCATTGGGTAAAAATCTCTGGACCTCATATAGGTCTCCTCCTAGCCAGGTGCCCACCTTCACTGAACAGGCAGTGCCTCTGGCCACCTGCCTTACTATTATTTATTGACTGATAGTACTGACTCAGAAAGGCAGCTGCAAGTGAGTCACAGAGGGATTTTTGCAGCATCTCTGGCTGGTGCTGCTCAAAGACAAGCACCCATAAATCCTCTGGTTGTCATCAATCAATAGAAGACACAGCAAAAAATACTACCCAGGCAAGTTTAAAGTTCAAACATGGCTACTGAGGGACAGCAAGGCCATATGCTGATTCCCCAGTTCCTTTTTAAGAAAGGAGAGCTCAGAGATAAATACAGAAAATCATTCTCTTACTATTTTCAAATATCTAACCTTTAACTTTGTTTAACTTCAATAATTGCCTGAGTTGAGACTGCTTCTAAAGACAAGTTCAAGTTGAATACTAAGTTCCCCACTTGATTTTATTCAGCATAGATTTCCTTTTAGAGCAGTTATTTTTATTCAGACACATTTAATTCACATCATACATTATAACACAAAAAAAAGCCCCCATGCTAATGCTGGTATAGAATAAAAACATTTGAATTTGTGAATTCTGGAAGAATTTGTAAGCCTCCTGGTACTTGTATTATGCTTCCAGCAAATATACTTCTACCAAGGGCATGCAGAACATGACTTTGTACAGAGATATTACTTTGTACAGGACCACACATGCATGAAAGACCAGAACAGTGAAAGAAATGAAAACTTAGAGACAAAGATAACTGGAAATTATCTATTCTACAGTCCTCATTTTGCAGTTAAAGAAGGTGGATTCTCTGGAGTGAACTCAAAGTTTCCTTGCAGCTCTGAAATCGGTTTTTGCTTCATACAGCAGAGGTTCCTGGTGCCCAGAATGATCACTTCACCAATCAGGGTTCCTATATCTGACCACAGCTTCCTATGGCAGCCCTTCCTAAGGGTTCCCGTATCTCCCTTTTCTGGTCACAGAACATACTTAGTTTATGCATAAGTAGAAAGAAGGTGCTGGAAAGTTAATGCTGCATACCAGCTCTCAGCTAATGACAGAAGAAGTTAGATTATTAACCAGCTTCTGACCATCAGGTGGGAAAAACCTGAAGTGTGCTTTACACCATCTCTCAGAGGTTGGGTACAGTGCCTGCCTGTGGGAGCTTCCCTGACCCACTTCATTTTCCCACCAGTGTCCACTGAATACTTACCCCTACTGGCACTCAAATCCTGGCCTTGGAGTGTTCTTCTGGGAGAGTCCACCCTAACACAAAAGGTCCCAAAGCTATGGCAGAAAGGGAAGACCACATTGGTTTGGTTTTGCATATTTTAAAGATATTTAAAGAAAATAGTTGGGAGCAGTGGTTCAAGACTGTAATTCTAGCACTTTGGGAGGCCACAGGAGGAGGATCACTTGAACCCAGGAGTTCAAGAACAATCTGGGCAACAAAGCAAGATCCTGCCTCTACAAAAAAAATTAAAAACTTTAAACTTCTAAAATAAATAAATAAATAAAAATTAGCAGGCAATGTGGCTTGCACCTGTTGTCCTAGCCATCAGAAGACTGAAACAGGAGTATGGCTTAAGCCCAGGTGTTTAAGGCTGCAGTGAGCTATGATCATGCCACTGCACTCCAGCCTGGGCAACAGAACAAGATGTTGTCTCCAAAAAAAAAAAAAAAAAAAGATAACTATATTAGATCATGTCATGGGAACCTAGAAGAGTAAGTAAACAGTCTGTTTCAAACAGTTTGAGACATACTCATCCAATTCTTAACAAGAGCCAAGTTTTCAGAACCTTTGTTTCAACTCAATCAGACAGTTATTCAGAACTGAATATCAATCAGGCTCAAAACTGATTTAACAAGCAATTTTGAGGTAAAACTAAAAAAATCAACCGTATTTGTTCAAAAGCCAAAAGTAGTATTTGGCATACTTGCCTTATGAAATGAGGACAAAACAACAATTCTGTAAATATCTTCAGAATTGGGAGGACAGACAAGGAAAGATGACTGAAGAGAAGCTTCCAGTAATCATCCTCCCCTCAAAAACACCAAATTGAACAACTATTCACACAAAAATCACCTTAATAAGAACCAAAAATCAGGTGAGTGATTACAGCACCGGGTTTGAACATCATATTAAGAGGCACTGAAGAGGGTAGGAAAGTCTTGAATTGCCAATACCACCCCTCTCCTATTCCCTGGTAGTGGCCTCATGACACAGAGAGAGAATCTGTGCGTTCGGAGGAGGGAGAGTGCAGAGCTTGTTAGAATTTGCACTGGAACTCAGTGCTGCCCTGTCACGGCAGAAAGCAACACTGAGCAGAATTCAGCCAGCTGAAAACCACATTTAGACCAGCCCTGGGCAGAGAGGAATCATCCATCCCAGTGGTTAGAACCTGAGTTCCGGCAAGCCCTGCCACCATGGGCTAAAGAGCTCTGAGGTGCTAAATGAACTTGAAAGGCAGTTTAAGCCACAAGGACTGCAATTCCTGAGCAAGTCCTGGTGCTGTGCTTGGATCAGAGCCAGTGGACTTGGGGTGCATACAACCTAGTGAGACTCTAGCCAAGGCAGCCAAGGGAGTGTTTGTGTCACCCCTCCTCCAACCCCAGGCAGCACAGCTCACAGGTCCAGAACAGACTCTTTCTTTCTGCTTGAGGAGAGGAGAGGGGAGAGTAAAGAAGACTTTGTCTTACAATTTGGATACTGGCTCAGCCACAGTAGAATAGGGCGCCCATCAAAGTCCTAAGGCCCCATTCCAGCACCCAGCTCCCAGATAACATTTCTAGACACCCTGGGCCAGAAAGTAACTTGCTGCCTTGAAGGGAAGGATGTAGTTGTGGCAGGATTCATCACCTGCTGACTAAAGAGCACTTGGGCCCTGAATACTCAGCAGTGGTAGCCAGGTAATACTCACCACAGAACTTGGGTGAGACTCAGAGCTGTGTTGCCTTCAGTTATGACCCATCACATTCCTACTTGTAGTGGCTACGGGGAGATACCATTTCTGCTTGAAGAAAGGAGAGGGAAGAGTAATGGAAACTTCATCTTACAGTTTGGGTACCAACATGGCCACAGTGCAGTACAAAACCAAGCGGGTTTCTGGGGTCTCTTATTCCAGGCCTTGATTCCTGAAATTGCTGTGAGCCAGAGGGATGCCCACTGCCCTGAAAGGAGAAACCCAGACCCAGAAGCATTCACCACAAGCTGATGGAATAGCCCTTGGGCCTTAAGTGATCATCAACAGCAGCCAGGCAGTACTCACTGCAGGCCTGGGGTAGTGGTGATCATGGGGAGACACTCTTCTGTTTGTGGAAAGGAGATGGAAGAGTGGGAAGGATTTTGTCTTCAGGGTTTGGGTATAAGCTCAGCCACAGTAGAATACAGCACTAGGTAGATTCAAAAGTTTTCCAAATCCAGGCCCTGGCTCCTGGATGGCAACTCTTAACCTGCCTGGAGCTGGGAGAATCTCGCCTCCATGAAGGGAAGAACACAAGCCTGACCGTATTCACCACCTGTTGTTTGTAGAGCCCTAGAGCCTTAAGAGAACATAGGGGGTAGCCAGTCAGTGGTCACTGTGGGGCCTTGGGAGAGACCCAGTGCTGTGCTGGCTTTGGGTCTGACCCAGCACAGTCCCACTGGTGGTAGCCACACCAGTGCTTGTGTCACTCCTCTGCCACCTCCAGACAGCTCAGCACAGAGAGAGAGACTCCATTTGTTTGGGTGAAAGGAAGGGAGGAGAATAAGAATCTCTGCATGGTAATCCAGGGAACTCTTCCAGATCTTACCCAAAACCAACAAGGTGATACTTCTTCAAGTCTGCAAGAACCACAGCATTACTGGGCTTGGGATGCCCAGTAATGAATATATGGCTCCATTGAGCAAACATGAAGAGGATAACACTCAAGTCCCTTCAAATATCTGGAAAGCTTTCCCAAGAAGGATGGGTACAAACAAAGTTAGATTGCAAAGACTACAATAAATACCTAACTCATCAATCCCCAGACACCAATAAACATCCACAAGCATCAAGACCATCCAGGAAAACTTGACCTCACCAAATGAACTAAATAAATAAGGTACTGGTGATCAATCCCAGAGACAGAGATATGTGACCTTTCAGAAAATTCAAAATAGCAGTTTGAGGAAATTCAGCAAAATGTAAGATAACACACAGAAGGAATTCAGAATCCTATCAGATAAATTTAACAAAAAGGTTGAAATAATTAAAAAGAATCAAACAGAAATTCTGGAGCTGAAAAATGCAATGACATATGGAAGAAAGCATCAGAGTCTCTTAAGAGCAGAACTAATCAAGCACAAGAAAGAATTAGTGAGCTTAAAGATAGGCTATTTGAAAATGCACAGTCAGAGGAGACAAAAGAAAAGAGAATAAAAAAGAATGAAACATGCCTACAAGATCTAGAAAATAGCTTCAAAGGGGCAAATCTAAGAGTTACTGGCCTTAACCCATTTCCCATTTGCCCAAGAATACTCTTGTCTCTAATCCTAATGTAATATCATATACATTTCTGCTACATTAGAGACAAGTTCTATTTAGAAATAACTCCAAAACAGTTTTTATATTTTATTTTTACATTGTAAATCAGTCAGATTTGTTTCAGCCTCAAAGAGTATGTTGATGTAAAATTAAATGAACACTTGGCAGCAAGCTGCACTTTTTTTTCCTAAACAGGAAATAGGTTAAAGAGGAGATTGAGAAACAGATCAGGGGAGAAAGTTTATTCAAAAGGATAATAAGAGAGAACATCCCAAACCAGAGAAACATATCAATATTCAAGTACAAGAAGGTCATAAAACACTAAGCAGATTTAACCCAAATAAGGCTACCTCAAGACACTTAATCAAATTCCCATAGGTCAAGGATAAAGAAAGTCTCCTAAAATCAGCAAGAGAAAATAAATAAATAACATACACTGGAACTCCAATATATCTGTCAGTAGACTTCTCAGTGGAAACCTTATAAGCCAGGAGACAGTGACATGACATATGTAAAGTGCTAAAGGAAAAACTTCTATCCTGGAGTAGCATACCCAGCAAAAATATCCTCCAAACATGGAGAAATAAAAACTTCCCTAGACAAAAAAAGCTGAGGGATTTCATCAACACCAGGACTGTCCTACAAGAATTGCTAAAGGAATAGACAATATGTTAGGCCACAAAACAAGTCTTAAAATTCTCAAAAAATATTGAAATTATATCAAGGATAATCTGTGACCACAATGGAATAAAACTAAAAATCAGTAACAAGAGGAATTTTGGGAACTGTACAAATAAATGAAAATTAAATAATATGCTCCTAAATGACAAGTGATCAATAAAGAAATTAAGAAGAAAATTTTAAAATTTCTTGAAACAAATGATAATGAAAACATAACATACAAAAAATTATGGGATAACGCAAAAGCAGTACTAAGAGGAACATTTAAAGCAATAAGCACCTACATCAAAATAGTAGAAAAACTTCAGATAAACAACCTTACAATGCATCCTAAAGAAACAGAAAAGCTGAGGAGGAGCCAAGATGGCCGAATAGGAACAGCTCCCGTCTACAGCTCCCAGCGTGAGCGACGCAGAAGACGGCTGATTTCTGCATTTCCATCTGAGGTACCGTGTTCATCTCACTAGGGAGTGCCAGACAGTGGGCGCAGGTCAGTGGGTGAGTGCACCGTGTGCCAGCCGAAGCAGGGGCGAGGCATTGCCTCACTCGGGAAGCACAAGGGGTCAGGGAGTTCCCTTTCCTGGGGTGACAGATGGCACCTGGAAAATCAGGCCACTCCCACCCGAATACTGTGCTTTTCCGATGGGCTTAGGAAACAGTGCCCCAGGAGATTATAGCCCGCACCTGGCTCAGAGGGTCCTACGCCCACGGAGTCTCGCTGATTGCTAGCACAGCAGTCTGAGATCAAACAACAAGGCGGCAGCGAGGCTGGGGGAGGGGCGCCCGCCATTGCTCAGGCTCCCTTAGGTAAACAAAGCAGCGGGGAAGCTTGAACTGGGTGGAGCCCACCACAGCTCAAGGAGGCCTGCCTGCCTCTATAGGCTCCACCTCTGGGGGCAGGGTACAGGCAAAAAGACAGCAGTAACCTCTGCAGACTTAAATGTCCCTGTCTGACAGCTTTGAGGAGAGCAGTGGTTCTCCCAGCATGCAGCTGGAGATCTGAGAACCGGCAGACTGCTTCCTCCAGTGGGTCCCTGACCCCTGACCCCCGAGCAGCCTAACTGGGAGGCACCCCCCAGCTGGGGCAGACTGACACCTCACACGGCCGGCCAGGTACTCCAACAGACCTGCAGCTGAGGGTCCTGTCTGTTAGAAGGAAAACTAACAGAAAGGACATCCACACCAAAAACCTATCTGTACATCACCATCATCAAAGACCAAAAGTAGATAAAACCACAAAGATGGGGAAAAAAACAGACAAGAAAAACTGGAAACTCTAAAAAGCAGAGTGCCTCTCCTCCTCCAAAGCAACGCAGTTCCTCACCAGCAACGGAACAAAGCTGGACGGAGAATGACTTTGACGAACTGAGAGAAGAAGGCTTCAGACGATCAAATTACTCTGAGCTATGGGAGGATATGAGCTACGGGAGGATATTCAAACCAAAGGCAAAGAAGTTGAAAACTTTGAAAAAAATTTAGAAGAATGTATAACTAGAATAAACAATACAGAGAAGTGCTTAGAGAAGCTGATGGAGCTGAAAACCAAGGCTCGAGAACTACGTGAAGAATGCAGAAGCCTCAGGAGCTGATGCGATCAAATGGAAGAAAGGGTATCAGCCATGGAAGATGAAATGAATGAAATGAAGCGAGAAGGGAAGTTTAGAGAAAAAAGAATAAAAAGAAACGAGCAAAGCCTCCAAGAAATGTGGGACTATGTGAAAAGACCAAATCTACGTCTGATTGGTGTACCTGAAAGTGACGGGGAGAATGGAACCAAGTTGGAAAACACTCTGCAGGATATTATCCAGGAGAACTTCCCCAATCTAGCAAGGCAGGCCAACATTCAGATTCAGGAAATACAGAGAATGCCACAAAGATACTCCTCGAGAAGAGCAACTCCAAGACACATAATTGTCAGATTCACCAAAGTTGAAATGAAGGAAAAAGTGTTAAGGGCAGACAGAGAGAAAGGTCGGGTTACCATCAAAGGGAAGCCCATCAGACTAACAGCGGATCTCTCGGCAGAAACCCTACAAGCCAGAAGAGAGTGGGGGCCAATATTCAACATTCTTAAAGAAAAGAATTTTCAACCCAGAATTTCATATCCAGCCAAACAAAGCTTCATAAGTAAAGGAGAAATAAAATACTTTACAGACAAGCAAATGCTGAGAGATTTTGTCACCACCAGGCCTGCCCTAAAAGAGCTCCTGAAGGAAGCACTAAACATGGAAAGGCACAACCGGTACCAGCCACCAGAAAATCATGCCAAAATGTAAAGACCATCGAGACTAGGAAGAGACTGCATCAACTAACGAGCAAAATAACCAGCTAACATCATAATGACAGGATCAAATTCACACATAACAATATTAACTTTAAATGTAAATGGACTAAATGCTCCAATTAAAAGACACAGACTGGCAAATTGGATAAAGACTCAAGACCCATCAGTGTGCTGTATTCAGGAAACCCATCTCACGTGCAGAGACACACATAGGCTCAAAATAAAAGGATGGAGCAAGATCTACCAAGCAAATGGAAAACAAAAAAAGGCAGGGGTTGCAATCCTAGTCTCTGATAAAACAGACTTTAAACCAACAAAGATCAAAAGAGACAAAGAAGGCCATTACATAATGGTAAAGGGATCAATTCAACAAGAAAGCTAACTATCCTAAATATATATGCACCCAATACAGGAGCACCCAGATTCATAAAGCAAGTCCTGAGTGACGTACACAGAGACTTAGACTCCCACACATTAATAATGGGAGACTTTAACACCCCACTGTCAACATTAGACAGATCAACGAGACAGAAAGTCAACAAGGATACCCAGGAATTGAACCCAGCTCTACACCAAGCGGACCTAATAGACATCTACAGAACTCTCCACCCCAAATCAACAGAATATACATTTTTTTCAGCACCACACCACACCTATTCCAAAATTGACCACATACTTAGAAGTAAAGCTCTCCTCAATAAATGTAAAAGAACAGAAATTATAACAAACTATCTCTCAGATCACAGTGCAATCAAGCTAGAACTCAGGATTAAGAATCTCACTCAAAACCGCTCAACTACATGGAAACTGAACAACCTGCTCCCGAATGACTACTGGGTACATAACGAAATGAAGGCAGAAATAAAGATGTTCTTTGAAACCAATGAGAACCAAGACACAACATACCAGAATCTCTGGGATGCATTCAAAGCAGTGTGTAGAGGGAAATTTATAGCACTAAATGCCCACAAGAGAAAGCAGGAAAGATCCAAAATTGACACCCTAACATCACAATTAAAAGAACTAGAAAAGCAAGAGCAAACACATTCAAAAGCTAGCAGAAGGCAAGAAATAACTAAAATCAGAGCAGAACTGAAGGAAATAGAGACACAAAAAACCCTTCAAAAAATTAATGAATCCAGGAGCTGGTTTTTTGGAAAGGATCAACAAAATTGATAGACTGCTAGCAAGATTAATAAAGAAGAAAAGAGAGAAGAATCAAATAGATGCAATAAAAAATGATAAAGGGGATATCACCACCGATCCCACAGAAATACAAACAACCATCAGAGAATACTACAAACACCTCTATGCAAATAAATTAGAAAATCTAGAAGAAATGGATAAATTCCTCGACACATACACTCTGCCAAGACTAAACCAGGAAGAAGTTGAATCTCTGAATAGACCAATAACAGAAGCTGAAATTGTGGCAATAATCAATAGCTTACCAACCAAAAAAAGTCCAGGACCAGATGGGTTCACAGCCAAATTCTACCAGAGGTACAAGGAGGAACTGCTACCATTCCTTCTGAAACTATTCCAATCAATAGAAAAAGAGGGAATCCTCCCTAACTCATTTTATGAGGCCAGCATCATCCTGATACCAAAGCCTGGCAGAGACACAACAAAAAAAGAGAATTTTAGACCAATATCCTTGATGAACATTGATGCAAAAATCCTCAATAAAATACTAGCAAACAGAATCCAGCAGCACATCAAAAAGCTTATCCACCATGATCAAGTGGGCTTCATCCCTGGGATGCAAGGCTGGTTCAATATACGCAAATCAATAAATGTAATCCAGCATATAAACATAACCAAAGACAAAAACCACATGATTATCTCAATAGATGCAGAAAAGGCCTTTGACAAAATTCAACAACGCTTCATGCTAAAAACTCTCAATAAATTAGGTATTGATGGGACGTATCTCAAAATAATAAGAGCTATCTATGACAAACCCACAGCCAATATCATACTGAATAGGCAAAAACTGGAAGCATTCCCTTTGAAAACTGGCACAAGACAGGGATGTCCTCTCTCACCACTTCTATTCAACATAGTGTTGGAAGTTCTGGCCAGGGCAATTAGGCAGAAGAAGGAAATAAAGGGTATTCAATTAGGAAAAGAGGAAGTCAAATTGTCCCTGTTTGCAGACGACATGATTGTATATCTAGAAAACCCCATTGTCTCAGCCCAAAATCTCCTTAAGCTGATAAGCAACTTCAGCAAAGTCTCAGGATACAAAGTCAATGTACAAAAATCACAAGCATTCTTATACATCAATAACAGACAAACAGAGAGCCAAATCATGAGTGAACTCCCATTCACAATTGCTTCAAAGAGAATAAAATACCTAGGAATCCAACTTACAAGGGATGTGAAGGACCTCTTCAAGGAGAACTACAAACCACTGCTCAAGGAAATAAAAGAGGATACAAACAAATGGAAGAACATTCCATGCTCATGGGTAGGAAGAATCAATATCGTGAAAATGGCCATACTGCCCAAGGTAATTTACAGATTCAATGCCATCCCCATCAAGCTACCAATGACTTTCTTCACAGAACTGGAAAAAACTACTTTAAAGTTCATATGGAGCCAAAAGAGAGCCCGCATCGCCAAGTCAATCCTAAGCCAAAAGAACAAAGCTGGAGGCATCACACTACCTGACTTCAAACTATACTACAAGGCTACAGTAACCAAAACAGCATGGTACTGGTACCAAAACAGAGATATAGATCAATGGAACAGAACAGAGCCGTCAGAAATAGTGCCACATATCTACAATTATCTGATCTTTGACAAACCTGAGAAAAACAAGAAATGGGGAAAGGATTCCCTATTTAATAAATGGTGCTGGGAAAACTGGCTAGCCATATGTAGAAAGCTGAAACTGGATCCCTTCCTTACACCTTATACAAAAATCAATTCAAGATGGATTAAAGACTTAAATGTTAGACCTAAAACGATCAAAACCCTAGAAGAAAACCTAGGCATTACCATTCAGGACATAGGCATGGGCAAGGACTTCATGTCTAAAACACCAAAAGCAATGGCCACAAAAGCCAAAATTGACAAATGGGATCTAATTAAACTAAAGAGCTTCTGCACAGCAAAAGAAACTACCATCAGAGTGAACAGGCAACCTACAAAATGGGAGAAAATTTTCGCAACCTACTCATCTGACAAAGGGCTAATATCCAGAATCTACAATGAACTCCAACAAATTTACAAGAAAAAAACAAACAACCCCATCAAAAAGTGGGCAAAGGACATGAACAGACACTTCTCAAAAGAAGACATTTATGCAGCCAAAAAACACATGAAAAAGTGCTCACCATCACTGGCCATCAGAGAAATGCAAATCAAAACCACAATGAGATACCATCTCACACCAGTTAGAATGGCAATCATTAAAAAGTCAGGAAACAACAGGTGCTGGAGAGGATGTGGAGAAATAGGAACACTTTTACACTGTTGGTGGGACTGTAAACTAGTTCAACCCTTGTGGAAGTCAGTCTGGCGATTCCTCAGGGATCTAGAACTAGAAATTCCATTTGACCCAGCCATCCCATTACTGGGTATATACCCAAAGGACTATAAATCATGCTGCTATAAAGACACATGCACACATATGTTTATTGCGGCATTATTCACAATAGCAAAGACTTGGAACCAACCCAAATGTCCAACAATGATAGACTGGATTAAGAAAATGTGGCACATATACACCATGGAATACTGTGCAGCCATAAAAAATGATGAGTTCATGTCCTTTGTAGGGACATGGATGAAATTGGAAATCATCATTCTCAGTAAACTATCGCAAGAACAAAAAACCAAACACCACATATTCTCACTCATAGGTGGGAATTGAACAATGAGAACACATGGACACAGGAAGGGGAACATCACACTTCGGGGACTGTTGTGGGGTGGGGGGAGGGGGGAGGGATAGCATTGGGAGATATACCTAATGCTAGATGACGAGTTAGTGGGTGCAGCGCACCAGCATGGCACATGTATACATATGTAACTTACCTGCACATTGCGCACACGTACCATAAAACCTAAAGTATAATAATAATAATAATAATAATAATAATAAACAGAAAAGCAGAAGCAAACCAATCCCAAAATTAGTAGAAGAAAAGAAATAATAGTGATTGAAGCAGAAATAAACAAAATTGAACTAAAAGAATAATACAAAGGATCAACAAAATGAGAACTTCATTTTTTGAAAAGATAAACAAAATTGACAAATCTTTAGCCAGACTAAGAAAGAGAGAAAATTCAAATAAGTAAAATGAAAGATGAAAAAGGAAACTTTACAACCAATACCACAGAAATTCAAAGGATTATTAGAGGCTACTGTAAGTAACTATATGCCAGTAAATTAGAAAGCCTAGAAGAAACGGATAAATTTGTAGACAAAAACAACCTACCAAGATGGAACCATGAATAAATCCAAAACCTGAATAGACTAAGAACAACTAATGAGATCAAAGCTGTAATTCAAAGTCTCCCATCAAAGAAAAGTCCAAGAACCAATGGCTTCACTGCTGAATTTTAGCAAACATTTAAAGATGAACTAACACCAATCCTACTCAAACTATTCTAAAACATAGACGAAGAGTGAATACTTTCAAACTCATTCTACAAGTCCAGTATTACTTGATACCAAAACCACACAAAGACATATCAAAAAAAGAAAACTATACGCCAATATCCCTGATGAACGCTGAAGCAAAAATCTTCAACAAAATACTAGTGAACTAAATCCAACAACACATCATAAAAATAATACATCATAATCAAGTGGGATTTCTCTCAGGGATGCAAGGGTGGTTGAACATATGCAAATCAACAGAGGTGATACATCACATCACAGAATGAAGTAAAAAAACCACATAATCATTTTAATTGACCTGAAAAAGCACTTGATAAAATTCAACATCCCTTTATGATTAAAAAAAAAACATTAAAAAACTGGATATAGAAGGAACACATCTCAACACAATAAAAGCCATATATAATAGACCCACAACTAATATCTTACTGAATGGGGAAAAACTGAAAGCCTTTCCTCTAAGATCTGGAACATGAAAAGGATGCCCACTTTCACCACTGTTACTCAACATAATACTGAAAGTCCTAGATAGAGCAATCGGACAAGAGAAAGAAATAAAGAGCATCCAAATTGGAAAGGAAGAAGTCAAATTATCCTTGTTGGCAGATGATATAATCTTATATTTAGAAAAACCTAAAGATTTCAGTGAAAAACTATTAGAGCTGATAAACAAATTCAGTAGTTGCAGAATACAAAATAAACATACAAAAATCAGTAGCATTTCTATATGCCAACAGTGAACAATATGAAAAAGAAATCCCATTTACAACAGCTACAAATAAAACAAAATACCTAAAATTAATTTAACTGAAGAAATGAAAACTCTCTACAATGAAAACTATAAAACATTGTTGAAAGAAATTGAAGAGGACACAAAAAATGGAAAGATAATCCATGTTCATGAATTGGAAGAAACAATATTGTTAAAATGTCCTTACTACCCAAAGCAATCTACAGATTCAATGTAATTCCTATCAAAATACGAATGATATTCTTCACAGAAATAGAAAAAAATCCTAAAATTTATATGAAACCTCAAAAGACTCAGAATAGCCAAAGATATCCTGAGCAAAAAGAATAAAACTGGAGGAATTATATTACCTGACTTCAAATTATACTAAAAAGCTATAGTAGCCAAAACAGCATGGTATTCACATAAAAACAGACACATAGACCAATGGAATAGAATAGAGAACCCAGAAACAAATATATTCATCTATAGTGAACTCATTTTTTACAAATGTGCCAAGAACATACATTGAGGGAAAGACAGTCTCTTCAATAAATAGTGCTGAAAAAACTGGATGTCTATATGCAGAAGAATGAAACTAGATTCCCATCTCTTATCATAAACAAAAGGCAGATTAACTGGATCAAAGACTTAAATCTAAGACTCAAACTATGAAACTGCCACAAGAAAACATTTGGGAGCTCTCCAGGACATTGGACTGGGCAAAAATTTGTTGAATAATACCCCACAGCATAGGCAACCAAAGCAAAAATGTACAAATGGAATCACATCAATTTAAAAAGCTTCTGCAAAGCAAAGGAAACAATCAACAAAATAAAGAGAAAGTCAACTGAATGGGAGAAGATATTTGCAAACTACCCATCTGAGAAGAGATTAATAACCAGAATATACAAGAAACTCAAACAACTGGGAAAAATCTTAATAATCAGATTTTTTAATGGGCAAAAGATCTGAATAGACATTTCTCAAAGACATACAAATGGCAAATAGGTTTATGAAAAGGTGCTCAACTTCATTGATCATCAGAGAAATTCAAATCAAAACTACAATGTGATACCATCCCAACCCAGCTAAAATGGCTTTTATCCAAAAGACTGGCAACAACAAATGCTGGAAAGCATGTGTAGAAAAAGGAAACCTTTGTACACTGTTAGAGGGAATGTAAATTAGTACAATCACTATGGAGAACAGATAGGAGGTTCCTTAAAGAACTAAAGATAGAACCATCATATGATCCAGCAATCCCACTGCTAGGTATGTACCCAAAAGAAAGAAAATGAGTATATAGAAGAGATATCTGCATTCCCATGTTTATTGCAGCACTATTCATAATAGCCAAGATTTGGAAGCAACCTAAGTGTCCATCAACAGATGAATGGACAAAGAAAATGTGGTACATATATACAATGGAGTACTATTTATCCACAAAAAAAAATGAATGAGATCCTGTCATGTGCAACAACATGGATGGAAGTGGAGAACATAATGTTAAGTGAAAGAAGCCAGGCACAGAAAGACAAACTTCACATGTTCTCACTTATTTGTAGGAGCTACAAATAAAAACAGTTGAACTCATGGAGACAGAAAGTAGAATGACGGTTACCAGAGGCTGGGAAGAGTAGTTGGACAAGTAGGGAGAAGGGAGCATGTTTAACCAGCACAAAAATATAGTTTGATAGAATGAAAAAGAGCTATTATAGTATGTGATAGCACAACAAGGTGACTACAGTCGACAACAATTTATTGCATATTTAAAAACAACTAAAAGTATAATTAGATTGTCTGTAACACAAAGAAAGGATAAACACTTGAGATGATGGATACCTCATTTACCCTCATGTGAGTATTATGCACTATATGCCTGTATCAGAATATCTCATGCACTCCATAAGTATATACAACTACTATGTACTCACAGAAATTAAAAATTTTAAAAAATTTGAATTAATATTTTGTGTGAATAAGCTGGGTTTCTGTATTTGGTGCACTCTATTTCTGTTTTGTTTTAACTAAGACAGTTTTTCACCTACATTTTATTAAATTTATATTGAGTTAACCCTAGAAATACTTTTTTTTAAAAGGTTCACCTTTATCTTATCTTTTTACTTCACTGGTATTTGATAATGCTTTAGTCTCTGCAGCAATATACAATTTTTATTAAATAGGTCTTGTCTATAAGTTAGAGGTTTTCAAGACACAGACTTGTCTCCCTTCCATTGTTGTTTTAGTGGATATATAAAGACATAAGAGAAGACTTTAAATTAGAGCCTCTGCTTCACTGAGTCCAAGGTCACTCAAAAATTAATTTAGGATGAAAAATACAATACTATAGCATATTGGTACAACTTTTTTCCAAAGAAAATATACTGTGTCTTATAAATAGTCATTGCTTGCTGCAGCAACACTGCTGGGGAAAAAAAATGTAAAAAGTATCTGTGTTTTCCAGAACAAGTTAAGATGCTAAGACTCCAAGTGAGCAAATGATTTGAATGAAACCAGTCAGTGAGCCAAAGGTAAGAATGAAAACAGGCTGCAGGACCCTAATTCCAAGTTATGTTGTGTAGATTAAAATTTGGTTATTTAATCTCACTTCTGGGCAGAAGTGGATTTATCCTGAATCCAGTGAAGCTTAAACTCCAGAGCCCCACATACGCATACATCCCTTTCACAGCCCTGGAAGCAGAGCCCATATAACCTCACTTAGTGTATGACTTTGTAAAAATTGCAAAGGTGCACATTGAAACCTAATTTCACTCTGACTTTAAAGAGGATTACTCAAATTTTATAAGCTTCAGATTCTGCAAAACAGGAATTCCTTCTTGTGCTAGATTTACATTAAAAGATTACCTGTGTTTCTCAGCTGATTACTTACCCCTATGAGTCACAAACCAACCAAAATATTTTGTCTTTCAGAAGAGACATGTTAGTCCAAAATTAACTCAGGCCTCACAGCATCTTCCCAACTAACAACTTCACTAATCCATGGTCTTCCAGAAGATATTTTACAATTACTCTGAACCTTTGTGAGAAACTTAGGAAGCTTTAGTGCATCAATGAGCAGTTAGCATCTGTGGATCCCTACTGAGATCTGAGGTTTAAACCAATTAGTGGCAACCAGGAGCTTTGCAACGTGCTTTCATACAGAACAAGCATATGCTTATGTTTTAAATTTAAAAACATACTCTTCTGTAGAGAATGTCCACACGGCATTCTCCTTCTTTGGCTCATGTAATTATTATTACATTTTGTGCTCCAAGAGTGATTATGGGACTCACGGAAGCCCTGAGTCCCAAAAGAAAAATATTTCTACATAAGAAACCATACTCTTTGAATCCCATTATTTTGTGGACTTCTATTCATGTAGTTCTTTGCATCTGTTTATTTGCAAGCCTCCACAGTTTGTTCTTCATTCTCCACTCCCAGATCCCAGCCAAAATGCTAGATAAAAAGAAATGAGCCTTAAAATAATGGCCAGACACCCTAGTGGTACAATCCTTTTAGGCTAAAAGCTAGCCATGGAGAAGAGATGGCAACTCACCCTTATCTCCAACTTTTGAAATTGTAACTAATGTTGCACACTTTGTCCTTACTAGTTTCATTAATAATAATAATATCGAACATTTATTGAGCTAGGACTGTGTGCCAGGCACTACACTAAGTACTTGACTGGCATTCGCTGTCTAATTTAACCAACCCAATAACAATAGAGGGTAGGTACTCTTTAATGTCTCTTTATAAATAAGGAAACTGAAGCACAACAAGGTTAAGCAATTTTCCCAGATTTACTTTTGGTGACTCTGGGAAAGTCACAAAAATGAAAAATTGGTGACTACCATCTTTCATTCCTAGGAATGCTCAGTCCCAGCCTCTCTCAATATAGGTTTAGGGGTGTGACTTAGGCTGGCCAATTAAAGAATCCCATTCCTCTAGCCACAATGATTAATTCAGGGATGGGCATTGTATTAGTTTTCTACTGCTGCGTAACGAACAACCACAAACACAGAAGGTTAAAAACAACACCACCAGTTATCAGCTCATAGGTCTGAGGATCAAAAGTCCAGTCACAACATGGATGTATTCTCTGCACAGAGCATCATAAGCCTAAAATCAAGGCGTCAGCCAGGAGGAGTTCTCATCTAGATGCTCCAGGGGTGAAATCTGCTTCCAAGTTCATTCTTGTTCAATTCCTTGCCATTGTTGGACTGAGGATCAATTTCCTTGCTGACTCTCAGCCAGGGGCCACTCTCAGTTGCTAGTGGCTGCTCACATTCAGTGCCATAAAGCCCCCTTCATCTTCAAGCCAGGAAGTGTGTTGAATTCTTCTCATACTTTACATCTCTGATATCACCATCTCTGACCTCTAGATCCAGATTTAAAGGGCTCATGTAATGAGGTAAGGCCCACCCAGACAATCTCTCTAGCTTAACATCAACTGATTTGGGATCTTAGTTATATCTATAAATCCTTTTTCAGCAACATCTAGATTAGTGCCTGATGAAATAACTGGGAAAAGGTGTTATGGACACCAAGGGCTGGGAATTTTCAGCACTATCTTAGAATTCTGCCTCCCACAGGCACATAAATAAACCAAGCTAGTCTAGTCAGTATCCTCTACACAAAGAAGCCTTCTTTCTTCTCTGAGCTCACTAACTGTATGCACAACATATGGTTGGAGCTTCGAGATGGAGAGAGCATGACTGCAAATGAAACTAAAATAGAAGGAAGAAAAGTTGAAAGAGATGATGCCGATAACATTATTAAAGTCTCTGGATGCAGCAGCTTGAGTTGGCCTTCCGTTATGTGCAACCAAAGAGTTCTGACCAATACAACTTTCTCACTCCAAAGTCCAAGCTCTTAACTACCAGGAAATTTTTCACTTTCTTTGACTAGGCTTTTGTATTCTAAGTCTGATTTGTATAAGCCTTTTGCACATTTTTTTAAAAAAACAAGCCAGCACTGTCAATCTTCATTTTTCCTTCCTATAATTATTTAAATGATACTAAAACATAAGAAAGTTATATCAATTAGTGACAAATATTTTTAAATTGATAGGTAAACATCAGGGGAAGCTGAGTGAGGGCGCACACAAACTCTCCGTACTATTTCTGCAACTTTAGTTAAGTCTTAAATGATTTTAAAATTAAAGCTTATATTTTAAAAGTCCATTGATAATCAACTCAGACATCAAATTAAGTCAACCATACTGCTTTGCTATACGTTTATAAAATATTTTTTTCTGTTTTCAGGTAAAATATACAAGATGAAGAAGCAGGGACCAACTGTGCAAGAAATCTTGCATATAGTCCTCTCTACTGAAAAGGTCTAAAGCTAAAAATATTAAATATATTGTATTTAATATGTAATGTAAATATTTAGGTGTATTGACATCTAAAAAGTGTGCCACCATTCTTATTGATGTCATTTGTTACTACTGACAATGTTGAAAGCATCAATAGTTTTCTGTCTCCTGTAATCTTTTCTTCTTTAATTATTGTTGTCTTTTGGGTTTTTTGTTTTTTGTTTTTTTGTTTTTGACACAGAGTCTTGCTCTGTCGCCCAGGCTGGAGTGCAGTGGTGCAATCTCGGCTCACTGCAACCTCCACCTCCCAGGTTCAAGTGATTCTCCTGCCTCAGCCTCCTGAGTAGCTGGGATTACAGGCATGCACCATGACACCTGGGTACTTTTTGTATTTTTAGTAGGGACAGGTTTTGCCATGTTGGCCAAGCTGGTCTCAAACTCCTGACCTCAGGTGATCTGCCCACCTCAGCCTCACAAAGTACTGGGATTACAGGCGTAAGCCACCACACCCGGCCTTTAATTGTTATAGGCTGAATTGTGTCCCTACCCCAACTCCAAAATTGATATGCTGAATTTCCAACCCCCAGTACCTCAGAACTGACTGTATTTGAAGACTGGGTATTTAAAGAGGTAATGAAAGTTAAATGAAATCATTAGGATGGGTCCTAATCCAACTGGACTGGTATAATTATAAGAAAAGGAGATTAGAACATAGAATACATAGAACGAAGATCAGGTGAAGATATGGGGGAAAACAGCCATCTACAAGCCAAGGAGAGAGGGCTTAGAAGAAACCAACCCTGCTGACACCTCAATCTTGGATTTCTGGCACCTAGAACTGTGAGAAAATAAATTTCTGTTGTTTAAGCCACCCAGTCTGTGGTACTTTGTTATGGCAGCCCTAGCAAATTTATACAGATTAGTATGATGTTAAATAAGGTACAGGCATATCTCATTTGATCGTGCTTCACTTCACTGTTCTTTGCAGATATTGCATTTTTTACAAATTGAAGGTTTGTATCAACCATGCATCAAGCAAGTCTATCAGCACAGTTTTTCTAACAACATGTGCTCACTTCATGTCTCTCGTGTCACACTTTGGTAATTCTTGCAATGTTTCAACCTTTTTCATTATTGTATCTCTTAGAGTGATCTGTGATTGGTGATCCTTGATACGACTATTGTAATTGTTTTGGGGTGTCATGAGCCACATCCATACAAGACAGTAAATTTAATCAAAAAGAGATTGCTCCCTTGCTCCCCTGTCTTTCTCCCTCTTTTCAGGCTTCCTTATTGCCTAAGACACAACAATATTGAAGTTAGGATAATTAATAACTCTGTGATGGCCTCTAAGTGTTTAGGTGAAGGGAGGAGTTGCACATCTCTCACTTTAAGTCAAAAGCTAGAAATGATTAAGCTTAGTGAGGAAGGCATGTCAAAAGCCAAGATAGGCTGAAAGGTAGACCTCCTACACCAAACAGTTATCTAAGTTGTGAATGTAAGGAAAAAGTTTTTAAAGTAAATTGTAAGTGCTATTTCTTTCTCCATATTAGCATTAAGGCTATTTCTCTTTCTTATCAAGTAATAAGAAAGAGAAATGATAAGAAAGAGAAACAGACTTAATGCTAATATGGAGAAAGTTTGAGTGGTCTGGATAGACATCAAACCAGCCACAACATTCCCTTAACCCAAAGCCCAACCCTGACTTGCTTCAATTTTATGAAGGCTAAGAGAGGTGAGGAAGCTGCGGAAGAAAAGTTGGAAGCAAGTAGCAATAGGTTCATGAGGTTGAAGGAAAGAAGCCATCTCCATAACATAAAAGTATAAGGTGAAGTAGCAAGTGCTAATACAGAAGCCATAACAGGTTATGCAGAAGACCTAGCTATGATCGTTGATGAAGGTGGTTATGTTAAACAACAGATTTCTAATGTGGACAAAATAGCCCTCTATTGGAAGAATAATTCAGCTAGGACTTTCATAGCTAGACAGAATAAATGCCTGGCCTCAAAGTTTCAAAAAGCAGGCTGACTCTCTCAATGAGACAAATGCAGCTGGTGACTTGAAGTTGAAGCCAGTGCTCATTTAACATTCTGAAAATCCCAGGGCCCTTAAGAGTTGTATGAAATCAACCCTGCCTGTGCTGTATAAATAAAACAATCGAGCCTGAATGACAGCACATCTGTTTACAGCATGGTTTACTGAATATTTGAAGTCCACTGTTGAGACCTACTGCTCAGAAACAAAAAGATTTATTTCAAAATATTACTGCTCATTAACAATGCACCTTGTCACCCAAGAGGTCTGATAGAGATGCATAAGGAAATTAATGTTGTTTTTACGCCTGCTAACAGAACATCCATTCTACAGCACATAGAGCAAGGAGTAATTTCAACCTTCTAGTCTTATTATTTAAGAAATATATTTTGTAAGGCTATAGCTGCCATACACAGTGATTCCTCTGACAAATCTAGCAAAGTAAATTGAAAATCTGCTGGAAAGGATTCACCATTCTAGATGCCATTAAGAACATCTGCGATTCTTAGGGAGAAGTCAAAATATCAGCATTAACAGGAGTTTGAAAGAAGCTGATTCCTACTTTCATGAATGACTTCGAGGGGTTCAGGACTTCAGTGGAGGAATTTGCTGCAGCTGTGGTGGAAATACTAAGAGAACTAGAATTAGACATAGACCCTGAAGATAGGACTGAATTGCTGCAATCTCATGATAAAACTTGAATGGATGCAGAGTTTCTTCTTATGGATGAGAAAGAAAGTGGTTTCTTGAGATGGAATCTACTCATGGAGATGATGACGCTGTGAATATTGCTGAAATTACAATAAAGGATTTAGAATATTACATAAACATAGTTAATAAAGCAGCAGCAGCGTTTGAGAGGACTGACTCCAATTTTGAAAGAAGTTCCACTGTGGGTAAAATACTATCAAATGGTAGCACATGCTACAGAGAAATATTTTGTAAAAGGAAGTCAATCAGAGCTCCCAAGTACCTGGGACCACAGACAGGCACCACCACGCCCAGCTTTTTTTTTCTTTTCTATTTTTTTTTTTTTTTTTTTGTCTTTTTAGTAGATACGTGGTCTGGTTATGTCATGTTGCCCAGGCTGGTCTCAAGCTCCTGAGCTCAAGCCATCCACCCGCCTCAGCCTCCCAAAGTGTTGGGATTACAGGCATGAGCCACCATGCCCAGCCTTCATTGTTGTCTTATATTAAGGAATTGCCACAGTCACCACAACTTTCAGCAACCACCACCCTAATCAGTCAGCAACTGTCAACATTGAGGCAAGACCTTCCACCGGCAAGAAGATTAGGACTCACTGAAGGCTTAGATGATAGTCAGCATTTTTTGCAATAAATTATTATTTTTTTTTTTTTTCAAATGCAGAGATTCAAAGTTTATTGTTTTTTTTTTTTTTTTTTTTTTTTTTTTTTTTTCAGCTTACAAGAGAATTTATTCCACATATTCATCCATGAATATTTAGCAAGGCAACAATAACATTCAATGACACCCATGAGATACACAACTCAGAGAGCCCTCTCCCAGGAACATACACAATGCTTGATGTCAACGTTTTTTTGTTTTTTTGTTTTTTTGTTTTTTTATTATTATTATTATTTTTTTTTTATTTTTTATTTTTTTTAATTTCTGAAGTATTTATTGATCATTCTTGGGTGTTTCTCGGAGAGGGGGATATGGCAGGGTCATAGGATAATAGTGGAGAGAAGGTCAGGAGATAAACACATGAACAAAGGTCTCTGGTTTTCCTAGGCAGAGGACCCTGCGGCCTTCTGCAGTGTTTGTGCCCCTGAGTACTTGAGATTAGGGAGTGGTGATGACTCTTAAAGAGCATGCTGCCTTCAAGCATCTGTTTAACAAAGCACATCTTGCACCACCCTTAATCCATTTAACCCTGAGTTGACACAGCACATGTTTCAGAGAGCATGGGGCTGGGGGAAAGGCCATAGATCAACAGCATCCCAAGGCAGAAGAATTTCTCCTAGTCAGAACAAAATGGAGTCTCCTATGCCCACCCCTTTCTACACAGACACAGCAACAATCTGATCTCTCCTTCCTTTCCCCACACTTCCTCCCCTTCTCTTCAACAAAACCGCCATCGTCCTCATGGCCCGCTCCCGATGGTCGCTGTCTCTTCGGAGCTGTTGGGTACACCTCCCAGACAGGGCAGCCGGGCAGAGGCGCTCCTCACCTCCCAGACAGGGCGGCTGGGCAGAGGCGCCCCTCGCTTCCCAGACGGGGTCGCCCGGGCAGAGGCGCTCCTCTCCTCCCAGATGGGGCGGCCGGGCAGAGGCGCTCCTCACTTCCCCGACGGGGCCGCCCGGGCAGAGGCGCTCCTCGCTTCCCAGACGGGGCCGCCCGGGCAGAGGCGCTCCTCAGTTCCTCCCAGACCGGGTGGCAGCCGGGCAGAGGCGCTCCTCACCTCCCAGACGGGGCGGCCGGGCAGAGGCGCTCCTCACTTCCCCGACGGGGCGGCCGAGCAGAGGCGCTCCTCACTTCCCAGAGGGGGCGGCCGAGCAGAGGCGCTCCTCACTTCCCAGACGGGGCGGCCGGGCAGAGACGCTCCTCACTTCCTCCCAGATGGGGTGGCGGCCAGGCAGAGGTGCTCCTCACCTCCCAGACAGGGCGGCCGGGCAGAGGCGCTCCTCACTTCCCAGACTGGGCGGCCGGGCAGAGGCGCTCCTCACCTCCTAGACGGGGCGACCAGGCAGAGGTGCTCCTCACTTCCCAGACGGTGTGGCGGCTGGGCAGAGGTGCTCCTCCCTTCCCAGATGGGGCAGCCAGGCAGAGGCGCTCCTCACTTCCCAGACGGTGTGGCGGCCGGGCAGAGGTGCTCCTCCCTTCCCAGATGGGGCAGCCAGGCAGAGGCGCTCCTCACTTCCTCCCAGACGGGGTGGCGGCCAGGCAGAGGCGCTCCTCACTTCCCAGAGGGGGCGGCCGGGCAGAGGTGCTCCTCACTTCCTCCCAGACGGGGTGGCAGCCGGGCAGAGGCACTCCTCACCTCCCAGACGGGGCGGCCGGGCAGAGGTGCTCCTCATCTCCCAGACGGGGCGGCCGGGCAGAGGTGCTCCTCATCTCCCAGACGGGGCAGCCGGGCAGAGGTGCTCCTCACTTCCTCCCAGACGGGGTGACGGCCGGGCAGAGGCACTCCTCACCTCCCAGACGGGGCGGCCGGGCAGAGGCGCTCCTCACCTCCCAGACGGAGTGGTCAGGCAGAGGCGCTCCTCACTTCCCATATGGGGTGGCGGCCGGGCAGAGGCGCTCCTCACTTCCCAGATGGGGCAGCCGGGCAGAGGTGCTCCTCACTTCCTCCCAGACGGGGTGGCAGCCGGGCAGAGGCGCTCCTCACCTCCCAGACGGGGTGGCCGGGCAGAGGCGCTCCTCCCTTCCCAGACGGAGTGGCCAGGCAGAGGCGCTCCTCACCTCCCAGAGTGGGCGGCCGGGCAGAGGTGCTCCTCACTTCCTCCCAGACGGGGTGGCGGCCAGGCAGAGGCGCTCCTCACCTCCCAGACGGGGCGGCCGGGCAGAGGCACTCCTCACCTCCCAGAGTGGGCGGCCGGGCAGAGGCGCTCCTCACTTCCCAGAGTGGGCGGCCGGGCAGAGGCGCTCCTCACTTCCCAGAGTGGGCGGCCGGGCAGAGGCGCTCCTCACTTCCCATAGGGGGTGGCAGCCGGGCAGAGGCGCTCCTCACTTCCCAGATGGGGCAGCTGGGCAGAGGTGCTCCTCACTTCCTCCCAGACGGGGTGGCGGCCAGGCAGAGGCGCTCCTCACTTCCTCCCAGACGGGGTGGCGGCCAGGCAGAGGCGCTCCTCACCTCCCAGACGGGGCGGCCGGGCAGAGGCACTCCTCACCTCCCAGAGTGGGCGGCCGGGCAGAGGCGCTCCTCACTTCCCAGAGTGGGCGGCCGGGCAGAGGCGCTCCTCACTTCCCAGAGTGGGCGGCCGGGCAGAGGCGCTCCTCACTTCCCATAGGGGGTGGCAGCCGGGCAGAGGCGCTCCTCACTTCCCAGATGGGGCAGCTGGGCAGAGGTGCTCCTCACTTCCTCCCAGACGGGGTGGCGGCCAGGCAGAGGCGCTCCTTACCTCCCAGACGGGGCGGCCGGGCAGAGGCACTCCTCGCCTCCCAGACGGGGCGGCTGGGCAGAGGCGCTCCTCACCTCCCAGAAGGGGCGGCTGGGCAGAGGCGCTCCTCACTTCCCATATGGGGTGGCAGCCGGGCAGAGGCGCTCCTCACTTCCCAGACGGGGTGGCGGCCAGGCAGAGGCGCTCCTCACTTCCCAGATAGGGCAACAGGGCAGAGGCGCTCCTCACTTCCTCCCAGACGGGGCGGCCGGGCAGAGGTGCTCCTCATCTCCCAGACGGGGCAGCCGGGCAGAGGCGCTCCTCACTTCCTCCCAGACGGGGTGGCAGCCGGGCAGAGGCGCTCCTCACATCCCAGATGATGGGCGGCCGGGCAGAGGCGCTCCTCACTTCCCAGATAGGGCGGCCGGGCAGAGGGGCTCCTCACATCCCAGACGATGGGCGGCCAGGCAGAGACGCTCCTCACTTCCTAGACGGGGTGGCGGTGGGGCAGAGGCTGTAATCTTAGCACTTTAAGAGGCCAAGGCAGGAGGCTGGTAGGTGGAGGTTGCAGAGAGCCGAGATCACACCACTGCACTCCAGCCTGAGCACCATTGAGCATTGAGTTAGCGAGACTCCGTCTGCAATCCCAGCACCTCGGGAGGCCGCGGCAGGCAGATCACTCGAGGCCAGGAGCTGGAGACCAGCCCGGTCAACACGGCGAAACCCCGTCTCCACCAAAAATACAAAAACCATTCAGGCGTGGCAGCGCGCGCCTGCAATCCCAGGCACTCGGCAGGCCAAGGCAGGAGAGTCACAGGAGCCCGAGGCAGGGAGGTTGCAGCAAGCCGAGATCCCGGCAGTACAGTCCAGCTTCGGCAACAGAGGGAGACCGAAAAAAGAAGGAGAGGGAGACCGAAAAAAGAGGGGAGGGGGAGAGGGAGAGGGAGAGGGAGAGGGAGAGGGAGAGGGAGAGGGAGAGGGAGAGGGAGAGGGAGCTTTTTTTTTTTTTTTTGAGAATAAATTATTTTTTAAATAAGATGTGTACATCGTGTTTTTAGATATAATGCTATTGCACACTTAACAGATTGTAGTATAGGTAAACATGACTTTTATATGCACTGAGAAGCCAAAAAGATTATGTGACTCACTTTATTGCAATATTTGCTTTATTATAGTGGTCTAAAATCAAACAGGCAATTTCTCTGAGGTACGCCTGTACTTAGTTCCAGTTCTAAGCAAAGGTCTTTGGCAAGGAGGAGATTAGGTCCAATTTTAGGTTGTGAACTCTGATCCGCTAAAAATTTAATGAACCTTCTTTTTCCAACCTAACACTGAATGGCAAGCCAGCTTTCCCAACAGGATGTCTTTCGGTGAGGTAAATGGAGAGGTTTAAGGCTGGAGGAAATTTGAGGACTGCACAGAGGACTGTCCAGGAGATGGTTAAAATGGTACCCAAATGGGTACCATTATGCCACCTGCAACTCAGTGCCTTTGAAAAGCTATCTGTGAAGGGAAGTATGTTTTCCCATTAACTTCCATTAATAATTCCAAAGGTGCATCTATGAAAAATAGAGACAGTAGAAAAAGGTGACACTGTCAGAGCTTGGAGAATACTGTTCTTCAGGGAGTGTCTTACTGACAAAGATTCTGATGTTATTGCTAGGCAGTATAGCCCAAGTGTTAGGATTTTTTTTTTAACTCCCTAGGAGATTTCAAATTTCAGTCATAATTGAAATCATCTGATATACAACAGCGCATCTCCAACGTGAATAAACATACAGATAACCTGGGGATCTTATTAAAATGCAGATTCTGATTCAGGAGGTCTAAAGTGATGCCTAAGAATCTATGTTTCTAAAAAGTTCATGGAATGCCAGGGCTGCCGGTCTGTGAAACACACCTGGAGCAGAAACGCTCCAGTAGACAGCAACATGCAAGGGTGGCATTAATTTTATCAGAAAAACCCAGAGGGCAATTTGGAGACACAAAAAGTGGAACCTGTAGGAAACAGAAACAATGTTCTTTAGCTTTGGCAACTGTGAGATCACCTTGCAGGGAAATCCATGAGTGGAACTACATCTTCCTTGCTCTGTTTCCATAAACTCATCAAGCAACTACATCATTAAGCTGTTGTGATCCAAGTCAAACATTGTAGGGATGGGGAGAGAGCAGCTTCCTTTTATGAATAGAAACAATCTGGAGTGGGAAAGATGTATTCATCTCCTTTTCGTGTGGCACCTGCCTGCTACAAGCTGTAAACAACAGGGGAACTCATTTGGCACACTTTCCCTGCAGCGATTTGTCAGATGTCATAATTCCATGAATAAAAAGCCATTGGGAAAGAATAATGAATGTATTCCTAAGTATTGAATTTCTGTTTATCCTGATATCTCTTGAGTCTCAGCTTTTACCTGGATGCCAACATTCTTTCAATATTAATATTATTAAGCTTTCTGGAAAAAAATTTTTATTATACTTTAAGTTCTGGGATATATCTGCAGAAAATGCAGATTTGTTACATAGGTATACATGTACCATGGTGGTTTACTTCACGACAAACCTGTCATCTACATTAGGTATTTCTCCTAATGCTATCCTTCTCCTTGCCCCCCACCCCACAACAGGCCCCAGTGTGTGATGTTTCCCTCCCTGTGCCCATATGTTCTCCTTGTTCAACTCCCACTTACGAATGAGAACATGCAGTGTTTGGTTTTCTGTTCTTGGGTTAGTTCGCTGAGAATGATGGTTTCCAGCTTCATCCATGTCCCTGCAAAGGACATGAACTCATTCTTTTTTATGGCTGCATAGTATTCCATGGTGTGTATGTGTGACATTTTCTTTATCCAGTCTATCATTGATGGGCATTTGGGTTGGTTCCAAGTCCTTGCTATTGTGAATATTGCTGCAATAAATATACCTGTGTATGTATCTTTACAGTAGGATGATTTATAATACTTTGATTATTTACCCATTAATGGAATTGCAGGGTCAAATGGTATTTCTGGTTCTAGATCCTTGAGGAATTGCCACACTGGCTTCCACAATGGTTGAACTAATTTACACTCCCATGGACAGTATAAAAGTATTCCTATTTCTCCACATCCTCTCCAGCATCCGCTGTTTCCTGACTTTTTAATGATCACCACTCTAACTGGCATGAAATGGTATCTCATTGTGGTTTTGATTTGCATTTCTCCAATGACCAGTGATGATGAGCTTTTTTTCAAATGTTTGTTGGCTGCATAAATGTCTTCTTTTGAGAAGTGTCTGTTCATATCCTTCACCCACTTTTTTATAGGGTTGTTTTTTTCTTATAAATTTAAGTTTCTTGTATATTCTGGATATTAGCCTTTTGTCAGATGGATTACAAAAATTATTTCCCACTCTGTAGTTTGCCTGTTCACCCTGATGATAGTTTCTTTTGCTGTGCAGAAGCTCTTTAGTTTAATTAGATCCCATTTGGTTTTGTTGCCATTGCTTTTGGTGTTTTAGTCATGAAGTCTTTGCCCATGCCTATGTCCTGAATGGTATTGCCTAGGCTTTCTTCTAGGGTTTTTATGGTTTTAGGTCTTACGTTTAAATCTTTAATCCATCTTGAGTTAATTTTTGTATAAGGTGTAAGGAAGGGGTCAAGTTTCAGTTTTCTGCATATGGCTTGCCAGTTTTCCCAACACCATTTATTAAATAGGAAATGCTTTCCCCACTGCTTGTTTTTGTCAGGTTTGTCAACGATCAGATGGTTGTAGATGTGTGGTGTTATTTCTGAGGCCTCTGTTCTGTTCCATTGGTCTATATATCTGTTTTGGTACCAGTACCATGCTGTTTTATTTACTGTAACCTTGCAGTATAGTTTGAAGTCAGGTAGCGTGATGCCTCCAGCTTTGTTCTTTCTGCTTAGGATTGTCTTGACTATATGGGCTCTTTTCTGGTTCCACAGGAAATGTAAAGTAATTTTTTTCTAATTCTGTGAAGAAAGTCAATGGTAGCTTGATGGGAATAGCATTGAATCTATAAATTACTTTGGGCAGTACGAACATTTTCATCATATTGATTCTTCCTATCCATGACTGTGGAATGTTTTGCCATTTATTTGTGTCCTCCCTTATTTTCTTGAGCAGTGGTTTTTAGTTCTCCTTGAAAAGGTGCTTCACATCCCTTGTAAGTTGGATTCCTAAGTATTTTATTCTCTTTGCAGCAATTGTGAATGGGAGTTTGCTCATGATTTGGCTCTCTGTCTACCATTGGTGTATAGGAATGCTTGTGATTTTTGCCATTGATTTTGGATCCTGAGACTTTGTTGAAGTTGCTTACCAGCTTAAGGAGATTTTGGGCTGGGATGATGGGGTTTTCTAAATATACAATCACATCAACTGCAAACAGACAATTTGCCTTCCTCTCTTCCTATTTGAATACCCTTGATTTCTTTCTTTTGCCTGATTGCCCTGGCCAGAACTTCCAATACTATGTTGAATAGGAGTGGTGAGAGAGGGCATCCTTATCTTATGCCAGTTTTCAAAGGGAATGCTTCCAGCTTTTGCCCATTCAGTATGATATTGACTGTGGGTTTGTCATAAATAGCTCTGATTATTTTGAGATATGTTCCATCAATACCTAGTTTATTGAGTGTTTTTAGCATGAAGGGGTATAGAATTTTATGGAAGGCCTTTTCTGCATCTATTGAGATAATCATGTGGTTTTTGTCATTGGTTCCATTTATGTGATGGATTACATTTATTGATTTGCATATGTTGACCCAGCCTTGCATCCCAAGGATGAAGCTGAGTTGATCGTGGTGGATAAGCTTTCTAATGTGCTGCTGGATTCGGTTTGTCAGTATTTTATTGAAGATTTTTGCATCAATGTTCATCAGGGATATTGGCCTGAAATTTTCTTTTTTTGTTGTGTCTCTGCCTGGTTTTGGTATCTGGATGATGTTGGCCTCATAAAACGAGTTAGGGAGGAGTCCCTCTTTTTCTATTGTTTCGAATAGTTTCAGAAGGAATGGTACCAGCTCCTTTGTACCTCTGGTAAAATTCAGCTGTGAATCTGTCTGGTCCTGGGCTTTTTCTGGTTGGTAGGCTATTAATTACTGCCTCAATTACAGAACTTGTTATTGGTCTATTCAGGGATTAAATTTCTTCCTGGTTTAGTCTACGGAAGGTGTATGTGTCCAGGAATTTATCAATTTCTTCTACATTTTCTAGTTTATTTGCATAGAGGTGTTTATAGTATTCTCTGATGGTAGTTTGCATTCCTGTAGGATCGGTGGTGATCTCCCATTTATCATTTTTTATCATGTCTATTTGATTCTTCTCTCTTTTCTTCTTTGTTAGTCTGGCTAGCAGTCTATTTTGTTGATATTTTCAAAAAACCAGCTCCTGGATTCATTGACCTTTTTTTTTTTTTTTTGAGACAGAGCCTCACTCTGTCACTCAGGCTGGAGTGCAGTGGTGTGATCTCAGCTCACTGCAAGCTCCACCTCCTGGGTTCACGCCATTCTCCTGCCTCAGCCTCCCGAGCAGCTGGGACTACAGGCACCCGCCACCACGCCCATCTAACTTTTTTTTTTTTTGTATTTTTAGTAGAAATGGGGTTTCACCATGTTAGCCTGGATGCTCTTGATCTCCTGACTTCGTGATCCACCTGCCTCGGCCTCCCAAAGTGCTGGAATTACAGGCGTGAGCCACAGCACCCAGCCCATTCACTGACTTTTCGAAGGCATTTTTGTGTCTCTATCTCCTTCAGTTCTGCTCTGATCTTAGTTATTTCTTGTCTTCTGCTAGCTTTTGAATTTATTTGCTCTTGCTTCTCTAGTTCTTTTAATTGTGATGTTAGGGTGCTGATTTTAGATCTTTCTTGCTTTCTCCTGTGAGCATTTAGTGCTGTAAATTTCCCTCTAAACACTGCTTTAGCTGTGTCCCAGAGATTCTGGTACATTGTGTCTTTGTTCTCATTGGTTTCAAAGAACTTATTTATTTCTGCCTTAATTTCATTATTTACCCAGTAGTCATTTAGGAGCAGGTTGTTCAGTTTCCATGTGGTTGTGCAATTTTGAGTGAGCTTCTTAATCCTGATTTCTAATTTGATTGCACTGTATTCTGAGAGAGTGTTTGTTATGATTTCCATTCTTTTGCATTTGCTGAGGATTGTTTTACTTCCAATTATGTGGTCTATTTTAGAATAAGTGCTATGTGGTGCTAAGAAGAATGTATATTCTGTTGATTTGGGGTGGAGAGTTCTGTAGCTGTCTATTAGGTCCTCTTGGTCCAGAGCTGAGTTCAAGTCCTGAAAATCCTGTTAATTTTCTGTCTCATTGATCTGTCTAATATTGACAGTGGGGTGTTAAATTCTCCCACTATTATTGTGTCGCACTCTAAGTCTCTTTGTAGGTCTCTAAGAACTTGCTTTATGAATCTGGGTGCTCCTGTATTGGGTGCATATATATTTAGGATAGTTAGCTCTTCTTGTTGCATTGATCCCTTTACCATTATGTAATGCCCTTCTTTGTCTTTTTTGATCTTTGTTGGTTTAAAGTCTGTTTTATCAGAGACTAGGATTGCAACCCCTGCTTTTTTTTGCTTCCCATTTTCTTGGTAAATCTTCTTCCATCCCTTTATTTTGAGCCTATGAGTATATTTGCATGTGAGATGGGCCTCCTGAATAAAGCACACCAATGGGGCTTGACTCTTTATCCAATTTGCCAGTCTGTGCCTTTAATTGGGTCATTTTGCCCATTTACATTTAAGGTTAATATTGTTATGTGTTAATTTCATCCTGTCATTATGAGGCTAGCTGGTTATTTTGCCCAATAGTTGATGCAGTTTTTTCATAGTGTCAATGGTCTTTCTGTTTTGGTTTGTTTTTGCAGTGGCTGGTACCAGTTGTTCCTTTCCATATTTAGTGCTTCCTTCAAGAGCTCTTGTAATGCAGGGCTGGTGGTGACAAAATCCCTCAGCATTTGCTTGTCTGTAAGGGATTTTATTTCTCCTTCACTTAAGAAGCTTAGTTTGGCTGCATATGAATTTCTGGGTTGAATATTCTTTTCTTTAAGAATGTTGAATATTGGTCCCCACACTCTTCTGGCTTGTAGGGTTTCTGCAGAGAGATCCACTGTTAGTTTGATGGGTTTCCCTTTGTGGATAACCTGACCTTTCTCTCTTGCTGCCCTTAACATTTTTTCTTTCCTTCATTTCAACTTTGATGAACCTGATGATTATGTGTCTTGGGGTTGCTCTTCTCGAGAAGTATCTTTGTAGTGGTCTCTATATTTCCCGAATTTGAATGTTGGCCTGTCTTGCCAGGTTGGGGGTGGTTCTCCTGGATAATATCCTGAAGTGCGTTTTCCAACTTGGTTCCATTCTCCCTGTCACTTTCAGGTATACCAATGAAACATAGGTTTGGTCTTTCCACATAGTCCCATATTTCTTGGAGGCTTTGTTCATTCCTTTTCATTCTTTTTTCTCCAATCTTTTCTTCATGCTTTATTTCATTAAGTTGATCTTCAATCTCTGATATCCTTTCTTCTGCTTGACTGATTTGGCTATTTATATTTGTGTATGCTTCACAATGTTCTCGTGCTCTGTTTTTCAGTTCCATCAGGTCATTTATGTTCTTCTCTAAACTGGTTATTCTAGTTAGCAACTTCTCTAACCTTTTATCAAGTTTCTTAGCTTCCTTGCATTGGGTTAGAACATGCTCCTTTAGCTTGCAGGAGTTTGTTATTACCCACCTTCTGAAGCCTACTTCTGTCAATTTGTCAAACTCATTCTCCATCCAGTTTTGTTCCATTGCTGGTGAGGAGTTGTGATCCTTTGGAGGAGAAGAAGTGTTCTGGTTTTTAGAATTTTCAGCCTTTTTGTGCTGGTTTTTCCTCATCTTCGTGGATTTACCTACCTTTGGTCTTTGCTGTTGGTGACCTGTGGATGGAGTTTTTACATGGTCGTCCTTTTTGTTGATGTTGATGCGATTGCTTTCTGTTTGTTAGTTTTCCTTCTAACAGGCCCCTCTTCTGCAGATCTGCTGGAATTTACTGGGGGTCAACTCCAGACCCTGTTTGCCTGGGTATCATGAGTGAAGGCTGCAGAACAGCAAAGACTGCTGCCTGCTCTTTCCTCTAGAAACTTCATCCCAGAGAGGCACCTGCCAGATGCCAGCTAGAGCTCTCCTGTATGAGGTGTCTGTCGACCCCTCCTGGGAGGTGTCTCCCAGTTAGGAGCCACCAGTGTTAGGGACCCACTTGAGGAGGCAGTCTGTCCCTTAGCAGAGCTTGAGCACTGTGCTGGGAGATCCGCTGCTCTCTTCAGAGCTGGCAGGCAGGAACGTTTAAGCCTCCTGAAGCTGCGCCCATGGCCACCCCTTCCCCCAAGTGCTCTGTCCCAGGGAGATGGAAGTTTTATCTATAAGCCCATGACTGGGGCTGCTGCCTTTCTTTCAGAAGTGACCTGACCAGAGAGAAGGAATCTAGACAGGCAGTCTGGCTATAGTGGCTCTGCGGCGCAGTGGTGGGCTCCACCCAGCCCAAACTTCCAGGTACCTTTGTTAACACTGTGAGGGGAAAATCACTTACTCAAGCCTCAGTAATGGCAGACACCTTTCCCCCCACCAAGCTAGAGCATCCCAGGTTGACTTCAGACTGCTTTGCTGGCAGCAAGAATTTCAAGCCAGTGGATCTTAGCTTGCTGGGCTCCATGGGGGTAGGACCCACTGAGCCAGATCACTTGGCTCCCTGGCTTCAGTCCCCTTTCCAGGGGAGGGAAAGGTTCTGTATTGCTGGCATTCCAGGTGCCACTGGGGTATGAAAAAAAACTCCTGCAGCTAGCTCAGTGTCTGCCCAAATCGCCACCCAGTTTTGTATTTGAAACCCAGGGTTATTGTGGTGTAGCCACCTGAGGGAATCTCCTGGTCTGTGGGTTGTGAAGACTGTGGGAAAAGCATAGTATCTGGGCCGTAATGCACTGTCCCTCATGGCACAGTCCCTCATGGCTTCCTTTGGCTAAGGGAGGGAGTTCCCCGACCACTTGTGCTTCCCAGGTGAGGCAACACCCCACCCTGCTTCTGTTTGCCCTCCGTGGGCTACACTCACTGTCTAACCAGTCCCATTGAGATGAACCAGGTACTTCAGTTGGAAATGCAGAAATCACCTGCCTTCTGCGTTGATCTCACTGGGAGCTGCAGACTGGAGCTGTTCCTATTCAGCCATCTTGCCCGGGTATCTCTTTTTTTCTTTTTCTTTTTATTTTTTTTTTTTGAGACTGAGTTTCACTCTTGTCACCCAGGCTGGAGTGCAATGGCACAATCTTGGCTCACTGCAACCTCTGCCTCCTGGGTTCAAGCAATTCTCCTTCCTCAGCCTCCTGAGTAGCTGGGATTACAGGTGCCCATCACCACGTCCAGCTAATTTTTTTGTATTTTTAGTAGAGATGGGGTTTTGCCATGTTGGCCAGGCTGGTCTCAAACTCCTGACCTCAGGTGATCCGCCTGCCTTGGCCTTCCAAAATCCTGGGATTACAGGCATGAGCCACCATGCCCAGCCGAGAATTTTTATTTGATACATAAACACATGGTATCTTTGGTAAAGTAATACAAGAATAATATTTCAGATTTCCATTCTCCATAAATGTTTGTACCTAGCTTTAGCAGTTGTAACACTACTGAGGTTTTTTATGGCTTTTTTAAAACATTGGTTGAGATGGAAATATGGGTGCTGATTTTAATTTTCATATGACCAAATAAAGATGCATGTGACCTCAGGAGGTTTCTTCTGGGACAGCAGTCCCCAAATTTTTTTGTCCTATGGTTCCTTTTCATCCTTAAAAATTTCTGAGAATCCAATTTGCTTTTGTTTATATGGGTTATTTCTATTGATACTCTTTTAAAAACTAAAACTGAGAAAATTTAAAAATATTAGTTCACTTTAAAATAACAAAGCTTTACATGTTATCATAAATACTTTAGAGAAATTAAGTTTGTTTTAAAAAATAAAATTAATAAAAACAGTTGCATTTTAAAAATATTTTTGAAAATCTTTTTTGAGCCTGCCTTAATAGAAGACAGCTAGGATGTCATATCCGTTTCAGCATTTATGTTGTTGTGATACGTGGTATTAGTTAAAGCATATAAAGAAAATCTGGCATCTTAATATCTATGATCCAGAAAAGGAAGAGTATTTTAATATTCTTCCAGATAATTGTGGCTATCCCTCTTTTACACTCTTTTACACTACAGCAAAACTCAACAAGTGGTCCTTTCTGAAAGGTTAACTGTAATATGGAATAAGAAACCATATCAATGAACTTTTATTTTCTGTTATATTAAAATCCACTGTTCTTTCTTACTCTTTGAATGGATCTTTTACCCAGGCATAATTTTGTGACATTTGGACTATCTTGATTCCCTGAGTTACAGAGATCTCCCAAATGTTGGTGCATTTCATTATGTAATATGAAAAACACATTCATTAATATCCTTACCATTCTCATCAGAGAAGTCTTTATGTATTGGAAAATTATCAAGTTCATGGTGGCAAATACAAATTTTCCAAAACTCAAATTGTCACTTGCAAGCTCAAACTTTATCACTGGCAACAAATGCTATCAGTGTTCCTTAAAGTGACAGAAGCAATTTGTTCATTAAAAAAATAAAATTAGCCAACTAGTCACGTCTTAATACCAACAGTTTGTTCATTGGTCATTCTTTCAACTGAAAATGGTGTTCCAAGAAAAACGTGGTTAGTTCAACTCCACAAGTCCTTTTCCTCAAGATAACCATCATAACTCACATGCAGTAGAAGTGTTTTCTATGCATACTTTCCACTTAGTCACACAGTATTAAAAACATATATGCTCAATAGCCAAGATTTAGCAACAATAATTTATACTATTCTATTGAAGATCATATCAAGTAAAGCTGGCCTTTTGTGTTTTTTTTGTTTTTTTCATTTTTTTAATTTTATTTTATTATTACTACACTTTAAGTTTTAGGGTACATGTGCACAATGTGCAGGTTTGTTACATATGTATACATGTGGCCTTTTGTTTTTTAAACTGCAAGTGTGTGGCAATGACAACTAATGCAGTTTGAAACCACTTCCTTAATTTTTCCCAAGGCACCAGCCATGTTGCCTACCATTAATTTTGCACTACCATTATTATTATTATTATTATTTGAGATGGAGTCTCTCTCTGTCACCCAGACTGAAGTGCAGTGGTGCAATCTCTTCTCATTGCAACCTCCACCTCCTGGGTTCAAGAGATTCTCCTGCCTCAGCTTCCTGAGTAGCTGGGACTACAGGCACGCACCACCACACCTGACAAATTTTTGTATTTTTAGAAGAGATGGGGTTTTACCATGTTGGCCAGGCTGGTCTCAAACTCCTGACCTCAAGTGATCCGCCTACCTCAGCCTCCCAGAGTGCTAGGATTACAGGCATGAGCCTGCGCCCTGCCTTCACTGCCATTATTTGACCACAGAAAGGGTTTATATTTATGTTTTTCTTTTTTCTTTCCTTTTTTTTTTTTTTTTTTTGAGACAGAGTCTTGCTCTGTCACCCAAAATGACTGCTATCTTCTGCAATAGTGCCCTATGTAACACATCTGGGAAACGCTGTATTAAATAACCTCTTTAGTCCTTTCTACTTCAACATCCAATGAAAATTTATGGTTGCATCTATCTGCCATATTATCTCTTTGAACTGACATAACTTTAGGGCATGGAGAAATTTTACCAATTTTTATTAAGCTTCAATATTCTTTTCTATGACTTGTTAATCAAGTTTTTATTTACATCTGCAATGTCTAACACAGTGCCTGGAACACGATATGTGTTTTGAAAATGTTTACTCCTTTATATCTTATCACTCTTAAAAGAGAATTGGAGGCATACTTTTGCAAAAACACACACAATATGACAAATGCATTCTAAAACTCCAATCAAACAAAAAGGTACAGCATGAACAATTATAACTGGGTTGTAAATTTGACCACAAGCTTCCTGAAGTCCAAAGAAACATGAAATTTCAATCAGTCATTATAGAAAAGCCACATTATCGCCTGGGCGTTGTGGCTCATGCCTGTAATCCCAGAACTTTGGGAGGCCAAGGCAGGTGGATTACAAGGTCAGGAGTTTGAGACCAGCCTGGCCAGCATGGTGAAACCCCGTCTCTACTAAAAATACAATAAACTAGCTGGGCGTGGTGGCACGCACCTGTAGTCCCAGCTACTCAGGAGGCTGAGGCAGGAGAATTGCTTAAACCTGGCTGGTAGGGGTTGCAGTGAGCCGAGATCGCACCACTGCACTCCAGCCTGGGCAACAGAGTGAGACTCCATCAAAAATAAAAATAAAAAGCCACATTATCAACTTAAGTTTTAATAGGAATTGACCAGAAGATAAGTGAGGGTCATGTGAAATGATTCCAAGCCACAACCAGAGGTGAACTGAGACAGTTTAATAAATATTAGAAATAGACTTCTGTTCTAATTTATGACTAGTAAAATATAACTTTTCTATAATTTGACTATTTCATTGCTAATTTTTATAAAAGTTACTTCTGATTATACTTGCAAGGAGCCAAATTGTCTATGAAGTAATCTAGGGAGTTCTCTCTCTCATTTGTTGCATAAGTTAAAATCCTCTCATTATTCACTATGAAATCTCTAAACTCACAACAACACATGCCAATCATTCTAGAAGGATTAAAGTTGGTAAGGAAGCCTACATGTATTTATTCATATATTTATGTATTTGGAAATTGAGCATCTTCTGAGTACAAAACCACAGCGTATGTGGTATAATCACCTATGTAAGACCTTCATACTTGCTTCAAGTCAGGTATCCAGATAATATGTCATACAAATAATTTTTTTCCTAAAAAAAACAATAATACTTATAATACTTAAGAAGCAGCTAAAAGTAACCAACTTTTGCATTCAGTAGGGGCAAACTGTATTCAGTGCTTGGATAAGAATTCATATCAGGTATATGTGCTAATAAGCTTTGGTCTACACAATATAATATGAAGATGTGTAGAAAACATAAATGGATTTGAAGTGATTTAGGGGACAGATGAATTAGGTGTGGAGAGAAAAAAGAGGAAGATTACATGTTAAAGAAAGAAAGTATGAGTAACAAAACTGAGAACCAGGCTCTGTTTTCGTTTTGCAGTTACTAGTGAAGCAATCTTGAATAAACCTTTCAAAAACTTTTTCTCTCACGCTTCTAAACGTGAGTCCTTCACTACAACCAGGTGGTTATGCTCATGTCTTGGAAATTCAGGTTTAGTCTACCTAATCATTGTGGCTTTATTCAAGCTGGTCTCTATCAAAGAATAGTCTCTTCCATCCCTCTCCTCCCATTCAAAATTTGATCTATTCTCCAAGACAGTCAAGACAGAGTTCAAACTTCATGTCATACATGAAACCATCCTCAATATTTTGCATCTCATGGCATTTTCATCCCCCTCTTAATTCTTAGAGCATGTATAACATGTATACCATTAATTTAGAAAGTAATTCACAGACTTTGACTCTTAACTATTTGGTCATCAGATGTTACATCTCCCTATTTAGCTGCTATTAGCCTTACAATACTAAATTCTAGCATTCTCAGTCCCTGACACAATACTAAATACATACATGATAGTGGATCAGTAAGTACTTGTGGAATTTAATGGAAATTCACTGATCTATGAAAAAGATTACTTACTGCCTACCAATGATGAAGAGATATTTCTATTAACAAGACAGTCACTAGTTACCAAAGTGATTCTTAGACTATCTGATCATTACAAGCCTCCCAGCAGGCTGCATGAGTATCTTTAATAGGATGTTTCCCTCAAAATACTCTATCCGGACCTTCATTATTTTCACTTTGTCTTTTTATTAAGCACACCCACTAGGCTTTCTCACCCTGTCAATTGTCTGTGGTTCACTTACTCATGTAATAGAGCTGGACAGATCATAGTGAGTAATAAAATAATGTTATTTCCCATTTCACTGTGTTGTGCCCATTTTGTTGTGTCAGGAACTCATATATAGGGACATTATATTCATCCTTACTCACTAAGCTCTTTTCAATTTATAGTTCCATTGGTAAATAAATGAAAGTGTTTCACTATTGTCACAGCTGTTTTGGCAAATTATAATGTTTTCATAGATTTTAACATGATTTTGACTTGCTTATTTCAGAATAAAAATAATAATAATTTATATAGTGCAAAAAGAGCAGTTATTATACTAAGTCAGTGAAGGAGCCAGCCCATGTCATGAAAATCCTCATGGCATCTTGCTCACACATGGAAGTGCCCAGGTAGATTACATGTGACCCTGAAAAATCTGTTAGAAGCACATCACCAGGGTGACTAGAATCATCATGCTGGAACTGTGCAGCTTATTAATTCTTCTTAACTTTGCATGATGATACTTAATAGGTCTATTCTAATTCTTTCCTACATTTATATTGTTAGAGGATAAAAGGGAAGAAAAATATTTTAAAGAACAAACACATAGATTTGATTTGGCATCCCATATTCAATGGTCCTTTAAGATAATATACTTCAGTTAGCTTTTCCAAACAAGTATCATCCAAAAGGTTAACATGGGATAGATGTTAGATAAATAATGGACCTAAAGATCCAGGGATGACATTTTCTGAAGCTGGAAACAATCTGAGCAACAGGAAATTAAAGCGCCTGCATAGCAAAGACAATCCTAAGCAAAAAGAACAAAGTTGGAGGCATCACACTATCTGACTTCAAACTATACTACAAGGCTACAGTAACCAAAACAGCATGGTGCTGGCACCAAAACAGATATACAGACCAATGGAACAGCACAGAGGCCTCAGAAATAACACCACACATCTACAACCATCTGATCTTTGACAAACCTGACAAAAACAAGAAATGGGGAAAGGATTCCCTATTTAATAAATGGTGTTGGGAAAACTGGTGAGCCATATGCAGAAAGCTGAAACGGAATCCCTTCCTTACACTTTATACAAAAATTAATGCAAGATGGATTAAAGATTTAAACATAAGACCTAAAACCATAAAAACCCTAGAAGAAAACCTAGGCAATACCATTCAGGACATAGGTGTGGGCAAAGACTTCATGACTATAATACCAAAAGCAATGGCAACAAAAGCCAATATTGACAAATAGGATCTAATTAAACTAAAGACCTTCTGCACAGCAGAAGAAACTATCATGAGAGTGAACAGGCAACCTACAGAATGGGAGAACAGTTTTGCAATATATCCATCTGACAAAAGGTTAATACCAAGAATCTGGAAAGAACTTAAACAAATTTACAAGAAAAAAACAAACAACCCCATCAAAAGGTGGGTGAAGGATATGAATAGACACTTCTCAAAAGAAGACATTTATGCAGCCAACAAACATATGAAAAAAAAAAGCTTATCATCACTGGTCATTAGAGAAATGCAAATCAAAACCACAATGAGATAACATCTCACGCCAGTTAGAATAGTGATCATTAAAAAGTCAGGAAACAACAGATGCTGGAGAGGATGTGGAGAAATAGGAATGCTTTTACACTGTTGGTGGGAGCATAAATTAGTTCAACCATCGTGGAAGACAATGTGGCAATTCCTCAAGGATCTAGAACTAGAAATACCATTTGACCCAGCAATCCCATTACTAGGTATATACCCAAAGTATTAGAAATCATTCTACTATAAAGACACATGGACACATGTTTGTTGCGGCATTGTTCACAATAGCAAAGACTTGGAACCAACCCAAATGCCCAACAATGATAGATTGGATAAAGAAAATGAGGCACATATACACCACGGAATACTATGCAGCCATGAAAAAGGATGAGTTCATGTCCTTTGCAGGGACATGGATGAAGCTGGAAACCATCATTCTCAGCAAACTAACACAAGAACAGAAAACCAAATACCACACGTTCTCACTCATAAGTGGGAATTGAACAATGAGAACACATGGATATGGGGGCAGGGGCATCACACACCGGGGCCTGTCAGGGGTGGGGGGCTGGGAGAGGGATAGCTTTAGAAGAAATACCTAATGTAGATGACGGGTTGATGGGTGCAGCAAACCACCATGGCACTTGTATACCTATGTAACAAACCTGCACATTCTGCACATGTACCCCAGAACTTAAAGTAGAATATATATATATATATATATATTCCCTTTATAATTACCTTGAGACTTCATGTAATTGATCTAATTACACCCCCTATGTGAAGCATTCACATTGCCTTTTTATGACTGAAACCTAAACTTTAATGTTTTCTTCATGAATCATTGACGGCAGGCCCAAACTGAAACCCAGAAGAACTGCTGAGCTAAGAAATCTTCAACTCTGTCAGCTAATTCAGCAAAAAGAATTTACAACAAAGAATCCTTAAGGATGTGTGTGACTTGTCTGGTGCAGCATTTTCAGGACTGGGAGGAATCACACATCTCAAGGATCCACCCAGAATTCCTCAGGAGTTATATTTATCATCACAAATGGTCCTGCTAAAACACTGAAGACAGATGACTTGTAGCATAGTATTTTGTGATCTGTATTGAACAATCCATTTGATCAGAGATCTAAACTCAGAATTAGAGTTGCTGTAAATCTTTAATAATTACTAGAACCCTTCCTACCATTTATGATATGCTCTGTTTCAGATACCGAGCCCAATTAAATTGACATTAATGTCACCATTTTACAGATATCTGAAAATCAATGAAGTTAAATAACTTGCAACAGGTCACACAGCTAAAAATTAGAAAGAGACCAAAAGGAAGAGTGTGAAGTGAGGTGTAAGTGGAAAGAAGGACTAACATATAAAAGGTGTCATATGGATAATAAACATTTTATTCTTTATTCTGAGAACAATGTGATGCTACTGGAAGATTTTTAGAAAAAAAGAATGAGATGACATAGAATAGATGTGGATATGTCACTTGAGGGGCAAATGTAGTGGTCCAGATAAAAGTAGATAGTAGCTTGGACAAGAATGATGCTGGTGGAAAGGTTAAAAACAGGAACATTTGAGAGATATTCAGTATGATCACATTGACAGGAGTTGGTGATATATTGGATATGAAGAGTAAGGGAGAAGTAAGCATCAAGAACAACTCATGGGTTTCTGGCTAATAGAAATAGACTGATGAGAATATCCTTTACTGAGGTAAGGAGTACTGACTGTTGCATGGCAAAATTCTAAGCTCTGGGCTGGACATATTGAGTTTAAGATATGCTTGAGATATCAAGAGAAGTCAGTGGACAGTTGGACATAGGGGATTGAATTTAGATGGGAGGTCTTAAATGAAAATATACATTTGTCAGTCATCTGGGCATCCATGGTAATTAAAATATAGTTTGGGCTGAGATTTCTTAGGGGAGGAATATAGCATGAGGAAAAACGGGGTGGGGAGCAAGGACTATGCTTTGAGGAAGATGGGCACGCATGAAGCACACAGCAGAACTGGTCAGAAAATTTAAAATAACAAAAAAGTGTACAAGAAAAGCTGAGAGAAGAGATTATCTCAAATAGAAGCGTGTGGTTATCAGAGTCAGATCAGGTAATTGAGCTCTGACATTATTCATTGAATTCAGCTACATTGAAGACATTGGCGATGTTCACAAACGGTATTTTGGTAGATTGTTGAGGGAATAAGTTAGATTGCAATGGATTTGAGAGGAGTAAAAAAAATGGAGACAATGATTATAGACAACTCTTTCAAGAAATGTGGTTGTGAATAGGGAGAGGAGAAATAGGACAAAAACTTAGGAGGGTTATGTGAGGTTCAGGAATTTATTTTATCTAAGAGAGATTTAAACAAGTATAAGTGTGCATAGAAATGATCCATACTCATGGTGGAGGTGAAGACTGTGATCCACACGCCAAAGTCATTAATAAATGGACACCCAGAGGCTGCCAGATGACATAAACCAGGAAATAAAAAGAATGATAGAGCTGAATGGCATGAGTTTCAAAAGATTTTTTTCTTATAAAAGAGCAAGGGAGTGCTAAGTTGGAAGAAGCAAAGATAACAACAGTTTGTTTCATCACCAACCATAGGTTTGGCATGAGTAGTAGAAGAATAAATAGCAATACTTTGAGATAGCTATAAGAAATGCCCTGTCCTCAGAAGATGAGCTGGTTTCAGCGAAGGCAAGAAGGCCTTGGGAAAATTGAGAAGAGGTTAGGATACGAGGGCCTCTGTCTATTAGACCGTGAGATCCTTGAGATCAAGGATTCTGCCATATTGATGAGGTAGTTTAGACCTCTGGTTCTCAAAGCTTTAGAGTATATCAGAATCACCTGCAGGGCCTGCTAAAACACAGATCGCTGTGTCCCACCCTCAGAGTTTCTGATTTACAAGACTTCAAGTGAGCTCAAGAACATGCATATCCAACAAATTCCCAGGAGATGCTGATGCTGCTGTCTGGGAATCACATTTTGAGAACTCCTGGGATAATCTATGCTGTGTGATAACAAACCCTGAAATCCCATCGGCTTAATAAAAGTGTATTTTCACTTATTTGAAGTGTAACTGGGTAGCTCTCCAGGGCAGTCCTCTTCTAAGCAGAAATCCAGGAATCTAGGTTGCTCCTCCCTTGTAGTAATGCCATCTGGAACTTGTGGCCTCTAAGGTCAAAAGGCAAGGGAAGAGAGACATGGAGAGTCACTTGAGATGTTTTCAGCAGTCAGGACTGGAAATGGTTTTATTATCTCTGCTCTGCTCCTATTGATGAGAACTTAGTCTCATGGTTCAAACATCACTGCAAGGGAGACTGGATGTAAATGTAAAGGAGAGAACATGAATGTTTTGTGAACATTAATCATCTCTGTCAGGGCATCTTCTGTCTCTAACTTCAGCAGAGGGAATGATACCAGTTAAGATCAAGAGGTCAATGTATATTGCCTGCTTCAATAAATGGAATAGAATTTAATAGTTATTTACTAAAACCTGGGTTTTAGCTTTCCTTCAGACAAAGCACCCCTGACAACTAACCGCTATTACCTACTCATATCCCCAACACACACACACACACAAATCACGGCCTCCTCTGAGTTATCTTTTCTCACCTTGCCAGGCTTGACTTTTCATTGCTACATATGGGACATTCATAGATTGAAGTGATATGCACATGCTGAAATGGAAAAGGAAATTACACTGATTAAAAAAGCAAGGCTATTTCAAGTTCACTCCCCTTTGCTATGAATTCAAACATTTGAAGTAGAGTATTGGGTTCAACAAGCAGCCTTATTTTTGAGAAGGCTATACCCTTGGGATGCTCCACTTCCTGTATTACCTTCAAGGTCTTCATTATATTCTAGGGCTGGAGATGGCCGAGTGACAGGAGAGCTGACAGTTCTATTAGCCATAGAGGGAGGACAGGTCAATCAAGACTTCTCACATCTCTAGATAATAAACTGGGTTTCCAAAAGTAACCCAGATTCCAGCAGGACGGGCTGCAAAGTCTTGTTACAAGATGAAGTGGGCTCTTCAAGAGAAGCTTTTACCTCTAATATCCTCCAGCACCCACTTGAAATAGAAAGCATTAGTCTCATTTCTAACATGCTTCCTGCCAACCTCTGGTAGCACCTAGTGCAGAGTACAGAAATACAAACAAGAGAAAGACAGCAATTTTCTGGGCTCCATAGTGCCAGGAGAGCAAGCTTTATCCTCTACCACTGTGGCCTTGCAGAAAGGAAAAGATGATGTGATGGGTACTTGAGGTAAACAGACATTTTGATTTCAATCCATGGAGATGAAAGAGGTAACGTTTTAATCTTATTTTCATCTCATTTGCATCTTATTTTTTTATCTCCAATTGAAGCACAAATCTCAGAATGCTTAATAATTACTTTGTGTGACAGGCACATCTCTTTTAGGAAAAATGAGAAAACTAAGGAAAAAAAATGAAAGAAATTCCAATGAGGAGTAAAAAGTGTACTTATTATTCAGTGTCTCAATATAATTGATATAATGGAGAAGTTTCAACAGTTAGATAGATGTTTTCTTAGAAATATTTTCACAGCATATCATATACGAAAATTACATTAAAACATGTAGTACCTAGCTGCTGCTTTGAATGTTTGCACAGTACAAATATGTTTAGCCTCAAGTTTTCATGACAGAGACCAAAGGAACAAAAAGTTAGTTTCTTAATTATTGACCTTAGTGAGATGCCTTTCAAAAGGAGGCTGAGACATTTGTAATAACTGTCACTGAATTCACTTTTCAGACATAAAACTGTGCTGAGACTTACACAAACATGATCTGCATTCAGATTTCTACATATCTTGGGAAATGATTGGCTGAATAATATTGTATTTGTAAAATGTCATTGTGGCTTAAGAGCCAGTCCACAGGGAGGAGAAGTTGTTTCAGCATCAGCAATGAATGCCTTATTTTTTTATATGCTGCTGTAGAGATCTGAGATCCAGAGCTGTCCAGTCTCCATCAACATGCAACATTCCACAGATCAGTGTTTATTAAGTCGCTTTTAAAGAGACAAAAATGATATTGTTCTAGGATCAATTCTGCACTCAGTCTGTAAATGCAGTCGTCCCTCAGTATCCATGGGGAATTGGTTCCAGGACCCCCCTCGAATACCAAAATCCACGGATGCTCACATTCCTTAGATAAAATGGGGTAGTATTTGCATATACCCTATGTACATCTTCCCACGTACTCTAAATCATCTCTAGATTACATTTAATACATAATACAATGCCTATATATCACTTCATTCACCTGGAATCAACATAGTGCTTGGCATATGGCAAATTCAAATTTCGCTTTTTGGACCTTTGTGGATTTTTTTAATATTTCAAAAATATTTAAAAGATTTGTAAAATCTGCAGTTGGTCACACCCATGCAGTTGGATAGGAACCTGTGGATCTGGAGGGCTGACTGTATTTATTGGAGGGCTATTATGTTCAATAGAAATACTTCTACATAATTTTCTACAATACTTAACCAAATATAGAGAAAAGCGAAAGCATGAGCCTAGGAACCATAGTTCAGATTTCAGAACGTAAATAGTGAGAGCAAGTTTAAGAGATAAATATATGTGAAATTGTATTGTAACTTATTCAAAACCTATGTGGTATAATGGTAGGGTTTTTATGGATTTTTCAAATGCGAGACTTAAGTTTCTGTATCATTCTATCATTTTCTATCTGTGGATCACAGAAAAGTTACTTAAGCTCACTGAGCCTCAGTTTCCTTATCTGTAAAAGAAACATAATATTATTTACCTGTAGAGCTGACATGAGAATTAAACGAGATATATGAAAGAGCCTAATGTGTCATAAATGTTCAATAAATGGTAGCCATAACTGAGCTATATTATCATTCAGCCTTCTGTGAACAGGTTATATTATATTAATATATTAATTACATATATTATATTTATATATATTAATATATATTAAATGCTGCTTATCGGCCAGGCATGGTGGCTCACATCTGTAACCCCAGCATATTGGGAGGCTGAGGCAGGAAGAGTGCTTGAGCCCAAAAGTTGGAGACCAGCCCAGGAAACACAGGGAGTAGATACCTCATCTCTACAAAAAATAAACAAAATTAGCTGGGCATGGTGGGACATGCCTGTTGTCTCAACTACTTGGGAGGCTGAGGTGGGAGGATGGCTTGAGCCTGGGAAGTCAAGGCTGCAGTGAGCCAAGATTGTGTCTCAAAAAAAAAAAGAAAAAAGAAAAGAAATAAAAATTATTTTTATCAAAAAGGATGTGATTTCTGAAAAGAAAGCTTTGTTTATAAAAATTTTTAAAGGATTTAAAAAAATTTTTAAATGACCATACATTTGTTTAACAGTTAACATCAAACATATATTAGCTTGTAAGTATCTATTAACCTAGAAAGCTGGTTTATGTTCCAAAGTAAATGTGGATGAAAAATAAGAGAAAATTAATTCCGATTTGCTATTTCATTATACTTTCTATTGGATGTTTGGATTTTTAAATTTCCATTGACCTTTAAACTGTTCATGTATCACAGGGCACATTTTTAAATGTTCTTTTGGACACATCTCTAGACAATTTAAAAGAAACAAGCTAATCCTGGATATCAACTACAGCACACACATTGAAGTTTACCAAACACCATATAAGGGAAAGGTGATTCCTGAGTCATAGGGTCTAAAGAATTGTAGACATGAAAGTTATTTTAAAAGTTGGTCATTTTTAATTAGTTCCTGTAACATCATTTATCATGGTAAAGTGTGAGAGACCTGTTCATGAATATTGGAATTTGAAGTTTGCATTTATAGATAACATAGGCTTTTTCTAACTGGTCAATTGTCTACAAGTTATTTGTCACAAGGACTAGACACACATTCTTATAGCTCTCAAAAATATTCATTTCTAGAAGGTCATAGTCACAGTTCCTTAAAAGAAAAATGTTAAAAGACACGTATTATTAAAAAATTAATATGTCTTTTTCCCAATATGAAGTTCCTGGATTTCATTTGCCACACTGTTCAATGAGTTAAATGTCAGAAATCAGTAACAAAGCCTAAATGTTCCATGCCATCTCTGACAACAGTGTAAATTAAAAGGCTGTCAAGTTATTTAGTTTTAAAGATGAAGGTAGACTTCCTGGCAGTCACATTTTCCATCACTGATGACTCTGACCATATCCAAAGAGGATATGAACTAACAAAACCCAGACAGGGAAGGAAGGAGAAGGACAAAAGGAAGTGAAAAGCATAATGAAAAACAGAAAAAGAACAGTTTCCATAGCAGGAATAGAAGTAATGGAAGTAAATAGTTATTTTTCCAACTACCTTGAATATAAAGAGAATTCAAGAAAATCAGAAATTTTTTTTTCAGTAAGATACGATAAATAAACAAAAAGACACCCCTTCAGAATCAGCTGTTTTTAACTTAAATGCAATTGTCCTTGTGGGGAAAAACACACTCTAAGCAAATGTTTTCAAACTGCATTATAAATACAGATTATATTTCATGTCTTAGTGTTAGGAGTGGCTGAGTAAGCCTGCTAGACATTTGGCTCTCCTACCCAATCCAAGCAGTGGTACCAAGGCAGCAGCTCTGATGAAATGATTTGAGAATGAAAGGAGGATTTGGGAAACTAATTGGATTTCTTATCTAATTTGTCCTTTTGGAAATAAATGAGTCTCATTTCTTTCACGAAAGTGAATTCTAGAATTAGGATTCATTTATGCTAATTTCTGTATAGATATCTGGTTGTGCTATTTTTATATACAATATCATATCTGTATATTTTCCTATAAAAATACTAAAATGAACAACCACACAAGCAAAGATTAGTGTTAATCTGTTCAGATGACAAATTCCTATAGAGGATAAAGACTAATACTTGACGGTATTTATACTGTTACAGTGAGATACCATTAAAATAGATGGATTTAGAATACTGCTGTTAAAATATGCTCCCTAAATTGTAATTCAATACAGTAAAATTTCTGATTCAATAAGGCCCAGTGTGACTGTCAGGTAACATTACCTTGTAATGGATTCCACTACATACACGTTTATCCACACATGCACATTAATAAATGTATAGGCAAAATGCCATGTTTTGAAAAATTGTGAACAGTAAATAGCATTCATTTCTGATCTATTATTAATTTTTTTTCTTCTGTAGCTGTCATGTATAACTAGCCTGTTTGCATTATATGAGCATTCCCCAGAATACAATATTTAAGAAAGAATTCTACAAATCCAAGATAGCAGTGTCCACAGGTCCTAGCTATATGGTATATACTTGTCCTTTGAGTTACTCCTTGCTTAAAAAAACCAGAGTGGTTTCCAGCACAGACACAAGATGGGACAACTCCTAATGCACGTCCCTTCTTGGGTACTTTCTAGGTAACTGACATTGTCCAGCAGGTGTATATTTCTTCTCATTTGAGAGTCAAACGCAGAAGCTAGCATTGATTATGAATATGTGACAGAAAGAACATAGTAACATGTGCAATGAGTTCAACCAAAAAAAAACCCTATATATTCTTTCTGGGTTATGTGGTACTTTCACATGCTTAACAATACCATAGATACCATTCTATAGTTTGCATAGGTTTAAGGTGATTCCAGACCCATCGTCTTCTGCTTCCCCTTCCATTCCTTTCCCTTCCCTAGAAATTTAGTTCTAAAGCCATTAGATAGGACAGAATAACATAGGTGTCCAGACCAGGACGGGGACAGGAGGCACAGTGGTCCACAGCAGGTATCAGAGCCCAAGGAGGATGAGGAAGGTATATGTGTCAGAAAGGACCCTGTGTGGGGTGTCAGAGCCAGAGCTGGGTAATGAACACTGGAACATGCCCAATGAAGGGTGTGATAGCTGTGATAAGAAATTGGTGACTTTTGGGAGAACTGATCAAATAAAAAATACATTAAGCATAGTGGGTACCAGGTGTCTCCCTGTCAGAAAAGGGAACTACCAGTATGAAAAGAGAAGGAACGAGCATGAGGCCTGTGGTGTTGGATTGGAAGGTATCAGGGTGAACTCATAGTTTTATGTGTGTGTGAGTATGTGTGTGTTTTCATACAGAAATAGATATACATAAAAATGTGTGTATACATGTATGTATTCACACACACACGTATATTCTCTATCTCTGTCTACTGATATTGCAATCCCAGTAGCAAGGACCATACGAGCACTCAAATCTAAATACCATTCTTCACTGAAAGAAATGAGAGCTCCCTGGAAAAGTGGCTAATTCCAGGGCCAGAGCAGGGAAAACATGAAATGAGCTGGGGGAACATCCTGTTGTGCCAGAAAACAAGAAAATGCTCACAGAATGAATGAGATATTTCAAAAGAATCCAGAAATCATCCTGAAGGGGTTCCCACTGGTCAAATCTAAGACAATTGGGTCGTTAAAATACTTAATGGTAATAATGAATTAAAATGCATTGAATTAGGAAACCCTAAGAAAATCGAGTTTTAAATAAATACGCAAGCAAATTGAAAGTATAATATTTACATATTTTTACCATTTCACAACAATGTCCTACAAAATATTTGCTAATTACAGAGGAAAAAAGAATAAGATTGTGAGGAAACCTGGCAGAAACTACTTTAATCAAGTGATGAAAGTGAACATCATCAGTAATGGAACCGATCAGAATTGGTGCCATGCGCGAGGATGCAATGAGAAAAAGCCTGCATCACTTCTGTGATGTTCCTGCAAAAGATGTATAATCAGAATCTAATCATGAGAAAACATCAGACAAACCTAAATTCAGGAATATTCTCCAGAAACAATGACTTGTAACCAAAAATAGCAAAGCTGTGAAAGTTAAAAAACAAAACAAAACAAAACAAACAAACAAAAAAAACAACTAAGGAAGTGCTCCAGAGGGAATGAGCCGAAAGAGACTTGATACTGAATGCAACCTGTGATTCCGAACTGGATTATTTTGCTATAAAGTACATTATTAGGACATTTGGTGAATGGAGCCTGAAGGTAAGATGGTCATACTTCATTCATGTTAACTTCCTGACTTTGATGGTTGTTATGGCTGAATCGTATCCTTCTCCCCAAATTTACATGTTGAAGCCTAACACCCAGCACCTCAGAAGTGACTGTTTTTGGAGATAAGGTCTTTAAAGAGGTGACAGAGTGGGCGGTCGCAGTGGCTCATGCCTGTAAACCCAGCACTTTAGGAGGCTGAGGCGGGCAGATCACGAGGTCAGGGGTTCGAGACCAGCCTGGCCAACATGGTGAAACCCCTTCTCTACTAAAAATACAAAAATTAGCTGGGCATGATGGCAGACACCTGTAATCCCAGCTACTCAGGAGGCTGAGGCAGGAGAATCATTTGAACCCAGAAGGCGGAGGCTGCAATGAGACGAGATTGTGCCATTGCCCTCCAGCCTAGGCGACACGGTGAGACTCCGTCTCAAAAAAAAAAAAAAAGAAGTGACAAAGTTAACATGAGGCCATTGGGTGGGCCCTAATCCAATCTGACTGGTATCTTTATAAAAGTAGGAAATTTGGACACAGAGAGAGAGATATAAGGAGTGCCATGTGAGGACACAATGAGAAGGCAGCCATCTGCCAGCCAAAGAGAGAGACTTCAAGGAGAAACCAAAGCTGCTGACCCATTGATCTTGGACTTCCAGCCTCCAGAACTGTGAGCAAAATAAATCTCTGTTGTTGAAGCCACCCAGTCTGTGATACTTTGTTATGACAGCACTTTCAATTTAATATAATGATTATATTGTTGTTATGTAAGAGACTTCTTGTTTGAAGGAAATTAAAGAAACAGGAGTGATGAGGTTTTAGGTTACTAGCTTATACTTAAGTGCTTCAGGAAAAAATATTCTTTGAAATGGACTTACAAATTTTCTGTAAGTTTTTTATTGTTCCAAAATACAAATATAAAAATATATATTACAACTTAAAAGTCCCAAAAGAAGTGTTTGCAGAGTTAAGAGAAGAGCAGAAAGGATAAACTCCGTACTGTTTTTGACACACTCACACAAATGTTTTCCAGGTCACTGCCAATGACAGGTTGAGTGGAAATGGGTTTAAACTGAAAGATTAAATATATGAGTGAACAGCAGACTATCACAAGGACAAAAAACCAAACACCGCATGTTCTCACTCATAGGTGGGAGTTGAACAATGAGAACACATGGACACAGGAAGGGGAACATCACACACTGGGGGCTGTTGTGGGGTTGGGGGAGGAGGGGAGGGATAGCATTAGGAGATATACCTAATGCTAAATGACGAGTTAATGGGTGCAGCACACCAACATGGCACATGTATACATATGTAACAAACCTGCACGTTGTGCACATGTACCCTAAAACTTAAAGTATAATAATAATAAAAAAAGAAATATAAAAAATAAATAAATATATGAATGAAAATATATATCTCCTTAAATAGAAATGCTTTTACACTGTTGATGGGAATGTAAATTAGTTCAACCATTGTGGAAGACAGTGTGGCAATTCCAGAAATACCATTTGACTCAGCAATCCCATTACTGGGTATATACCCAAAGGAATATAAATCATTCTACCATAAAGGCACATGCACACGTATGTTAACTGCAGCACTATTTACAATAGCAAAGACATGGAACCAACCCAAATGCCCATCAATGATAGACTCAATAAAGAAAATGTAGTACATATACCCTATGGAATACAATGCAGCCATAAAAAAGAATGAGATCATGTCCTTTGCAGGGACATGGATGAAGCTGGAAGCCATCATCCTCAGCAAACTAACAAAGGAATAGAAAACCAAACACCATATGTTCTCACTCGTAAGTGGGAGTTGAACAATGAGAACACATGGACACAGGGAGGGGAACATCACACACTGGGGCCTCTCATGGGGTGGGGGTCAAGGGGAGGAAGAGCATTAGGACAAATACCTAATGCATGCGGGGTTTAAAACCTAGATGACAGGTTGATAGGTGCAGCAAACCACGATGACACATGTATACCTATGTAACAAACCTGCACGTTCTGCCATGTATCCCAGAACTTAAAGTAAAATAAAATTTACATTTAAAAAAAGAAAATACATATCATCTCCTTTTAATAAAAGAGGCTCTAAAGGCATTGATTGATTGATCGATTGACCTGGTCTCACTCTGTTGCCCAGGCTGGAATTCAGTGGGGCAATCACTGCAGCCTTAATCTCCTTGGATCAAGTAATCCTCCTGCCTAAGCCTCCCCAGTAGCTGAGACTACAGGCACCAGTCACCACATCTAGCTAATTTTTAAAAATTTTTAGTAGAGACAAGGTCTCACTATGTTGCCCAGACTGGTGTTCAAGCAATCCTCCCACCTCAGCCTCCCAAAATGCTGGGATCACAGGCATGAGCCACCATACCCAGCTGCTCTAAAGGCTTTTACAAGTAGAAATTTCCATAAACTTTATTTCTATATTTAACTGATTTAAGCATCTGCCATCATGCTCTGTAACACTGTGGTTTCAATAGATTTCTATTCACAAACTCAATCTTGTGAGGCTTCCCAATTATGTAAGCAGTACAAATGGAGTTACTCTGGATAAAATAATGGTTCTGGATGAAAAAAAGTCAAGTTTACTCACCCTCCCTTCTCCTTCTCTCATGAGCTCAGGAATTGTGGGGTGCCTACTAAGTTTGTATTTCAATGAGGGCTCCTCTGGCTCTTTAGAAAGAGTGGTGTAGGTTTTAGGTCTTTATCCCCCCATAGACACACACACACTCATACCAGGATTTCCTTAGCATGCATATGGGTCAGAGGAGAGCCATGGCAAAAGGTTCTTGCCATGCTGGCAAGAAGATGGCACTGACATCTGGATGCTCTGGCACTTCAGGGTTAGCTTTATAGCCATTTCAAGGCTGCACATTTTTTCTGGAGTCCAGACAACCTCCAAAGCAAAGATTATGCTGTAATATCTGTCTAGACTGAACCAGAATACTTCTAAACCTACCTTCAGGAGCTGGGACACTCAAGCATTGAGGGGATTGGTGTGTGTTGAAAAAGTAAGATAAAAAATTGAACTGCTGGACCCAAGAGCATCTAGACTAGAGTTGGCACCCAGAAAGCTTCTAGCATAGCAATGGGTTCCTTGAGACTATCCTCTCCTGTCCCCCATAGCCTGCACCCCTTTAACACAAAGTCAGGATCTCCACGGTAAACTGCATTCTTGTTCAAAAATATTCATTGCTCCTGTTTGGGCAAAGATTACACTTTCCCACCCCCACTGATGTCAGGTTTGGTCTTGTGATTTCCTTTCAGCCAATAAAAAGTGCCAAAGTGACTTGTGTTACTCCTGGACAGGAGCCAGCACATGGCTTGCTGTCTTTTTCCCCCTCTGTCACAAAGCTAGCAATGATCCAGGTAAAGCCTACTACACCTGCCTGACCCCAGAATCAAGATTATGGGGAGCAGATTTGTAGTTTACCCATTGATGAACCCGTTTATGCTATCAATGTAGTGTGGAAGAAAAATAAATCTTTAGGCTATAGCTTTGAGGTTTTGGAGAAGTTTGTTAACATAGAAAACCTAGACCATTTTGACTAATACAATACCCTATTACCCAGTGTCATTTCATAAAAGCAAACAATTGATTAAATACTTTTCAAATATTTAGATGGATTATCAAATATTTGGTTTTAAAGATACCTTGAAAAAAATTGTGTCATATTGCTTTGTGTCTATCAAATGACTACTTGCTAGATAGGTAAAGGTAAAACAGTTTGTAGACCCACAATTTGAGGTCACGAACACCATTTTAAAAATATACATCCATACAGGGCTTTTCTTTTAACCCATCAGACAGTGCATGCTAATTTTTTGCCCTTCCTTTATATCACGTATTACATTATCCACAGACCTTAGAGACACCTGTCCCCAACCACAAGTACCTGGGGATTGTAAGATTCTGTGCCACCTAGAGACTCATGATTTGAGCTATTTCTCACTCCTAGAAAAACTTTAAAGAACCAGAAAGTTCAAGCTCTACTGCAAGCCTCCATCTGAGAACATCACATTCAAAGGACCCTTGTTGATAAATTATGCCATCTCAAGCAGGAAAGAGAGTAGTCTGGGCTACTCCTATTTTTGGCTAAGAAAGAGATCTGATTCTGACAATCATCCTTCTGGAAAATGACTTTTCTACTATACCAAATTATTTCGCAACCTACTCATCTGACAAAGGGCTAATATCCAGAATCTACAATGAACTCCAACAAATTTACAAGAAAAAAACAAACAACCCCATCAAAAAGTGGGCAAAGGACATGAACAGACACTTCTCAAAAGAAGACATTGATGCAGCCAAAAAACACATGAAAAAATGCTCACCATCACTGGCTATCAGAGAAATGCAAATCAAAACCACAATGAGATACCATCTCACACCAGTTAGAATGGCAATCATTAAAAAGTCAGGAAACAACAGGTGCTGGAGAGGATGTGGAGAAATAGGAACACTTTTACACTGTTGGTGGGACTGTAAACTAGTTCAACCCTTGTGGAAGTCAGTGTGGCGATTCCTCAGGGATCTAGAACTAGAAATTCCATTCGACCCAGCCATCCCATTACTGGGTATATACCCAAAGGACTATAAATCATGCTGCTATAAAGACACATGCACACGTATGTTTATTGCCGCATTATTCACAATAGCAAAGACTTGGAACCAACCCAAATGTCCAACAATGATAGACTGGATTAAGAAAATGTGGCACATATACACCATGGAATACTATGCAGCCATAAAAAATGATGAGTTCACGTCCTTTGTAGGGACATGGATGAAATTGGAAATCATCATTCTCAGTAAACTATCGCAAGAACAAAAAACCAAACACCGCATATTCTCACTCATAGGTGGGAATTGAACAATGAGAACACATGGACACAGGAAGGGGAACATCACACTCTGGGGACTGTTGTGGGGTGGGGGGAGGGGGGAGGGATAGCATTGGGAGATATACCTAATGCTAGATGACGAGTTGGTGGGTGCAGCGCACCAGCATGGCACATGTATACATATGTAACTTACCTGCACATTGTGCACATGTACCATAAAACCTAAAGTATAATAATAATAATAATAAAAGAAAAAAAAAATAAAAATAAAAATAAAAAAAATAAAATAAAATAAAATAAAAATAAAAATAAAATATATATATATACCAAATTATAATAAAACAAATTTCTAAAACTCAACAGTAAGACCTAGGCAGTGTCCTACTCTTGTTTTAGCAAATCTTTTTAAAAAAATTAATAAAAATAGGAAAACTGTGTAACCATGACTATAAACCAAGCAATTGGAGTTCTTCCACTGGGAAGAATTTGTTTTTCTTTTAGTGAACTGGATGTTAATTCCCAAGATAATAATTTGGAAGTTTAGGACAGGAGGTGACAGATTGTCCCTCAATGGCTCAGAGGGGTAATTTGGCTAACATAATCTTGTTAATGAAGCTGGAATTTCACCAAAAATAATAGCTCAGCTCTGCCAGGGGTTGATAGAAATTCAAAAGGCCAGGCTAATGTTTTTAATTTCTGTAAAACAATATTTCTCAAACTTTATTTCTTAGAACAGTATTATCCTGAAAGTTATTAACTAGAATTATGTGAGAAAAAGATGTTAATAAGTATTCTGTGAAAAATATTCAAATAAATTAGTGAAATGCCTAATATTATATCATCTTCTCTTTTTTTCTGATGTACATTAGCATATTAAAGATCCTGAAAAATAGTGCAATAAAGAAATTTGTTTTACATCATTTAACCAAGTGATTCACAAACTTACAGGGAGCACCATACAATATCCTTTGGAACTAGTAATTTTCTATAATTTGATAAGCTCCCTTGGAACTAGTAGTTCTTTGTAACTTGATCTAAAATATCAAATCTGTATAAACACCACAAGATGGTCACCCAGTTAGAACTGAATTTTCAAAACTGTCTCCAAAGTCCTCAGGGGTGATCAGACTCTGTCTGACAAAGATATACCAGTCTGAAGAGACACAGTTTAGAGCAAATGTAACCCACATGATATCAGGCATGAAATGGTTAAACAGAAATACTCCTAAACTATTCCTGAGGCACTGCAAGTAGTGAGTGTTTAGAGGGGTTACATAGGAAGTATCATCTGGCTAGGCAAATAGTAGATGCATTTTCAACTTCAATTCCAATTTGCAAATGTTTCTTCCAGCCAAGATTTATACCCTCTGCTACCACTCTCAACCCCCAGCCATCACCACCATGGTATACAGAAGAATGCAGATCCAACAGAAAGAGCATAGATTTAGAGCTCTCAGATTAAAGATACAAACATCTACAGCCCCACAAAGCCATCCCTGGGGTTCCTAGGCAAAGACTAGTCACATGATCTGTGATTAATTAGCAGGCAACCGGTGACCTCAGCTGATCAGAAGACCCCATCAGTCCTCACCTCTGCTGGCCTCTGGTTCTGAACTGTCACCTGTGCTGTCCTAACTTGTGCCACATTGGCTTCTGCTATGCTAAGTACAGATCCTTGTAGATCTCCCATTTTCTAGTGTCTTGAGAGCTTGGTAGAATCTTTTGAAGTGAAAAGACAAGTGCTTCCTCCAAGTAACACTCTTCCTGGCTGGATAGGATCAGTTTCAAGTGTATGTAACATTCTTTCTGTTATATCTGAAATCATAACTTCCTCAGACCCTCAGCATCTTCACTGTTCCTATACGAAACCTGAATTCCATTGTCCTCTACCCTCATTTTCATAACATGCCCACACACACCTGAACTTCCTTGGAAGTCACAGCAAAAGACAGGTTATTATTGTTGTTTCCAGAAGGTTCTTTGACCCCTCTGTATATCACTGGATATAAATAGTTTTTTGAGACAATTACACATTTCACACATTACACTCAATTAAGTCTCAGTTCTAGACCACTTATGGCCCTTTATATATATTGTCTTAGTCTATTCAGGCTGCTGTAAAATACCAGAGACTGGGTGGTTTAAACAACAGACATTTATTTCTCACAGTTCTGCAGGCTGCGGAGTCCAAGATCAAGGCACTGGCAGATCTAGTATCTATGAAGGCCCTCTCTCTGGTTTGCAGATGGCCATCTTCTCATTGTAGCCTCACATGGCAGAGAGCAGAGAAAGAGGCAAAGCTCTTTCATATCATTTTTTGTAAGAGCACTAATTCCATCATGAAGGCTGCACCCCCATGACCTAATTGCCTTCCATAGCCCTGTCCCCAAACACCATCACACTGGGAGATTCAACATATGAATTTGGCGGGGAGGGCATAAACATTTAGTCTATAACTTTCTGCCCCTAATTCCCCAAAATCCGTGTCCTTCTCACATGAAAAGTACATTTATTCCACCCCAACAGCCCCAAAAGTCTTTACTCATTCCAGAATCAACTCTAAAATCTAAAGTCCAAAGTTTCATCTCAATATCATCTAAATGTGATATGGGTGAGTCTCAAGGTACTATTCATCCTAAAGTAAAATTTCTCTCTAGCTGTGAACCTGTGAAGCCAAACAAGTTACGTGCTTCCAAAATACAACGGTGATTCAGGCATAGAAGAGACATCCCACTCCTGTAATCACCTAACCAGTTCTTCCTACCTGCTGCACAGGCAAAATCAATTCAGTGAGACTGTGGCACTGCAATAAAGAAATAGTTTAATTGATGCAAGGCTGGCCATGCAGGAGATGGAGTTATTAATCAAATCAGTCTCTCAAAAGCCTCTGAGTTTAGGGGTTTTCAAGGACAGTTTGGTGGGCAGGAGACTAGGGAATGGATGCTGCTGATGTGTTGGGGATGCAATCATAGCAGTGTGGAAAATCATCCTTATGCCCTGAGTCTGCCTCTGGGTGGGGTCAGTCACCTGTAAGTGGGGTTAGTCATTTGCCAAAATGCAAAAGTCTGAAAAATATCTCAAAAGACCAATCTTAAGTTCTACAGTAGTGACATTATCTACAGAAGTAATTGGGGAAGTCACAGATCTTGTGACCTCCAGAACAATAGTTGGTATCATTTAACTACATCTACATTTTAGCAAAATTCATGTCCCTCTCATAATCCTAACCTCATGGCCTTTCATTAGTTTTACAAAAGGCAGTTTAGTTTGGGGAGGGCCTATTATCATCCTTGCTTTAAGATTAAACTATATACTAAATTTCTCCCAAAGTTAGCTTGGCCTACACCCAGGAATGAGCAAGGACAGCCAGCCTGTGAGACTAACAGCAAGATGGAGTCAGTCATGTTAGATTTCTCTCACTGTCATGATCTTTGCAAAGGTAGTTTCATTCCAAAAGGGAGACAAAAGAGAAAAGGAAGAGTGGCAGGCCTCAAGCAAGTTCAAAACCTAGCAAGGCAAACTCTATGAGATCTTAAACCTCAGGAATAATCTTCTTTGACGCAATGCTCTGCTTTCCAGATCTACTGAGATGACAGTCCAAAATATTATGCCCCTGATCCCCCAAAATTCATTTCAATGTATGAGTTCCGTTATACTTAACAAAATTGTCATATGGAGATTGGCTGCTAACCTGAACTAAGTGAAACAGAGTAGATTCAAGATTGGGTGAATCTTGGTTGACAATCTACTAAGCCAACAGAGTAGACTCAAGATTCTGAATCCCTTGCAGAATATTCTCTGGGTATGTAGCATATCACACTGCACAACTGCAAGCTTACTTGTTACCTCTCTGGGGGAAACGGAGATTCAACCTACACAGAAGTACTCTTAATTTTCAGGTCAAGAGACAACATCAATCCAGCAGAATGTCCTCCCATAAGCATTGGTATATTCGCATTTCAATTTTGCTACTCCCTTTCTGGTTTTAGCACAGGGAGTCCATTTTAACATATCACTTTTTTCCAGATAAGTATAATCTTTTTAACCTTCTTGGAACCTAAGGAAGATTTTCTCCCCTGACCTCTTGAGCCTGACTTTTTATTACCTGGCCCCATGTGTTTGTTTACTTGTATGTTATGTTGTTCTTGCACTGCTATAAAGAAATACCCGAGGCTGGGTAATTTATAAGAAAAGAGGTTCAATTGGCTCACCGTTCTGCAGGCTGTACAGGAAGCATAGCACCGGCATGCACTTCTGGTAAGGCCTCAGGAAGGTTACAATCGTGGCAGAAGGCAAAGGGAGAGCAAGGCATCTCACTAGGCAAGAACAAGAGAGTAGTGGGGGAATGTACTACACACTTTTAAACAACCAGATCTCTCAAGAAATCAGTCACTATTGCAAAGTCGGCCACAAGCCATGAGGGACTCACTCCATAACCCAAACACCTCCCACCAGGCCCCACCTCCAAAATTGGGGATTACATTTCAATATGAGATTTGAGGGAACAAATATCCAAACTATATCAAATTGGGAAGTTCCTGTTGTTGTTTAGAGGTTTTTTCCTCCTATCCTAAGTAATGGTCATCCCCTCCAAAAGTTTATGTACTGAAAAGGCTACCAGGCTTTCAGCTGAAAATTATGACAAAAGCAACAATATATTTACAGCATTTGGACCAAACTCTTGACAAATAATTTCAATATAATTGGTAGAGTTAAAAAAAAAAAAACCTTTCCAAAATTTTTTTCAAAATCTTATTGTGACTACATGTAACAGAGATTCCTTAATGATTTTAACTATATTTTATTTATACAGATTTTATTTGTACATTTTACATATTTCTATAATTAATGTCATTGTTTTAGACATTCAAATTTATAAATGTTTACCTATCTACAATTATTTTACCTATTTTTATTATTTTATACATATTTAACTATATTTTGTGTTATACTCTTTTTCAAGACAAATAGGTTCAAATATAGTAACCTAATAGCAACAACTACATATTTAGATTCAGGCTCTTTCAAATACGAAACTATTCCTGCATAATATGGCAAATGTATTGGAACCTATCACTTCCCTAACACTGGAGTAGCATTTCAAGAATGATGATCCAGGCATAGGAAATATAACTTCAAAACTGCCATTTTTATGTGATGAAAAGGTAGGTTACAAATTAAAAAAAATTTTAAAAACCTGCCATCTCCAGTTACGGGAAAATCATGACCTGTCGCCTAACTTGGGTAGTGATGCTTCCTAATACTGCCTCTCCCTGTGGAGGTGAAATTAGCCAGAATTCTCCTCCAACCTACACTGCTGGAGCCATTGGGAGAGGGGAGAGGAAGCACAAAGAAATATTGGAACTTGAGTGGAGAACTCAGGAGAATTTGTTCTGGCCGACAGCTGAGGAAAATAGCTATGGGGTGGTAGTGACACAGGTACATGCTGTTTCAGAACAAGTGGTCAGGTGGATTTTGTAATTATTAAACATATTTAAAGAAATATAGTTCCATTATTTTCAGGTACACGCTACCAGCAGGTAAGGCGAGGAAGTATAATTTAGACAGTTTCTCAAGGGAATTGCCTTAAAGAAATTCTGAGTCACTTGTAATTAACAAATCAATTTGAGGATAAATGGGCATTTCTGAAGTGCCTGAAGGTATTTAAAAGATTTTGTTCTCCTCTGAATGTAAGCAACTGCCTATAATTTGGTTTATAGCATGGCTTTCTTTATCGCTTTCCAGCAATGGCTTCAACTTGACCTAATGACCACAGCAGGACGCTAACCATAACCATGAGCTTCATTTCAGCCACAAATTGCGCTGACATCAAGGCACTTTCTCCCAGAGTTCCTTTAAAACCTTGAGGTCTACATTTTCCTTGGCTATGGCTCAAAACAGAAGCAACTCTTATCACCTGTGTCCTCCACCCACGTCCCGGTTTTGCTCTGTGCTTCCTCTCCCCACCCTCAGGTTTCACCGCTTCCCTCCTTCCCAGAGATTTTCACTGAAACATGATAAACAAGCTCCCCTGCACCCTTCAGCTCCTCACAGAAAGCTCCTTCCCCTTCCCTGCCTCACTGCCCTGGTTAAAACCCGCCTCGCCTAAAATGGCTGCTCCTTACCATTGACAGGCTTCAGGAGACAGTTCTAGCTCATTTTCTTACTCTGCTCCTAGGGGTTGGGAATTGGAGTCGGCATTTAAAAAAAAAAAAATCATACATGCCACTTCCAGACCACTGGGTTTTGTTGTATTGTACAAAAATCCCCATTCCGTTTAGGACACTGTCATTTGGCTATATGACTTTTTTTTTTTTTTTTTTTTTTGAGACGGAGTCTCCCTCTGTTACCCAGGCTGGAGTGCAGTGGCGCGATCTCGGCTCACTGCAAGCTCCGCCTCCCGGGTTCAAGCAATTCTCCTGCCTCAGCCTCCCAAGTAGCTGGGATTACAGGCGCCTACCATCACGCCCGGCTAATATTTGTATTTTTTTTTTTTTTTTTTTTTTTCAGTAGAGACGGGGTTTCGAGACCCTGACCTCAGGTGATCCGCCCGCCTCGGCCTCCCGAACTGCTGGGATTACAGGCATGAGCCATCGCGCCCGGCCATATGACTTCTTACTCCACTCATCTCCGTCAGCTCTGACCTCCAGTGACTCCACCTCATTCTGAACTGTTCATTGACCTGCTCGAATTTTTCCTCAACTCTGAGTTCCGCTGCCATCCTGTGAGACTTCATGCAGATGACCATTCAGGGCCCTAACCTAATGGTTCTTCACAGTTCCACTGATTGTAGCTTTTGTCATTCCATCTATCCCTTCCCCCAATCACACTGGGGCACTTGCCATTGCTCAGAATTGCTCCTATTTTGAAAATTCATTCTCTATATTTTCTAACCTTCTGACTCTGCCTTTCTTTACTCCTGCTATAGTAGTTCAGAAATCTCAGCCCCTAACACTTTTCTCTTCCAATTTACCGGTCCTTAATGTGTTCATTGTCTTTCCTGACTAAAGCCTCAAGACACATGTTCCATCACTACCCCCTTACCCTCCTTTGTATTCTTTATTACAATGATAACTATCAAAGGTCATACTGTTTTGTTTTTTTATGACTCTTCTACTAGAGCGTAACCTCCTTAAGGGCAGGAACCCCAATTCACTGCTGTAATCCCAGGGTTTAAAAGAGTTAGCCTGTCATGAACCTCATACACTGCACAGATTCATTAAATATCTGTGGAAGGAAGAAAGAAAGGCTATAATTGTTTCTTCACGTTAGAGACTAATAACCCCTTATTTAGTCCAATAAGTTTTAATTTGAAACAACTTTTCAGAAATGTGTATAATGATTCAGTAAATCTAAAAATATATTATTCAACATTAGAGGGGTTGACTTAATACTTACTGGTACATCTATGTAAGAAAATACCAAGCAGTTAATGAAAAGATGCTCTAGAAGAATATCTAACAGTGTGAGAAAAGTTTGCAATATATCATTAAGAATGAAAAGCAAGTTGCAGTGTAGTATATACAGTACAATCTCATGTTGATAAAATATATAGGCATAAAAAAGACTGGAAAGAAAATCTATGTGATTTTTGAGTTTGGTAATAAGATTTTAGATATAATACCAAAATTACAATCTATAAAAGAAAAATAATTATTGGACTGTATTAAAATTTAAAAATTCTGCTCTGTCAAAGACAGTTATAAGAATCAAAACATAAGCCACAAACAGTAAGAAAATATTTTCAAAACATATCTGATAAAGGACTTGTATCTAAAATATGCAAAGATATCTTAAAACTCAAAGATAAGAAAACAACTCACTGAAACATGAGCAAAAGATCTCAACAGATGCCTCACCAAACAAAATATACAAATGGCAAGAAAAAACCATATGTAAAGATGCTCAACATTAGCTGTCACGAACTGCAAATTAAAATAACAATGAATGGCCAGGTGTGGTGGCTCAAACCTGTAATCCCAGCACTTTGGGAGGCCAAGGTGGGCAGATCACTTGAGGTCAGGAGTTCGAGACCAGCCTGACCAACATGGTGAAACCCTGTCTCTATCAAAAAATACAAAAATCAGCCAGGTGTGGTGGCACAAACCTGTAGTTCCTCTGGAGGCTAAGGCACGAGAATCACTTGAACCTGGGAGGTGGAGATTGCAGTAAGCTGAGATTGTGCCATTGCACTCCAACCTGGGCAACAGAGCGAGAACCTGTCTCAAAAAAAAAAAGAACTACAAATACAACTCTACAGTTGTTAGAATGGCTAAAATCCAAAAAGCTAATCACGTTAATTGCTGTTGAGGATGTGAAGCAGCAAAAACTCTCTTTTATTGCTGGTGGGAATACAAAACGGATGGTCATTTAGAAGCAGAAAGGAGAGGAAGCTAGAATGATAGCTATGGTACTGAATCAGGGTTTGGCCGTTTCTAATTTTTTTAATTTTAATTATTTTTAAGAGATAGGCTAAAGTGGAGTGGCATGATCGATCACAGTTTACTGTAGCCTCAAGCTCCTGTGCTCAAGCAGTCCTCCCACCTCAGACTCTTGAGTAGCGGGGAATACAGGTGCGTGCGTCAACATGCTTGGTTAATTTTTAAATTTTTTGTAGAGATGAGGTCTCTTTGTTGCCCAGGCTGGTCTGGAACTCCTGGCTTCAAGTGATCCTCCTACCTCAACTTTCCAAAGTGCTGGGATTACAGGCATGAGGCACCACATCTGGCTGAGTTTGGCAGTTTCTTACATGGTCATTCCATATAATCCAGCAATTGCACTCCTAGGTACATACACAAAAGATTTTAAAACTTATATTCACACAAAAACCTATATGTGAATGTTTCTAGCAAGTTTAAATTGAAAATTGAAAGCAACCAATTTGTCCTTCAACAGACGAATGAATAAACAGTGGTACAATTATTCAATGGTAAAAATGTAGAATATTATTCAGTGACAAAAAGAAGTGAGCTATCAAGCCATAATAAGACATGGATAAATCTTAAACACATATTGCTAAGTGAAAAAAGTCAGTCTGAACTGACTACATACTGTATGATGCCAATTATATGACATTCTGAAAAACGCAAAACAATTTTAGAATAGTTGTTAACAGAGTTTCAAGGAGAGGAATGGGGGTTGAAAAGGTGCAGCACGGTATTTTTAAGGCGGTGAAACTATCCTGTAGGATGCTGTAATGGTGGGTACATCTCTTTATATATTTGACAAAACCCATGGAACTTTACAACACAAAGAGTGAACCTCAATGGGTGAAAATTTTTAAAAAAGCATTTAGGAGTTCAGGGGATCTTAGCATGTGATCCTGGAATGCAGAATGTGACCAAAGAATTTAACTTATTACAAATGTATGAAATAATTTCAGTGAAATGGGTAGGGGAGAAAAGGTACTAATAAGTAAGTTCAGAAGTGAGTGAATACAGGAAGACTAAAAGCAAAATAAATTGTATATATCTACTGTACTCCAGCTAATAAAGTTGTTTCCATGGGAACACAGGTTAAACAATTCTGATTCTGCTATACATGTATACTGGGATTAAAGCATATGTAAATGGATGGCAGATGGTAGGAGCCAGGTTTTTCACTGTTGGAGTAGGAGGTTTTTGACAAGCAAAAAGAGGAAGCTAGAATGATCACTATGGTAATGAATTAGAGTTGGAGAAATCAGTATGAACTCATGTTTTAGCTTAAAATAAGTATAGATGGTTACATATAGAAATATTTTATATATATATATATACACAAGTTGATATATACATATATATATTTTCTTGCTCTCTTCTGCTTAAAGGACCTAGAAGTAATGGCACCCCCATATTAATAAACACCCCTAGTGCCCAGATCTTGCTTTCTAATGCCATTCTTTCATTAAAAGATAAAAGCTCATTAAAGAAATGGTGAATTCTAGGCCTGGGGTCATGAATATGACCCATTGAAGATGAGTAAGTGCAGTACCAGAAAGTAAAAAATTACTACAAAAAAAAATCCCCCAAAACAAACCCACAATTATAGTGATATTTCAAAGGGCAAGCATACAGGAGCCAATCGAAAGAGCTCTCAATGGCAAAAGTTGGGACAATTTGAGCAAGAAAACAAGTAAAATAGTATTAGATTACAACCCAAGGTATAAAATCTATATCCATGAGTCCATACTGATATAAATAAATGAATGAATAAATAAATAAATAAATAATAAATGGAGGAGACAATTCTCCCATGCAAAAGAATCTCAAATAATGTATATAGATACTTCACCCTCAAGGTGGTAGAGCATAACTCCCCATTCCATAAGTTTGGGCTGTACATAGTGACTTCCTTCCAAAGAGTACAGTATGGGGTGGGTTAGGAGTAACTTCACAATGAAGAAATCTGACAAACATTACCTCATCCTGGTGATCAAGGTTAACTTGAACAGTAATAAGTCATGTGTATAGTATGTTGCCCTGGATACAACGTGGTCATCATGGCATTTTACATTTGTGGCTTTGTGGTCTTCCTTCCAAAAACATATAACCTCAGTCTAATCATGACAAAAATGTCAGACAAATCCCAATTAAAAGACATTCTACAAAATTCCTGACCAGTACTCCTCAGAACTATCAAGGTCATCGAAAACAAGCCAAGTATTAGAAACTGTCAAGCCAAGAATGGCCTTAGGAGGCATGACAGCTAAAGGTAATGTGGCATCCTGGATGGGATTGTGGAACACAGAAAGGACATCAGGTAAAAACTAAAGACATATGAACAAAATGTTATTTAGTGATTAATTATGTATTAATATCAATTCATTAACTGTAACATATATGCCGTGCTAACATAAGATGTTAAAATAGGAAAAACTGGGTATAAGGTATATAGAAATCTTTATACTATATTTGCAACCTTTTTGTAAATCTAGAACTATTCTTTTTAAAAAACGTATATATTTAAAAAGAAGAAAAAACTAGAAAGATATGCCTCAAAACCCTATTAGTAGTTGTGTTTTAGTGGCAGGATTACAAATAGTTTTTCCTTTTTGCTTATCTACATTTTTAAAATGATATCACTGAATTTTGATTTTTAGCTCTTGAAGGTTTGATATTAACCTAACAGTCCCAGCATTTGGTCTCTGGCCTCTTCAGATAGGTAGCATTTTGGCCCTTGGCAAGCAAATGACACCTGTTACCACCTCTAGGGGAGGAGTCCACTGCAGGGAGGACAGCAAAGAGCATGACAATGCCTACCACCAGGAGCAGCAGTCCCAGGATGTCACCTCACTGCATCAAGTCACCAAGAAAGCATCACCAAGAAAGATATGATTCACACAGGCGCTGAATGGAAAAACACTTTCCTCTCATAGAGAAGAAGCAGAGCAAGATCGGCTTCAAACAGGTGCCATGAACAGCAGGTCTTGCCCCACAGCCAACACAGGGAGATGGTCTGCATGGGCCCCTCTTGTGCTATAGGCAAAGGACTCTATCTCTTCCTCCGCAAGGAACAGAAATAGCAGTGCGATTGACCAGGTGTCATAGGACGAGCACACTTTACACAGAAGAAAAAAGTATACCTTGAACCTGGAGCAGAAAAAGATATTCCCAAACAAGACGATATGCCCAGCACAGGCTGTGAGGGCTCCTTATCTCCGTGTAGGAAAATGTTTCAGGACTGAGGCACTCTTTTATGCAGCCATGCAAGGGTCAGTATCCTGTGCATGACTGCTTTTTCCAACAGCCTTCATTCATGGGAATATACACTAGACACTGTAATCTCCTTTTGAAAAAGGAGGTAAAGGAAATATAATTATCTCATAGTGGGTTATAGAAGTAAGTCATTATAAGCATTAGGGGAATACAGTTAACCATTAGTAGTAAAGGAATCATTACTTTTGCAAATTAAGCTTTAAAAATCATGCCAGAAAGGTAGCTACAAAACTCATAATGCTTAGTAGAAATAAAATCTCAAGCTCTCCAGAAAATCTCTGCATATGTTACAGATGTCAGAGAGACCAACAGGGCAGAAATTCTTTCACAGAGAATGATAATATTTCTGAGGGCATATGAGAAGACATCAGCTCTACCCTTGGCTAATACATGAATCCTTCTGAAACTTGCCTTCCATGTCTTCCTGAAGTGTCAGACTTCAGTGACAGCAAGTGCATTTGCCACTAAGTTGACAGGTTTCATTTTCAGATAGATTCCAAAATCAAGTTATACAAATTAAGACTAAAATACTCCATGATAATTTGCATTTTTGTAAACAACTGGTTAATCAATATTAACTGTGAATTGAGGAGATGAATATTACCTATAAATGATGGGTGCCTTCTTGTTACTTAAACGGGCGGTATAGAGTATAGAAGTTAGAGCATAAGTTCATGCTCAATGTTGGTCAATTATTTCACCTCTCAGAGCCTCATTTTCTGCTCTTTTAAAATGGAGATATTTATAGTCTGTACCTCATAGAGTCATTGTAGGGGTTAAATGAATTAATACACGTCGAGTGCTTAGGATGCTATCTGACACACAGCAAGTTCTACATAAAAGTTATCTGTTGGCTGAGTATGGTGGCTCATGTCTGTAATCTCAGCACTTTGGGAGGACAAGAGGGGTGAATCACTTGAGGCCAGGAGTTGGAGACCAGTCTGGCCAACATGGTGAAACCCCATCTCTACTAAAAACACAAAAATTAGCCGGATGTCATTGGTGCATGCCTGTAATTCCAGCTACTCTGGAAGCTGAGGCAGGAGAATTGCTTGAACTCGGGAGGCCGAGGCTGCAGTGAGCTGAGATGATGCCACTGCCCTCCAGCCTGGGTGACAGAGCAAGACCCTCTCTTGAAAAAAAGTTAGCTGTTACATTAAGTAAAGGCAGTTAGTGGTTTTTAGCCATCTCTTTTTTACTCTTTCACATTCCACTCAGATCTAACAGTTTTGATTTGTATTTCCCTAATGAGTACTTCATTATGCTATATTGGACATCACATTCACCCCCTTCACCCCTGAGAGCCTCTCACTCCTTTATGGCACAGCCATTCTCTGAGTTACCCAGGAGTAAAGCCTCTTGATTCTTCCCTTTCTCACTTCTCTTGTAATTGGAGTTGCTACATTCTGAAATCTAACTTTGGTTATGGTTTTTGCATTTTTCCCCATTGCCATCACTAACACTGAGCTTAAGCACTTGTCAATTAATAATCTATTCTGCTTTCTTCATCCACCCCAATTTGTTTATACCCTGATGCCGGGTTAAATTTTATTTTTATTTTAATCACAGATTTGTTGAGATATTCACATTCCATAAGGCTAAAACTTTTGAAGCATATCATGCAATGGTTTTTAGTATTCACAGACATGTGCAACCTTCACCATTATCTACTTACAGAATATTTTCATTACCCTAAAAAGAAAGCTCAGACACATAAGCAGTCACTCCTCATTTTCCCTTTCCCCCAGCCACACAATCCCTAATCTACTTTCTATTTCTATGAAGTTGCCTAATCTGGATATTTCATATAGATAAAATCATATAATATGTAACCTTTGTGTCTGTTTTTTTTCAGTTAGCATGAAGTTTTTAAGGTTCATCCATATCATGGCATATATCAATACTTCATTCCTTTTTGTCACCAAATGCTATTCCATGATATGAATATAATCATGTAGCATTTATCCATTCATCAATTGATGGACATTTGGGTTGTTTCCATATTTTGCTATTGTCAATAATATTGCTATGAGCATTTGTGTACAAGCTTTTGGATGAACATCTGTTTTCAATTCTCATGGGTATATATCTAGGAGTAGAATTGCTGGATTATATGGTAACTCTTATGTCAACTTTTTGAGGCATTTCCACTGTTTTTGAATGCAGCTACATTATTTTACATTCCCACCAAAATATATGAGGGTTCTACCTTCTCTGTCCTCATCAACACTTGTTATTATCCATCTTTTTATTATAGCCATCCTAGTAGATATGAAGTGTTATCTAACACTTTTGATTTGTATTTCCCTAATGAGTAATTCATTGTGTTATATTGGACATTATTTTTTGTATATATTTTTGTAGAAATATCTATTCAAATCCTTTCCCATTTTTAAATGGAGCTATTTATCATTTTATTGTTGAATTTTGATAGTTCATTATATATTCTTGGTTCTAAAGAGTTTCTTATTGAATATATAATTTGCAAGACTATTCTCCCATTCTGTGGAGGCTGTCCTTTCACTTTCTTCATATTGTCCTTTAAAGCACTAAAGTTTTAATTTTGATACATCACCATTTATCTAAATTTTCTTTTGTTGCTTGTGCTTTTGCTGTTACAGCTATGAAATTATTGCCTATGCAAGGTTAAGAGGACTTGCTCCTTTGTTTTATTCTGAGATTTTTTTTTAAAGCTTTAGCTCTTACATTTGGTCTATGATCAATTTTGAGTTAATTTTTGTGTGTAATGTGAAGTAAGGGTCTAGCTTCATTCTTTTGCATGTGAATATTCAGTTGTCCCAGTATTATTTGTTGAAAATACTATTCTTAAATGGATCAGTTCAGCAAAAGGATATAACAATTTACAATTGCACCCCACAATGCACTCAACATCTGAGCACCCCAGATATACAGCAAATATTATTAGATGTAAAGGGAGAAATAGACTCCAATACAATAATAGTTGGAGACCTCAACACCCCATTCTAAGCATTAGACCATCTAGACAGAAAATAACAAGAGCTCAGGGATTTACACTACACTTTAGACCAAATGCACCTGATAGAAATGTACAGAACATTTAATCTGATAGTGTCAGAATATACATTTTTCTCCCTAGCACATGGAACATTCTCCAGGATAAACCATATTTTAGGCCACAGAAAAGTCTCAAAAAGTTTTTTAAATTTGAAATCATATTGAGTATTTTCTCAGACCAAAATGGAATAAAACTAGAAATCAATAACAAGAGGAAAATGGGAAACTATAAATACATAGAAATTAAACAACATGCTCCTGAATGATCATTGGGTCAATGAAGAAATTAAGAAGAAAATAAAAAAATTCTTCAAACAAATGAAAATGGAAACACAACATATTAAAACCTATGCGATACATAGAAAGCTGTGTTGAGAGAAGTTTATAGCAATAAACACCTACATCAATAAAGTTAAGGACGAACATAATAAGACCCCATCTTTAAAAAAATTTTTTTTGTTTTAATTTTTTAAAAAATACTTTAGATCAAGATGGCTGAATAAAAACCTTCACCAATTGTCCTCCTTCAGGAACACTAAATTGAACTATTCACGTGAAAACACTTTCATAGGAATCAAAATTTACCTTGGTGTCAGCTCAGCCACAGTGGGGTAGAGTACCAACTGGGCTGTTGGGGTCCCCAATTCCAGGCCTTGGCTCTTACACAGCATTTCTGGACTTGCCCTGGGCCAGAGGGAAGCCCACCACTCTGAAAGGAGAGACCCAGGCCTCGTAGCAATCACCACAAGCTGACTAAAAACCTCTTGAGCCTTGAATGAACATCAATGGTAGCCAGACAGCTCTGGCCATGTGGCTGGGGTGGTGGTGCCTTTGGGAGAGACTCCTCTACTTGTAAAATGGGGAGGAAAAAGGGAAAGGATTTTGTCTTGTGGCTTGGGTGCCAGCTCAGAAGCAGTGGAATGGAGCACTAGGTAGATTCCTAAGGTTTCCCACTCAAGGCCCTGGCCCCCAGATGGCATCTGTGAACCTACCTGGGAACTACAGGAATTTACCACCCTGAAAGCAAGGACATAAGCCTGGCTGGATTCACCACCTGCTGATTGTAGAGCCCTAGGGCCTTGAGCTATCATAGGAAGTAGCCAAGCAGTGGTTACTGTGGGCCTTGGGCAAGACCCAGTGCTGTGCTGGCTTCTGTGCTTCTGTTCTGTGTAACCCCTCCCCTAGATCCAGACAGCTCAGAATAAACATTGGGACTCTGTTTGGGAGAAATAAAGGGAAGAGAACAAGAGTCTCCACCTGGTAATCCAGGGAATTCTTCCAGATCTTATCCAAGACCACCAAGGTAGTACCTTGGTATAAATTTGCAAGAGCCACAATGTTACTGGGCTTGGAGTATCCTGTAATGCAGATATAGCTGCAGTGACCAAAAACTTACATAATAACACCCAAGTCCCTTCAGTGCCTGGAAAACCTTCCCAAAAAGAATGGTACAAACAAGTTCAGACTGTGAAGACTACAATAAATACCTAACTCTTCAATGCCAGACACCAACAAACATCCCCAAGCATCAAGACTATCAAGATCATGACCTCACCAAACAAATTTAAAAAGGCACCAGAGACCAATACTGGAGAAACAAATATATGTGACCTTTCAGAGAATCCAGAACAGCCATATAGAGAAAATTCAATGAAATTCAATATAACACACAGAAGAAATTCAGAATCCTATCAGATAAATTTAACCAAGAGATTGAAATAATTACAAAGAATCAAACAGAAATTCTAGAGCTGAAAAATGCAATTGACATAACGAAGAATGCATCAGAGTCTCTTAATAGCAGAATTGATCAAGCAGAAGAAAGAATTAGTGAGCTTGAAGACAGGCTGTTTGAAAATACACAGAGGAGACCAAAGAAAAAAGAATTATGAAAGAATGAAGCATGCATATGAGATCCTAGAAAATAGCCTCAAAAGGACAAATCTAAGAGTTATTAGCCTTAAAGAGGAGGGGGTGGTAGGACGTTTATTCACTGGGATAATAAGAGAGAACTTCATAAACCTAGAGAAAGATATCAATATCCTAGTACAAGAAGGTTATCAAACACCAAGCAGATTTAACCCAAATAAGACTACCTCAAGACATTTAATAATTAAACTCCCAAAGGTCAAGGATAAAGAAAGGAGCCTAAAAGCACCAAGAGAAAAGTAACAAATAACATACAATGGATCTCTAATACATCTGGCAGCAGACTTCTCAGTGGAAACCTTACAGTCCGGGAGAGAGTGGTATGACATTTTTAAAGTGCTGAAGAAAAACAACTTTTATCTTAGAATAGTACATCCAGCAAAAATATCCTTCAAACATAAAGCAGAAGCAAAGACTTTCCCAGACAAATAAAAGCTAAGGAATTTCATCAGCATCAGACCTGTCTGTCCTACAAGAAATGCTAAAGGGCATTTTTCAGTCTGAAAGAAAAGGCTGTTGGTGAGCAAAAAGAAATCATCTGAAGGTCTAATACTCACAGGTAATAGTAACTACACAGAAAACCACAGAATATTATAATGCCATAATTGTGGTGTGTAAACTACTCATATTTTTACTAGAAACACTAACAGATAAATGGTCAAAAATAACTACAACAAATTTTAAGACATATAAGTACAAATAAAATATAAATAGAAACAACAGAAAGTTAAAACAGAATGATGAATTAAAATGTAGAATTTTTATTACTTTCCTATTTGTTTGTTTGTATATGCAATCAATGTTAAGTTGTCATCAGTTTATAATAATGGGTTATAAGATATTATTTGTAAGCCTTATGGTAACTTCAAATAAAAAAAATACAAAAGATACACACACAAAAATAAAAAGCAAGAAATTAAATCATATCACCAGAGAATATCACATTCACTAAAAAGAAGATGGGAAGGAAGAAAAGACCATAAAACAACCAAAAAACAAATTTTAAAATGGCAGGAGTAAGTCCTTATTTATCAATAATAACTTTGAATGTAAATGAACTAAACTCTGAAATCAGAAGACACAGAGCAGCTGAATGGATTAAAAAAGAAAAGCAAGACCCAGTGATCTACTGCCTACAAGAAACACACTTGACCTATTAAGACACAAATAGACTGAAAATAAAGAGATGGAAAAAGATAATCAATGCAAATGGAAACCAAAACAAGAGCAGGAGTAGCTATACTTATATATGACAAAATAGATTTCAAGACAAAAACTATAGAAAGAGACATAAAAGGTTATTATAATATATAATGATGAAGAGGTCAATTCAGAAAGGGGTTATGACAATTGTAAATATAAACATACCCACAGTGGATTACCCAGATACATAAAGCAAATATTGTCAGAGTTAAAGAGAGAGATACACATCAATAAAATAATGGCTGGAGACTTCAACACCCCACTTTTAGCATTGGACAGATCATCCATACAGCAAATCAACTAAGAAACATCAGACTTAATCCACACTATAAGCCAAATAGTTCTAATAGATATTTACAGAAAACTTTCTCCAACATCTGAAGAATACATTCTTCTCCTCAGCACATGGATCATTACTAAGCATAGACCATATGCTAGGTCACAGGAAAAAGTTTTTAAAAATACAAAAAAATTGAAATTATATCAAGTATATTCTCTGACCACAATGGAATAAAACTAGAAATCAATAACACAAGGAACTTTGAAAACACGTGGAAATTAAATGGTATGCTCCTGATTGTGGGTCAACGAAGACTTTAAGAAGGAAATTGAAAATTTTCTTGAAACAAATGATAATGAAAACACAACATACTAAAACCTATGGGGTATAGCAAAAGCAGTACTAAGAGAAAAGTTTATAGCTATAAGCACCCACATCCAAAAAGTAAGAAAACTTCAAATAAACAATCTAACAATGCATCTTAAAGAACCACAAAAGCAAGAGCAAGCCAAACCCAAAGTTTGTAGAAGAAAAGACATAATAAAGATCAAAGCAGAAATAAATGAATTTGAAATAAAGAAAACAACACAAGGATCAAAAACTTAAAAGTTAGCCTTTATTTTAAAGATAAATAAAATCAGTCCTGGAATGGTGGCTCATGCATGTAATCACAGCAATTTGGGAGGCCAAGGTGGGAGGATCACTTGAGCCCAGGAGTTTGAGACACAGTGAGACCTCATCTCTACAAAAAGGCAAAGAATTAGCTGGGTGTGATCTCATGCACTTGTGGTTTTAGCTACTCAGCAGGTTGAGGTGGGAGGATCACTTGAGCCCAGGAGGTGGAGGCTGTAAGTGAGCCATGATCATGCCACTGCACTAAAGCCTGGGCAACAGAGGGAGACCCTATCTCAAAAAAAAAAGAAAAGAAAAGAAAAATGAAATAAATGTGGAAAAAACTTTAGCCAGACCAATTAAAAAAAAGTGAGACCCAAATAAATAAAATCAGAGATAAAAAGAAGACATTACAACCAATACCACAGAAATTCAAAGCATAATTAGAGACTATTACAAGCAATTATATGCCAATAAATTGGAAAACCTAGAAGAAATGGATAAATTCCTAAATATATACAACCTAACAAGATTGAACCACAAAGAAATTCAAAACCTAAACAAACCAATGACAAGTAATAAGATCAAAGCTGCAATAAAAAAGACTCCCAGCAAAGGAAAGTCTGGGACCCAACAGTTTCACTGCTGAACTTTACCATGCATTTAATGAGAACTATTACAAATCATACTCAAACGCCTCTGAAAACTAGAGAGAGAGGGAATACTTTCAAACGCATTACTCAAGGCCAGTATGACCCTCATGCCAAAACCAGACAAGGATACATTCAAAAAACAAAAAAAATAGGCCAATATCACTGATGAACATTGATGCAAAAATCGTCAATGAAATATTACCAAACTGAATTCAACAACACATCAAAAAGATCATTCATCATAACCAAGCGGGACTTAATGCAGGGATGCAAGGATGGTTCCACACATGCAGATCAATCAATGTGATACATCATATCAACAGAATAAAGGGAAAAAACATAATCCTTTCAATTGATACTGAAACGCATTTGATAAAATTCAACATTCCTTCATGATAAAAACTATCAAATGCCTGGGTATAGAAGGAACATACCTCAGCACAATAAAAACCATATATGAGAGATCCACAGCTAGTATCACACTGAATGGGGAAAAACTGAGAGCCTTTCCTCTAGGATCTGAACCATGACAAGGATGCTCACTTTCACCACTGTTATTGAATGTGGCAATGGAAGTCCTAGATAGAGTATTCAGATAAGGGTAAGAGATAAAGGGCATCCAAATTAGAAAAGAGAAAGCCAAATTATACTTGTTTGCAGATTACATAATCTTATATTTGGAAAAACCTAAAGAATACACCAAAAACTATTAGAACTGACAAACAAATTCAGTAAAGTTGCAGGATACAAAATTAACATACAAAAATCAGTGGTATTTCTATATGCCAACAACAAGCAATCTGAAAAGGAAATCAAGAGAGCAATCCTATATATAGTAGCTACAGATAAAATAAAATACTTAGGAATTAAAAATGTGAAAGATCTCTATAATGATAACTATAAAACATTGATGAAAGAAATTGAAGAGGACATCAAAAATGAAAAGATATTCCATGTTCATGGATTGGAAGAATCAATACTGTTAAAATGTCCCTACTACCCAAAGCAATCTACAGATTCAATGCAATCCCTATCAAAATAACAATGACATTCTTCACAGAAATAGAAAAACAATCCTAAAATTTATATGGAATCACAAAAAAACTCACAATAGCCAAAGCCATCCTGAGCAAAAAGAACATAACTGGAGGAAACACTAATGTGTTTCCTGACTTCAAATTATACTACAAAGCTATAGTAACCAAAACAGCATGGTACTGGCATAAAAACAGACACATAGATCAGTGGAACAAAATAGAGAACCCAGAAACAAATTCATACATCTACAGTAACTCACTTTTTACAAAGGTGCCAAGAACATACACTGGGGAAAGGACAGTCTCTTCAATAAATGGTTCTGAGAAAACTGGATATTCATATGCAGAAGAATGAAACTAAACCCCTATCTCTCACCATATAAAAAAATCAAAATTAAAGACTTAAATCTAAGACCTTCAACTATGAAATGACTATAAGAAAACATAGGGGAAACACTGCAGGATATGGACTGAGCATAGATTTCTTGAGTAATACACACAAGCATAGGCCACCAAAGCAAAAATGGACAAATGAAATCACATCAAGTGAAAAAGCTTCTGCATAGCAAAGGAAACAATCAACAAAGTGAAGAGAAAGCACACAGAATGGAATAAAATATTTGCAAAATAGCCATCTGACAGGGGATTAATAACTGGAATACATAAGGAGCTCAAACAACTCATTAGGAAAAAACTAATAATCTGACTTTAAAATGGGCAAAAAATCTGAATAGAAATTTCTCAAAAGAAGACATACAAATGGCAAAATGGTATATGAAAAGGTGCTCTACATTACTGATCATCAGAGAAATGCAAATCAAAATAACAAGATACCATCTCAACTGAGTTAAAATGGCTTTTATGCAAAAGACAGGCAACAATGAAAACTGGCAAGGATGTGGAGAAAAGGGAACCCTTGTATGCTGTTGCTGGGAATGTAAATTAGCACAATCACTATACAGAACAGTTCGGAGGTTCCTCAAAAAACTAAAAATGGAACTACCACAAGATCCAGTGATCTCATTTCTAGCTATCTACCCAAAAGAAAGGATATCAGTATATAGAAGAGATATCTGCACTCCCATGTTTATTACATCACTACTCCTAATAGCCAAGATTCGAAAGAAACCTGTTCCTATTAACAGATAAATGGATAAAGAAAATGTGGGACCGTGGTGGAGCCAAGATGGCCAAATAGGAACAGCTCCAATCTACAGCTCCTAGCATGAGCAACGCAGAAGAAAGGTGATTTCTGCATTTCCAATTGAGGAATGCAGCTCCTTACCAGCAACAGAACAAAGCTGGACAGAGAATGACTTTGACAAATTGAGAGAAGAAGGCTTCAGAAGATCAAACTACTCTGAGCTAAAGGAGGAAGTTTGAACCAATGGCAAAGAAGTTAAAAACTTTGAAAAAAAAAATTAGATGAATGGATAACTAGAATAACCAATGCAGAGAAGCCCTTAAAGGACGTGATGGAGCTGAAAACCATGGCATGAGAACTACGTGATGAATGCGCAAGCCTCAGTAACCAATGCAATCAACTGGCAGAAAGGATATCAGTGATAGAAGATGAAATGAATAAAATGAAGCAAGAAGAGAAGTTTAGAAAAAAAGAATAAGAAGAAACAAAGCCTTCAAGAAATATGGGACTATGTGAAAAGACCAAATCCACGTCTCACTGGTGTACCTGAAAGTGACGGGGAGAATGGAACCAAGTTGGAAAACAGTCCGCAGGATATTATCCAGGAGAACTTCCCCAATCTAGCAAGGCAGGCCTACATTCAAATTCAGGAAATACAGAGAATGCCACAAAGATACTCCTCGAGAAGTGCAACTCCAAGCCACATAATTGTCAGATTCACCAAAGTTGAAATGAAGGAAAAAATGTTAAGGGCAGCCAGAGAGAAAGGTTGGGTCACCCACAAAGGGAAGCCCATCAGACTAACAGCAGATCTCTTGGCAGAAACTCTACAAGCCAGAAAAGAGTGGGAGCCAATATTCAACATTTCTAAGAAAAGAATTTTCAACCCAGAATTTCATATCCAGCCAAACTAAGCTTCATAAGTGAAGGAGAAATAAAATCCTTTACAGACAAGCAAATGCTGAGAGATTTTTGTCACCACCAGGCCTGCCCTAAAAGAGCTCCTGAAGGAAGCACTAAACATGGAAAGGAACAACCGGTACCAGCCACTGCAAAAACATGCCAAATTGTAAAGACCATAGAGGCTAGGAAGAAACTGCCTGAACTAACGAGCAAAATAACAAGCTAACATAGTGACAGGATCAAATTCACACATAACAATATTAACCTTAAATGTAAATGGGCTAAATACTCAAATTAAAAGGCACAGACCGGCAAAGTGGATAAAGAGTCAAGTCCCATCAGCGTGCTGTATTCAGGAAACCCATCTCACGTGCAGAGACACACATAGGCTCAAAATAAAGGGATGGAAGAAGATCTACCAAGCAAATGGAAAACAAACAAAGGCAGGGGTTGCAATCCTAGTCTTGGATAAAACTGACTTTAAACCAACAAAGATCAAAAGAGACAAAGATCAAAAGATCAAAAGATCAAAAGAGATCAAAAGAGACAAAGAAGGCCATTACATAATGGTAAAGGGATCAATTCAACAAGAAGAACTAACTATCCTCAATATATATGCACCCAATACAGGAGCACCCAGATTCATAAAGCAAGTCCTGAGTGACCTACAAAGAGACTTAGTCTCCCACACAATAATAATGGGAGACTTTAACACCCCACTGTCAACATTAGACAGATCAACGAGACAGAAAGTTAACAAGGATATCCAGGAATTGAACTCAGCCCTGCACCAAGGAGACCTAATAGACATCTACAGAACTCTCCACCCCAAATCAACAGAATATACATTCTTTTCAGCACCACACCAAACCTATTCCAAAATTGACCACATAATTGGAAGGAAAGCACTCCTCAGCAAATGTAAAAGAACAGAAATTATAACAAACTGTCTCTCAGACCACCGTGCAATCAAACTAGAAATCAGGATTAAGAAACTCAATCAAAACCGCTCAACTACATGGAAACTAAACAACCTGCTCCTGAATGACTACTGGGTACATAACGAAATGAAGGCAGAAATAAAGATGTTCTTTGAAACCAACGAGAACCAAGACACAAAATACCAGAATCTCTGGGACACATTCAAAGCAGTGTGTAGAGGGAAATTTATAGCCCTAAATGCCTACAAGAGAAAGCAGGAAAGATCTAAAATTGACACCCTAACATCACAATTAAAAGAACTAGAGAAGCAAGAGCAAACACATTCAAAAGCTAGCAGAAGGCAAGAAATAACTAAGATCAGAGCAGAACTGAAAGAAATAGAGACACAAAAAACCTTTCAAAAAATTAATGAATCCAGGAGGTGGTTTTTTGAAAAGATCAACAGAATTGATACACCGCTAACAAGACTAATAAAGAAGAATCAAATAGACACAATAAAAAATGACAAAGGGGATATCACCACTGATCCCACAGAAATACAAACTACCATTAGAGAATACTATAAACACCTCTATGCAAATAAACTAGAAAATCTAGAAGAAATGGATAAATTCCTTGACACATACACCCTCCCAAGACAAAAACCAGGAAGAAATTGAATCTCTGAATAGACCAATAATAGGCTCTGAAATTGAGGCAATAATTAATACCTTACCAACCAAAAAAAGTCCAGGACCAGATGGGTTCACAGCTGAATTCTACCAGAGGTACAAGGAGGAACTGGGTACCATTCCTTCTGAAATTATTCCAATCAATAGAAAAAGAGGAAATCCTCCCTAACTCATTTTATGAGGCCAGCATCATCCTGATACCAAAGCCGGGCAGAGACACAACAAAAAAAGAGAATTTTAGACCAATATCCTTGATGAACATTGATGCAAAAATCCTCAATAAAATATTGGCAAACCAAATCCATCAACACATCCAAAAGCTTGTCCACCATGATCAAGTGGGCTTCATCCCTGGGATGCAAGGCTGGTTCAACATATGCAAATCAATAAACGTAATGCAGCATATAAACAGAACCAAAGACAAAAACCACACAATTATCTCAATAGATGCAGAAAAGGCCTTTGACAAAATTCAACAACACTTCATGCTAAAAACTCTCAATAAATTAGGTATTGATGGGACATATCTCAAAATAATAATAGATATCTATGACAAACACACAGCCAATATCATACTGAATGGGCAAAAACTGGAAGCATTCCCTTTGAAAACTGGCACAAGACAGGGATGCCCTCTCTCACCACTCCTATTCAACATAGTGTTGGAAGTTCCAGCCAGGGCAATCAGGCAGGAGAAGGAAATAAAGGGTATTCAATTAGGAAAAGAGGAAGTCAAATTGTCCCTGTTTGCAGATGACATGATTGTATATCTAGAAAACCCCATCATCTCAGCCCAAAATCTCCTTAAGCTGATAAGCAACTTCGGCCAAGTCTCAGGATACAAAATCGATGTTCAAAAATCACAAGCATTCTTATACACCAATAACAGACAAACAGAGAGCCAAATCATGATTGAACTCCCATTCACAATTGCTTCAAAGATAATAAAATACCTAGGAATCCAACTTACAAGGGACGTGAAGGACCTCTTCAAGGAGAACTACAAACCACTGCTCAAGGAAATAAAAGAGGATACAAACAAATGGAAGAACATTCCATGCTCATGGGTAGGAAGAATCAATATCATGAAAATGGCCATACTTCCCAAGGTAATTTATAGATTCAATGCCATCCCCATCAAGCTACCAATGACTTTCTTCACAGAATTGGAAAAAACTACTTTAAAGTTCATATGGAACCAAAAAAGAGCCCGCATTGCCAAGTCAATCCTAAGCCAAAAGAACAAAGCTGGAGGCATCACGCTATCTGACTTCAAACTATACTACAAGGCTACAGTAACCAAAACAGCATGGTACTGGTACCAAAACAGAGATATAGATCAATGGAACAGAACAGAGCCCTCAGAAATAACACCACATATCTACAACTATCTGATCTTTGACAAATCTGAGAAAAACAAGAAATGGGGAAAGATTCCCCATTTAATAAATGGTGCTGGGAAAACTGGCTAGCCATATGTAGAAAGCTGAAACTGGATCCCTTCCTTACACCTTATACAAAAATTAATTCAAGATGGATTAAAGACTTAAACGTTAGACCTAAAACCATAAAAACCCTAGAAGAAAACCTAGGCATTACCATTCAGGACATAGGCATAGGCAAGGACTTCATGTCTAAAACACCAAAAGCAATGGCAACAAAAGCCAAAATTGACAAATGGGATCTCATTAAACTAAAGAGCTTCTGCACAGCAAAAGAAACTACCATCAGAGTGAACAGGCAACCTACAAAATGGGAGAAAATTTTCACAACCTACTCATCTGACAAAGGGCTAATATCCAGAATCTACAATGAACTCCAACAAATTTACAAGAAAAAAACAAACAACCCCATCAAAAAGTGGGCGAAGGACATGAACAGACACTTCTCAAAAGAAGACATTTATGCAGCCAAAAGACACGTGACAAAATGCTCATCATCACTGGCCATTAGAGAAATGCAAATCAGAACCACAATGAGATACCATCTGACACCAGTTAGAATGGCAATCATTAAAAAGTCAGGAAACAAGAGGTGCTGGAGAGGATGTGAAGAAATAGGAGTACTTTTACACGGTTGGTGGGACTGTAAACTAGTTCAGCCATTGTGGAAGTTGGTGTGGCGATTCCTCAGGGATCTAGAACTAGAAATACCATTTGACCCAGCCATACCATTACTGGGTATATATCCAAAGGATTATAAATCATGCTGCTATAAAGACACATGCACACGTATGTTTATTGCGGCACTATTCACAATAGCAAAGACTTGGAACCAACCCAAATGTCCAACAATGATAGACTGGATTAAGAAAATGTGGCACATATACACCATGGAATACTATGCAGCCATAAAAAAGGATGAGTTCATGTCCTTTGTAGGGACATGGATGATGCTAGAAACCATCATTCTGAGCAAACTATCACAAGGACAAAAAAACAAACACCATATGTTCTCAGTCATAGGTGGGAATTGAATAATGAGAACACGTGGACACAGGAAGGGGAACATCACACACCGGGGACTGTTGTGGGGTGGGGGGAGGGAGGAGGGATATCATTAGGAGATATATCTAATGCTAAATGGCAAGTTAATGGGTGCAGCACACCAACATGGCACATGTATACATATGTAACAAACCTGCACGTTTTGCACATGTACCCTAAAACTTAAAGTATAATAATAATTAAAAATAAAGAAAATGTGGTGCCTATACACAATGAAGTACTATTCAGCCACAAAAAAGAACAAGATCCTGTTGTTTGCAACAACATAGATGGAAGTGGAGAACATTAAGTGAAATAAGTCAGGCACAGAAAGACAAACTTAGCATGTTCTCACTTATTTATGGGAAAATTAAAATAATTGAACTAGTGGAGACAGAAAGTAGAATGATGGTTACCAGGGGCTGAGAAGGTAGTTGGGCAGGTGGGGGAAGGGAGCATGGTTAATGGGTACAAAAATATATTTACCGAAAATGATTAAGATGTAGCATTTGATAGCACAACTGGGTGACTACAGTCAACAATAATTTATTACACATTTTAGATAACTAAAAGAATATAATCAGATAGTTTGTAACACAAAGAAAACATAAATGCTTGAGGTGATAGATGTCCTGTTTACTTTGATGTGATTATTATGCATTGTATGCCTGTATAAAAATATCTCATGTATCCTATAAATATGTATAAAAATGTATACTTTTTACATACAAAATTAAAAATAAGAAATTAAAATTTAAGAAAAAAATGTTAATTTTAACCACCCCTCTCAACTTACATATTAGTTTTCAAGTATTTTAATTCTTCCCTTTGTTTTAAGCCTTCACAAATTATATATCACTCTATAAAAATGATGTTTGTTCTGACTTGTTTTATGACTTTATTGATTTCTTTGTTCACCATTCTTTCTTGCATCTCAGCTCTTTCTTCTAGAATAATCTTTCTTCTTTCTTAAATATATGCTTTAGACATTCCTAAGTATGACATATGGACAATTCTGTCAGTTTTTGATTCTCTGAAAATGACTTTATTTTGTTTCACCTTATTCTTAAAAGATAGTTTTGGTTGGTACAGAAGAGTTGTTTTTCGGATATTATTCCACTCTCTTCTGCTTCTGTTGTTGCTGTTGAAGTTACAGTTGTAGTGTTAATTGTCAGCAGTCCAAGTTTCTTTTCTCTCTAGGTCACTTTTGTGATTTCCTTTTGAATTTTGGTGTTCTACAGTTTGATTACAATCTAGATAGATAGATGATAGACAGATAGATAGATCAATATCCTGCTTGGTATAAATAGATTGATGTCTTCCCTCAATTCTGGAAAATGTGTAATTGTTATCTCTTGAAATACTGCTGCTTCTTCATTCTCTTTATTTTCAGTCTGGGATTCTAACTATACATTTATTCACCTACTTCTTCTCAAAACTTGGGTGCATATGATCACCTGAGGAGCTTCCTAATCAATAAAGATTCTGATTCAAGAGGTCAGCAGTAAGGCTGAATCTGAATTTCTAACAATCTCCCAGGTGGATCTCTTGCTATTGTTTCTTGTACATGTCACAAGGGACATAGTATTAGACCATCTCTTTTTATCCTCCACATCTCTTAACTTTTCTTTCATTTTACACCTCTCATTTCTCTGTGTTGCATTCTAGTTAATTTCTTCAAGCCTGTCTCCCAATTAACTTATTTCTCTTCTTTTATATCTATAATGTCCTTTAACCTCTGTTTTTCAACAACTACATTTTTTATTTCTAAAATTTACATTTGATATTCTTGGAAAATTTTAAGTGCTTTATTGAATGTACATTTGTTGTTGTTCCATCTCCCATTTCTTTAAATAGTTCATAAAATGTTGTTTTATATCCTACATCTTATGCAACTATATTTTGTGATTATCATGTCTCAACTCTTTGAGGGTTCATATGTATTGTAGGTTACCTATGCTAACTGTCATTGATATGGTTTAGTTTCTTTGCATGTTTGGTAATCTTTCTCTCTGGGTTCATATTTGGCTGCTCTTGATCAATGGAAAACATGAGAGCATAAAATAAAGATATTTTCACCAAAGTGGATTTGGTTTCCATCAAACACAAGCCAGGATAGGCTACCAACTTCTATGATGACTTAAATCACCTTCAAGTTTCTTACACTTAACCTGGGACATTCAAGTTTAGCAACTTCCCACATACGTCTTTTCACCAGACCAAAGTACACTTTCTTAGTAGCAGTGACAATTTGGCTCCTGCCTTTGTTGGAATCCCTCATTACTTCTGTGTTAATTGCTTTTTAAGTCCTCTCAGCTTTTCCTTTTTTTCTGGTCCTTTGGAAATTTCCCTTACTTTCTTCAAACCCCAAAACATAAGAACTATGTCTTATGAAGTATCTAACTTTAGTGCCCAAGAAGAAGACCTGCGTGCACATGCGCGCACACACACACACACACACACACACACACACACTTAATCCATTATATTCCCAGAGCCACATGTCATGAAAATAATTTTCACCTGAGTCTCCCTCACAATTGGCTGTGTGTGACCCTCATCCCATTACATGGTTATTTCCCCAGGTCCTGAACATAATGTTTGAATACATTTCAGCAGCTAGAAAAATACTCACATTAGATTCCCAACTCATAGAGTAAGAGCGGAGCCAAGATGGCCGAATAGGAACAGCTCTGGTCTACAGCTCCCAGTGTGAGCGACACAGAAGACGCAGAAGATGGGTGATTTCTGCATTTCCATCTGAGGTACCGTGTTCATCTCACTAGAGTGCCAGACAGTGGGCACAGGTCAGTGGGTGAGCGCACCATGCGCCAGCCGAAGCAGGGGCGAGGCATTGCCTCACTCGGGAAGCACAAGGGGTCAGGGAGTTCCCTTTCCAGGGGTGACAGATGGCACCTGGAAAATCGGGCCACTCCCACCCGAATACTGTGCTTTTCCGATGGGCTTAGGAAACGGTGCCCCAGGAGATTATAGCCCGCACCTGGCTCAGAGGGTCCTACGCCCACGGAGTCTCGCTGATTGCTAACACAGCAGTCTGAGATCGAACATCAAGGCGGCAGCGAGGCTGGGGGAGGGGCGCCCGCCATTGCTCAGGCTCGCTTAGGTAAACAAAGCAGCCGGGAAGCTTGAACTGGGTGGAGCCCACCACAGCTCAAGGAGGCCTGCCTGCCTCTGTAGGCTCCACCTCTGGGGGCAGGGCACAGACAAACAAAAAGACAGCAGTAACCTCTGCAGACTTAAATGTCCCTGTCTGACAGCTTTGAGGAGAGCAGTGGTTCTCCCAGCACACAGCTGGAGATCTGAGAACGGGCAGACTGCCTCCTCAAGTGGGTCCCTGACCCCTGACCCCCGAGCAGCCTAACTGGGAGGCACCCCCCAGCAGGAGCAGACTGACACCTCACCGGTGTGAGTACAGACTGCCAGTACACCGGTCTGTTGGCCAGGTACTCCAACAGACCTGCAGCTGAGGGTCCTGTCTTTTAGAAGGAAAACTAACAGAAAGGACATCCACACCAAAAACCCATCTGTACATCACCATCATCAAAGACCAAAAGTAGATAAAACCACAAAGATGGGGGAAAAAACAGAGCAGAAAAACTGGAAACTCTAAAAAGCAGAGTGCCTCTCCTCCTCCAAAGGAACGCAGTTCCTCACCAGCAACGGAACAAAGCTGGACGGAGAATGACTTTGACAAGCTGAGAGAAGAAGGCTTCAGACACTCAAATTACTCCGAGCTACAGGAGGATATTCAAACCAAAGGCAAAGAAGTTGAAAACTTTGAAAAAAATTTAGAAGAATGTATAACTAGAATAATCAATACAGAGAAGTGCTTAAAGGAGCTGATGGAGCTGAAAACCAAGGCTCGAGAACTACGTGAAGAATGCAGAAGCCTCAGGAGCCAATGCGATCAAATGGAAGAAAGGGTATCAGCCCTGGAAGATGAAATGAATGAAATGAAGTGAGAAGTGAAGTTTAGAGAAAAAAGAATAAAAAGAAATGAGCAAAGCCTCCAAGAAATGTGGGACTATGTGAAAAGACCAAATCTACGTCTGATTGGTGTACCTGAAAGTGACGGGGAGAATGGAACCAAGTTGGAAAACACTCTGCAGGATATTGTCCCGGAGAACTTCCCCAATCTAGCAAGGCAGGCCAACATTCAGATTCAGGAAATACAGAGAACGCCACAAAGATAATCTTCGAGAAGAGCAACTCCAAGACACATAATTGTCAGATTCACCAAAGTTGAAATGAAGGAAAAAATGTTAAGGGCAGCCAGAGAGAAAGGTCGGGTTACCCTCAAAGGGAAGCCCATCAGACTAACAGCGGATCTCTTGGCAGAAACCCTACAAGCCAGAAGAGAGTGGGGGCCAATATTCAACATTCTTAAAGAAAAGAATTTTCAACCCATAATTTCATATCCTGCCAAACTAAGCTTCATAAGTGAAGGAGAAATAAAATACTTTACAGACAAGCAAATGCTGAGAGATTTTGTCACCACCAGGCCTGCCCTAAAAGAGCTCCTGAAGGAAGTGCTAAACATGGAAAGGCACAACCAGTACCAGCCACTGCAAAATCATGCCAAAATGTAAAGACCATCGAGACTAGGAAGAGACTGCATCAACTAATGAGCAAAATAACCAGCTAACATCATAATGACAGGATCAAATTCACACATAACAATATTAACTTTAAGTGTAAATGGACTAAATGCTCCAATTAAAAGACACAGACTGGCAAATTCGATAAAGACTCAAGACCCATCAGTGTGCTGTATTCAGGAAACCCATCTCACGTGCAGAGACACACATAGGCTCAAAATGAAAGGATGGAGGAAGATCTACCAAGCAAATGGAAAACAAAAAAAGGTGGGGGTTGCAATCCTAGTCTCTGATAAAACAGACTTTAAACCAACAAAGATCAAAAGAGACAAAGAAGGCCATTACATAATGGTAAAGGGATTAATTCAACAAGAAGAGCTAACTATCCTAAATATATATGCACCCAATACAGCAGCACCCAGATTCATAAAGCAAGTCCTGAGTGACCTACAAAGAGACTTAGACTCCCACACAATAATAATGGGAGACTTTAACGCCCCACTGTCAACAATAGACAGATCAATGAGACAGAAAGTCAACAAGGATACCCAGGAATTGAACTCAGCTCTGCACCAAGCGGACCTAATAGACATCTACAGAACTCTCCACCCCAAATCAACAGAATATACATTTTTTTCAGCACCACACCACACCTATTCCAAAATTGACCACACACTTGGAAGTAAAGCTCTCCTCAATAAATGTAAAAGAACAGAAATTATAACAAACTATCTCTCAGATCACAGTGCAATCAAGCTAGAACTCAGGATTAAGAATCTCACTCAAAACCACTCAACTACATGGAAACTGAACAACCTGCTCCTGAATGACTACTGGGTACATAATGAAATGAAGGCAGAAATAAAGATGTTCTTTGAAACCAATGAGAACCAAGACACAACATACCAGAATCTCTGGGATGCATTCAAAGCAGTGTGTAGAGGGAAATTTATAGCACTAAATGCCCATAAGAGAAAGAACGAAAGATCCAAAACTGACACCCTAACATCACAAATAAAAGAACTAGAAAATCAAGAGCAAACACATTCAAAAGCTAGCAGAAGGCAAGAAATAACTAAAATCAGAGCAGAACTCAAGGAAATAGAGACACAAAAAACCCTTCAAAAAATTAATGAATCCAGGAGCTGGTTTTTAAAGGATCAACAAAATTGATAGACCGCTAGCAAGATTAATAAAGAAAAAAAGAGAGAAGAATCAAATAGATGCAATAAAAAATGATAATGGGTGTATCACCACCGATCCCACAGAAATACAAACTACCATCAGAGAATACTACAAACACCTCTACGCAAATAAACTAGAAAATCTAGAAGAAATGGATAAATTCCTCAACACATACACCCTCCCAAGACTAAACCAGGAAGAAGTTGAATCTCTGAATAGACCAATAACAGGAGCTGAAATTGTGGCAATAATCAATAGCTTACCAACCAAAAAAAGTCCAGGACCAGACGGGTTCACAGCCAAATTCTACCAGAGGTACAAGGAGGAACTGCTACCATTCCTTCTGAAACTACTCCAATCAATAGAAAAAGAGGGAATCCTCCCTAACTCATTTGATGAGGCCAGCATCATCCTGATACCAAAGCCGGGCAGAGACACAACCAAAAAAGAGAATTTTAGACCAATATCCTTGATGAACATTGATGCAAAAATCCTCAATAAAATACTGGCAAACAGAATCCAGCAGCACATCAAAAAGCTTATCCACCATGATCAAGTGGGTTTCATCCCTGGGATGCAAGGCTGGTTCAATATATGCAAATCAATAAATGTAATCCAGCATATAAACAGAACCAAAGACGAAAACCACATGATTATCTCAATAGATGCAGAAAAGGCCTTTGACAAAATTCAACAACCCTTCATGCTAAAAACTCTCAATAAATTAGGTATTGATGGGACATATCTCAAAATAATAAGAGATATCTATGACAAACCCACAGCCAATATCATACTGAATGGGCAAAAACTGGAAGCATTCCCTTTGAAAACTGGCACAAGACAGGGATGCCCTCTCTCACCACTTCTATTCAACATAGTGTTGGAAGTTCTGGCCAGGGCAATTAGGCAGGAGAGGGAAATAAAGGGTATTCAATTAGGAAAAGAGGAACTCAAATTGTCCCTGTTTGCAGACGACATGATTGTATATCTAGAAAACCCCATTCTCTCAGCCCAAAATCTCCTTAAGCTGATAAGCAACTTCAGCAAAGTCTCAGGATACAAAATCAATGTACAAAAATCACAAGCATTCTTATACACCAATAACAGACAAACAAAGAGCCAAATCATGAGTGAACTCCCATTCACAATTGCTTCAAAGAGAATAAAATACCTAGGAATCCAACTTACAAGGGATGTGAAGGACCTCTTCAAGGAGAACTACAAACCACTGCTCAAGGAAATAAAAGAGGATACAAACAAATGGAAGAACATTCCATGCTCATGGGTAGGAAGAATCAATATCGTGAAAATGGCCATACTTCCCAAGGTAATTTACAGATTCAATGCCATCCCCATCAAGCTACCAATGACTTTCGTCACAGAATTGGAAAAAACTACTTTAAAGTTCATATGGAACCAAAAAAGAGCCCGCATTGCCAAATAAATCCTCAGCCAAAAGAACAAAGCTGGAGGCATCACGCTACCTGACTTCAAACTATACTACAAGGCTACAGTAACCAAAACAGCATGGTACTGGTACCAAAACAGAGATATAGATCAATGGAACAGAACAGAGCCCTCAGAAATAACGCCACATATCTACAACTATCTGATCTTTGACAAACCTGAGAAAAACAAGAAATGGGGAAAGATTCCCCATTTAATAAATGGTGCTGGGAAAACTGGCTAGCCATATGTAGAAAGCTGAAACTGGATCCCTTCCTTACACCTTATACAAAAATCAATTCAAGATGGATTAAAGACTTAAACGTTAGACCTAAAACCATAAAAACCCTAGAAGAAAACCTAGGCATTACCATTCAGGACATAGGCATGGGCAAGGACTTCATGTCTAAAACACCAAAAGCAATGGCAACAAAAGCCAAAATTGACAAATGGGATCTCATTAAACTAAAGAGCTTCTGCACAGCAAAAGAAACTACCATCAGAGTGAACAGGCAACCTACAAAATGGGAGAAAATTTTCACAACCTACTCATCTGACAAAGGGCTAATATCCAGAATCTACAATGAACTCCAACAAATTTACAAGAAAAAAACAAACAACCCCATCAAAAAGTGGGCGAAGGACATGAACAGACACTTCTCAAAAGAAGACATTTATGCAGCCAAAAAACACATGAAAAAATGCTCACCATCACTGGCCATCAGAGAAATGCAAATCAAAACCACAATGAGATACCATCTCACACCAGTTAGAATGGCAATCATTAAAAAGTCAGGAAACAACAGTTGCTGGAGAGGATGTGGAGAAATAGGAACACTTTTACACTGTTGGTGGGACTGTAAACTAGTTCAACCCTTGTGGAAGTCAGTGTGGCGATTCCTCAGGGATCTAGAACTAGAAATTCCATTCGACCCAGCCATCCCATTACTGGGTATATACCCAAAGGACTATAAATCATGCTGCTATAAAGACACATGCACACATATGTTTATTGCGGCATTATTCACAATAGCAAAGACTTGGAACCAACCCAAATGTCCAACAATGATAGACTGGATTAAGAAAATGTGGCACATATACACCATGGAATACTGTGCAGCCATAAAAAATGATGAGTTCATGTCCTTTGTAGGGACATGGATGAAATTGGAAATCATCATTCTCAGTAAACTATCGCAAGAACAAAAAACCAAACACCGCATATTCTCACTCATAGGTGGGAATTGAACAATGAGAACACATGGACACAGGAAGGGGAACATCACACTTCGGGGACTGTTGTGGGGTGGGGGGAGGGGGGAGGGATGGCATTGGGAGATATACCTAATGCTAGATGATGAGTTAGTGGGTGCAGCGCACCAGCATGGCACATGTATACATATGTAACTAACCTGCACATTGCGAACATGTACCATAAAACCTAAAGTATAATAATAATAATAAAAAAGGATTATTCAAAATGATAAGTTAAAAAAAAAGAAAGAGCTATAGAAAAATAGGTACATGCAGAGGCTATCTCTCTTTCCATACAGAATAGAAAGTCAAGAACAATACTACACCCCTAGGAGAAGTGCAGAGATTATTGCTACCATGGAAGGCTGGAAAATGCAGAGTGGTAATTATAAAATGCTCAGTGTAATTCTCTAGTTTAGTTAAACATGATTGATTTTGAGAGAGCAACAGTGAATTTTCATAACCTGAGTTAGTTGATGACTCCAATAAAAGCTACTGTTCCAGATGTAATATTTTTAATGGAGTAAATTAATACAACCATGGATACCTAATAACCAGTTATTGATCCGGTGACTTTTTTTCAATCCCAACAAGCAGAAAATACCAGAAACCAACAGCTTCCCTGGAAAAAGAGATTAGTACAGTAAGTCATCCTTTAATGTTGTCAATAAGTTCTTGGAAACTGTGACTTTATGCAAGACAAAATGCTCTGAAACCAATTTTATCATAGGCTAATTGATATAAACAAGAGCTAAGTTGCTACAGCATATTTTTGGTCACAAAACCATCACTAAACTTCTAAAGGCTCAAAACACTTATAGTATTAACATTTGAAATAAATGTGAGCTACACATACATTTAAGAAAGATTAACAGAAGCAAGTAAGATAATTATTTACCCAGATAATTATTTACTGGTTTTGGTGAACTGGTGAGTAACAGCAGTCCTAGTGATGGGTTAAATCAAGGAATAAGTGTTTGCAAGTCAAAAATTGAAAAGAGCACCTCCTACCACCACACAGTTCAAAATCACACAATAACAAATATGACAGGCTCACTGAGCTCTTTCATCTGGCATCATTTATTGTCATGCATTTGGATGATTATTGTACACTTTATGAATTTTTATTGGACAATAACAAAATTCGTTATTCATTCATTTCCCAACCCACTTACTCCAGTTCAGGGTTGCCAGTGGATGGAAACTGTCAGGGCACAAGATTGGCACCAACACTATTCCACTGCAAAGTGCACTTACACACACCCCCACAATTACTCTGACTGAGACCATTTAGAAGATATACCAATTAACATCATGTACACATCTTTGGGATGTGGGAGGAAATTAGAGTACCTGGAGAAACTCCACACAGAATGGGGAGAACATGCAGACTTCACACAGACAGAAGCCCCAGCGAAGAATCAATTCTTCTTTTTCTCATCAGGTTTATTTATAATGAAACAACATTGAATAAAGAGATGTTATTCAAGGACCTGCTGTACATCTTTGTTATTCTGTGTTAGGACACAGCAACTCCTCAGTACTATGCCACAGTTTACTTCTCAGGGATCTGACTATTTCCCATTCCACAAGATACCTCCCTGGTCCATCACATTGTTGGTAATAATACAACCTCAAGAGCAAAAAGAAGCTGGTTGCCTAGAAGCCAGGCTCATCAGAAGATGGAAGGTGTCCTCCACAAAATTATAAAAATCTGAAAGCTCAGTAAAGTTTTTGGCAGACCAGTAGACTGGCTCAGCATATTCCTTCCAAAATAAAAAATAAGTTGCAATATTTTGTACGTACAATTCTTGGTGAGATCTTTGCATTTTTGAAGTAATACAACCTATATTTACAAGGTAACTTGTTTATTTGGTGACCTGAAACTTTGCCTAATTTGAATAAGGCCCAGAGCAAGAGAAGAGTCTTCGTCTTGTCCTAGCGACACTGCAAACAGCTCTCTGCACCTTGATCCCCATGACTCAGCCAATGCTATGGTAAATTAAATGCCTTGGGCAGATTAAGATAATATATGAAGGCTGCAGAAATTCCCATTAGAAGAAGCACAATGAAGTCTCCTAAGAATCTGAGAGAAAACCGCATCCTCTTTGGTATGTAGCTGTCATTCTTTTGGAAAACAGTAGTTTGATTGCCACTGGGCCTTGCTAACCATGGTATACCTGGTGATAAGGGACTCCGTTGACCATTATAAACTTGGTGTTACCAGATCTACCTAGCCCTAAACTGGCTGCAAACAATACATTCCATAGTCAAGGAGAAGTTAGTGTATTAGAGACCAGCCTCAGACAGATCCTGAAAAAAAAAGTTGAGTAAGAATGTTGCCCACTCTTCTAGCAGGCCTGAATCTCCCATGCTGCCATCTTCCCCTCAGCTTACTTCATGGGCCCACATTGCTGTGTGGAAAGTTCCCTATGATGCAGTGATATAAAAGAGAAACCTGTGGCAGAGACAGACCTCCATGATATTAGAGCACACTCAGGAAGAGAAGCGGAAGAGAGAATTTTTTCCAGTAGGCAGAACTTCAAGTACATTTCTTTGTCCACATTGGCTAGGAGAAGGGCAGATTGATTAGATTTAAGAGATCATCAAGCTCTTAAAAGAAACAGGGTCAGAGGATTGATGACAAGAAAAATATCTGTGTCTCATAGAGATGCTCATTATAATGCCTCCACTGCAGAGAAGGTTCTTAATTGTCAGGTGAAGCTCAGCTAACCTGTGGTATTAGTTAGCCTCTTTCTCCAGCCAACCCATTCTTGTTCAGTGGGTTCTAAAATCATCCATATTGACAAGGACAGAGGTTATACACAAGCTCATCAACAAAGACCTACTCTCACTATGGTTGACTAAGTTTCTGTCAGAGTCAGGTGCCAAGTCTGCTAACAACAGTTACTGACCCTGACTCCTCCAGTAAGGAAGAATACTCTAATTGAACCAGGAATTCACCTGTGGCGGATTCATTACACTGAATCCTGCTACATCCTTGGAACAGACATTTATTCTGGATTTGGGTATGCCTTCCATGTCTCATAATCTCCTCAAGTAGCACCTACCATAGACTTACTAGATGGCTTTTTCATCCTCATGGAGTATCACACAACATTACTTCTGGCCAAGAAAGTCCTTTTAACAATAAAAAGAAATAAAGAAATGTTATAAAAGTTCATTGGTCACGTCTGCTTGCTCATTACCCATATGTAGCTGGAATTGCCTATTAAAGACTCAGTTACTATATCAGCCAGTATCTAACACTTTGCAAGCTCGAAATTCTCTCCTGTGGAATTTGGTAAATGTTCTGAAGAGCAATCAATTACTGGCTAGAAAACAAGAGTTCCAACACTGAAGGGTGAGTAGGGTTGGCCTTTTTTATAGCTACAACTCATGACTCATTTACAAAATATTTACTCCCAATCTCCACTACTTTTTACTCTACTGACTTGAGTTTTTCATATCCAAGGGAGAAACGCTGCCATCAAAGGGTTTAACAATAATACCACTAAACTGAAAGTGGCAACTGCCATCTGCTCAGTTAGTCTCTTGAGGACACCAGATAAAACAAAAAAGTGGTGTTTGATCCTGGTGGTCTAGGAGAAACAGAATAACTGCTGCAAATTGGAGGCAGAAAGACTTTGGCTAAAATCCAGTTGATCTGGGGTGCCTCTATTAAGTCAAGAGGCAAAGATTAATGCAAGGGTCTTGCAATCCAAAACAAACTGGACATCAAGAGTTCATATTCCTCAGAAATGAAGGCTTCATTGAGAAAGTCAACAGTCTGAGGTGCTAACTGAAGGAAATATCAACCATGGTTCATGCCATTGCAGAAGTAAGAATTATGGCATCTACCCATCATTTCTTCCTTGCTGTGTTATGTATATAGTCATATACCTAGATACAATGCCCATCTTTTCTCTTTCCTTTTTCTCAGGATTGTTAACTTTACTGTTTGGTACTTATATTGCAGAACTTGGAGTGAGAACTTGATTGATACACTAAATACATCTTAGTTGCCTCTCTTCAGGAGTTTCTGATCATTCAGAAGGTGGTTATACAACATTAGGCAATTTTTAGAAGTGTAAGTTTGGGACTAGATTTTAATCTCTGTACATGGCACATAACATAATGCAAAAGATAGAGTATGTCATTCATAATGTTTATGTCATTCATAATGTTATCTGCATCCCATTACAAACAGTTTTCTTCAGATCTATTTTCCAGTTCATGAATTTACTCTTCAGGTGTGTCCAATATCCTGTTTAAAATGCTCACTCAGTTCTTACTTCAGTGTTTACATTTTCAATTTCTGGAAGTTCTATTTGGCCTCTTTGATAGTATATTTCTTTTCACCATTTTAATATACCTTTTTAAAGTCTAACAGATAAATGTAACATCTGAATTCTTAGGCTCATGATCTTGATATTTATTATTGTCTTTACTGATTCTGGTTCAGGGTAAATTATTTCCTTGACTATTTTGTAATTTTAGATTGTGAACTCATCTTTAGAGGATCTATTTCTGTGGGAAAACACTTTGGTCTAGGCTGTGTGTTTGCTTTTCCCAGGTATCCATGGGTTTCACTGACCTGTGACAACTTCTCATCTTGTCTCTCAGCTTGTGGGTTCATGAAACATAAAGAGTAGTATATATTTGAATCACAAACCATGAGATGACAAGCCTGTGATTATAAAGTTCTCCAGGAGAGACTTTGTCCCCAAGCAACCAGTCTTAGCTAGAAAACCTGCCACATGGCTTCCTTGCATGGGTGAGCATATTTATTTTCTAGTCACTCTTTTACTAAGTGTTGCCCTTCAAGAGTCCCAGCTTTATACATACATCTCAGTTCCAATTCCTATCTCTTGCAGTCCCCACAGCTCATCATCTGTCGCTCCATGGTGTTAGAGTCTATATCCCTATCTTCTCATGACCACTGGCACCCACCCCCACCTAACACATATACACACACACACACACACACACACAAACACAAATAGCAGTAACTGCTACGGTGTCAGATATGACTTTCTATTCACTTTCTCCATGGAGATTATGTTTTATCAACTCATCTATGAATTTAAAGGAGAGGTTTAAAATTTTTTTCATGTAGAATTTCTAGGCATTTTGTCATGAGAGGATTTTCAGTTTATTTCATATAAAATAATGTCTGGAAAGAAAGTCTCAGGTAGTAATAAATTAGAAATGGCTGTGAGATAATGAATCTTAAAGAAGGGGTTTAATTTGCTGAGAAAGAAAAAAGGAAATGGTAGCAGGAAAGAGGAAAAGGGCACCCCCGCAGGAGAGTGGTGGTTGTAAAGAACCACAACAGAAAACGGTAAAGCAATTGACTTTCATGACTGAAGACAAAAATCTTTGACCCTATTAGGGAGTACTATTAGATGAAGGGGCACAGAAGTTGGGGAAAGAGTGTGCTGGGTCATGTGTATTCTGGGAGATGATGGGAATTTTCTATTAAAGATCTGTATCAGGTCATTGCTAAAAGAAAGAAACAGTATATACGGCTTTAAGATCCAGCCCAGATTCCCAGTTCTATGGGGAAAGAGATGGATGAAAAAAGCCTGACAGTTTTAAAATGAAAGTTCATTTAACCAAAGGAGATGTAATAGAGCTGAGAGATGACTACTGAAGTCCAAAAGGAGACTGAACTCTCTGATACAATTTGACATTGAACAAGTGTTGACAGATTAGCATCCACAAGCACTTCTGACAAGATATAGTGCCCTCAGGCTGTGGACAAACCTGGAAGTGGGCAACTGACAGCCTGCAATACACACACCACTTTATTCTTCCTTGTCTGCATTTTATGATTACGAATCAGTTTTCTTTGACGTGCCCCATTTTTCACTGCAGCATCTTCGTCTCAGTACCTTTATCAGTTATAACTTCATCAGAGCATTTGAGCGCACCATTTACAAAATTGCTTTTTGCTGAAAGTTAGAGAGTACAAACCAGTGCAATTCTATAGAACAAAAGGGAAGAAAGAAGCACTACCTGAAGACTCCAGCACAGATGGCCTTCATTTTTCTAACAGAACATCCTTGTGAGGTGTTTTGCCAATACATTTCTTTACGTGTTACAGTAAGATGAAATAACCATTGAGTTGATATTGCATGTATGTTTTCTCTATAGGTGGATAAGATAAGAAAGTAAAGGCCTTTGATGTAATGTAAAGGATTCAATGTAATACTTAAATGCACGGTGAAGCATTTGAATATGGAAAATATCCACATGCAAACTTCTCTTGCAAATCCTCTGGTTCATAATACAGTCAGTTATTCCTGTTCCAAATGAGAACTCAGTTCTCTCTGTAGGCAGCTCTATTTTATGCCCCTCCCTGTCTGTGTTCTCAGGCTTCCCTAATATATTCGAAGGTCTATAGTAGAGGACTGGCAAGTCCTCTAATTTTTAGAAGCTATCCATAATATCAGTTCAGCTTTGGCATCCTCTTCTGTTGATAAAATTGCTTGCTTTTATTCTGTCATCCCACATGTTAATGTAATCCTAATCACCATGGCGTGATCAGCTCCTATGGCTTTATTCACAATTATGGTCTGTAAATAATCTATAACCCATGAATAAATAATCTGGCAAATATTATTCATGAAAGCAACATCATGTCCTTAAAGTCACAGATTTCTCCCGGTATCAATTACAGCAAACAGGAGTTGGAAATTGCAACATAGCTTCTGCTGTGCGGCAAATGTCAGATCCCTGTGACCAGATCAGTGTTTCTGTGTTCCTATCCTAATTGTGCCACTAAGCCGCTAGTCCAGAGGAGGTAATTTACCTTCTTTCTGCCTCCCTTTTTCAATTAGCAAGGTGAGAGAAGGCTACTATTTGTAACTGGGCTAACAGAGTTCAATAAATGTCAATGAATAAATTGACATTATAATATAAGTTTAGATTCATAGAATATAAATTTTCTTGAAACATGCCTGCAAAAGTACCAGGTGTCATTCTCCTAACTACTAGTTACTTCAAATTGCAAATGTTTGGCTTAAAAGTTAAATCAAGGCCATTTTTATTATAGTTTAATGCCTCTTCGTATAACACATTATTCTAGTTTAACACAAAATAAATATATGTTGTGCTTGGGTATCCACCAAATCCCCTCCTTCCTAGAAATATGGCCCACATAATATATTTAGTGAAAAAGCAAATAAGACCAAATAAACTCCAGCTGCCCTCATGAAAAGTTACTGCCCGGATGAGCTGAGTGTTCGCCTCCAAGAGTCTTAGATTGGGTGGGCAGCTAACCCTTTCCTGAATCTGTTTTGTATCCAGTCCAGTGAACAGGAAACAGCTGATGACTGTTGAATTCCAACAGCCCTGCAGTGACCAGAAGAAGCAAGGTGCCCATCTCTGCTCAGGGCATCAAGTAATTCACAGACTCGGTGGCTCCTGTTGTGCTTTTTCTTCTTTTCATGTCTTTCCATTTTTTTTTTTAGGCAGTTCTAGCAGATGGATCAATCAAAGCCCCAGAGCTCTTGTGCCCCTCAAAGAAGAACCCAGAGATATCCCATGTGTGAATAAATTTCCTCTCCTTCACTAATGCTCATTTTTCTTCTCATTAGCAGATAAAACTGAACTGGGCAGGATAGTTGTTAAGCCAACCATTCTCTTGCTTTCACCATGAAGATGTCTGCATAAGCTCTGGCTTATTCCATCTTCACGGTGCTCTCCCCTTTTCTTCTTCCTCTCTCTTCACCTTCAGATTTGATGTAAACATGTTTTTCAGAAGAATCCCCAGTAAATGTTCCATGAGTGACCTTGCTTAATGGATCTCCCCCATCACTTACATTTTCCCCCAGCAATGTTCTCATTATGGCAATGCTGCTATAGTGTGCAGGCAGAATGAGGTGGGATGGGGTTTGGGTTCATGTTTCTCAAATACCCATATGCTGAAGTGATGTCATGCCACTTCTTTGCCTGGTTATAAAGAGACAAATATATTAATATGTCTTGCTTTAAATAGTCAATGCCTTTTCTTGATCTGCATGTTATAGATAAGCTGTGTAACTCCCTCTTATCATTGGAATTAACTCTTTTTTTTTTTTGTGCTACACTGGCTGGATCTGACCTATCATGCACTCTGTATTTTCACATATTTATCATTGAAGCACAATTCCTGTATAATATGGTTTGGCTCAATGTCCGCACCCAAATTTCATGTTGAATTGTGATCCCAGATATTGGAGGTGGGGCCTGGTAGAAGGTGATTGGATCATTGGGGTGATTTCTAATGGTTTAGTGCCATCCCCCCAGTGCTGTCTTATGATAGAGTTCTCATAAGATCTGGTTGTTTGAAAGTGTGTAACACTTCCCCCTTTGCTCACTCTCTCTCTCTCTCTTTCTCTCTCTCTCTCTCGTGTCACCGTATGAAGATGTGCTTGCTTCCCCTTCACCCTTCTTTCCATGATTGTAAGTTTCCTGAGGCCTCTCCAGCCATGTCTCCTGTACAGTTTGTGGAACCCTGAGTCAATGAAACCTCTTTTCTTTATAAACTACCCAGTCTCAGGTAGTTCTTTATAGCAATGTGATAATGGACCAATACACTGTAAAAATCTGGAAAACTGATTTTGGTAAAACCAGTACCCATCAGTTAATTTCACCTCTGGTCTTTAAAAAACATATTATTACAAAGAATTTTGCTCTACTGCCTTGGCCATTGTTCTCGGCCACCATTCTTTTTCTCGTCACTCAGAAAGCAGCCTAAGGTTTGGGCAACCATCCTGACTTGTTTTGTGGCTGTGAAGGGGTCTGGTACACTTGCCAGCTATTGTCTCTCATCTTGTCAGGCTAGGGCCCAGCTGCTGAGACAGCTCTGCCCTGGCTCCTGTCAGTCCGCAGAACCTCAGAGGTCTGTTAATATTGGCCATTCAATTCCTGGTCCAGACTGTCCCCCTCTGCCTTTGGCCACAGGGTCAGTTCTGCCCACACCAGTGATACAACCTGGCCATGCCCCTTGTATCCCTCCTTAGGAGCAGGTAGAAATTTCTCTGTCCCATTTGGTCACACAGGACCCAGGATTTCTTATAGGAGCTCAGCTCAAACCCTTCTTCCATTCTGGGACTTCAATCAAATGTATCTTGATGGTCAAGGTCCATTAGGCCTTAACACATGAGTGATAAATATAAGAATCAGAGAATTTCTTTGCCTTAAAAAAAAGTCTGGTTTTTAAGAGCTGTGTCTTCTTGCAAAATCTTATTTTGGATTTCAGGAGCTAATTTTAAATCTCTTGCTTTTCTTTTTATCTTGTTCTCCCCAATCCTTGCCTCAACACACACCCCCTCCCACTTTGTATTTCTGCTATAACAATCTTCAGCGTCCCCAAGGCAAAGAATGTTCTCCAGAACAGTGGGAGGAACTGCAAAAGAGAAAGTATATATGTAGTTTTTTAAAACTGTCTCCTCATAAGGACAAGGAGCTACATCTTGTCTGTACCTCAAGCAAAGGGCCTGACATCTACAGCTCATTTGTTTGTTTCCTTCAGACCCCCAAATCCTCTGTATTTCTTTCTTTTGAAACCATTCCTGACACCATCTTCATTTTTTCTTTTTCTCTCTTTAAATCACTGCCCACTTTTCTCTGTCCCTTGTACACTCTGGGGATGAGGCCTTTATTGTTGCTTGAACTTCTCTGTCTTCTCATCTTCTCGACATTATCTAAACTTTTCTTTTCCATTTTAATTTTTGTTGCTCTGACTTAAATTTCTTTGCCTCCATCCACCTCAAGCCTCATCTCCATTAAATACTTCTGCAACTAGGAATATATATTTTAGTTTTTAAAGCCTTTCGATCCATTTCTTCCCCCTAGTGCTTCTGAAATACAGAGGATACTTAATGTGGTAATTCAGGAAGTGTTAGAACCTATGTTCTGGGATGGGCATCTATTTTTGTATTTTTTTATTTTTTATTTGTTGTTGAGAAGAGGTCTTACTATAGCCCAGGCTGGTCTCAAACTCCTGGGCTCAAGCAATCCTCCCTCCTCAGCCTCCCAAAGTGCTAGGATTACAGGCATGAGCCACCATGCCTGGAGGACGTCCATTATTATGTAAGGCCCAAAGGAAGAGAAATTTCTTCGCAAGAAAAAACTCCTACCATCTAAATGGAGAATCCAGGACAGGCCATAGTACCCAGCCAGAGAATACTCAGGTTAGACAGAGAGCTACAAAATAGAATTTAACAACAGCAAGAGACAAATTTTCAAGTTATAGTTTTCTAGTAAGGCAGGCAGCCAGCATTTTGCAAAGCATAGTGAAGGAAGAACCTCTATAAACACTATGCTTACAATGAACAGTTTTCATTTGCATATTCATTGACTGAAAACAAGTTGTAACTAGTAGTAGTAAGAACCCTGAAAGGAAAGAGAAAACAAAACCCACCACTATTTAATGAGTGTTTACCATGTGTTGGGCAGAATGCAAAGTATTTTACACGTGTTGTCTTAATTTCCACAACCAACCCTATAAAATTGAACTATTATTTTAGCCATCACACAGAAGATGAAATTGAGGTTCAAATAAGTTGCCCAAAATCACATAGCATATATGTGACAAAATCTAGCTGGTTTCAACACAAGCCTACACTCTTCTGCCAGAATCAAGTGAGACAAGAAGAGGTCACAGGATGTAAATGGGAAAGAAAACAAGCTGAATTTGGACAACACGGGGAGAGGAGGAATCCAAAACAGAGACCCCTCCCTTGGATATCTGCATAAGAATGATTGTCCAATGTTAATGAAAAAGAACATGATATTGACATCAGAACTCCATTCAATAGCGTATATAGGTATTATATATATTTACATTTTAAAAAAGGTATAGCAATATATATTACTCTCTATACAGAGAGTAAATTGATTCTGAATGAATTATTTTTATATCTTTATAAAAGTATAAGTTAAAAATCCTCCATTGTCAACTCTAGATACATAAAAATTTCAGTAAATGTTTTGGTAGGAATCATGAAAAACCAAATGAATAGTCCCCTTGTTATAGAATTATATTTCAAATAGTGTTTTAATTGTGTAAGCCAATTAATATTCTTTATTTCATATTGTATGTCACACTGTTCTATATTATCCTGAAAGAGACAAAACGTTCTTGCTTTTAATCATTTTACATCATATGTTAACATTTTCTCTTGTTCAAACAGGATTTTTAAATCCTCTATGTATTCTTTGCAAAGTATCCTAGTGTCTGAGAAATTTTTTCAGTTATTGCCAAAGCATGATCAGAAAGAGCAATCGTTTCACATTATATTTCATAGCCTCTGTTCCTTTTAGTTTATAATCCTATTAATTCTTTTGTGTCTATTTCCTTTTCTGTCAATATTTATACTTCAAAGTTAGCATACATACCTAAACAAATACATTTCAATTCTCTCTTCTTGCAGGCTGATAGAAAATGTGATGGCGTCATTACATTGTAAATTCCTGGACTGTAGTAACCACAACTTAGTAATGGTGTCTACAGAGTATTGGGTTCATAAAAGGTGCTGAGTAAATATTTGTTGACAGAATGTTGGCAACCTCTATACTTAATTTTAAAAAATAGTAATAATAATTAACATTGCCTGAATTAAGGTAACAAGTGTGTTTGGCATCATGCCAGATTTAAAAATACTTCTCTTATGTAAGCCTCATAACAATACATTATTTCTATGTTACAAATGAGGAAATTAAAATCAGGAGAGGTCAGGTGCCCTACTCAAGATCACATACAATAAGTGATGGAGTCAGACTCCATCCCAGGTGTATCTAACTCCAAAGCCCATCACTTAAAAAGTACACTTTTCTGGCCTCTCAACTTACCCTAAGCAATTGCTAAATACCTTTTTGACCTCATCATTCCCTTTCACATTTTCTTGGAAGACATATACATTTACAAATTTCATTTCCCAACCCTTGTCCAATTCACATCTATACTACTGCAAGGAAATTTCAGATCTTATCCTGTGTGCTCATTATTTATGGTTCTTCCCAGTAGTGTGCTGGTAAATGTTAAACAATCAGTTTGGGAGAGTGGGAGAGAAACCATGATCTATAATGCTTGTCTGATTTCCATGATATAGATACTGCTGCCATGGATGATTTCAAGCTAACAACGTGATGTCACTGAACAGAACTGGAAAGAGATATCTAATCTCTCAGGTACAGCTTTCTGTACCTGGAGCCTGTGAATTCTAGCATACCATCAGCTCCTTCCTATATTGGCTAATATGAAGTTGAAAAAAAAAGCATTAAAAAATTAAAATCCTCCCTGTTAGGATATGCTTTGGACAAGTACCTAGAGATATGATCTGGCTGTGTCCCCACCCAAATCTCATTTTGAACTATAGTTCTCATAATCCCTATGTGTCACGGGAGGGACCCAGTGGGAGGTAATTGAATCATGGGGGCAGTTACCTCCATGCTGTTCTCATGATCCTGAGTGAGTTCCTATGAGATCTGACAGTTTTATAAGGGGCTTTCCCCACTCTTCGCTCAGCACTTCTCCTTGCTGCCACCACGTGAAGAAGGATGTGTTTGCTTCCCCTTCTGCCATGATTGTAGTTTCCCGAGGCCTCCCCAGCCATGTGGAACTGTGAGTCAATTAAACCTCTTTACTTTATAAATTACCCAGTCTTGGGTATGGCCTTATTAGCAGCATGAGAATGGACTAATATACCTAGTAAACACACATCTGTTTTAAAAACTTTGAGTACTGTTTGATGAATTAAATGAATTTTCACTCTTCCAGAACAGTAGTTCTCAAACTGTGGCCCCCAGACCAGCATCATCAGCATCACCTGGGAATTTATGCAAATACAGATCCTTGAACCCACTCCAGACCTACTGAATCAAAAAACTTGGTGGTGATCAAGGGAGATCAGGAATTGTTTTAACAGGTAGCCAGTGATTCTGCATGCTAAAGTTTATGAATGACTATTCAAATGCAAAAATCTCTTTTCCATTTCAGCCCACAAGGTAGAACAAGTCTAACAAGGGAGCGTCCAAGGTCAATTTTAATGAAAAAAAAAGTGGGGAAAATCAAAGTTCTGGCAAGTAAGTGTGTAATGTAGATGGCAGAGAAGAAAGGTCCTGGCCCAATTATGACTCACATCTCAGTCAGGAGAAGTGTGTGTAAAACCTACCTGAAGAAAAGCCCTCCAGACCAGAGAAGAAATTTGCTGACTTTTGGAGACTCATCCCAGAAACAATGCCTTGTAGGTATCAGAAGAGAATGGACCCAGTTGGAAAGCTTCACTCCTTAGCATACGTAGCTAGGGGACCTCTGTGTTTTACATAAGTGAGTTAAAACACAGATTTTCTACCTAAACACCACCTGGGATAAATTTTTTCTGCCTACTTCAGTAGTTCACATGTATTAGATTCTTCTGGTGGGCTTGTTACAACACAGATCGCTGACTTCCTTTCTCCTTGCCTCTCCAGCTCCTGACAAAGATTCTCTGTTTCACCAAATTCCAGTCAGCCTCCTCTGAACTCTCTTCTCAATGAGACCCTGGCTTTTAAGCTTCTGTGTTTGTTTCTGCATTGTCCATGTTAGCAAGAATCCTACTAAATCAGTTTAACTAGAATTCTCCACCCTCCAGGTATGATTACCCTGAATATCTGATCATCCGCCATCCCCTAGGTGATGTCTGATCACCTTGGCCTGCCTTCTGCAAGAATCTTCTTAGGTCCCTTTAGCCAGAATTTCCCCTATTCGTGATGTTTCCTCAAGTAAGTTTCCATCCTCTGTTCCCTTCCTGCTCCTTAGCTATTGTGATGGTTAATATTGAATGTCAACTTGATTGGATTGAAGGATACAAAGTATTGTTCCTGAGTGTATCTGTGAGGGTATTGCCAAAGGAGATAAACATTTGAGTCAATGAACTGAGAGACGCAGACCCACCCTTTATCTGGGTGGGCACCATCTAATCAGCTGCCAGCATGGCTAGAAGAAAAGCAGGCAGAGGAACGTGGAAGGACTAGACTGGCTGAGTCTTCTGGCCTCCATCTTTCTCCCATGCTGGATGCTTCCTGCCCTTGAACATTGGACTCCAAGTTCTTCAGATTTTGGACTCTTGGACCTACATCAGTGGTTTTCCAGGGGCTCTCAGGCCTTCAGCCACAGACTGAAGGGTACAGGGTCAGCTTCCCTACTTTTGAGGTTTTGGGACTTCCTTGCTCCTTAGCTTGCAGACGTCCTATTGTGGGACTTCACCTTGTGATCATGTGAGTCAGTACTCCTTAATAAACTCCTTTTCATATATACATCTATGCTATTAGTCCTGTCTCCCTAGAGAACCCTGACTAATACAGCTATAAATTCCCACTCATCCTTGTTGTATTCGGAGTTGAGCCCAATCTCTCTCCTATTACAAAACCCTGTTGTAGTACCTTCCTTTGAATAACGTCTGTCTTACCATCTTTAATAAGGGTCATGATACAGCTTTTCTCTAACACAGCCCACCAGGTTCCTAATTCAGTATGGTGGGGTGGGGCCCAGGAATTAGCATTTGTAACAAGTTCCCAGTGATGCTGCTACCGGTCTGGGAACCACACTCTGAGAATTACTGGCCCTACCTACATTTTCTAAGTTCTGTATAGTGTTCTTGAGTTGTTAAGGAGCTGTTGGATTTTGCCTCGGGGGCTGTTCTGATGGGTGTTAGGTGAGGAGATGTGTACAGTGGAGCCAGCAATAGAAAAACTTTTATTTTGGCTGGACCATCACTGCAAAGCAGAGACAGAGTTTAATCAGAGCCATAATTGTTACACTGCTTAAGAATTCCAGTTTTCTCTAGTGTATCTCATTTTACTGTGAAGAGATATTTACTGCAGAAAATTTTTGTAATTAAAGCATATAAGTATAATCAATTTTGGCTTATGGGAACACTTTTCTAGAAATCAAAATGTATACTGGCATCAATGTACAAATATTCCAGAAACCAATATTAAACAATTTATGAGGTATTCATTAATATTCTAATACATTATTTTCAGCATCTCATTCAGGAATGAGCTGAGGCTTTCTCTGTGAAGACTCAGTGTTCCTATTACTGAAATGACCCAAATGTAACACAGCAGTCAGTACAACCTATCTTCCTCATTCTGCTCCTAACCACATAGATAACCAAACAGTATTCATTAAGTTTGCAAATGGCATCACACTGGGAGAGAAATTACCACAAAGGAGAGAAAAAAAACCTTAAATACCACATGACCTTGATAATTTGGAGCAAAGGAGAGAAAATATAACAAACATTATCAAAGTGGAGTACTTACATTTAAAGAGAAAATCCAAATTACAAAATAAAAGGAAGGTCATTATACATGCAAATTTGTCCCTTATTTGTTCATCTATTCAGCAATTTATTACTGAGCACATATTACATGCCAGGCTCTGGGGATAGAGTGGTGAACAAAACAGACATTGTTTCTCACTCGGGGAGCTCACAGAACAAGGGGGGACAGGGGCCTTAAGGAAATAAATAAAAAACTTCCAGTTGTGATAAGTGTTTTGAAGGGAAAAAGCAGAGTAATGTGAAAAAGAACAATTGATGTGTGAGAGAAGGAACTATTTAGAGTAGAGTGGTTAGGGAAACCTCTCTGAGATATGAGCTGGAAAGCAATGAGAAGCAATTTGCTTTCGAAAGAAGACTGTTCCAGACAGAGAGGACTGTCCAGGCAGAGTGAATATCCTGTGCTAAGTCCCTGGGCAGGAAAGGTCTTGGTGTTCTCCTGGAACTAAAAGGAGGCAGGTGTGGCTTCAACATAGTGGACAAGAGAGGTTGAAGAAAGATATGAGGTGGTAGAGAGATGAGAGCAAGGAGAGAGAGAGATGAGGCTGGAGAGAAGGCATCCAGGGTAAATATGGCTCACGAGCATAGTAACATTTTCAAGCAGGAGTTGGCAAACATTTTCTGCAAAGGTCCTGTATTAGTCAGGGTTCTCTAGAGGGACAGAACCTAATAGTACATATATAATATATAAAGGGAAGTTTATTAAGTATTAAAGTACGCAGTCACAAGATCCCACAATAGGTTGTCTGCAAGCTTGAGGAGCAAGGAGAGCCAGTCCAAGTCTCAAAACTGAAGAACTTGGAGTCCGATGTTCGAGGGCAGGAAGCATCCAGCATGTGAGAAAGATGTAGGCTGGAAAGCTAGGCCAGTCTCCCTCTTCATGTTTTTCTTCCTGCTTTATATTTGCTGGCAGCTGATTAGAGCGTGCCCACCAGATTAAGGGTGGGTCTGCCTTCCCCAGCCCACTGATTCAAATGTTAATCTCCTTTGGCAACACCCTCACAGACACACACAGGATCAATACTTTGTATCCTTCAGTCCCATCAAGTTGACACTCGGTGATCACAGGGCCAGCGTTTAAGCTTTGATGAGTCGTAAGTTCTCTGTCACAACTATTCAGTTCTGCAGCTGCAGCACAAAAGTAGATACAGACAATACTTAAATGAATACAGGTAGCTGTGTTCTAATAACACTCAAATATTTACCAAAACAGGCAGTGGGTGGACTTGGCCTACAGGCCAAATTCTTTTAGTTGCCAACCCCTGAAAGAATAAAATCGGGCACAATACTATCCTAGGAAACAAGTAGGAGCAGGACACTCACCTTCCAGATGAGTCAGCATTAGTCAGATCATCACTGAATGAATGTCTTCCTTGCGCTCCACACTTAAATGGCATATGATAAAACTCGCATAGCTTCTAAAATAGTGATGATTAAAGGTTTGGAAAACTGGCCAAGTAAAAAGTTTAAATGAGCTGATGTATTCAACTTAAGCAACAAAGAAGAGGTAATAAAATAGTTTTCACATGTTTTAAGTGTTATTTTGCTAAAGATTGTCCAACTGTTTATATGTTCACTGAGTGGAAAGACATGAGAATTGAAGGGAAGAAAAAAGCGAGACATGAGAAGGAAATGGAACTGGAAGAATATAATGATCTGACAAGGTAAACACCTGTAAACAATGTGCCCTATTGGTTCTCCTCACTGCCTCCATGGCAGAATTTTCTGTCCAGGAGTAAAAGATGGTTTTAATCAATGTGGTTTAATATACCTCATTTTAAAGGAACACCATAGTGTATAATTTTATCAAGCAAATAGTTGCCCATAATTAGTCATCTTTAAAACATCACATTTTCCTTTTTTTTTTCCAAAAAAAAAAAAAAGCCATATTATATTGATCAGTTACTATAAGCCAAGTGTGCTGGGCATTTGACATGCATCATCTTGTTTACTCTTCACAATACTCCTAGGAAGTCAATACTATCCCCATCCTCATTTTACTAAAAATGAAGTCAATACTATTCTTATCTTCATTTCACAGAAAACTTAGACTAATATTACTAAATAATTTGTCCAATGGCAACTAGCTAATAAATGGTAGACCCAATTAATTTTATTTTTTAAGTAAGTCATAGTAAATGAGGAACAGCTGTATTTACACTTCTTTTTAAAATAGCACTGAGTAATATTTATCATAAGATCTCTACTTTTTAAATCAAGAAGGCCAAAAATTAGAATGCACTTTTGACTAAAGTCAACATAGCTTATCCACAGCTCTATAAACAATAATTTCTACTTATTGTCTACATGTGTTATGTGAAGAGGCTGAAATCTTTGAAAACTCTATAGATTCATTTTTCCAAGCTCTCATAGGGTCTTTTGTAGTATTTAGGGTTTTACATGTCTTTAAAAAGAGGAAGCATGGTTATTTTCTCATTTCTTTGATAGTTCTGATATCTAAAGTATTTGCAGGTCTGTTTTTGCTGTCTTTTATTCTGTTGGTTCCTACTCTTGGATTGTTATAAGCTGCTCATTTTCTTTCAGAAAATTTATTGTGAGACTTCTTTGAGGCCTAGGATAAAGGCATATTCCTCCAGAGAGGACTGGAATTTACTTCTGCCAAATGCTAGGAGGCACTACCGCTTCAAGGCCAATTTAAACAACATTTACAACCTGTGGTTTTATTGGACTGCAAATCTGGGAGGCTGGGTTGCAAATCTGTGTCAAGATTAGCTTGTGGTAATATCTCAGGGATAGCTTTCCCTCTTTCTGTCACTGCTTGGTGCCAAGGTAAATATCCTTGCACTCTCTTGGAGGAGGGTATGAGGTGAATTTTCTTCCAACTTATCCTTATAGTTTGAGGTCCTAGTATTATGAGCAGATGGGTCTTCTATTAACCAAGAGCCATCTGCCCTTTGCTCTTGGCTCCTGGGAGAGGATCTCTAAGCCCTTGGAATGTACTGCCCAATATGAATGCCATTGTGTACCTGAGAGCCTGGTCCACACCAATAGCCTAATGATGTGATTTCGAGTTGAGGCTGTGAGTCACATGGTATCAGGTTGAGCTCTAGAGGGGCTGTAGACTAAAGGTCAGTTTTAAGGCAAGAAGCCAGGTCTAAGTAACTGAGCCCCAGTAAAAACTGGAAGCCATGGCTCAGTTGAGCATCCCTGGTTGACAATACTCTGTGCACATTTTCTCACATCCTTGCTGGGAGAAGTTGGCACTGTCCATGACTCGGCTGGGAGGGGGCAATGGAAGCTCCGTATGTGGATTCTGCTCCATGTGTCTCTGGCCTTGGCAGATTTTAATCTGTATCCTCCTGCTATAATAAATCACAGCTGTGAGTATAAAAGCTTTCAGTGAGTTATGTGAATCCTTCTAGCAAGGTTTCAAGTTTGTGGCTATCTTGGGGACCCCAAACTTGTAACTGGTGTCAGAAGTGAGGGTGGTCTTGGGGACTCCCCTACCTCTGCAGTTGTTTTCAGTAGAAAGTGGTTGCTTCAGTGGAAAGGTGGTCTGATTACTCAGCCAGCCACATAGAAATGGAAGAGTCTGTAGTAATTAGGAGATGCAACATTTTCCTGCCTTTAGCCTGTGTTCCATATCTGTTTCACCTAACTTGAGCAGTATGACTGAACTAATTTTAATTGAAATGTCAGAACAGGCTTTTATGAAATTCAGATGTAGTCAAATATTGACTAGATAGTTTCTCAATAAAACAAATGTTATCATATGTGTATGCATCTATATATAAATGTAACATATACATTTATGGCTATATGTGTGTGAATATACCCAACAAAATAGCACTGGATTGAGAGTCAACAGATGTGAATTACACATATAGTTCCAATCCTGCCACTTCCTAGCAATGTCAACTTTGGTGATTCACTTAAATTTTTTGAGTCTACCTCCTCATAAACCCAGTCACCTAGGTCAGGGTTCTCAGTGGGGATGATTTTGCCTACCAGGGGCCATGTTGGAAATTGATGGGGCTACTTTTGGTTGTCATAATATTTGAGTGCCATTGGCATTTGGGAGAAGCCAGGGATTCTAAATTTTCCACAATGCAAAACACAGCACTGCCTATCAAAGAATTGTTCCACATCCCTCACAAATATTGGATGTTTTGTCAGACATTCCTATAGGTGAGACAGCTTTTTATAATTATTTGAGCCCAGAATCTAACTTTGCTTTATGCAGAAAAATGAAGTATGTTTTTGCATGATTTTAATACACATGGAATTTTCCAGATTTACAACTACCATATAATGAGGGGAGATTTCACTTTGTTTGGATTGGCACTTTCCCTGGGATGTCGCTAGAGTGAGTCACTGAGACCACCCACGTGTGTGAGTCTGCACGTGCAGCTGCACATGTGTGGTGTAGGCATAGACTGCTCCCCAGGTCTTCCAGTGTGGTCCTAAACTGAGCATTCCCATATTAAAGTGGAGAGTATTTATTATAAATTACTTTCATTTCTCCTCTGTATTGTAGGTGGTGCATTATGTGTGCCTGTAGGTTATAATATCTGTGGAATTAATTTCAAAAGAAATTAAACTTATTCCTCCCATCTAACTGAGTCTTTGTCCCCTTTGACTATCATCAGTTTGATTTTTTTTTAGATCAATACTACAATATGGTGAATATGGCTAATAATTGAGTACTGTATAGTTCTTTTTTCTTTTTTTTGAGATGGAGTTGCACTCCGACGCCTAGGCTAGAGTGCAGTGGTGTGATCTCGGCTCACTGCAACCTCTGCCTCCTAGGTTCAAGTGATTTTCCTGCCTCAGCTTCCCAAGTAGCTGGGATTACATGCATGTGCCACCATGCCTGGCTAATAAATTTTGTACTTTTAGTAGAGACAGGGTTTCATCATGTTGGCCAGCTGGCCTCAAATTCCTGACCTCAAATGATCTGTCCATCTCGGCCTCCCAAAGTGCAGGGATTGCAAGCGTGAGCCACCATGCCTGGCTAATTTTTGTATTTTTAGTAGAGAAGAGGATTCGCCATGTTGACCAGGCTGGTCTTGAACTCCTGACCTCATGTGATCTGCCCACCTCGGCTTCCCAAAGTGCTAGGATTACAAGCATGAGCCACCACACATGGCCCAGTACTGTATATTTCAATATCACTAAAACAATAAATTTCAAATTTTCTTATCACAAAAAAAAGTGAGCTGTTTGAGATGATAGATATATTATTTCACTTGATTTAATTATGGCACATTATATTTAAAAAATGACATCACTTTGTACCCTATAAATACATACAATTTGTCAATATATAATTTAAAAAATAATATCTATGGATTTTATTCTGTGTGGCATCCTAGTATCCTGTCAGATTTGCCCCATGCCGATTGCACACACACAAGAAAAGTAGAAAATGATTTAGGATCCCCTTTTTATGAAAAAATATCCACATTGTTAAGAATATGCCAAGGTACATAACTCTGTAAACTTTCTTCCTGCCTTCACTTCAGTTAATTAGCCTAGTTTGGGCTTTGCGCAGTAAAAAGCTCTGGATATGTTTCTAAGCCACCCTGTTCCACTTGGCTTCATAACTACCTACTCCTTCAAGATATGGTCTCTTATCAAGGATCATCTTCTGGTTCAGAGAAGAAAGGGGCCATTAAGGTCATTTTCAAAGGTAGCCTCTACTCAGGACCAAGTGATTGTGTCTTCATTTCAGCAAAATGCATTTCAGTAGACTTACTACTAAGTAGTGACATCACACTAATATGAATAAGACCGGGTCATTCATCATAAAAGTCTTGTAGTGTAACTGGGGAGAAAGTCTTCAACCCAAAAGGCTATGACATAATGCAGGGAATGTGAGGTATAAGCAAATGCTATGGGGGACCTGGGGGAGTAACTCATTCGACCTGAAAGAATGAGGAAAGGTTTTAAGAAGTGGGATGGGTTTGGGCAGAGGTGTTTCAGGCAGGGGCACTTCATTAACAAGGTGTGAAGAGGAGAATAGAAAGCATGAAGGAGGCCTCAGGGGAGTCTGGCTAGCATGCTCAGAAAGTTAACATCAGTGAGGAATTGTGGGCAAAAAGGCCAGAAAGATAGGTTAGGACCTGTCTTAGTCAGCTCAGGCTGCTATAATAAAGCACCAGGGACTCGGTGGCTTACAAACAATAGAAATTTATTTCTCACAGTTCTGGAGCCTGGAAGTCCAAGAGCAGGGCGCCATCATCGTTGGGCTCTGATGCAGGCTCTTTCCTGGTTTGCAGATTACTGACTTCTTGTTATGCCCTTACGTGAGGGAAAGAAGACAAGAGGGCTCACTGGAGTTTCTTTTATAAGGTCTCTCATCTCATTCATAAGGGCTCTTCTGTCATGACTTACTTGCCTTCCAAAAGGCCCCACCTCCTAATACCATCTCATTGAGGGTTCAGATTTCAATACATGAATTTTAAGGGGACAGAAACATTCAGTCAATTGCAGGATTCAGTTGTGGAGGACCTTGAAAGCCAGGCTGAGAGGCCTGGAGAGAATCCTGCATGTAAGAGGGAGCTATGAAGTTTGGAGGAGAGTGACATGATCAGAGTCCTGGTTTTGGAAAATTTTCTAGCCAGCAACTGCAGGATGCATTGGGGCTAGGAGGATGTAGGGAGAAAGGGACTTTGGTAAGTTGGTAGTTGTGACAATGCCACCAGGTAGGAATATGAGGGTGGGAAGCAGAGAAGAAGCAGTCATACTAGAATAAGAGGGCAGAGAGAGACTCACAGAGGAGGAGGATTATGAGGAGGGGCTGTACCTTGATTCCAAGGGTTCTGACCTGGGTGCCTGAGCATCTGGCGATGATGCCGTAACCTGGATACCACCTTCAAGGGGAGGAAGAGATAATGAGCTTGGTTTTTAGATCAGTTGGATTTGAAGGGCAGATACTATGTTCATATGGAGATGTCCAGCACACTATTAGAAAAAGAGGCTGAGTGCTCTACAGTTTCCAAAGTATCTATCACTTCTCTACTGCTTTTTCCTCCTCTGAAAAAAGGCCCTCTTCTCTTTCTCTGTCCCAGCTGAAGGCTATAGATAGCACTGTGGTTAACAGTTCCTGCGGAACTCAGCCATCCTAGAATCACATACTATTTCTGCCTCTCTCTAGCTGTATGACCTTAGGTGAGTTATTGGATTTCTCTAAGCCTCATCAGTTTCCTCACATATAAATTGGTGATAACTAAAGTATCTTCTGTATAATGTTCCCACAAATAAATTAATTTAGCCAGCTAATACCTGGCATATTGGAAATGCCTAAAAATATCAGCTGTTAGTAAGCCAAATTATTTGCCATTCCACGAACACACCCAGAACTTTCCTTCCTCCCGTCATTTGTCCCTGCTGCTGCTCTCCACTTACAATGCTCTCCAAAGGAACCGACTCCCAGCTGTTCATCTTACTCTCTACACAAGATCCTGAAATCCTACTTACTCTTGACTCTAGGAGCCAGGGTTTGAATTTGGAATTATCCATGAGATTGGAAAAGCTTGCACCCTCACTGTGATGATTAAAAAAGGCTTGGCTGGCTTAGAAGGGGAAATCCAGAGTTTATCCTATTACAGCAAATACTGTCATGCTGTAGGGCTTTCCTAAAACCTTTTAACAGAGGGATCATATAGCAAAGCACCTCACCAAAATAAAGCCTTTATCAGAATATAAAAAAGGAGAAAAGAAAATTTGGGAAACCCCAAACAAATGTGATAATGTCTAATGTTTGCTACTGTTTTTTTGTGGACAATTGAATACTTGGCACCTCTATTTTGGATTCCTCTTTGGCAGCACTTTCCCAGGCTAAAAATGCTACCAGCCAGTTCTTCCCGGCTACCTTCCACCTATGCTTTGTTTTGGCAAGTGTAACTTGCCTGAGAGCTGCAGAAATGCTACTCTGTACGGAGCTGATGCCAGACTGGAAAAGACATTGTTCTCTGTAAAATTAAGATAAGAGATTTTGAAGCAGAAGGGCCAATCTGCTTCAAACTATAACTTTAACAATGTTTTTAAGTTATCTGAAACAGTAGCTCAATGTCATTCTCTGGGTTTCTACTTATTACAGTATCTTTCTTCTGTTTTAGAACAGTTCCTATAGCAATATAATGAAAATAACCTTTTTTTTTCAGCCACAAAGAGAGAACTATAAATTATTCCTCACCCTAGTTTCCTTTCAGCACATACAAAAGCCAGTGCTTGCTCTGCCCCAATAAATCAAAGCTTTAAAAAGGGCAAGGCAGCTAATCAGAGAACGCAGCTTCTACTAACTAGACAATACATTTCTGTGTCTGTCATCTTTGGAATTAATAAGAGATAAAGGGCCACTTTACACAAAGTTTCCAAACCAGGTCAAGAAACAGTCAGGACGTAGAATGGACTTGTAAACCTGGTCATTATATTCATCTAAGACCATATAATCTAACAAGAAGTGAAGGTTCATCTGCATTTTACACATGAGCAAATGTCTTCCATACATTTCCAACAGGACAAAAGACTTAATCGTTTTATTTTTGAAAAGTATATTTTCAAAAAAGAAATGAATGTTTTTAGTCTGGGAGGAATAAGGAAAATGTCTCTTAGAGGAAGTGATATTGGAAATAAACCTTAAAGGATATAGAACTTTTAACAGCCAGAGAGATTCATAAACATTTCGTAAGAATGGATTAACTCAAATCAATCATACCCTATTGACCCAACTTTTCTACTTTTCCAATATGAACGTCCCCAGTAGAGTAATTAATGAAGCCAACATTTACTGAATTCCTTCTCTGCATTAGGCATCGTGCTAAGCACAAGATTAAGAAGATGAATAAAATACTGGACCTGCCCTCAAAGAGCACCCACCCTTTAAAAAGTTCACCTGTTCCTTAATTTTATTACATAAAATAAAACACAAGAATCATTATAAATTGATTCCCAAGTTTAGTTGGAAGCCCCACCTGAAAGTTTTGTTCCACAGCAATTTTCTCAGTAAAATAAAATTGAATGACCTAAGATACAGAGAAGACAGCTTTCCCAGGATAGAAAGGAGTTGCAAAAATCAACTCAATCTAACATACTTTCACCAAAGCCATAGTCACAAACTTAAAGTTGGTAATGCTACATAACTGCTTTAAAACTAAAAGAGAACAAGAATGGTCAAAGCTTGTGTTATAGCACTTCTATAAAGGTAAAATAGGCAAAAAAATGTAATTAAATTTTAGTCCCAGGTTGAACCCACACAGTGCTAACACCTGAGATTTCTGCCCTGAATCTATTTACATGCAGGACCAAGAGAACTTCTGGGAGAACCTCATTTTGGAAGAAGAGATAATTCTGCACTTGGGTTTGGTTCAAAAATGGTGTTTTAGCATTTGAGTATATGGTACTCAAAATTTGTTTTCAAGTCTAGCCCCTGGGCTGGGATGATAATTTCAAATTTTAAAACATTAAAAAGAGCAGCTTTCAATAAGAAACTATAATTATAGACATTGGGGTGCAGGGAAACACCCATTTTGGGATCTGTGTCACAAAGGGCAACACATGGTGGAGAGGATCAACCTTCTCCTTCCATCTATACCCTAGACAGTGAAACTTTGGCTTATTGAAGTTTCCAAGACTGTTTCACTCTTTTGCTCCATTGGAGACTTCCAGGTAGTAGAGGCACCTACACCTCATATGGGGCAGTAGTGAACATCATCAGCACCAAATGATGCTGGAGAAAAAAAGGAATAAAGTGACAGATGCCATGAGGTAAATGATGCATACGGGCACCCCAGAAGGCACCCTAGACATAATTAGAGAGTATTTTGCAGGTAGCGGCAGGACTTTCAATAGTGAGGATAAGAATCAGATAAATAGGGTTTATTCCTGCTCATTTCACCTCATTGTCTACTCCCCTATGTTCGGCTCCATACACACAGGTTACTGAAATATTAGATCCTAATTCATTTCAAGAATGTGTTGAATTATTCTTTAAATAGAAATAAAAGTGCTCACTTATCTGAAATTTAGTAACATAGTCAACAACTTCTTTCCCATCATGGTATTTCAGGTGGAACACTGAGATTTTACACTGGGGTGATCCCATAGCATAATTCTGAGAAGGAAAATGCATGGGGAAATATGAATAGAAGGGAGGAGGACTGGTTCACCAGGGAAGATGCTTTGCCTTGTTCTCCTGAGAACCAGTGACACTGAACAAAAAGATTCCTGGTACTTTTGGAAATTATATAAAAAGTATATTGAACTTTAGTCCAGAGGGCATCCCTGTCGGACGCCTGGTCAGAAACTTCTGTGCTGGATTCCTTTCCTCACTTAAAGATTTTTGCAAAAGCTTTTCTGCTTGCAAGAGAAGATTCTGAAAAAGATCTCATTTAAAAATATCTGTATGAAAATGCTTAGAATGGGTTGTCACGTCCCTTGTTAGAGCAAAGCTGACTGGAGATGGAAAACTATGTATTCCGTTGTATCTTTAATGGCCTTCACAAATAATTAAAAGTAGAATAGAAAAAAAAAAGCACTGACAAAGCTATTTGGTCAAGACATTTTTTGACAGTTTTTTGGAATTGGGAAACTTCTCCTTGTTTTGCAACAAAAGGTCTTTTCTTCTTCTCCTCAACCTACCTTGTGTTCTGCAACCAGATTGGTTTTTCTAGTGCATCACTTATATGTTATTCTCCTGCTTAAAACTTCAGAAAATCAATTCCATAGGGGATGACAAGGAGGGGTGGCAGAGCAGCAAATTCATAGAGTAATCACTGTATCTAAAATGTATTGCAAACTGTGTGCCAGGTGCTGTTCTAAACATTATGCATGCATTAACCCATTTAATGCTCGAATAACCCCTATGAGACAAATGCTATTTTTTTTTACCCCATTTTAAAGATGAGCTTAAATAACTTGCTCAAGATTGCACAGGTGGCATTTCAACCCAGGCAGGCAGATTCTAGAACCCTCTCACTCTTAACTACCGCATCTACATTTTAGAGCTCAAAAAGCCCTCAAGGCTACAAAAAATATATATTTTCTGTTCATGTTGTGCTTGAGCACTGAGAAGTCAGAAGGAAGGGGAATGTTCTGCAGGTTCATGATGGCATTCAAAGCTTTCCACGATCTAACAAGAACTCTTTCCTATCTTATTCACAGTCCATTCTCAATTCCTCCAATCCAGCCAAATGTTCTTACTATTTGAAAGTTTTTTCAAATAGTAAGGCAGCAGTCCTCAACCTTTTTGGCACCAGAGATTGGTTTTGTGGAAGACAATTTTTCCATGGACCTGTGGTGGAAGGGGGATGAAACTGTTCCACCTCAGATCACCAGCCATTGGTTAGGTTCTCATAAGGAGCACGCAACCTAGATCCCTCTCATATGCAGTTCAGAACAAGGTTCACCTCCTATGGGAATCTAATGCCACCTGATCTGACAGGAGGCAAAGCTCAGGCAGTAATGCTTCCTCACCCTCCACTCACCTTCTGCTGTGTAGCCCAGTTCCTAATAGGACACAGGCTGGTACCGGTCCATAGCCCAGGGGACCCCTGATGTAGAGAACATCCTTGGCTTGATGGAATAAAGGGAAAAAAAGTAAACACAAGCATTGAAACTTACTCTTCTAAAATTGCCAGGAGCAACTGTCACGGGATTGGAAAGATACATAGGAAATGTGTTTTCTTTATCAAGTTCTGTTTGTTTCCTGTAGTGATTTTTAACACACACATTTCTAACTTACTGGTGATTTCATTCGAAATTTAAAAAAATTTCAACTTAATTTTCTCATGATATCAACAATAAATATCTCTTGCCTGTGCTAGACAAAGTGTCTATGCTTGGCCACTATTTTGTTTCTTCTTGACATCATCACTTTTCAGATGGTATTGAATTGAAATGTGGAATTTTATTTCAATTCTTTTGTTACATTATGCACCTTATTTCAAGAATTTTTTAACATTGGCACTAAACAGAGTATGTATAATCAAATGAACAATTCAGAGAATTTATAGTGCCCTATATTGAGTTTATTATTCAAAATACCGGTATTTGGGTCTAGTGTGGTGGCTCATGCCTGTATCTCAGCACTTTGGGAGGGTAAGGCGGGTGGACCACTTGAGGCCAGAAGTTCAAGACCAGCCTGGCCAACATGGTGAAACCCTGTCTCTACTAAAAATACCAAAAAAAAAAGAAAAAAAAAAAAAAAAAAGCTGGGTGTGGTGGCAGGTGCCTGTAGTCTACTTGGGAGGCTGAGGCAGGAGAATCACTTAAACCCAGGAGGCAGAGGCTACAGTGAGCTGAGATTGTGCTACTGCTACTGCACTCCAGACTGGGCCACAAAGCGAGACTCTGTCTCAAAAAAAAAAAAAAAAAGGGAGAGAGAGAAAAAACAAACAAACCCTGTATTTGGAGGAGACAGTAACAGTATTTATTTATTTTTTTTTCCAGAAAGAATAGTGGGCTGGGCGCGGTGGCTCACACCTATAATCCCAGCACTTTGGGAGGCCGAGGCAGGCAGATCACTTGAGGTCAGGCGCTCAAGACTAGTCTGGCTAACATGGTGAAATCCCATTGCTACTAAAAATACAAAAATTAGCCGGGCGTGGTGGTGCACGCCTATAATCCCAGCTACTCGGGAGGCTGAGGCAAAAGAATCGCTTGAACCCAGGAGATGGAGGTTGTGGTGAGCCAAGATGGCGCCACTGCACTCCATCCTGGGCAACAGAGAGACACTCCATCCCAAAAAGAAGAAAAGAAAGAAAAGAAAAGAATATTGGATGGTATACTTTCTGAGTCCAATATGTACTACTATGGAACTTGAAACTAATGATGACTAATTTTGATACTTATATCACCATCCTATGAAGAGAAAGTTTCAAGTGAAGGGGTCACACAGTGATCAACCCCAGAGTGTGGGTTCAGGAAAGGGAGCACAGGAGTGATCAAAGCTGGCATTTCTGGCTCTTCTTCCTAGAAATGCTATTGCCTAGGAAGAGGGGAAGAGGGTATGGGAAATGTAAGGGAAGGTACAGGTCTGAGAGACCCTTTTCACCAAAGACTGTTTCCTTTCACTGGTTTCCAGTGAAAAAAGAGAGAAGATTCCATTTTTTTTGTGGGCACTTATAAAGCGCTTTCTATTTACAATTTCTTTCCCAGACCCTTTTCACCAAAGACTGTTTCCTTTCACTGGTTTCCAGTGAAAAAAGAGAGAAGATTCCATTTTTTTTGTGGGCACTTATAAAGCGCTTTCTATTTACAATTTCTTTCCCAGACTCTTTTCACCAAAGACTGTTTCCTTTCACTGGTTTCCAGTGAAAAAAGAGAGAAGATTCCATTTTTTTTGTGGGCACTTATAAAGCGCTTTCTATTTACAATTTCTTTCCCAGTTTCAATATGCAGAAAGCCTGCCATGTTCTTTTTAGGCTGGGAAGGGTACTGGGCAGAGGGTGACAATTCCTGTTTTCCTTGAGTTTAGGAAGAGTTCAGCCAGAACCTCCATAGAGGCAATCTACTGCTGCTACTGCTTGAAATTAAGTTAACCACTTATGGTGTTCATGATTTAGGTTTTTGTTTTTTTTTTTTAAGCAGATTTACTGAAATTTGCAACCAAAACACAAATAGAGTGCATACAAATTATGACAACAAAAATCATTTTCATCTTTTTTCTAAAATAAGTAATAAAATAGAAAATAGTTTTAATCTATGAAATGTTAAAAAGGGATCAAATAAAAATATTGAAATATTTATAGAAAGAAACTAATCAGGCTGTGTATAATAGGGGAGAAAGGTGAATAAAGAAAATGTCCTCATCTGGCCAGCAGTTGTCATTCTGACCAGAAAGGCTGCCAAAGGTCCCAGGAAGGCTACTAAAAGACACGACTAGGACACAAATTCTGCACTCTGCTTATTGTACCTTGTAACCAAAGGATCCTAGAATAAGGGTGGCCTTGAAAATGGGTTTCATAGTTTATATGTAATGGGATTGAGAACAAATTGATTTAGTTTATTCCAGAATGGAAATAGGGACATATTTTTAAAAGAATGGTAGTACAGTTTAGATGTTTTTTAAAATGTTGTTTTGAACAATTATGTGTTTGTCATTCTTCTTAAAACTGGAGGATTTACCTCTTATGACTGACTTCCATTAACTCCCTCTCACTTTTTCTCCCAGATTAAGTTTTGATGATGAGCTCTGATTCAGTAGATGAAATCTCAAATATATCTTACAATGTAAAATGTATCATAAAAGGTAAAACGTATCTTAAAATGTAAAAGCATCTTAAAATGTAAACCAAGAGAAATGGTTACATTAAATCATATTGAGTGGTCTTGCATATTTAAGATTTAAGAATGTGTAGAACTCTTAAATAAGCATCTAGTGTGACACACTCCTCTGATGGGTAACATTAATGGTGATTCTTCTCTAACTATAGACTAAGACGTACCAATCATTCCTACATTCCTGAATAACAACGAAATGTGGATCTCAATTAATATTTGTTATACATTAGGCGCAAAAACAAACGTACAGGAACAGCAACTAGGCTGGCTTTATCATGCAAAAGGAAAACTATTTAACACTGTCAGCACTTTTTACAACAGTGGCTACTGAGCAGACTTAATTACCAAAAGGCCTGCACAAGGCCAGTTACATCAGCATATCTGGGTCTAATCGGATTCTTTTTTCTGGTATCTATGGAATCAAACACGCTTTGCTAATATCGGTGGATCCTTGTTTAGTCAAGCTACTTTTGGCAAAATGATGCAAGGCTGCAGTTTGTATGTGATCCGTTGGCCTTTAACAATGCAGCGCTTGATGGAATTGAATTATTTTAACCATATATAGTACCATACAGTATACATACACTTTAAGCTCAATTGAGCCATCCCTGTCTGAAATAGCACCTAATCTTTCTTAACCCATCTTTGTCTTATTGTGCTTTGCAGAAATTATATATAATAATTTTGTGATAAAACATAGTACTTGTTTTTGTCTGCTTCCTCCATGAGAATGTAAGCTCAATGAGGGCAAGGACTTTGTCTTATTATCTCTATCCGCAGTACCTGTAACTATGCTTGAAATGTAGTAGATGTTCTAAAAGTCCTCACTGAATGAACAAACCTATATAGGTCTGCCAAAATGAGTGGCCGACAGAAGTTTTCAACAGGTAATTCTACTGTAACTTTATACTAGATAAAAACAAGTTCACAGAACCACTTGTTTACAGCAGATTTTAGAGACACAAAAAAGGGACTAGAAATTTGGTGTTTTACTAAGAGGTCCTTGGTAACCAATGCATGTCTGCATTCTGTGGTATCCTTATCTAAGAATGCTACTGAATAGATTGTGGAATTATACTCACCAGACAGAGGAGGCTAATGTGGAACAACTTCCAAGGGTCAACATTAATATTGTACAGCCTGCTTCAATTCTGTCTAGCCCTCCCAGGATGGTTTAAAATGAAATTTAAATGTCTTTAATGCTACCCCTGTGTCTTTGTTTCTGTGCATGTGTCTCATACACACCAATTCACTCACCCACAGCAACAAAAAGAAAGAGCCATTTCCCTTTTCCCTTCATGCCCTATAGCCCCAAAGTAGACTCTCACAGGTACAGACATGTTACCCCTCAGACCTACCCAGTGACTAGATGTAAATAACTCACTTTGAGCACGGGCTCAGCTGTGCTGGCCCTCCCTTCCCAACTGTGGAAGATCCAATGGAGACCTGTTGAGCTTGGGAACTTCACCATGACAAGATTTACGTGATTCATGACAGATGCAATTTAAAGCAAAGTAACTATAGTGTCGCCAGAAACCTGCCCTTTGTGGGCATGTGTGTGTTGCATGACCTCCTCTTACATCTGTCCCTCAGAGCTTCTCATGGTCACGGTCATTCCACTTCCACTCCCCACACTGTGCCATCAGAAAGAAGGCTGGCTTGGTTACTCCTAAGGCCCAAGGAAGAGGTGAGATGAGGGTGTCTCACTACATTTGACTCAACTTGATTTTATTAGGGAGGCAAGGTTAGTAAATTAGAATATTCTTCTAGTTGGGTTTTTTGAGCAGTACAGAGTTATCGGTGCAATCACAGGCACCTTTACGATCTAAATCATAAACATACATTAGTATGGTAGTATGGCCATTGCTTTTTTCCAGAGGGAGAAAAACTATCTCAGAAGAAAATTCTTTTTTATGCACAGGCCGAACTCTGCTTCATCTAATTTATTCCAATTTCCAACATTAGACCAATACAAACTGAACTCTAAGAAACAGTCACACATAAAGGTATTCACCACTAATGTATTCATTTGTGAAAAAAAAAATAGTATACTAACCTTAGGCTACATGCCAGAAAAAGATTCAGATTTTGTAATAATCTGTCATGGGCAATACACAGCTCTATAGACAGTCACCAAATCTTGTTTCTCAGGCCATATCTTCTATAGCAGTGGTTCTCAGCTGGAGTTAATTTTGTCAATCACAACAATATCTACAGACATTTTTGGTCAACACAACTGCAGTGGAGGAGGGGGCTGTGCTAATGGAATCTAGTGGGTAGAGGTCAGGGATGTTGCTAAACATCCTTTAATGAAGAGAGCAGTCTCCCACAAAAAGAATTATCCAGACCAAGATATAAACAGTATTGAAGCTGAGGAACCCTGCTGTATACTGACAGATAGGAATCTAAAGCATGGAAAGTCAGCATGACGTTTGGGAGTCTAGTAGCTTAAGTGAAGCCAAACTAATTTTCTTCTGTGGCTGCGAGTCTTGGATATATCACTAAGAACTTCAACGTTTCAAACTGTGCTTAATAAAATGACTCTGCAGGATCAACAGTTGGGTATTATTCCTATGTCAGTCTACAAATTACAGAATTAGGAGCGCCATACCACTGCTCTGCTAGTAAGACAAATGTTTTGGTTGCACTACCAGGAAGAAGAAATCATGAAAAGTTCACCCAATCATAAAATGCCAAGTGACACCTGTGTTAAGAATGTTAGAGGCTGGGCGTGGTGGCTCACGCCTGTAATCCCAGCACTTTAGAAGGCTGAGGTGGGTAGATCACCTGAGATCAGGAATTCGAGACCAGCCTGGCCAATATGGCAAAACCCTGTCTCTACTAAAAATACAAAAAATTAACCAGGCATGATGGCGGGTGACTGTAATCCCAGCTATTCAGGAGCCTGCGGCAGGCAAATTGCTTGAACCCCAGAGGCAGAGCCTGCAGTGAGCCGAGATCTCCAGCTGGGCAACAAGAGGCTAAATTCCATCTCAAAAAAAAAAAGTGTTAGAAAATTTGTGGATAGAAAACTCAGGGTTTTTGAAGCAAGATATATCAGGTGGTCTGGAGATTAATGCCAACTGAGCAGCAAGGATATTTGCAAATCCACAGACTGTCCCCCTGATCCTGGAGCAGGAAAGGAGGATGTCAGAGAGAGATGGATCAGATCTTGGGCAGAGGAGATGGACATGCCTGGCTCCAGTCCCAGCTTTGATCCTAGCTGTGTGATTCTAGGCAAGTCTCAAACGTTCCCTGTGAAATTAGGAGCTAGCCTGTACTCTGTGGGATTCCCTGTAGCTCTATCCTTCTCACTGAAAGGTTTCCTCACCGCTTGTGCTGGTACACAAAGAATAGAACAACTCTGTTACAGGATGCTAGTGAGGTATATTTATTAATTTGCAATAATGTATGGTAAAGGAAATAACAAAAGAAACATGCAGATTTGCATAAATGGGAAATCCTTTAATTTGATAATCATTCATTCAACAAACATCTATTGAGCATCTCCTCTGAATAAAGTATAAAATGTTTTCTATGTTTCTTTTTTAAAATTTGTTTTAAATGATCCTGAGAAACTCTTTACAAGTTTATTTCCTAGGATTTATAGCAGTTAACATTCAGTTCCACCAATAAAATTCCTCACTGGATTCCACACAGAACAGATGGGTCTCCATTAGGTAATAACGTTCCAGGTGGTGCTGACACCACACATATGTGAATATTCCTCTCTGTGGGAAATAGAGATGTAACTTCTATACTTGCCTCAACATGCTACTATGACTTTCTTCACAGTCCTGGGTTTTCAAAGATCTAAAGTTAACTCTTCTCTTAGAGAATATATGCAAACAAGTAAACTTAAAACTTCAATGCAATGCTCTTATCCCATAGCTCTGGTTCTTGTCTTTGTAATTGATGCCTCCTGAGCTGACTGCTGGCCTTGGTGTGCTCCTGCTTGAGAGCTGTCTGCCGGGGGAGGAGAATGCCCAGCTCTAATAGTTATATCTTCAAAAAGGCCACCTGGAGAAGGAAGAAAAACCCACAATGCTTTACTTCTATAATATGACAAAATGGCTGCATGTACATCAAATCAGAATCAGGTAAGTCTGGTCAATAAGATTATATGCTTGTTTAAACAGAAAAATGACTCTTAGTGGATCTAGACATTGTATTTTACAGCAGGAGCCAATTAGTCTTTTTTTAATGAACCATACAGTAATTAAGATGATTCACATGCATTTTAAAGGAGAAAAATAGAGTTTTAATTGAAACTAAAGTTATATTGCTACGAAGTAATCCAGTCCTCGTTCCCACTGATTCACAACTATTGTTTTGGACCTTCCATATTTAGAATTCTGAGTCTCATTCCTAGGCGATTCCGGGTCCTCATCCCTATAGGTAATTATACCAGTCTCTCCTAGGTTATTGTGATACTTTCACTTATATTGGTTGGTCAGCAGCAATTCATCTTAAAACCTAGAGTTAAAAAAAATTAATTCACACAGTCTTATGTACAAAATATTTTCAGACTATGTAATGAGGCCTAGATCAAATGCATCTAATTTCCCAATAGTTTTGAAAACAGAAACAAACTTAACAAAGTTAATCATAAATGTTTAGAAAGGTTTAGTTCAGGGGTGACAATAAATTGGGAACTGTGCCAATATGAAGAAGAGAGTCAAGTATAAAGCAGAGATAGATCGTGAAGTATGGGAGGCTTGGGAAGCTCATATTAGGCGCGAGCAACAGAATAAAAACATTCTACTCTTGGGTAAGTATGGGACATCTGTCAATAGCATCAGGAAATTTTGTCCTTAAGTCCCCGAATGCAGTAAAAAGAGGTGTGTATTTAACTATCTCTGTTAAAAGAAAAGGGAAAGGGAGGGTCACACAGGGCAGAAAGCATCTGCTTTATGCTGAGTAATTCAGAAGGATGTTACCCTGCCCATGGTGCTGGTGCGAAAGGCACCTGCTGAGTTTCCATATCAACTTCCTGCTGAGTTTCTCTATCAAGAGAACACCAAATTGGAAGGAGCAGCAAAGAGGAAAGGTTGATTCCTAAACAAAATGTAAACACGGACAATTGATGCAAACCTCAAGAGCTTACTGTGAAGCTCAAATGAGATCATTGTTAGTTCAAGCTGCACAATTTTGTAAGCCTTGCCCCCTGCCCCCGCACCCCACCCCCCCACCATTTCACAGTCCCTGGTCAAAGTGAAACGTTCCATGGGGGTTTGGACCATGAGAAACATCCTGCCCAACCACCTGACTTTCTTATCATACCCTGCCAGACAAAGGCTCAACTGAAGGAACATCCCTATCACACCTTGCTGGACAAAGGCCCAAGGAATATCCTATGACATCCCACTGGAAAAAGGGCCAAACTGCCTGATCATAGGAACATCTTATCAATATCCTGCCGGGCGGCAAGCCATACTGCCCAGACCCCTCCCACCCATACCTATAAGTACCCCAGCCTGTAAGCAGCGGTGGGCTCTGGTTGGCATTAACTGGTCCCCCATCTCTGCAGGTCTTGTGCTGGACATAAAACCTGCATTTCTGTAGAGCCGCCAACTCTCTCTGTCTTTAACCCTCACCTTCCCTTCAAAACCTAATAATAATGATTAGGAAAATCCATGTGTTTCCCCTGTCTCTTAGCTGACAAGAGATATTAGAAGCCTGTGAATATACCAGATGAGAAGAGAGGCCAGTAGAGCCTGTTATAATAGACAGAGAAAGGAAGACCAGAAGTCATTGAGTCTGACTTAGGGCTCACTGTGGGCAGCATCCCTGGCAGGCGACATTCTGCTTCTACATAGACAGTTTACAGGGATAGGAAGCTCACAACTGTACAAAGAAGACAATGACACTGCTCATATTCAAACAGAAAGATAATGGAAGAAAACTACTTATCTCTTTTGTAATTCTGAAAATTGCTATGTCATGGCGTATTCCAACCAGGAAATACTTAGCATAAGGATAACACTGATAAATGACATTATGAAAATGGTTAAGAGGCCGGCACAGTGGCTCACAGTGGCCTGTAATCCCAGCACTTTGCGAGGCCAAGGCAGGCAGATGGCTTGAGGTTAGGAGTTTGAGAACAGCCTGCCAATATGGTAAAACCCTGTCTCTACTAAAAATACAAAAATTAGCCAGGCGTGGTGCCAGGTACCTGCAATCCCTGCTACTTGGGAGGCTGAGGCATGAGAATCACTTGAACCCATGTGGCAGAGGTTGCAGTGAGCCGAGATCATGCTACTGCACTCCAGCCTGGCTGACAGACGGAGAGTCTATCTCAAAAAGAAGAAAAAAAGAAAATTGTTAAGAATTTTAGCTATATAGAATAGTGATTTTCAACTTGAGGTGATTTTGTGTACTGACGGGCGTTTGGCAGTATCTGGAGACATTTTTGGTTGTCAACCTAACTGGGAGGGGGTGCTACTGGCATCCAGTGGACAGAGGCCAGGGACGTTCTCCTACAATGTAGAGAGCCCCTAAAACAAAGAATTATCAGCTAGCCTCATTCAGCCTTTTCTTATCCACAAAATGGGAATTCTAACAGGATGTACATGAAATTTGTAAAACACTTTATTAAGCCTACTTTGATTTTTTTCATCCACAGCACAGTCCTATGGTTTAGTAAACCAGGCATTTGAAACTTTGTTTTACATATGAAGAAACAGAAGCTCAGAAAACTTATGAAACTTGCTCAGGTAGCAAAGCTGTTAGGTGACAATGGTGGGCTTAGAAAGAAATTGATTTCTAATCCATGCTTTTCCCACTATAACTTTACAGATGAATGACAGAAAACTACAGAGGCTTAGAGACTTCCAATCTTTGGTATTGCCTCAACTATCAAAAGATTTCTTTTGCATGCCTGCGAATATGAACTCAAGATGAGGAACAACTACAAAAGAGGCTAAGCTGATTAAATTAAATAATGCAAAATGGACCCTCCCAGTGAAAAAGAAAAAGTTTAAAATTTGGCTTAATGTCTTCTTTTCATCTGGTTTTTATAGCTTCATTTGCCGAGCACATTATGTATTTTTAAAGGCAACATGAAACTGCAATCATCCTTGGGAACAAGTACTGTACAATACATTTTATTCCTTATATTTAAAACACTGTGAGTTAACATATTTCAAACGCTGATTTTGTGTTCCCTACTATTTATCCATGACAAGAAAAATTATTTCCCCTAACTGCCATTTATTTTGAGAGGATAATTTTATTTTGTCCCACTACACTGAGAAAGATCTCTGTATTTCATCTTTTTAGTTTTATTCCCCAAAGTAAAAGTTTTAAAGCTTCTCAGAGCATATGACTACAGCTGCAGCTTAAAGTTTTGTTGGTTGTTACATTTCTGGAATATAGTTACAAAGTACAAATAATTATTTTTAAAAACAAAAGACAACCCTTTCCTGTCGGTTATAAGATTTGACTTAGTTCTCTACACCTGAATGGTGACACTTGGAAATGGAGAGAGGGAGAGGATGTTAAGATGTCTAAAAATGATGTCTCTGCTTTGAGTAATCTCTAAAAACAATCTTCTTAAACCACAATAAACATGGCCAGGTTGATGTATCATTGACCAAATGTAAGTTTGGGATGCATTAATACATTTGTGTGACACGTTAAACATTTTTTAATGTTATTTTACCCTAGATAACAAATTTATAATAACTGATTTCTCAACATTGATTTAGAATTTCTTATCCTGTTTTGTTTTTTCTTTTTTTTTTTGAGAGGGTGTCTTGCTCTGTTGCCCAGGCTGGAGTGCAGTGGCCCGATCTTGGCTCATGGCAACCTCTGCCTCCCGGGTTCAAGCAATTCTCCTGCCTCAGCCTCCTGAGTAGCTGAGATTACAGGGGCGTGCCACCATGCCGGCTAATTTTTGTATTTTTAGTAGAGATGGGGTTTCACCATGTTGGTCAGGCTGGTCTTGAACTCCTGACCTTGTGATCCACCCCCCTCTGCCTCCCAAAGTGCTGGGATTACAGGCATGAGCCACTCTGCCTGGCCTTAGAATTTCAGTCACTAAAAAGACATATCATCAAGGCTGGCTACATAGAAAGGCTTTAGAAAGGACTCTTTACACTAAGTAGACACACACAAATGTTCCTTTTAAAAAAGGACATTGTTGACTTAAAAAAAAAACACAAAACTTTCCTTTAGATATGTATTTTTGTCCAGTGCATGTTCAAAGTTATGATCTGAAACAGGCTGTTTTTATGGTGGAAAAGGAAAAGGACAAGTAAAGTTTATGCCCTTATATTATAAAATCCAGTTTCTTGGCGAGGCGCGGTGGCTCACACCTGTAATCTCAGCACTTTGGGAGGCTGAGGTGGGTGGATCACCTGAGGTCAGGAGTTCGAGACCAGCCTGGCCAACATGGTGAAAACCCTTCTCTACTAAAAACACAAAAATTAGCTGGGTACGATGGTGGGTGCCTGTAATCCCAGCTACTTGGGAAGCTGAGGCAGGAGAAGTGCTTGAACCCAGGAGGCACAGGTTGCAGTGAGCTGAGATCCCACCACTGAACTCCACAGCCTGGGTGACAGAGTGAGACTCCATCTCAAAAATAAATAAACTAATTAATTAATTAAAATAAAATCTAGTTTCGAAGATCCAAATTTCCTTTACAAAACATACAATATAAATGTAAAAACAAAAATAAAATTAAAAACTACAACTTTTTCTAGCAGCTAGCAAATACACTTGATGTCTTAAAATAATATTGGGATTAGGTAGTTTTTACTAACTTACTAATTTGGCATTAATCGCGACCATGTTGAGGATACCCTAGACTCAACGTTTTGTGTTGGATAAATACTAAAAGATATTTCTCTCAAAAGAAACTATCATCAGAGTGAACAGGCATCCTACAGAATGGGAGAAAATTTTTGCAATCTATCCATCTGACAAAGGACTAATATCCAGAATCTACAAAGAACTTAAACAAATTTACAAGAAAACAAACAACCCCATCAAAAAGTGGGTGAAGGATATGAACAGACACTTCTCAAAAGAAGACATTGATGCAGACAACAAACATATGAGAAAAAGCTCATCATCACTGGTCATTAGAGAAATGCAAATCAAAACCACAATGAGATACCATCAAACGCCAGTTAGAATGGCGATCATTAAAAAGTCAGGAAACGACAGATGCTGGAGAGGATGTGGAGAAATAGGAATGCTTTTACACTGTTGGTGGGAGTGTAAATTAGTTCAACCATTGTGGAAGACAGTATGGCGATTCCTCAAGGATCTAGAACTAGAAATATCATTTGACCCAGCCATCCCATTGCTGGGTATATACCCAAAGGACTACAAATCATTCTACTATAAAGATACATGCACACGTATGTTTATTGCAGCACTGTTCATAATAGCAAAGACTTGGAACCAACCCAAATGCCCATTGATGATAGACTGAATAAAGAAAATGTGGCACATATACACCATGGAATACTATGCAGCCATAAAAAGGATGAGTTCATGTCCTTTGCAGGGACATGGATGAAGCTGGAAATCATTATTCTCAGCAAACTAACACAAGAACAGAAAACCAAACACCGCATGTTCTCACTCATAAGTGGGGGCTGAACAATGAGAACACATGGACACAGGGAGAGGAAGATCACACACTGAGGCCTGTTGTGGGGTGGGGGGCTAGGGGAGGGATAGCATTAGGAGAAATACCTAATGTAGGTGATGGGTTGATGGGTGCAGCAAACCACCATGGCACATGTATACCTATGTAACAAAACTGCACGTTCTGCACATGTACCCCAGAACTTAAAGTATAATAAAAAAAATTTTTTTTAAAGATATTTCTCTCTCTGGGCTGGAAGGCTAGCTTCATTCATTCAATCGTTAATTATCTCCTATGTGACACTGATTGTTCCAGCCACAGAGCACACTGAAAAAGAATCTCCGCCTCCTGCTAAAATGAGAGTGGGAGAGGAAGTCAAGGAATTAGGTGATTCCAATAAGGTGGAGTAAATTTAAGATGGACCTTAACACCTGCTGGGAGAAACAAGACTATTTTTGCATTATGAAAGCAAGAGAGCCTCCTGAGACACTACCCAGGAGGAGGCAAAGAGAGCCATAAACCCCGGCATGGCACAGAGTTTGGCACACACTTGATCCCCCTAGGATGCTGGCCTGCTAAATGAATGACTGGCAAAAAGGAAGGACCAAACAAAACACCAAAAAATGTGAGAAGCAGTCCAATGAGGAAGAAGATCCTGTCCCTCCAAATTGGCAACAATTATGTGTGTAAGGGACAGAAACAATAGACTAAGGGAACATCAGTGTAGCCTTCCAACCCTGGACTTTCTGCACACATTCCGTAAGAACTTTTAAAAGGTAGAGAGAAAAAAAGATGGGTGTCCGTAAATTAAACTTTCACCCTGTATTTTGCTTTAAGCCATGAGGCACTATGAAAATTTACATATAACTAAAAAGCTTGTGGATTTAAAAAGTTAGGCTGAGCCTTGTTATGTCTTCTAGCAGACATCTAGGTAGAAGGCCAGCAGTCTACTTACAGGATGAGAAGTACTTTAAGAGATGTGTATGTGGCAGAGGGAAGAGGACTACTGGTGCCTTTTCATCTCTAGATGGGGCTGAAATCAAGGACCACTATAGCAGTTACTGCATCTTGATCCTATTCTTCAACAAAGCAAGTAAGTCCTAGATGTGAACTTCTCACTTGTTTTAGAATAACTGGACTACGGACAGTATTGTTGGCATTGGATGGTGTTATTCTAACACTGTAGTGAACAAGCAGTTCTGATGCTCCCAGTCATATAAAGCAAATCTAGTAACTTTACCAATGAGAGCAAACCGATGGGGCCAACATGGATATAGCAGTCTTCTGATATTACATAAAAATATATTGCCTCTGAAGCACAAAACATTTGTAAGGAAATAATTCTAGGATACCAATATGGGTGGGTGTTAAAACACAAGATATAAAATGGTGCTACCTCAATACATGCACACAAACTCACAAATCAAAAAGTCCCTTTAATTTCTCCTTCCTATGGAATATCTGCAGGAAGGAACCTGCAGAAGGGAACAGTGGCACTGCTGCAGCTTTGGCCAGAGTGGTGTTTTGAAAATCACCACTGTGCTGCCCTATTGGCGACATGCCTCTGACCAAACAAGTTTATTCAGAAACAGAGTTTCTAGAGCTCAGAAATAAAGTCTTTTTCTATAGTATCAACTGAAATATTTTCAATTACTTAAGGAGAGGTGACTTTAGCAGCAAAACCATTTAATATTTAAAGGAAACCATGCCCACTCTTACATTAAGGTTAAGAAGCATGGCTGGTGAAGAAATGGTATGCTTACAGTATCAGTACAACTAGAAATCCCAGGAGAGGACATGAACCCCTATATTGTGGAACAAAATAGATTTCCACAGATGAATGGGTTCTGTCATTTAAATAGATTTATTTCAGTGGCAATTTTTAAATTCCTATTTTAGCTGTAAATATTAATTCTTTTAACAGACATGCAACCAAGAAGAAAACTTGCTTCATGCAGACAAAACGCTTTCTGACCCACTGTGAAGGAAAGAGGAGGAAATAGCTTGTAAGGTTGCGACTGTGGATCCCACTAGTTATCAGTGGAAAAGTGTCATGGAAACACTATGCAGGCAGTATTGAGATACTTAACGAGTGGCCCTGAGGCCAGGGCTACTTGTGCATGAGGGAATAATTCTGTCTAGTAGGAAGAATGGCAAAAGGTGACCTAACACATTTTTTAAGAGAAAGGGATAAGGAGGGTCATATCTGCCTTTGAAAACCATCCTGGACAATTTTATTTCACACCAGAAATAAAAAGCCTTACTTCTATTGGTTGATATTCAACAAGTTCCTTATTGCAATTATTGAAACTTAAATAAGTCGAGACTTATATTGCCTACTATATTTCCTGTTTAAATATGTGATTTATATGAATTATAGACAAACTCACAAAACACAGAAAGGTACACACAAAAAGAAAAGAAAAATTTTGTGGGTACATCACTTAGGGATAACTACTATTAACATTTTGGATATATATTTCTAGATTTTTATTTCTATTTTTCTGGACAATTCCATATAGCTGTTTTGTGAAATAGCGCTTCTAAAACTAAATGTAATATGTATTGTGGTAATTTTCAAATAATATTATTCTAGGATATCTTTAATTGCTGCATTATATTTTACTACACATCTGCATCACTTAAAAAAAAAAAAAGAGTAAATGCATAACTTATTTCACCAGAAAGCAAATCTGAGGAGTTTGGCAGGGGAGCAGGGCTTGGGAGAGGGTGGTATTGACTGACAGTCCCAGGAAACACTTTCAAATAGTCCAGCCCAGTGCTTCCCAGGTGTTGTCTCTGGACCAACATTGCTGGCCTCATTTGAGAACGTGTTAAAAAGGCAAATTACTGTGCCCACTCCAGACTTACTGAATCTAGGGGTGGGGCCTAGCAAGGGGTGTTTTAACAGGTTGTCCAGGTGATTCTGATGCTTGCTAGGTTTGAGAGTTGTTGGTCTAGTCCAACCATTTTATACAGCTGAGCAAACCATCCTGGAGAAGGGAATTGTATTAAAGTGACATAGCTAATTACGTGAGGACTCAAACACAGGTCTTCTAACTCCTACTCCAGTGTCTTCATTTCTAGACCAGTGCAAACTCAAAGGTGCTGATTTGGGTGCCCAAAAATCTTTTCAAAAAACATCTTTTTCCTCTACAAGACAATAAAATTGTCAAGGGAGAAAGAAACAAATTATATCCAGTCCTATTTCCCAATATTCATAAAAGAGCCTGGGCCCACTGTTGACAAAAGGAAAGCCAAACCCTTTTTGTTCACGATGTAGAGACTGAAGGGGCCAATATCTCAAATTCAAATTGACCTATCATATAAAGTTAGTCTGTTAAAAGTTAAGTGAATGAATTTTCTGGGGGGTGGGAGTTAGCGGGGATAGCTTCTGATATGCCCTGATGTGGCGTATGACTAGACTGTGGCATATCACATATGACAACATTCTTTTCTAAATCTAGTCACTCCACATGGGTCTCCAGCAAATTTATTTGGTTAACTCAGATAAAGAAAATGGTCACAAATTTGGCTTCAAAATAAGCTACAGTACCACCACCAAAAGTTGGCAAAGAAACTGAGTCTTCCATATATTGGTGAGGAGGGGAATATAAGAGTAGAGCCATTTGAGAAAACAGTTTGGCAGTTTATTTTTAAAACTAAACATGTAATTACTACATGACCTAACAACTGCAAATTAGGAATTTGTCCCAGAGAAATAGAAACTTATGTTCACATAATAATCTGTACACGAATGTTTAAGGCAGCATTATTTTAATAGCCAAAACCTGGAGTCAGCCCAGGTGAATGGTTAAATTGTTGTACAGCCACACCATGGAACACTGCTCAGCAATAAAAAGCAGCCTACTATCAATACTACATGACTCGGAAGAATCTCTAGGGAATTATGCTGAGTGAAAAAAAACAATCTCAAAAGGTTACATACTGTATCATTCCATTTACATAACATTTTTGAATTGACAAAATTTTACAAGTCAAGGACAGAAAATGATTGCAGGGGTTAAGGATGGTGGAGAGGGGAGAAAGGGTGTGATTATAAAAGTGCAACAGGAGGGATTCCTGTGTTGATAGAACTGTTCAGTGTCTTGACTATGGTGGTAGATACACAAACATACACAGGTGATAAAATTGTATAGAACTCAGTACACCTATCAATAGACTGTTTAAATTTTTCAGTAGTTTGTATAAGCTCTTTAGTAAATGTTAATATGTTGTTGTACAGTGAAGAAATTAAGTGCCAAGCATGGTACCATCTCACTAAATCCTTAAAAAATCCACTTGAATTAAATATCTAATTTAATTCTACCCAAATTATAAGTGAAGACTCAAAGGTCAGAGAAGTTAGGTAACTTTTGATCATGGCTGTAAGCTAGTAACAAGACTAGGGGTGCGAGTAGATATTTGTCTCTGAGCTTCACATTCATTCCATCATAAAAGCTCCCTTCCATTTAATTATGGTGAGAGATAATTCCTATGGTAACTTTAATTGAAGAAGGAATCCATAATCCAATTTTAAGCCAGATTTAGTAGCAGTTGAAATGATGAATGCATTCTTTTTTTTTTTTTTTTTTCTGTAGAGATGAGGTCTTACTTTGTAGCCCAGGCTGGTCTCAAACTCCTGGCTTCAAGTGATCCTCCCACCTCGGCCTCCCAAAGTGCTAGGATTAAGGGTGAGTCACCATGCCCAGCTAGCACCCCATTTTTTTGAGAAGAAAGTAGATTACTTCTTTTGGATTAGTGGTAAGGAGGAGAAAGAAGAGATAGAATGGGAAAGTAAATCCTACTCTTAAGAGAAAATAATTATTTGATTAGAGGAGGAAACTTTGGCAGAGGAGGAGAGCCAACAGGATAGATGATAAATTGGCCTGGAATCTTGGGAAGGAATTTTTGTTAAGTTTAGAAAGCTGGATATGTCATAGTAGCATAGTTGAATCAGTTCACTAAAAACGATTATGACTTGGAATAATTAAATAACAGGTAAGATCTGGCAAGAAAGGAATCAAAATGTAACCAAGTGCTCATTTTCTTTAGCCATTTACTACTCAGACATTCCTTTGAAAATATACTTAAGACATGCAAATTTTAAAGATAAAAACATGCTAATATAGCCATTTAAGAATAAATACCATTTATTTCTTAAGTCTATTGTTTGGACTTGCTGGAAATAAAGAGGGGATCGCAAAACAGTAATTAGCCTGTTTGTTTTAAAAGAGGGGTAAATAATGGCTTATGAGGAGTTTATAAACGGTCATACCATAGAGGGGAACAAGCTGAAAAGCTGAAGAGGATGCTATGTGATGTTTCACCAGAAGCCTTGGGTTTTTTACTTTTAGCCACATGGAAGGCAAAGGGGGTTCTTTTACACAGAACTGCTCACTGAACTTTTCCAGGTCAAGAACAGTGTAGGGTACGGGACTAGAAAAAGGCTCTCAGCATTCAAAGCGGTAGATTCTTCAAGAGAAGCTGGAAGTCTGTAGTGTACTTAACTGGTTTTTTTTAGCTTATGAAAAATTTCAAATATTAATATATTCTCTAGTAAAGATACAACAAATCTACATATATTTATTACCCAGAAACAATGATTACGAGCTCATGGCCATTGGTTTCATCCAAATCCCTGCCACAGACCTCTTCTGAAGCAAATCCCAGTCCTATTACTTCACATATAATTCAGTATGTATCTTTAAAAGAGAAAGATTACTACAAAAATAAAACCACAATGCCATGATCACATTTAAAATATCAATAATTCCTTAATATAACCAAATATCCTGTCAGTGACCAAATTTCCCCAACTAGCTCATACATTTTTTTTAACAGTTGGTGTTTGTTCAAATCAGAATCCAAATGTGGTCCACGTATTACAACTAGTAAGTCTTTTACATTGCTTTTAATTAATAGGTCCCTCTTCCTTCCCTTTTTCTCCATTTGCAATTTGTGTTTCAAAGAAATCAGGCCTTTTGTTCTGCAGAGTTTTCCAAAGACTGAAATGTGACCACTTTTATGCTTTTCGTGTCCTTACGAATTCATGGATTTGAAATATATTTGATATGTTTTAATCCACTGCAGTAATTCTCACTGATACTCAAACCTGCCCATCTTTGTCAGTAAAAACCTCTTCAACTTACAGCCTAAGTCCTTTTGACATGATCCTAGTAGTTTATAATAATTTGATTACTTTTTCCCTCACTTATGGTAAGACAGAACTCAGTCTTGTCTTGTACATTTCTTATCTCAGACATAGAATCAGCCATTTTCCCAAGAAACATGGTTCCTTTTAGTGGGGAATGGTACTTAGCCACCACATCTGGAGATTGCCTTACTGCTTACAAAGCACTTTGAACACTTAACCTCATGTATACACATAAGACAAGCCACTCCCCTTCTGCAGGCCACTGCCTTCCCTCTTCAAAGTGCAGCAAGAAAACACCCTGCTTCAAGTGTCCTTGTATCCTATTTAGAAACAAGGTCCTAAACTACTCAGAGATGAATCTTTCTATCTGGTTAGCTAAGTAGGACAGGCTAGAAAATACTATCTTAAAACCATCTTAACAATCGAGTCATTTTATCGGACAAACTAAAACAAAAGAAAGTTCATGAGTCCCTCCCTTTTCCACTGTAATTAAAAGGAAACAGCCAAGCTTTATTATCAGAAAATAGGAATGGAAAAAAGGATCTTTCTAGATAGAGAACTGAATTCTTTTTAAACTAGGTAAAGACATTCCTGTATGGGTAAAAGAAAAATGGAGGGAGGAGTGAGAAATAACTGCTTCCAGAAAAAGGCTCACCACAAAACTCCCTTGGGCATGGAATTATAAAAGTGACTCACTGCCTTATGTGGGGACAGGTTCCTGCTGTTAATTTGATTGTCAAAACTGTGGAAGGATGAGGTCGGGCTGTTGCTGTGTAGGGGCTGTAAGCACTGGAAGGCTATGCCATAGAAAATTAAAGTAGTTCTGCATACCTGTCTGGCTAATTAGGAGGAGTATTTCTAACCTCTAAGGAAAATACTCTCTAAACTCACAGGATGTTTGGAAATGGAAACAAACAAACAAAATCCAGAAGGCATGTTTCACAGTGGTTTTTATAATTTAGATCAAATTTATTCAGATGGCCAAAGGTTTCTCAGTCCCTGAGTTTCCTGTAAAACTCAAACCAATTACGGGTAGTGGTGGGGGATGTAGGAGGGGAACAGGACTCCTACAAGCAATGATAAAAAGCCTTAAAACAGATCCTTCACAAGAGAAGATAAAGCACATGAAAAGGTGCTCATATCATTGGTCGTTAGGGAAATACAAACGAAAATCATAATGAGATACCCAGAATAGCTAAATAAAAGATTGGCATCACCAAATGATGTCACTGATGAAGACACGGAACAGCCGGAGCTCTTAGACATGGTTGCTGGGAGTGTAAAATGGCACATGCACTTTGCAAAAGTGTTTAGCAGTTTATTAGAAGTTAAATATACATCTATCCTACAACCCAGCAATTCCATTCCTAGATATGTACCTGAGAGAGATGAAAACAGGTCCACAAAAAGATTTTACCAGAATATTTACAGCAGCCTTATTCAAAATAGCCCCCAGTAGGAAACAACCTAAGTGCCCATTAACAGGAGAACTGATTAACAAATTGTCGCATATTTATTCAGTGAAATACTTCTCTGCAACAAAAAAGAATGAACTACTGATAAATGCAATAATAGGGATAAATTGCAAAAACATTATGTTAAGTGGGAGGTCAAGACAAAAAAGAGTACATACAGTATGATTCAATTTATACAAAGTCCAAATATAGACAAAATGAATCTAAGATGATAGAAAATAGAGACAATGGTTTTCAAAGAGGAAGGATTAACTGCAAGACACCTGAAGGGAACTTTATGGGAAATGGATATGATCTAAATCTTCTTTTTGGATAATGGTTACATGGGTGTGTATTAGTGGTTCTCAACCAGGGGACATTTGGCAATGCGTGGAGACATTTTTGGTTGTCATAACTAGGGGAATGCTACTGGCACCTGGTAGGTAGAGGCCCGGGATGAACAGGACAGCTCTCTACAATAAAAAAAAATCCATCTTAAAATGTCAATAGTTGGGTACAATGTACACTATTTGGGTGACACTAATGGCTGGACTTCACCACTATACAATTCATCCTTGTAACCAAAAACCACTTGTACCTCTAGAGCTACTGAAATAAGAAAATAAGAAATAAAACAAAAAGAAACTCAGCAACACCTTTCCTAACTCCAAAATGTGGTTGAAGATTGGGGGAAAAAATTTCATATTTCAATCCTATGAGTTCGACTGCTCAATAAATGCATTACATATACAAACTGTGCTTAATACCTGTTTATTAAAAAATATTAGGAGAAAGATGGATGGGGTATAGGACTTCTTGTCAACAACTCTCCTTTCAAATACACTTCCTTTCTTCCCTTCCTCCACTTCATAACTTACTCATGTACTATGCTACTCGAAACTTCCTGAAGGCCTCAGGGAGATATTTATACAGCCAGGGCACAAAGACAGTCCTGGGATCACAAAGCAGTGTGGGAGTGGAGCAGGGCCTGGCTCAGGCTGCAGGTGAGTCAGTCCAGGTTTCCCAGGAAGCCTCAGCATTTCACTTGCCCGTCTCTGTAGCGCCACACTTTTCCTGGCCCCACGGCTCTGTGCTCAATTAATGCAGTCTGAAGTAGTCACAGGGAGTGTGGCAAGTGTGCAGCTGGGTGAGGACTTCTGAAGGGGTTACCCCTGTCCCACAGGTCACAGTAACAAACTGGCAACAGACTTCTGTGGTTCTCTCTGAATCTAAGAGAACATTCCTGATACGAAGTTAAAAGTTGTTCTTCAGTGGAAAGAAAAATGGATCTAAAAATATGCCGTGAACTAGTAGTTTAGGGTACCGGTACTATTAACTCTGATGTTTGCAGAAAACAAGTAGCTTACAACTCAGGTTACTAAAGTTGAATTGCATAAACATTTTCTTCCTTGGGGGAATCTGAACTGTATAACATTAGCCTTTCTGCCAGTGATTTTCAGGCCTTCCCTAATACTTACAATGGTACCCAGAATATATTCTCTGCTAAGCCTGGAGACAGCCCTGAGTCAGCTTTTCCCATTACCTGTACAGCTAAGCCATTCAAGAGAGATATTATTCAGAAATGCCTCCAGAGGAGATGCTGCAGAGCTCCTTCAATATTCTGGCCCTCTCCGCAGCTAAGAATTTTTTCCTTAGGTTTAAATTAGATGACTTTTAACATAAGCATTCACATCTGCTTTCTTTCCCTTTGTGCAAGGGTAGCTGCTTCAAATTTTGGGTGGGGCAAATTAGAACTCTCAGGTTGGAAAAACTGCTCACAAAAACTTCATCACTTACTCACTCTTAGAAGCTTCAAGTTTTGTACTTGTCTGTCACCTTCATGTTGATTCTCTGGGATTCGAGGTCTATGAGCAATGAAGCCCATTAGCTAAATTCTTTTGGAAACCTGACAACATCGCACTGTGCAGTTGTTCCTGTGGGCACATCTGCTGCACAGCAGGGGAATGAAATTGGATGCGATCCTTCCCCTACCTCCCAACTTCACTGTTTAAAATGGTACTGAGTTTTAGAAGTGATCTTGGGGGACAAGAAAGACACCCTTGCACTTTGGTCACTACCCTCAACATGTTCAAATGCTCCAGCTTTATGTTCATCATCGATTAAACACTTGAATTTGTGATTCCCAAAAGCTACTTCTTAGACTGGGATTCAAGAAAAGAGGAAAAGCACTGGTGATTTTAAATTCCCACACTTTGCCTGTGACACAGTCCACACACACAGACACTGAGAAGGGAACCAAATGCCTCTTCTTGACAACACTTTGTGCTTTAGATTTCCCAATAAAACCCTTGCGTATCCACTCCTGCCTGCAAAAGGACCATTCATGTGGAAGCACAACATCTTATCTAAATCTCTGTCTATCTCTCTATGAGGTCTTATACACAGAAGGTTTTCAGTAAATATTTGTTGCCTGGAATGAATGATTGGATAAATTAATTATATAACTAGAATCTAGGTTTATTACTTTTCTGCATCAACATCAGAGAAAATAACCTTTTATAGGATGGAGCTGAAAAGAGACTGGGAGATTTGTTATTTTCAACCCCAGTACTCTATTACTTCCACATTACTTGGCAAAACATCCTGCCCAGAAAATGATCTGCTCTTTAAAACTTTGCTCAGAGCTCTGCTCTGTACTGCCTCACCAGCCTCAAAGTTGAGACCAAGGTGCCACAGCCCTCACTGCTCTTCTGGTTCTGCAGAGATGGCTGTCACAGAGCAGCATCCCAGAGATTCCATGGTGATTTCCTTATTTTTTTCTTTCTTTCACAAAAGCTGTTGGGGTAACATTGCAAGAGTCCAAGAATTAGAATTACATGATAAATTTTCAAGTTGAAAACATAAAAATAAACTCAATTGGCAAGTGATTTAAAATGTAGGAATTAGGCAGGTGGTGACGCTGACAATGTGAAGATTGTTCTGAGTGTTATTCTGAACACTGCAGTATAGTTTGGATCTTAACAATCACTGTGGCTCACCAATTTTTCAAATGTTTACTTTCCATGCATATTTTGTGTCATCCTAGTTTGTTTAACTCAAAAGATCTAATCCCACCAGATCACCTATAATTAGAGAGTGATGATGCATTCTTAGAAGACAAATATAGACACCACAGAGGTGATGCATCAGCAGTCTAAAAATAATTAATTCTTATCCTCACAAGGCCACCTACACCAAGACACTTGGGAACAGTTCACTATAGCCATAATGTCATAGAAGGATGGCAAAATCATTTTTCTTATCTGCAGAAGTAGGTCACAGCAAGAACATTTTTGCAAAAAAAAAAAAAAAAAAACACCTCAGGGTGGACATGAATAGATTTTGTGACAGTCTTTTCATTTATTACCTTAATGCAAGACTTGATCATCAGTTCATTGTGTACTCTCCAATCATCTTCCTACATGGTAAAACCAGAATCGAGGTTTTGAAATGCAGTATTTGGGGACATAGCAAAAAGCTCCATTACCAATATACTGCTTCTAAATGGAATAACAAGGGCCCAAACATTTGAGACAATAACTGGTTTTTGTTGTTTTTCTAATTATATGAAAATAAAACTTATAAATTAGAATACTTCTCACAAGTCTGAGCTAGGCAATATATAGTCACAGAGGCTAAAGGTTAGCTGAAAGTTTCCCATAGCAACCTTTCAAACTCAGCACATGGGCCACATGTGAGACAGATTTTATTTCTTTTGAGACTTTCATTTAAACACATTGATCAGCTCTTTCAAAAATGATCTGAGTTTTGTGCATTTCACTAGTGCTGCTGCCTTCTAAATAGTGAATAGTTTTCCCCAATGAAAGTGAGGGGGTAGAAAAAGAGGATGTACAGGATTAGGACAGGGGATCACGACATTTACACTGATAATTTTCTAATCTCAGGAAAAGTCATGGCAGGAGCTGATATCTACCCTGCTTAAAGCTTTCTCCTGTCATTGGTCAGAAAGGCTGGACACTCCTCCAGTGCTAGCAGCTACTCCAATTAATGCTGTACCTCCTTAGAATCACACATTTGGATTCACAGGCTGACTGACACTGGACTTTCTTCCTGGGGAACAGAAAACATGTCTCCAGGAAACCAGGCTTCTCTCCTAACTATAAGCTCTTATTGACCTACATTTTTAAGAAATTTGTTCTGAAGTTCTGATAAGGATTAGAATCCATTCTTTGGCTCCAACAGAGCTACTCATTTGGGCACACAGTCCTTCCTCCCTTCCCTCAAATGTACTAAAAAGATTTCTTCCATGCTTTTTTTTTCTTGCTAAGAGCAATTCTATTTCATTTTTCACAGAATATAATTTTCTATGTTCACTTTATCATTTTTACTCCTCTTAGTGTCATTAATGACCTTCGAGCTTAGTCAGTTATTCTATGCTTTTTTTCTTCTGCATTCATCCTTTTTTCCATTTTAGCACTGAAGGCCAATTTTACAATGAGTAAACTGTAAAATTGTGTCCCATTTCTCCTAGAGACAATCTTCTTTCTTTGAGCTATTAAACTGGAATTTTTGGATTTTTTTTTTTTTTTTTTTAAATCAAGGCTTTGTCACGGAACAGGTACAATCATTACAATGTAAAATTAGTCTTTTTTCCAATGAAAGTGGTGTAATACTCTACTTTTGACTTATAACTACACAAAAGGATTTGGGAAGCAGAATATAAAAAACCTATCAAGATCTTCAAAGAGTTATGTGCAAAGTATATGATGTTTTGTTCCTGAAATGTAGAAATAAAGTCATACCAGGGTATAATGCTAAAATTTTGCTTTCTGTATTTGCTATTGCAAAATCAGTTCATTTAAACCTTGTAGAATAAACTGCCTTTCATTCACTCATACATCCACGTAGTCATCCTCTGGATGTATTCATTGGGTTCCTCCAATGTGCCAGGCAATAAAAAGCAAATCAAAATAAAACAACAAACAACCTTTTTTTTAAATCCTGAGAATCTTGTCAGTGGTTATTCTCTATTCTAGGCATGCCACTCTCCTCAAAAATGATCTCATACATGGTATTTACCTGCAAAAGATGAGGAGCTACAGTAACAATAAACCTACCTGCAGGCAGATTCACTAAGGTGGACAGTTTTACAGGACTGTTTCACTAGTATTAACTGAAAGCCCAGTGGCTATGCAATCCAGTGGGGAAAAAGAGGCTTTAGAATCAAATAACCCGTGCTTAGATTCTCGCTCTGTGGTTTGAGGCCTATATGGCTTTGACTTAGCTTCTCTAAGCCTCAGTCTCCTCATGTGAAAAACAGAAATAGCTGCACAAGTACCAAAGGGTGGTTATAATCACTAAGTGAATTAAAATCCACAAAGTTTCTGTCACTGTACTGTTGCAAGGTTGATGTCCAATAAATTATAATTTTAGCAGCATCATTATTATGGCTGGGTTTTAGAGCCTGGGAGAAATGACTGCCCCAGGCAAAGAATTCTTTTCTCTCAGAAAAGGAATGACAGGGTTAATTTCAAGTAGGCTGAGGATAACTAGGTTGTAAAAGAAGTGTAGCACATGTCCTAACGCAACCCCTCTTCTCTCTTGAGTTGTGCTCCTACTTCATTTACCTCATGACCCACTTATTCATTATCTCCATAGATACCCCTTTACATTAGCATCCCATTCACTGGGCCTTACCTGTCACCATTATCTTTTCCTCTATCATCCAAACTTATTTAGACACAGTTTAACTCAGGGCATTAGTGTATTACTTTAAATGAGTCAAGGGAAGGGAAGGTGATAAATCAGTTTACTTTTTGCTTGGGGATGGAGGTGATGGAAATGTGAGGAAGAGGACTGGATAGCTGGATCAAAACAAAATAAAACAAAAAAACCCAGAACTTAATGATTCAAACTTAACAGCAGAAAGTGTCTTTTTACATATAAGTATGTCAATATTGCCCTGCTTATCAACTACAACATTCACATCTAGCCTGAGTGAATGGAAAGGCCATTCCCTCATAAGCTAAAAATGAATAAATGGATGCAAACAGCATATGGTTGGTCATAGAGAGGACTACTGACTTCTCACTTTGGCTCACACAATTACAGAAGACTACAGCTGAACACAGAACACTAGAGTTTAAGAGACAGAGACACTGAGGCCCAAAAATGTCTTACATGACTTGCTGAAGGCAATCCAGCTACTAGCTGCAGAGCTAAAACCAGAACCTAGGTTTCTTTCAGTTTCCTCCAAAACTAATTTAAAATGATGAAGGTATAGTGTGTTTAGGTGGTTAGAGTTACATTTTGTTTTTGTTTATTTTTATTTTGTTTAGTGTGAAAAAGATGCAGTCTGACTTTTAGAAAGGGCTTAGGTCTGAGGAATTTATGTGCCTGTGGTGATGGTGGAGCAGTCCATGAATGCTTTGAAACAGCACACAAAATTTCAAGCAGATGCACTTTTTTAAAGGAATAGGACCCAAAGCTTTTATCAGATTCTTAAAGGTGTCAGTGAGCAAAACCAAGTGAAATGCAGTGGATTGGGTAGAGACCAGAGAAATTAGACCAGTGGTTCCAAGGTGCTGCAAGTGGAAATGTGTCCAGTGCAGACACAGATGACATGGGGTAGGGAGAAGTGGCTGGCAAAGTGGACTCCACTGTGGCACCTCGGCGTTAAGCAGGGCAGCTTTACTTTCTCTCTGCTTTCCAAATTAGTGTTCTGCTCCATTAGCTGCAGGAAAGGCTTCTGCTGCCAGGAGTAGGAGAACTCATATCATTGTTAGACTATACCCTATACAATATTAACAAAGCTGTGACCACCACATTCATTTTTGAAAAAATAATTTATAGCATTCTGCAAAGAGCCCCTTATCTACTGCTGTTCTATTACTTCCCCATTTAGCAATCAAGATGATATCTTTTGCTTCCCAACATCTTTGTGAATGCCTGCTGGTGGTAACAAAATAAGGGCGAGGAACTGAAGCTGCTTATAAAAAAGAACCTATGTCCATCCTCTCTCATCCTGAGAGGATAATGGAAATTAGTTTTTTCCATTTCCCTGGCTTCTCACAGGATGATCTTCATCCCAAAGGTCTGGGTGTTGCCATAGTTGTACCTGAAACCCTGAGTGGATTGCCCACCTTTTTCTCTTTTATAACCTGTGGAATGCTCTCCCTTCCATTTTTTCTTCAGACAATAAAGAGTTGAGGGCATATTTTTAGAAGCAAAAAGTTTTAAGTTTTATAGAATGTTCTATAATTTGGGATAGGGAAAAATGAGATCTAGCAAAAAGTAATAAAGCTTAGGAAGCAGTATATTTGGTCATTTTCAGCCAAAATTAGAGCTTCATGCCCCTAAGATGCAGCCTAAATAATGTTGTTTGTGTTGCATTAACCTTGAGCTATAATATGGCAAAAGTAGACTACAGATCACAGAAAAAATAGTTATAACAGCAGCAGCTAGCAGGAATATTTTGGCAAGCAATCGCTCTTACGGATTCCGTTATAAACATCAGGATCACAGACGGGGCCCGTATGAGTCTGTACAAAATTCGAGTATAAATATTAAATATATGACTTCACAAATAAGTACCATACTGGGAAATGACCACCCCGCCAACAAGTTTTGTATGTTTGCCTTCTTTAGCTTTCACCTGCCTCACTGAACGTGTTTCTGAAGGATGGCAGAACCCTGGGGTGGGAGGGGTAGTGAGAGATCAGCTGGTCCAACTCTACCTTTCCCGCCCACCACAGGTGCAACCATTTCTTCTTGTCAACATGCTCTCTTTGAATTACAATTTTTAAAGATATTCTCTCATTGAACAGCTGGGCTTACACTCAGCAATGTTCCAGGTGTTGCAAGTTACCTTATAAAAGTATAAGATGATAATCCTCTTTAAAAGGAACTTATGATCTCACTGGAAACTGAGACAGACACTTGAGCAGCTGTTAGTCATGCTATGTGACAATAGGTAGAGCAGGAAGCGATGAAAATATCAGTGTTGATCTTATTGTCTTCTTTGATATCCTTTACAATACCTAATATTACGTATATGACAGCTTGTTGAACAAGAGTTCAACAGAGCACTGGGCTGGGAGATAAGACCCTGGCCTCTAACAGTCATTGAAGTAGATGTTTGGAATTAGAAATGGCATAGTCACAGGGACAAAAGTCATAATCATTTATTTAGTATTTATTATATTCCAAGGACTTATCATATATTCATTGACTTTATCATTACAATATCCATAAGGTAAGTAATATTCTTATTATACAGACAAGACATCTTCCCTGAGGTCCTGTGGCCAGTGTGTACAAGGGTTGCAATTTCACACCACACCTGTCCAATTTCTAGGCCCATACTCCAGTCCTGCCCAAGTCTAGCCTTTTCTGAGATTTTGTAAATCTGTGTCAAAATATCCACTATGTCATTTTCAATTATTAAATATAGCAAGACTCATGAAGTATTTAGACATTACTGACATCTAAGTATGTAATAATATTCTACTTCTTACATTAATACATCTTAACTACTATTACTACAGCAGCTGTAAGACAACATAGAAGAACGTAGGTCACACATCTTATTTAGTTTCCAGAGGTTCACACTGAAGGCTGGCACAATCAGAATACATTAATAACTGGTAAATTATGTAGCCATTTTATTTAGCTTCAATAAACGAAATATTGAGTTGAACTTGAGATATGTGAGTACTGAAATGAATAAATATTGTGTTGCTGACTGAAAGCAGAAAATACAAATCTGACAAAGATTTAACGATATGGTTATATGAAAATTACTGTAGACAAATAACATCTACACACATTTCAAGTGTAACTTTCAAACAGGAAAAACAAATACAAGCGGGATCTATCTCTAGTTCTAAGGACGATCTCATGCTTTCAGCTGAAGGTACAATCACTTCCTGATACGGCAACAAATTAGGGGGACTTGCATGTAACACCTGTGTGTGCTCAGCTGGACCCCTTGATACCAACTTTATTTAGTTTTAGAATGTTTCAATTAATCTACCCAGCCTCCTGCCCTAAGAAGTCAGACACTGGTTATTAAAAGCCACTTTCTCCTACTGAGTCTAAAAATGAACACTGATAATTTTAGAGAGGGAGAATACCTGGGAGCACTTAAAAAAACCAAAGGAAAAGCTAAGGTTCTGCCTCCAAATCCTGCTTTATCCTCCTTTTCTAAAGAATGTGGAACAAAATGACAGTTCAAAATGAGAGCTTTTTCCCAATTCATATTCCCAGCATTGAAATAAAGATGTAAATTCTCATAAGGAAATTAATTTGCACTCTCCTGAGAGATTACAGGAGCTCAACTGGGAAGAAAGAAGGGAGGGAAGAAAGGAGAAAGGAAGGAGGGCAAGACTAGCATAAATGTTAGGACAGGCAGATAGCTAGACATGAACAGGATGGGGAAGCCCCTGAGAAAAGGAGGTCTGGAAAATCTCACACCCCAGAGACCACCCGAAACATGCATGCTAGATATGAGCAGAGAGGAGGGAAAATACATATGCAGGAAGGAATGCCCTCGGACATCCCTTAAGATGCCCAGTAATTGCTCACTGTGCAGTTAAGCTGTCAGAAGGTAGCTAGCTACATGCTGATAGGGAAGGAAAGAGGGCAAAGGTGAAATGCCTAAGCGGTACGCAGGTGCAGTAAGTACATATTTAACCACTATGAGACCTCCCTGGGGTGATGGTAATGAGCACGATTAGGAAGGATTCATATCCAACACTGAGCCTGTACCTCTGTATCAACTGACAGTAAGGGAGAATCCCACAAACCTGGAATGGGAACTAGGTGGGGGAAAGGCAGAGACTTAAGGCAGAAGTGGGAAACCAGACAAAGACAAAGGCAGAGACTTAAGACAGAAGCACAAACTTAAAGAGTCTGATGTAAGAAAAACCTCAACGCAGAACTCTCAGGGCTGCTGGCTCATTCTTTTTCTAGCGGCTCACTCTGCCTTGTCTTTCGAAGTGTGCTGTCTCTCTAAACTCTGCCACTGCTTAACCCTTGCTGCTATTGTAGCTGTTTTCCAGCCGGACCAGCCTGCTCCTCTCTTAAACTCTACTTCCTTTGATAAACTCTCTGCTCTTATTTTCCTTCAATAAACTCCCTGCTCTTTATTTTCCTTAAATAAATTCTCTGCTTTCTTTGCTAAATTTGTCTCTTGGCCAAATTCTTTCTCCCAAGTAAGACAAGAACCAAGGACTCATGTACTTTCCGGTAAACAAACAGAACTGAAATGGATGCAGGGAGAAAATGGAATTATCTTTTCAGTTTTTGGGAATAGTTTTATATTTCTCTTCAAGTTGTCTTTTAATTTCTAAAAGAAAAATGCTCATTTACCCTTCTACCAGGGAAATAAGATAATGGGTAAAAAAAACAAAAAAACAAAACCCTTTCATTTCCTGAATCTTATTGTCATATGAACCCTTCACCAATCTGAGCTTTTCATGCTCTTCATATGTATGACTTATTATAAAGGTATAAGGTTTCTAAAGTCATTTTACAAATGAGAAAATGATGATATCAGGTATTAAGGAAAACATCTGAGTTTACTCAGTGAAAAAGTTGAAAAACAAAACAAAGCATTTCCCAAACAGGTTCCTAGTAGCTTAAATAATTAAAATACCATGGAAAATAGAATTTGTTGTAATAGGATGAATTATTGAGATAAATACTAGTGTACTGTCTCCTTTGTTGCTATGGATTTGAAACCAGCCCAAATGCCCCATAGAACTGATATTTACGGTCATTTTAAATAAACATAGAAATTGATTCTTCTGGTCTTAAAACTTACATTGGTCTCATCTGAGTTCCTTCCTCAGGCCTCCTGGATAGTATCAAGGAACTGAAACTCACCAGATCCAGACAATGATAAGCCAGACCGCTTCATCTCTCATGATTTCTTCACTTCTCCCTAATTCCTGTTTACCTGCATGCAGTTACATTTCTTCCTTGCTGTATATATAACCCCCCGATTTTAATCGGTCAGGGAGATGGATTTGAGACTGATCTCCCATCAGCTGCAGCACCCAAATAAAGCCTCTTCCCTGGTAATGCTCATCTCCATGATTGGCCTCCTGTGTAGAGAGTAGCAGGACTTAGATCCATCCCCTGGTGTTTTGGTAACAGATTCATTCACAAAAGCATTATATGAGAGCGTCCACTTTCTTCCTCTTCTCCCATGTTTAGAAAGGGCAAAAAGACCTAGTGTTTTGAATCCTGGCCTCCCTTGTCCATCCTTAAGGCCAGAACTTCCAGAGGGAAGGGAAGTGGCCACCCCAAGAGGAGAAAGTAGACTTCTTGGGATGTAAATATTAATAAGAAGAGGGGTGGGTTAAGTTCCCAAGTGGTGGTGACCCATGCTCTTTTTCAGTGGCTGACCTTAGAAATATCAGGACCCAGCCAGGCACGGTGGCTCATGCCTGTAATTCCAGCACTTTGGGAGGCCGAGGCAGGCAGATCACGAGGTCAGGAGATCGAGACCACCCTGGCTAACACGGTGAAACTCTGTCTCCACTAAAAATACAAAAAATTAGCTGGGCGTGGTGGCAGGTGCCTGTAGTCCCAGGTACTCGGGAGGCTGAGGTGGTGTGAACCCAGGAGGCAGAGCTTGCAGTGAGCCAAGATCACACCACTGCACTCCAGCCTGGGTGACACAGCAAGACTCAGTCTCAAAAAAAAAAAATAAATAAATAAAATAAAAATCATAATTAAAAAAGAAGTATCAGGACATGCAAGGACAGATGATAATAAGAATGCTAGTGGAGACCCTGGAGGTAACAGCACAAGGTTCAATTACTAGCATGGCATAGAGGAAGTAAAATCATCAGAGAGACTGCCTACTTTTGAATTTGGGCAAGGAGTGTCTTCCCAGCAATCTTTTTCCTGATTTTCCTGGACTGATGGACCTGGTTACTTTAGGAGAATGAGAACTTGCTTGAGAAAAACACACAGACATTGTGGTTTCGACATCTATCCGAATACTGGCAATTGGGAAACAATGTCACACAAGAAAAAGAAGGTTCATTGAAAACACTACTTGAGAAAACTGTACATCAAGTATCGCCAAATGAAATTTCTGTACTACGAAAGTTACATTTTCCAAGTCTGATTTATAACATTATGCTTCAAATGGAAAAAAAATATATAAATCATATTAAGAAACCACTTTCATAGGAAGAAGTATCTATTAACACTATAACCAAATACCACACAGTTGACTGAAGTTGTGGGAGAGAAGTAGTTTGAGATGAATTATGAAACAAAGCGGATCCATATTGAGTAATGAATCTTTAAAGTCCTTTGCCAAAGTTTCTCTTCCTATCCAGGCTAACAAATGTGTTTTGGGATATGACATCCAGAAAAATCCTTGGCAAGTATTTTAAGAGTACTTTTTCTTAGAGGAGACAAAGTAGTAAGAGGCAAGGTAAATTGGCTTCTGCATTCCTTTGATACACATATCTTTTTAATATGATAAGACCACACTGATCTATAAAAGCACCATTTAAATGAAAATGTAAGATATATTACACATTTTGCTGCCTTTTAAAATAACAATGCACCAAATATAAACAGATTCCATCTAGCATGATTTCTTTTCTTGATGACTCAAGGTCAACATTATGAATTACCTGTTCATTGTGTGACCTTGGGCAAGTGATATGAACCTCTCCAAAGTTTCAGTGTCCTCCTCTTTACTATGGGAATGGTAGAATTGTGATGGTGGATTAAATGAGATCTTCCTAATAAAGCACTTGGTATAGAGCCCCATACATTATTAAGAATCAACCCAAAATGTTAGCCACTCTACTTTTTCACTTATTTCCTTTCTCTTGACTGTGGTCTCAAAACTTGAGGTTGAGCTATATATGTAACGTTTAAAGAAGTTACCATGTAAGATTTACAACTCCCACTTCTCTTCTAGGAAAACAAACAAACAAACAAACAAAAAAAAGAAAGAAAGAAAAGATTTAACTCCCATTTTTTCCAATATGGTAGCCTGATGTCAGAGGAAGCCCTCTCAGTATAGAAAACTAAAAATGCTGATTTTTTTTTTTTTTTTTTTTTCAAGACAGCGTCTTGCTGTGTTGCCCAGGCTGGATACCCAGGCTGGAGTGTAGTGGCACAATCTTAGGTCACTGCAACCTTAACTGCCAGGGTGCAAGTGATCCTCCCATCTCAGCCTCCCAAGTAGCTGGGGCTACAGGTGCCCACCACCATGCCCAACTAATTTTTATATTTTTAGTAGACTGGGTTTTGGCATGTTGCCCAGGCTGGTGTTGAAATCCTGAGCTCAAGGGATCTGCCCATCTTGGCCTCCCAAATTGCTGGGATTACAGGCATGAGCACCTGGCCCTCAATATTTTTAAAAAATCTTTTAAACACATAGCTGAGCTATCAGGAGAATAACCAAATCCTCTGAGGTAGGAAAAATTCCTGAAGCCTATTGGTAAGCCAGGGCTGAAGACAGAATTTTCCCTAAGGCTTCTGCCCATCCTGGAAAGTCTAGACTTGTGCTTGTGCTTTAAACCTATGAAAGGCTGAGGGTCAGCAGACAAGCCTGGAGCCCTGCAAAATAGCACACTGGATCACACACCCCTGAGATCCTTCCTTCTTCCTCCATACCACTCACCCATAGTAAATGAACTTGAGAAAAAAAATCTACCTTTTAGAGGCAGATGGTGAATGAAGCAACTTGCCTGTCTCAGCCTCAGCTCAGAATGTGGCATGGAGGGTCAGGAGAAAGGCATTCGTGAGAATTCCTGATCACAGGCCCACTCATGGGCATGTTTGGGGTTGGAATTTTCACACTATTTATGGGGCCTCACTAACAGTCCTCTATGCAGGAACATACTTTCATCCAGGCCTTGAAGAACCCTCCCAAAGTCCCAAGGAGAACATGAGCTTGCCATCATAAAATCACCCAATATGTGAGCAAGTCAACAGAAACAACTTACACAACCAGACTGGCAAACCTGCAGACATTTTCACTAGGAAGAATATATAATATGTATAAACAAATAAAAGAAATAGCAAAAGTATGCCTAGGCTACAAGAGACTTTCAGAACTTATGGGAAGATTTGAAAACCAACCAAACAGTACATCCAGAAAGGAAAACAATGTAAGACTTACTACCAGAAATTTAATGTTAGACAAATAAGAGATTGGACATAGTAGAAGAAAGATGAATAAGACCAGATAATAGTTGTAGCAGACATAAAAGGCATATTCTGAACAATTTTTATGAAAATTCTGAAAATGCAGATGAAGTGGACAAATCCCTAGGAAAACAGAAATTATTGAAACTGATTCCAGAATAAATAGAAAGCCCGAATCATCTTAAACATTTAAAGACATCGAATCAGCAGTTAAAAAATTCTTCCAACTTAGAAAACACCATGCCCAGATAGTTTTACAAATGAATTCTACCAAACCAGTAATTTCAATCTTATATAAAGTCTGCCAAAAACAGAAAAAGGAGAAACTCCCTCCAAGTCATTTTATGGGGCTATCGAAACCTTGATATTAAAAACCCACAGACAGTGTAAAAGAGGAAAGTCTGAAACCTGACACACACAAGCAATGGGGAAAAGTTTCCCTATTTAATAAATGGTCTTGGGAAAACTAGCTAGCCATATGCAGAAAACTGAAACCGGACCCCTTCCTTACACCTTATATAAAAATCAACTCAAGATTGATCAAAGACTTAAACGTAAGACCTAGGACCATAAAAATCCTAGAAGAAACCTGGGCAATACCATTCAGGACATAGGCAAGGGCAAAGACTTCATGTCTAAAACACCAAAAGTAATGGCAAGAAAAGCCAAAATTGGCAAATGGGATCTAATTAAACTAAAGAGCTTCTGCATAGTAAAAGAAACAATCATCAGAGTGAACAGGCAACCTACAGAATGGGAGAAAATTTTTGCAATCTATCCATCTGACAAAGGGCTAATATCCAGAATCTACAAAGAAGGTAAACAAATTTACAAGAAACAACCCCATCAAAAAATGGGCAAAGGATATGAACAGACATTTCTCAAAAGAAGACATTTATGCAGCCAACAGACATATGAAAAAATGCTCATCATCACTGGTCATTAGAGAAATGCAAATCAAAACCACAATGAGATACCATCTCAAGCCAGTTAGAATGGCAATCATTAAAAAGTCAGGAAATAACAAATGCTGGAGAGGTTGTGGAGAAATAGGAAAGCTTTTACACTGTTGGTGGGAGTGTAAATTAGTTCAACCATTGTGGAAGACAGTGTGGCAATTCCTCAAGGATCTAGAACTAGAAATACTATTTGACCCAGCCATCCCATTACTGGGTATATACCCAAAGGATTATAAATCATGCTACTATAAAGACACATGTACATGTATGTTTATTGAGGCACTATTCACAATAGCAAAGACTTGGAACCAACCCAAATGTCCATCAATGATAGACTGGATTAAGAAAATGTGGCACATATACACCATGGAATACTATGCAGCCATAAAAAAGGATGAGTTCATGTCCTTTGCAGGCACATGGATGAAGCTAGAAACCATCATTCTCAGCAAACGATCACAAGATCAGAAAACCAAACACCGCATGTTCTCACTCATAAGTGGGAGTTGAACAATGAGAACACATGGACACAGGGAGGGGAACATCACACACTAGAGCCTGGGGCCCTGTGGGGGTGGGGGGCTAGGGAAGGGATAACATTAGGAGAAATACCTAATTTAGGTGACGGGTTGATTGGTGTAGCAAACCACCATGGCACATGTATACCTATGTAACAAAATGCACGTTCTGCACATGTAACCCAGAACTTAAAGTATAATAAAAATAAATAACTAAATAAAAGAGGAACGTCTTTTACTTATCTAGACTCTGAACACAAACACAGATAAAAAACAAAATATGTATTTATATCATGACCTTCATATCATGACCAAGTTAAGTTTAACTCAAGAATGTTAATTTAACATTTGAAAATTATTACAGGTAATTCACCATATAAACAGATTAAATGCAGCAAAAAAACTGTGTGTTGGAAAGCCTAGAGTCAAAAGTAAAAAAATAAATTTCAGCTTGTAATATTCTTAGTAGAACAATCATACCCTCACTGTGTACCTGGTCCTTCAAAATGGTGAAGCAGTGAAAAGAGGCTTTTTTTTCTCTTAAGCAGAAGCATGCATATGCACAAGCAGCGTATAAATAAAAAAAGGTAGGAGAAAAAAGAAAAGTACTTGGAAGTCCACAAATGGCAGCCATTAAACAAATTTTTCTAACTTATTCAAAAATATTTACTTGAAAAGGTACATAATAATAAAAAGAAAAACAAAACAAAACCCAGATATAGCCATTTTCTTGCAGAGGTTACAATTACTAACTGATAAGAGAAGTTACTTGGATGAAATATAGGTTGATAGGAACGTTTTAGAGAATAATTTGGTAAAACGTCAAAAGCCTCAAAAATATTTAGAGTTTTGATTTAGGAAACGATCAAATATTTAGCCAAAGCTTAAGGACAAGAATCTTTACTACAGAACAATTTATTTTTTGCATAAAAACTAGAATTTATTATGACAACTGCATAGTAACTTTGTTTAGTTTCTAGTATCACAAATTCAAAACACTATTTTACCTCTCAATTCAATTACACACACTGGAAAGTGATTAGGTAATTTGTAAATTAATTACCACTTATAGAATATCATTTAAAAATATTTTCCAAGCAGGGTATTAGCTCTATCTTTAAAATCACTGAATCTTTGCACAAATTGAAAAATAAAGGCATACATCTCATTTTGTTCTGCATTTTTAAATAACATCATTTGTTTCCTTTAAAATTTTTTCATCCATTTATTCAAAAATATTTTGAAGTTCAACTGTCCAATTTAAGGCAGAATATGGAAAATGCATAGTATTTATAGTAAACATTATCCTTCCTTTGACTGAACCTAACTAAAAACTCTATTAGAATCCTTGTTGGCTTTCTGGTCATGCTTTTCCTAAGATATGGAACCTCATCTTTATTGGTCATCATACCTGCTGTGCCTAAATGAGCCCACTTCTGAGTCACAAATTCATTCAGCTATGTTGCAGTTGCATATGCCCCTACAGATTGATATTTCCCAATAGTATTAACATAGCAAGCTGACAATCTGCAACCTGTCTTGCATAATGTTCAAAGAGAGACAGTCTCCAGCCATGGTCCCCCATTGCAATGGTAGCCTCAAATAGTTTTGTCCCCGTATATAGGTACAAAAAAGTGAATGATAAAGGCAAGTGATACACAGATATATCTGTAAGCAAAGTCTACCTTAACAATAAAATAATGATTCAAAGAAGGAATATAAACCAAAGTTGCCTTCCTTTTAATTTGAACATATCTCTATCTTTATGAATCCATCTACTGAAACAAAAATGTCCTTGGAGTACTGTCATATTTTCTGCCTACACAGCACTTTTTCAAAATGTCTGAGGAATTTCCTTCCTTACTGACCCTACTTCTTTAAGTCAAAAGCCAGAAAACTTGTTTCTTCATACTTCCTGTGAAGCCAGGACAGCAGCACATGATCAGACTCTACTGATTAGACACTCGGCTCAGGATTAGCTTCAGATGTAAGTAACCTGAGGAGGAAACATGGGGAATCCATCCTATCCTGTGGTGACCATGGAAGGGAAGTATCTGTCTTTCTGAGGACATCCGGGTAGAGTCACCTGTGTAAACACTGTAGTGATATTTTCCTAAAAGCAATCTGGATGGCACGTTGGGCTCTGTTCTTGGCTGCATGCTTAACTGCCCAATATCCTTCACTAAAATCCTGCTTCTGCTCAAACTAGCCAGAGAGGATTTTGTTGCTTTTAAGAACCCCTGACCAATAGGGGGAATGATGACAGAGTCATCCTCTAAAATATGAGGAGTAACAATAAATACCCCACAAAATTACCAAAATATTAAATAAGTAATATTCCATTCCTTGGTTCTATACTTTGTCCCTACTAAGTAAAGACTAAGTGCTCATTTAGGTGGAAAAAAACCTTCCCAAGGTCACACAGCTGGTTAAGTACATGATAGAACCAGTATTCAAATCCCCACATTTCTAGCTCTATAGTCTAAAATCTTATTAAAAAATCTCCCCACCTCCCTTCCTTAATAGAGGATATAAAAACAATGATCTAATGATCATCTTTCAAAAATATTTCCTAAAGAAGGAAACCCCAGCTTGCTTTACTCAAGCCCCTTTCAACTCACCTGACTGTGACTTCTAAACTTGAAGGTAAAATGGAGTGGAATCCAGATAAAAAGCGAAAAAGAATGTCATATAGTTGGTACCATATAGTATGTAGCCTCTTTAGACTGGCTTTTTTCACCTAGTAATATGCATTTAAGTTTCCTCTGTGTCTTTTCCTAGTTTGACAGCTCTTTTCTTTTTAGTACTGAGTAATATTCCATTATCTGTATGTATCATAGTTTATCCATTCACCTACAGAAGAGATTGGTGGTTGCTTGCAAGTTTTGGCAATTATGAATAAAGCTGCTATAAACATCCCTGTGCAGGTTTTTGTGTGGAAATAAGTGTGAGCACCTTTGGTATTGATGATATGGTAAGAGTATGTTAAGTTTTCTAAGAAATTGCCAACCTGTTTTCTAAAGTGGCTGTATCATTTTGCATTCTTACCAGCAATCAATGAGCATTTCTATTGCTCCACCAGCATTTGGTGTTGTCAGTGTTCTGGATTATGGCCATTCTAATAGGTGTGTGGTAGTTTCTCACTGTTGTTTTAATTTGCATTTTCCTGATGACATGTGATGTGGAGTATCTTTTCATATGTTTATTTGCTATCTGTATATCTTCTTTAGTGACATGCTTCTTAAAGTCTTTGTCCATTTTAAAATCAGGTTGTTTTCTTTTCTTCCAGTCTGTGGCTTTTCTTTTTATTCTCTATAGTGTCTTTTGCAAAGCAGAAATTTTTATTTTAATGAAGTCCAGCTTATCAATTCTTTCTTTCATGGGGTATGCCTTTGCACTGTATCTGAAAAGTCATCATCAGATGCTAGGCCATCTAGAGTTTCTTCTACATTATCTTCAAAGGGTTTGTTTGGTATTTTACATTGAGGTCTGTGATCCATTCTGAATTGATTTTTGTAAAGGGTGTAAAGTCTGTATCTAGATTCATTGTTTTTGTATGTGGATGTCCAGTTGTTCCAACATCATTCATTAAAAAGACTAACTTTTCTCTGTTGAAATGCTTCTGCTTCTCTGTCAAAGATCAGTTGACCATATTTATGCGGGTCCATTTCTGGGCTTTCTATTCTGTTCCATTGATCTATTTGTCTTTTTTTTCCCCCCCCACTAATACCACACTGGTGGTGATTACTGTAGCTTTATAGTAAGTCTTAAAGTAGGGTAGTGTCAGTCCTCTAACTTTGTTCCTCCTTCAATATTGTGTTGGCTAGTTGGGGTATTTTGCCTCTCCATATAAACTTGAGAATCAGTTTGCCAATGTACACAAAATTACTTGCTCAGATTTTCATTGGCATTGCATGGAATCTATGGATTGGGAATCTAGAGTTAGAAAGAAGTGACATCCTGACCACATGTAGTCTTCCTTTCCATGAACATGGAATATCTCTCCATTTATTTAGTTCTTTGATTTCTTTCATCAGAGTTTTACAGTTTTCTTCAAAGAGATCTTATACATATTTTGCTAGATTTATATCTACATATTTCACTTTTGGGGGGCTAACGTAAAAGGTACTGTTTTTAATTTCAAATTTCACTTATCCATTGCTGGTATGTAGGAAGGCAATTGGCTTTTGTATATTAACTTTGTATCCTACAATCTTGTTATAATCACTTATTAGTTTGGGAGGGTTTTTTTTTTTTTTTTAATTCTTCAGGATTTTCTAAATAAGACAATCATGGCATCTGTGAACAAAGACAAATGCCATTCTGGAAAAAAGCAAAACTATATGGACAGTATTAAGATCCGTGGGTGCCAGTAGTTGTGGGGGGAGGAAGGGATGAATAGGTAGAGCACAGAGTATTCTTAGGGACAGTGAAACTACTCTGTATGATGCTATGTTGGTACATACATCATTATATATTTTTTCAAAGTCATAAAATACACAATGCCAAGAGTGAACCCTAATGTAAACTATGGACTTTAGGTGGTAAGAATGTGTCAATGTAGGTTCATCAACTGTAACAAATGTACCAATCTGGTGAGGGATGTTGTAATGAGGGAGGTTATCCCTAAGTAGAGGTAAGGGGTATATGAGAATCTCTGAATCTTCCTCCTAGTTTTTCTGTGAACCTAAAACTGCTATAAAAATAAATTCTACTTTTTAAAATGATGAATAAGAATGCAAAATTCGGTCAGATGCTAAAATGGATCCCGGGAACCACATATGAATGGCTTTCATTTTAAAGCCAATTCCTGTCAACCACTAAAAATAAAACAAGCCAACAAATCTCTCAGGGACTTCTGAGAACATTATTAATGTTGTTGTATGTATTATAAAAAAGCAGAGGAATAGGCAATAATATGATGAATTTAAAAAAATACATTTCAACTATTTCCTGATTTCTGTAATCAGCTCTACACTGCAAATTGCCACTTCATCATGGTAAATTTGTAAATGTATTGAAAAGCTTAAAAAGATCTTTTAACATCTGTTTTAGGGAGACCAACCACCTTATATTAGCACCTCTGCACATTTATAAAACAAGATTCATTTACCAAGTCTGCTTAAATTTTAAAACATGAATGCATTCAGTGATCATTTTATTTGCAGAGCAGAAAGAAGCACAAGGGAGCTTCTAAATGTTGGCTCTCATTATACTTCCAATTATTTCAATTATTTCAGATTATGTATAAGGCAATTTCCACTCTGACAAAATGCTGGATAAAGATATCCATGGGAATCCAAACAGCCACAGTCTCTGTCCATATGGTAAGTTATGTTCTTCTAGGGAAAATAGCTGTAGTTAGGTGAAGTAATATAAATTTGACTGTCTTATGGAAATACTATTCTAACAAAGATATGCATAACAAAACCTAGTCCCAACTTTATACAGAAGTGACTACAAACACCTTATAGTTTAATCAATTATTCTGCATTATAATTTCAAACATAATTATTTCAAACATAATTCCAAAAGAACCACATAGCGACCAAAATAAAACTATGGCTACTATGATTCTTGCTTGATTGTATGATCTAAATCCAAGGATGTAGAAACAACATCATCAAAATCATAAAAATAACAAATCTTTCTTCGGGTAAACATAAGATATCCATCCAGTCCACAGGACAATGAACCCTTTCTTAAGGACTTTCTTATTCATAGGAGTGGCTCTTCAACAGCCATGTTTGTCTTACATAACTGTGGGCCCTAATCACATCTGATGGAGATCAACACTGACCTAATAAAATTCTCAGTTTTACCATAGAACTAAGACTTTTGTGGGGAAAGGGTCACTTAATTGTGTTTTGAAAAACTGTAATTTTTGCTAAGCTTTTTTGACAATTAAGGAATGAATTAAGGGCTTTCTCTTACTAAAAGTCTGAAGATTTCCTATTTTTTGCAAAATTTCTTTACTGATTTTAATTTCATTTTGTTCATTTTTATGAGATTAAAGTGTTTTTAAAAATTCCTCTTTCAAAAGATGCCCTTTTCTGTCAGTCTAGCAAAGTCTAAGTGCTTTAGTGGGTTTTTTTGTTAGTGTGTTTGTTCTGGTTGGGGGGTGGTGGGGAGTGAGTCCTCTGATTTTGTGATTCTCTTACATAATTCTAAGTTTTTCCCCTTTCTTCTTTTCTCTTTCTTCATCCAATTGCTAAAAAGCCCTTCTTTTCTTTTTGCTTTTTTTCTTCTCCAGAAATTATGCTATTTTTAAGAAATAGACTGTTTTTTTAAAGTACACAGCAAAATTGAAAGGAAAGTGCATAGAATTCCCATATTCCCTCTGTATCCACACATGCATAGCCTCCCACATCATCAACATCCACCACAGAGCAGTACATTTGTTACAACTGATGAACCTACACTGACACATCCTTATCACCCAAAGTCCACAGTTTACATTACTGTTCACTCTTAGTGGTGTACATTCTATGGGTTTGGACAAATGCATGATGATATGGTTTGGCTGCATCCCCACCAAAATCTCATCTTTAGTTCCCATAATCCCCATGTATCATAGGAGGGACCCAGTGGGAAGTAACTGAATAATGGGGGTGGTGACCCTCATGCTGTTCTTGTGATAGTGAGTTTTCATGAAATCTGATGGTTTTATAAGCGGCTTCTCCCACCCTTTACTCTAATTCTTCTCCTTGCTGCCACCATGTGAAGAAGCACATGTTCCGTTTCCCTTTTGCCACTATTGTGCATTTCCTGAGGCCTCCCCAGCCATGCTGAACTGTGAGTCCACTAAACCTCTTTCTTTTATAAATATCCTGTCTCAGATATGTTTTTACTAGCAGCGTGAGAATGAATTAATACAGTAGATTGGTACTGGGTAGTGAGGTGCTGCTGTAAACATACCCAAAAATGTGGAAGTGACTTTGGAACTGGGTAACAGGCAGAGGTTGGAACAGTTTGGCAGGCTCAGAAGAAGACAGGAAAATGTGGGAAGTTTGGAACTTCCTAGAGACTTGGAGGGCTCAGAAGACAGGAAGATATGGGAAACTAGAGACTTGTTGAATGGCTTTGACCAAAATGCTGATAATGATATGGACAATGAAGTCCAGGCTGAGGTGGTCTCAGATGAAGATGAGGAACTTCTTGGTAACTGGAGTAGAAAGGTCACTCTTGCTATGCAAAGAGACTGGCAGTATTTTGCCCCTGCCTTAGAGATCTGTGGAACTTTGAAGTTGAGAGATACGATTAGGGCATCTAGCGGAAGAAATTTCTAAGTGGCAAAGTGTTTAACAGGAAGCAGAGCATAAAAGTTTAAAAAATTTGCAGCCTGACAGTGCAGTATAAAAGAAAAACTCATTTTCTGGGAAGAAATTCAAGCCCACTGCAGAAATTTGCATGAGAAACAAGAAGCTGAATATTAATCACCAAGACAATGGGGAAAATGTCTCTAGGGCATGTCAGAGACTTTCATGGCAGCCCCTCCTATTACAGGCCTGAAGGCCTAGGAGGAAAAAATGGTTTCATGGGCCAGGCCTAGGGCTCCCCTGCTATGTGCAGCCTAGGAATTTGGTGCCCTGCATCCTAGCTGCTCCAGTCATGGCTAAAATGGGCCAAGGCACAGCTCAGGTTGTGGCTTCAGAGGGTGCAAGCCCCAAGCCTTGGTGGCTTACACATGGTGTCAGGCCTGTGGGTACACAGAAGTCAAGAATTGAACTTTGCGAACCTCTGCCTTGATTCAGAGGATATATGGAAGTGCCTGGAAATCCAGGCAGAAGTTTGCTGCAAGGGTGGAGCCCTCATGGAGAACTTCTGCTAGGGCAGTGTGGGAGGGAAATGTGGGGTTGGAGCCCCCACCCAGAGTCCCCACTGGGGCACCACCTGGTGGAGCTGTGAGAAAACGGCCACTGTCAACCAGACCCAGAATGGTAGATCCACTGACAGCTTGCACTGTGCACCTGGAAAAGCCACAGACACTCAACACCAGCCCATGAATGCAGCCAGGAGGGGGGCTGTACCCTGCAAAGCCACAGGGACAGAGCTGCCCAAAGCCATGGGAGCCCACCTCTTGCATCAGCATGACCTGGATGTGAGACATGGAGTCAAAGGAGACCATTTTGGAACTTTAAGGTTTAATAAATGCCCTATTGGATTTCAGACTTGCATGGAGCCTGCAGACCCTTTGTTTTGGTCAACTTCTCCCATTTGGAATGGGTGCATTTACCCAAAGCCTGTACACTCATTGTATCTAGGAAGTAACTAACTTGCTTTTGATTTTACAGGCTCATAGGCAGAGAAGACTTGCCTTATCTCAGATGAGTCTTTGGACCCGGATTGGGTTTTGAAATGTGAGGACATGAGATCTGGGAGGGGCTGGGGTGAAAAGATATAGTCTGGCTGTGTCCTCACTGAAATCTCATCTTGAATTGTAGTTACCATAATCTCCATGTGTCGTGGGAGGGACCTGGTGTAAGGTAATTGAATCATGGGGGTGGTTACCCTCATGCTGTCTCCTGATAGTGAGTGAGTTCTCATGAGATATAATGGTTTTATAAGGGGCTTCTCCTACCTTCACTCTCATTCTTCTCCTTGCTGTCACACCATGTGACATGTGTTCAATTCCCCTTCCACCATGATTGTAAGTTTCCTGAGGCCTCCTAAATCATGCTGAACTGTGAGTCAATTAAACCTCTTTTCTTTATAAATTACCCACTCTCAGGTATGTCTTTATTAGCAGCATGAGAACAGACTAATACATATGATGACACATATCCACCACTATAGTATCATATAGAGTAGTTTCACTGGAAACAATGCTTGGGAAGACTGACCCATTAAATACCTATCCTTTTAAATGATGATTGTCCATTTAAATAGTATCTGGTCCTATAAAATGGTGTATCTTTAAATGGTGTATCTGGTCCTATATGGCCTTTGGCTCTTTAAATCATGTGACTTTAAAATCCCTTCCTTATACTCCATGCTGTGATCTGCTTGGTCATTTTCCCCGCATTTTAAACTGTAGGCTACATTTAATCTTTCTGGTGGTCATTCCAAATCACCCTTAGGCACTGTCACTAGCCTATCTTTTCTGTTTTCACAGTTTTTCTTGGTCTGCTTTGCCCTCCATGAAGCCTGACATGAACGGAAGTGTGGAAGAAGTGTGAGGAACTGAACACTGGAACTTACTTATGTTTTTTCCCTATTTATCCACAGCTATTTGTGCTTTTGTATTCTCTGCCTATAAGTAATGCTAAGGGTATGGCTTTGTGCAGTGTTTTCCTAATTGGAAAGTTGCTTTTTGTTTTTAGTTTGGGAGACTGATTACTACCTAATTGCCATTGTTTTCTGCTACCAGGAAATGTGTATGGAGCATTTTTAGACACCAGGGGATGTGCTAGAGCATGGAGAGAGAGAAGAACACAACTTTTCAATTAATAAAACATAGCTAAAAGAGAAAAGCAGGGCTCTAGTTGTCTGTTATAAAGAATGTGACAGTATGAGAGGGGAAAACCTTTAATTTTGTGTATCCAGGGTCAAATTCAGGCAGTGGCTTCTCTTGTTGATTCCTGCCACCTGACCAAGCAGATTTGGGTTTTTTGGGGGGTGGGGGAAGATACAAACAAAATGGTTTATAACACTGATAAAAGGCATCACCTTCACAGTATGACTCTGTAGGCCTTCAATATTATGCAATGATGGTGATAAGTACCTGAAAGACAAAGTTTAATAAACTCTTTTATATCCAGAGCAAATCCATCTTTAGTTTAGACAGATTTTATAAAGCACCTAAGCAGCAAATGGCAAGATAGGTTCTGGATACCATCACAACAGAGTTTAGAAAAACAGAATAATCCAGTGAATAGTGAGCCAGCTTTACTGTCATGAAAAACAATTTCATTTTCATTGCACGCAACTCTAAAAGTAAATATACAGTCACAATCCATTTACCTGTAGAAAGCACTCTGCAATTTGTGGACTAAACCATTGACAACATTTAGCAGACAACTTTAGGGATGTTTAAATCTATTATGACCTAAGGTATTTCATTCCCCTAGCATGCCACCCACCCATCCTGAACATCCTTGACTCCATAGGTAGAGTGTACTGGTAAAATGTGATACCAATTACATTAATTATACAAATACCCACAACTTGCCTTTTTTACTTACAAAGTGCTTTCAAAGATGGGAAGGGCAGTTGTTATTTTCCTTCTACAGATACGAAATGAAAACAAAGGTTAAATCATAGAGAGCCAAAGATTACACTAAAAGTCTTTGCCTTCTTCAAATATCAGGCAATGACAGAAAAAATATAAAATGAGAGAATTCCAAATCATAGCTATACTCAGAAAACAAGCTAAGCACTTCCATGGACCAGAAGCACACAGTGTGGAGGCAGAGCTAAAGCCATGGAACTGCCTAGTGGGGCTAAAGTTAAGGTCTTTTCATTTCCAAGGTATCAAATTAAAAAAAATCATTATGAGTGATATGGTCTGGCTCTGTGTCCTCACCCAAATCTCAGCTCGAATTGTAATCCCCATAATCCCCGCGTGTTGAGGGAGTGTCCTGGTAGGTGGTGATTGGATCCTGGGGGCCGTTTCCCCCATGCTGTTCTCTTGACAGTGGGTGAGTTCTCAAAAGATCTGATGGTTTTATCAGTGTTTCACAGCTCCTCCTTCACACACTCTCTCTCACCCACCTCCATGTAAGACATGCCTTGCTTCCCCTTCCACCATGATTATAAATTTCCTGAGGCCTCCCCAGCCACGTGGAACTGTAAGTCAATTAAACCTCTTTTCTTTATAAATTATCCAGCCTAAGGCAGTTCTTTATAGCAGTGTGAGAATGGACTAATACAATGAGGACATTAAACACAGCTTGTATATCTTTTTACTTTGTTCTGTTATTTTAATTTTTTAACAGAGGGGCTGGACTTAGACTGCATGATGTTTATGAAAGGAAACCAAAGAAAACTGTTGCTGACAAATGCTGGAAGTTATGACTTACATGGGGCTTCTCATCTAGAGAAATAGAAAAACACAGACATAGATGCAGAAGCAGCTGCAAAACTACCACGGGGGTGAGGCAAGTTGTGGGAAGGAGTAAGGAGGAGAAAACAGTTGTTAAACAAGGTGAGCTTGCAAATCAAAATTCCAAAACACATGAAGACATCTAATTTAGCCACAAAATTAACAAGTAGAAGAATAAGCACTTTCAGAAAAAAATAAAATAACAGAACAAACTAAGAATGTTTATAGGCTATGTTTAATATCTTCATAGAGATTTTTAAAATGTGATACCTTGGAAATGAAAATACATAGCCACTGAAATAGAACTCAATAGTGGAGATAAACAACAGAATGAGTGAACTGGAAGATCTAGTACTGAGGAATTTATTCTGATACAGTTCTGAGATAAAAATAAGTATGAGTGTGTATTTACAAATCATATATATATGTATATGTATATGTATATATATATGAAAAAACAGTTAAGAGACAAGGAGAATAGGCAAGGAGAATGCAAGAATGACTCTAATAGTATTAGGCCATTCTTGCATTGCTATAGAGAAATATATAAGACTGGGTAATTTATAAATAAGAGAGGTTTAACTGGCTCATGGTTCTGCAGGCTTTATAGGAAGCATGGTGCTGGCATCTGCTTGGCTTCTAGGGAGACTTCAGGAAGCTTACAATCATAGCAGAAGGTGAAGGGGAAGCAGGCTCATCACATGGAGAAAGCAGAGCAAGCAAGAAAGAGGGGTGGGGGTGCCACACACTTTTAAACTAGCAGATCTTGTGTGAACCCAGAGTGAGAGCTCACTTATCACCAAGGGCATAGCCCATGCCATTCATGAGAGATACACCCCTGTGACCCAAACAACCTTCCACCTGGCCCCACCCACTTCCAACATCTGGGATTAAAATTCAACATAAGATTTGGATGGGGACAAATATTCAAACTACATCACCAATATATGTCTAATAGAAGGTCAGAATGAGGAAATGGGGGTGGGGATAATGGAAATTTAATATATAATAGCTGATCATTTTATAGAACTACTTAAAGACAGGAGTTCTTACATGTATTCTCAGAGTACTACGTAGAATAAGTTTTTAAAATTCCACACTTAAGACATCACTGTAAATCTATAGTATATCAAGCATGAAGATAAAATCTTACAGGCCAGCAGGAAAAAGAAAGGAGACAGTTGGTCGGGCGCGGTGGCTCACGCCTGTAATCCCAGCACTTTGGGAGGCCGAGGCGGGCGGATCACGAGGTCAGGAGATCGAGACCATCCTGGCTACAATACGGTGAAACCCCGTCTCCACTAAAAATACCAAAAATTCTCTGGGCGTGGTGGCTGGCGCCTGTAGTCCCAGCTACTCCGGAGCCTGAGGCAGGAGAATGGCGTGAGCCCGGGAGGCGGAGCTTCCAGTGAGCGGAGATTGCGCCACTGCACTCCAGCCTGGGCGACAGAGCGAGACTCCGTCTCAAAAAAAAAAAAAAAAAAAGAAAGAAAGGAGACAGTTTATCTTCATAGGAATAGCAAATAGTCTTACAACAGCTGTCTTATCAACAAAAATAGATGTCAGCAGGCAATGAGTGATAGATCTTCAAAGTGAAAAGGGGTATAGAATTCTATACTTAGCTTAGCCATCACTAAAGACTGTGAACAAAATGAAGACATTTCCAGATGTACAAAGACTAAGAGAGTTTCCCATTCACAAACTGTCAGTGACAAGAATACTACAGGAAGTGAGATGCAAGAAAAAAAAAGCCTGACAATTATATGTGTTAGGTAATGAACATGAAAATATTTAAAATAATGAATTTTTGTGTTTTTAAGTGAAACCAGGAAAAACAATAGATAATAGCAACGGGGAAATGTGGGGTGAGAGGGCGGAATGTGCCTAGAGGTGGTAAAAAAAAAAAACAAAAAACAACAATGGTAAGGTCTTTGCTTGTTTAAAAAAGGTAAATATACTGAACAATTTAGTCTCTGCTAGAAAATCCTAAATACATTCCATCCTGCCCCTGCCAAAGATTGTAGACGTAAGTCTAACTACATTAGTGACACAAAAATGTAATACAAACAGATTTAACTGTGCTATTTAAAATAAAAATAGCAAGAACCAAGCCTTCTATTTTAAGTGCTCTGATTTCTGCTAAAAACATCAGCATATTTCAGGGACTCAATGAAAAGCAGCTGATGGTTCAAATGATCAATGTCTCAAATATTTATTGCCTTTACAAATGATTTTCAAGCTGAAGTTAAATCAGAAGAAAACAATAATTTACTACCAGCAACAAGAGAACCAGAAATATAGGGACTATGGACACATACAAGTTTTTTTCTTTTTAAATGAAGAACTGCATTCAGTTCTAAAGAGTCAAGAAAAGGAGCCAGCACTGAAACATTATTCTGCCAATTTAGTCTGTGCTGTTATCACAGCTTTGGACTGTATACCAGACAGCCTTTGTATGCTACAGATTAATCACACTGTCTTAAATTATTGAAAGCCAACTGTTGATGCTAATTGCATTAAGTCCCTAGTTGAAGCCCCTTCCCTGCTGCCCAGACATGATCACTTGGTTTGTGACCATCACTTCCAACCTCCAACCCCCAAAGAAGCAATGTGCTAATCTCAGAGAAGGGCAAACTGGATGATAATTTTTCTTCTTCAGGCTAGTTTAATCCACAAGCTCTTACACTTCTGTGAAACTTTCAACTACTAGAAGTTAGAATCGGTTTAGCACAGGAGGAATGAAAACACTGGGGTATAGACAGGGAAAGTGACTTAGGTCCAGTCACGCTGGTTGCTGGTTTCATCACAGTCATGAAGGAGACCAAACATATCTTCCACCTCCACTGTAGGCCCTTTTCTTTACTGCTCCATAGATGAGGTCTATAAGAGTGAGGACCAAAGGGACAATAAAATAATTTCATTCTTGTTTCCCATGCTTCCTTTGGCTTATTCCCATTTAGACTAGAAAAGATCCCCCAATACCTCTTCTATTCTAAATATTCTCACTTTGCTGAAATGATTACTCACTACCAGGAGGGCTCACAAGAGGTTCTCAGTGGAGGCTTGAGAACAGTTTCACCTTCCAAACTACATTCCCTTGAAGGCTGACATCCTCCCCAGGCTGTTGTTTCCCCCTTCTAACAAAACAAAACAAAACAAACAAACAACAAAAAAAACACACAAAAAAAGCTCCTGAGAACAACACAGCAGCTCCCTCCACGAGTGAAGCAAGCTCAGTTATTTCAATCTTGATCCCACTTTGTTTCTAAAAGCAGACACATATCTTTAGCCTCCTTTCCAAGGAAGTAAGACCCACCACTTGACTGAACACAGCCATGCTCAGTGTGTGGGAAAGAACAAAGTCCTCTCGGTAGCAGCTCCAGGCAACAGAAGAGGCTCACATTTTAGAAAACTTTCTTGGACTAACTATACTTATAAGTAAAATACAAAGACAAAATCACTGAAAACTTCCTAAGCCATAAATGTTTCAATGTGCACCAGAGTGAAAAATAAAAGGGGAAGCCAAAAGTGCAAAAAGTCTAAGGGAGGGTAAAGAAGGAAGAGGAAAGGGGGGAAATTACGGGCTGTCAGAGAACATTTCAAGTTTCTGTGACAAACAGACCTTTGGACAGGGTTCTTCCTTTACTAGCCTCCACATGAAAGAGTTACCTATGTCTCAGAGGCAGGAAGAGCCAAGGGCCAGATAGCACTCTACCCCATCATTCCTGTCCCTTCCTGGCAGCTGTTAGGGAGGTCTTACAGCATCAACTCCATCCTCTTGGAGAGCACACGGGCGTGCGCGCGCACACAGACACACACACAACAACCCTATGTAATCTCACTTTATCTACATTTTTCCTCAGTTAAACACTTCTAGGATGTTCACAAGAAATAAGGTTCTATAACATTTAAGGAATACAGTTATATTACACAGCCTGGGTGAATAAATTAGGAACAGCTGGGAACAGACAAAAATGACTCTGTGCCTCTACTTAAAAATACTTACATATGTAATTTAACCCAACCCTTCATCCCATAGATAAAGAAACTGGGATCCATAGAGGGTTATCTGCTAGAAGAGGGTCAGCAGTCCAGACTAGATCTTGAGTGTCTGACATCAGCGTGAGCGACTGTCCTACCACATCAGACGTGCTGTGAGAGAGAGGACTACAGAGGCTGCACATCCCTGAGAAAAGCAAGAAGCCCAGATATCAGGAGATGTGGGGATGCCAGGTGTTCACACCAATGGCAGAAAGAGGAGTGACAGAGGTAACACCAGGATTCTACAAAGCATCTGAGGGTAAAGAGAGAAGGAAAAAAAAAGAAAAAACACAAACTTCATGACAACTATTCAGTTTAGCGCAATACAGACTGTGTTAAGTGCAGGTTAATAAGGAGCAGTGAAGAAAAGAGGAAAATAATTAACCTATTTGGACCTGTGACTAGATGTTGTTGTAATTAAAATTCTTTCATTTCTCACTTTAGTTGGTGTATATTCTCTTATCACGTGTTTCTTACAGTTTCGTTCTTGAAATTCCCTGTCATACACACTTTTGGATGCTTGTTAATGCAGATTTTTGGGCTCTACTTCAGGGCTATTGAATCGGAATCAATAGCCCTAGTCTCTGGCTAGGACTCCGATTTCCTAGATCACTAAGAAATCTAAATTTTAAACAAGCTTCCCATGTACACTGACATTTAAGAACTAGCACCATAGTCTGGTGTGGTGGCATGCATCTATAATCCCAGCTACATGGGAGGCTGAGGCAGGAGGATTGCTTGAACTCAGCAGTTTGAGGCTGCAGTGAGCTATGATCGTGCTACTATGCTCCACACTTCAGCCAGGGTGACCGAGTGAGACTGGACACCCTGTCTATTAAAAAAAAAAAAAATAACAAGTACCATTCACAATAATGTCATCACAGAATTAGACAAACCCTATCCGTCTTCCAGTTCTCCTTATCCCCATTTCTGTGTTACAGATACTGAGGTAAGAGAAGGTGAGTGCTCTCAAATCACAAAGGCTGCCCAGAGCCTGCCAGGCCTTGTCCCTAGGCCTTCTCTCCCCACCATGAAGGACAGATGGACTGAATTGGGCTAGGTAGCCATTGGTTCAATTTTAAGATTCTATATTTTTAGTTTGCTAAAAGTAAAAATATGTATTGTTTTGCTAATGAAAAACCCATACCACATTGTCTATCGTGGGTACATACAGTCATGAGCTGCATAATGATGTCTGATCAACAAGGGACCACATGTACAACAGTAGTCTCATAAGATTATAATGGAGCTGCCCTATACAAGTACACTACTTTTTATCTTTTGTACCATATTTTTACTGTACCTTTTCCATGTTTAGATATATTTTGATACACAAATACTTACCATTGTATTACAATTGCCTACAGTATTCAGTACAATGCCATATAGGCTTGCAGCCTAGGAGCAATGGGCCATACCACATAGCCTAGGTGTGTAGTAGACTGTCCTAGCCCATCTAGGTTTGTGTCTGTCCCAGCCCATCCAGGTTTGTGTAAGTGCACTCTATGACATTCTCTGTGATGCCTCATGACATGTTTCTCAGAATGTATCTCTATCATTAAGTGATACATGACGGTATTTCCTTTAGAATCAGGAAAAAATTAACTTACTAAACACAACCAAACAAAACAAGAAACGTAATTATAGACTTAGTAAGCTATATATCATCCCTGCTTCTCTCAATAAAGCAAAGGGCAGAGCATCCTAAGTCCCATCAGACCTCCCCTACCAAGTGCTACAGAAAGCACAGAAACTGTCCAGCTTTGCCCACAACCTCAACTCCTTGGTAGGGACAGAAATGTCTGAGGGGCAGGTCACGTGGCAGGTATCTGGGTAAGGAATCAGCCTTTTGAAAGATGTGATGTGGCAGCAACGTGGATCTGACTAAATTTCTGGTTAACCTCCAGGCTGTCTGCCTGGCCCCATCCTCCACATTCTCTCTGGAGTATGGCAAAAAGGAGAGTCCAAAATGAAAGGAGGCAGAGGATGAGACAATTCAGATTAGAGAACTGTATTCAACTAAGAATACCTGCTTATTTCCCCAGACCACAGAACGCCCTGCAGGGCAAAAAGGAATGAAGATGGCAACATCTTTCACATCCAAATTGCTGAGGCAATTCTCAGAAATTGTTTTGAGGAGAGAGATGGAAAATAGGACAGTAATCACTACCTTTGAGAACGAAGTTCCTAAATATAATGACTAGCACTCAACTCCTGATTATCTTTGCATACTGAGGACAAAGGCATTAGCAGGAAAGGAAAAATAGTGGACACATCCAGGGACCCGAGGGTGCCAACACCACTCCCATCTCAGTTCCCTGGGATGCACACGTGGATTACCACAAGTGCTGAGTGAAAATTCTAGGGAGTACCTGCCCATCTTGGTTCAGGTCTGTCTGCTTCATGACTACATCTGCAGAAGCCCTTTGACATGTGGAATCACTCACACCCTTCTTCCCTACCCACTCTCAGCTAATAACAGGACCCTGAGACCCTCATATATAATGTCCCCAAGGCCCCTTGATAGTCTCTTGGGAAAAGTATATGTCTTCATGCCAGGAGATGAAACAGAGGAAAGAGCAGAGTATTGTCAGTACTGTGCCCCAGGCAGCATCTTCAATGAGCCCAATTTTATATTAATATATATATTTGTGTGTGCGTGTATAGCACACATTAAAAATAGGACTAATAAGAATTACTCTAAAATGGCCGTGCACGGTGGCTCACACCTGTAATCCCAGCAATTTGGGAGGCCGAGGCAGGTGGATCACTTAAGGTCAGGAGTTCAAGACGAGCCTGGCCAATATGGTGAAACCCCATCTCTACTAAAAACACAAAAATTAGCCGGGTGTGGCATCTGTAATCTCAGCTACTTAAGAGGCTGAGGCAGGAGAACTGCTTGAACCCAAGAGGCGGAGGTTGCAATGAGCTGAGATCATGCCACTGCACTCTATCCTGGGTGACAGAGCAAGACTGTCTCCAAAAAAAAAAAAAAAAAAATTACTCTAAAATGTCAATACTGGTTACTCCCAGTGATCTTAATTTTCTTTACATTTTTATGAATTTTCCAATTTTTTTATGATAAAAGGTTTTATTTTATATATATAGTTAGGGGAAAACATTACTTAAAAAAAATAATAATGGCTATAATTCACCCAGAGATGAAAGTGGAATATAACAGATGAGGTCATTTATGTAGTACAATGTTTGAAAGTATATAGAAAAAAAAGAGTGCAGAGATAAAAACTTCACTTCCTCTTCTCTATAGCCCATTGTTGCTACTTACCTGTAAAATTCCCAGGCCTCTATCTATTTCTAGGAGCCCTTATAAGTTATTATATTATTATTTTTAAAGTTCTTTAGTAATATGGTTTGGCTCTGTGTCCCCACCCAAATTTCCCTTTGAATTGTAATCCCCAGAATCCCCATGCATCAGGGGCAGGACTAGGTGGAGGTAATCGGATCATGGGGGCAATTTCCCTCATGCTGCTCTTGTGATAGTGAGTGAGTTCTCATGAGATCTGATAGTTTTATAAGCATCTGGCATTTCCCCTGTTGGCACTCATTCTCTCTCCTGCTGCCCCGTGAAGAGGTACCTTCTGCCATGATTGTAAGTTTCCTGAGGCATCCCCAGTCATACAGAACTGTGAGTTAATTAAACCTCTTTATAAACTGCCCAGTCTCAGGGAGTTCTTTATAGCAGCAAGAAAGGACTAATATAGTAAACTGGTACCAGTAGAGCAGGGTGCTGCTATAAATATACCCAAAATGTGGAAGTGACTTTGGAACTGGGAAACAGGCAGAGGTTGGAACAGTTTGGAAGGCTCAGAGGAAGACAGGAAGATGTGAGAAAGTTTGGAACTTCCTAGAGATTATTGAATGGTTTTGACCAACATGCTGAGAGTGATATGAAGAATGAAGTCCAGGCTGAGGTGGTCTCAGATGGGAGATAAGAAACTTGTTGGGAACTGGAATAGAAAGGTCACTCTTGCTATGTTTTAGCAAAGAGACTGGAGGTATTTTGCCCCTGTCCTAGAGATGTGTGGAACTTTAACCTTGAGAGAGATGATCTGAAATTGGAACTTATATTTAAAGGGGAAGCACAGCATAAAAGATTGGAAAATTTGCAGCCTGACAATGTGATGGAAAACAAAAACCCATTTTCTGGGAAAAAATGCAAGCTGGCTGCAGAAATTTGCATAAGATACAAGGAGCAGAATGTTAATCACCAAGGCAATGGGAAAAATGTCTCCAGGGCATGTCAGAGACCTTCAGGGCAGCCCCTCCCATCACAGGCCCAGAGTGCTAGGAGGAAAAAATGGTTTTGTGGGCCAGGGCCAAGCCTGCATCCCAGCCACTGCCTATCCAGCTCCAGCCGTGGCTAAAAGGGGCCAACGTACAGCTCAGGTCATTGTTTCAAAGGGTGCAAGCCCCAAGCCCTGGTGGCTTACATATGGTATTGGCCCTGTGAGTGCACAGTTGTCAAGAATTGAAGTTTGGGAAGCTCCACCTAGATTTCAGAGGATGTATGGAAATGCCTGGATGTCCAGGCAGAGGTTGCTGCAGGCGCAGAGCCCTCACGGAGAACCTCTGCTAGGGCAGTGAGGAGCAGAAATGTGGGGTCTGAGCCCCCACACAGAGTACCCAGTGGGGCACTGCCTAGTGGAGCTGTGAGAAGAGGGCCACCGTCAACCATACCACAGAATGGTAGCTCCACAGACAGCTTGCACTGTACACCTGCACAAACACTCAACACCAGCCCATGAAAGCAGCCAGGACGGGGGCTGTACCCTGCAAAGCCACAGGGGCAGAGCTTCCCAAAGCATCGGAGCTCACCTCTTGCCTCAGCATGACCTGGATGTGAGACATGGAGTCAAAGGACATCAGTTTGGAACTTTAAGGTTTAATGACTGCCCTATTGGATTTCAGACTTACATGGGGCCTGTAGCCCCTTTGTTTTGGCCAATTTCTCCCCTGTGGAATGGGTATATTTACCTAATGCCTGTACCCCCATTGTATCTAGGAAGTAACCGACTTGCTTTTGATTTTACAGGCTCACAGGCAGAAGGGACTTGCCTTGTCTCAGATGAGACTTTGGAATTTGACTTTTGGGTTAATGCTAGAATGAGTTAAGACTCTGGGGGACTGTTGGAAGGGCATGATTGTGTTTTGAAATGTGAGGACATGAGATTTGGGAGGGACCGGGGCAAAATGGTATGGTTTGGTTCTTTGTCCCCACCCAAATCTCACCTTGAATTGTAATTCCCATAATCCTCATGTGTCAAGGACAGGACCAGGTGGAGGTAATTGGATCATGGGGGCAGTTTCCCCCATGCTGCTCTCATGACAGTAGGTGAGTCTCATGAGATCTGATGGTTTTATAAGCATCTGGCATTTCCCCTGCTTGCACTCATTCTCTCTCTTGCTGCCCTGTGAAGAGGTGCCTTCTGCCATGATTGTAAGTTTCCTGAGGCCTCCTAAATCATGCTGAACTGTGAGTCAATTAAACCTCTTTTCTTTATAATTACTTAGTCTCGGGTATTTAATCACAGCAGCATGAGAATGAACTAATACATTAAGTTTAAACCACAACTTTAAACTTCTGTATCATCAAAGCTTTTCACCTAAGGTGCCAATAAATGGCAAAATGACTAAATATAATTTTCATGTTATTTTGTTTTCTTTTCTTTTGATACAGATATTGACAGGTAGTAAAACACTAGCTGAGTGAGATAATTATAAAACTATTAACATCTGAATAATTGTGAAGTTAAATATATGATTTTTACATCATGAAAAAGATGAAAATTTTAAGTATCAGTGAGTTTCTTAAAGTTAAAATCAAATTACAGATAAGTAACAAGCAACGGAGAATTTCCTGGTCTAGAATAGTATGTGGGTCTCATATTCAAGATGCTTCAATTACGTCACCCTTCACAACAGAACAGTGTATGATTTCAAGTCCCTCTAGAACAGGAAATATCCCTGATCAACCCTAATTATCAGGTGGTAATAAAGTCCATAAAGCTTTTTATTTCTTCTTTCCGACATATTTTCACCATATGATTAAACTATACAACATATACAGAACGCTGTAATTTGATAACACTCCACTTATTTGCCACGATCCGTAATGCTTGAGAATATTTCTCACACTGCTCCCATGTTTGAAGGCTGTTGTTCTCTAAAGGATGACATTAGTGAAAGAGATATTGTTGCTGCCACATGGTAAAAATAAGTTATACAAGACACAAGACTGTCAAAGAGGACCATCTGGCATTTACTTTGATGTATCTGTCATGAGGTGGAATAAATAATAGATTCACAATTAGAAGACCAACATTTAAAACATAGCCTCACATTTTGGTATACTTGCCCACTTTACTTACTTTTTTCACCTTTACTTACTTTTTAAAAATGGGAGTTAGATTGATTTGGAGGGTTGAAGCAAGATGGCGGGATAGAATACCCTACCCACTGTCTCCCTGACAAGGAAACCAAATTTGACAACTATCTACACACAAAAAAATCACCTTCTTAAGAACCGAAACTCAGCCGGGCACGGTGGCTCATGCCCGTAATCCTAGCACTTTTGAAGGCTGAGGTGGGAGAATTGCTTGGGCCCAGGAATTCAAGACCTCCCTGGGCAACATGGTGAAACCCCGTGTCCACTAAAAATACAAAAATTAGCTGGGCATGGTGGCATGTACCTGTAGTCCCAGCTACTCAGGAGGCTGAGTTGGGAGGATTGCTTGAGCCCAGGAGGTGGAGGTTGCAGTGAGCTGAGATCGCACCACTACACTACAGCCTGGGTGACAGAGCGAGACCCTGTCTCAAAACAAAAAACAAAAAAAAGAACTAAAAATCAGGTAAGGACTCATGGTATCTGATTTTAACTTCATATCACTGAAAAGAATAGGAAACAGTCTTGAATTGCCAATGCCACCCCTCCCCCATTCCCCCACAGCAGCTGCACAGCTCAGATAAATCTGTGCTCTTGAAGGAGGACAGTGCAGTGAATATGAGACTTCACATTAAACTCAGTGCTTCCTGGTTACAGTGGAAAGCAAAACCAAGTGGAACTCAGCTGATGCCCACACAAGCAGGGAGCATGCAGATCAACCCTAGCCAGAAGGGAATCGCCCATCCCAGTGGTGGGAACTTGAGTTCGGTCAAGCTTTGTTACTGTGGGCTGAAGTGCTCTGGGGCCATAAAAAAACTTGAAAAGCAACCTAGACCACAGGGACTGCAAGTCTTAATGCTGAGCTGGGCTTGGAGCAAGTGGACTCGGGGGTGATGCAACCTACTGAGACACTAGCTGGGGCAGCTAAGGGAGTGCTTGCGCCACCCCTCCCCCAACTCTAGGCAACACAACTCCAAAATAGACCCCTTCTTTCCACTTGGAGAGAGGAGAGGGAAGAGTAAAGAGGATTTTTATTTTGAATCTTGAATACTAGCTCGGCCACAGTAGGACAGAGAACTGATCAGGGTTGTGAGGCCCCATTCCAGGCCCTAGCTCCTGGATGACATTTGTAGACATATCCTGGACCAGAAGGGAATCTGTTGTCGTAAAGGGAAGGACCCAGCCCAGGGGCTGGGCCTGGGCCCTGAATAACCAGTAGTGATACCCAGGTAGTGAGCTGTGGGCCTTGGGTGAGATTCTGAGAGTTGCTGACTTCAGCTGAGACACAACACATTTGAAGCTGTGATGGCTATGGTGAGAAACTCCTTTTGCTTGAGGAAAGCAAAGGGAAAAGTAAAGGGGACTTTGTCTTGCACTTTAGGTACCAGCTTGGTCACAGTTGGGTAGAGCACAAAGCCAGGTTCTTTGGGTCCCTGAGTCCAGGACTTGGTTTTTAGACAGCATTTCTCTATCTGTCCTGAGCCAAAGAGAAGCCCACTGCCCTGAAGGGAGAGTCCCAGTCTGGCAGAATTCACCACAAGTTGACTAAAGCGCCCTTGGGCCTTATGTGAACATCAGCAGTAGCTTGGCAGTACTCCCTATGGGTTTTTAGTGGTTGTGGTCATGGAGTGAGGCTCTTCTGCCTGTGGAAAGGGGAGGGAAGAGTGGGAAGGACTGTTTCTCATGGTTCAAGGACCAGCTAAGCCACAGTAGAATAGAATACCAAGTAGACTGCTAAGGTTTTTAACTCTAGCCCCTAGCTCTCAGATGACATCTCTAGACCCACCCAGGGGCTGGAGGAAATTGCCACCCTGAAGGGAAGAACACAAGCCTGGCTGGCTTTACCAACTGCTGATAGCAGAGCCCTAGGGCCTTCAGCAAACATAGGTGTTAGCCAAGTATTGGTTATAGTGGACACTGGGTGAGACTCAGGGCTGTGCTGGCTTCAGGTCTGACCCAGCGCAGTCTTTCTGATGGCAGCCACAGGGGTGATTGTGTCACCTCAGCCCCAGGTGGCTCAGCACAGAGAAAGATAGACAGACAGAAAGGGAGAGAGAAAAAGAGGGAGAAAGAGAGACTGACTGACTCCATTTGTTTAGGAGAAGGTAAGGGAAGAGAAGAGTCTGCCAGGTAGTCTAGAGAAGTATTCTGGATCTTATTTAAGACCACCATGCCAGTATGAGTCTATGAGTCTCCAAGAATAACACAATTACTAGGCTTCAGTCTCCTAATACAGATATGACTTAGATCACAACACCGAAGTCCTTCTGAATGCCTGGAAAGCCTTCCCAAGAAGGACAGGTAAAAACAAGCCCATGATGTGAAGACTACAATAAATACCTAACTTTTCAATATCCATGCCCAGATACTGACAAGCATCAATAAACATGAAGACCATCCAGAAAAACATGACCTCACCAAACAAACTAAATGAGGCACCAGGGATCAATCCTGGAGGAGAAAGAAAGGTATGCGACTTTTTAGACAGACAATGCAAAATAGCTGTGTTGAGGAAATTCAGTAAGATTTAAGATAACACAGAGAAGGAATTCAGAATGTTATCAGATAAATTTAACAAATAGATTGAACTAATTAAAAAGAATCAAGAAGAAATTCTGGAGTAGAAAAATGCAACTTACATACTAAAGATTGAATCAGAGTCTCTCAATAGGAGAACTGATTAAGCAGAAGAATTAGTGGGCTATTTGCAAATATATAGTCAGAGGAGATAAAAGCAAAAAGAATAATGAAAGAATGAAGCATACATACAAGATCTAGAAAATAGCCTCCAAGGGGCAAATTTAAGAGTTACATGCCTTAAAGAGGAGGCAGAGAAAAAGATGAGGGAAGTAAGTATATTCAAAGGGATAATACCAGAGAACTTCCCAAACCTAGAGAAAGATATCAATATCCAAGTACAAGAAGGTTATAGAAAACCAACCAGATTTAACCCATAGATGAGTACCTCAAGGCATTTAATAATCAAACTCCCAAAGGTCAAGAATAAAGAAAGGAGCCTAAAAGCACCAACAGAAAAGTAACAAGTAACATACAATGGAGCTCCAATACACCTAGCAGCAGACTTTTCAGTGGAAACCTTACAGGTCAGGAGAGAGTGGCATGACCTATTTAAAATGCTGAAGGAAAAAAAAATTTACCCTAGAGTAGTATATCTGGAGAAAATATCCTTCAAACACAAAGAAGAAATAAAGACTTTCCTAGACAAACAAAAACTGAGGAATTTCAACACCAGACCTGTCCTTGAAGAAATGCTAAAGAGAGTACTTCAATCAGAAAGAAAAGAATGTTCATGAGCAATAAGACATCATCTGAAGGTACAAAACTCACCAGCAAAAATAAGTACACAGAAAAATATAAACTATTATAACACTGTAACTGTGGTATGTAAACTACTCTTAAGTAGAAAGACTAAAAGACTAACCAATCAAAAATAACTACAACTTTTCAAGACATAGACAGTACAATAAGATATAAATAGAAACAACAAAAAAAAATTAAAAAGTTAATTAAAAAGTGGGGGACAAAGTTAAAGTGTAGAGTTTTTATTAGTTTTCTTTTTGCTTGTTTGTTTATGCAAGCAGGGTTTAGTTGTTATCAGCCTAAAATAATGAATTATAAGATAGTTTTTGAAAACCTCATGTTAACCTCAAATCAAAAATCATACAACAGGCACAGAAAAAAAAAAGCAAGAAATTAAATCATACCACCAGAAGAAATCACCTTTACTAAAAGCAAGACAGGAAGGAAAGAAGGAAGAGAAGACCACAAAACAACCAGGAAACAAATAACAAAATGGCAGGAGTAAGTCTTTACTTATCTATAACAACACTGAATATAAGTAAACTCTCCAATAAAAAGATGGAAAAATATATTTTATGTCAACGGAAACCAAAAAAGAGCAAAGTAGCTAGGCTTGTATCAGCCAAAATAGATTTAAAGACAAAAACTATACAAAGAGACAAAGAAGGTCATTATATAATGATAAAAGGGTCCATTTAGCAAAATGATATGATGATTGTAAATATATGTGCACCCAAAACTGGAGCACCCTGATATGTAAAGAAGATATTAAAGAAGGAGATGAACTCCAATAAAATAATAACTGGAGACTTCAACACCCCACTTTCAGCATTCAACAGATCTTCTAGACAGAAAACAGACAAAGAAACATCAAACTTAATCTGCACTATGGACCAAATAAACCTAAAAGATACTTACAGAACATTTCATCCAATGGTTGGAGAATACATATTTTTTAAATTTTTAATTTATTTTCTTTTCTTTTTCTTGCCCTATCTTATGGTGCTGAAGCATACACATTCTTCTCAGCACACAGATCATTCTCAATGACAGACCTTATGTTACGTCACAAAATAAGTCTTAGAACACTCAAAACACATTGAAATAACATCAAGCATCTTCTCTGACCACAATGGAATAAAACTTTAAATCAATAACAAGAGGAATTTTGAAAACTATATGAATACATGGAAATTAACAATATGCTCCTGAAGGACCAGTGGGTCAATGAAGACATTAAAAAGTACACTGAAAAATTTCTTGAAACAAATGATAATGGAAACACACATACCAAAACCTATGGAATACAGCAAAAGTAGTTCTAGGAGGGAAGTTTATAACTATAAGTGCCTACATCAAAACAGAAGAAAAACCTTCAATAAACAACCTAATGATTCATCTTAAAGAACTAGGAAAGCAAGAGCAAACCAAACTCAAAATTAGTAGAAGAAAAGGAAATAGTAAAGATCAGAAGAGATAAATGAAATTGAAATGAAGAAAACAATACAAAAGATCAATGAAACAAAATGTTGGTTTTTTTGAAGAGGCAAACAAAATTGACAAATCTTTAGCCAGAATAACTAAGAAAACATGAGAGAATAAATAAATAAAATCAATAAAATCAGAGATGAAAAAGAGAAATTACAACTGATACTGCAGAAACTCATAGGATCATTAGTGGCTACTATGAGCAGCTATATGGCAATAAATAGGAAAATCTAGAAGAAATGAATAAATTCATAGACACATACCATGTACCAAAACTTAACCATGAAAAAATCGTGAACAGACCAAATGAGATGGAAGTCATAATAAAAAGTTCCCCAGTAAAGAAAAGCACAGAACCTGATGGCTTCACTGCCAAATTCTACCAAACATTTAAAGAAGAACTAATACCACTTCTACTCAAACTATTCTGGAAAATAGAGAATGGAATACCTCCAAACTCATTATAGGAGGCCAGAAGTATTACCTTGATACCAAAACTAGACAAAGACACATTAAAAAAAGAAAACTACAAGCCAATTATCTCTAAAGAATATTGATTTAGAATTATCAATAAAATACTAGCAAACTGAATTCAATAACACATTAAAAAGATATTTCTTCATGGCCAAGTAGGATTTATCCCAGGGATACAAGGATGATTCAAAATATACAAATCACTCAGTGTGATATATCATATCAACAGAATGAAGGCCAAAAACCACATAAACATTTCAATTGATGGTGGTGCTAAAAATGCATCTGGAAAAATTCAACATCACTTCATGATAAAAACTATTACAAAACTGGGTATAGAAGGAACATACCTCAATATTAAAAAAGCCATATATGATAGACCCATAGCTAGTGTCATACTGAATGGGGAAAAACTAAAAGTCTTTCCTCTAGGATCTGAAACATGACAAGGATGCCCACTGCCACTGTTATTCAACATAGTACTGGAAGTCCTAGCTACAGCAATCAGACAAGAGAAGGAAATAAAGGGCATCTAAACTGGAAAGGAACAAATCAAATTATCCTTGTTGGCAGATGATATGATCTTATATTTAGAAAAACCTAAAGACTTCAATGAAAAACTATTAGAATTGATAAACAAATTCAGTAAAGTTGCGGGGGACAAAACGAATATACAAAAATCACTAGGATTTCCATATGTCAACAGGGAACAATTTGAAAAATGAAAAGTAATCCCATTTACAATAGCTACAAACAGAGTAAAATCACTAGGAATTTACTTAACTGAGGAAATAAAAGATCTCTACAATGAAAACTATAAAACATTGATGCAAGAAATTGAAGACACAAAAAAATGGAAAGATATTCCATGTTCATGGACTGGAAGAATCAATATTGTTAAAATGTCCACACTACTCAAAGCAATCTACAGATTCAATGCAATCACTGCCTAAACAATGACATTCTTCACAGAAATAGAAAAAAAAATCTTAAAAGTTATATGGAACCACAAAAGACCCACAATAGCCAAAGCCATCCTGAGTAAAAAGAACAAAACTGGAGGAATCACATTACCTCACTTCAAATTATACTACAAAGCTACAGTAACCAAAACAGCATGGTACTGGCATAAAACCAGACACACAGACCGATGGAATAGAATAGAGAACCCAGAAACAAATCCATACATCTACAGTGAACTCATTTTTCACAAAAGTGCCAAGAACATATAATGGGGGAAGGACGGTCTCTTCAATAAATGGTTCTGAGAAAACTGGATATCCATATGCAGAAGAATGAAACTAGACCCGTATCTCTAGCCATATACAAAAATCAAATAAAAATCGATTAAAAACTTAAATCTAAGACCTCAAACTATAAAATTACTGTAAGAAAACATTGGGGAAACTCTCTAGGACATCGAATTGGGCAAAGTTTTCTTGAGTAATATCTCACAAGCACAGGCAACTAAAGTAAAATGGGACAAATGAGATCATATCAAGTTAAAAGTTTCTGCATAGCAAAGGAAACAATCAACAAAGTGAAGAGACAGCTCACAGAATGGAATGATACATTTGCACACTACCAATCTGACAAGAGATTAATAATCAGAATATATATGGAGCTCAAACAACTCTACAGGAAAATATCTAATCAATTGATTAAAAAATGGGCAAAAGATATGAATAGACATTTCTCAAAAGAATATACACAATTGGCAAACAAGTATATGAAAAGGTGCTTAACATCATTGATCATCAGAGAAATGCAAATCAAAACTATAACAGGATATCATCTCACACCAGTTAAAATGGCTTTTATCTAAGACAGGCTAACAAATGCTGGTAAGGAGGTGGAGAAAAGGGAACTCTTATACACTGTTGGTGGGAATGTAAATTAGTACAACCAGTATGAAGAACAGTTTGGAGGTTCCTCAAAAAACAAAAAATAGAACTACCGGCTGGGCACAGTGGCTTACAGCTGTAATCCCAGCACTTTGGGAGGCCGAGGCAGGCAGATCACTTGAGGTCAGGAGTTCAAGAACTACCACACAATCCAGCAATCCCACTCCTAGGTAGGTACCCAAAAGAAAGGAAATCAGTATATCAAAGAGATATCTGCACTCCCATGTTTATTGCAAAACTATTTACGAGAGCCAAGATTTGGAAGCAACCTAAGTGTCCATCAACAGATGAATGAATAAAGAAAATGTGGTACATACACACAATGGAATACTTGTCAGCCATAAAACTCAATGAGATCTTGTCATCTGCAACAACATGGATGGAACTGGAGGTCATTATGCTAAGTGAAATAAGCCAGGCACAGAAAGACAAACTTTGCATGTTCTCACTTATTTGTGGGATCTAAACATTAAAACAACTGAATTCATGAAGACAGAGAGTAGAAAGATGGTTATCAAAGGCTGGGAAGAGTAGTGGAGGGATGGGGGAAGTGGGGATGACTAATGGATAAAAAAAAAAGAAAGAATAAATAAGATCTAATATTTGCTAGCACAACAGGATGACTATAGTAAAGAGTAATTTAATTGTACATTTAAAAATAACCAAAAGAGTATAAGTGGATTGTTTGTAACACAAAGCATAAATGCTTGAGGTGACAGATACCATATTTATACCCTGATGTGCTTGTTATGCATTGTATACCTGTATCAAAATATCTCATGTAACCCATAAATATATATACCTACTATGTACCCATAAAAATTAAGAATAAATAAAATGGGAATTGCAAGGATCTGAAAAAGGCAAGTGTTTGTGAAAACATCTAAAATTGTTTAGAATTCTGTCATTAACCTGGGGCTCTATGCCCTTAAAAATTCTATCCATACCATTTAGATAGCCTGGAACAGCTGGTTGGAGCTGGAGTTAATGAGGTAAGATGTGGGAATAAACAGGAAGGGTTTCCTCCACTCAGGGACCAAGGCTATGAAACACTCCTTCCTTATCCTAGTTGAGTATATTTTCCAAGGACGACTCTTCTGGAGCATTCTCAGTGGGAGTCAATCCTTAAGTTAGGGGAGAGGCAGAGTTTAGCCAGAGGGCTTAATCTACCAGTAGAACCCTTTGCCACGTTACTACTTTGGTATGCAGTGTACAGAGTGGATGAGTGCCATTTGAAATAGAACTGGGAACAGGTACAGGGTGGGAAAGCAATGCTCAGCCAGGGGACTTCTAGGTCTCAGGCTTGATTCAGTGTGTACCAAGGAATGCCAAAGGCAGATCTCGTTCCTACTGTGCCATTCTGACCAAAGAGGCCCTGACCAAAAGGACGACCATCTAGTCTCAAAAGAAAGAGATGGTATCCTCCTGACAATCAGCCTCTAAAACTGCAGCACTACTTCTTGTGGAGGTAAGGAAGGCTGCCACTAAGAATGTACATAAGGGTCTTCAGAGATAGAACGGTGTCTCCCCATTTGTGTTCTGCAAACATTAATCCCATAAAATGCCCCTAGAAAAAGTCTCCCCGCTATCAAGTACATTTGGGAAATAATGTTTACCATATTCCTCAACCAGGAGGATCACACTACCCCTTAAGCACATGCAAGGGGCTGACAAGTCATGCCACTTAAAAACATGTAACTTTGTTTAACCAACCTTATTAAAAGAGGTTAACATTATTTAGTGGTTAAGAATAGGGCTTCTAGAGCCAGGCCTTGTACTTCATGTTCCTCTACTTATTAGCTGTGTGAGCTTGGGCATGCTGTGCACCTGTGCTCAGTTTCTGCACCTGTAAAATGGAAATAATAATATACCTTCCTCATGGAGGTGTCATGAAAATGAAATGAGCTCCTAAGTACAAATCATTGAGAACAGTACCTGGAAAACAGAAAGAACTAAAAAAAATTAGCTATTAAAATTTATATTACTATCTGATTATTAATATCTAATTTTTTTTTTTTTTTTTAGATAGGGTCTCACTCTCACCCAAGCTGCAGTGCAGTGGCGCAATCATGGCTCACTGCAGGATTGACCTCCAGGGCTCAAGCAATCATCCTACTTCAGCCTTCTGAGTAGCTGGAGCTACAGGCATATGCCAGCACATCTGTTAATTTTTTAATTTTTTACATAGAGGGCATCTCATTATGTTGCCCGGGGTGGACCTGAACTCCTAGGCTCAAGTGATCCTCCTGCTTCAGCCCCCAAAGTGCTGGTATTACAGGTGTGAGCTACTTTGGCCAGAGAAATGCTAAGTATAGAAAAATCCCCTCTCTACCCAAAGAGAAGTCAACATACTCTCTGTAGCACAAAAAGCAGAACTAAGAAATCAAATTTCAGTCTCCAATATCAACTTAACCTTCTTGGGTATGTGTTTCCTTATCTATAAAAATAAGATTATTAGACTAGTTATTCCTTCTAGCTGCAATAGGCCAGGATTCTAGGAAAAATACATAGTTGCCATTAAAACCAGCAGCTCTTGCCCAGTCCTGGTTCCAACCTGATTGCTTTTAAGGTTCTACCTTCCAGACATCTTACCTATATTTAAAGCTGCCATTGCAGGACTTCAGGTTAAGAGCTGGTTGCTGCCCAGCAAGATGGGTATAGAAATGGCCTTGTGCCACCTAACTCCAGAGTTCTGAAGCACACAGAGTGAAATAAACTAGCAACGGCAATGACGTCAACAGGCTGCAACTTGCCTCCTCCAGAGGACACCTCTGCACCTCTAATGCCTACTGCCTTGGTTTCTGGCACAAAAGCTTGGGCATCATTCCCATATTCCCTACTGTGGTACTGTGGTCTCCAGTACCCAGAGAGTCCCATCATATATATTGATCACTTTGCTTATCTGAATCTTGCCAGCTCTTTCTAAGGGCTGAACTCTTCTTCGAGTTTTTCTCATTTGTACAAAACACCACGTTGCAGTTTCAATGTGGATACCCATCTGTGCTCAACTTTGTTGACATATCTTAAATCCAGACCTTATCTGTTGAGTCTAGCACTGCCCCAGCAGAGAAAGGGCTGCTGCTTCTGCCCTGAGTGTATACTGTACATACTTCTGTGTAACCCAGCTCACTCTTTTAGATTTCTAGAACGTCACATGGCTGTGTCCATCTGCATTTTAACAGTGCCTTCATCCACCCATCCAGCCATCTGGCCAGCCATCCAATATTTATTAACTTCTTCCTACATCCAGGCACTATACTAAGTTCTGTTGGCACAATATTGAACAAAAACAGACATTCCCCCATTCATTCAGTCAACACATATTTTAGTAGAGGAAAAAGACGAACAAATAAATGAACAAGATCAAATAGTGGAAAGTGCTATGAAGAAAATTAAACAGAGTAATGGTGATGTGAAGAAGGGGGGTCAGGTTGGGCCTCTCCTCAGAGGGGATACCTGAACTGAGACCTGAACCACAAGAAGCAGCTGGCCATGCAAAGACCGGGTGCAGAATATTCTCCCAGTAGCAGAGAAAACAGCCAGTCCACAGATCCTACAGCCAGAACCAGCTCGTGGTAAGGACAGGGAGATAGGGCCAGTGTGCCTGGAGCAGAGTGACAGTGAGAGAGCTGGAGATGAGGTCAGAAAGGGAGGCAGGGCCAAGATGTTCCCCGGCCTTATTGGCCAAGATAAGGAGTTTGGATTTTATTTTCATTGCAACAGGATGCCATGGAAGAATTTTAAGCAGGAAGTGACATGATAAGGAATGATAAGTCCATCCATCTTCTTGGGACCGCTGCAACAACTTAGTATATGCTTAGCAATATGTCAGTGAATCTCAATCAAATCCTACATTTTGTTGGCTTATAATCGCATTAGAAATAGTAAGGTACTATAAGAGTGGAAGCTGTATTTATAACAAAACCACCAAAAGAGATCCCTGTTGGCCTGAGAGAAATGTTACAGTATAATTTAAGAAGTTAGAATTTCATATTATGTTGTTTTAATTAATAAGATAAACTCTTCTTTTTGAGATTCAGCAGTGATAACAGCTCAAGCAGAAGCACCAAGTGAATCCTAAAATGACAGCTTTACAGAAAAAGCAGCACTGCTCACAGTGACTCAGCCAGAAAAGTAAGAGAATTGGAAATGTAAAGATAACTTTAACAAGTGTCATTCTGCTATTTTATAGCTCTTGCCATTATAGCTCTTAAAAAATGTGCATGAAAGTGAATTTCCAATTAAAAAAAAATCCTAAACACAGGCAAAATTAGAAGCCGCATTCTTTGCCATTATAATAAATGATGAAGTGGGTGGTACAAAGATGAAAAAGCAGAGCATCTCTTTCTAATCCTGACACACACTTTCCCATTTCCACTGATCCTTCATCTTGGAGTGAAGACCTGGATAGGGAAGATGATTCCTGGTATGTTCCTTATAAGAATACATCTTTCCAGGGGTGACAGCAGGGACCAAACCAGTTCATAAGATTCTGCCAAGTTTCTCTGTATCTGTGAAACTGGAAAAGCGTGTGTGTTTCTGACAATAATATTCAGAAAAGGGACTAAAACTACATGAAGTACAATCACCAATAGAAAAGGGAATTGAGTAATTAACATTCAGACCACTCTAAGAGCTCCTCCAATTAAAGGTGCTAAGACCACACTAATGCCGCCAATTGCAGGCCAGGCTTCATGCACCTGTGTTTCTATGAGATTGAGATGACATCCTTAAAGGGGGCAAGGCCTCCTGGGTCTCACAGGGAAGAAATATAGATTGGTCTTCCTCCCAAACCTCCCATATTTGGTTTAGATTACTCTTTTACCTTTAATTTCTTTAAGACTTGTGTTGAGGCTACTTTGTAATAAAATTACTCTCAAGTTAAATCATCCATGGATGACTGTCCTATTTCCCCCAATATGCCATAAAATCCCTTAAGTCAGTCATTTCTCTTGCTGCCCACTCACCCATGGCGTGCAAATTTCAAACAGTACATGAGGGAAGGAGTGAAATAAAAAATTATTGTTTTTCAGCTTCACTCCTCAAAGATAACCACTGTTAAGTTTCTTGTCTCTCCCTCCATGAACATTTGTGGGCATATACAAACTTTTGCATTATTCAATCCCATGAGCAGAATTTAAAGAAATATGGATATACAGAATTTTAAATCATATCTGGTTTAAGGCAGTATATGAATAAATAAAATAAACACAAACTACGGCAAAATAAGGGGAGGCTGTGGACATTCCAAGGCAGATCTAATAACCTGCCTCCACCCACCACTCACACTCACTCTACCCCAGGACCTTAGTGGGCACTGCAGTTGGTGGCAGATGGAGTAACCCTGGTGAGTGAGTCCAGTTTGGCCTCTGACCCACTTGAGTGTTTCCTGGCCAACTCAATCCATTGCTCCAGATCTCAATTTGCTCTCCTACAAAATGAGAAGATGTTCTTTAAGATCCTTTGAGACACCAGGATTGGAGTTGACCAACGGGCAACAAATATAAATAGGCATGCTAAGACCAAAGACTGTACTCTATGAGTGCCTGAGGCTCAGAAAGAGGAAGAGCATCACAGAGACAATCCATGTAACAGATTTCCAAGAGGAGAGGAATGTAAATAAGATTGGAGCAGTTTTTTTCTCTCCATTTCTTGAGATATGATTCATAGGAAAATCCACATCTTGTTTTACCACATAACAGAGGTACCAAGCAATATACAATGCTCCTGAAGTTTTCTTAGGATACATTAACAACCCTTCAGAAGTAGAAACAACCCATGTTTATTTATTTCTCAGCAATGTACGTTGTATTCCCACCAGCATCCGAGGGCTCGTATTTTCCCATTGTCAAGAGTCGCAGATTAGTGCAATTACATACAGTAGTGATAGGGCCACAACTTAAGCCACAAGTTAACATTTAATTCTCATTTGACACTCATTTGACAATCAGCTGACTATGAGGGAAGAGGGGGGTCTTCCTGCTGGTCATCTTGCTGGCCAGTCTACATTTGCAGAACTGAGTTAGACTAGGAGAACAAATAAATATCAAGGGCAGTAGGGAAGTGATAAGGGAGAGGGCTAAGGAGAGAGAGGGAAATGGCTCAGAAAGTAGAACCCTGTTAAATAGACCAATCCTGTTAAACATCCATTTGGCAATCTGACTTCAGGCTAACAGCAGCAAAGCCACTAATAATGGTTAAGATTCCTGGGTCTCCTGCAAACTTGGGAGAAGGGAGGTGGCATTCACAAGTGTCTACCTGATCTTCTTGCCATTTCCCAGAGGCAAGATGGGAGCTGGAGAACAAAGCCTGGAGTTATACAGCTGTGAGTTCTGCCACAACTAGACAATTACCTAGTCAATTCTGAGCATCTGTTTGTTCATTTATTTAAAAAGAGATAGACAAAGGCCAGATGCGGTGGCTCACGCCAGTAATCCCAGCACTTTGGGAGGCTGAGGCACGTGGATTGCCTGAGCTCAGGAGTTTGAGACCAGCCTGGGCAACACAGTGAAACCCTGTCTCTACTAAAAATACAAAAATTTAGCCAGGTGTGGTGGCATGCACCTGTAGTCCCAGCTACTGGGGAGGCTGAGGCATGAGAATTGCTTAAACCTGCGAGGTGGAGGCTGCTGTGAGCCGAGATTGCACCACTTCACTCCAGCCTGGGCAACAGAGCGAGTCTCTGCCTCTAAAAAACAAACAAACAAACAAACAAAAAACAGATAGACAAAGCAATACATGCATTATGCTTGTTATGATTTGAAACTGGGGAATTCCACGGGCTATCTCCCGTGAAAGAGAGGATCCTTGAAAAATAATTCCAAGTAAAACTGAGAAATCACAGCCTAGAAAAGAAGTCATTGCTCACCTGAAAGGAATTCATATGGCGAAGGGATGAAGGCAGATTGGCATTACTCTTTGATAATATCAACAGCAGCTCCAAGCAGGTTGCAGAGGGCAGGGTTAGCGGGTGGACGCTGATGTCACTTTCCCACGAGCTGATAAGTCTGGAACACACCAACACATTAACTTTCAAAAATGCATTATCATAATTATTTGAAAAATCTGATATGAAAGAAGAAAACTCAATTGTGAGAGAAAAAGGCAAAGTACAAAAACTAGAAATAAACTATATTAAAAAACCTAAGAGAAGGAACTATTGTTATCCCCATTCGACAGCTATGAAAATGGTTTTCTGAGCTGGATAGGCCCTTATGGAACATTTAGCTCAGTGATTTTCAAACTTTTAAAAAGTGACAGAATCCTTTTGTAAAAAAAAAAAAAAAAAAAAATCTTGTAACAGCCCCAATTTATAATACAAATAAAAGCGAAGCTGCTCTGTCTGAAGGGGAAAGGTTGGCAGGAGGCCTCCCTTCATCTTCCAGAGTGGCCCTTGAAGCATCTCTGTTATATCCTGCGGAACCTATTTGAAAATCCTTTCATTTTAGAGATCAGGAAACCAAGGGCTAGAGAAGTAAAGGGATCTGTCTGAGATGAGGCAATGTGTAGAAAGTGATATGGCTGGGTCTAGAATCCTGGCTTCCTGGCTCCTCATCTAGTGCTTACAGTAAAGGGAAACATCAAAAAATAATTATGAGAAAATAAAGTAATAAGAATAGCATGAGTTTTAGGTTTTCAACTTTTCTATTTACTTATTTCCTCTCTGATCTGCGACCAAAGTGTCTCTTATCACTAATTTTAAAGATATATGTATATAATATTTATATTGGTTTATATAAATATACATGTATTTTTTGCCACTTCTATAAACTTCTCTCTGAAAAGCGATCTTTAACCAAATCAGTGGTGAATAATGGAAACTTGGAGAGAATCAGTGGTTTGGGACATAATGGATTTTAAACACTTTACAGAAGAAGTCATGGCAAATGGTTTAGATGTTTTATCAATCAGGTTACTTATTATGCTGACAGATTTCTGATGTGGGGTGATGGAGTTCACTCTCCTTTGAAGTACTGGCCAACTAGTTGAACTGGAATAAGACACTGGTCCAGTTTTAGTGTAGGGGAGAATAGATCACCTCCAACGCCCTTTTAGCTCTTAGTAGGCTCTTCAGCTGGATCTGGGAGCCAAACTGACACCAGGCAGATTAACAAGAGAAAGGCTACAAATTTTATTAGTTTTACATATACATGGTGATCTTTACAAGTAAGTGAAGTCCAAAGAAGTGGCTAAAGCAAGATGCTTTTATACATTTTTAGGCACAGAGTGATAAGTATGAGGAAAATGACAGGACAAGGAAAATGTGGCTAGAGGAAGTAAATTTTCTAGGGGAGTCACCAGAGATATATGGTGTGGGCGTGTGTAAAACAGATGGAAGATAAGGTAAATATGTTTATTCGGGTCCATTGCAGTCTCCAATTCCAAGTCTCTGGTGATAAACGCTGTTTTCTCACCTTGGTATGGAGAGGGTGCCCCTCCCAGAGGAATCTTGATTGCTTGCTGCATGCAGGAAAAGACAAACCATGCCCTTTAATTTTTTTTTTTTTTTAGAAAAATAGAAAATTTTAATCTTTACATACAACTTGTCAAGACCCCTGTTTTTAAAAAGGTCCCCCACTCCCCTCAAAATCTGTAGAGCATAATAAGTCTTGCCCTAAACTGACCTGATTTGTAAAATACCTTCCTCTGTGCACTTCTCCCTTCAGCCTGAGGCTCTTTGCTGATCCGCTCACAACAGAAGCACCTTGGCTTTCCTCTGGGAGTACCACCAGCCCGCAAACCTAGAGTGTACTCTCCACCCCTGGGTCACAGAACTTCATTCTCCCCTGCTCTGTAACCCAAGGACCCTACAGCCTCTGAGGTCTAACACCCAAGCTCTTCCTTGCAGAAGAGCTGAGATGCTAAAGAGACCATTTGCAGCGTCATAATAAGCCCTTGATTTGTTGAGCTCCCACATGGCTTTCTTCAACCACCTGGCCCACTTCCTTCAACCACATTCCACTTTGGAATGCGTGTCTTTAAGGCACCAAGTGATCTTAAGAATTGGCTCTGTTTCTTCAAATCCAGTGATCCAAGTTCCCATGTCAGTGGGACCTCCAAAAAAAAAAAGGATTGGCTCTGCTCCTAATGAATGTAAGGCCTGCCTTTTACACAGCAATTGTATGTTAGTGACAGCTGGATGCCAGTCCACACCCCTTCAAGCACCTCACAGTCCCAAACAGGGCGCTCCTACAGGCCTCCCAGGGTCCTGTTAGTGGAAGAAAGGCAGCTCCAGGAAGTCTTCATCTAGCCTTCATGACGGGAAATAGTTAATCCTCTGGGAAATACGCTTGCAGTCCCGGGAAGAAAAGAGCTGTTCCTCCTTGGGGACATACACCATCATCTTGGCAATTTCATTCAGTGTCTCTTCTGTATACAGGAGCTCCTAGCTCAGGAAGGCATCCCGTCCACACAGCCTCACGAGACTCCAATTTCTCCAAAGTTTTCACCTCTAAATAATCAATATACCAATCTGACATATTTGGGGATGGCATGTCCTTCACTCATTCATAGGCAAAGGCACATTTAAGTGTCTTTTCTGCGTTTAAAAAATTATCTTACATTGATTGACTACTTCTGCTATTCTTTTTGCTTTTACTCATTATATAACATTTTCAACATTTCTCTGGAATGAAAATTAAAATGTTGCTGTCTTTTCCATAATTCAAACTTAGTGCTAGTGCAGTGGCTCTAAGCTCACTCTCCACCCACACCCCTTCCTCATGCTCTCCATAATCCACTGTTGTCTTACATATACAGTTAACTGGGCCTGGAAGGCAGTTATCCTTGCTGCTGAATTTCTGTTCATCCTGTGAGACCCACTTACATATCATTTCTTAGAGATACTGTCCTGTTTCCTTTATAAGAACTTGCCTAATACCATACTTATATCACTTATATACTAGTAAGGCATTTGTAAGTGATATAAATATGGTATTAGGCAAATTCTTATAAAGGAAACAAATGCCTTACTAGTATTCTTATTTGGGATATGTCTATGTCTCTAATTCTTTCTAGATCAGACATGAGTGATTTCCTCTAACTTTCTCATCTTCTTCGGAAATAAAGATTTAAAAGTTGCCTCAATGTTGCTTTTCTGCAGACACAGTCAGGTATTAACCTCTTACTGGCTAAAATAAATACCTTTTCAATTTTCTCACTGACATTTGTATGTTCAATAAAACAACTCAAGTTTTCAGAATTTATACCCCTGACCCCAACTCCTGCCACCCACAATAGCGTTCACTGAAGCTACTTTCATTCTGAATTTTTTTAAAAAGTATGGTGAAAAGGTTTTTGCTTTTTCTGAATTGGATCTCTTGCCCTGGATTGTGAATGTTCCTTGGGAACTCATCAGTGAGTGAATCTCTAAGCCCTATTCCAGGCCCATGATGCTTTGGACCTTCTCAAAATGTGGTAAACACTGTAGCCTGGACCACGGCCTACCACGGTAGAAAGCATCTCAAGACAGTCACTTTTTCATCATTTTCCATTCCAGTTTGGGCAGTAATATATTTGCAAGAGAAAGGGAAAATGGTAAATTATGCAAATAAATATTTTGAAGACACAGTTACTTAGTTAATTACGGCTATAACATGGTTGCCTTTTATTTTTACAAAATTACTTCAGTTTTGTAAGCCTAAGGCCTTAGGTTTCTTCTGACTATCACTTATCCTATGCCTAACACATCCAGGCACCAGGTCAGGCACTTTAGTTATATTTGTTGTCTCTAATCCTAAAGCAGCCCTGAACGGTAGGCATCATTCATCCCATTTTAAAAATAGGAAACCAAAGGCAGAGAAGTTAAGTGATTGTCCAACATCATGCAGTTAGCAAGAAGTGGGACCAGGATTCAGTCAGGTCAGCCCAAATGCAAAGTCTGTGCTATTCGCACCACACCACACTGACTGCTGAGGACACTGTATATATTATCCTCTCCAAGCAAACCATAAGTAGGAATTTAATAACTGAATCTGCTAATGCCTACTTCTTCTGCAAGATAACTCTTTGGCTTGCAAAATATAGTTGAGTATTTTGATCTTTTTTTAAGAAGTTATTCGGTGGGCAGATCACCTGAGGTCGGGAGTTTGAGACCAGCCTGATCAACATGGAGAAACCCTGTCTCTACTAAAATACAAAAAATTAGCCAGGCGTGGTGGTGCATGCCTGTAATCCCAGCTACTTGGGAGGCTGAGGCAGGGGAATTGTTGGAACCCGGGAGGCAGAGGTTGTGGTAGGCTGAGATCGTGCCATTGCTCTCCAGCCTGGGCAACAATAAAACAAAAAAAAAACAAAAAAGATGCTAATTTATTTTGTACGTGTGTGTGTGTGTGTGTGTGTGTGTGTGTGTGTGTGTCTGTATTACTTTAAAACTTGACTAGGAAAGGCAGTAAGATAGAAAATGAAAAATACTCATGTTAGAGTAAGTGAAAATAACACGTGAGGAGAAAAAAAGATTAGGAGGCAATACACTCACGGTTGTTTCCACTACAGGAAAATAATAATCTGGTTTCTACATTTTCTTCTTTACACTTTTATTTTTCAAGTGTTATTTTTATAATCAAAAGCAAGTTAATGTTATGCTGTTGATGTGATTTCTGGTTCAGACAAAGGAAATTTTAAATGCTGCTTAAAAGTTTCAACATGCTGCTAAATGGCTATGGTACGACCTATCAAAAATGGACACTCAAACAGAAATAAAAATACATTGGCACCGCCTTGTCACTCACCAGTGAGTGATCACGGACAAGCACTCTGGAGCCTAATTTCCTCACAGGACCTTGGAGTCAGGTACACAACCTGTCCAATGTATCAAACTATCAAAATTTATACAAAAGGACATTGTTACAGTAATGATAACCACAGTCACAAAAAAGATACAATTAGTTATCATGTTAGTTACCCATGTCTCTATGTAATTACAGACATTTGCATGGTATGTAAATCCAACGTTGGCATTTTAAAATTAATCCTTAACATATTCTGTGATTTAACAATTTTTATTCCCATTGAAGTGCATAAAGGAAAAGAGTGTTATCTTGATCACAGGGCCAATAAATGATAGGAAAATCTCAAGCATGATCTTTACCATCTAAATCCCATTCTTTTTAATATTCCATGAACAAGGCAAAAGTATATTAGGCATTATTTAATTCCACCCAAAGAGATTAAAAACCCCAAAGTCAAATGATAGGGTAAATTCTAGATATCTCAAAACACTTCATCTTAAAATAATTTGAACATTCTTATTTTTGAAATTAGACAAATCAGCTAGGTCTAATATTGCTCAAATTTCTAATGTTCATCCTGCTCTTTCTATTCCCACAGTACATTTTTCATGAGTCTCAGGACTTATTTCTAATGTTATGATTTATAAACTTTCTCTGTAATTTCAATCACATAAAATATTACTTTAATCACAGGAAGCATTCATACATATGAACAAAGAAAGTAATAAATAAAAAATGAAATTAGTTGTTTAGGAGAGTAAGAACTACAGGTAACTTTCCCTCAAAACTTCAGGTAAAGTTTTCATCTTTTTTTTTTTTTTTTTTTTTTTTTAGGGAGAAAGAAATAAAAGAGAACAAAATGGAAAGAGGAAGAAATGGCTTGGCATACTGAATCCACACAGCATATCCTAAAACAATCACCAAACTCATTATGTGGAATTTAGGACATATGCTGATAAAACCAGAGGTGTCACTTGCAACTCTGCCCATGACTCACATATTATATTAGTCTTGGTTCTCTAGAGAAACAGAACTAATAAGACAGATAGATATATAGGGAAGTTTATTAAGGAGTGTTAACTCACACAATCATAAGGTCCCACAATAGGCTGTTTGCAAGCTAAGGAGCAAGGAAACTAGTCCCAGTCCCAAAGCCAAAGAACTTGGAGTTCAATGTTCCAGAACAGGAAGCATCCAGCATGGGAGAAGCAGGTAGGCTGGGAGGCTAAGTCAATTTAGCCTTTTCATGTTTTTCTGCCTGCTTTATATCCTGGCTGAGCTGGCAGTTGATTAGATGATGCCCACCCAGATTAAGGGTGGGTCTGCCTTTCCCAGCCTACTGACTCAAATGTTAATCTCCTTTGGCAACACCCTCACAGACACACCCAGGATCAACACTTTTCATCCTTCAATCCAATGCAGTTGACATTCAGTATGAACCATCATAAATATCAATACAAATGTCTGTTGATCAAGCATTTTAAGAACCATAGGGCAGAATCTGGAACATTTCTGGTATTTCCTATAAAGACATCACAGACTATTGGACCTAAATCAGTAATCATCCACTATAAGTCAATAAGAAAGATACTTCAAAAGGAACAATGAACTAAACATCAATTGAAACTTACTTCTGTGATTTTTAAAGTACTGAGAGAGGAAAAGCTTTCCTAGGAGACCAGAACTGTCAGTCAGATGACCTTAGTCTAACAGACCAAAATACAAGTAGAGGACACACCATCCTTCTTTCTAAACTTTTGCCTTGTCAAAATTCCCTAGAGAAGCAACTACAGCCTATCTATTTTCAAAGAGGCATTGAGAACGGGAAAAAAGTCACTTTCTATCGCTTCTAACAAATATGGTGAAATTGAGAATGAATCAAACCAATCAATATCAAGAAAAGAACCTGAGTAAACAGAAAGGTGATATAGTCTTCTAGGAAACATGGAGGTTGTTTAATGTAACACAGGTTAAAATGACAATAGAAATGATATAACAACTCTACCAAAATTAAAATATTTAAAAGGAATCCAACATATTATTGTGTAGAGAAGAAAAAATGGTATGTATGAGAGAGCTCAAGATGAAAATATTTAACTTAAACCTCGTTTCTCATATTTTAGTAGATAATTTGAACTCTTCAACCCTAGACGAACCTAAGAAAGCAAAGAGCCTATTAAAGATATTGAAATATTATGTTGCTTATACCTGTAAATTTTAGATGCTCACTTTCAAAGCTATACCAATGATATGTCCATCAATTTAAGCTCTCAAACTAGCAAAACAAGCAAATGGCAACAACTTAGTGATAGAATTTTTATAAACATTCATCTATTTAATACATAACCAAAATTTTAAAATTCTTATAAGCCACTCTTAGGAATACAACATTTTGAAACATCTAAATATATTGAAATGTCTGTTCTGATTAGCCATATTGAGTGCATTATACTTAAAATATTTCAAAAGCATTAATTAAATAAAAATAGACCCTGAAAAAATGCACATACAAACCACTGTTTGTCCAAATAAAGTTCATTAAGTAATGAACAGTATCCACAAGAAAATTTTTCTTTGAAAATGACAGAAGAAAAATTTGACCCTTTTAAATCACAAATGCCAAAATTGGTCTTTAATTCTCTTTGAATTAAAGGGATCTTGAGAGAATTTAAGTACACAATTCCTGAATGCTATGCCTTTCAAACTTTGCCCATATGACGGTAAGTTTGTCAAGGTAAATCTCCCACACATCAGAAAGCATGGGGAAAATGGTTCTCATTTAAATAAGATACCAATAAGGCAGTCTCGAAATTAAACGTATTACTTCATGCCAAAAAATAAGAACTTCTGTCTTTTACAAATGCTTGTATCATTGCAAAACAGCAGTCACTGAGAACACAGAAATTAGACTGGGAACACTTTCATTAAAGAAGAGAACAGTGGCTCATGCCTGTAATCCCAGCACTTTGGGATGCCGAGGCCAGTGGATCACCTGAGGTCAGGAGTTCAAGACCAGCCTGACCAACATGGAGAAACCCCATCTCTACTAAAAATACAAAAAATTAGCCAGGTGTGGTGGCGCATGCCTGTAATCCCAGCTACTCGGGAGACTGAAGCAGGAGAATCGCTAGAACTTGGGAGGCGGAGGTTGCGGTGAGCTGAGATAGCGCCATTGTCCTCCAGCCTGGACAACAAGAGCAAAACTCCATCTCAAAAAAAAAAAAAAAAAAGAAGAAGAAGAAGAGAATCCACCCTACAAACAAGCCTGTCAGAAACTTCATAATTAGAAGTAATATAATTAAGAACATAATAATTAGAAGTCTATCTAAAGAGGCCAGCTACTTCTTCAGATTTTAAAAAACTTTTCATTATGGAAAATTTCAAATACAAATTCAAAAATAAGAGAGAAAAGTATAATGAACCCATGAACCCAAGACCCAGCTTCAAGCCATCATTCTCACACGGCCAACTTTGTTTCATTTGTATCTCCACACGCCCCCAACCCCTCTGAATTATTTTGGAGGAAATCCCAGACAACATATCATTCATTTCATGAGGAAATAATTCAGTATGTATCTTTAAAGATAGATTCTTTTAAAAAGAATATCCACAATATAATGTATTACACTTTGCAAAAAGTAACAGTTCTTTCATATCAGGTCTGTAGTTAGGGCTCAAATATCCTCAACTGCCTCAATTATTTTTTTTTTAATAGTTTCAGTTTGGACTAAATAAGATCCATATATTGCAACTGACTGGTATGTCTTTTAAGGCATTCCTCATCTGTATGCCACATATTGTATGATGCCATTTATATAAAATACTCAGAATAGGCAAATCCATAAAGACAGAAAGCAGGTTAGGGGTTGTCAGGGGCTGGAAGGAGGAATGGGGAGTGATTGCTAGTGGGCAGAGTTTCATTTTAGGGTGGCGGAAATATTCTGAAATTAGATAGTGATAGTGGTACAACCTTGTTGTACTTAAAATATACTTAAAAACCACTGAATTGTACCCTTTAAAAGAACAAATTTTATGGTATGTATATCATATTTAAATTTAACAAAAAAAGAATTTGTGGAAAAATTAAATCAGCTCTAGGGATACCTATAGATCTATTCAGCTCTTTCTTATCAAGATGGATGGATGCTGAATACACTGATTTAATTATGTAACCGTGAACTAGTAGAACTAGTAAATATTCCCAACAGAAACTCAAACATTATTATGGTTGCTATTGGAATTAATTCTAGAAAATTTTTACTTGCAAACAAAATGTGAGACAAATTGGTCTCTATACTATGCAGTTCATCACCTTAAAAGTATTTTTTTCATTTTTTTATTTTATTAATCTTTTATTTCCATTCCCTGTCTCAAATGGGAAAATCAAGCCCCACATGATTTACTCTGTCAAGCTGGCATCTGCTCTCCCTTGTCCTTCATTTTTTCCATTTTAAATATTTAAACCATTTCTTCCCACTTTTTGTTCTGAGGTAACTGTAGAGTCACATGCATTTGTAAGAAATACAGAGATGCTGTCTATCCTTCACCCTGCTTCCCCCAATGGTAACATTCTGGATAACTACATCAATATTGATATAATTCACCAACCTTTTCTAAACCTCATGTTTAAACACGCATTCATTTGTGTGTGTCTGTGTATTTACTTCTAGGCAATTATTTCACAGTGCAGACTCGTGTGACCACATTAACACTGAACAGCCAACATACAGAACAGTTCCATTATGAGGATCTCTTAAGATAACTCTTTAGAGGCACAACCACCTCCCTTCCCCATCGCCTCCACTCCCTACCCCCGGGCAACCACTAATCTGTTCTTCATCTCTATAATTTTGTTATTTCAAGAATGTTACATAAGTAGAATCATATGATACGTAGTCTGTTTTTATAACTCACCATAATTCCCTCGGGATTCATCCAAGTAATTGTATCAACAGTTCATATTTTTTTTTCTTTTTTAAAAAGAGATGGGGTCCTGCTCTGTCACCTAGGCTGGAGTGCAGTAGCGTGATCATAGCTCACTGCAGTTTTGAATTCCTGGGCTCAAGTGATCCTCCCACCTCAACCTCCTGAGAAGCTGATTCTAGAGGCATGCACTGTTACACCAGGCTAAGTTTAAAAAAAAAAAAATTTAAGAGACGGATCACTATATTATCGAGGCTAGTTTCAAACTCCTGGCCTCAAGCAATCCTCCCACCTCAGTCTCCAGAATAGGTGCAATCACAGGCTACTCAACTCCATACCTAGCTTTCATTCCTTTTTATAACTGAGTAAATTTCCATGGAATATAATCACAGTTGTTTATCCATTCATCTACTGAAGGACATTTGGGCTGATTTCAGTTTGGGGCTATTATAAATAATAGCTACGAGCTGCTATGAACATCTGTGTACAGGTTTTAGGGTGAACATTAAGTTTTCATTTCTCCAGGATAAAAGCCCCCAAAATGCAATTGCTGGGTCATATGATAAGCACGTGCTTAAAAAGTTCTTAATTTTAATGTAATCAAGCTTTTGTATTTTTAAAGCTTACCACTTTTTGTGTCCTGTTTAAGAAATCTTTGCCAAATCCCATATTGTACTGCATTCTCCCCCTTTTAACCTCCCTCACCTCTCCCTATTTCCCCTGCCCCCTCACCCCATCACTGTTCTCTCACTATCCACTGACCACTCTCTGCCCTCAAATCAACTGCTCTGGGACTAATAATTCACTCTCTTTAATGGCTATATAACACATCAAGGTGTCTATGTCTAAAATACTATACCTTGGTTATCTTTTCTCCCAGTTTTCTTTCCCTGCTATGAACAATATTACAATAAGGTACTTGCTTACATTTCTTTATATTCTGGTACTCTGATTTGTTTGGAATAGAATCTCAAGAGTGGTAATATCAGATTGAGGTATATTTGCATTTTTTAATTTTAATAGATATTTCTGGAAAGTCTGTGCCAATTCACATTTCCACAACCAGTCATCAGAGTACTCTTTGCCCCATATTCCTGCTAACAGTGAACTAACAGTTGGGGTTTTTAAAGTCTGATGGAAGTAAAATTATTCTGTGCTATTCATCTGGTTTATATTTGCTTAATTCTAGTGAACTAGAGTTTCTTTTCATATATTTGTTGGCTGTTTGGATTTGCTTTCTGTGAATTACATTTTAAAAATTTTATCTTATTTTCAAATTTTGTTGAGTCATTTGCAGAGGTGCTTCATTGTACAACTTCAGGAATGCCATCAGTAGCCTTAATTATTAGGCCTTTTCTCATCGGTTTGTAAGCAATATTCAAAATCAAATTATAAATGGCAAAATGTACAATTATCGCAATTGAAATCAGGAAGTAGACAGGAGTGGTCACTGTCATTGATTAACGCTTTCTTGTAAAGGAGATGTTAAAATTAATCCCATTTTCCCCTGGCTATATGACTGTTTTACTTAGCCTGAGAGACTGTGTTAACAACAAGAGTTAAGAAAATGTGCCCAAGATATTTATGTAAAAAGCAAGAATCTCTCTATTACACAGGGCAGGGGTGGGGGTGGGGGTCGGGGTGGGGTGGGGTGGGGTGGAAATGAAGCCTAAAAATAGTAAGGAAAAACATTCCCCTTTTACAATAAGAACATCACTATAAAAATACTTAGAAAGAGGCCAGGTGCAGTGGCTCACGACTCTAATCCCACTTTGAGAGGCCGAGGTGGGCGGATTGCTTGAGCTCAGGAGTTTGAAACCAGCCTGGGCAACATAGTGAAATCCCGTCTTTACTAAAAATACAAAAAAGTAGCCTGGCATGGTGGCACATGCCTGTGGGCTCAACTACTTGGGAGGCTGAGGTAGGAGGATACCTTGAACCCAGGGGGTGGAGGTTGCAGTGAGCCAAGATCGTCCCACTGTACTCCAGACCAAGTGACAGAGTGAGACCCTTTCTAAAAACAAAACAAAACAAACTTAGCAAATTTAACAAAAAAGACAAAGAGATACAGAAATTAGACTACATAACCTTACTCAAGAACATAAAACAAGACATGAAAAAATGGAAAGATATACTTAATATCATAAAAGTGTCAATAGTCCCAAAATTTATATTTTAATTTAATGTAATTTCAGTTAGCATCCCAAAGGGGTTGGTTTTCATCAGAACTGGATAAAATAATATTACTTGCAAGAATAAATGTTTGAAAATGACCATGGTAAAAAGAATGCTGTAGGCATATTTGCTTTCCAGATACCAAAACATATAATAAAACTAATGTAATCAAGTCAACATGGTGTTAATATAGAAGTAGACAAATAGATCCATGGAACAAAACACAAAATCCAAAAATAGACCCTAATGAAATGTAACATATTTCTATGGTGTTTACTCATAGTAATATAATAGAACATGATATACTATTATATATATAATATAATATATATAACTATATATAATAGAACATGATATAATACAATAGAAATAATATACTATTACAATTTGAGGACGAAAAATTGATTATTTATTAAGGGTGATAGTTCAAAAAACCACTCATCTGGAAGAAAATAAATATAAAAACCTATCATATCATTTTCAAAAATAAATTCAAGATGTATTACAGGCATATATGTAAAAATAAAATAAATCTTGCCAAAAACTCTAAAAAACTACTACAAACCCAAATCTATAAGGGTTTTATAATTTTAAAAAATTGTATTGCTAACAAAAAAAATTTTAAATCACAGGCAGAGGGCAGAAAATCTCATTGACAGAAAGAATCTCTGTGAATTTATAAAAAGAGGACAAAGGACAGAAATTCATTTTTAAAAAGGTTTTTAAGTAGTGATTTTTAAACAATTTTGAAGGTCATAGGACTCAATGACAATACGGTTAAAACTAGGGACTCTTGGCCGGGCGTTGTGGCTCACGCCTGTAATCCCAGCACTTTGGGAGGTCGAGGCGGGCAGATCACAAGGTCAGGAGATCGAGACCATCCTGGCTAACACAGTGAAACCCCATTTCTACTAAAAATACAAAAAATTAGCCGGGCGTGGTGGCAGGCATCTGTAGTCCCAGCTACTCGGGAGGCTGAGGCAGGAGAATCGCTTGAACCCGGGAGGCAGAGGTTGCAGTGAGTTGAGGTCACGCCACTGCACTCCAGCCTGGGTGACAGAGCAAGACTCTGTCTCAAAACAAAAAAAAAAACAAAAACAAAAAACAAAAAACTAGGGACTCTCTCCCCTCAACAACATTCATTTTACAAAGAGGATTTTGCATATGATTTTGGGTGTTTCTCAGATCATCCCCTCTCCAAGTCCATTCATTGCCTTCTTTTATATAAATAGAATCATACAATATGTGGTCTTTTTGGTCTGGCTTCTTTCACTTAGCATAATGTTTTCAAGATTCGTGGACCCCTGAGTTAGGATCGCTGCTTTTCAGTCAAAATTCTCTTTTTCTAATTTACCATTTTTTTGACAAAATAATTAAAACAGTTCCATTTTGAACTAACTTCTAATTATATATTATAATATTTGTTAACACATTAATAAATATAACCACTTAGGAAAAGTTTTCAAAAATAAGATCTTTTGGCTCACATTTTTACTATGTTCTATTATATTACCAGAGGAAATCAGTTAAAAACTTACGAGGCTGAGAAATGCATTTCCAATCCTCTAATCACACTCCTAAGTAACTGGCAGTCAAAGTATGCGGGTTGAGACATAATAAATTAGGTCCACTCTAATAACATTCTCATAAGTAAATCTGACACTTGGCATTACTAGATTCCCTGTCCCATAGGGGCCAAACTCAGCTGACACTTTCATTAATCAGCATTACCCACTCTGTCCCAAAGTGAAAGTCCTTTGCCAGTGTGAATGCAAAGTGTTTAGGATGCATAAGGTACAAAGCAAGGATTAAAGATGTTTTCTTTTTTTAAAATATTGAGACAGGGTGTTGCTATGTTGCCCAGGCTGATCTGGAATTCCTAGCCTCAAGTGATCCTCCTGTCTTGGCCTCCCAAAGTGCTGAGATTACAGGCATGAGCTACCACACCTGGCCTCTATTTTTTTAAATAGTTGTTGACGTCTTTTTTAAGTTTATTTTTGCCAGAAAGAATTTTTAAAAAACATGTCAGGAAATATATTTAATTTATTAATATTGATATTACTGGTATTGATAAAATGGCATTATTTATAGATGCTTTATTTGGAGTTGTATTAGAGGTATTCAAAATGTTTGATATTTTCTTCTTTGATGATTTCCTAGACCTGGTATAACAAATAGGTTCTCTTCATTTTTCAATTCAGATTGGTTGGCAGTGATTGTGTTGAAATAGATGGTGAGACCAGAGATAGATGGTGAAACCACATCTGGTCTCAGCAGAAAAGAGAGAGATGATCTAGCAGAGCTCTCTCAGCCCATGCCTTCAGAATGGGGTGGGTTCTGGTTGTTTGCATCATATGCAACTACAGAGTTCCATTCCTACCCTTACAGAGTACCATCATCTTCAGTATCCTTGGCTTCCCTTTATACCTCTTCCCAAGTCTATCCTCAGATGCCCTTCCTTTGGAAACCCAGATAACCGTTCTTTCACAAGAGGGCAGTTGGCAATGGTATAACTCAATTCACATGAATAAGGCCGGACCAATCTTGGTATCTTAGCTACTAGTGACTGAATTTCATAACCCTAAGTCATAAGTGGATTTCTCTGACCCATTAGAAGACAAATTCTAATGACTAAGAATTCTGTCCCTCCCTCCATGGGAAGAGATGAGAATCCAAATACCAAGATCTCATGCTACCTGTGCAAGAGCCCTTGATTTTGGAAAATGCCCTCAAGTTTAAGCCTTTAGATCTTTTGTGAAGTCACATGTCAATGTAACTCTAGTAGAGTTGATTTTAAGTCTGCTCTTAAAAATAATCATATAAAAATATAAGCTATATGTTGGAAATACCCTGGTTTTAGTTCAGATACTTAAAAATGGTACATAATTCTACAAATTTAAATGTACATAAAAATATAGTTTGGTATTCTTTGTTGTACCGTTTATGTTGCAGACTGCTATAATTTCAAGAAGTTATATAAATAAAATGATGCACTTTAGGACATTTTCCATTTTTGAAATCTGAACATGAATCATTCACATAACCAAAAATTATATTTTTAAAAAGAAATACACGTCTAGTCTATCCTTCTAAAGTAACTGTTCTCTTAAATAAGCTATGACAGAAATAAAATCATTACCAGTTAACTTTGAAAACACATATGTTTAAGAGTATTGTTTTAAAGAATATGCTATAAAATTATTTTAAAAAGCTATATAAATGAGAAGCTACTAATGTTCTGAAATCTGTTGTTTCTAACACAGGTAAAAGCTTATTCAGGAATCCCCAAAGTTGTATGATTGAATAAAAGACAACACCATATTATAGTACAAAAACCAAAAAAACAAGATAAAACTGGCCACACACATTTTATGTAAAGTAGGAGAATCAATTTCCCAAGTTATTTGGCATAGAGAAAAATTCATTTCTACCAACTTGGATTTGATTCTCCTATAAGAATTTGATTTGTATGCACCTAGATAAAATAAATATAACCAACAAAATCTACCAGGTCAGTCCTGACAGTCTCCTAAATTTTATATCTGTTATTTACTCATTAACTGACTTGTAGAGAGGTCTGATTATTGAAACTGGAAAATATACTCCAGTTTTATTCAAAGACTTTATGCACTAAAAGGCATCTCCTCCCCAAAGAGCATCTTGAGTCAAAGAGAAAAATGTTTGCTAAATTTTTCCGAGGTAGAACAAAATATTTTTAAATGGCAGCTTTAAAACCTAAGAAGAATTTCATTGAAACTTCCAAAGGTCACTATTTTTTAATAAAAATTATAAAATTCTTAGCTTCTCTTTCCTTGTCACCACACCCTTAAAATGAGCTATCTCTGATAGCTGGATTTCATTAATCTACATTCTGTTCATTTTGAAGAGGGTAGCCTCAGTACTTGGTTCCAAGGTATTAAAAATGTGGGTAATCATCCCTGTACAGCAGAGGTCCCCAACCCCTGGACCACAGACCAATACCGGACTGTGAGCCAAGCAGGCGAAGTTTCATCTGAATTTACAGCCACTCCTCATCACTTACATTACCGCCCAAGCTCTGCCTCCTGTCAGATAAGCAGCAGCATTAGATTCTCATAGGAGCCTGAACCGTATTGTGAACTGTGCATGCCAGGGATCTAGGTTGCGCACTCCTTATGAGAATCTAATGCCTGATTATCTGTCATTGTCTCCCATCACCCCCAGATGGGACTGTCTAGTTGTAGGAAAACAGGCTTAGAGCTCCCACTGATTCTACATCATGGTGAGTTGTATAATTATTTCATTATGTATTACAATGTAACAATATTAGGTTGATGCAAAAGTAATTGGGGTTTTTGTCATTAAAAGTAATGGCAAAAATTGCAATTACTTTTGTACCAACCTACAATAGAAATAAAGTGCACAATAAATGTAATGTGTACGAATCATCCCCAAACTATCCCCCTACCATCCTGGTCTGTGGAAAAACTGTCTTCCACAAAAACTGGCCCCTGGTGCCAAAAAGGTTGGGGACTGCTGCTGTACAGTGTATGTGTGTACCGTGATCCCTAAGTATCCATAGGGGATTGGTTCCAGGACCCCCCACAACAACCTGGAGATAACAACATCCATGGTGCTCACTACACCCTTAAAATGGTGTAGTATTTGCATATAACCTGCACATATCCTCCCATATAAGACATCTTGAGATTACTTATAATACCTAACACAATGTAAATGCTATGTAAATAGTTGTTACACTGCATTTTTAAATTTGCATTTTTTTATGGTTGTGTTTTTATTTTTTTTAACCCCTGAATATTTTCCATCTGTGGTTGGCTTAATCCTCTGATGACGAACCTATGGATACGGAAGGCTGACTGTATTACCTTGTGTGGCAGGGGGTGGGGAAGGAGTTAAATATAGCTACTCAAGAAATCAGCATTCTAGAAACGTTGTAATTGTAAGAAAGCTGTGAAAGGTAGTTAAGCACCTGAATTTACCAATGTTAAAAGAGCTTAAAAAAAAAAAACTTGTACTCTTTTTTTAAAACATCATGTTGTGAATATTAAAACACTGTCATCCTCTGAATCAATTCATACTATAATGAGAAATATTTATGAATGTTAAAGTGAGGAAAGTTTATAATTATCAGCCTAGGGTAGCCTAAGGTATAGGAAGAAAGCACAATGTTTCTTGATGATCTGAATAAAAATGCTTATTTTTTATTTTAAAATAACAAAAATATAGTAATTTATAACCAAAATACTTTTGTTTAAATTTTGATAATGATATCTAAAATATATAAACTTGCTTTAGTTTAATAAGATAAACAAATTTTTCAGTGAAAGCAGCAAAATTATACTTTTGATGAGTTCATCTCTTTATTAAGACCCCAAGCATATTCTTCAATTTTGCTTCCTAATTACTTACAATATTGAGTTTTAGAAACTAGCAAATATAAGTCATTGCTTTAAAGTATGAGACCTCTAAAAATCAATGCCTAAATGATGACTGTAGATTTAAATTGACATGGAAAGACAGTCATAATATTTTGATAAGTTTAAAAAAAATAAAGAACAGCACATATAACTTCACTTAGCTTATGCAAACTTAAATTTTCTAGCCATATCCTTCTGTGTAAATGTACATAAAGAGGTGCAAGCAAAGAAGAGTGCTAAAATACTGGCAGTAGTTGTCAGTGTGGGCTATGAGTATAAAAATTCTGCTTGCCTTATTCTATTTTTTCTTGTATTGTTTCAAATAGCTTACAAGAAATATATACTATTTTGGTGATATATACAAAGTAGAGCTACTTTTGTTTTGAAAATACGTGAAATGAAATGTCTTTGAATGCTTTAAAATACGGATTAACATTACTTTTATATGAGAAACTGATCAAGTCATCTTAACAAGTAAACTCAATTGTTATTTAAGATAATTTTTAAAAAACTAATCTAAAAAGTAGTCTTTTCCATGAAGAAAGGTACCTATGGTGCTAAATTTGGAATTTAAGATTTTTGTCATTAGCATCAGTCAAGATGCTATAGATATTAAAAAATGTATTACCCATAAATTGACAAATTTAGAGGTTGCTATTAATAGAATTCTTTTCTTAGGTAACAAAGAATACAAAATAAGTAACACAAATGACTGACTACTTGAGGTGATCTGAGTAGGTATATTATCTATTATTAAGAGAAGATTATTAAGAGATTAAGAGAGATGTTAATAGAACCAGGAAAAAATGTTTTTTAAGTGCCAGGAAAAAAGATCACATCCAAGAAATGTAATGCAAATTTATTTCAGGTAATTTTCATTAACTAGGAACAAGGTAAAAAAGCCCATGCTATTTGCCTTAGCACTTGGCAGAAACAAACCAGGTAATGTGGCTTCTTTGGAAAGTCGGTGTCCAACCAAACACTCAACCTAACATCCATTCAGATTTTTTATTATGTTCAATAAAATCATAAAATCATAGCACCATAATAGCCTGGTGCTATGGTACCATTAGGTCTTGCAACTTAATCAGAGCCAGCTTAAGTCTAATCAGATGAAACAGCTGTTTTAACAGTTGGGTTTTTCCAAAATTAAAATATTCTATTCCTGACAGTGGCTAGCATCTCAACTGTTAAAACAGCTGCTCATGTTGAAGAGTTGAAAACCAAGTGTACATACAATTTTCCCTCCATTTACAACTGCTCTGAGATTCTTTCAGAATAGAAGTTCCTAAACTTCATACTGACACCTCCCAACCTGTTTAAGTTTTTACACTTGTATTGCCTCTACCTCTGACCTTCAGCTAATATTTCTGCCACTGTCATCTTGGTGTTTGCTCTTTGTCTCCATCACACTCTAAACTATAATTGCCAGCTGGTGATTTTGTACTTCCCTCCTTAGAAATATCATCTGTGTGCTTTACACTTACTTCTCTATTGTCTTGGAAGCATTTCCACTTCCTCCGAAACAGGCAGTAACTCAGAGTCTCCAGATTCTATTAAGTGAAATATTATTTCTAATGACTTACACTAGTACTACTGAGGTTAGAGAAGGTAAAGGTAGGCCGGGCACAGTGGCTCATGCCTGTAATCCCAGCACTTTGGGAGGCCGAGGCGGGCAGATCACGAGGTCAGGAAATTGAGACCATCCTGGCTAACATGGTGAAACTCTGTCTCTACTAAAAATACAAAAAATTAGCTGGGTGTTGTGGCAGGCACCTATAGTCCCAGCTACTCCGGAGGCTGAGGCAGGAGAATGGCGTGAACCTGGGTGGCGGAGCTTGCAATGAGCCGAGATTGCGCCACTGCACTCCAGCCTGGGCGACAGGGCAAGACTCCATCTCAAAAAAAAAAAAAAAAAAAAAAAGAAGGTAAAGAAGGTAAGACCCTTAAAAATAATTCAAAAAATGCTCTCTGGCACAGAATTTTTACTTTTGATCACTTTATAAATGTCTTCAAAATCTTGCATTTTTTCACCATGATCTCTATCAGATATGCCTATTTGTCTAATTTTTCTGTATTACTCTATAGCATACAAACCTATTAATCAACAATTGTATTACCAATAATGATTATTTAGCTCTAACTGTATATCCATCTCTCTACCCAACCTTTCTATCCATCCTTTCACCCATCTATCCACCTACATTCTCAGCTTAAAATCCTTGCCAACTGTACTGGATACAACAAAACTAAATTGACCCTGATAAGCTCTTAATGAGTACAAAAGATCTTGATCCTGATTTTGTAACACTTGCTTTATTCTCTCATAATGTTCTTACTCCTCACAAATGTATTGCATTATAAATCTCCCAGCACTTTGGGAGGCCGAGGCAGGTGCATTGCCTGAGGTCAAGAGTTCAAGACCAGCCTGGCCAACATGATGAAACCCTGTATCTACTAAAAATACAAAAATTAGCTGACCGTGGTGGTGGGCGCTTGTAATCCCAGCTACTCGGGAGGCTAAGGCAGAAGAAACGCTTGAACCCAGGAGGTGGAGGTTACAGTGAACTGAGATTACGCCATTGCACTCCAGTCTAGGCAACAAGAGCAAAACTCCATCTCAAAAAACAACAACAACAACAAAATCTTAGCTCCCAGGATCTGTCTAAAAATAGATTTACTATAGGACCCAGACTCACCAAACCCGAACATACCTACAAAAAAGCTGAACACATTTCAAGATTACAAAACTTTTCCTGTAGCAGCTCCAGCTCTTCCGCTGGGTTATGTATGGAGAGATTCTGGCACATTAATCTCAGAAACAACCTCTCTCTCATGCCCCACATCTCAGTGGGAAAGGGCATAAGCCAAAGATACTTCAACAAGTGCAGATACCACAAATGAAAAGTGATCCCAGATCTTGTACCAGGCAACACAGTCCTGGGGCAAGTTGACACTAATGGAGACACTGGAGTGCTCAGTGAAACAGTTTGATTCTAGGGCTGGAAGTCATCTTAATAAGTCATGTCAAAGCCTAAATTATAAGCATGGTAGAGCTAAATTTTCCTAATTAAAGGAGACTTTGAAATACTGGCTTTGCTGTCACTATTCTATTATCATAATGTCAGGGGAGAGACCCCAAAGTTTCCTGACTTTATTTTCAAGTCAGTCTAGAGAACAATGTTTGTTCTTCCAGCTTACAGTATTGCTAGGATCAGTTTTGTTTTACAGGGCTAAACATAGAAAAGTTTTCATTTTCAATAAGAGCTTAGATAAATAACTCTAAATCCCAAAGGGCCTTGTTAAAGCAGCCTCATAAAAGTTTTACACTTGCATATGAGTTTGAAAAAAAAAATGTCTACCTAGCAGTTTGAGCTCCTGCTGGCTTCTCTAGCCTTGGGGAAGTTATTGTTAAAATTCATATGTCTCGGTATTTCAAATGATTTAAATCAGTCTATTATGATAAATCACCATGAAGTACACCAAATGAAAGACGCTATTCAAACAAAAATCTCAATTTTAAATACACAAAATACACACAACGCACCCATCCGTATGTTTAAACAGCATTAAGGTTCTGATACATTACTCATGTAACCACATTTTATCCTCAGAGCCTAGGATGCAAAAACATATTTTGTACTAGGTGATCTATTTTCCCTTTCTTTATTTAGGAGGTCATTTGGACACATTTTTATTCTACTCTGAAGAATGAAAGTCTATGCAGGAAAGTTCCAACAAAATTGGAAACTAAATCAGTTGGAATAACATAACATAGTGGGTAATGTTAACATTTTATCTCCTCCCTTATAAGACCTGGGAAAATCAAAACCGAAACAAGTATATTCAAAACGTGAGGCAATGATTGCTAGTAGAACAGAATCTTATGTTCAACAATGGAACACTAGAGAGGGCTTTTTAAAACAGCCCCAGTACCTAGCACATCATCTTGCAATATGGTAAGTGCTTGCTAAATGATTTTTTTAAAATCATCATATAGATAATCCTTTGCAATGTTTATACCATTATAGGACTATTATCATTAGTGCTTCTCTGAACTTTGGGCCAGTAACCAGGAATCGCAACTCAACTCTGAAATTGTATTAATTTTCTATGATAGAACCTTGGAGTAGACATTAACCTGAGAGAAATTTTGCTCCTCTGCAACATTCCTAACATGTGGCTCTCTGGTCTTTGTTCGAAAAACTCCAATAACAGGGACACTCACTGCCAGGAAGTTCTTTGAACTGAGTGAAATCTGCTCTTCAGAACCTGAGCCCTTCAGAAAATATCCAACAACATTTAACACTTTCTTCTGATTTTTCTCTAAGCTAAACATTCCCCAAGTTTCTTCCAATACTGATTTCTTATTTATTTTTATTTGTATAAATTTATGGGGTAAGATGTAATTTTGTTACATGGATATATTACATAGTGGTGAAGTCTAGGTTTTTAGTGTATTCATCACCAAAATAATGTACACTGTACAAATCAAGTAATTTCTCATTACCCTCCTCACACCTTTCCAACTCTCCAACATCTATCATTGCACACTCTGTGTCCACGTACACACATTATTTAGCTCCCACTTGTAAGAAAATGCAGTATATGACTTCCTGTTTCTCAGTTGTCTCACTCAAGATAACGGCCCCCAGTTGTATCCATATTGCTGCAAAAGACATGATTTTATTCTTTTTCATGGCCAAAGAGCATTCCTTTCTTTATATATACCACATTTTCTTTATCCAGCCATCCACTGAGGGACATTTAGGTTGATTATATATCTTTGCTATCGTGAGTAGTGCTGGAATAAACAAATAAGTGAATGCATCTTTTTGACAATAATGATTTATTTTCCTTTAGGTAAATACCCAGTAGTGGGATTGCTAGATTGAATGGTAGTTCTATATTTGAGAATTCTCCATATTGTTTTCCATAGAAGTTGTACCAATTTACATTCCTACCAACATTGTGCAAGTGTTCCCTTTGCTCTGGATCCTCACAAACATCTGTTCTTTTTTTGACGTTTTAACAGTCATTCTGACTGGTGTAAGATGATATCCCATTGTGGCTTTAATTTGCATTTTCCTGATGATTAGTGATGTTAAGCATTTTCTCATGTTTGTTGAACATTGGTATGTCTTTTGAAAAATGTCTATGCATGTCCTTTGCCCACTTTTTAATGGAGTTATTTGGGGTTTTTTGTTGCATTGAGTTTCTTGTAAATTCTGGGTATTAGTCCTCTGTCAGTTGCATATTTTACAAATATTTTCTCCCCTTCTTCATGTTGTCTGTTCACTAAGTTATTTCTTTTCCTGTATACAAGCTTTTTAGTTTAATGAAGTCCTATTGGTCTATTTTTTGTTTTTGTTTCTTCTGCTTTTGTGGGCTTAGTCATGAATTCTTTGCCTAAGCCAATGTCCAGAAGACTTTTTCCTAAGTTTTCTTCTCATATTTTTATAGTTTTAGGTCTTACATTTAAGTCTTTAATCTGTCTTGATTTCTATATGGTAAGAGAGGGTTTCATTCTTTGCATATGGATTTCTAATTTTCCCAGCACCATTTATTGAAAAGGATGTCCTTTTCTCAGTGTATATTTTTGTCATCTTTGTCAAAAATCAGTTGACTATAGTTATGTGACTTTTTATCTAGGTTCCCTATGCTCTTCCGTTGGTCTATGTGTCTATTTTTATACCAGTACCATGTTCCCCCAGTGATTTCATATCATATGGATGAGCTTCCTTATTCTTCCAGTTGTTTTTATCAACATAGTGATCATTTATTAAAATAATCCTCCCATGATCTTCTTCAGTGACAAATGGAAATTTGCAAAGTACCTTATATGTTACCCAATTCTTTCACATCATTGTAAAACAGGGCTTCATTTTACAAACAAGGAAACTGAAGTTCAGGAGGTTAAATGAACATGCACATGTTTCTCCCAGAAGAGCCAGAACTTCAAGTGTTTTCTATCACACCTTTGAGGCTGTCTTTTTAGCCGTAAAATGGGGGTAATAATATTTGCCCTTTAAGCTTCAAAGCTTTCTTGTGAATATCAAAGAAAGAATGCATGAACACAGCATAGAGGATAGGTTTTTATTACCAAGATCATTCATGTGCAGAAAATTTCTGCTCTCTTAAGAATGTAATTTATGAATGGGAGCAGTCCAAGTCACAGGTGTTAAAAATGTTACTGTTTTTTACCTCCAGAATGCAAAGCATATGGCAACTAAATGATCCAGTGGTATAACAAGACCAATGCCTCCTATAAAGTAGTAGGCAAGTCACTCATCTTTTGGAATCCTGAATTCAATGAAGAAAGCATTTTCCTAAAAAAAAAAAAAAATTAAATTTATGCCTATACTGAACTCCTAGTACTCTGTCATCTTTTAATTCCATTATGTTATACATTAATAGATTTCTGTAGACTGGCCTGAGAACCTACTTGACGTTTACAACATAATTTCTCTGAGAGAACATTCTTCTAGTTCTAAAGAATTGCCTTAGAAAAAAACTTTTGGAATACACCCATTAAGTTGAGAAGAACCTTAAAAAAAAAATCTGTTGCTAAAGCACGGTAAGATATTTAAAAATTATTCTTATTTTTCAAAGGGCATAAAGTAGTAATGTATATACATCTAGTTGAAGAATGGAGAGCTGATTTCCAATTCAAGTACATCTTACCAATTGCAGCTGCAGGAATGTCACATTAAAATTAGGACTTGTTTCATTGGTGATTGTTTTCAAGAGAGATGAGGTAATAAGCAAATAGGCAGAGACCTATAATAAACTGCCCCTGTTTCTCAATGAAAATCATTTAACCTAAATTTTTAAAAAAAGTTTTATCAAAAATTTCAAACATATACAAAAGTATAAATCACAGAGTAATAAACAACTGTCCTCATCACCCAGCTTCATCAACAATCAATTCACGGCTAACTTGTTTCAGCTATATTCCCACCCAATACTCTCAACCCCTGGATCTTTTTGAAGCAAATTCCACAAATACTATCATATAATCTGTTATACATAATACCTCAGCATGTACTCTAAGACAGACTTATTTTAAAATATCATATCCATATCAAAAAAAATAGCAATAACTTTGGTCTCATCAAATGTTCACATGTCTTCAACATTTTAACTTTCTAAATTTTCTTTAATTTGAGATCCAAATAAGGTCCACATATTATTAATTGGTTGGTAAAGCCTATGTTTCTTTTAATCTGTAGGTTCTCCTTCCTTCTATCTTTTTTCCTCCTGCTAATATTTTGCTGAAGAAACCAAGTTGATTGTCCTATAATTTCCCAGTCTGGATTTTGCCAGTTGCAACCTTATAGCATACTTTAACATATCCCTGTCCCCCAAATTTCCTAAAAACTGGTAGTTGGATCTAGAAGCTTGATCGGGTTTGCTGTTTTGAAGACTACTTTATAGGTGGGGTTATACACTTCTGTCAGGAGGTATGGAATCACCACCCCACCCCATCTTTCCTTTTGTGATGTTAGTATCCAAAGATGATCATCAACAAGTTCCATTACTTCATGATGGTTCAGAAAATGGTGTTAGCCCAATTCCACGCTGTTTTCATTTGTTCACTGGAATCTGCCTATGAAAAAACTTCCCCTAATCACATATTTGGTTACTCTGAGGCACAGCTCACAGAGGAAAAGCTAGATAAATGTTTGATTTTCTTCCCATTTATCTTCCAGTTTTCAAAGCTATGATCATTCATAGCATTTTCCAAATGTAATGACCAATGAAATTTCTCTCTTTTTTTCTTTTTAAACAGGGTCTCACTCTGTTACCCAGGATCACGCAGTGGCATGATCATAGCTCACTGCAGCCTCAAACTCCTGGGCTCAAGTGATCCTCCTGCCTCAGCCTCCCAAATCTAGGATTACAGGCATGAGCTATCATACCTGGCTGAAATGTATTTTTTTATCTTTTTTTGGTATCATTATGAACTCATGGATGTAAATATATATGTTGTTTCATCCTTATTGTTATCCTTATTGATGCTCAAATTTACCCATTTTTTGGCCAGTGAAGCCTATTCAAGTTGTCTCCTGAGTCCTTTTTGACATGACCCTAATAATGTTTGATAACTTCTTTTCTATTATAACAGGATAGGATATTACAAGCTCTTGTATACTACATGCTACATCCTGAGATCTACCCACTTCTGGTTGGGTCCCTGGTTGTTTTTAGTAGGGAATGGTATTTAGAGACAAAATAATCTAGGCCCTAGGGATGCACTGCCACTGAGTTAAGTCAATACTTTTAGGCTTTTTCAGGGAATAGAGCTAAAAAGTAGCAGTTTTTTTTTTTAAAGGTTAAAACAAATTATGTGCTCATTTTAATACTTCTATTCCAAATCCAGGACTAAACAGTTTTATTTAATCTCATCAATCTTGTATCTGTAGTATTTTCTCTCTCTCACGTCAAAAACCCAGTTCTCATGACACCAACATAATTGCTCATTTGACTTATCCTAAAATCCACATACAATGGTCTCAGTTTATTACTATCACACTGTCACCAGCAATATGATTATGAAAAAAGTTTTAAGATGTTTTTTGTAGTTTCTTTTGTCATTAGGATATATACTAAGAGAGATATACAGTCCAATGACTGTGTTTTAAAGTCTCTTGGAGCACTTCTTTGTGTGTTTATGACACCAATTCTACATGCACTTAAGTTCATTTTTTTCCATTTCCTTTAGATTTTTAGAGATGGTTTAAATGATATTTTGCCTTATAACTATGTAAAATATATACTTGTTCCCAAGTCTAATCTATGAAATCAGATATATTTTTAAAAGCCTAACTTGTATCCTTGTTCTGTTCACTCTCTTTTCTTCCTTCCTTTATAAATAAATTTATTTAAATCTTATAGTTTAGCCTTTGATTTTTAAAATATAAGCAAATATATTCATATTCTTATCATTCTTCAATAAACAATAGCACACTATACACTTTCTTCTTCACCAGAGTAGTATATACTGATATTCATCATTACTTTTTATAGTTGTATGGTTAATGGCAAGAATATAATTTATTCAGCCAGCCCCCTATTGATGAACATTTGGGTTGTCTGATTCATTCATTCACTCATTCATTCATTTTACAAATAGTGCTCAAATTAATAGTCGTATGCATGTGTCCTTTAATTTCCATCCAATGTGTCCCTGAAATAATTCCTAGAAATGGAAGTGCTCCATCAAAAAGTAAATGCACATGTAATTTTTGCCAAATTTCCCTCCATAAAGATTGTACCATTTTGTATATCTACCAAAGTATGAGATTTCCCATTTCTCACAGCTTCACCAAAAAAATATGTTGTCAAACTTTTGGATTTCTGCCAATCTAATAAAGCCTAGGAGAGTTTCATTTACATTTCTTTATTAGGAGTGAGGGTGGATATCTTTTTATATGTTTAAGAGTTCTTTTCATTTCTTTTCTGATGAAATACCTGTGAATATTTCTACTCCATTTTTCTATGGGGTTGTTAGCCTTTTTCTTCTTTATTTGTAGATTTTTATAAACTGGGGATATTAGCCTTGGTTTAAATTATGAAGAGTTTTTCATTGTTGTTATATTTATTTATTTAGATACAGGGTTTCACTCTGTTGCCCTGGCTGGAGTTCAGTGGTGACTATGGCTCCCTGCAGCCTTTATCTTCTGGGCTCAGGCAATCCTCCCACCTCAACCTCCCAAGTAGGTAGGACTGCAGCTGTGCACAACCACAACTGGCTGTTTTTAAATTTTTTTCTTTCTTCCTCTTCCTTTTTTTTTTCGTAGAGAGGAGTTTTGCTATGTTGCCCAGGCTGGTCTCAAACTCTTGGCCTCAAGTGATCCTCCCACCTGGCCTCCCAAAATGATGGGATTACAAGTGTGGGCCACACACGCCTGGCCTCATAGTTATTCTTTATCTTTTTACTTTGTTTATGATGCTTTTTTGTTACAAGTTTTTTTTCTTTTTATTTCTATGTAATCAAATTTATCACTCTCTCTCCTTACTACTTCTAGATTTTGAGTCACTGTTAAAAGGTTTTCCCCACTCCAAGGTAATGGAAGAATTCATCCATATTTTCTTTTAGTACTTATGTGGTTTTGTTTTTTTGTTTTGTTGGTTTTTTTTTTTTTTTGAGATGGAGTCTTGTTCTGTTGCCCAGGCTGGAGTGCAGTGGTGCAATCTCAGCTCACTACAACCTCTGCCTCCCGGGTTCAAGCGATTCTCCTGCTTCAGCCTCCCAAGTAGCTGGGACTACAGGCATGTTTCACCATGCCTGGCTAATTTTATGTAATTTTTGTAGAGACGAGGTTTCACCATGTTAGCCAGGATGGTCTCGATCTCCTGACCTTGTGATCCACCCGCCTCAGCCTCACAAAGTGCTGGGATTACAGGCATCAGCCACCGCGCCCGGCCATGTGGTTTTCTTTTTAAACCTCTGATCTATTTGAAATGGATCCCCGTGTAACATGTAAAGATTAAATTTTATTTTTTTCTTTGCATTTATCTCAGCATCCCAACGCTAATTATTATAAATTCTACACTTCCTCACTGTTTGAGAGGCCACCTTTCCTATGTATTATACTTATATATGAAATCAGGTCTATTTCTGTTGTGTTCCAATGGTTTGTCTATTCATGGGTCAGAATCACACTATTTGAATTATAGTATCTTAATAATACATTTTAATATTAATATCTGATAGGGCTAGTCCTTGCCCTGATTTATTTTCAAGGGTTTTCCTAACTATTGTTTCCAAACAAACTTTATAATCAACTTGTCTAGCTGAAAAAACAAAATAAAATTTGATGGCATTTTTATTGGGTTTTAGTTTATTGAGTTTGTATATTAACTTAGGGATAACTGACATTTTAATGATAGTTACCGTCTTGTCCAATAATATGGTATATACTTCCATTTGCTTAAGAATACTTCTGTAATGGCAGGTGTGGTGGCTCACGCCTGTAATCCCATCACTTTTGGAGGCCGTGGCGGGCAGATTACGAGGTCAGGAGTTCAAGACCAGCCTGGCCAACATGGTGAAACTTCATCTCTACTAAAAATACAAAAATTAGCCGGGTGTGGTAGCACATGCCTGTAATCCCACCTACTCAGGAGGCTGAGGCAGGAGAATCACTTGAAGTCAAGAAGTGGAGGTTGCAGTGAGCCAAGATCATGCCATTGCACTCTAGCCTGGGTGACAGAGAAACACTCTGTCTCAAAAAAAAAAAAAAAAAAAAAACTTTTGTACTCTTTTCCAAAAGTATTTTATAATTTTCCTCATACATGTTTTTGACACTTCTGGTTAAGTTTCAGCATTTTAATTTCTTTGTTATTGTACATGGGGTCTTCTCTTCCATATGTTCTAGGTGACTTGAAAAAATATATACATATATATTTTACACATATGTATGGATTATACATATATCTTTTATACATATGCATGATTATACATATATTTATATTTTATATGTATCCATTACACATATATATGTATGCATGTATTATACATACATATTCTTTATTTGTAGATTTTTATATATTGGAGTTATTAGCCTTGGTCTCTGGTTTGAATTACAAAGAGTTTTTCATAGATGTTATTATTTTATATATAATAAATTAATTATATTATATATGTGTATAATAGCTTTCAAAAAGCCTGCCTGCCTTTCCTTCCCTTCCTCCCTTCCTTCCTTCACAAGACAGAGTCTTGATCCGTCACCCAGGCTGGAGTCCAGTGGCATGATCAAGGCTTGCTGCAGCCTTGACCACCTGGGCTCAAGCTATCCTCCTCCCTCGGCCTCCTGAGTAGCTGGGACTACAGGTGCTACAGATGTAGCCAGGTGGGACTATGCCACCACACCTGGCTAATTAAAAAAAAATTTGCATAGAGTGGGTCTTGCTATGTTTTCTTTCTTTTTTTATTGTTATTTTGAGACAGAGTCTCTCTATGTTGCCCAGGCTGGTCTTGAACTCCTGGTCTCAAGTAATCCTTCCACCTCAGCTACCTGAAGTGCTGGGATTAAAGGAATGAGCCTCCATGCCTCACCTATAACTTGCTAATTTAATAAGTTATTTTGTTTGTAGTAGTTTTCTCATGGATGCTTTTGGGTTTTCTTGATACATAACTTTATTATCCCAAAAAAAGACGGTTTTACTTCTTTTCCAATTCCTATGCCTCTAATTGCTTTCTATTTCCATTAGCTACTATCTCCAACACAATGTTAAAGATAAAAAATTAAAGCTAATGCTCAACTATACTAGTAATTAGGAAAATATTTCTTTTAGCAATAAAACATCAAATTGGCAAAATTAGGAAGCGCTGACCATGATGTGAAGAAATGGGAATGCTTATGATGCTAGTGTGGGTGTAAATTCATATAGTGACTTTGGACAGCTGTTTGGAATTACCTAATAATACTGAAGATGTACTCTAAGGCCCAATCATTCCATCTCTTATGTAAAGAACAGAAAAGCTCACACATGTTCAAAAGAGATATGAACAAGAATGCTCACTGCTGTATTATTTTTAATGTAAAAACTGAAAACAATTTAAATGTCCACAGAAAGAATAACAGATATATAAGTTGTAGTATATCCTGACAAAAGAATATCTTACAGCAATTAAAACGAATGACTAAACTACATGTGTCAACATGGAGAAGTCTTAAAAACACAATCAGAAGTGAAAAAAGCAAGTTGCAAAAAATACAATGTGATACCATTTATATGTTGTTTAAAAACATGCAAGTTAATAGTATGTAATTTTAATATTTATAAATAGTAAAAATACAACAGTACTCATATTTAGTAAAAGTATATATGACAGTCAATAGTCTCTAGTCTTCTGAGTTATGCAACTAAGAAGTTTTCACAAATTCTTTTTGTTTGGCAATGATACATTCCATATTTCAGACATGTTTCCTCTGGGGAAGGATAAAAGAGAATGAACTTAGAGGAAGCTTCGACTGTGTTAATGCTTTATTTTTAAAACTCTATCTATCTACCTACCTACCTACCTACCTACCTACCTACCTATCAAGTTTTATTAAAAATAGGAGTAAGAAAATTGATTTTTATTACATTGTTCTGGAACTTTTGTAAATTCAAAACAGTTTATAACAAATTAATTAATTAAATTATGAACTCGGTTAGAACTTCTAGAAAATTAGCCAAAATACTGAGACTGACCCTCTCAGTGAAGTACAAGACATGAGAAAAAAAAAATATTCTTTAACTGACACAATGAGCAATGAAGACAAATCTCTTAAACAGTTAACTCTGAATACAGCTGAATGAATTTTGTCATTGCTCTTCCTGCTGAGGACATCAGCCAGTAATCACATGAGGTCTATATGGGACATCAGGCTTCAGATAGAGCACGTGGGCTGTCACAGCAGAAATATTGTATACTGCATGCATGAAAGACTGTATAAAACATAGATATGGTCTGCCATGTGCCATTTCCTTTCTTTAGTTTTTCTAAACTTTCTCAAACTTTTTCTAAAGTTGAGAAACATCTTAGATATTAAAGGATAAACATTTAGCACATTTGAACCTAAGGTACAAAATAAAACCAGCTGTTACCAGGAGATTAACTGCCAAAAAAAGATAATAATAATAAGGTACAAAGTAAAACCAGCTGTTACCAGGAGATTAACTACCAAAAAAAAGAAAAAGAAAAAAAAGAAATCAGACCTAAAGTCTCAGAATTAAGCCCAATTCTAAAGTGAGTATCACTTTTATCTGGAAGAATCAATCAGTAACTCTTAGTGACAAGTGAGTTCACAACACTACACAAAAATAGAATTAGAAAGGAAATAGACTAGAATCCAGCCCTCAAGCATGTTATTTCAAAATAATGTATGTGTCATTTATAGATCAGGTTTATGAGACTCTTTGGGCAGAAAGGAAAAATGTCAAGTAGAGACAAATACAGAGGAAGCAAGAGTTCCTTTACAGTAACAAATACCACAGGCCTCTCCTGCTTAACTGTTAGCAGTGCAAGGCCCCTGGGTGTTCACCTCTGATGCAGCATCATTAACCCCTGCCCTCTGCTCTACAAATCTCATTTCTCCAGGAGGCTGTCCAGAGAGCCACTTCCTTAGACCAGGAGAGAAATTACTCCGATGGGGTTTGGGGAGCAAATGTTAATGTATTACTTACCTGGGGACAGTTGGCTACATGGCATCTAGTATATTCACCCATCAGTTAGAAAGATAAATTTTAGCTGCTACTTTTATGCAACAAGAGTGCCAAACTCATCTCAATATTCAGAAGTAAAGGTCAGCAAACTTTTTTGTAAAGGGCCAGATAGTATAAATATTTTACTATCTGTTTATAGGGCATCTATCGCAACTACTCAACTCTACTGTACCACGGCAAATGCAGACACAAATAATATGTATACAAATAGACATGGCTGTATTTCATTAAAATTATAAAAGCAGGGCGAGGTCCCAGATTTGTCTTAGTGGCTATAATTTGCCTACCCCTGATCTAAAGCAATCAAGGACACTTTGAAAGGGAACTGTCCCATATGCCCATGTTAAGTTCTTTTTACTTTTTAAAGCCCAATTCAATCCCATCTTCAAAAAATACACATCAATTACTTATATGTAAGCCCTGCTTCCCTCAATGAAACCTTTCTATCTCATTTTCCTGGCCTCACTGCCCTGCTTCCTCTGAACAAAACACATAATGCAGGATTTTTAGCCTTTCAGAGATTAAGGAGTCCTTTTAGAAAGTGGTAAAAGTTATGAACACTTGCCAAGCAAATGCACACATACATACGCATAATTGTATATCCCTTTTTATAGAGGTCACTGATACCCTGGAATTTGCTGGAAGTGAAGCCAGTATGTCCAAGGGTTCCAGGTTGCTGCCACACCTCTTGAATTAGTTACTAACAAACATCTCACAGTTACTGTGGGACAGGAATTTGAAAACAACTTAGCTGGGTGGCTCTGGTTTAGAATCTCTCATGTGGCTGAAGTTGTTTGTGAAAGGAAAATAAAATCTCAGGACCCTAATTCACTATGCCAACAGGAAAAAATTAAACTGAAAGCTGAGTCATGAGAGAAATTGCCTTTCCTTTTTTTATTTTTTTGAGACAGAGTCTCACCCTGTCGCCCAGGCTGGGGTGCAGTGGCGCTATCTCAGCTCACTACAACCTCCACCTCCTGGGTTCAAGGGCTTCTCCTGCCTCAGTCTCCCAAGTAGCAGGGACTGCAGGTATGCACCAGCACACCCAGCTACTTTTTGTATTTTTAGTAGAGACGGGGTTTCACCATGTTGGATAGGCTGGTCTTGAACTCCTGACCTCAGGTGATCCCCCCCACTGTGGCCTCCCAAAGTGCTGGGATTACAGGCATGAGCCACCACACCTGGCCTGCCTTTCCTTTTGTTCCTAAGCAGATAGCTACAGATAAAAGGTTAAAAATCTCCACAGGTAGCTACTCTTATGTTCACCCTATCTTATGTAAAGTGCTGGGTTACTGAGCGCTAGATGAATACATAATTAACTATTCCTCTACCTGCTCCTTTTCTCTTGCAACATATGGATTCAGTAATATGACCATACTCTCCCTCTTTCCCCTCCAGCCCTTTTTCCCTTTATATAAATACTGAAGCCCTCAAAATCATCTTTGGAAAAAGGCATGAACCACAGATTGTTCCTATGAACTTGGGGTCCTTTTCTCAAGGCATGTCTTTAGCATCGGCAAAATAAACTTCTAAATTGATTGAGAACCATTTCAGATACTTTTTGGTTTACACAGTCAAGATGCCAACAGGGGCTATAGTTGTCCACAGGCCGGATGGGGGATAGGGTTACTGCTTCCAAGATGGTACCTTCACAGGGCCACTGGCAGGAGGCCTCAGTTCCTCATCATGTGGGCTCTCCATAGGCCCTGGTGTCCTCATGTTGGCAGCTGGATTCCCACAGAAGGAGTGCTCAAGACACAGAGCAAGGAAGAATCCACTGGGCCTTTTATGACCTACTCCCAGAATTAAAACTGTCATATCATTTTTGTTCTATCCGAGGAGTCAGTAAGTCCAGCCCACACTCAAAAGAGAGGGAAATTAAGCTCCACCTCTTAAAGAAAGGAACATGAAAGAATTTTTAAAACAACATTTTACAACCATCAATACTCCAAGGAACCCAATGATACCAACGAGGTAGTATTATGTTTGATCTGCCTGGAATCCCTCACTGTTCCTAGCACCATAATTATTACATAAATACCCGGCATGACTCATTACTATATTGAGTTAGGTAGGGGTCAAGTAGTTTTTTATAACAATTTTGTGAATTTCGTAGCAATCTTCAGAAGTATCTAAATAGAATCTTTAACTCTCATAAATGAATTAAACTATAAAATGAAGAATAGATGACAATTCCTAAACTATGCTCCCACAGCTTAAGTGTAAATCCTCCCCCGCCAAATTGTGGCAGGAAGATCTTACATAAGAAGGTAAAAAAGGATAAATATTGTTAAGAAATTTACCATTTTGAAAATTAAAAAAAGAACAAAATAAGCATAGCAATTCCTGAGCAGTTAAGATTTACTTTCTTAACTGAAAAAAGAACCATCTTCTGAGCATTTCTTGGATTCCCAACTTTTGGATTTTTCCCTTAAGGTTTTTCACCCAAGTTCTGTGTATATATAAACCTGCCAAGCACACAGCCTCAGGTGGTAGAGCTGCCACACATAATCAATAAGGTCATACAGAATTAAATGTACAAGTCACATTGGCATTAATTAGTGTCACCTGTAAAAGTCCCTAATATATAAAGATCTTCATGTAAAACAAAAAACAAAAAAAAAAACCCGAAAAGTTTAAAGTTTTTATTACATTTTCTTTTGTTTTAATAGATTCCATCACAAACACGCACAGAGAATGTATATAAGTATTCCAAGATGTCTTGGAATAATAAGCACTCCAACATTTATAGGTCATGTCTCTAAGGTAAAGAAGTAGATTTGTAGTTAGTCTGTACCTTTAAAGACATCTGCATTCCTTTTTTTTTTTTTTTTTTTTTTTTGAGATGGAGTCTCACTCTGTTGCCCAGGCTGGAGTGGAATGGCACGATCTCAGCTCCCTGCAACCTCCGCCTCCTGGGTTCAAGCAATTCTCCCACCTCAGCTTCCTGAGTAGCTGGGATTACAGGTGCCTGCCACCACGCCTGGCTAATTTTTGTCTTTTTAGTAGAGACGGGGGTTTCACCATGCTGGCCAGGCTGGTCTCGAACTCCTGACCTCAGGTGATCCGCCTGCCTTGGTCTCCCAAAGTGCTGGGATTACAGGCGTGAGCCACCACGCCCAGCCAACATCTGTATTCTTTAGGGAGGGGAATACAAACTAGGAGAAACTGAATTTCCCAATGAAAATGTGAGCTAAAAGTAGATGATAGCTTTGGAATGAATAGTTACACTCCTTTTTTCTTCTTCTGTGGGAAATGGGCACTATGGGTCCCTGGCTGTGTGTGTATACTTGAATATCAGATCCAGTAGTTGTAATTCCTCATGCTATCTATAATTCGGGGAATCCAGCATACTGGACAGGTTCAACAATGAGAGGCTGGTATACATAGTGATGTCATTTGACATATTTCATATTATAAACCATTCCAGAGCTTACTTCTATTTGAATCCTTTACTAAGAACTACCTCTGCCACTTGGGTATTTGTCAGATAAGTGGTGATGGTTTACATAATACTAGATACAGATTAGTCCCAGTAAGTCCCATTATTAGAGTATGTGTTCCACAACTGCAGAAGTTTTGTAGTTTTTATTTACTAATGCGCACCTATCACCTAACACAGTATCAGTTAGTTGAATGTATGAATACACAAATAAATAAACCTTCCACTTTATCTCTGGTGTTAGGTTATTGTGAGAGAGAAAGAAATGCGGGGGGAGAGAGAGAGAGAGTCAGCAAAAGTATAATTCATTATTCAAGTGTTTTAAAGTATATTAATTTTAAATGCATAAATATAAATTCTCTTCCTTTGATGTACAGGTACTCTTGGAAATTACCAACGTATGACTGTCCTCTTCCAATCTTTTCCTCTTGCACGACTGTACCCAAGCTGTATTTGGCAGACAGTGACACCTATCAGCCAACATAGAAAATGGTTTCCCTCTGTGAATATACAGTCATCCCTCAGTATCCATAAGGGATTGGTTCCAGGACTGCCCTCAGCAAAAATCCACCCATGTTCAAGTCCCTTATGTAAAAATGACACAGTATTTGGATTAACCTATGCAAATCCTCCTGTATACTTTAAATCATCTCTAGATTATTTATGATACCTAATACAATGCCTACACATCACTTCATTCATGTGGATTCAACACAGGAATCAGTGTGCTACAAATCCAAGTATTGCTTTTTGAATTTTGTGGGGATTTTCTCCCCCAAAATATTTTCTTTCTGAGATTGGCTAAAACCATGGGTGTGGAACCCATGGTGACAGAGGGTTAACTGTACATTCTCCAATCTTCTTCCTTAAATTCTTATTTTCCAACTTTGGTCCAATTAATAACAGGGAAATCTCTTTCTACATTCACTCCACTGACATACAGGATATTCTTGTAGAATTTCTCAAAAGTGTATTCTCTGGACCTAGGGTTCTCATGAAAAAGAGTTCCATGATCATATAAGATTCACAGTGCTACACACTATATGTTTGCCAATTTCCCTATTTTGACTTCATTAATCTAGAAACAAACTCTGTGATAAAATTAGCAAGGTTAAGTCACTTCATCAGTAAAGGTATTATTTGAAATTGCTGAAAGGAGAAAAATGATGGAAATAACAGACACTAGGGAAACAGGAGTAAAACAATAATCATAAGGCCTAAAATAAACTTCTATGTATGCATGTGTTTATTTTAATTTAATTCCCAAAGATGTAAGAAATAATTTATTAGCCATGGATAACAGAAGAAAAAATTTTAATATATTTGTTAGTGAAGACCTTACCCATGCAATACTTATAACTAAAAACACCAATTTATATATCAATCCCCTACTTACAGAAATATTACCAAAAAAAGACTCTAATTGAAATAGAAAGTTTAGAGTCCCATGGGTAAATATATGCTCTTAGCAAACACAGTGAAGTGTATATGACCTGCATAGATGAATTAATATTTGAGCAGTAGCAGTATTCCATTCTGATTGGACATGACAGAGAGTATGACAGACACAGGAGAAAGCAGGGTTAGGGAATGAAACTGGAGCCAGGCTCTAGAAGACCTCTAATACTAATCCAAGGAGATAAGGATTTGGGACAGGCAGAGGCAGGGGTATGATTGCAATGACCAAGCTGGGTGGATTCAAGGTGACACAGGTGGAAGAGATGCATGTAAACACCACATGAAGAGAGACAAACACCTGAACAAGGTTGATGCAATGATGAAGAGAAAAGAAAGAATGGATGTGAAGGAGTTTTTGAAGGCAGAGTGAATATGACTTCATAATAGGTTGGATGTGGGGGAAGTGGGAAACAATTAAAGACAAACTTTAGGTTTTGAGTCCAGGTGACTAGGAGAATCATGATGCCATTGGTAGACATACAAATAAGAGGAAAGATATATTTGCCAGGAATGGTAATGAGTTTCTTCTACCTTGGGCATACTGAATTTGAGAAGTTAGTGGGATATGCAGCAGAGACAACATAGAGACAAGAGGGAGACGTAAACAACTTAAGTGAAAGGTAGGACTTGAAATGTACACTTGAATTTTTTACTCAACAGAAATTAGAGTTTCCTTTATGGGAGCAGATGAGCTTAGCAAAGGGGAAGAAGAAGGCAGGGAGAATCCCCTGCTAGCAGGCTACAGGAAAAAGTATAAATGAGAAGGAGAAAGGGAAGAGGCCAAAAGAAAGCGGAAAGGGAAGAGATCAGAGGCCAGAGGCAAACCAGGAGAATGCCACGGCAAACACTTCCAAGAAGAAACCTTAGCCAAATGCTAAGGATTGAGAAAAAGCAAATGATTTTGCTTAACAGGTGTGTTCATTTGAGATCTTTGACTCAGCAGTTTCAGTAAATGATTGCAATAAAAGCATACGTGGACATGCTAGAAAGATCTCCTTAAACATGATAAAAAAGCAAAAGCCTTCAATTTCAATTGTGACAGTATCAAAATTTAAAACTTCTGTTTGTCAAAAGATATTATATAATTTAAAAGTAAGTTATAGGGTGAAAAAAGGACTACTCATCAAAACCAGATAAAGGATTAATACTAACAATCACACACACACACGCACACACACACACACAGTCACCAACTTAAGTAAGCAAAGGAACATAAACAGGCTATTCACAGAAAAGGAAGCTCAAATGTCTAATAAACATAAACAGAGATGTTCAACCACACTAGTAATCAGAGAAACAATCATTTTAAAAAGGTACAATTTTATCAGGCAAAAATTAGTAAGCCTGATAGTATCAAGTACTGTAACAGGTATGAGGAGAAAAACAAACACGTCAACTAGAAAAGCCCATAGGAGAGCAATTGGACAGTAGCTCTTAACCTTTAAAAACATCAGTAGGGCTGGGCATGGTGGCTGCCTGTAATCCCAGCACTTCGGGAGGCCAAGGCGAGTGGATAACTTGAGGTCAGGACTTGGAAACCAGCCTGGCCAACATGAGGAAACCCCGTCTCTACTAAAAATACAAAAATTAGCCAGGTGTGGTGGCAGGCACACGCAATCCCAGCTACTGGGAGGGTGAGGCAGGAGAATCGCTTGAACTGGGAGGCGGAGGTTGCAGTGAGCTGAGATCATGCCACCGCACTCCAGCCTGGGAGACAGAGCAAGACTCCATCTCAAAAAAGCAAAAAACATCAGTAGTAGGGAGCACTTCTATCCACTGATAAAAAAGAACCAGAACTTCTTTTATGGCTGATTCTCGGGCTGAGGCAGGGAAAATGGGAAAATATAAGGTGAGTCTGGAGTATTTTGTGAGATCAGGAAGCAACGAGGTGCTCAAAAATTAAAAGTATGAGATTAGGCAAAGGGACATGAGAGTCAACCCAAAAGACTCCCAATGGCCAAAGCTGGAACAATTTGAGCAACAAAATAAATAAATAAATAAATAAATAAATAAATAAATAAATAAAAGCATAGTATGGATTATAACCCAAATTATAAAATAAATATACATGAGTCCTTAAGATATAATTGAATGAACAAACAATAGAGAAAAAACAAATCTTTCTTGCATAAAAATTCCAAATAAAATCTACAGACAATACCTTCCTCCAGGAAATAGAGCTTATCACTCCTACCCCTTTGAGTGTGGGCTGGATTTAGTGACTCAATTCCAAAGAATACAGCATGGGAAGGGAAAAAGAGTAGCTTGGTGGAAAAACCTGACCAACACTACCTTGGCTAAGTAATCAAGACTAACATTGCCGGTGATGGAAGGTGGATACCCTAATATGATGTGATGCTATTTTCCCCAAACCCACAACCCAGTCTAATCATGAGAAAAACATCAGGCATGAAGGGATATACTACAAAATGCCTAACCAATACTCCTCAAAACTGTCAAGTTTATGAAAAACAAGGAAAAACTATCATAGTCTAGAGAAGACAAAGAAGATATGACAAATTAATGCAATGTGGTATCATGAATTGGATCCTGGAATAGAAAAAAGGACATTACTGGAAGACCTGGTGAAATGTGAATAAAGTCTGAAATGTAGTTAATAGCAGTGAACCAATGTTGGTTTCTTAGTTTTGACAAAGATGTCATGATAATATTATCATCTTACATTAGGGGAAACTGAAAACGGGTTAGGGGTACACAGGAACAATCTGTACTAACTTTGCAACTCTTCTAAATTACTTCTAAATTTTAGTAATTCTAAAATTACTCCAAAGTTTTTAAAAATGTAAAATAAATATACCCCAGGAACAACACCACCACTTCTTTCCATCCACTTTAAAGAAACTGTTGCAGAGGTGCACAAGAAGGCATGTGCAAAGGTCTTCACTGCAGAATTGTATCAAAGAAAAATTTAAAATAATTTTAATAGAATGATGAAATAAATCATGAAATACATTATGGAATATAGGTTTAAAGAATGAGATACACCTAAATGTACAGAGAAGACATAATGTTGTGTGAAAAATAAATTGCAAAAGGACACTATGGTATATGATATTAAAGAAAAACGTGGCCGGGTGCGGTGGTTCACGCCTGTAATCCCAGTACTTTGGGAGGCCGAGGCGGGCAGATCATGAGGCCAGGAGATTGAGACCAGCCTGGCTAACATGGTGAAACCCCGTCTCTACTAAAAATACAAAAAATTAGCCGGGCGTGGTGGCAGGCGCCTGTAGTCCCAGCTACTTGTGAGGCTGAGGCAGGAGAATGGCATGAACCCGGGAGGCAGAGCTTGCAGTGAGCCGAGATAGTGCCACTGCATTCCAGCCTGGGCGACACAGAAAGACTCTGTCTTAAAAAAAAATAAATAAATAAAAGAAAAGAAAAAGGAAAACACAATAGTTTTTGTATATACTTCTAGGGGCATATATAAATATATGTATATGCATAGGTAAAGGTCTGGAAACATACACAGCAACCTGGTTACAGTGGTAATATAGACGGGAGTGAAATTAGAAATGGTAGTCCAGGGATTTGAACTTGACCCTGTGACTTGAAATTATTTTACAAGGAGAATGCCTTCACCATTTACCTGGGGAATTAGGAATGACTGATTTTTTTAAGTACGGGAATTTTCTCTGACATGGAGAGAAAATGACAAGAGTAAGGTCCTGGCAGTCGATATTGTGCAGTGAGGCAGAGGGTGTCCCATGGAGACAGTGCTATTGCTAGAGGCCTTTGGCCTGAAGCCTTGCATAGGTACCTGGGACAAGCACTTCCTCCCACAATGGATGTTACAGCAGCAGCTAGACTTAACAGTGGGAACTCCAATAATGAAATGTTCCGTTTATTTTGCTTTGCAATAGAGGTGCATGCACCTGGAGGGCTCTTGCAGCCCTCTGGATAAAAAGTCCCCAAGTGATAATGAAAGAAACTGACTCCTTCCCTCTACTCCAGCTGACTTTAGGATCCAAAGATCATTTTTCAACCTCAGTGTCTAAAATAAAAGCAGAACCACAGAAACATTGCAGTTCCTTTACATAACAAATGTCAAATTAAAATTCTGGCAGACACTAAAGATTACGCACCTTTTTCTTTATACTTGTCATCTCACATTAGGCCAATACATTTCCTTACAAAATGGGATTACAAAAATCATATGGAAAATCTGGGAGGAAATTTAACTCAGGGCATGTGTCTGAATAAGTGCTAAAACTCCATTAAGGGATTAGAGTTTTTCTTAATATATTTTAAGGGGATCATTTCCCATCAATAATCTTTGGTATTTAAAAAATTTTTAAGCTTCAAATATATAATTAAAAGCTTTCTCTTCTACCAGATCTAAGTTTCAGTAAGTGATTAAAAACTACGGCCTCTTTCCAACTCTTAAGTCATTAAAACAGGCCACACAGATTCTATAGTCCATCACTATAATAATACTTAATACAAGAGTTACACAGTACTTTTTGCATGGGGACAACCAAACTTTAACCCCGATGAACTCAACTGTCTGCTTTCTCTGTACTTGTGCTTAGTAGATGATAAGCTGGAAAAAGTCACAGCATAAGAAAGGTTAATATCACTATGAATTTGTGATCATTAACCTCAAATGGGCAATTAACTATGCCTACCAAGTCCACACATTTCTGGTCATCTCACTCATCTCCTTTCCAAATGACCATTTTAAATCTTCTCCATTCTCCTCAAATCTGCAACTGTCCACTACCTTCATCCCTTCTCCCTCTTGTGCCTCCTCCCTCTTGACTCCTATCTTACAGATAAAACAGAAGCCATCAGAGGACAAGTATTTCATCTTCTCAAAACCTATATGCAAATCTATTCCAGCCACTCCAATACTGATCTCCTGTCCCGTTACAAAAGGAGAGCTATCCTGCTTCTGAGGCTGGTTGGTCGACCAGAGCTTGAAATACCAGATCTTTCCATCTTGTCCTGGAATCCTGCCTTATCAGTCATACCTTCTTTCTCATGTGTAATCAACCTCTTCTCAACAGGACCTTCCCTGTTGGCTTTTTTATTTTTTGAGACAGAGTCTCACTCTGTCATCCAGGCTGGAGTGCAGTGGCGCAATCTAGGCCCATGGCAACCTCTGCCTCTTGGGTTCAAGTGGTTCTCCTGTCTTAGCCTCCCAAGTAGCTGCGACTATAGGTGCACACCACCACACCCAGCTAATTTTTGTATTTTTAGTAGAGACGGGGTTTCACCATGTTGGTTAGGCTGGTCTTGAACTCCTGACCTCAAGTGATCCACCCACCTTGGCCTCCCAAAGTGCTGGGATTAGAGGAATGAGCCACTGCGCCTGGCCCCCTGTTGGCTTTTAAATGGACTCAAGTCAGTCTAACCCCACCTGCCTACCTTAAGTCAGCTTCCCATCCCCTTCCTCTCTGTTCTGCCCTTCACAGCCAAACTTCCTGAAACAGTGGTCCACACTTACTGTTTGTCATATCACCTCTCACTCACTGCTCACCCATTCCACCCCAGCTCCCATCCCAGGCACCCAAGATAATTCCTGTTAAAGTCACTAATAACCTTTATAATCTACATCCAATGCATGTTTTACATTCAACATCTTACCTGACCTCTCTCTCAGCAGCGTTTGACCACTTTCTCCTTCTTAAAGCAGTTTCCTCCCTTAGCCTCTAAAAAGCAACACTGTTGTTTTCCTCCTGTCTCACCACTCCTCTGTCTCCTCTCCAGACTCACCCTCCTTCAATTAGCCTATAAATGTGGGAGTTCTTCACTGCTCTGTCTTCAATTCTTTCTTCCTAAATAATCTTACCCATGCCGTTGGCTTCAGTTATGACCAATATGCAGATGACTCACAAATTTACAAATCCAGCCCCAACCTTTCATTTGAACCCCAGGTCTATATATTAACATTCTATTTGCTATTCTCTTTTGAACAACTCAAATGCACCTCAAACAACACGTATAAAAGTGAACCAATTATCTTCTCCCAAAACTTTATCTTCTTCCAATATTATCTATCCCAGTATATAGTGGCCCATTCCCCAAATCCAATCAATCATCAAGTACGCAATTTTACTTACTAAGTATCTCTCAAATCTATTGCAGCTACCATCACCCAGGTCCAAACTAAAATAATTTCTCTTAGGCTACTGCAATAGCTTCCTAGCTGATCTATCCAAATCCAACTACTCTCTAGATGGCTGTCAGAACAATCTTTCTGAAGCTTAAATTAAACCACCTCTTGCTTCTCTCTGGATAAAATGGTCAATTGGTTCTTATTGTTCTTAGGATAAAGACTAAATTCTTTCAAGTCCCTTTGGGTCCCTGAGTTGGTCTGTCTCTTCCCTACTCTATGCCTGTTTCTCTCTCTCTCTATTACAGCCACCCTGACCTTCCCGTCCCTTGTACTCACTGTACTGCCTCCCACCCCTTGCCTAGAAGTTCTTCACAGTAAACTCCTTCTCATCTTTCAGGCAGCAGTCAAGCATCAATTCTTTTTATTTTATTTTATTTTTTTTTTTGAGACGGAGTCTCGCTCTTGTTGCCCAGGCTAAAGTGCAATGGGGTGATTTCGGCTTACCGCAACCTCCGCCTCCTGGGTTCAAGTGTTTCTCCTGCCTCAGCCTCCTGAGTAGCTAGGATTACAGGCATGTACCACCACACCTGGCTAATCTTGCATTTTTAGTAGAGATGGGGTTTCTCCATGTTGGTCAGGCTGGTCTGGAACTCCCTACCTCAGGTGATCTGCTAGCCTTGGCTTCCCAAAGTGCTGGAATTACAGGCGTCAGCCACTGAGCCCAGCCCAAGCATCAATTCTTCATGGATTCCTATCCTGACCCAGTTGGTCTCTCTCTGATTTGTTCTCATAGCACCATTTATCTCCTCATCATAGCACTGATCAGTTTGCAGTTTTGCATTTACTTATTTTTCCTGCTAGATTGTAATAAGTCTGTGATACAAGGTCTCTTTTAGCTCAATATTAAATTCCTAATACCTAGCACAAGAGTACACATTTAATAAGTATTTGCTGAATGAATCAATGACCTTCTCTAATACCTGAGGTTGAAAACTTTTCTATTAGTTGTCCAGATTCTATGGATTCTTACAATTCAGCTTCTTTTGTCTAGTTTCATTGAAAATGCCTTAACCCTTTATACATAAATTTCCTACAGCAGCCTTGTAGGATGTAGCCTTAGCTTTAGCTTCTCTCCAGTTCACCTCTTACTACACAAAATTAACAGGATGCTAGGCTATATCTTCTTACAGGCAATCAAGATGGTAACAGGAAAGCGGAAGGACCACAAGGAAAGAGATTGTACAAGGAAAGGAAAGTTTGAAGCCACCCCATCTGAGAATGTTTGGCCTGGAGAGAGTAGCAGGTTACCTGAATCTCTGAAGAGCTATCATGTTCAAAAAATAGCAGCTCTGGAAGAGTGTCTAGGAAGCAGATTTCTCTCAAATAAAAGGAAGACCATTCTAACAACTAGAACTTCAGTGTAGTTGCTTTCCAAGTCATAACTTTGCCATAACCCAGTGGATTCAAGCACAATCTGGTGAAATGCGTATCACAGAGATTCTTAAATATCACGTCATATCACAGTGATTCTTAATTTTTTTTTCAGCTGTGGAACCCTTTCTTCCAAAAAACCCTCTTGAGTAGAGACTAATATTTGAAAGAAATAAATGTGAGCATCTCTACAGTAGGTGTCTGACCCCCACCCCACCTTCCCAAGCCCTCTGGGAGCCACATACTCTCCCATTAGCCAGAATCCACTATTTGAACAAGTGGATGCTTTTGCTGCCCAGCTCTTTTCAGTTTTTCCTGGAATAGGGGTGGAGTGGGGGTCAGTACCTCCTACCTTTTGTTCTATTTTCTTTAATTCAGTGAATGAATACTGTTCTCCATGAAAACCTGTTCCGTAGATGCTGTGGTTTGAATGTTTGTGTCCTCTCCAAAAGTCATTTCGAAACTTAATTCCCAATGCAACAGTATTTAGAGGTAGGGCTTTTGAGAGGTGATTAGACCATGATGGCTCTGCCCTCATGGATGAGATTAGCACCTTTTAAAAGGGCTGGTGGGCCAAGCGTGTTGGCTCACCCCAGTAATCCCAGCACTTTGGGAGGCCAAGGCAGGTGGATCACCTGAGGTCAGGAGTTCGAGACCAACCTGGCCAACCTGATGAAACCTCGTCTCTACTAAAAATACAAAAATTAGCTGGGCGTGGTAGCGGGCACCTGTAATCCCAGCTACTTGGGAGGCTGAGGCAGGAGAATCACTTGAACACGGGAGGCAGAAGTTGCAGTGAGCCGAGATTGCGCCATTGCACTCCAGTCTGGGCGACAGAGTGAGACTCTGTCACAAAAAAAAAAAAAAAAGGCTGGTGGGGGCTAGCTGGGCCCTTTTGGCCTTCCATCCCTTCTATCCTGTAAGAATATAGCAACAAGGCACCATCTTGGAAGCAGACATGGGGCCCTCACCAAACATCAGACCTGCTGGCACTTTGATCTTAGACTTCCCAGCCTCCAGAATCCAGATAAATACATTTCTGTTGTTTATAAATTATCTAGTCTCAGGTATTTTGTTATAGCGGCACAACAGACTAAGACATTAGCATTTATATAGATTTTGGTCTTTTGAATAAATGCTGGGGGTGTATTTACCATGTTGCCCTAACTTGACTGTAAGTTCCTTTTCGGCAAAATCTTTGTTCTCCTGCTTCAAAATCACTTATTAATACAGTACCAAGTATAGCAGGAGGTAATAAAAAAGAGAAAAAAGAAAAACTTAGACCTTTCTCATATGAAAGGTTAAGACAACTACTTCAGGTCTGACTCATAAAACTATCTCACATACGATTAGAAAACATAGAACAGAGAAGAAACAAATTTATATACAGATTTCCCTTCCATCCTCTACCCAATCCCAGTCCCCAAGCCATTTGTATTCTCACGGGTCATGATTATATTTGTCTCATATTTTTTCATCAAAAGAAAGAAACCAGATTCTCCTCAAGGAAGCAATCTGAAGAGAATAACTGCTTTTCATAGGACACCTGGAATTTCTAGTTAAAAAAAAAAGCTCACTTTTATTATATGTCTTATTTTCTGTCTCTTCTTTTATGATTACTACTGGATTCATGGATAATATAGGAATTTCAAATAAAACAAGTTTTAGTTTAGGCCATTGTACAGTCATGTGTCACTTAACAACGTGGATACATCCTGAGAAATGTGTTATTAGGCAATTTCGTCTTTGTGTGAACATCATGGAGTGTACTCAGACAAACCTAAGTGATACAGTCTATTATTCCTAGGCTACAGACCCATAGCACACATTACTGCATTGAATACTGTAGGCAACGGTAACACAATGGTAATTATTTATGTATCTAAATATATCTAAACACAGAAAAGGTACAGGAAAGATAGAGTATTATAATTTTATGGGACCACTGCCATATATGCAGTCAGTCATTGCAATGTCACTGTGCAGTTCATGACTGTACTTCCAAGTCTAAAGGAGATATTTGCCATTTACAAATGAAAGAAGTATGTGCTTAATTTGCTTAATAATGAATGGTCCCTAGATGTATAGATTTTGGTGATAATACTAACAGACAAATATGTGAAAAGTGATTTCAAGTGATGCATTTATATTTTTCCATAGGCACCTAACTACTTCTCTGTATCTTTAGAGTAATTTCCATTCAATAGATTCTTGTTCTAAGGAGCTAAGGCATTGGACTTCTAAAGAAAACCACATTTGTACCCATAAATTCTATCTATAACATCAGATATGAACATACTGTAAATCAGAAGTTTCTGCTACTGATGGTACAGATTAAGAGGCATAAATTTCACTGAATATAGTATAGTAAGCAGTATATTTTGGGGAGTAATCAAAAGTCCGACACATTCTAAACTACCAGGAGAATTTCTCTTGAGGAAAAATATACATTCATAGTGGCCTTTTCAGATCTCCTAATATTTTATGGTGAGAGACTACATGACACAATGAAAAGCACTGAATTTGAAATCAGGACAACCCAACTCTAATTCTGGTTTTGTCAGTAACACACTGACTAACTAAAGTTATTTCTCTTTTTTGTCCTCAGATTTCTCAATTGTAAAATGTAAGACTTGAACATTCATTTCTGAAGTTTAAGTATATCCCACGCTGCAAAGTCAATGTACCCAATTGGGATGCACTGACAATGTCACCTTGTGACTCCTAAGTGGGAAGTGGAATAAAAACTTACTTGAGATTGTTTAATAATTTTGTTTAATAATAATGTTCTTTAGGGTTTGGTGACACTTATCAATTCATTCATTCATTTACTCCAGCATCATATTCACACACTATTCAAATAAGTTAGCATAAAGTGTTTCAGCAGGTTACAGAACTATTAAATAATAGTCTTAGATACTCTGCTGGATATAAAATCAGCATAATTAACCTTTGTTTCTTTTGTTTTTAATCATCCAAAAAGACAATTTCCTCTAAATCTTCTCAAAACCACCCAATTTAATTTCCAAAGTTATTTCAGGCAATGACAGTCTCTGCCACATCAGGTGCAGGGTATCGGAATTAAGCAGAGTTTGGCAATGATGTCTTGGAAATGACACTAAAAGCACAGGCAACAAAAGCAAAAATAGAGAAATGGGACTATCTCACACTTAAAAACCTTTGTGCATCAAAAGACACAATGAACAAAGTGAAAAAGCAACCTCCAGAATGAGAGAACATTTTTGCAAATCACACATCTCATAAGGGATTATTATCCAGAATATAAAGCATTCCTACAACTCAATAACAAATTAAAAGGACTTGATTAAAAAGGGGCAAAGCACTTAAACAGAGATTTCTCCAAAAATGATATACAAATAACCAACGAACACGAAAGGATGCTTGATATCACTAATCATCAGAAAAATGCAAATTAAACCACAATGATATCACCTCACATCCATTACGATGGCTACTATTAAAAAAAAAAACAGAATAACAAGCGCTAGCAAGGATGTGGAGAAACTGGACTGCTTGTGTACTTTTGATAGGATTGTAAAACGCTGCAACTGCTATAAAAGACAGTATGAAGGTTCCTCAAATAATTAAAAATAGAACTATCACATAATCCAGCAAACCCACTTCTAGATATATATCCAAAAGAATTGAGACTGAGCATGGTGGCTCATGCACATAATCTCAGCACTTTGGAAGGCTGAGGCTTGGAGGATCGCTTGAGACTAGGGGTTTAAGACCAGCCTGGGCAACAAAGTAAGATGCTATCTCTCTTTTTTTTAATTAAAAGAAAAAAAAAAAATTGCAAACAGGGCCTCAAAGAGATATTTGCACACCAATGTTCACAGCAGCACTATGCAAAATAGCCAAGAGGTAGAAGCAACCGAAATGTCCACTGACAGATGAAAAGATAAGCAAAATGTGATATATACATACCATGGAATGATATTCAGCCTTTAAAAGGATGGAAATCCTGTCAGATACTACTATGTGAATAAAACTTGAGGACACCATGCTAAATGAAATAAGCTAGTCACAAGAAGACAAACACTATGATTCTGCTTACACAAGATATCAAAAAGTAGTCAATGTTGGCCGGGCACGGTGGCTCACACCTATAATCCCAGCACATTGGGAGGCTGAGATGGGTGTATCACTTGAGGCCAGGAGTTCGAGACCAGCCTGGCCAACACGGTGAAACCCCATCTCTACTAAAAATACAAAAATTAGCCAGGTATGATGGCTCACGCCTGTAATCCCAGCTACTTGGGAGGCTGAGACAGGAGAATCATTTGAACTTGGGAGGCAGAGGTTGCAGTGAGCAGAGATAGCACCACTGCACTCCAGCCTGGGTGACAGAGTGAGACTCTGTTTCAAAAAACAAACAAACAAACAAACAAAAAAAGTAGCCAATGTTATGGACTGAATTGTGTCCCTTCAAATTAAGAAGTTGAAGCCCTAACCCCAATGTCCCCGTATTTGGAGATAGGACCCTGCTTTTCCTGTATTTGGAGATAGGACCCCAGTGTCCCTGTATTTGGAGATAGGAGGTCACTAAGATTAAATAAGGTCATAAAGATGGGTCCCTAATCTAATAGGGCTGCTGTCCTTACCAGAAGAGGAAGAGACACAGGAGATCTCTCTCTCCTTTGACATGTGCAGGAGGAAAGGCCATGCAAGGACACAGAGAGAAAACAGCCATTTACAAGCCAGAAAGACAGCCCTCATGAGAAACCAACCCTTGATCTTGGACTTTTACCCTCTAAAATTAGACTTTTAGCCTCCAGAAAAAAATTAATGTCTGTTGTTTAAGGCATCTAGTCTGTGGTATTTTGCTATGGCAGCTCTAGTGAACTATAATATAGTCAAATTCATAGAAGTAGAAGGTAGAATGGTGGTGACCAGAGGCTGGGGTGAGTGGGAAAGAGGGTTATGGTTTAATGAGTATGGAGTTTCAGATTTGCAAGATAAAAATGTTCTGGAGATCTGTTTCACAACAACAGAATATACTTAATGCTACTGAAATATACACTTAAAAATGGTTAAAATGGTAAATTTTGTGTTACGTGCTTTTAAACATAATTTTTAAAATTAAGTAGAGTTTCAATTTTCCTGCTGAAATAAAGAAAAAAAGATAAGGAAATACTAGTTTACAAGTAAAGACAACTACTAATACTATTCTAGGACTATGAAATATATATGGGTGTGGTTACATTTGTTTTTATTTCATTGGGAAAAAATAACATATTTTTTAAACTGTCTTAAGCTAAAACAACACATCTATTTTAGAGGCAATATTTAGCAATATGTAGCAAAATAAAGAAACAAAATTCGTTTATAGTTTAGTCTCTATATTCTACTAAAGCTGAAAATAACATTTCATCATCATTTTTCCTTCAATATATTTTGTGAGAAAATGTTATTAATAATAGTCAAATGCAGAATTGTTCTTCTCAGCTCAAATTTCCACATTCCTAAGTTAGATATTTTATCCTTTGAAAAAGGTGGAAAGAACCACTACCAATACCAATACTAGGACTCGTGTAACTTACAAAGTGAAGAGAATTCAATTTTAGCTTCAAGAAAAAACACTTCTTTACTCCCTACTAATTGCATTCTCCTAAGTCTTTTTCTCCTAAAAATATAAAAACAAGGAGCTTGATAACTATGAAATTCTTCACCAGTATTTAATAAAAACAAATCTATTCTTCATATTTCCAATACAGAAAAAGAGAAGTATGACATAAACATTTATGGTTTTTGTCACTTATTCTGTTTATCCTAACAAAGTTAAAGTGGATTACATTTAATAGAAATTTTGGCTCACCGGGTGTGGTGGCTCATGCCTGTAATCCCAATATTTTGGGAGGTTGAGGTGGATGAATCACTTGAGCCCAGCCGTTAGAGATAAGTCTGTGCAACATGGCAAAACCCCATCTCTACAAAATATACGAAAAGTAGCTAGGTGTGGTGATGTGCACCTGTAATCCCACCTACCTGGGAGGCTGAGGTGGGAGGATCGCTTGAGCCCAGAAGATTGAGGCTGCAGTGAGCCGAGATTGACCCACTACACTCCAGCCTGGGTGACAAAGTGAGACCCTGTCTCAAAAAAAGTAAAAAAATAAGAAAAAAGAAATTTTGGCTCATGTGACAGTAAGATTTTCTTATTTGCTGGCCTAAATACAATTTCAAGAAAATCGTGGGCTATATAACACACAGAGGGAAAAGGCAGACACAGTTTGATTTCAGATGTCTTGATTAGGGTTTCTCAAATTTGGCACTATTGGCATTTGGGGTTGAAAAATTCTTTGTTGTGCACTGTAGGATGCTTAAGAGCATCCCTATTTACTAGACGCCAGTAGTTCCCCAAGTTGTGACAACTAAAAATGCCTCCAGACATTGCCAAATGTCTCCTGTGAGGCTAAATTACTCCCAGTCTAGAGCACATGAGGCCACAGGTGAACTGATGAATTGGCAGACTTAAACTACAGAAGTTAATATAGAGTCTAAAGCCAAAAAGTTAATATTTAGCATCTAAATGCTGATAACAAACTAAAAAATGTGATATATGAAATAAATTATTTCCCCAATACAAAATTGTGGAGCAGTAAAAAAACCGCTGGTGCTCACCAAGATGTGAAACACTGGCTGGAGTGGGCAGGAGGGGAGGATGAAAAACAATACACTTCAAAGTGTTGAGAGAGATGTGTGTCTATTGCTAGAAAGAAGAAACACTCTAAAAATATTACATGCCACTTTTTTGTGTATGCTCAAGGAAATAAAACCATAGTTACATTTTCTACTTTCCCCTTTTAGACTACCATCTGGCAATCCACACTTCCACTAGAAAAAAGTTCTAGCCAATTGGACTAAAATAGTTAATACACCACCCCATGTGCCAAAAACATGCCAGGAAGTCTACAGCTTGTTCAGTCACACCCAAAAAGAAAGACACTAATGTCCTTAAATGACAAAGTAAATAACTCACAGCATGTTTACCTACTTCTCTTCCTCCCTCGGGGGCACAGAGTCAAACAATAGCAGGAGGAAAAATAAAACAAAAGTAGTTATATGCAACAGGCAAACTAAAGTAACCAAACTAATTTATTAGATGTCTACTTGTCCCTAAGACATTTGGCGTTTAAAAAAATCTACTAATTGAATACAAGAGAACACATATGACTATAGTCACAATATTTCCAGTGTCAGAGGAATGTGTTAAGAATGAGTGAAGTATTAAGGCAGGTGCATCAAATTCTTATAATACTCTTCAGGAAAGGAAAGGTAAAGATTCTACATATAATGAATATAAAAATCAGCAAAATAACCACTTCCTTTTTCTTAATACTTGAAAATTGTCAAAAGACAAACTGGTACATCCATGCTAGTATACCCTGTGAGTTATCTTTCACTAATCCATACAGGCAGGCTATGGTAACAAGAACCTAGTTACCAATAGGTAAATAATGATTACCAAATATTACAAAGATAAGCAGAAAACCATGCACCACTGCATAAACACTAATTGTATGCTTTGAGCACTTTTATAAGTACTCATCTAGCTGAGCAAGACAGAGATGGTCCTGGTTCACATGAAGTTTACATTTCAGGGCAGGAATTCCAATGAAATAATCAAATATTTGGGAAATGCACCACCATGAAAGAGAGGTACCAAACTCAACCTTTGTTTTCAAAAACAGAAGAGCCAACACCCAAGGAAAACATTAATAGAGAAAAAACAAGACTTTAAGTAAAAATATTATTCTCACAGAGATTGAGCAAATACTGTATCTGTAAAAAGAGATTGTGACATAAGAGAAAATTTTGAGTGAGCGCTCACATTTAAACACATCTGTATAAAATCTTAGAAAGCCAAGGATAAAAAGAAAATCCTAAAGGTTTTTGGAGAGACAGAATAGGTATAATAAATTTTCAGATATTCACAGATTGACTATAGTACAAGGTTAAAAGAAGTGTTAAAGAGTATACTTCATCAATTAAAAAATCAAAGAATACTGAGTGAAAAAAATCACAAAAAGAGAACATATCAAATAATACCCTATCTTTTTAAGGAAGTATTTATAATAAAGATACAAAACATTCATGGTCATGATGCATGAGAGTAGACAAATGGAGGAGGGCTTCAGCTTAATATTTCTTTAAGAAATATAACCATCATATCATCAGAATCACAAAGGATCCAACATAGGAAAGGGAGGAGGTTGGGGAGGGAGCAAGAAGACAAACATGAATCTCCAAGTCTGCCCTTGTTCCAGTGAACAGTATGAATACTAATTAAATCTAAATATTGACAGTTAAAAAAATAGTAAATTTAAATGTGTATTAAAATTTTAAGGTTAATCACAAATAATCATTTTGAAATAAATAAAAAAGTTATTTTTTGCTTCCAAATCATCGGAAGAAAGAAATGACACAGAGAGGGCAACCAATCTAAAAGACAGCAAACTATGTCCAAATTCATCAAAATTACAATAAATGTGAATAATTAAATTCATTATTAAAATAGAAGGACTCTCCTACTGGAGTTTTAAACTATCCAGCTATACGCAGTTCATAAGGTATATCTTAATGCAATATACACTTGATTAAACGACATAAGACAGGTGAAAATAAACACAAAAAGAACAAATGAACAATTTTTTAAAAAGTAAATATAGCAATATTAATCATCAGGCAAATGTATTAGTAAGGGTTCTCTAGAGGGATGGAACTAATAGAACAGATATATACATATAAAGGGGAGTTTATTGAGGAGTATTAACTCACATGATCAAAAGGTCCCACAACAGGCCATCTGTAAGCTGAGGAGCAAGGAAGCTAATCTGAGTCCCAAAGCTGAAGAACTGGAGTCCAATGTTCAAGGGCAAGAAGCATCCAGCATAGGAGAAAGATGTAGGCTGGAAGGCAAAGCCAGTCTAGTCTTTTCATGTTTTTTTCTGCCTGCTTTATATTCCAGCCATGCTGGCAGCTGATGAGATGGTGCCCACCCAGATTAAGGGTAGATCTGCCTTTCCCAGCCCACTGACTCAAATGTTAATCTCCTTTGGCAATACCCTCACTGACACACCCAGAGTCAATACTTTGCATCCAGTCAAGTTTATACTTAGTATTAACCATCACAAGTCGACCCCTTGTCAACTTGAACCCATACACATCTCCTGAGATCATACATAATCTTCAAATAAAAACAATAATAAGGTCATAATTATGCCTAACATAATACAACTATCCTTCATACAACGGAAATGCACCAATCCCCAACCCTCTATTCCATAAAGTTAACAATACTTAAAAGCTGATATGAAGTCAATAAACTTTATGTCACATGATAAAGGAAAAAAGGAAATAAGATGAAGATATTTTCTTAGTACAAGTGTATACATGCACAAACGTGTTTTTAACAAAAGAAGAAGGAAATGCTCACGACACATTCCTTGTTTCTGCAACTGGTCACCTGGTCATAGCTGGTATTGATGACTACCTCCTTCTACTACCCAGCCTGTATTCCCTTTGCCTTCAGCAAGCACCTCAGCAGGTTGTGGTTTTTTTCCTGGTAGAGTGAACCAAACTTTCACTCCTGAAGGGTCTGGGTCATTTCTAGCCCTGCCTGGATTGAGCTGTTGTAGTTTCCCATTGACCTTAATCACAGGGCAAGGTAATACTAAGAGATGCCCTAATGGATCTCCTGTATTTCTTGCATACTCTTCCTTACTTCCATTGTGGAGTAGTAGACTGATTTCATCTTGACAGTCCAGGTCAATCACCCCGGCCAATCCTGTTACTCCCTTCTTAGCCTGTTGACTTAAAGGTAGGAGGAGTCCAAAGTGCCCAAGTGGCAATCTTAACTTCCAGTTTAATGGAATCGTTGTTTTGTCTCCTGGTGGCAGTGTTGCTCCCGCTGGAACTAAGACCTCTAGGCCAGTGGAAAGTAATGTTGTGGGAAGAGGAAGCAAAAATTTTGCTAGTGGATGGATCACTAGGGGTGATGGTGAATGGTGCCACTTCCACTTCCACCCCTCAATTCCTGGACCCATGAATCCTGGCTATGGAGAAACACTACCATATATCGGATGCTGATTCAGAGCATACACAGCCTTCTGGAGAACTTTGCCCCAGCCCTGCAAAGTATTGTTACCTACTTGCTGTTGTAATTATGACTTCAAAAGGCCATTCCACTGTTCTATCCAGCTGCTTCAGGATGATGGGGAACACAGTAAGATCAGTGAGTTTCATGAGCATGAGCCCACTGCTGCACTTCATTAGCCATAAAGTGAGTGCCTTAGTCAGAGGCAATGCTGTGTGGAATACCATGATGGTGGATAAGGCATTCCATGAGTTCACAGATGGGAGTCTTGCAGAAGCATTGTGTGTAGGATAGGCAAATCCATATCCAAAGTGTCTGTTCCACTGAGGACAAACCTCTGCCCTTTCCATGACGGAAGAGGTCCAATATAATCAACCTGCCACCAAATAGCTGGCTGATCACCCCAAAAAATGGTGCCATATCAAGGGCTCAGTGTTGGTCTCTGCTGCTGGCAAATTGGGCATTCAGCAGTGGCCATAGCCAGGTCTGCCTTGGTGAGTGGAAGTCCATGTTGCTGAGCCCATGCATAACCTCCATCCCTGCCACCATGGCCACTTTGTTCATGGACCCATTGGGCAATGACAGGGGTGGCTGGGGAAAGAGGCTGAGAATGAGTCGTCCTATCCACTTGATTATTAAAATCCTCCTCTGCTGAGGTCACCCGTTGGTAAGCTCTCACATAGGATACAAATATCTTTACAGTTTTTGACCACTCAGAGAGGTGGATCCACATAACTCATCCCCTAATTTCTTTGTCACCAATTTTTCAATCATGCTTCTTCCAAATGTCTGACCATGTCAAACCATTGGCTACAGCCCACAAATCAGTATATAATTGCACATCTGGCCATTTCTCCTTCCATCCAAGGTGCACTGCTCCCAGTTCTGCCCACTGGGAAGAGTTCCTTTCACTGCTGTCATTCAAGGATGTCCTAGAAAGGGGCTGTAGTGCTGCAGCTGTCCACTTTCAGGTGGTATCCGCATATCGTGCAGAACTGTTTGTGAACTAGGCCCTAGTCTTCTCTTCCTCTGTCAACTGATCATAGGGAACTCCCCATGAGGCCACTGGTGTAGGCTGGGGAAAAGATGGCAGGGTGGCAAGAGTGGAGACCATGGGCATTTGAGCCACTTCCTCATGTAACTTACTTGTGCCTTCAGGACCTGCTCGAGCCCAATCATGCATATACCACTTCCATTTGATGATGGAATGCTGCTGTGCATGGCCCACTTTATGGCTATATGGGTCAGAAAGCACCCAGTTCATGATAGGCAGTTCAGGTCACATGGTGACTTGATGATTCATAGTCAAATATCCAGTTTTCACCAAAGCCCAGTAACAGGCTAAGACCTGTTTCTCAAAAGGAGAATAGTTATCTGCAGAAGATGGCAGGGCCTTGCTCCAAAATCTTGATGCCTCCGCTAACAGCAGAGGCCCCCTTATGGGGGCCTGCCAAAGGCTCCAACAGCATCCCTAACTGCCAATGACACCTCAAGCACCACTGGATATGCTGGGTTATATGGTCCAAGTGGCAGAGCAGCTTGCATAGCAGCCTGGACCTGTTGCAGAGCCTTCTCCTGTTCTGGACCCCACCCAAAACTGACAGCCTTTTGGGTAACTCAATAAATAGGCCAGAGTAACAAGCCCAAATGAGAGATGTGTTGCCTCCAAAATCCTACTAGGCCTACCAGGCATTGTGCCTCTTTGTTGGTTGTAGGAGGGGCCAAATGCAGCAACTTTTCCTTCACCTTAGAAGGAATATCTCAACAGGCCCCATACCACTGGACCCCTGGAAATTTTACTGAGGTGGAAGTTCCCTGAATTTTAATCGGATTTATTTTCCATCCTCTGGCACGCAAATCTCTCACCAATAAGTCCAGTGTGTTTGCTACTTCTTGATCACTGGATCCAATCAGCATAATGTCCTCAATGTAACAAACCAGTGTGATATCTTGCAGAAGGGAAGTGATCAGGGTTTCTCCAAATAGGATTATGACACAAAGACGGACAGTTGATATACCCCTGAGGTAGGAAAATAAAGGTATATTGCTGGCCTTGCCAGCTGAAGGCAAATTGCTTCTGGTGGGACTTACGGACACGAGTGGAGAAAAAGGCATTTGCCAAATCAATGACTGCATACCAAGTACCAGGAGATGTCTTAATTTGCTCAAGCAATGAAACCACATCTGGTACTGCAGTTGCAACTGGAGTCACCACTTGGTTACACTTACAATAATCCACTGTCGTTCTCTAAGATCCATCTGTCTTCTGCACAGGCCAAATAAGAGAGTTGAACAGGGATGTGGTAGGAATCACCAACCCTGCGTCTTTCAAGTGGTGGCACTAATTTCAGCAGTCCCTCCAGGGATGCAATATTGGTTTTGATTTACTATTTTTCTAGGTAGAGTCAGCTCTAATGGTTTCCATTTGGCCTTTCCCACCATTATGACCCTCACCCTACAGTCAGGGAGCCAATGTGGGGGTTCTGCCAGTTGTTAAGTATCTCTATGCCAATTTTGCATTCTGGCACTGGGGAAATGACCACAGGATGAGTCCAGGGACCCAATGGACCCACTGTAAGTCAGACCTGAGCTAAAACTCTATCAATTACCTGACCGCCATAAGCCCCTATTTTAACTGGAGGACCACAATGATGTTTTGGGTCCCCTGGAATCAACGTCCGCTCAGAGCCAGCGTCCAGTAGTCCCTGAAATGTCTGATCATTTCCCTATCCCCAGTGAACAGTTAGCCTGGTAAAAGGCTGGATTTCTCCTTGGGGAAGGATGGGAGAAAGATTCACAGCATAAATTGTCAGTAGTGTAGAGGGGTCCTTCCTCAAGGGGACCCGGCCTCCCCTTCATTCAAGGGGTTCTGGGTCTGTAAACTGGCTCAAGTCTGGAAATTGATTGAGGGACTGTGATTCTCTGCTTTTATAATTCAAATTAGTCTGGAAGTTCTCTGCTTATATAATTAAGTAGGAATGCAGTAGGCTTCCTATCACTTCTAGGAACATCTTAATTAGCTAATGCCAGAGCTCGACACGAGTCAGATTATTCTGATTGCTGCTTTGCCTCTTCTGTCCATTACAGTAGTATGCCCACCTTGCCTTTGACAGCTGAGTGCCACCACTTGGCCCCTGCCACCTCGGGATCCAATTATTCCAATTGTATTTAGATTTTGTAGTTGAGTGACTGCAGTTCCCACTGTTAGATCTGATATACAGAGACAGGCAATTACAGGCTCTTCAAAGATGAAGGTGCTGCCTTCACAAATCTATTTCGCAAAGCATTCGTCAAGGGTACACCTTCTGGACCCTCCCAGCTGGGATGAGTAGGTCTAGAGAGACTAATCCACTCCACCATCCCAATCTCCCTAAGCCTTTGGATCCCTTCCTCTACATTAAACCAAGAGAGATCAGGCATTTCCAGCTCACTCACAGTGGGCCATTTTTAATCCATATTTTAGCTAACCAAGCAAATAAACTATTAGAACCTTTTGTAACTCCCCAAGCTGCAACATTAAATGCAGAGTCCCTAATTAGTGGGCACAAATCAATAAATTCAGGCTGATCCAACTCTATGTTCCTTCCACCATTATCCCACACCCTTAGTATCCATTCCCATGTCTGTTTTCCAGATTTCTGTTTATATACATTAGAAAACTCAAGCAGTTATTTTCGAGTGTAACACACCTCCTCATAGGTCACACTGTCAACCTCACCTCTAGGGGCCTGCCGGGACTTTAGTCCAGTTATAGGTCTAGAAGCAAACAGAGGTGTTGGGGGTGGCTCCTGAGGAGAATCAACATTATCTTGCCTGGCAACTGCCTCAGGGGAGGCCATCAGGGGAGGCCTGTTGCCTCAGGCAGTAAAGGGTGTATCTTCTCAGACAAAGGAGGAAAGGTTGATGACAGCATGGATTGGGGAGGGGATGTTGCCACTACTGGGGGTGGGGAAGCTGTTTCTTCTGGCAAGAAAGGTTCATTGGAGTTTACAAGCTCAGTGTCCCCAGCTTCATCAGGGTCCTCCCACACGTCCCCATTCCAAATTGCAGGGTCCCATTTTTTCCCAATTAATCCCTTCACTTTAACAGTAGACACCTGGCGAGGCTGTGCATACACTTTTCATTGCAGGTCAGCCACTCACATGATAAATCTTGTGTCTGATTTTCCACAATTTCAACTCTTTCTCTACAGGAGATAAGATTCTCACTCAAGGCCATCTTAGCAGATTTGAGGCTCAGTATCTGTTTCTGAAGCTGGGAGTTAGAATCCCTGAGTTCATCATTTTATTTCATCACTTTGTCCAGTGAACTTAGGAGCAACCGACCAACTTCATTATGTTCCTTGATACAGTCAAAGGCATTATGTATAGAGTCACTAAATTCCTTGCCTCTCATGAGCGGTGAATCAGGAGTGTCAAATGTATTTATTTTGCATAACTCTCTATATAGTTCATGCCAAGGACTATCAGTGTTCTCCATGCTATCAGAAGTAGAGTCCTTAGCATTTTTGGATGTAATCACATTAATCAGCCAACTCCAGAAACCTCAAAACCAACGAAAGAACTCCATCCTTAATATGCTGTTCCTCTAGAACCACTCCTGGCACCAAAATCTGTATTAGTCAGGGCTCTCTAGAGGGACGGAACTAATAGGATATATAGACATATATATGTAAATCTTTATATATATGTATATAAATCTTCATATATATAAAGCCATATATAAATCTTCATATATAAATATATAAATCTTCATATATATAAAGATATATATAATATAAAAGATCATATTAACTCACACAATCTCAAGGTCCCATAATAGGCCATCTATAAGCTGAGGAGCAAGGAAGCCAGTCCAAAACCCAAAGCTGAAGAACTTGGAGTCCAATGTTCAAGGGCAAGAAGCATCCAGCACTGGAGAAAGATGTAGGCTGGGAGGCTAAGCCAATCTAGTCTTTTCATGTTTTTCTGCCTGCTTTATATTCCAGCCATGCTGGCAGCTGATTAGATGGTGCCCACCCAGATTAAGGGTGGGTCTGCCTATCCCAGCCCACCGACTCAAATGTTAATCTCCTTTGGCAACACCCTCACAGATACACCCAGGACCAATACTTTGCATCCTTCAATCTAATCAAGTTGATGCTTAGTATTAACCATCACAGCAAATTAGAATGAAATAAAAACTAGCATTAAATTGAAGAAGAGCAAAATCTCCTATTGATAGTATATTGAATTAGTTGTCATGCCACAAACTTTTATTCCTCTAATAACACAGCTTTAAAATACATAATGTGAAAACTAGTATCAAAACAGAAGAAAATTACTTACATAATCATAAGATTCAACATACCTGTCACAAAAGTCCACATTTTAATAAACAGAAAAGATGAATATAAAGGGTTTTAATAAATTTGATGATATAAACCTAAATATATAAAGATACACACAAACACACACATCAAAAGACAATATAATCAATGTACAGCTTACTAGTTGACTATGCATAAGGGCACACACACACACAAAAAAACCCAAGCCCTCAAAAAGAGTCTCAAAAGCATAAAACTGAGATGCATCCATTGAACATGCCTCAATAAAATATAAGGATAGTGTCAAGTAAATCTGTTTCCTTTAGAATCACATCAGATAGGCAAAAATCTAAATGGAAATTTGGGTGAGAATGCAGGGTAATGGACATTTATAAAAACTTCAGGTGGGAATATAAATTCATGATGCCTTTTTACAAAATACTTTGATATTACCTCTCAAAATTTTAAATGTCCATACCCTTTGACTCAACAATTGTACCTCTAGAAATTCCTCTAATATAAAAAACTTATAATCAGAAAACAAACATACAAGATTACACACTAATTATAACAGCAAAAAAGTAACAAACCAAATATCCATTAAAAGAAAACTGGCTAAAAAATTTATAGTACCTCCATTTCATAAAATGTCAAGCACTGACAATGGAAAGAATCTCTAAGACACAGGCTTTTTTTAAGTGTAAAAAATACACATGTTTAGGTGCAAAATGAATAGAAAAGGAAGTGGAAGAGTACACAACAAACGTTTTACTTCTGGAGCGGGATATAATTTTACCTTGTATATGTCTCTTAGTGTTTGAATATTTTATGACTGGTACTACTTGCATAAGAAACGTAATTAATTTTTTCAATGTCTTATTTACTTTCCAGAAAAAGACTAAGATCCTTCCGTTCTTAGGACAAATTTGATCAAACCCATCTGAGAGTACAGGACTGGTACAAACTTCGATTCTGTTACAATAAAAATAACCTGCTGTTTCCTTTTCTGGGAATGATCTTCCATCAGATATGGCTCACCACTTCACTTCCTTCAAGTTACCTGCTTAAATATCACCTTATCTAAGGAATCTTCCCTGACTTTGCAATATAAAATGACAACATCCTACTCCCATCCTACCCCTCGCCAACTACCTTACCTTGCTTAATTTTGCACTAGAGTGATTTACTACCAGTGTCTTAGTGTGCTTATCTTTAAAGTGGGGATGATAACGGTACCTACCACACAGGTTGTTGTTAGGCTTAAATGAGCTTCGAGTTCTTAGATGAGTGCCTGACACATAGTAAGAGACGTAAGAATGGGTTTTGTTTATGGTCTGCCTTCCCCCTATTAGAACAACAATGCTAAGAGGTAGGGGCTGGGGTTTGTTCATTATTGTATCCTGATGCCTGGAAAGTGCTTATTGGTAAATATTCATCACTGTTGAAGTCTGATTTAGTACTGCAGCCATATGTACAGACAGCTTAGATTACAAGATAAAAACAAAAATTTTTGGTAAAAGCAAGCTTTCTGCATATTAACATGAATCATCTGTAATAATTCAACCTATTTTAAACATATAATATTTGGCAGTATTGGCTCCTAGAAGCTTCAAGTAGGGAAATGGTATAGTGGCATTTAATTCATTCATTTCTTAACACCAACATGACAACAAAAGCTAAAACATAATGTGGAAAGAGAAAACAAATGCACAACTTACTTTTCATTCCTGCTTTTGATGCATGGCTGGTAGAGGACCTTGACAGCACTCCAGGCAGAACTAGAATCGGCTTTCAATGTATCTTCCAACAAGGGGAATTTTTTTATATATTTGGAATTTCTCAAAGATTCAATCACCAAACTGTCTGAATTTAAAAGCCACAGCTAAAGATGTGAAGAGAAAGTCCAAGTATAAGAATATTGTCACCTTATCCATATCTTATGACTTTTCAAAAACAAAAAAGAGACTATGAAAATACCAGAAAAAATAAATATGAGAATCATGTACATAATTTTAAAGTTGGGTAGGCCTTTCAAAACATAACACTTGGTAAAGCAACTGACATAAAGTTAAAAAAAAAAAAAAAAAAGGACAACTGACTCAGAGAAAATATGCATAAGTAACAAAGTTATTATCTATAATACACAGAGCTTCAGTAAGGGGGTAAAACAGCCCAAGAGAAATACAGGCAAAGAATATGAACAGAATTAACAGAAGAAATAAATGATAAACATATATTAGAATCTTAATGTAACTAATAAATGTAAAATTTTGTGCCACCATTTTTCATTTACCAGATTGGCAAATATAAAAGGATTGATAACATCTAGTTCAGAAAAGGGGTTTGAAGTGGGCATTCCAATACACTGCTGGTGGGAGAGTGTTTTGGGATTTGGATGCATGTGATTCACTGAGGGAAAACTCACAGGAGAAAGGAAGTGAAGGAAATGGGATAAGGCAGGGGAAAGAGCTAGTTAAGGATATAGAATCATCTGGAGTCTGGTTTCAGCCTGATCCATGGGGGAGTTCTACAGCATGAATCCCACCTACAGAGTTTGTTCTACCTTGAGATAAGAGTCCCTAGCTTTCTGTGCCCCAGGATCAAATCACTGGCAGCGGGCTGACCAAGAAGGGGTGAGTCAGGGAGGTGGGACTGCGGCGGACAGGTAACTTCTGGACAAGGCAACATCTGTCATCTAAAGAGGAAGTCTGTGGAGAAGGGGGCAGCTGTGAGCCATTATCAGCCAACACTGTCAGCAGCTGGGAATGGGTGCATCAACCCAGTATGGGGTCTGGGTGGCACACCAAGAATGCCCACTATAAAAGATAAATTAGTACAACTTTTTTGCAAGGTGATAATTATCTGAGTTTCAAATACACAAATTCTAATAGTATATTACATTAGAAAGACCCATTTCTAAAGAATTACTAAAAGACACAGGCAAAGATTATTTTCATTGCAGTTCAGTCTTATTAGCCATAAAGCAAAATTTCAGTCATTAAAGAGCCAGACCTATATTTAAACTAATAAAAACAATCCTCATGATACATACTGTGAAGCAAGCAGGTTGCAGAAAAACGCTAATCATGTGATACTGTTTTTTTTTTTTTTTTTTACAAATAGACAAACACCTGTGAGTGTACATATATATAGTCGTATATGGAAAGAATAAAAATAATGAAGTACACATATCAGACTGTTAATACTGATTGCTCCCTGAAGAGTATGATATAGCAAGGCAGGAAAGGGAACACTTTATGTTCTTCATGTTTCCTGATTGTGTTTCAAGAATATTTTACTTTTATAAAAAAGAAAAATCTAAATATATGTTAGAAAGTTTCAGAAGTTCCTACTCCCGATTTTCAATTTGAAATCTTACAATAAAAGAAAAAGTAAAACTGATTTTAGAAAACTGTGAGGTATATTTAGTATCAAAATCAGTCAGAAAATATTTTAGGTTTTCATAGAAATTATCTGCAATTAGAAAAGCATAGTGTCCCCATAATGGATGGCCAGCTACAGAGTCACACCTAACAGCAACTTCAGGCCCTTCCCTCCTTTTTGTTACTATGTTTCCCTATTAGCTTTTTAGTTTCATGAAGGCATTTGTGTTCTACCTTGAGCACCTGGAACAGCGTCTTTCATATAAGAAGTGCTCCATACATGTTTACTGGTTGAATAAAATAGTTGTAGAAGCAGAGAAGATACTTGGGTTATGATTCTTGGTTATCCAGATAAATGCTCAAAATTTGCTTCTGCAGGACACTGTTTTTAATAGAGGTAGTGTAATATTAGGCTCTAGTGGTACATGCTGGGATGATTGTTAGCCACAGAGCCTCTTCCTCAAAAATTGCCACTGTTTCTCAAATATCACAGAATCAGAGGCACTTAAAAACAACAGAAGAAGGCCAAGCATGGTGGCTTATGCCTGTAATCCCACTATAATCCCAACAGTTTGGGAAGCCAAAGTGGGAGGATTACCTCAGCCCAGGAGTTCGAGACCAAGCTGGGCAACACAGTGAGACCTCGTCTCCACAAAAAATTAAAAAATTGTCTGGGATGGTGGAGTAGACCTGGAGTCTCAGCTATTCAGAAGGCTAAAGGGAGGATCACTTTAGCCTGGGAAGTCGAGGCTATGGTAGGCCATAATCATGCCACTGCACTCCAGCCTGTGTGATAGAGTAAGACCTTGTCTCAAAAAAACAAAAAACAAACAGGAGCAATAGGACATATTCTAAACATAAGAGTACTAAATAGGAAAAAAAAAAAAAAAAAAAGTGAGACAGAATAGTATTATAGTGACCAAAAAAAAGCCATTACAAACTAAGAGTAAAAAACTTGATTTTGGCCAGGCGTGGTGGCTCATGCCTGTAATCCCAGCATTTTGGGAGGCCAAGGTGGGTGGATCACGAGGTCAGGAGATCGAGACCATCCTGGTTAACATGGTGAAACCTCGTCTCTACTAAAAAAATACAAAAAAATTAGCCGGGCGTGGTGGCAGGTGCCTGTAGTCCCACCTACTTGGGAGGCTGGGGCAGAAGAATGGCGTGAACCCAGGAGGCTGAGCTTGCAGTGAGCTGAGATCACGCCACTGCACTCCAGCCTGAGCAACAGAGTGAGACTCCATCTAAAAAAAAAAAAAAAAAAAAAAAACCCTGATTTTGTGGTATGAGCTTCTAAATAGCAGGAATCAGGATTTTACTCTGTATCCCTACTACCTAGTACATAGAGGCACTTGATCATCTGTTATTCAATTAAAGGAGTTTGATTTATGAATTAAACTGATATTAACTTTTTTATTTTTTTTTTAAGGTGGAGTCTTGCTCTGTCACCCAGGCTTGAGTGCAGCAGCACCATCTTGGCTCAATGCAACCTCCACCTCCCGAGTTCAAGCGATTCTCCTGCCACAGCTTCCTGAGTAGCTGAGACTACAGGCGTGGGCCACCACGTCAGGCTAATTTTTGTATTTTTAGTAGAGATGGGGTTTCCCCATGTTGGCCAGGCTGGTCTCGAACTCCTGACCTCAAGTGATCTACCCGCCTTGGCCTCCCGAAGTGCTGGGATTTCAGGCATAAGCCATGGTGCCCAGCCTGATATTAACATTTTTAATCACTTATTTTCCACACCTGAGAATTAAGAAAAAAGAATGAAAAAACTAAAGAATTCTGAGACCTTGGATTCCTAGGCTACAAAAAGCTGGATAAAATAATTTCTTACCAAGATATACACTTTGTCGTCCTGACCTTGAATCATGAATCTAAAAGTGCTTCTAGCAGAGGAGAGCTGCACCAGACACTGGGCAATCACGCTCTGGACAAACCGAGGCCTGTTTGAACAGAAATCAATTTTTACAATGTGTGTCTCATAGTAACTCTAACCGGCAAGATAAGCAAAAAATACACACAGGGTACCTAAAAGGCAGAGATATCCACATGCCAGACTTTTCTATGTACTGCTCATTCCCTCACAATCTGCACTGATGTGGATTTTAATATATTTTAATGTATTCAGGTTTGCTCCATTCTTCTTAAAACCTATTCTCCAATCCTTGATACACTTTCCACGCCAAACCTAACTATTCACCCCTACTGAATAAAAAAATACCATGTTAGAACAAGTCAATACTCCATTTGTGCTGTAGCAGATTAAACAGAGAATAACTAACTTACAAAAGAAGGCAAGAAATTTCCTTCCAAACATCAGACAGTATTGTCTACATTTTCTTCCATTTGGATCTCCCTAAAGGGTCAGCTCTGAGGTACAGAATCAAAGTATTTACATAAGGATAATTTCAAGGCTATACTCAGATTGCCATAATTTTTGGATACCAACAAATAAACTGGAATAAAGACATATCATGGTTAACTTGTTTGCAAACTAAAGCATCAAAGAAATAAAAACACTAATAGATTTAGTGGCTAAGCACCATGTTTTTAAAACACAGGAGTCATTTGAAACTGACCCATGTTTCAAATTTTAAATAATTCAAATTAAAACCAGAAATTATTCAAAAAACTTATTGGTGACTGGGTGATAAGATTGTAGATATCTGGCACATGGAAATAAGCATAGAAAACTTTCAGAATTAGAAGATTTATAAGAGCACATTTGTCTACAGCACTATATGATCAAAACATTTTTTAAAATCCTCAAATCTTTTATATGTGTGGTTTGGTTCAGCTATCTAAAAGGCTTTCTCTTTCCTTTTCCAAATAAAGAAAGGTATGAATAAAAATGAATTCCCATATGATCAACTGTACTTCCTTTTTCCTACATTTGGAATTACAAATATATACCATGGAATACTACTTAGCCACAAAAAGGAATGAAATAATGGCATTCACAGCATCCTGGATGTAACTGGAGACTATTATTCTAAGTGAAGTAACTCAGGAATGGAAAACCAAACATCGTACGTTCTCCTTCACAAGTGGGAACTAAGCTATGAGGATGCAAAGGCATAAGAATAATACAATGGACTTTGAGGACTTGGAGAAAAGGCAGGGGGAGGGGTAAGAGATAAAAGACTACACATTGAGTACAGTGAACACTGCTTGTGTGATGGGTGCACCCGAATCTCAGGAATCATCACTATTCATGTAAGCAAACATCATCTGTTCCCAAAAACCTATTAAAATAAAAAATAAATTCAAAACCAACAAATAAAAAATAAAAAAATAAATAAAGGTCTGAATGGGGAAAAAAATAAATTACAAATAAATAAATGTAATTTGCTATTTGTACCTTGGTATGATAGGAAAACTCCTCTCAGATGACTGAATAATTATCTCTGTCATATAAAACTTGGTGGTTTCTAGAAACAAAAAAGAAAATTAAGACTCTCCTCAATACACTAATAATTTTATTGTGGGCATGTTGACTCCAAATTAGGATATCCCAAACTAAATATTAAATATACTGGTAAAATTAATATTCTGTAAACATTTTCCCAAAACTACTTAGTTTCAGAAGACAAAGCATTGGTCAGTACAAGGAGATAGTTCTGAAGCTTCTGTGTCTTTTTAGAAAATAATGCCCAGAGACTCTGCTCACATATACGGAAGATTATAAAAGTTAGTCACATCACAGGCATAGTGCACTTAGATAGAAATTAGTCACTGAGTTTCCTCAATTCTACAGAATAGCTACAAACCTGTAAGTCAATGAAAAAGACTTCTGGTTTGTTTTTGGTTGTGATGTACTATTTTCCCAGATAAAGGCAGTTCTAATGGCTTCCACTTGGTCTTTTCTACTATAATAGCCTCAATACACATGCTGGGGAACTAACGGGATTCTGTCAGCTGCTAAGTGTGTTAATTTGAGTTAAGCACTCTGGAATTCGGGAATAATCACAGGAAGCATTCAGGGATCCACTGGACCCACTGTGAGATGGACCTGAGTTAAAACTCTATTGATCACCTGACCCCATCCCCTACTCTAATTGGAAGGCCACAGTGATGTTTTGGGTCTTCTAGAATTGGTGTTCATTTAGAACCAGTGTCCAGCAGTCCCTAAAAGGTGTGATTATTTCCTTTTCCCCAGTGCACATGGGGAACTGTTACCCTGAGAAAGGCTATGGTTCCCTTTGTGGAAGCCTGGGAAAAAGATTCACAGTATAAATTTCAGGTAGCATAGTCTTTCGTTGAGGGCACCTGCCCTCTCCTTCATTCAAGGGGTCCTGGGTCTACAAAGGCTCAAGTGTGAGAATTGATTAAGGGGCCAGGACTCTCTGTTTTTATGATTCAAGCTTGACTTTTATTCACTTGACATAGAACTTTCTGCTTGTACAAATCAAGTAACATTTTAGCAGGCTTGCTATCTATTTCACTTCTAGACAACACCATGATCAACTAGCAAACATCATATAACTGAATAACTCAGATTATTCCAATTGCTGCCTTGACTTTCTGTCCATTACACTAACCACACCTACCTTGCCTTTGATGTTTGAGTGCTCCTACCTGAAAAGGGGTTTTTAATCATAGCATCCCAAAACATAGATGCGGTGAACCTCACATTAGAATCTACCCAGAATCTCAATGACTCTATTGATGTACAATTCTCACTAAATCTGGTTATCTGATTGCTTACAGAAAAATTTAAATAGATATTTAATAGACATAAATGTAAACACAACCATCTTGGAGTTCTGAAAAAATCTAAGAAAAAGTTTAATCTCACTAACAATGAAGAAAATGTACATCAGAATAAGATTTTTTTTGCATCAAACAAAATATTTTAAAATGATAAGGTGTAGTGCTGGATACGCTTATTTACATAGATGGATATGCTTATTCACACACTGCTGTGAGAACTGAAAATGACAGACTTCTGGAAAGCCACTTGGCAAAGGCCTTAAAATTGTATATGTAGGGCTGGGTGCGGTGACTCACGCCTGTAATCCCAGCACTTTGGGAGGCCGAGGTGGGCAGATACCTGGGGTCAGGCGTTTGAGACCAGCCTGGCCAACATGGTGAAACCCTGTCTCTACTAAAAATACAAAAATTAGCTGGGCACAGTGACTCCCGCCTGTAGTCCCAGCTACTCGGGAGGATGAGGCAGGAGAATTGCTCGAAACCAGGAGGTGGATGTTGCAGTGAGCCGAGATCATGCCACTGCACTCCAGCCTGGGTGACAGAACGTGACTCCGTCTTAAAAAAAAAAAAAAAAAATTGTGTATGTATTGTGACACCATAATTAAACATATAAGAATTTATTTCAAAAAATACTGGTATATGAAAACACTTATCTATAGTGATACTCATAATATCAATAGGAAAATACTGAAAACAAATGTCTAAAAATTGAGGATGGGTTAAATAAATATTCAGGTAACGTAATTGCATGCATGTTTCAAATTTTAAATAGGTCAAATTCAAACCAGAAATAATTAAAAATGAGGCTGTCATTAAAAATGGTGGTGTTGCCCAGGTATGGTGGCTCACACTTAATCCCAGCACTTTGGAAGGTGAAGGCAGGAGGATCACTTCAAGCCCAGGAGTTTGAGACCATCCTGGACAACAAAGCGACAGCCTGTCTCTACAAAAAATTCTTTTAAAAATTAGCCAGGCAGAGTGGCATGTGCCTGTAGTTCCAGCTACTTGGGAGGCTGAGGCTAAAAGGGGCCAAGGTACAGCTCGGGCCCCAGCTTCAGAGGGTACAAGCCTCAAGCCTTGGCAACTTCCTTGTGGTGACAAGCCTGTGGGTGCACAGGAGTCAAGAGTTGAGGTTTGGGAACCTCCGCCAAGATTTCTGAGACTGTATGGAAACGCCTGGATGTCCAGGCAGAGGTGTGCTGCAGGGCCGCAGCTCTCATGGAGAACCTCTGTTAGGGCAGTGCAGAAGGGAAAGGTGGGGTGGGAGCTCCCATGTAGAGTCCCCACTGTGGCACTGCCTGGTGGAGCTGTGAGAAGAGGGCCACGATCCTCCAGACCCCAGAATGATAGATCCATAGACAGCTTACACTGTATGCCTAGAAAAGCCACAGTACCTCAACACCAGCCCATGAAAGAAGCTGGGTGGGGCCGTACCTGGCAAAACCACAGGGCCAGAGCTGTTCAAGGCCATGGGAGCCCACCTCTTGCATCAGCATGACCTGGATGTGAGACATGAAGTCAAAAGAGATCTTTTTGGAGCTTTAAGGTTTGACTGCTTTGCTGGATTTCGGACTTGCATGGGGCCTTTAGCCCTTTGATTTGGCCAATGTCTCCCATTTGGAATGGGTGTATTTACCCAATGCCTGTACCCCCATTGTATCTAGGAAGTACCTAACTTGTTTTTGATTTTACAGTCTCATAGGCGGAAGGGACTTGCCTTGTCTCCGATGAGACTTTGGACTTGAACTTTTCAGTTAATGCTGAAACGAGTTAAGACTTTGGGGGATTGTTGGGAAGGCTTGGTTTTGAAATGTGAGCACATGAGATTTGGGAGGAGCCAGGGACAGAATGATACAGTTTGGCTGTGTCCCCACCCAAATCTCATCTTGAATTGTTGCTCCCATAATCCCCAGGTGTCATGGGAGGGACCTGGTGGGAATTAACTGAATCATGGGGGTGGGGTTTTCCTGTCCTGTTCTTGTGATAGTGAATAAGTCTCACAAGACCTGATGGTTTTATAAAGGGCAGTTCCCCTGCATACGCTCTGTTGCCTAATGCCATGTAAGACGTGTCTTTGTCCCCCTTCACCTTTTGTCATGATTGTGAGGCCTCCCCAGCCATGTGATACTGTGAGTCCATTAAACCCTTTTCTTTATAATTACCCAGTCTTGGGTATGTGTTTATTAACAGCATGAGAACAGACTAATACAGTTTCATTGTCTCATGGTTCTCCAGGCTGTACAAGCAAGCTTCCAGCATTTGCTTGGCTTCTGGTAAGGACCTTGGGAACCTGACAATCACGGTGGAAGGCAAAGAAGGAGCAAGGTGTCTCACATGGTGAAAGCAGGGATGAGAGAGAGAGGGGAGAGGTGCCACACACTTTTAAAAAAACAGATCTCATAGGCATTCACTCACGATCATGAGGACAGCACCAAGACATTCATGAAGGATCTGCCCCCTGACGCAAACACCTCCCACCATACTCTACCTCAAAAATTGGGGATTACATTTTATTATTATAAATTGGGGATTATATTTTATTATTATTTTATTATTTTATGAGATTTAAAGGAGACAAACATCAGAACTATATCACTGATATGGTTTGGATCTGCATCCCCACCCAAATCTCCTGCTGAATTGTAATCCCTAATGTTGGAGGTGGGACCCAGTGGGAGGTGACTGGATTATGGCAGTGGGTCCTTAATGAATGGTTTAGCACCATCCCCTTGGTGCTGTACTTGTGATGGTTGAGTGAGTGACTTCTTACAAGATCTACTAGTTTAAAAGTGTGTAGCACCTCCCCTCATTTTCTCTTGCTACTGCTTCCACTATTTGAGATGCCTCACTCCTCCTCTATTTTGTGCCATGATTGTAAGTTTTCTAAGTCCTCCCCAAAACCAGAAGCTGCTATGCTTCCTGTATAGCCTGCAGTACCATATGCCAATTAAACCTCTATTTTCTTTATAAATTACCCAGTCTTGGGTATTTCTTTATAGCAATGTGAGAACGGACTAATACAATCACTTTGCTTCCAAAATATCCTCCTTAAAATTTCTACTTTCTCCACCACCTACCCTAAACCAAACCCACCATGTATAGACAGTAAATCTGTGGGCTTTTCCTGCCTAAGTTGGGAAGATATAAGGTGACTAGGTCCGTCTGCCTCCCCAGGCAAAACAAAATTACAAACTTACTATTCTTTCCCAATACAGTAGCAGTTTTCCACTACTTAAATAGTTCTCAAATTGTTACTTCACTTTTGTTCATTTTCTAGTGCCCTAATATGGTTATTAATTTTTAAAATTGTCCAGTTTTGTACATGTTTTCTACAGAATAAAATTGCCCATTCTCTTCATGACACTATTTTGGGAAGTGGAATCCTAGTGATTTACTTTTAGAACAGATGTGGATATAGATCTCTTTTACCACCCCACACACAAACTCACATATACTGACCTTCTAATATACTTTTGTATCACACTACAATGTTTAGTTAAGTGAATATTCAGTGTTTACATTATTATTACTGTAATACTACCATGGAGATGTTTCTTTTCTTGTTCAACCTTTTTTCTTCTTCCTGCAGTGAATAACTGCTTCAATCACCTTTTAGCTAATTCTTTCCATATAATGAAATGGTTTGTCTCGAGATTAGCTGTCACATGTTGATATGGTTTGGCTCTGTGTCCCCACCCAAATCTCATGTCAAGTTGTAATCCCCATGTGTTAAAGTTGGGGCCTGGTGGGAAGTGATTGGATCATGGGGGTGGTCTCTAATGGTTTAGCACCATCTCCCCCGTCTCATGATAGAGGTATCACAAGATCTGAGGTTTAAAAGTGTGTGGCAGTTCCCTGCTCTCTCTCTCTTGCCCCCTTATGAAGAAGGTGCTTGCTTCTTCTTTGCCTTCTGCCATCACTGTAAGTTTCCTGAAGCCCTCCCAGCCATCTAGAACTGTGAGACAATTAAACCTCTTTTTTTTACGAATTACCCAGTCTCAAGTAGTTCTTTACAGCAGTGTGAAAATGGACTAATACCCATCAAACAAATCAAATAATTTATCAATTCCACTTTATAACTAAAAAAAAGAAAAACAAATCAGCCAGGTCTGTTGGCTCATGCCTGTAATCCCAGCACTTGGAAGGCTGAGGCAGGAGGATCACTTGAGTCCTGGAGTTTAAGATCAGCCTGGGCAACATATGGAGACCCCTCTTCTACAAAAAATTAAAAATTAGTCAGACATGGTGGTATGCACCTGTGGTCCCGGCTACTTGGGAGGCTGAGATGGGAGGATCACTTGAGCCCGGGAGGTTGAGGCTGCCATGAGCCATGATCACACCACTGCACTCCAGCCTGGGCAACAGAGTGAGACTATGTCTCAAAAAAAAAAAAAAAATCTTTATTGCAATCTTCTCTCCCATTTGCTTCAATCTAGGCTGCTATCCTGTAGGCCTGCTGCCCACTCCTTACCCTGGGACTTCCTTATCCTGCTCTCCTTTATTGTACACCTTGTTACCCAATTCCATGTCATCTCTTCCTAGATTGAATCCCTAGTTTCGGTGATTTATATTTTATGGTGAATTACTAAGAAAAACCTTTGAGAATTGTGTTTTGAGACTTTGTTATTTGCAAAATGGCTTTTATTATTTTCATATTTGACTGATAGCTTGACTGCGTATAGAATTCTGGGCTGAAATCTTTTTCCTTTCAAATTATGAAGGCACTGCTTCACTGCCTCCTAGCTTTCAGCTCTGCTGTTAAGAAGTTCAATGCTATTCTAATTCTTAATCTGTCTTATATTAACTGCCTTTTTCCCTCTGCAAACTTCATCCTTGGTGTTCTGCAATTATTCACTGTTGTGGCCTGAAGTGGCTTCCTTGCTATTCCTCTATTAATTACAGTGGGTACTTAGCGGTCCCTTTCAGTCAAGAAACTGAAGTCCTAGCTCTGCAAAATAGACTTGTATTTTTGGTATTTTTGTTATTGGATAATTTCCTACATTCTGTTGTCTCTATTCTCTCTTTCTAGAATTTCTATAAGATAGATGTTGGTTGTCCTGAAAGGCTCAATTCACTTATTCATTCAACAAATACCTGCTGGGTACTCACTATGTGCCAGACGTTACACTAAGTGCTGAGATTACAGGGATAGACAAGATAGACAATGTCTCTACCTTCAGGAAACTTAACTGATTACAAACATTTTTTGTACTTCTTTTTTTTTTTTTTTTTTTTGAGATGGAGTCTTGCCCTGTTGCTCAGGCTGGAGCGCAGTGGCACGATCTTAGCTCACTGCCATCTTCGCCTACCTGATTCAAGCGATTCTCCTGCCTCAGCCTCCCCAGTAGCTGGGATTACAGGTCCATGTCACCATGTCTGGCTAATTTTTGTATTTTTGGTAGAGACAGGGTTTCACCATGTTGGCCAGGCTGGTCTTGAGCTCCTGACCTCAGGTCATCTGCCCATCTCGGCTTCCCAAAGTGCTGGGATTACAGGTGTGAGCCTCCGTGCCCGGCCTCTTCTTTAATTTTCAATCTCTGTCTTTTGGTTTTAATTTCTGGCCTAATTCTTTACTTTTATCTTCCAATTCTTTGATTTTTTTTTTTGTGAAGCTATTACATTTTTAAATTCCACATTCTCTGAATTATGGAAGCAATATTAGTTTATTTCTTCAAGGGCATTTTTTTTTTAAAGATTTTCTTCTGCTGTATACATAATGTGTTTCTTCTCAGTGCTTTTAATTTGCTTGCTTAATCATTTATTTTCCTTGTTTTCTTTTTTGTTGATTTCCTCAAATATTTGGTGATTCTCGACAATTCATTTCAATTTTAGTGTAAGGCAGTGAAATGCTGAAACTTCTTGGGTATGGATACAAGGTTTGTTGACTGTAGGATGAGTGAATATAAGCTTTTTTTTTTTTTTTTAAGAGATGGAGTCTCCCTATGTTCTCCAGGCTGAAGTGCAGTGGCTTATTCATAGGTGCAATATTAGTGCACTACAGCCACGAATCCCTGGGCTCAAGTGACCCTCCTGCCTCAGCCTCCCAAGTAGCTGGGACTATAGGCATGCACCACTGTGCTCAGTTTAACCTCATTTTTGTTGAACAACGACACAACCTCATTTTTGGTTGAATGTCCCCAAAGAATCAGTGTCTGCAAGTCTTTTCTCTAGTTGGTATTCTTCCATTATTCAAAAAAAAAGGGTGTGGGGGAGGTCTTCCAATCTCCAACCTTGAGGATTACAGAAGCAAGTTGAAAATGAAGTGGGAAACCTAGAAGTCTAGTAGCTCTATATATACACTTTGAACCAATCATCCTGCTTCCAGCTCCTTGCCGCAGACTGCCTTCCCTGTCACCTGCTGCCTCCAAATTCTGACCTGTTTTGGGGCTCTACAGAGATTATTGGCCCACTCCTTATCCAAATGACCTACAGACACCGAAGCTGCAGCTCCCTGCAGGCTGCCAAGTGTGTTCCAAAAAAGTTTGTTTACATCTCTTGTTTATGTCATTGTCATCTCTTCTCCATTTCTCTTTGCCTTTGTAGATATACATCTTTTCATTCCTTAACTGACATTTTAACAGGACTTCAGGGAGAAAATAATTTAAAAATCAATTCACCTTATTTAACCAGAAGGCTTAACTTTTTCTAAGGTGTTGTTTCAGTGTCTTGCTTTCATTTTCCAAAAATGACGTTAAGGATGGTATCCTTTACTAACTCATTTTTCCTTTCTGGCTCACTGTGAACAAGTAACTACTTACAAGATTTTGACGATTAAACAAACAAATAAACAAAAAAAACCATCACCTGCCTTCCCTCAAGTACAATTGCTTCATGTAAATCACATCTTCTAACTAATTGTATTAAAAGTAATTATTCATCATCCACAAGCTAACACAGCATGTTGTAGTTCTCTAGACACTATAAACCATATCTTTAAACAGCAATGCGTTTTAATTATCAGGATTTTCATTATTATATTTTAAAGTAGTATAACAGAGTTTACATAAAATATAATCAATGCTACTGGGAAACAAAAAGAATAAGGGACAAAGTACAAAATTCAGAATGTTCTTTCTTCCATTTCAACAGGTCCTCTCCCATCCCCAGCCCCAAAATACAGCCCCAAGCCAGATGGCAGCCAAGAAAAACAACTTCTCCATCTCTGGGCACCAACTCTTCTGACTGAGGAGTTGTATTAAGAAAAAATCTCTGTTTTGTGAGTTACCAGGAAGGTAAAATTAAAAAAAAAAAAGAAAGAAGGAAAGAAAGAGAGAAAAAAGCTCCAATTTTCTTAAAATAGGCCCAAGAACAAACTTTATACTATTGCTTCATATCTACAAAGAGGCTATGAAACACTGAAAATGACTCAACTTCTTAATACTTAAAATTCAATACTCTGTACTTATGAAGGTCAAAATATACAAACTTCTTGGTATATTGGATGATATGTTAGTTGGGGTCTATTTTGAAAAGCACCAATTCCACAACATATATTAATCATCTATCTTTCCTATATACTTACTATAAAATATCATTCTGGCTTTTAAACAAGAAGCCAATCATTTTGGCTTCTTGTTATGAAATTCTTACCTGATGACACGGTCTCTCCCAACATTACCTTGCAACGCTTACAAATTACTTTGGTATTTGCCTTTGGTTCCTGTAGAACAGAAAAATGTCATTTAAATGTCATTCAGCTTTTCTTAAAAGGAATATATAATTTTAACATAGTCCCCAGAGTATACATTGAACTTTACATTTTATTCTGCCCTCTACTAAATACTGGGAATACATTTAGCTTATATGCATAATTCACATGCACAGAGATAATTTTTCAAGTCTTAAGAAACAATAAAGCACAGATTCACTGTTCCAAAACTAGCCACTTCTTGATAGTCCAAAAGTTGCCAAATAATTTGAATAAGTAGTACCTTACATTTCTAAAAAGCACTTCCAAATAGCCTTATAACTTAGAACAGGCAGATGGTGGGCAATAAAGACAGGGTTGATGAGTTGCCTCAACTCATGTGTATAGAACACAGAAGAATCAGAACTTGAACTCACACTATTTTGACTCCTAGTCCAGTGTAATTTATGTAAAAGTAACCTATAACCCTTAACTACAATAAATGAAAAGTTAAAAATATCTAGTCTGTTCATATACTTCCATTTTTTCCACTTAGGATCGGCACTGTAACTGGAAAGACAGGTAGTGCTCTGGGACAATTCCTGAAACAAACCTAACCTTCAAAAATCCAAATTCACTATTTGAGATACAGATTAAAATAGCTAGCATTTGCCTAATCAATAAACAAAGAATATGCCTTTTTGCATCCATAGTTAATACCTTTGTTAAAACCATCATTCCTCTCGTCCAGATATACTGTAACAAGGCAGAAGCCATATACAGTGGGCAGGGAAAAGGAGGTTCTGCAACTCTGGATACTCCAGGGTACCTTTTCTGGAAAACCACAGAACAGGTGTAGGCTGAAGTAAAGAAGGACAGTGACTTCTGATGTGGGATAATATGTGTATTTAATCAAAGGAAAAAATTTTTCACTTCACTGATTAATATACATTTAAGTATTTTTTCCTTGGCATAAATAATTTCCTGAAAAATTGCATAAAAAGTTCCATGGAACTCAGTTTAAATGTAACTGACAGAGCTGATGTTTGAATCTGGGTCTCTCTGATGCTAAAGCTTCTGAACACTATGCTAAGTGTTTTCCAAACAACAGCTCATGCGCCCCATTAGTGGGAACAAATTCATGGAACCAATTCAGTGGATTACTGTGTTTTGTTTTTTTTGTTTTGTTTTATTTTGTTTTGTTTTGAGACGGAGTCTTGCTCCATTGCCCAGGCTGGAGTGCAGTGGCGTGACCTCGGCTCACTGCAACCTCCACCTCCCGGGTTCAAGCAATTCTCTGCCTCAGCCTTCCTAGTAGCTGCGATTACAGGCACCTGCCACCATGCCCGGCTAATTTTTGTAGTTTTAGTAGAGATGGTTTCACCATCTTGGCCAGGCTGGTCTTGAACTCCTGACCTCGTGATCCACCCACCTTGGCCTCCCTAAGTGCTGGGATTATAGGCGTGAGTCACCACACCAGGCCTACTGTGTTTTTAAAAAATGAAATACAATAGAACAGAAAATATGACAGTGCTTCAAACACTGAGTAAGTACTGCTTCAAGAAACTTTTATTTGAGGTGTGTTTGTGTATGTGTGCATGAGTGTGTGTGTGTGTTATCAGATCTTGATGTAAAAAAATATATTCAATGCTGGGAGCCATGGCTCATGCCTGTAATCCCAGCACTTTGGGAGGCCAAGGCAGGCGGATCATGAGGTCAGGAGTTTGAGACCAGCCTGACCAACATGGTGAAATCCCCATCTCTACTAAAAATATAAAAATTAGCTGGGCATGGTGGTGCGCGCTTGTAATCCCAGCTACTCAGGAGGCTGAGGCAGGAGAATCACAGGAACCCGGGAGGGGAAGGTTGCAGTGAGCCGAGATTGTGCCACTGCACTCCAGCCTGGGCAACAGAGCAAGACTCACTCTCTCTCTCTCTCTCTCTCTCTCTCTCTCTCTCTCTATATATATATATATATATGTATGTATATATATTCAATTAGAGGTCAAAGTCAAGAGCAACAGCACAATTCATATTGGGGTCTTTCTCTATGGCCTATTCTTTCCCCCAGCCTCAAACACATGCAACAGTAAAAAAATCCGTAAATGCCTACAGCTCTTCTATTTAAAAACTTCTGAGATGAATCCCTTCATACACTGAATTAACCTTCAGTAACATAAACACTTATTCCATTTTTTCCTGGTTTAGCTGCAGTATTTGGACAGATTCTATAGCCTTCCTCAAAAGTCTCTGCTGAGGAAACAAAAGCACACATGAACTTCATAAGTCAGTTCAGTACTGGCTCATACTTTTATCCAGGCACACTCCCAAAGTGGGCCCCACAGTGTGCCATCTCTGGCCATTGCACTGACATCCTTATCAGGCACATCACAAATGGCAGGTCTCAGAGCCTGACCCAGGTGGGAAACTGGATGGGGTCATTCCCATGAGAGGTAAGAGACAGACACAGAAACCTAGGAAGGTGCCAATTTATTCAGGTTCAGGAAGAACAGAACTCAGAAAGCCAGTATGGTCTACAAAGGGTGCCATTCTGGCAGTTTAATGCTTTCTTACAGTAAAACATACCTGTATGGCTCCAAGTTGATATTAAAAATATTTTTTAAAGAGTACTATTTTGTACAAGTTAAATCTGATCACACTCATTAAATGTTACCAAAAACTAAGGGCTTTATTAAAAACTAATATTGGTATTGTAATAGCAATGCTTGAAAAGAAAGAATTTTTCTATTTGAAGCAGAAAATTTTTTTTCAAGTGCTCTGATATGTACTTCCTTTGTAATTGCTATCACAGAACATCTCACTTTGTCTTTCAAGGGGGCAGGAGAAGTGTTTTTTGTTTGCTTGTTTTTAAAATAAGATTCTACCCTTATCAGACATGGGTAATCAGGATTTAAACATCCGATCAACAATAACCAAATTACCTCAATCACATGTGTAGCTCTTGATTCAAACAAACCTATGCTAGAAGATTCTTTTAAGACAATTGATAAAATCTGTATATGGCCTGGTATTGTATCATCAAGGAATAATTGTTAATTTTATCAGGTGTGATAACGGTGTGGCGACATTTTTAAAATTCCTATTTTTAGACGTAGGGATAAAATGACAAGACTGTTTTAAAGCACTTCAGGAAAAAAAAGAGCAGATGAAGCATACTTAATGAATCCATATTGAAATTCATAATACTATTTTTTTATACTTGTGAATACTTACAGAGTTTGACAACACATTTTTCTAAGAAAACAAAAAAGACACACTTACGGATTTAACAAAACAAATTGCCAAAATCAACTAATTATTACTAAGTACTCCAAGAAAGAAAAAAAGTAAAGATGTTAGTCATCCTTGCTAGCAGTAATATTAATGTAATCAAAGATCAATTTTATTTGCTCTTTAAAAAAGAATGAAGCCTTGAATAATATCTTGAATCTTATAAAAGGATGAAATGCCATCTTTATCATCCCATTATTATATAGTTTTTTTTTTAGACGGTGTCTCGTTCTGTCACCAGGCTGGAGTTCAGTGGTGCAATCTTGGCTCACTGCAACCTCTGCCTCCCGGGTTCAAACGATTCTCCTGCCTCAGCCTCCTGAGTAGCTGGGACTACAGGCCCCCGCCACCACGCCCGGCTAATTTTTTGTGGTTTAGGAGAGATGGGGTTTCACCATGTTGGCCAGGATGGTCTCAATCTCCTGACCTCATGATCCACCCACCTCAACCTCCCAAAGTGCTGGGATTACAGGCATGAGCCACCGCGCCCGGCCCAAGATGCAAAATTTGTATTATGTGGGTAGGCACAAAATAGCACAAGAGAGATGATAAATAAATACACCAATAGGGAAATCTTCAGCAGGTATCTTTTAAAAATAAGTAGATACTGCTGCAACAACAAAGCCTCCAATAAAGTATTATAAACTCTAAAAGGCTATGGAAGAAAAGAAATAGCGTTGGGCTTCATGTTTGTTTGTGCTGTTTTTAAAAGCAGATCTTTTTAATTAAACATATTATAACACATAAATTTCGTTTAAAGAGATTCTCTGCTTTGTAATGCATTTTTCTTCACCTATCCTTCAAGGAAATAATAAGGCAAGTTGTGTAATGAAGCAGCCTAGCAGTGTGGGAACTCTACAGAGCAAACCTCAAAGACAGACATTGTTGTGGACTAATTAAGTCAATGTATCTGAGACACCGCAGGGCTGCTCAGAGAGGTGGATTAGCCTCGTGTCCTCCCTTTCATTTTCCCTTTGTGTTGTTTCAATTTCTAAGGACCCTTGATATTGTCTCATCAAAAAAATGTTGCCCAAGAGATACCATTAGGATGCTTTGTTACTATGTGACATTTCAAAACCCTGCTAGATGGCTAGACTGGGTGATAGGAGAAATAGGTTTTCAATAGCACAGAACAGCCTTGTTCCCACAGGAGCCTTGAGAGCGCTGTTTACGCAGTCCCTCCAAATTTATGTTTCTATTTTGGTCACAGGCACACTCTTTGGACTGCTACAATATACAAAATTAAAGAGAGACTTTCATCTAGGCTAACTTGAAGAAAATCTTTTCAACAGCAGCTTGTCATGACAGTACAGAATTTCCCACAGTCTCCTTGATACTAAAACTGTAATGTCTAAAAATATGATGGGTCTTTCTTTAATGGATAAGATAGCTGTTTACTATGAAGAGAAATTCTTGTAAATGGCATCACATAACTGATAAAGATGTAAATGTGAAGAATATATTTCAGCACAGAGCGCTGAGTTTATTTAAAAGGGAAACATGGTTTCTCTCATTTAATCTTTCTCTACTACTTTTCTGCTCACAACTTCCAAATATTTTTGAAATGTATAGCTTAATCATAAAGATGAAATTTAAAACACATATAAAGTATTAGCATATATTTAGATTAAAATACAAATTTAATTAATCATATTAAATACAACAAATGTATATTAACTTACTATTTATCTTTTAAAATATAAAATGTAAAGTACTACATTTCACCAAAGTGAACCTTATTTAGATAAAGGGATTTCTGTTTATGGTGTAAAATGAGGCACTTAAATAATTTTATCTGACAACAACTTAACCTCCACATTTGACGAATTTCCTTCATTTCCCTCAGAATAGTTCTATAAACTAATTTACAACCTAAGAGCTGCCTACCTACTGCATATTTCCTGCAGTCGCTCAGTTCTTATTACAAAAATTAAATGAGTTCTGAATGAAATTTAAAATACAATGTTTTTGTTCCCACCAATAATCAGATGTTAAAATGATTCTCTGGGAATGATTTTCTTTACTTTTTAAATAATATCTGTATTGACTGGCCATCAGTGGAATGATTTCTCACATGGGCCAAGCCAATGCCATTGATTTTCTTTTAAAATAAAGTAAAACACTTGTTCTCTGTAGCGAGAGAAAACTGCCTTCTTCCCAAAGCAACTTATGCAGCAAGAGCCACCTGACCTCACACTGTCAAGCACCAACTCAGACCCTGCAACACAAGCTTTATCTCCATTCCTGGGCTCCTCCATTCCTCTTTTTACTTGATGACATCTCCATTTATGACTTCAGCAGAAGTCTAGACCATGGGCAGAAATAGTAAAATACCTCAGCCTAATAGTATAATAGATATCCTGGAGCAAGAGAACACTTTTAACTTAAATCAGACTATTTAGGATAAAATGCACACAAATTATGCAATATTGTCCTAAGAACAAGAAAGCAGGGCATTTTGTTTGTAAAATGGTAGCACTCGCAATTCTATGCCTGCAGAGGTCTTCCTCTCCTTATTCTTCCAGGCCCTTGTGGCTGTTTTAGTTTAAAGCCATATGCTCTTCCTGTTTTGATAAAGCAGCGATAGCGATGACAGTTGAAAATAATGAATTTTGGCCTTTACAGCAGTCTATGTAACAAGCCCTTAATTAGGAAAAGATTGAAGAAGCCAGTATCTAAGACAGCCTCTAAATTACCATTTATTTTGAAATGATATTTTACCAATTTACAATGGTTGTCAGAAGAAACACAGCACATCTCCACTGGGGATAGTTCAGGTCTTTGCTGCCACAAACTGGTTCTTAAATTCACCAAGAAGAAAGAGTCTCCAATAAAACAGTCATTCTCTTGCGGATGAAGTGGTTTATTAGCAAAGGGGTCAGGATGACAACACCATTCTCCAACTAGAGCTCCCCAGTTCTCACTCGGCAGTGGGAGCACCCTGAGGAGCTTCCTAGTGGAAAGAGGAAAAATCATTTTTCACAGAACAAAATGGAACTAACATTCTCTTAATTAAATGAGCATAAAAGATGAAAGAAACTCATTAACCACAAGGCTTGCAATGCTAATTTTTTCCCCAATTATAAAAGTAATATATACTCACTACAGCTAATTTTGAAAATGCAAGGAGGTACAAACAAGGAAAAATCAACCTTTATCTCACTACCCAGAGATAAGTAACTAAACATGACAATGTATTTCTTTGCCATCCGTTCAAAAGATATATCTGTACATATTGCACGAAGTTTAAGAATGGTGAATAAACACACTATATCTTGCTTTTGTTGTTTTATTTAGATGAATCCTAATTAGTCCACAATATTCTATTCCATAAGTACATCAAAACTTTTGAGATCATTCCCTCAACTGTTAGATATTTAGGTTTTGAGTTTTTCATTGTCAATAACTCTGTGATGAATGTTCCTGTTAGAATATTTATGAACATATCTATTTTCCTTGGAAAGAATCTTATATAAGTGTGAGATGATAAGCACAAACTATATGCATATTTTAAAAACCAACACCTATTTGGTGAATTTCTTTCCAGAAAGGCTGTGCCAATCTATAATTCTTCCACTCACCCTTTTCATAAATGAATACTATCATTTTTCCATTTCTGCATTAGTAATAGGTGAAAGTATTTTCAATGCTGCTTTAATTGGCAACTCTTAAATTACTGGTGAGATTCACCTAGTTTTTCTACTTATAGTCTACTGTGTTTCTTCTGTGAATTGTGATTAGTGACTATTTTCCAGGGTGGTATTACTATGTTCTTATTAATTTGTAAAAATGTGTTTGATATTAAGAGTATTAGCCTTATGCTTCTTAACCTGTTACAAATTTTTTTGGTGTTACTGCCTTTTATTTTGGTTTACGTGTCTTAATGGTCAGATCACCTAACAACTTTCTTCTATAATTTCTTCTATTACTATATTTTAGTAAACTTTTCATTTTGGAATAATTTTAGATTTACAGAAAACTTACAAAGGTAGTATATTAGTTCCCATATACACTTCACCCAGATGGCCCTAAAGTTACTATTTTATGATACCATGGTAGATTTGTCAAAATTACACACTTTGAATTTCACCTGTTTTTCCACTAATATCCTTTTTTTCTGTTCCAAGATCTAATTCATAATAATACTTTGCATTTAGTCATCATGTCTTCCTAGTCTCGTCTGGTCTACAATATTTTCTCAATATTTCCTTATTTTTCAGAAACTTGAGATTTTTGCAAAGATCAGGTATTTTACAGAATATTCTTCAATCTGAGTTAGTCTAATATCGTCTCAAGATTAGGCTGGTGGTATGGATTTGGGGCAAGAATCTCATAGAAGTGAAATGTACCCTTCTCATCACATCATATCAGAGAATATATCATATCAACACAACTTAGTGATGCTAATCTTGATAACTTCGTTAAGGTGATATCTGCTAAGTTGCTCCTTCTAACAAAACACAAATACTAGTAAATTAATGTACATTCAGATGTTATAAGTTAAAATATTTAAAACGTTAATGCTACTTTTTTTTTTAACAATTCCCCCATGTTAACCATTTTCCTTTGATTTCCCCAATCAACTGAGTTGCATAAAAGGGCAATTACAGTTCAGAAGAGGGTACACAATTTATAACTGCAGAGAACAAAGCTAGAAACAAGAAAGGCTGATTTTAGTTTAACATCAGGAAGAACTTTTCCTTTGAAATTAGTATACGCTGCACCATTGGTATCATCAAGGTGCTGAGCCTGTTAAGCATACTGAGAAGTGATTCTTTCAACATACATTTCCTAAAAGTCTACTATGAATAAGGCATTCTACTGGCACAAAATATGAACACATACAGTCGTCTCTCTTAAGATACTCATGTTCTAGTAAGAAATATAGACCTATAAACAAATAACAAAAGCACATGTTATAAATGCTGGTAACAGAGTAACGGTTCTAAATTCTTGCAGTGGGGGGGGGGGGGGGGGGGGGCGGGGCGGTGGTGCCAGGGGGAGCAGTACAGATCCCTTTGAATATTTAAGAAAAGTGTTAGCCTCTTTCCTCAAATGTACATTTCTACAAGCACACAAAATCTGCATATTACTTTAGGGGATTCATGGATCCCCAAGACCAATCCATGAATTCAAGGCAATATACACAAAGTGCTACAAGAATAGATTGTACATAGACTTCAGAGAAGAGGTAATATCTGAGCTGGCCTTTGAAAGATAAATAGTAGTTCTCCAGGCAGTGAAAGGAATTAAGGGCATCATGGAAGAAACAATATGAAGGTAGATGCCATATATGTTTACCTTGCCACTGTATTTCTACTGTCTTACATTGCTCCTAACGCATAGCACGAGCTCTTAAATATTTGTTGAAGAAATGAACTAGCATATTTTGATAACTATAATGTGTGAAGCCCCTGGCTGTGTCTGTTGCACACTGGAATTAAGGGGTTAAAAAACCTTTTCCCTTGCTGCTTGAGAATCTGACCTTTGGTTTAGCCACCTAGCTCTGTTACCCTGGAAACCAGGTAGGAGCTTAGGCATCGACAATATTGCTAGGCAACACTGCTTACGTAAAAATGATCCTTGGTTGGTAAACTGCATCTGAACCAGGAAGAAACATGAATGAGCTGTAAATGTCTGATAGGATACCTTGGCCTTCCCTGAATGCAGTCTCTTCTTGGGAACCCTACAAACTATATCAAGAATTGTTACAAGAGATACTGGCTGCTTAAGGCAGGAGGCTTCTTCTGAGCCAGGGCAGCTCCCGTACCTCACTGATGCGGAGCTTATGCTTTGTACCTGGAACTACGTCGTGTGGGGAGACAACAGTCCCCAGAAAGGCATGTGAGCTGTCATTTGTGCAAACATGCAGAGCCCCTGCTGAGAGGAATTATTGATGCTGCCCTGCTGGCAAGCTGGCAAGGAATGTGGCCTGTGGTAGCCCTGTGAGTCCACATGTTTAGTTAACTTAAAAAGACCCTTGGTGGGCACTAAACACACCTTATTTAATGCTCGCAACAACTTTGTGAGACAAGAAATACCATTTTCCTGTACAGAGGAGGAAAGTGAGGCTCAGAAATGTTAAATAATCTGCATTAAGCCGGGCACGGTGGCTCACGCCTGTAATCCCAGCACTTTGGGAGGCCCAGGCAGTCGGATTACAAGGTCAGGAGATCGAGACCATCCTGGCTAACACGGTGAAACCCCGTCTCTACTAAAAATACAAAAAATTAGCCGGGAGTGGTGGCGGGCGCCTGTAGTCCCAGCTACTCCGGAGACTGAGGCAGGAGAATGGCGTGAACCCAGGAGGTGGAGCTCGCAGTGAGCCGAGATCGCGCCACTGCACTCCAGCTTGGGCGACAGGGAGACTCCAGCTCAAAAAAAAAAAAAAAATCTGCATTAAGTTCACAGAATCAGAAGTGATCAGTAATGGCAGGTCCTTAGAATATATTCCTTCCCTGGCAATGCAGAACAGCCATAGAGGAGACTTGGGCAGGTAGGATGGTGGCAAACTGTGTGTTCCAGGCCACGCTAAGGGGTAGGGACTTGGTACCTCAGGTGGGTAGGAAGCATTACAGAATTTTAAGCAGAATAACAGGTCAGATTTGAATTTTACCAAGAAGCAGCAGCAGCAGAAGAAGAGGGCAAATAAATTGCCTGTTTAGAGTGGGAGGGAGTTAGGCCTAAATAGGCTCCCGGACTTTCTCCATCATTAAGATCTTTTGTCTCCTGACACACTGCATGTAGTGCCAATAAACAAACCCTCAATACAGTGCAAAAGACAACAATGTCAAAACCCCCTACATGATCAGGGAAATAAAACTGCACCAAGAGTTACAGAGATCTGGGAGACAACTCACATTAACACAAAATACGATATTTTAAACTTAATGTGACCACATATCATGTGAATAAAAGCTATAATATATCCTAGAACCATCTACATAAGACACCAGGAGCAAGAAAGTGCCTAATCTGCAAGTCATTGCAAAGATATAAGAGTTTTTAAAGCAGAAAAAATTTTTTTGATGTTTTGAAGAAAACATAAAACATTTAAGAACAAAAGATTTTAATCATTGCTTTACTGAAAGCATATTTATCTAAAACCCTGAAAAATATACTTTGATATGATCTACTTCCCAAAAGAACTTTCAAAATAAAATAGATACCATTTTTTTCAAGGTTTAGTTTTTAGGTAGAAACCTGGTGGAGCTCAAAAAAACAGTGAAATGATTTCCTGAATTTTCTCTCAGCCTAAGATTCTATAATGAACAGCAACACAAATTCACAAATTAAAATTTCCTAGTTATTTTTAATGTACCATGAGCACAAACTTTTAGAAAACTTAAAATATCCAAATGATATTGATGTTTAATACTTAAACATATACACAAGAAAATGTGTGCCCCTTAACTTTAATAGAGGTAAAGAAAAATGAAGAATGTGAAAATAAAGAAACATACATAAGAAAATAAAATTGTGCCCCTTAGCTTTAAAATGAACCATTAATCAGTGATAATAACAATGGTAATAACAGCTTTTACAGACTGGATTATAATCAAGTGGACATTAAGAATATTAATAACATCAACTATCTAAAGCTCAAAATATGGCTGCTGGAATTAGATAAATTCAAGTGACATTCTCCAACTGGCAGGCCACAAATCCTATAAAACTAGCTTTAGCACTTTAATATTATTACATACATAGTATGATCTGACCCATAAAAGTATAATTTTATTCCAAAAGTTTGTACAGTATTACCAATAGTGCAGTTGGTGACTGTACTCTTTTTTAACCTCTTTGTAGAAATTTGACTGTATTCTTGGGAGTAGTTATTTTCAGGTTACAATTGTAGCTGGTCTGCCAAGTGGATCAATCAAGTGGTTGGATATCCTGACATCTCATATTTCCAAAGATCCCATCTTGCTGGTTTCCCTCTAGGGTCTCAATGCCCTCATAAGATCTAGGCTGACACCTAGCACTACCCTGCCAGTGCAGGGAGAACAGGGCGAACCATCCAGAGACCTCGGGAGAGCCACTCTGTTTCAAATCATCTGAAAATCAAAAGGCTTGAGTTTGAAAGTTTGGCCAACTGATTTCATTCACATATGAGATGAATTTATTTCTAAAATACATAAATTCCAAACACAAGGACTATTTGGCTGTTTCTGAGACTATTCACAACAAAATAAATTTTATTATTATTGCTGGATATTAGGGCCCATTAATCTTAACAAGAGCATAATAAAAAATTACATACATTCACACAAATTTTACAGAAAAACTGCTAATCTGGTAAAATGTAAATTGGAGAATTTTATTATAAAATGAGGCATTATTTGGTTTCAAATAACCACAACAAATAGCTAAGAATATGTGACCTTAAATTAAGAAAAAACATTGCTATAATTAGCAGATATCATGTACCCTGGTGCTAGTATTAAAAGCCATTAATGAGTCTTACTGTTTAAACTGTCTTCTGTATCTTATTTCTATAATTAAGTTGACAAGAACCTTTTTAATTTTTAAAAAAAAAAGAATAAGCATTAGTCCCACACTATCAAATAATCATGAATCACAAAGTACATGAAACCCCAAATACAAATGAGGTTCATTGATCAGGGAATTTTCATGTTTCATAGCACTCTAACAGGCTTATCTAATCCATCTTCCTCATTTTACAGATGAGGAAACTGGACCCCAGGAAATTAATGTAACATGCTCCCAGATAATAAGACTAGCCAGTAAGCAGATCTTAACTCTGTTCCCCTGCTCCTACAGAGGTGCTCCCAATACAGAGAAATCAACATATTCCAAGGTACCTTCTTGGGAAATATGTTTACAATTAGTTGATTTTGGGCACATACATGCTCTTTTGAAAACCTTTGGTATTGTTTTCTATTTAATGAGCACAAAATTGTCCTTACCACTCACATAAAACAGATAACTGAGGGAGAAATAAGAACACTGGGTTTGACATTAACAGTCAACATGAAATCCATGTGCAGCTACTTAAGGAAGCATCTTTTTCCATACAACTCAGTCACAGGGCATGCCACCTAAGAGTTAAAGGTAAGCAAAGCCTTGAGTCATTTACTAAGGATTTCTCTGCATTACTGAAGAGGCATGTCACAGGTGTGACATGAAGAGGTTTTTGGGTAAGCCTTGCTTAAATGAGGCAAAGGCTAAGTCAAGTCCACTGTTTCTCAGAGAGAAAAAGAGAAAGGGAATTCATTTCCTTGGCACAGGCCAAGTATGTGAATCACAGTCTTGAAACAAAAAGGTTTGAAACACTAAACTAGATAATTTGCTAGTTTGCTAATAAGAACAATTTGGAAAAGGGGGTAGAAAGTCTATAAAACCAATTTAAAAGACCTTGTTGAGCATTAACTATTACATATTGACAAGTTTGGAAAACAGGCCTTATTAGAAGGCTGTATTAGAAGAACCTGAGGTAGTACAAACACAACTTCCCAGCTACTAAGTCATGAAGCTGGATTTCAAACCCAGGTCCCATTCTCCTGCTCCTGCCTCCAGGGCCTGCTGATGGTCAGGGTTAGGGAGAGTGAGTGCTGCCCTTTTAGTTCCCAGTTCCATGACTGTAAAAGGGACTGACACAGAACATACAGTTCCTGAACAGAAAAAATGGGGGCAACAGATAAAAGATTTTTCATATTATCATCCTGTTCCAAAGAAACACAAATAACAGCCAATAATGAACCAGCATATCCTTTACTGTAAGCAGAACCCGGAAATACTGTTACACTGATTTAACATGTTCCAACTGTAACTTCTAGGAATCCCTATTTTTGTCTAGGAATGAATGTTTCAGAAACTTCATCTGAGAATTCAACCGAAGCCTAAAACAGACTGAGAGAAGGAAAACACTCTTGGTTCAACTACAATGTAAACTGAGATCCCCTGAACCTTTCAGGATAAAGTGGGCCTGTCACCGAGTACATGCAGTAACTTCAACCCTTAGGTAATCCAAGCAAAGATGAGGTTCCCTCCTCTGCAAATTTAAAGTCACCTCATTTCTTAAGACAGTCACTCTGAGGATCCTCCATTTGTAACCTCTCACTTATGCCAGAGTAACTCTGTGCCATCTCATCTACCTGGGACACTGCCAGAAATCAGGAAGCAAGCAAGAGAGGTTGGTAGAAGGCCAAAACAAACATGTCAATGTTTATTCAATTCAATCCAGCAAAAACTGATTGAGAGCATACTATTTATGAGGGACAGTGCCTGATGCTGAGGATGATGATGATGATGATAAGAACAGTAATTACAGCAGTAGCTAATACATACTGAATGCTTGCCACATGCCAGGCACTGTCATAAACACTTAAACTCACTCCATTCTCCTAGCAACCATATGAGGTAGGTCCTACTGTTAGCCACATTTTTGCAATAAAAGAATTGAGGCACAGAATGGTTAAGTAACTTGCCCAGAGTCACACAGCTAGTAAATGGCAGGTGCAAACCTAGTTGCTCTGGCTTCTGAGTCTGTACTACTAGACAGACTCAGAAGGGACTACACTATACTGCATTCTCAAAAGAGTAGGGATAAAGGATACAGGGGACAACAAGATTATCTGCACTCCGAGAGCCTACAGTTTAATTGTGAAGACAGGCAAATAAACCTTAGAGGAACACCTAAACCAACCCAGGGTTGAGAGAAGGCTCATAACAGTACCTGTCCTGTCAGCTGAATTCTGAAGTTCAGGTAGGAGCCAACGAGGGGGAGACAGGGTGTGGGGTGCATTCCTCCAGGAAAGGAAGTTACTTTCATAAGGCCCCAGGGTGAAAAAAAAATCATGAAAAGGCTGTGGGGCTGCACACTGATCACCAGAGCTGTGTACAGAATGCCAGTCAATAATGGCATGTTTTTTGTGGGGAGGAGGAATAGGTTGGGGAAAGAGATATGAAATGTGAGGGTGGAGAGGTAAATAGAGGTAAACTCATAAAGGTCCTAATGTAGCATGTTTCTGGAATTTACATTGGAGAAATGGGGGGCCATGGAGGGGTTTGACCAGTAGAGCCTGATGCATTTGAGAACAATTACTTAGTTGTGCTTAAATAGATCAGATGAGAGGACAAAACTACAGGGAGGCTCAATGGATAAGAAATTGGCAACAAGTGTAATTAGGTGAGCAAACAGTGGCCTCAACGAAGGTAGAGGCACTGGGATGGAGGAAAGTGGACTTATGTAAGACACGCTATGAAGAAAGTAGCAAAAGAACTTGGCAACTGACTATGGGGGGAACCCCTTAGAGCAAGCTGACCCACGTTAGAGCATATGGCCCAAAGGCTTTGAATGTGTCCCAACACAAACACGTAAACTTTCTTAAGACATGAGATTTTTCTGGCAATTTTTAAAAAACTCATCAGCAATTGTTAGTGTTAGTGTATTTTATATGTAGCCCAAGACAGTTCTTCATCTTCCAGTGTGGCTCAGGGAAGCCGAAGGCTTGGACTCCCCTGCCTCCAGAGGGAGGAACTTCTGGCAACACCAGGTTTCTACCCTGAGTACACAGGTAGAAGTACAGCATTACTGAGATAAGGAACACTGGAAGAGAAGCAGGTTTCAGATAGGAAGGATCCGTTCACTTATAAGTCTTAGGAACATGGCTCAGGAAACCCATCTAATAAAGAACTCTAAATTCTTTAAATAGTATTAACAATAATTAGGATTTAATCTGTCTCTCCAGCTGATGAATGACTCATGGCTGAAATTTTAGGAGGAAGGATTTGTGCCCAAGAAACAAGAAGGCTGACATGAGGGACAAAAGAAAAAGAAATTAAAAAGCCTTTGGGACTGTAAAAAAAAAAAACCCAAAACAACAACAACAAAAAAACCAGCAAAGAGTCCTTCCCATCTCAACAGGGCAATCACAGCACATGGCAAGAATAAATGACAAAATTAACCTAATCATTGAGAAAAGGTTAATTTGTGCTCTGTATGCTCTGTTTTAATAAGCAGGAGAAATAGGAAATGGATTTTAGAAAGGCACTGATAAAAACAGTTCAAATAAAAAGTTTTTGTGCAAAAGCTTGTTATGTGGAAAAAAATCACTGAATGTGGAAAATGTCACTCAGCATCGTGTTGGATGAAACATGTGACAGGTCCCATGTTTCTTTTCAGGAGAGAGGTGCTTCAGAGATCAGCACAGGTTTTCAGCTGAGATAAGCTCTCCTCTCTCAAAGCCAGCATCCTACTGCTCCCCTTTATGTCCCTAAGAGCTAATCACTCTGTGATTGCTAGCAAGTTTTGTGGCTGATTTTGTTCAAAGTGACATTAAGCTGGCTCTCACTTTAAGGCCATATACTACTCCATTGGCAATTACTTGAAAAATTCTGATAGAAAAAGAGATAACCATTGCTAGGCACAGAATTAATCAGTGTTAAATATATTCCTTACCTGTCGTTTATTATGACTTCACCACAGGATTGGCAATAAAACGTGCAACATTCTTGGGCTTGCAAGCTTTGATTAAACATTGAAATCAGTTCTAAAGGAAGTCAATGAAATAGCTAATCTTAGAGATTGAAACAAATATACTAATATACCTAAACAGTTCAATAGCCACGATAAATTACCATCCATAAACAGTTTATGATCCACCCAGAAGTACACATTTAATTAATACTATCTGATGACTCAAGCAGAAGCAAATATTGTGAAATGTTTTTGAAAACAACAGATTTTGCTAAGTGTTCCAGAGACAGGTACTGCCCTAGATTACGCATGTAGCATTTGTTAGTTCTCTCATTCTAAAAATACCAACATTAAGGATGAGTGAAAAAGAACTATTTCCTTCTCATCAAGCTAACTACACAGATCTCCAACATTCTCAGCTTTCCTCTGCTGTGTCTCACAATAGTGTTTCATCAGTGTGAACAAATAGAGCTCCTAAATTTGAGTTTAATTTTTTTTTTTTTTTTTTTTTTTTGAGATAGAGTCTTGCTCTGTCACCCAGGCTGGAGTGCAGTGGCGCGATCTTGGCTCACTGCAATCTCCACCTCCTGGGTTCAAGCAATTCTCTGCCTCAGCCTCCCGAGTAGCTGGGATTACAGGTGCCCGCCACCATTCCCGGCTAATTTTTGTGTTTTTAGTAAAGACAGGGTTTCACCATCTTCGCCAGTCTGGTCTTGCATTCCTGACCTCGTAATCCACTTGCCTCGGCCTCCCAAAGTGCTGGGATTACGGGCGTGAGCCACCGTGCCCAGCCAAATTTGAGTTTAATTTTATTTAAATAAGGTTTATGTCCAATCTAGCATATAACCATATGAACAAAGATCTCAAACTAATGTTTATTGGACACCTCCCTGGGAATGAAATGGCTCCAAAAAGAGTCCAGTTTTCCCAGATCAAAAATCAATTTCTAATGAAAGCTATGGTAAAATGTTGAAAGCTGTGGGGAAAAATGTATATTTCTCACACTATGGGAAAGAGCAGCATAAAGCTGCATGTTCCCTTAGTTTCCATTATTTCTTTTATGAAATAAGGAAACTTTCATTTAAAAGAATCAACTAAAATATGTCTGTAAAAATCTAATTAAAGAAATGAGGTCATATCCATCAGAATCAAGCAATGTGGATTTGGTTTGTGTTTTTCTGTATGTATTTTAAGATTTAAACTGATGCTAGAAGGTTTACGCCTTGGCAATTAAAAATCTTAACAGTTTTTAAGGGGTGGCCAGAAATCCCTATAGCACTAAGGTGAAATAAACAGTATTATTCTTTAACTTTGAGCAGATTAAAAGGAGACCCAGGAATCCAAAATATTTTTTCCAGACCCACAAACAAATTTTCAGTGAAACACTACCCTCTGCTGGCCATCCAGCATGATGCACTGGGTCGGGTTTAAAATTCAGTTTCTGATATAGAGGAATCCTGGGAGACTGTTGCTGCGGGGGATCAATCTAATGCGTGCGCTCTAATAGATCCTACTGTAGCTAGTTCCACATCGAGGGTCACAGTTTGACACTCAAAATAGCAGTATACCAGTATGATGTTTACTATAGTTGTCCTTAAAAGGGTGTTCTTAGCATTGAAAAGTCATCTTTTTAAAAACCCTGAAACACAAACTGAAGGCTAAAACTTTCAAGTCACTTCCTACAAAACAGTTTGATTCAAGTTCACACCAGTACATATCTATTCATATTTATTCATTCCACAAATATTTATACACCATCTATTATATGGAAAGCACTCAGGCAATTAAGTGCTGAGGAATCTGTTTTGCATACTCTTTCATGCATTATGGAACAGGCCTTTGATAGTTTTCCTTTTCAGATATTTGAGCAAAATATATTAAAAGTGTAAAGAAATAGGAGACCAATGAACACAAACAATATGCAAATCAGCACATAGCAGTCAATTTATTTTGTCCTATAGTTTAAACAATGTTTGCAGATTTAAATTTTTAAAAATAATTCGTTTTGATATTTGTATATTCAGTTACAGAATACAGAATATGGATGGGCAAAAACCCAATACTATGTCCCTGGTAGTCTCTATTCCTCCATCTCTAAAATCACAGTCCCAGAAAACACTCCACTGTGGCTTTCACGCTTGCCTTTCCCAAATCTCAGGATCCAACACAAAATTCCTGCTGTGGTTACTCTTGTAAAAGAGGTAACTGTTGTGAAGGAGAAGGTGATGACAACACAACATCCAGCCTCCCACAGCCTCTTCCCTGAAACAACACTTTCTCTGCCCATTATTAGGTGCACTCAGGGAGTCTACTTCCCAGCTCGGTGACCCTAACCTTCTCGCTATGGTTATTCCAACAGTCATTCCTAGTATTTATCCTACAACATTTAAGTGCCGTGACATCTCTTTTCCCTACCCCTTCTTCCTAAAACCAACCCTGCTAACCCAGGACTTGAGCAAAAATTGCTCTCCAGCAAAAGAGAAATGAAACCCTCTCTATCTTCTTTCCTCACAAAAGCCAAGAGTACAGACTCAGGGGCTCTCCTAAATGGCACCTAAATGGCTCTTCCAAACACTCCTCCTGACCCCATCTCCAGGATCCACACAGCTCAGATGAAAGGTTTATTACAGATGAGGCAGCAGTGAAGTGTCAGTGTGCAGCTGAAAGAATTACAATCTTTCTCTGATAATAAACATCACATAAGTCTTTTACAGCCTGTTTCCCCCTTTGACATAATTTTAATCCCCCAAAGCATATATTACATATATTGTAATAGATGTAATGAACCAATAATTTTATTTAATAAATAACCCTGAGGTCTTAGAAAAAGCAAATTTTCTACTGCCTTACCGAATCATTATACCAGTCACAGAATGTTGTAAATATAACAGGCATAGTAAAAGTTAAAATCAAATTAAGTATCAAACTCAACTGCAGGACCTTTTGTGTACTGTTTTCTCTATTTGGAACTGTCCCCACATGGATAGGATTTCCTTATTCAGGACTCAGGTCAAACATCACCTCCTCAGAGTGGCCTTCACTGATCATCCTTCAGCCAACCCTAGTCACTCCCTATCCAATTATTCTGTTTTATATTATCATAACACTTTTCTTAATATTTAAATTGTTTGCTCATTATCTGCTCCCACCAATTAGAATGTAAGCTCCATGAGAGTAGACACCTCCCCTACCTTGTTCACTTCTGTATCCCCAGCACCTAGATTGATGCCTAGCACATAGCACAAACCAAAATATTTGCTGAATGAATAAATTTCCATGTAATGCTTTAAAATCAATCAGGTCTTATACAACTGCCATCTGATTTAATCTTCCCATCCGTGAGCCAGAAAATTTTACAATTAAAGAAACAAGGCAGTGGGTAAATGGGAAATCTCTATACTTTCTGCTCAATTTTGCTGTAGGTAGAAAAGAAAGAAGGAAGGAAAGGAGGGAGGAAGCCTCAGAAAGGTTAAGTAACATGTTCAATTACATACAGCCAATAACTGGCAGGGCTGACAAAGACCCTAGAGCTTCTCAACCCCTTCACCTGGGAAAAGTTCAACTTATCAAAGGAAAAATCACCTTTGGTTTATAACAAAAAGGTAAATACAGAAGCAGAAGTGCTAATATTACTCACTTGTGCCTAATTCTGCGTGTGCCTGCAGCCGCAGGTGCAGTCCATCTCCAGCAACAAACTGTAGCCCACGGCAAGAGGAAGGTACAAGCCTGACCTCTGCTGGAAGCTGGATTTCTGTGCAGCCTTCAGGGGTTTTCATCTGGAGTGAAGATGGCATTATGGAAATATTCATGGGCATACCTCCTTCTTTCGGTTCTCTGGTAATTAAAAACAAAACCCAAACAGATTATTTCTCACAATGAAAACCACATGATGAAAGAAACAAAAAAGGCCAAGGATCTCTTTCTTCCTCTTCAATAGGGGCCCTAAAGTCACTGCCCCAGAAAAACAGCAGCAAGCAGATCATAAAGGAAAGCAACCTACACTAGATTTAGATCTGGTCAGAGTGCCCTTCACCGTCACCATAATATGCAAGTCCTGGGACAGATTTTTGGTTCTTCCTTCTGAGAAGAGCACTAAAATAATGTTTTATAGTAAATCAGAGCAAAGTACTGTTATTTCACACACAAGATTTTAATAAAGAGACCAAGATTCAGTGAAACAATGATACAAGAGAAAAACTTGTCAATTTTAAGAATAAAAAGAATTAATGAAGAAAACGATACAGTGATGTATGAATATCAGGTGTGAAACGACTTACGAATCCAATTCACAGCAAACACAAATTACTCAGTATAGGCAATAAAGAGTAAAACACAGTCCCTGTCAAAAGCCCCCAGGTATCAAAAGTATAGAGGGGATAAAGGCATCTATGGAAATGACCCTCCTCTGAAACTGCAATACACTTAGCATTGCAACAGAGGTACAAAGTACCATGGCTCCTTCTTAAGTGCAGACAGCAGGTCATCCACATGGTGTCAACTAAGTGCAGACAGCAAGCCATTTGCTTGAGTGTCATCTGAGTACAGAGGGCAGATCATGTGTTCAGGTGTGAATCTTGGTTAGGCCTCAGAAATCCGCCTTAGAAAATCTTACAGCTACTTTCTGGCTAGTTCCTTTTCAAAGCATATGGATCTGCACTTAGTTAGCAATACAGAATATTAAGCACCTGAGTTTTTTGCAGGCATGACAGCTTCAAACCTGAGTCATAAGTTCAATTTCAAGAAATGGTGTTTAAGAAATAATGATCCTCTAAAACAAGGGTCAGCAACTTTTTTTCTGTGAAAGACCAGATAGTAAATATTTTAGGCTTTATGAGCCATGTATGGTCTCAAAGTAGAATATATATTCTACTTTTTATTTTTTAAAAAACAACCCTTAAAAAATGTAAAATCAGCAGGTCAAGGTGGCTCACTCCTCTAATCATAGCACTTTGGGAGGCCGAGGTGGGAGGATGGTTTGAGCCAAGAAGTTTGAGACCAGCCTGGGCAACAAAGCAAGGCTCTGGCTCTACAAAAAAAAAATAAAAAATTAGCTGGGTATAGTGGCACGCACCTGTAGTCCTAGCCACTCAGGAGGCTGAGATGGGGAGGATCACTTGAGCCCAGGAGGCTGCAGTGAGCCATGATCACGCCACCGCATGCCAGCCTGGGCGACAGATCAAGAACCTGTCTAAAAGAAAAAAAGATACAGAAGAAAAATCCAACTCTTAGCTCACAGGCTGTACCAAAACAGGCTGCAGATAAGATTTGGCCAAAGGGCCATAGTTCTCTGACCACCGCTCTAAAGATAACACAATATCCATTTGCTACCTCAATGACTTTCAAACTAGACTGTGTAGAGTTGACATTTCCAAGTGCCGCAAGGGATACCACTGGGTTCCTAAGTCCCCATTGCCACCCCATCTCTGGTTTATCACATTTCTTCCCAGTCCCAAAAACTTTAGCCATTTTATAGGGCCAAGCAAGAGAAGCATCAGTGCAAGGGTGGTGACACAGTGGCCCAGCATGGATTTGAGAAACTAAGCAGGCTGTGGAGGGCATCCATAGGGCCAAGCAAGGGAGGCATCAATGCAAGGGTGGTAACACAGTGGCCCAGCATGGATATGAGAAACCAAGCAGGCTGTGGAGGGCATCCACTGGGGGGACCACTCAGCAGGGGTGTCAGATCCCAAGACAGGTGAGGAGGAAACCTGAACAGGAGGTGAGGCCAGCTCAGGATGGGGTTTCAGAGCCTGTCTTAGCTCAGCTGCTATAACAAAATACCATAGATGGGTGGCTTAAACAACAGACATGGCAGAGTAAGGAAGTTCAGTGCCTCTTCCTCTTCATATAAGGACACTAATCTCATCGGGGGGCCCCACCCTCAAGACCTCATCTAAATCTAACTACCTCCCAAAGCCCCATCTCCTAACACCATCACTTTGGGGGTTAGGGCTTCAACCTGTACATTTTGAGGGGACACAAACATTCAGTCCATAACAGGGTCCAAGCAGGTGACGAGAGTGTCAACAATGAGCAGAGGGAGGTGGCAAAGGATGCCAGCAGACTATTAATTACATAGAGGGAGACTGACAAAATAAATAAATGCCACTAGGACAATGAGGACCATGATTCTCACTGTGGGAGAATGGAATTACAAAAAGAGAAAGGGAGGAAACTAGAATAGACCCTATGGTGGTGGGTGAGAATTAGAAATACCTGTGTGAAGTCATGGTTTTCAATGTTTACAAATAGATACAGTAATATAGATAGTTGTAAATGCATGTATGTACATAGGTATTTAGGCACAACCATACATAGACATCATATATAAGTCATACACACATACCCTAGTTCTGGGAGACGCGACATCCAACAGTGATGAGTACACTTAGTGCCCAGATCTTGGTTTGTAAAGGCCATTTTCTACTTTAAAAAATGAAATGAACAAACCAAAAACAAAGTTCCTTAGTAAAATGACCACATCCAGGGCTGTAACAGGGAAAGAATGAAATAAGCCTGGAACATGTTGCTGGAACATGAAGAAATCAAAGAATGACAGGGACCTACCAAAAAAGATGCAGAAACCATCCAGAAAGGACTTCCTTGGCCACATCTGGTATATGAGCAAAAAAGTAGCCCATTGAATAAAATAAAAAATAAAACCCACTGAGTAACCCACAGTAAGAATCATGTATCCTTACTGACATACACAAATGAATAAAATGAAACTCTGATGAGGAACAGGGTATTTACATAATCTCAGAATACCTCTCCAATTACTGATTACGAAGAGAAAAAGAGTAACTTTAAGGTAGAGAAGCATGGCAGACACTATCTTACTTAAGTGCTCAAAGTTAACATAACCAATTTGATGGAACAAAGCAAAATCATATGCCACCTGACAGAAAGCGTCACTTCTGTTATATTCCTGCCAAAGATGCAAAATCTGAATCTTGTCTTGAAGAAACATAAGACAAATCCAAATGGAAGGATATTCTACAAAATGATTGTACTATCATCTTGCAAAGTGTCAGGACCATGAAAGTCAATGGAAAATGAGGAACTCTTCTAGATTGAAACAGACAGAGGAAGCATGACAGTGAAATGCAATGCCTTATTCTGAACTGCATTCTTCTGTTATCAGGGATATTATGTAGACAACTGGCAAAACATGAATGATGTAATATGGTAGCAACACATTTCCCAATTGTGAGGGTTGGATGATGGTTCTTTAGGAGAATTCCTACTTTAAGACTAAGTTTGATTGACATAGTTCATACAATAATTTCATACTTGAGGCTTTCTTCACCATTGACTTGTATTCTGTCAGGTATCACAGCTGCTTAAAATTATCCAATGACTTCATCTCTCACTCTAACTACAAGCTAAAGTCCTTTCGATGGTCCATAAGGCACAGTGGTATAGCAGGCCCTGCTGCTACAAGCTTTGGAGAACCTGTTGTTAAAATTCTAGGAGTTCTGCAAAGCAGGTCAACTCACCTTACCCAGTTGGTAGGCTGAAGGTCATATGTGGTGAAAGTATTCACACCAAAGAAATCAACAAATGCTTCAAATGAAGACCTTAGTTTGTCTTTTTGTTTATTTTCATGGAGAGTAGGTTATTAAACATGTACCAGCACACTGCCATAAGATCTTTTACTATGTGTTCCCCCAACTCACCCGCATCTCTCTGAACTAGGCACCCTTTCATACTCACTTTCTCTCAAAGGGAAATTGTCTCCCACCAGGTATGGCAGTTCTACACCTCACCACTTACAGCTTAATACTCAATTGTTAGTTTCTCATTTGAAATAAAAGATTGTAACTTTTTTCTCCCCATTCCTTTTTTGTTTAATTTTTTCTCCACTTCTATCAAATATATATTTATTTTGTATATTCTCTGCCACCTCTTCTCTACTGCCACCATTAGACCCTAAGCTCAACAAAGGCAGGTGTTTTTGTCTTTACTGTTGTTACTGTTCATGGCTGTATTCTCAGCACTTAGAATTTGAATTTTTGGCACTAGAGTAAGAACACAATAAACATCTGTGGATTGAATAAATGAATGGCCAAAGTTTATCCCAAAATGCTAAGATATCTTAATATAAATAGATCTTTACATCTGTGAATGTAAACTGAGGAAGCCAGACTCTTTTTAACAATCCACTATGGCAGGAATTAATCCATTCCTGAGAGAGAACTCACCCACCCATCTCCATGGGAGGGCATTAATCTATTCAAGAAGAATCTGCCCTCAGGAATCACGCACCTCCCACTAGGCCCTATGTCTCAACACTGCCACATTGGGGATCAATGTGACAAAACATAGGGACAAAACACATGCAAATCATAGCAATTAGGAACAAGAACACCAATATTTAAATTATAAAATATACTAAACATTTTAATTGAAACACACAGATCATCAGAACGGATTTAAAATCACCCAACTATATATTTTTTAAAATAGCATAGTTTTATGCTATTTTTAGGGAAATACAGTATTTTTACAGTTTTTTGCTTTATACAGAAAGACATAAGAAAGGTTAAAAAGGTAGAAAAGACACACTATGCAAACACTATAGTCAACTGATTTCTCATGAAGATACTGAGTTATTTTAATGGGAGAAATGATGGCCTTTTCAACTGATGGTGATAGAATAACTGAATATCCTTATACCAAAAAAAAGAACTTTGATCATACTTCACTGCAAAATGAATTCAACATGATCACAGATCAAAATGTAAAAACTACAACGATATAACTCCTAGAAAATAAACCTGCCAAAACATCTTCACAGCCTCAAGGTAGGCAAAGATTTAAGACACCAAAAAAACTAACCCTTAAGGAATAAAACACGATAGAGTGGACTTCATTAAAATTAAAATTTCTGTTCATCAAAGGACACTATCAAAAAAACGAGGCAGGGCATGGTGGCTCATACCTGTAATCCCAGCACTTTGGGAGTCCAAAGTGGGTGGATTGCTTAGAATCCAGGAGTTCAAGACCAGCCTGGGCAATATGGTGAAACCCTATCTCTACAAAAAAATACAAAAATTAGCTGGGCATGGTGACATGCACTTGTATCCCAGCTACTCCAGAGGCTGAGGTGGGAGGATTGCTTGAGCCCAGGAGGTTGAGGCTGCAGTGAGCCATGATCATACCACTGCACTGTAGCCTGGGAAGTAGAGCGAGACGCTGTCAAAAAAAAAAAAAAGAAAATGAAAAGATAAGTCACACACAAGAATAGTCATATATTCACGAGGCATTTATATGAGAAAGCTCTTGTTTTGAGACTGTATAAACAGCTCTCAATTAAAAAAGACAAATAATCTGATTATGGGTAAAAAAAAATTAGAAGATACTTTTAAAAAGAACATACATGAATTGCTAAAAAGCAAGTGAAAAGGCACTCAACATTATTAGTCATCAATAAAATGAAAATTAAAACCACAAGATACTATTTTACACACACTAGAATGGTTCAAACTAAAAGGACTGACAATACTAAATGTAAGTGAAAATGTGAAGCAGTTGAAACTCATTTTTTTTCTGGTTGAACGTGTAAACTGGTACAATCACTTTGGAGGACTGTTTGGTAATTTCTCACAAGTAACACGCACATCTATCCTATGATCCAGAAATTTCACTCTTAGGTACTTACCTAAAAAGAAATGAAAATGCATGTCCAAAAAAAGATTTATACAACAGTGTTATGACAGCTGTATTCATAATACGCAAACTACAGAAACAAGAAAAACATCCAGCAATAGGAGAACAGATAAATGAATTGTGGTGTATTCATACAATGGAAAACTTAGCAAGAAAAAGGAATGGACTACTGATATATGCAGCCACATAGATGGAACATGAATCTCAAAAATGTTATGGAAGGAATGCAGCCAGAAACAAAAAAGTATATATTGTATGAATCCATTTATAAGTAGTTCAAGAAATGGCAAAACTAAGTAAAGCAAAGTTAGGTTTCTTTTTTTTCTTTTTTCTTTTTCTTTTTTATTTTTTGAGACGGAGTCTCTTTCTGTCGCCAGGCTGAAGTGCAGTGGCGCGATCTCAGCTCACTGCAACCTCCGCCTCCCGGGTTCACTCCATTCTCCTGCCTCAGCCTCCTGAGTAGCTGAGACTGACTAAAGGCGCGCGCCACCACACCCAGCTAATTTTTGTATTTTTAGTAGAGACAGGGTTTCACCATGTTGGCCAGGATGGTCTCGATCTCTTGACCTCGTGATCCGCCCGCCTCGGCCTCCCAATGTGCTGGGATAACAGGCATGAGCCACCCGGGTACCTTGCCTAAACAAAGGAGAGTAGTCCAAGGGAACTATGAAAGGCCCCTGCATGAGAGGAAGGGAGGGTTTGTTGTGTGTGTGTGGTTTTTGTTTTATTTTGGTAGGGTTTGGGTTCCTAATTACTCTACAAGGTGCACCAGAATTGGAGATGTTTGTCCAAATTCATAATTTTTGAAAGAAAGAAATACATTCAGCGTACTACTATTCCCATTTCAAGATTGAAGAAATTCAGATTAAATTACTCGAATTTTGTGAGGAAGCAAGCATTTGAACTCAGTTCTCATGCCATATTCCAAATTGCCACACCAGATATCTGGCAGATTTAGGGAAGAGGAAAAAACTAAGCATCGATCTACCTGTGGCACTGTGTAATACCATTCTCAGGATTTTAACATCTAACTTACTCTCTCTGAGACAGCGATCACAAAGGAATAGACAAGGGGACCACAAATCATTAAAACTGCTGTCAAACAAAATAGAGAACATTTTCCCTAAAAGTTATTTGTTTGTGTAGCGAATAACAAGTTTGACGTTCTCACTGGAACGCAGAATATGAATAAATGAACGAGTTCCAGTAAGAAGTCTGCAACCTTTCTTAGTGGTTCACTAAACTCACGTTTTTTGAATGATTGTGTGGTTTCTCTGCAAAGAGCAGTTTTGGAGGAAAAGACCCGAGGTTATTTACAAAACAAGAAGCTCACACATAGGAACTGATCCAGTAAGGAGGATCCCGAAGAGAGACAAATCATTTTTGCATTGTTTTGTTGGAAACGCCGGGCACTGCCAACAGTGTTTTACATCACTGTTCCTCAAATTTTAATGTGATTTGATTCCTGGAAATCTTGTTAAAATATAAGTTCTGATTCCATAAGTCTGGTGTGGAGATGAGACCTGAATTTCTAAAAAGCTCCCCAAAGATACCCACACTGTCAGTAGGGGTGGGAGTGGCGGAGGCGACTACAGGGGAAAGCTTCACTTTGAGTGATCGAGAGGCTCTACGCAACTGGAAAGAAGAAACTCAAAATCCCTCGTACAGAGAGAAACTCACCAGCCCCCGACCCCCGGGCAGCAGTAAAGCGAGCCTAGAATCCCACTGCGCCTAGAATCCCACTTCTTACCCCAGGATCAGCAGCGCGCTCTGCAGCTGTCCCCGCACCTCCAGAAACACGCGCGTCTCCGCCGTAGTAGCCGCCATGGCGGGCGTCCAGTCCCGTACCGGATCAAGCTGGAGGTTCCGAGGGGCCCGGGTCAACAGGACCAGAAGAGGCTCACAATGTGCGGACCAATCAGCAGCAGCCCCGCGGCGGCGCAGGCGCCTGTGCCAGATCGCAGGGCTGGTGCCGCCTACTAGCTCACAGCGCCACCTGCCGGCCGGAGAGTGCATCACCCAGAAGGCGCGTGACCCCGGAAGCCGGGGCGGGGCGCGCATCTTCAAAACCAGGCTTTGGCCCAGAGTGCTGAGAAAGGTGGGCGGCGAGAGGCTAGCTATCGCCCCACTCTGCTTCTTATGAGCGTGACTTGGCGCGTTAGCATCCCTGGAAATGACCATAAAAATCAGACCCAGAGTTCACACCTTTGGCTAGCTCGAAGGGAGGGAGATGATGGAGGCAGGTGTTATAGGTGGGCTTTGTCCCCAGGAGATCCAAGAACAGAATTCCCGGCCCCCAAACCCACTTTATCTTGGTCTCTTTATGAACAAGGGTCGTTTGTTAGCCTCTGTCTAAAGCAACAAAATTTTCAAGAATTGACTTGCCATTGCTTCTCAACTTAGGGTCGCTCCAAAATTGAAACAGGTGCAAAAATATGAGGAAGTTCTTTGTTACCTAATGCAGAAAAGTGTGGCTGAAGTCTATCAGGACTAACCATTTTTTAGGGAGTAAAAAAGGAAGATGAGAATGATTACGTATGTACAGCTCCACTATTCACTTTCACAAAAGTAAAACCTAAGAGAAGTTGGAGAAGTTTACTACTAGAAGATAGTTTTAAAAAGTTTGACACAGTAAAGAACCTGGTATAATGTAAATACTATAATGAAGAACTATTAAAATATAAGACCAGGGTAGAATTACAATAGGGCTTCTTAAAAACAAGGAGCTGCTTTTATTTATTTATTTATTTTTTTCGGAGTCTCGCTCTGTCGCCAAGGCTGGAGTGCAGTGGCGCGATCTCGGCTCACTGCAACCTCCGCCTCCTGGGTTCAAGCGATTCTCCTGCTTCAGCCTCCCAAGTAGCTGGGATTACAGGCGCGCGCGCCACCCTGCCCGGCTAATTTTTCTATTTTTGGTAGATCTGCCCACCTTGGCCTCCCAAAGTGCTGGGATTACAGGTGTGAGCCACCATGCCCGGCCTAAACCATAAATAAATTGTAAATAAATAAATCCTGTCATATATTTTAAGATAATAGCTTAAGACAATTTTTCTAAAATCAGTATTTGGGGTGATTAAAGTTTATTATGTTGATGCACAAATTATTATATCTGTCACAATAATTAGAAGTCATAGATGGAAGCAACAATTCACTTAAAAAATAAAGTTTACTATTATTTGGTCTCAAATAATTCATCTATTTGAAGAATGATGATTTCAACTCTTCATATTTTCCACCTTTAATACCCGAGGCTATTGAATGCTTAAATATTGACATATTATATTGAAATATACAACTTTCTTAGCACAGCTTACTCTTTATAATTGTTTTGTTAGCTTAAAAGATTGTTATATATTTAGTTACATATTTGTAAAAACTTTCATTTTTTTACCCTATGGTGTTGGCAAAACGGTGCAATTTACCTTGGAGTAACTAGATATGATTGATAGAACTCTAGACTCAAAATAGTTCCAAATCTGACATCAACTATTTGTCTCCTAACTTCACAAGTCTCCTAACCTTTCTGGGACGCAGGTTACTCATATGAAATATTGAGAAACTATTCAAATAATATTTAAAAGCTGTTTTCAGTTCCTATTATCTCTTCAAATGAAAACATCTGCTAACCCCCTTTCTAGCCACTCCTGAAATTGGTAGCCATGGCCGCTTCCCGCAACAGTCCACTTGAGGGCGCTGTGGCAACAGCTAGCGCAAGGAGGCAGGAAGCCGACCGGGGGCTGGGATCGAAGGCCTCAGACGTCGACGCCGGCGTGGGCGCGAGCGCGGTGCACTCTGGGAGCTGTCACTAGGCCCTTCGGCTCCCGGTCTCGGTGTAGCTGCCGTGGTTGCCAGGAGAGCTGCGCCGGCGAGGAGCGGCCGAGCCAGCAGCAGGTAAAAGCGTCCCCGCCCCCAGTTCGGTCGCTAGGCAGGTCGCCGGTTCCGAGCATCCTTCTCGGCCCGGCTAGGTCCTGAGCCGCGGGGACGCCTTGCGAGTCTGACTGCTGTGGCGTCGGGGGTGTTGCCGCTCCGGCCCCGCCAGGAGCCGCGAAGCTGGTCGGCCGCCTTCTGGTTTCCGGGGAGTCAGGAGCTGCGCGGGGACTGGAGGGCCAGGGTTGGGGCCGGGGCCGGGGCCTGGGCCGGGCAGAGGCGCGAGGGCGGCCCCAGGTGAGGGAGGCCGGAGGCGGGGCCGGGGGCCGGGGGCAGGTCCCGAGCCTCCCCTGCTGGGGCGGAGCAGTGCGCAAGGCTGGGGCAGAGGTCGCACCTGTGCGATGGAGGCGCGCGGAGTACCCTCTTTGTTGGAGGAATCGAGGCGTTGTGCCTTCTCGGCTGGTGGGTTCTTTTACATTGAGGAGACACGTAGGCCCGCGATGGTTCATGTTCTCCAGGGTGCTTAGAAAGGAGTACCGAAGTTTATTAAGAGGAAGTCGGAAGAGTCAAACGGGAGTTGTTAACAATTATCACCTTTGATTCCCAAGCCTTTTAAAGTTGCAACATAACAATAGTCACTTGTTCGGCCTCCTCCATTCTTGTACCCTGAGGGGGCGGGGAATGGCACACAACTATTTTTCGTAAGCTAAGTAAATTGTGTTTGAACATTTTTACACTATCTTAGAGTTCTATGGCGTTTGAGAAATGTAAAGATTGGGAAAATGACTTCGACTCCATCTAAAGCAGTCAAAAAAATGATAATTACCAAAAATGTAGGAAACTGTTTGCCTGACAAATAGGCCCTGAACTGTAGAGAGAGAGAAATCTGTTTTGATGTTGTTGGCCATTGTCTATGCAGACATAAGTTCTCACATTTTAATTTTGTTTGTGGGTATTAATATGGTCTACAGTGAATAACATATGTCGGCATTATGTGCTAAGTAACTCACCACCTGATAGATAACACAGTGATTTAGGTGGGCCGACTGAAGTTATGAATAAATTAAAACCACGAGTATTCTAAATGCTTTATTTTAGTGATTACTTTCGGCCACAACTGATAACTAAATCATTCTCTATAATTGTTAAGCAGTAGCAGATCTCCACGTGGGCTTGATTATTAGGGACCTAGTGCTGAAAGAAAGAACTAGAAACACCTGATTTAATACACCAGAAAATGTGACACCATAACCCAGATCTTAAATGTAAGGTAAGTGTTGTCAGTTAAATGTTTGTATACATTCAAAGAAGTCCTATTTTGTAGTTAAAGTAATGGAGTGAGCTCTGGCCTGGGAATGAAGAGATTAGATTCAAGTCCTTTAATCTGCTACTAACCAGGTGTGACCTCCATTCTTCGGTTTTGTCATTGTTTAAGGAAATTTGAAATTCGACCAGGGTTTTCCAAACTGATGTTTCCCCCAGAACAGTGTTCTAAAGCCATTTAATAGGCTTACTTCCCCCAAAGCAGTGTTCGATGGCAAATAATTTGGGAGCACACTAGGTTAAACTATGTTTAACTTTTTTGCTTGTAAAGGCAGGACTCTTCAAAACCTTTACTGTTATGCTGATACATGTAAATCTCCAGAAGGTTATCCTAGCATTCCCAAATTTACCTGATCTGTTTTCTCATGGCCAATTGGTTAACAACTCTTAGAATATAATTACATAGAATATAAATTTAAAAACTGCTGTACTTAAGCTGAGTCCTCTTCAACTGTAAAAGTCCATGCATTGGGCTTATTTTTTGGCTGTCATTTTAAACTTTTTGGAGCATGAAGATCTAGTGGCAACTCACTTGTATAAAAAAAATTATATTTTTCTTAGTAAAATATTAATGATACACTTAAGTTCCCATGAGTCTTAATGCTTTAATTATTGGCAGAAGACTTATCTTATTCTTTCTAGTTTTTTGACTTTTTTTAAACCATAATTCATGTTTTGAATTTGATGGTGGAGTGTAGTTATTGATTTTATTCAAAATGGCATTTTAAAGTTCCAACAAATGAAGACTTGTTGATAATGGCATCACTTTTGCTATGATGATTTCTCTTTATAGTCATGAATTCCTAAAATGAAATTATGGTAGAAGCCACCCAAAATGTGCTTATTGTGTAATAACTACCTATTTTAAGAGCTTGTATTATGGAAAAGAGCTAAAGGCTAAAACACAAATTCTGAGACAGTGATTTCTAAATTGCTTTACAAACACGATGTGTGCTGGACACAATCTTAAACTGTTTTGCTAAAGTCTGTTAAGTGTCACTAGTACACCACCAGTGTGGATATTCTGTTCATTCTTTGTTAGTTTCTTAGGGTGAATGCTGTTAATGCACAATTTTGCTTGCGGATAGGAGAGGTGGGAATAGAACATGTAATTTTAATAGATAAACATTAATTCAGGTAAATTATCTCCCTGGAATAAAACTATTAAGTAGAAATGTAAAGCTAATATTTTTTGTGTAATAGCTAACAGTTTTTATTGAGAATTATATGAAAATATGATCCCCTTGTCTTTAACTGGCGGTTTCCCTTTCTCCTTTATTGTATTTACTTCCTCCTCTCCAAGCTATCCAAGCCTGAAATCTCAATGACCTTTCATTGCATTGGTCAATGATATAGTATCAAATTTATTAAGGAAAAATTTATATACACTGATGTACTTTCATTTAAGTGTACATTTCAGTAAGTTTTAGTAGATATATATGCACCCGTGTAACTACCACCATAATCAAGATTTGGAAGATGCCACCACTCAGGCACATATTGTTATACTTTTACTCTCTGAGAATGTTCTCCTGTTACTGAGTGTCTAAATTATACCTTTAAGACCTAGCTCAAATGCCACCCTGTGAACCTTTTTTTGATTACCCTATTTTGAATTAATTTCCTCTTCTTCTGACTTTCCTATTCACATTTTTTTTAAATCATTCTTCTCCGTTCTTTGTGGTGGCTAACCCAGTGGCGAACGTATAGCAGGCACTTATTTGTTAACCAAATGGATTAATGTAATATTTCCTAAACTTCAGTCGTTGTGATATCATTTTCAAAATTTTGGCCATATCTTCCTGTTTGGCGTACTTCCTGTTTACTTATTATTTCTTTATATCAATGTGATTATTAAAGTAATATTTTAAAGGAAACTTGGAATAACTATGAGTAAAAAGCAGGTGGCACTTGCCATAAACAGAAGGTGGACGTATACGTAAAAATAATGAAAATCAAAGTGCTCTTAATTTCTAGCTAGAAACGATTGCCTGCAGGAGGCTCTAAGCCTAAAACTTGCCCTTTGTTTAAAAGTGAGATTGGCAAGAATTTCAGTGGTGTTAACATCTTGGCACCAAACTGAGAATTTCTTCCTGATGCAGTCAGAGGAACTGAAAGAGAATGAAGAGGAAATAACCTCCTTTTTCTTTGAAATGGAGTCTCACTCTGTCACTCAGGCTGGAGTGTAGTGGAGTGATCTCAGCTCACTGCAACCTCTGCCTCCCGGTTTCAAGCTATTCTCCTGCCTCAGCATCCTGACTAGCTGGGATTACAGGCACCCACCATCACCCTGGGCTAATTTTTGTATTTTTAGTAGAGACAGGGTTTCGCATGTTGGTCAGGCTGGTCTCAAACTCCTGACCTCAGGTTATCCGCCTCACCTCTGCCTCTCAAAATGCTGGGATTACAGGCATGAGCCACTGTGTCTGGCCCCTCCTCATTTAATTCAGTGTCACTTAGCTCTGCCCTCAGATCTGATAAAATCATCCCATGTCTCTCCATTTGGTGGCCTCAATTTTTGTAGATACTAAGTTAATCAGTGCTTGAAAATTCCTTAGAATTTTATCTGTGCAATAATTGAGAAACAAAGCCTTAATTGTAAATTAAAAAGTGTACTACAGTTACCTTAAAAAATATAGTAAAAAAAGTTACTTTAAAAAATGGTACAAAGATAATATTCTTGAATCAGATATGTTTTTATTTTTTCAAAAACGTTCTGAATGTTACTGATGTTACATCCTACTAGGGTACATTAGCCTTAAGATAAACATTTGAATCTAAAATCTAAATCTGAAAACAAGTGGGAACCTGTCATATGGCAAAGTGATGACTGTTGATTCAGGAGTGATGAAATGTTAATATAATGTTTATTTGGCAAAGCTCCTGTATGAGTAGATGAGGTAATAAAGTTAAAATAATCTCCTATCTCCTTCAGTTTTTTCTCTCATCACTTAAGTTTTATATAGCTATATTTTTATATTTTAATCCTGCCAAAGACATTTCTAGACTTTTTCCTCCTGAGATGACACCTTCTACTCTCCTGTGGAAGGAGTTTCGTATGAACAGACTTGAAAATAAATTCCCTGCTCTTATTTTGTAAAATAAAATACATCTTGTATTTAAAGTTTCTGTAGTTACTTATAGGCATATATCCATATTATGAGCCTAATGTTTGCTGTTATTTTGTGTTCATGAGCAAAGAGCTTCAGTAAATAGACCCTTTCGTTTGGTGTTAACTGTTTCAAAATAAAAAATTAACCTGAGTGGTGATAAGTTTATCGGTACACACAGTCATTTGCTACTCACCAAGAGGTCAGATTCCTGGGTTTTGGTTTTGTTTTTGTTTTTGAGACGGGGCTCTGTAGTCCAGGCTGGAGTGAGATTCCTGTTAATCTAAGGTTCTGGGATACAATCTAAAAAATTGGGAGTAAGTAAAGAGCCATCTTGGATGCATGGCCTTTATTTCACAAACAAGTGGTTTCCTTCCTGCTTCTCTACAGTAAAATAAGGAAGCAGTATAGAAGCAATATAGGTAAATTGTCGTTATTTAGAAGTGACAGCTGACTATAATCAGAAAATCATAAAAACACTGCAATCTTAGTCCTTTGAATTATACAGGTAAATAGCCCTACATTTTTCAGTTGCTTTTGCTTGTGCTATTATATTATGAAAAGGTACTATAAAGTATCAGCTACCTGAAACCTTTAGAATATGTGTTATTTTTATCAAATATTCTTCATAGCTAGAATTTTTTTTATATACCCCAAATGCCATCGCAGAGCACTGATTATGCTTTTTGCTTCTGTTCAGCATGATGCAGCTGGCACAGTGGCTTTTCCATACATGCTTAACAGTTTAAAAATTTCCTGGAGAGGTTTTTCTCCTGCTGGCCTGTGAAAAAATAGAACATAGTACAGTACTTGCTTTAAAGTTAGTCTCTGACATTTTGGAAGAAATATGTGTTTGAATGACTTCCATATTATATACAGCATTACCACCAATTAGCAGCTCACTTTTTTTTCCTTTTTTTTTTTTTTTTTTGAGACAGACTCTCACTCTTTTGCCCAGGCTGTAGTGCAGTGGCATGATCTCGGCTCACTGCAACCTCCACCTCCTGGGTTCAAGCAATTCTCCTGCATCAGCCTTCCAGGTAGCTGGGACTACGGGCATGTGCCACCATGCCTGGCTAATTTTTATTGTATTTTTTAAATAGATACAGGGTTTCACCATGTTGGCCAGGCTGGTTTCTGTCTCCTGACCTCAGGTGATCCACCCACCTCGGCCTCCCAAAGTGCTGGAATTACAGGTATGAGCCAACGCACCTGGCCAGCAGTTCACTTTTGAGCCTGAATGAGGGGTTCCAGAAACAAAATATGGCCTCTGACATTTTTTGGAAGGCTGTCCTCAAAGCACTGTTCCCCAAACCTACCTGATTCCATAACTTGAGGCTGCCAATTAGTTTTATGTAATCTGATAACTTTCATTATGTTTTAAGTTACAGAGATTGTGGTTGAAAATAGGAAAATATTATTTGGGAATAAACTGTTGTTTAGTTATCTATTGCTACATGACAAATTATCTCAAAATGTAGTGATTTAAAACAGTATCTCACACAATTTTTGTCAGAAGGGATAGGGAAGTTATTTGGCTTGAGTTCTGGCTTGAGTTTCTTATGAGGTTGCAGTCTGATTGCAGTTGGAGAACTCACTTTCAAAGTGGCTCACTCATGACTGGCAAGGCAAGTTGTTTCTGGCTTTTAGAGGAAAGACGTAGTTCCTTCCCACATGGGCCTCTTCACAGGTATGCTTTGAGTGTCCTTATGACATAGAGGCCAACTTGCCCTAGAATGAGTGATTCTAGAGACATCAAAGGGGGAGCTACAGTGTCTGTTATGGCCTTTTACTTCTGCAGTGTTCTATTGATTATTCTCACAAGCCAGCAGTAATTCTGTGTGGTAAGCAATTGCGCAAGAGCATGAATATCAGGAAGTGAGGATCATTGAAACCCATGTTAGAAGCCATTATGTGAACATGTATCTAAATCGTAAACAGTACCTATTTACTCAGTATGCAGTATATACACAGCTCATTATGATTTTGGAAAGAATATTCAAAGATTAACTTAAAATGCCACTTGAAAATTAATGTACCAAACAAATCAAGCACTTTGACAAATTCTTAGTCTCCATGGTCCTTTGGGATGGGGGTATGATTCTGAGTTGAGATGTAGCACTTAAGATACAGATTTTATTTATTTATTTATTTTTTGTTATTTATTATGAGATGAAAGGAGGAAACGCCACATTTTACAGAGTTGCTATTTCATGTTCTTTAGGGACATTATTCATTCACTCTTTATTACCATAAATGGGGCATAATTCACATGATTTTAAAAGTACAAGAAAGTATACAGATAGTCCCCAAATCATGGTAGTTTGACTTTATGATTTTTCAACTTTGCACTGGTGCAAAAATGATACACATCCAATAAAAACTGGACCTTTAGTATCCATACAACCATTTTGATTTCTCCTTCCAGTATAGTATTTAATAAATTACATGAGCTATTCAACACTTTATTATAAAATATGCTTTACATTGGGTGATTTTTGCCCAACTATTGGCTAATATAGGTGTTCTGAGCACATTTAAGGTAGGCTAGGCTAAGCAATGATGTAAATAATAGTGAATCTACGTGAATGTACTTAACACTACTGAACTGTACACTCAATGGTTAAGATAGTAAATTTTGGCCAGGCTCAGTAGCTCATTTCTATAATCCCAACACTTTGGAAGGCCAAGGCCGGAGGATTGAGCCCAGCAATGCTAAATGAAATGTTAAATACATTTCAACTTACGGTATTTTCAACTTAGGATGAGTTTGTGTGGATATAAGCCATAAGTCAAGGAACATCTGTATGATGAAAAGACTCCCTTTCCTGGGCCCTTATCCATCCAGTTACCACCTGTCTCCTAGGAAGTAATGTTTAGTTTCGTTGTGTGTTCTTTCAGATATGTATTGTACATATGCAAATTAATACGTATTTTCCCTCTTTTAATATAAATGATAGCATATTATAAACACTATTCTGTGCCTTGCTTCTTTTAGTTAATATATCTTAGCACTTTAAAAATCAATGTATAGACTTAATTCATTATTTTTACCAACTGAGAGTATTCTGTTGTCATTCAATTTTTATAATGTTTATTGACTGTTTACCGTGGGTGAGGCACTTTTTAGGAGCTGGGGATTTGAAAGCTAAAATGACAGATGAGGTCTCTCTGTTATAGCGATTACCACCCCTGGAGTCACAGTTCAATTACAATAAAGCAAGGTAAGTTCTATGATAGAGGAAGTATAGCGTGTAGTGGGAGTTCACAGGAAGGAGGTGTATATGTGAGTGTTAGAGGAATGGTGGAATGGTCCTGTAAGGCTTCCCTAAAGGGATAAAATCTGAGACCTGAAGGATAAGTAGGTAGTTGTCAGGTCAAGTTAGGATTTAGTGTTTCAAATGGAATAAAAGAGTGGCTCTCAAAAAATGCATTTAAAAATTATTACAAAGCTATAGTAATCAAAATAGTGTGGTACTGGCAAAAGACAGACATTTAGATCAATGAAATTGAATGGAGAGTCCCAAAATAAACACTAGTTTATATGGTCCAACAGTGTTTGACAAGGGTGCCAAGACGACTCAGTCAGGAAAGGACAGCCTCTTCACCAGATAGTGTTGGGAAAAACTGATATCCCCATGTGAAAAAATGAAGTTGTATATCTTATACCATACACAAAGATTAACACAAAATGAATTAAAGACCTAAAGATAAGACCTAAAACTATAAAGCTCCTAGAAGAAAACATAGGAGAAAAGCTTTATGACATTGAGTGGCAATTTCTTGGATATGACAGCAAAAGCACAGACAATAAAAGCAAAAATAAAAAATAGGATTGTATTAATCTTAAAACTTTCTGTGCATCAGAGAATACAAGAGAGTGAAAAAGCAAACTATGGAAAGGGAGAAAATATTCATAAATCATGTGTTTGATAAGAGGCTAATACCCAGAATATATAAAGAAAGAGCTACTCTTACAGTTCAATAACAACAAAATAACTGAATTTTAAAATGGGCCAAGGACTTAAATAGACATTTTTCCAAAGATGATATATAAATGGCCAACAAATATATGAAAAGATATTGAGGCCGGGTGTGGTGGCTCACGCCTGTAATCCCAGCACTTTGGGAGGCCATGAGGTCATGGGCGGATCATGAGGCGGATCATGAGGTCAGGAGATTGAGACCATCCTGGCCAACATGGTGAAACCCCATCTCTACTAAAATACAAAAAATTAGCCAGGCGTGGTGGTGCACGCCTGTAGTCCCAGCTATTCAGGAGGCTGAGGCAAGGGAATCGCTTGGACCCGGGAGGTGGAGGTTGCAGTTGAGCCAAGATCGTGCCACTGCACTCCAGCTTGGAGGCAGAGCAAGACTCCATCTCAAAAGAAAAAAAAAATGTTGAAGATCACTAATCATTAGATAAATGCAAATCAAAACCACAAAGATATACCTAACCTTACACCCATTAGGATGGCTACTATTAAAAAAAAAAAAAAAAAAGTGTTGGCAAGGATGTAGGGAAATTAGAAACTTGTTGGGCACTGTTGGTAGGAATGTAAAATGGTTCAGTCCCTGTGGAACACAGTATGGCCATTCCTCAAAAAAAGTTTAAAAAATTACTCTCTAAATTCAGCAATCCTGCTTTTGGATATATCCAAAAGAGTTGAAAGCAGGATCTTGAAGAGGAATTTGCACACCTGTGTTGATTTAATTTTCTATTAAATAGCAGCACTATTCGTGATAATCAAGAGGTAGAAACAACCTAATTCTGCATCTATGGATTAATGGATAAGCAAAATACAGTACCTACATAGAATGAAATATTACTGAGCCTTAAAAAAGGAAATTCTGACACATGCTACAACATGGATGAATCTTGAGGACATTATGCTGAGTGAAATAAGCCAGTTATAATAAAAAGAGCCATACAATATGGTTCCCCTTACGTGAGGTATCTAAAGTAGTCAAATTCATAAAAACAGAAAATAGAATTGTTGTTTAATGGGTATAGAGTTGCAGTTTGCAAGATGAAAAGTTCTGGAGATTGGTTGTACAACAACGTGAATGTACTTAACACTACTGAACTGTACACTCGGGTTAATATGGTAAATTTTGGCCAGGCTCAGTGGCTCATTCCTGTAATCCCAACACTTCAGGAGGCCAAGGCCAGAGGATTGCTTGAGCCCAGTTGTTTAAAACCAGCCTGGGCAACATAATAAGACCCCTTAAAAAAAAGATGGTAAATGTTATATGCTTTAAAAAAAATTAGAAAAGGACTATAGGCTGGGCACAGTGGCTCATGCCTGTAATCCTAGCACTTTGGGAGGCCAGGGCAGGAGGATCATTTGAGGCCACAAGTTCAAGACCAACCTGGGCAAGAAAGTAAGACCCTGTCTACAAAAAAAAAAATTTTTTTTTTTAAATTAGCTAGGCATGTTGGCACCCACCTGTAATCCTGGCTACTCAGGAAGCTAAGGCAAGAGGATTGCTTGAACCCAGGAGTTAGAGACATCAGTGAGCCATGATTGTGCCACTGCATTCCAGGCTGGGTGATAGAATGAGACCTTGTCTCAAAAAAATAAAAAGGACTTTAAACTTTTAGAAACATGAAGCATATGTACATTTTTTACATTTTATACTGTCATGTAAGCCATGTTTCTAAATCAGGGGTGTCCAAACTTTTGGCCTCCCTGAGCCACATTGGAAGAAGAATTGTCTCGGGCCACACATAAAATACACTAACGCTTAACTATAGCTGATAAGCTAAAAAGGTCCATGCATAAATCTCTTAATGTTTTAAGAAAGTTTATGAATTTCTTGGGCCACATTCAAAACTGTTCTGGGCTGTGGGTTGGACAAGCTTATTCTGAATATTGAAAAAGATACTGATTTAAAAATTAGGTCAGAGGGGTTGAATCACAAGGTATCATGCAGAGGCATAGCATTTTGAGCTTGAGTATAATTTAATAGAAAATTAAATTGTATCCACAAAATTAATAGCGTATGTAAAGGTACTGAGATGGGAGGGAGCAAGTCTTGAACAGTGGACAATTGCCTAGGTTTTGCTTAGCTGGGACAGAAGTGTGAATAAGATTGAAGGAATGGGTCTATTTTATGAAGACTTTAATTATTGACTAACAGCTTGGATTTCATGTCTAAGAAAATGAATATCACAATTATAGCAGTAATAAGAGCACTTCTTATATGCTAAGTTAACACTGAGCTAAAGAGCTTTCCAGGGATTATCAAATGTACTTTTCTGAGCTTCCAGCAAGGAATGTGCTCCACCTGCTTTTTTCCTGTGTAAAATTAATTGGCTCTTGGAGAAGGTAAAGGTAGTGAAAATAGGTTGTTGACATAGTCCAGGTATAAAATAGGCATGAATTAAGGACCATTCTGAAAAATGCACATTTGTAGACTTTATTAAACTGCTCCAAAATGAAATCGCACAAGTACAAACTTGTGTAATTAGGAAGATGATGGTGCTGTTGACAGTAATGAAGGAAAAAAAGGAAATTCAGAAAATAATAGCAGTGCTTGACAGACTTTACAGCATTTCTTGTGTTGGAGTGATATTCTGACAACAGAGTTACTGTGAAACGGAAAGTGAGGAGAGGTATAGTAACAGTTTATGGTTTATCAGTATTTTGGAGGGTGCCTATGTTTTGTAGAGATTTTTTACAATAATTAAGCAATACCTTATTTTGGTTCTCATTCTATTACGTGCTTCAGAATCTACAAAAATATCTAGAGTTAATTCTCTCTTACAGAATTAACACCTCAGCAAAGTTATTTTGTTCTTTCATAATGAGCATTATTAATATTGTTGTTTTGTTATCATCTTAACCTTAAAACATGAGAGGGGATGAACATTGAAGGGTTTTAGGAGCTGGGGGAAGGTCTGCTGTAGGCTGTACCCCATTTTTCTCTGTAAAGTATCTTGAATATCCTCAAAATTAATTCTAGTTTTCTTTACTTTGTCCATCAAGGGAGTTAACCCTTGTGCAAGGCTACTTTCTGTCACCATTCTTTCATAGATTTTGGAAACTGATGTGCACAGATACATGTATGGTCTGTGTCCAGTGTGAACTCTTTTTTTAAAAAGCATCTTTAAATAAAAGTATTCAGTTAAAGTGTTGGTGACTTCCTGTGTAATCTTTTGATCTTATCTTTTAAATACATAGGCATGACTGAATTTGCATCTCAGTGAATTTTTTGCATGTGTGCTTTTTCTTATGATTTTACTTTTGGAACAGTCTTAATAAAATGTGCAAAGAAAAACATTAAAATTCCATGGGATTTTTTTTAATGGGAAAAATTTTTTTTCTACTGGCTGTGATTAAAATTTGTTTACAGATATTCAGTTAAATTGGAACACACTAGGAAATATAGAAAAATGTTTGGCTAGTATGTATAGTACGGCATTGTTATGTTAACTTATGTAAAAACCAGTGTTTATTTGAAAATCCAACTCTATAGTAAGTTAATAGCATACTATTTATTTTTTAAATGCTGAAAACATTGTTAAATTACTAATTTTTAAATATATTGGTTAGATTTTATTTTGCAAATAGTGATTTGATTAACTTAATATGGGTTTAATTATGCTGTAAAAATTATTTTTGCTTATTTCACTTTATTTCTAGTAGTATGTTTTAGCATATGTAAAAGTTTAAGCAAAATCATTGTCAGTCATTAAATGAAGAATGATAGCTACAAATAAAGATACTTTGAGGAAGGTACTTTCTGATGAAAATTGATGTTTCAGGTAAGCTGGAAAAAAATACACGATGAGATAGTTAACAGTTAGTTATTCCTCATCTTGTGTTTCACCTCTCTAATCATTCTGAATAGCAATGCATTCATTTTTATCATTATTCTCATGTCTTACCTTCTGCTGTATATAAAAAATAAGCCATGTTTTCTTTCTTCTTCCAAACTATTAATAAAAGCAAAACAGAATGTGGTCAATCTAGATAATTTAGATGTTCTTTAAGTGTGCTATTCTGATATTTACTCTTAGGCTGATTTTTTTCCCTTGCCATCTAAAATGTTTGTTTCATTTCCCCCTACCCAATCAATGTATACACAGGGAAATCAAACATTTTAATGTTAGGAAAAACAAAACATTAGAAAGATATGTTTGAAAAAAGCAGATACATCCTAAAAGCAAAATTTAGTTGTTTGGAATTCTGTTTTACATTATCCACACAACTACTTCTTTCTATAGATATGGTTAATACAATGATATATGACTAAACCAGAATATTAAACTATCAGTGATGTTCACAGGTTTCATCAAAATAAGGGAAACTTCTTTGATATATTTGTTTTCTGAACTATCGTTTTGTCCCCTCATAACTAATAACCCTCAGGAATTATATCTCCCTTTGCCAAGAGAAAAAACCTGTCTTTAGTAGGTCCTATAAAGCATCCCTTAGGTGCTTAATAATAGAATTTGTGCACTAAAGCATACACCTAATCCAACAAAAATCCTGTCATCAGCCCTGCACATCCTAAATTTGGGGACAGCCACATCTGTAATACTGTTTTTGGATGTGTAACCCAACCTGCAGTACCTCTGTAGTATTTCATCCCACTTCAGAGCATTTTTACCTCTTAGGAATTATTTTCTAGGGAGGAATAGATTGTTGTCCTCTGTGTTCTGTATATGGTTCCCTTTGTATATAGGTTCACCATGGCCATTTATTGAATTAAAATCCCTGTTTTATAATGTCTGTATCACCCAAAACAATCTACAGATTCAATACAATTCTTATCAAAAGACCAATGACATTCTTCACAGAAATAGAAAAAAGAAACTCCTAAAATTCATGTGGAACCACAAAAGACCCCAAATAACCAAAGCCATCTTGAGCAAAAAACAAAGCTGGAGGTGTTATACTACCTGACTTCATAATATACTACCTGACTTCATAATATACTACAAAGCTATTGTAACCAAAATAACATGGAACTGGCATAAGAACAGACACACTGACTAATGGAACAGAATAGAGAGCCCAGAAATAATTCCACACATTTACAAACAACTGTTTGTTTGTTGGTTTGTTTTTTGAGACAGAGTCTCGCTCTGTTGCCCAGGCTGGGGTGCAGTGGTGCGATCTCACCTCACTGTGGCCTCTGCCTCCAGGTTCAAGTGATCCTCCTGAGTAGCTGGGATTACAGGTATGTACCACCATGCCCGGCTAATTTTTGTATTTTTAATAGAGACAAGGTTTCACCATGTTGGCCAGGCTGGTCTCCAACTTCTGGCCTCAAGTGATCCACCCACCTCAGCCTCCCAAAGTGCTGGGTTTACAGGTGTGAGCCACCATGCCCAGCCCTACAACCAACTGGTTTTTGACAAAGGCGACAGTAATACACAATGGGGCAAGGACATTCTCTTCAGTAAATCGTGTTGGGAAAACTGGATAAACTGCAGAACAAAATTAGACCCTAATCTCTCACCATATACAAAAATCAACTTGGGTTAAAAAAAAAAGTAGGACCTGAAACTATGAAACTACTAGGAGAAAACAAGAAAAGCTATGTGACATTGATCTGCACCATGATTTTGTATCTATGATCTTAAAAGCACAGGCAACAAAAGCAAAAACAGACAAATGGGGTTATATGAAATTAAAAAGCTTCTGCACAGCAAAGGAAACAATCAGCAGAGTAAAGAGACAACCTACTTACAGGATGGGAGAAAATATTTGCACACCATACATCTGATAAGGGGTTAATATCTAAAATATATAAGGAACTCAATAGCAAGTAAACAACTTGATTTTAAAATGTGCAAAAGACCTGAGTAGACATTTCCCAAAGGAAGACATAAATGGCCAACAGGTATATGAAAAAAGGCTCAATGTCACTAATCATGAGGTAACTGCAAATCAAAACTACAATGAGATATCATCTCAATCCTGTTAGAATTGCTATTATCAAAAAGACAAAAGGTAAGTGTTAGAGAGGACGTGGAGAAAAGGGAACACACTGTTGGTGGGAATGTAAATTAGTATAGCCATTATGGAAAACAGTATGGAAGGTCCTCGAAAAATGAAAAAAAAATAGAACTACCATATGATTCTGTAATCCCACTACTGAGTATATATCCAAAGGAAATGAAATCAGTATGTCAAAGAGATAAGTGCACATAAACAGCAGTATTCACATAGCCAAGATATGGAATCAGCCTAGGGGTCCATCAGCAGATGAAGGGGCAAAGAAAATATGGTTTATATGCATGATGGAATGCTATTCACCTATCAAAAAGCAAAATTCTGTTCTTTGCAATAACATGGATGAACCTAGAGGACACTGTGTTAAGTGAAATAAGCAAAGCACAGAAAGATAAATGCTGCATGATCTCACCCAATATGTAAAACCTAAAAAGTATATCCCACAGAAGTAGAGAATAGAATGGTGCTTACCAGTGGCTGGGGTGGTTTGAGAAAATGACAGGATGGAAGAATGTTGGTCAAAGGATATATAGTTAGGAGGAATAATTTCAAGAAATCTGTTGTACAGCATGGTGACTATGGTTAATGATGATATATTCTTGAAAAATGCAAAGAGTAGTAGGTGTTCTCACCACAAAAATGACAACTATTTGAGGCAATGCATTTGTTAATTAGCTACATTTAACCATTACACAGTGTGTATATACTTCAAAACATTATATTGTACATAATACAGTTTTATCTGTCAATTTAAAATAAGCTACATGTCTTTTTTTAAAACCCACTTTTTTTTTTTTTTTGAGACCGAGTTTTGCTCTGTCACCCAGGCTGGAGTGCAGTGGTACAGTCTCCACTCACTGCAACCTCCGCCTCCTGGGTTCAAGCAATTCTTCTGCCTCAGCCTCCCGAGTAGCTGGGATTACAGGTGCCTGCCACCATGCCCAGCTAATTTTTGTATTTTTATTAGAGATGGGGTTTCACCATGTTGGCCAGGCTGGTCTCAAACTCCTGACCTCAGGTGACCCACCCGCCTCAGCCTCCTGAAGTGCTCGGATTACAGGCATGAGCCACCATGCCCGACCAAAAACCCACTCTTTTATAGATAACAACCAAAAATAAAAACTTCTGTATCAGAATTATGATGATTTTTGTCTTATGTTTTAAACACTATCAGTATTGAGTGGTGAACCACTTGGGGTATTTTGAGTTGAGCTTTGGTCCCTGTGCTTCATTCAAGGTCTAGGAAGAATAACATATGTATTTACATTATTATAGTTTTTTTTTAAGTACATTCTCTAAAAAAGAAATCTATATAGCCAGAAAAGTTTTTTGAAAAAAAATTAATGAGAGAGGAGAGGTAGAATATGTCATGCAGGAGAATTAAGACCTGTGGTTAAAAAAAAAAAAAAAATTCAGAAAGATACTGATTAAGGGCCAATTCCAGGAGTCAGTCTGCCAGAGTTCTTCCTGGTTCTTCTTTTTATTCTCTGTGGCACCTTGAACACTAATTGCCTTATATGAACATGGATTCATGTGTATATCTACCTCATGGATGTATTGTGAAGATATATGAGATAATTCACATGAAAGGGCTTAGCATAGTGCCTGGCACAGAGTAATTTGTAAGTCAGTATCAACTGTGATTATTATCTTGAGTAATATGTGGACAATGTTTATTTGGCTACTATGCTTTGGAGACAGGATGATCCTTTGTAACTCAAGGGTGTGTGTTTAAGTGTTTATTATTATGGCTGTTTACCATTTGATGCTTAAAGTAGAATCCTACCTACCTGCTAATGGCTCATTTCAAGTTATAAATGGTGCTTATGTTTTGTATTTTCTAAAATTAATATTTTCATATTGCTATGTGTACTAGAAATCACAGAATTTGAAATGAGAATCTGATTTTATAGCATTCAGAGACAATTTTTAATAACATATATAATTTTGTATATATTTACTTGGTAAAAAAAGAAATTGTAAAGTTAAATCAGCTTCACTGTCACCTTGGCAGATCTATGGGCTTTTAAACCTCTTGTGTCTTAGGTTTTTATTCTTATAGCTTTTCTGAGACCTAAAGTGAAAATATAAATAGTCATATGCCATATAACATTTCAGTCAATGATGGCCCACCTATGTAACAGTGGTCCCATAAGGTTTTAATACTGTATTTTACTGTACTTTTCTATTTTTAGGTACACAAATACTGTTGTGTTACAGTTGCCTACAGTATTCAATATATAACATGCTGTACAGGTTTGCAGCCTAGGAGCAATAGGTTATACCATATAGCCAGGATGTGTAGTAGGGTTTACCATTATGTCTGTTTAAGCATGTTCTATGAATGTTCACACAATAAATCACCCAACAACACATCTCAGAACATATTCCCATCAAGCAATGCATGACTGTAAATAAGTACATAAAGTATAATAAAACTTTTTCCAAATTTTTCTCCAGCTTGAGATTTGCAGCTAACTAATTTGAAAAGATTTGACTTCGACGTCTGGGAGTATCATACCTAAGTAGTTTTTTTTTTTTTTTGAGACAGAGTCTCGCTCTGTAGCCCAGGCTGGAGTACAGTGGCGCCATTTTGGCTCACTGCAGCCTCTGCCTCCTGGGTTCAAGTGATTCTTGCGCCTCAGCCACCCAAGAGGCTGGGATTACAGGCACACACCACCGCACCTGGCTAATTTTTGTATTTTTTTTTTTTTTTTTTAGTAGAGATGGTTTCACCATGTTGGCCAGGCTGGTCTCGAACTCCTGGCCTCAAGTGATCTGCCTGCCTTGGCCTCCCAAAGTGCTGGGATTACAGGCATGAGCCGCTGCACCCAGCCTAAATAGGATTTTTTTAATCTCCTTTCACAGGGCTGGAATGACTTCCTTCACATTTAGATAGTTATGTTTAATACAGATTAAACTGAGCCAATTTTTTTAAAGTGTAACTGGATATAGCGCATTTTTATAGATGTTCTTAGGTAATCTGTTTTTTAAAGCACTTAATAGCCATGTGAATGTATTCTGTATTTGAGGAGAGTAAGGTCAAGTGTGACTATACTAGTTAAGAAATAGAACTGTAGTTCTGCTTTTTATTTTTTTTCTGCAAAGCTTTTCTCAGAGAAAACAAACTAAAATCGTTTAACTATATTGTCGTTGATAGATTAATTCATTTATTGAGATTATGTTTGAGGCCCTACTGTTTATCAGCCACTATTATGGGACTGCCGATGCAGGTATGAACAAGTAAGATAAGGCTATTGACTTCATGGTATTTGCATCCCATTGAGAGATGATAGACAGGAAACAAGCAAATAAATAGGAAAATTTCAAACTGTAACAAATGCTAGCAAGGAAATAATGTGATGTTATAGGGTACGTGGTAAGAGTTTGGCCCCAGGCAGGCTACTTAGACTGATCAGAAAGAACTTTTGGTAGGGTTTGATATTACTGGAGGATGAGAAGAAATCTGTCACATAGAATTGACCTAAGAGATTTTAAATGTAGAGAATAGCAAGAACAAAATGCCTACAATGCAAAAAAAAATTGGTGTATTTGAGTTTGGATATTATTCTAAGCTTTGTATTAGAATATTTGTATTTAGGGTATAGCTAAGATGTTGCTGTTTCTGTTGCATCAGAAGAGGTCTTATCATTAGAGAATAATTAAGACTAGAAGGTGACAGGACAAGCTTTGAGGAAAACCATTGATGGGTTTTTTGCGGTATTTTATTTTATTTTATTTTATTTTATTTTTTATTTTTTTATTTTTTTATTTTTTTTATTTTTTTTTATTTTGAGACAGAGTCTTGCTCTATTGCCCAGCCTGGAGTGCAGTGGCGCAATCTCGGCTCACTGCAACCTCCACTTCCCAGGTTCAAGTGATTCTCCTGCCTCAGCCTCCTGAGTAGCTGGGACTACAGGCGTCCACCACCACACCCTGCTAATTTTTATATTTTTAGTAGAGGCAGGGTTTCACCATGTTGGCCAGGCTGGTCTCGAACTCCTGACCTCAAATGATCCACCCACCTCAGCCTCCCAAAGTGCTGGGACTACAGGTGTGAGCCACCGCACCTGGCCATTGACAGGTTTTAAGCAAAGGAATGGCATAATGTGTCTCTGGCTTCTCTGTGGAGGATGAATTATGCAGACTCAAAAATAGAAGCAGGAATCAGTGGTGTGCTGGAGTGGGCTATAACTGGTTAGAATAATAGAAGAGGAAAAGTGGCAGGTATAGATTTAGGACACATCAGTTAACAGATGCTATCGGAGCTATAGGACTAGAGGAGATAACCTAAAGGGAGAGAAGAGAGGAGGGTTCCTGATTGAACCTTGAAGTAAGGCTTACCCATGAATCGAACATCCACATATAATTTTTGACTCCCCAAAAACTTTACTAATAGCCTGCTATAGACTGGAAGCCTTACTGGTAACATAAACAGTTGATTAACACATTTTGTAGGTTATATGTATAATATGCTGTATTCTTATAATGAAATAAGCTAGAGAAAAGAAAATAGTAAGAAAATCATAAGAGAAAATATATGTACTATTCATTAAGTGGAAGTGGATCATCACAAAGATCTTCATGAACCTCATTGTCTTCACTGTGACTAGGCAGAGGAAGAGGAGGAGAAAGAAGAGAGGTTGGTCTTGCTGTCTTGGGTAGGTGGTAGAAGTGGAAGAAAATCCACGAAGAAACGGACCCATGCAACTCAAATGCATGTTTTTCAAGGGTCAACTGTACCTCAGCATTTAAAATTGAATAGAAAAGAGAAGCCAACATAAACTGAAGAAGAGAGGCTAAGAGATAACAAACCTTGAGAGGGAAGAGTCCTGGAAGCCAAGAACAAAGTATTGAATACTGCTGAGTTGAATAAAATGAGGGGCTACAGAAGTGACCTTTGGCTTTGGTTAAAGCACATTATGGGTGATTTTTATACGAGTTTTTTTTCCTGGAGGGACAGTCCCATAGGCATTTCAAGTAGTCTGAAGAGTGAATAAAAGATAAGGAAAAAAATAGCAAATATAGAGAAATCTTTCAGGTATTGCCATGAGAGAATAAAGAAATGGGTTGGCAGCCAGAGAGCCTGTGGGGGTCAAGGAAAGGCTATGGGTTTTAGTTTTAGTTTTACTTTTAGACCACAAGAGATTCGGGGGTAGACTTTAGGCTGTAGGCAGGAAAAGAAACTGGCGGTATTGAAGGAGCCTGAGCTAATAGTCCTTGGGAAGGCAAGAGGAGACCAGATTCAGAACACAGCAAAAGGGAGGCCTTTACTGGGAGGAAGGTCCTTTGTCCTTCATAATGGAAAGAAAAGTAGAGAATATGGGTATAGGTGAAGATAGGTTACAGATTTGTTGGAGGGAAGGTAAGAATATTCTTTTTGCTTCCATTTTCTTAAGTTTGAAACTAGATCTTTAGCAATGATGGTGGGAAGACAGTATTAGGATTCTGAGAAGAGCTGGTATGAAATAGTTGTGTCAAGAATGTAAATTTACCAAGGAAACAGTGTGGGTTAGGATAGTGTTGAGTACCTGTTTGAAGTTTGTGCTTCTCAGTTTAAGTCAACCGGATTGTATGATTTTTTCCTCCAATGTTTAGTTGCTCATGTTCAGGCTGAAAACAAACAAAAAAACATGTAGTTGAGTTTAACCGGGATTGGAGTTTTGTCAGATGAGTATAAAGAGGAAGATTCCACACTCTTTGTCTCTAAGGTAGGATGGGTATGAGAAGGAAAACAGCCTCCATGAAAGTCAAGAGTAATGACTAAGAGTTAGGACTCTAAAGCCAAATTGCTTGTGTTTAAATCCCTACCTCTCCCATTTACTAGCTATATTGCATATCATTTCTATCCTTCAGTTTCCTTACTTGTAAATGTGAGTAATAGTGCCTACTGCAAAGGATCAACTGGGATTAAATTAATTAAAATACACAAAGCACTTGAATAGTTCCTTTCCTGGTATTTAGTAAGTACACTGTAAGGTTAGAAGAGATCTTGTCCTCAGAGAATAATTAAGACTAGAAGGTGACAGGACAAGCTTTGAGGAAAACCATCGATGGTTGGTTGGTTGTTTTTTTTGTTTTGTTTTTTGAGACGGAGTCTTGCTCTGTCGCCTAGGCTGGAGTGCAGTGGCGCAATCTTGGTTCACTGCAAGCTCCGCCTCCCGGGTTCACGCCATTCTCCTGCCTCAGCCTCCCGAGTAGCTGGGACTGCAGGCGTCTGCTGCCATGCCCGGCTAACCTTTTGTATTTTTTTAGTAGAGACGGGGTTTCACCGTGTTAGCCAGGATGGTCTCGATCTCCTGACCTTGTGATCTACCCCCCTCGGTCTCCCAAAGTGTTGGGATTACAAGTGTGAGCCACCGCACCTGGCCAACCATTGATGGGTTTTAAGCAAAGGAATGGCATAATTAAGACTAGAAGGTGACAGGACATGCAGAAGAAAGGCTGATGATCTGTTGAGCACATATCTGAAGTTTCCTAGAGTGTATACCATTTGAAAGTTTGAGACCACAGTAAGGGCATGGGAGATTGGATCAGATTAGGGAAGTACAGAGCATCAGGTTTATAATGAGTGACAGTAACCTGTTTGTAAAATACCTAGTAAGTGTTGTCTTCCATCCTTTTTTTTTTTTTTTTTTTTTTTTTTTTGAGATGGAGTCTCACTCTGTCCCCAGGCTGGAGTGCAGTGGCGTGATCTTGGCTCACTGCAACCTCCAACTCTGTGGTTCAAGCGATTCTCCTGCCTCACCCTCCCCAGTAGCTGGGATTACAGGCATGCATCACCACACCCAGCTAATTTTTGTATTTTTAGTAGAGACGAGTTTCACCATGTTGGCCAGGATGGTCTTGATCTCCTGACCTCATGATCTGCCCGTCTCACCCTCCCAAAATGCTGGGATTACAGGTGTGAGCCACCATGCCCGGCCTCCATCCATATTTTTACACTCAAGGGAAGTTTCCAGCTGTCTGGAGTGACTGGCTTTATGACTTGACTAAATAAATGATTCCTGAAGATTATTTAGTGACAGTGCCAACATTGGAACCTAGAACTGTTGACCAAAATGAAATAGATTATTAATGGTTACATCTGTTAGATGGTAACAATTACTGAATGGTAATTTTTCATTAGTTAGAAAAGTCTGGAAAGAGCATCTTCTCTTTCATAAACAACAGCAGGGTTTTTTGCCCCATTGCATGGTGCTTACAATAATTCATTAATTTATATTCTTGGGATGTGCTAGAAACACTTAGTCCCCAGATACATCTTTAGAATTGAGTAATAATGAATCTTTCTCTTTTCAGCCCTCCCCTTGCCTTTTGTGGCAAAGGAAGGTGAGAAAGAGAAAATGCAGCTAGTGATAAGCAAACTAGCCAAAGTATCTTTGTGTTGTTATTCTGAAGTGAGGTCTACTCACTTTTTATCAACATTTAAACAGAACTTTTAAAAATTGAGATGGTATGATGCAATATTTCATTTCTTATTTAAATTTTAGCTTTTTACGCTATAAAATGTAAAAACAAATCTGTACTACCTACTAATTTTTTCATAGGGCATAACTTGCCCAGAGAAATCTAGAGCTTTTATCTTTTTTCATAAACAGCTTTTTTGCTTTATTTTTATATTTGATATATGTTATATTTGTGAGACAAAGCATGACACTAAATTATGTTTCATAACAATCCAGGTCCAATTTATCTGAGTTGTAACTTTGAAAGTATTGCAAGTAAATTGTCCAGTGGACTAAAGATCAAGTCAGAGAAACTACAATTAACAGCCCCTAAAAGAAAGATTACAAATGCAACTTTGATTTACTTGCATCACTTTAAACAAGCTAGAATTTTTATTTTTATTTTTTTAAGTTTCCTGGTTATATTAAATAGTTTGTTATTGTATCTCCTGGAAAGTAGCAGGTTATTGAGAGGAGGGAGTTAATTTCAAACAAAACAGCTCATTTGACAGAGATGATGTAAATGTTTGATATAATGTTTAAGATGATGGAAATGTTCTGTATCTTAACTGTAGTGAAGAATCTTGATTGTGGTGATGGTTTTATGGGTGCATGCACTAGTCAGAACTCATCAAATATGTGTATTAAATATATACAGTTTAACAAAGCCATAAAACATGTTTGGCAATAATACTACATTTTAACTAATATTCACAAGACAATTCAAGATAGGTTAGTGAGTCCTCAATTTTCCAGTTTGCTGCCAAGAAATTCAGAGCCACATCTGATGCTTAATTATAACTTACTACCCCTCCTAATTAACATACTTGCTTCCCAGTGTTGTTTTGATTTCATAGGAAATAATGACGACAACTGTTTCTTGAGCATTTTCTATGTGCTGGGCACTCTGATAACTTTAGTATGTTACTTATTTAATTTTGACAACCATTCAAGTATAAGTGTTTTCATCTCATTTAATGGATAAGGAAAACTGGTTTGACAAAATTAAGCATGTTGCCCAAGGTCATACAGCTGCTAAGTAAGTATTAGAGCTAGGATTTGGATTTAGGTCATCTTGACTTTAACCCCTGTTCTTGGAGGCCCTACCCTCTACTGCCTGTCTCTTCATCGCCTGGGGTTTCTGTGAAACACTACTCTGTTATTGAGTATGTGTATTTATTTTGTGTTTATTCTGGAGAAGAGGCATGATATAAAGTTTGATACACCATGGGGATATGTTATATTTGCATTATGATCTAAGTCAGTGGTGTTTAAAGTGTGTTATTCACAAACTTTGTTAAGAGACATGGTGAAATAAGCACAGAGATAGAAGTAAACATTTAGAAACTTTTATAGCAATTTAATATTACTGCAACAACTAAAGCACATGATTTTATATTTTAGAAAAGTATTGGTCAGTGATGGGTTGGGTGGAAATACTGATCTTTCACTACAGATAGTTTGAGAAGTATTGACCTAAGCCATTATAAAACAAAATATGGAGGAAAATACATGCGAACCACAATTTGTGTGTATATATTGGATGAAAGGCTTAAAATGGTGTATCTTTACACTTCTTTTCTGATATATAATGAGTAATTTTATTTGCATTAAAGTCATTGTGGAATTACAACTAAATTTTTAGTCCTAGGATTTGACTATTATATTAGTTTTCACGCTGCTGATAAAGACATACCTGAGACTGGGCAATTTACAGAAGAAAGAAGTTTAATTGGACTTACAGTTCCACATGGCTGGGGAAGCCTCACAATCATGGGGAAGGCAAGGAGGAGCAAGTCACGTCTTAATGGATGGCAGCAGGCAAAGGAAAAAAAAAAGCTTGTGCAGGAAAACTCCCTCTTATAATACCATCAGATCTCACCCACCACCAGGAAGACACCATGGGAAAGACCTGCCCCCATGATCCAGTTACCTCCCACCAGGTCCCTCCCACAGCACATGGGAATTCAAGATGAGATTTGGGTGGGGACACAGCCAAACCATATCAAACATCTTTTCATGTGAAAAGTAATACTGCAGCTCTGCTGATGAAACTTCTGCAAAATGTCCCTTCTCATTTTTCAGCAATTTAAGATTTTGCTTTTAATATTCTGTTTTATATGTTTGATATAAACATATATCAAACAAGCTATATGAAGTCTTTTTAGTCATATTTAAATAATTAGGAATTTATTGCCTAAAAAAAAAATGTAAGAAAGTTCAAATTAATTACCTGACCAAACTTTTTAGCTGTAGATGCATACAAGAGTTATAAACCTTACAAACATAGCTGGTCATTATTAATTGACTTTTTTTATAGCAAATAAGAAAAGATTATCTGAAGGATGTGTATGTTGAGATAATATTGCTTAAAAATTATTAGGCTGATAAATGACCCCTATTTTCATTAATAGAAATTACTACTAAATTGCTTGGCAGGTTAATCTTCCTCATGCACTGAATATTATTTATCTTCAAAATGAATGCCATTTTATATCTTATTCTGGAAATCTTGCTAAGGAAAGAAAAAAAAATGTTCCTGCTGATAAAATTTATGCATGTGTTTTACTCCGTCTACCACAAGTACATTCTTATATTCATTGATTAGAATTTAGTTATTTTATACGAATTTTATGTGCTTTCAGAAAATCTAGTCAAGTTGATATTTTCCCTGAGTTTAATTTGGTTCTGCTGTCCTTCTGATTTCTGAGAAACAGAACTAGAAATGTTTTAGGTTGTGTTCACTCTAACCTTCATTCCATATATGTCACTGTTAGTATTTAACTGTTTTATTAGCTATCAAAGTTTATGGCTTTACTTGTTTTAGTGTGCTAGTCTTTTGTATCTGACATACATACAGGTATTGCTTTGTGTGTATGCTGTATGTGTTTGTTTATGGTTAAATCTAGTATTTAAAAGTTTCAGAAACCATGGATTGATAATGAAATAGCTTGTATCATTTTTAATTTATTACCAGTCTTTAACTATTATGTTTAAACACTTTGATCATGAGTCCAACTGTAGCCTCACTATTGTAAGTTATGTGATGTCCAGCATAGAGACATATATAAAACATAGTTCCTGCTCTCAAAGAACTTTCCTGGTAGGAAAATTGCATAGCAAATCTTTATATAAAACAAAAATTAATTTGATGTGCAAGGTTAAGGTTATTTTGATTCACATATTTAAGTTCATATTTATTGTGAGTTCTTCAGAGTACTTCAAAATACTGCTTTATGTTTGATTTGCTGCTCTGAGTCCAAAGCATGAAGGGACAGTAGTGTCCCTCCCACCCCCCCACCGTATTCACCGGGGATATGTTTTAAGACCCCCCTAGTGGATGCCTGAAACTGCAGATAGTACCAAACTCTAAATTCTGGGTTTTTTCTATACATATATACCAGTGATAAAGTTTAATTTACAAATTAGGCATAGTACTCTTGTGCTTTACAGCTATTATTAAGTAAAATAAGGGCACAAGCACTGTGCTACCACAACAGTCAGTCTATAACCCACACAGCTACTAAGTGATTAATGGTCAGTTTTCATCTATAGCATGGATACACTGCACAAAGGGAGGGTTCACTTTATTCTGCGAGAGATTTTGTCATGTTACTCAGAATGCTGTGCAATTTAAAACTTATGAATTGTTTATTTCTGGAATTTTTCATGTAATATTTCCAGACTGTGGTTGACTGAGGTTAACTAAAACCCCACAGACAGTGAAAATGTGGATGGGGGTGGGGAAGAAGTACTGTATGACTGTGTTTTCCCCCCCACATAAACTTTATATTATTTTAAGTCCCTTAGCATCAAATATCAAGTTTTAAAGAGAAAAATAGATTATCTTATTTTGTTCTCTACTCTCACCGTCCCAATTGGGAATGAAAGTGTCATGAGGTCAGGGATGTTCTCTCTAGTCAGCACCTAAACATAGTGCTTGGCACATGGTATGCTGAAGCAAAATCATTTCATGTCAAATGAAATCACATTTAAGGTGACTACTCTCTCCAAAGATTGTGGATAAAATAATTGAAGTAGAGAATTGGGAAACTCGTATTGCCTCTCTTTGGCACAACCTTAACCAAGGAAATTTTGATTTTATAAATCAATAGATTTGTAGCTTTTTTCAATGCAAACATTTTACTCATTAGCCATATTCTTTAGTGGTTTTTAACCTTTTTGTTAAAAAGCAATTGTTTGAGAATATTATGAAAGAAGTAGACTCTCCCCAATAAAATGTAAGACATGTAAATTTCACATGTAATTTAAGATGATTCATATATTTTGAGTATGCAATTCACCTATTTAAAGTATGTAATATGGGCTGGGCATGGTGGCTCACACCTGTAATGCCAGCACTTTGGGAGGCCAACGCAGGTGGATGACGAGGTCAGGAGTTCGAGACCAGCCTGGCCAGCGTGGTGAAACCCCATGTCTACTAAAAATACAAAAATTAGCCAGGCGTGGTGCCAGGCGCCTGTAATCCCAGCTACTCGGGAGGCTGAAGCAGGATAATTGCTTGAGCCCAGGAGGCGGAGATTGCAGTGAGCTGAGATGGCACCACTGCACTCCAGCACTCCAGCCTGGGTGACAGAATGAGACTCCGTCTCAAAAACAAACAAAATATATATATATAAAATATGATGGTATTCAGTATATTCAGAATTGTAAAACCATCACTATAATCAATTTTAAAACATTTTTGTCACCCCAAAAAGAAACCCTATATTCATTTTGAGGTCATTCTCCATTTCCCACCAATTCCTCTTTTCCTCTTCTCCCCCCACTCTAATCAACCACTAATTTACTTTGTCTCTATAGATTTTTCTATTCCTGACATTTCATATAAATGGAATCATATACTATGTGGTCTTATGTCAATGGCTTCTTTCACTTATAATGTTTTCAAGGTTCATGCGTGTTGTAGTTTGTATCACTATTTCATTCTTTTTTATGACCAAATAATATTCCATGGTATTTTAGTTATTTGTGTGTCAGTTGGTGAATATTTGGGTTATTTCTTCTTTTGGCTATTATGAATAATGCATCTATGAGCATTCACACAAGTTTTTGAGTGGACATATATTTTCATTTCTCTTGTGTCTACACCATACCTAGGAGTGGAATTTCTGGCTTATAGTAATTCTCTGTTGAACCTTGGAGAACTACTAACAGACTGTTTTCCAAAGGAGCTACACCAATTTATGTTCCTCTAGCAGTGTATGAGGGTTCCAGTTTCTACATACCACGCTTATTGTCTTATCTTTTTTATTATAACCGTCCTAGTAGTCGTGAAATATTCTTGTGGTTTTGATTTGTTTCCCTGATAATTAATTATGTGGAGTGTCATTTTACGTACTTATTGACCATTTGTACATTTTCCTTTTAGAAATGTCCATTCACGTCTCTTGCCCACTTTTGAATTATTTGTCTTTTTATTATTGGCTTGGAAGAGTTTTTTATTATCTAGTTTAAGTCTCATCAGATATATGGAGGATATATTTTCTCCTATTCTGTCAGCTGTCTTTTCACTTTCTTGATGTTATCCTTTGCAACACGAAAGTTTTACTTCTGATGAAGTCCAATTTATTTTTTCTTTTGTTGCTTGTGTTTTGGTTTTTAATTTAATTTTATTGTATTTATTTTTTTTTGAGATGGAATCTCACTCTGTTGCACAGGCTGGGGTGCAGTGGCGTAATCTTGGCTCACTGCAGCCTCGGACTGCCGGATTCAAGTGATAGTCCTGCCTCAGCCTCCTGAGTAACTGGGATTACAGGCATGAGCCACCACATCTGGCTGATTTTTGTATTTTTAGTGGAGACGAGGTTTCACCATGTTGGCCAGCCTGGTCTTGAACTCCTGACCTCAAGCGATCTGCCTGCCTCGGCCTCCTGAAGTGCTAGGATTACAGGCGTGAGCCACCGTGCCTGGCTTTCAGTTTTATTTCTAAGAAGACTTTGCCTAGCCACAGGTCACAAAGATTTAATCCTATATTTTTTTTCTGAGTGTTTTATAGTTCTAGCTGTTACATTTAGATCTCTGATCTATTTTAAAGTAACTTTTGTATAGATGTGAAGGAGTCAACTTTGTTCTTTTGCACATGGGATATTCAGTTATCCCAAACTACTTGTTGGAAAGACTATTCTTACCTTGGTTGAATTGTGTTAGCATCCCCTAAGGCCCACTCTTAGACCTTCCTGTAGGTCCATGCACCCAGCTCTAGAGAAAGGTACCAAGTTAGTTAGAAGTCAGTTAGGGTACCAGAAAAATTAAAGGGGAGCCACATTGGTTTCTAAGTAGAACCTTAATTAAATTATTCCTATTACCCTAGATTATGTATTGCTGTGTAACAAATTACCCCTGAACTCAGTGGCCTATAACAAAATCTTCTGTGGGTCTTGAATTTGAGAGACTTAGCTCATGTATTCCTGGCTTCAGGTTGCTCATGAAGTTATAGTCAGGATGCCAGTTGGGGCCACAGTCAAATTAAGGCTTGGCTGAGGATGGAGGATCTGCTTCTAAGGTGGCTTACTCACATGGCTGTATAGAAAGCTTCAGCTCCTTGTCACGAGACCTGCCTTCTCCATAGGGCTCCTTGAAAGTGTCTTCATGATGTGGCAGCTAGCTCCCCGCAGAACTAATGATAAGAGAGTAAAGAGGAAACCAAAGTGCTTTTATGACCTGTTGGCCATTACACATTGTCTCTTCTACTCTATTCTTTTCATTAGAAATGAGTCACAAAGTTGACCCTAAGGTGCTGGGGGATTGGGAACCACTTTTTCAAAGAAATATCAAAAAATTTGTGGATTTGTTTTTTTGCTTTAATAGAGACAGAGTCTTGCTCTGTCACCCAGTCATATTTCATTGCAGCCTTGAACTCTTGGGCTCAAGCTATCCTCTCACTTCAGCCTCCTGAGTAGCTGGGACTACAGGTGCCACCCTGCCTGGCTAATTTTTATTTTTATTTTTTTTAGAGACAGGATCTCACTGTGTTGCCAGTGCTGGTCTTGAAACCTTGACCTTAGGCCGTACTCCATCCTCAAGCCTCCCAAGTAGCTGGGATTACAGATGTGAGCCACTGTACTCAGCTGTGGACATACTTTAAACCACTACATGTTCTTGTCAGTTTTATTCAAAGTAAAGTCTAATTCCAAACAGCTAACGGGCCTTCATACTAGATGCTCACTTACTACTTAATAAAATGATCTCTGAATCATTCATTTGTTTTTCTTTCTTCCCCTATGTTCTTGATTCTTCCAATCTAACCAGACAATGTATTTTAGGATCAAAACAAAGTAGAGGAGCATGTATATATCAGAAATGTTACATAAACAAATATGACAGAGAAATAACATGATTCTAAATTGAAATAAGTATAAGAAAATTTTCTATGCTTTTACTTAGTTTTCACAGTCATTTTTCCAGTTCCTAGGAAGGAACACACAAGTAGTTATCTTTCAGGCTGTCTTTGAATACTTCCATGACCCTGAACACTAGCTGAGGAGAGTTTCAACCACTGCTAACAGTAAGAAACATTTTCAAGTTAGTCATTACCTTTGTAGTAAGATCATATGAACCCGTTTTAATACTTTATAACCTTGGTTCCTCCTGCAAACTCTTTTGTAGGTAATGACTTTACATGAGTTTGGAACTGGTCTCTAGTGGGAAGTTGTGGGAGGATGAACACAGAAGAGCTGGAGTTATTGAGTGACTCCAAATACAGAAACTATGTAGCTGCAATTGACAAAGCACTAAAGAATTTTGAATACTCCAGTGAATGGGCAGATTTGATATCAGCACTTGGAAAACTTAATAAGGTATGTCTGTATTATCCATTTCATAAAAGGAGTAAAAATTAGAAATCTATGTTTGTACTTGTTAGATTTCTCAAAATCTTGAAGTAAGAATGCAAAAACATAAATGAACCTTAGATTACTCTTGGTAGTGCTATTTTTCTTCATGAGTTGCATGCCTGTGTAGTCAGGCATATTGTTAAGGCTTTGGAAGTTTTAATTCAAAGAAATAACAGTGCTTGAAAAATATAGTTATCGCCATGATTATCAGCTATAAAAACAGAAGAGAAGGAAGCAAATATGCTAACTATGAGGGCTAGTGAATTTCTGTAATGGAGCATCAGATATGGTGCTGGAATTCCTGGCAGCAAAATGAAAACCTACAAATGGAAAGCAGTAATTCCTGTGTTCTTTCCAAATGATATATAGCAACAAGGAAACATTTTCTATCCTGGCAAGCTATAGTTATAATTTGGTACTTTTTACAAAGGCAAGTATATACAAGCAGTTGTTTACGCCTTGCAGCTTGTCCTTGAGTAATTCTTCTTGACATGTCTGGTTTTTATTCAGTTATTGTTGTGGCATCATTGATCAACTTCTGGCTCTTCATTTTGACCTTTTTATTTTTTAAACATCAATTTTTTTCACCGCATACCCATAGTTAAGGTTTTTTTAAAAATTGTTATTGAATGGGAGTGTTTCTGAATATTAAAGGGGTTAGATAGGAAAGGAGTGGCCTTCCAATAACTATTTTATTTTATTTTCTTTTATTTGAGACAAGGTCTTACTCTTTCACCCAGGCTGGAGTCCAGTGGCATGATCATAGCTCATCGCAGACTCCTGGGCTCAAGGGAGCCTCCCACCTCAGCCTTCTGAGTAGGTGGGACTGCAGGCATGCCACCATGCCTGGCTAGTTATTTTTTTAAAGATAGGATCTTGCTATGTTGACCAGGGTAGTCTTGAACTCTTGGCCTCAAGTGATCCTCCCACCTCAGCCTCCCAAAGTGCTGGGATTACAGACATTAGCCGCTATGCCCAGCCTATCAAATAGCTTAACATACAAATTAGGAAAGAATTTTGTTTTAAAATACATACTAAGATATGTGGGGAAAAAAATACAGATAGTTTTTCCTCTGCTCTCACACCACGACAATCAATGCAGAAGACTTCTATAACCCTTAACCAAGTGGTTATTTCTCCCTTACCAGCAAGCAAGCAGTTCTACAGTGGATACCAGCTGGATGTGCTGCAGTTCAATTTGGATACTATCTACCTGGAGATAGTATCAGATCCCACAGGTTGAGGGCTGAGCCTCATAAGACTGTCCTCCTGTTTTGATGCCAATCACAAGCCCTAGTTTGTTTTACCTGTGCTTCTGATCAACTGGCTATAAAGTTCCACAATCCTTTCTTTAGCTTTAATTTGCTAGAGCGGCTCACAGAGCTTAGGGTACTGGTTCATTATGAAGGACATTACAAAGGATACAAGTGAAGAGATGCATAGTGTGAGGTATGGGTGAAGGGACGTAGAACTTTCATGCCCTCCTCAGGAGTACCACCCTCCAGGAAACTCTGCATGTGTTCAGCTGGCCTGGACACTCTCTAATCATCCTTTTGGGCCTTTTGAGACTTCATTGGATAGGCATGATTGAAGTATGGACAGCTGTGTAGAAATGTGATAGGACAGAAAAGATATGATGTAATACTAACAGACTAAGTGGGGGAACCCAGCAAGGCCCGTCTGTCAGATTTTTCTTGACCTCTCTGTACAGCATTCCTTCCTTCTGGGTATGGGGCAGGACCCCTTCTGAAATGGGGGTCTTTGACCTACAATGAGACCAAGTAGTCCAGAGAATTTTGTTACGGCCAGCTCCGAGACAGGGGAAGATTCCTGCCTTAGGGAGAAAAAGGAGATGAGAAGAGGGCCGGAAAAGTCAGAGAGAAATTATTTTCTGAGTCCTGCTTCTGAGGCCCAAAGTTCCCCATATTATAATAAGGGCTATGGGAGTTATGAGCCAGGAACCATGGATGAAAACCTGCAGACACTCTCTCTCACAATACCACACCCGGATGCTAGTTTTCAACCTGATATGACAGATAATCACTTTGATATCATAAAAAGAAAAGTTATCATTTTTAGTATGTCAAGGATTTGTCTTAAAATTTGATTCAGAAGCTTCTCTTTGACATGTTAGAACTTCTAACATTTATCATTTGAAGTTTGAATAATTCTTTATTTCTTTACAACATCCACAAGAAATTCCATCTAAAAGTACAAGTTTGCTTAAAGGTCGTTAGGTTCTTTTTTTTTCTAAAGAGTTCTGAAGAGTCTGTTTCTGAAGATATACGGGGAACTCTTTTTAAAGGCAAGTCATTAAATGATAGAAATTAATTTGCCTAATTAATTAGGTACATAATTAGTTTTTTAGATTAACCAATATTCATGAAAACAGATTTCATGGTATCTGGATAACTCAAGAATACCCAAGTTGTTTATGAAACTTAGCCAAAATTGTGATGGAACAAGGCAAGGATTACATATGTGTGTATGTGTGTGTGCGTGTGTGTGTATATATATGTATACATGTATATACACACACACGCACTCATACATACTCTTTTACATATATACTCTTATACTGCCTTTGATGGTCATTTCATATATTATGGCAAAAATACACGATTACTTTTGCACTAACCTAATATTTCAACCTCAGTTTATTCTGTAAAATAAGACTTTGTATATCTCTTCTAAATTCCAGTTCTAACATAGTCTGTATTCATTCTGAGTCTTCACTTCATGACATTCTATCAATACTTGATTATAATACTGACTTCTAGGTTCAAACTAAAGGATTACATTTATTATAAGATCTTCTTTACTTAACTAATCTCCTTTCAGTGGTTGGTAAGATAGGATCTCTGTACAGAAATTCTGCCCTGACCATTATTTCTAAGGAAATGTTATGGTTGAATAAATAAAACAAAAAGTTGTTTTGTCCAGTTAGAAAAATCAGTTTATAAAAACAAATGGGCAGTGATAATCTCATGTAGATTTTCTTATAAGCATTAGAATTACTTGCTATAATTTGATATACTAGGACAATGGTTGTACCTCTTCCAAGTACTGTAAGTATCTATTGTGAGGCCAGACTTTATTTCAAAGTAGCAAAAATAGATTGAAGACTGTAACATTCCATGTTACATGTTCATGTAACATTCCAGCTGTCTTCTCACATCAAATATTAAAAATTTACCAAAAAAAATCTAAAATACCTCTCTTCTCCATAAATTTGTTTCGGAAAATATCATTTTTCATTAAAAATGTTATTCTGTTAACAGGTAACGAGTTTATTTTTTAAACAAATTAATAAAGTTTGTAATATTTCCTCAGTTTTAGTTTTAAATATGGTATATATAGGCAAATGTAGCTAACAAAACACAAAGACCTACAATGATCATTTTTTATAATACTATGCTAGAAAATGGAAGTAAAATGAATGCAATATTTTTTCTCAACTACATTAAAATGCTTTCTTCAAGGTTTTACAAAACAATGCAAAGTACCAAGTAGTACCCAAAAAGCTGACCATAGGCAAACGCCTAGCTCAATGTCTACATCCAGCATTACCAGGTGGAGTTCATCGGAAGGCACTTGAAACATATGAAATTATCTTCAAAATAATTGGACCTAAGCGACTTGCCAAAGATCTTTTTTTATATAGGTAAGAATAATTTTACTATATATATACAAATAATATAAAGAAAATGTATTGCTAAACTATTTTATACTTTCTGCACTAAAAACTAAAAATTGAAAATTTCTTAATGATTAGAAGTTTTCAGATATCAGTCTTTGTTTTGTTTGAGACGGAGTCTTGCTCTGTCACCCAGGCTGGAGTGCAGTGGCCCAATCTCGGCTCACTGCAAGCTCTGCCTCCCGGGTTCATGCCATTCTCCTGCCTCAGCCTCCTCAGCAGTTGGGACTACAGGCGCCCGCCACCATGCCCGACTAATTTCTTTATATTTTTAGTAGAGGCGAGGTTTCACCGTGTTAGCCAGGATGGTCTCGATCTCCTGACCTCGTGATCTGCCCACCTCTGCCTCCCAAAGTGCTGGGATTACAGGTGTGAGCCACCATGCCTGGCCTTAGATATCCATCTTAAATATTTGAGTTAAGTGATTCAGAAAAATGTAGAACGGTCTTTAATGTCTTTTTGTTTTTTATTCTTAGATATCATTTATTAAAAGTTTTCATTCAAAGTTGTCGAGACTATAGTAGATTCTACCTTTTTAAGCTTGAAAACTGGCCTGAGAAAAAAATAGGATACCTTGATCCCTCAGCAACTTTCAACATCGTTGACTCTTCTCCACTTAAAACAGTCTTTTCCTTTGGCTTTCATTGTACCACATTTTCCTGTTCAGTTACTCTTTCTCAGTCTCCTTTACCAGTCTTTCCTCCTTTACCCAAACTCCACACAGAGTTTCTTAGGGCTCATTTAGTGCAGCACCTTCTTATGTTTTCACTTTGTAATCTCTCCTTAGGCAAACTTAGCCATACCCATGATTTATTTTTTATTTTAAATTTTATTGTATACATTTAAGATACACAACATGATGTGAGATACCTACAGATAAGAAAACAATTACTATAGATAAACAAATTAACATAGCCATCATCTTACATAGTTATCTATTTTTTGTGTATGTGGCAGGAGCAGTTAAAATCTATTCATTTAGTAAAAATCCCAAATAAAATATTATTAATTATAGTCTTCATGTTGTACATTAGATCTCTAGATTTGTTCATCTGACATTTCCCATTTCCTCCTGCCCCTGGTAACAACTGTTTTATCTTCTATATGCTGACTGCCAGCTGGACATTTCCAGTGCTGGCAGCAGCTTTAAACTGCTGCTTGCTTGACATCTCCGTATAGATCTTTAAAGGCAACTAAAGTTCAACCTGTTTAAAACTAAACTTTCCTCTTCTCCTATTGACCTGACCTTCCTGCAATGTACTGTATTAAAGCTCAATAAATGGTATCACCATCTATCCATTTATATAACCCTGAAATCCGAGAGTTACACTTGTTACGTTGTTTTCCCCACCCACATTTTCCCACCTCCAGTGTACACAGTCTGTTGTTCAGAGTTATATCTCATGGTAGTTAAGAGAAGAGATGGTAGAGTCAAACTAGCTCTGTGATCTGGGGCCATTGTCCTCACCTGTTTGTGTTTGTGTCCTCACTTGCACAACAGAAATAAGATTATCAACCTCATAGGGTGGTTAATAGAATTGAAAGAGTTCATACATGTAAAATGCAATGGGCAACTTATAATAAGTTCTTAATATGTGTTAGCTACTATTCTGATATATGTCTCAAATACATCTACTTCCCTGAACCTTCACTGGCAGCATGCAGTCTAAGTAAGCATCATCTCTAGCTCAGGCTTCCTCACTGGCGTAACATTCATCCACTATCTGTTCTTATCCTCTTCTACCCTGTTCTCCACATAGTACCAGTTTAATCTTTTTAATATATTAAATAATGTTACTGTCTTGCTAAAAAGCTGTGTTGACTTCTTCTTAGCACACTTCAGAAAAATTAAGAAAAAGGCTTTAACATGGCTTTGAATACTTTACTTCCTGAAGTACTCTGACCCTGGCTCTGTCAGTGACCTCTACTCTTAATAAACTAAAACAAAACTGTTATTCTTTTCCCCACAGTTTATTCCACTCAAGTACATAGGTCTCTTTGCTTATTATTCCTCATTTTCTTTGCTATTCTCTTGCCCTGTAATTCTCAAATCCAGGTCCTGATCAAATATCAGCTCCTCAGAAGACTTGCTTAATTATCATCTGAAATGGCCCTTCTTCCACATTTTTATCCCTGGTATTCTGTTCTATTGTGTTGTGTTTTTAGGTAGGTTTTTTTATTATTATTATTTATCCTGTTGGTATTTGTTAGACTTTAAAAAATCTGTGAATTGGATAAAAAGGAATGAAATAATGGCATTCACAGTAACCTAAATGGAATTGGAGACCATTATTCTAAATGAAGTAACTCAGGAATGGAAAAACAAACATCGTATCTTCTCACTTGTAAGCGAGAGCTAAGCTATGAGGATGCAAAAGCATAGAATGATACGGTGGACTTTGGGGACCCAGGAGAAAGGGTATAATGGGGTGAGTGGTAATAGACTACACTTTGGGTACAGTGTACCCTGCTTGGGTGATGGGTGCACCAAAATCTCAGAAATTGCCACCAAAGAACTTATTCATGTAACCAAACACCACCTTTTCCCCAAAAAACCATTAAAAAAATTTTTTTAATCTATGAATTGATGCCTTTCACCAATTTTAGAAAATTTTCAACCACTATCTTTTGAGATTGCCTTCACCACATCTGTTCTCTCCCCACTTATTAGGTCTTCCCACTATGGCTTCTCCATCTCTTAACCATTTTTCATATTTTCTAACTTTTTGTCCTTCTGTGCTTCATTCTCAGGAATTTCTTCTGACCTAGTTCTAGGTCACTAATTCTGTCTCTCCTTTTTTTAACGACTTAACTTTTCTTTTAAACTGTTGATATAATTTACATTCAATAAAATGAACAGATCATAAATGTTCAGTGTGATGAGTTTTGACAAATTTAGTCAATTTCGTAGCCACCGTTCAAAATAAGATAAAAAACATTCTTGTCAACCCAGCAAGTTCCCTCCTACCCCCTTCTAGTGAAAACCCCTACTATCCAACTATATGTATTTCCCTTATTCTGCAGCTTAACTTTCAAAACTTTCTAAATGGTATCTTTGAAGAACCAAAAGTTCTTTATGCTGTCTTTTGAAGAAAGTTTTTTTTAGTTTAATGAAATCTGATTTATCAACCTTTTATTAAGTAGTCCTTTTTGCTTCTTATTTAAGAAATCTTTGCTTGGTATATTGCTGCTAGAATGTAGAAATACGAAGGTATTTTTCTGTATTGACATTGTATTCAGAAACTTTGTCAAGTTCACTTCTTCTTTCTAATAGCTTTTGGAATTTTGAGATATAGTCATACTATCTGTGAATGGTGAGTTTTCTTTTCCGATTTTAATAATTTCATACCTTTTTTTGCCTTATTGTATTGACTAGGGTCTACAGTAAAGTGTTAAAGAGAGTAGGGGCAAGTATATCTTTGTCTTATTTCTCACTTCAGGTAGAAAATGTTAAATATTTTTGAAGGTTCAATCAACCCTTCATTTCTGGAATATATCCAGTTGGCTCATGCTTTAGAATCCTTTTTGTATCACTGGATTTACTTTGGGTTTTTTTTTGGTGGTTTTTTTGTTTTGTTTTGTTTTGTTTTGTTTTTTTGTAGTTTTCCATCTTTGTTTAGTAGAGAATGGCTATGATTTTACATTTTTATCTAATTTTGGGTTCAGGTTTATGCTAACTTTCAAATTGTTCTGTTATTCTGTTCTCTGGAACAGTTTTCCTAACATTGGTATAATTAGAAGGTTTTATCTGAAATTTATCTTTGTAGGAAGATATGTAATTACAGATTAATTTCTTTAGTAGTTATGAGACTATTCAAATCTATTTATGTCAGTTTTAATAAGTTTTTTCTCTCAAAATTTGCCTATTTTTACTAAATTTTTAGATGCATCAGCCTAAAGTTCTTAATATACTGTTATCTTTGTAACATGTAGGATCTATAGTGATGTCTCCTCTTTCACTCTTGATATTGGTGACTCAAGCCATCCTTTTTTTTTAATTGATCAGTCTTATCAGGAGATTATCAATTTTGTTAGTCTTTTTAAAAACCAACTTTTATTTACTGATCCTTTCTACTGTGTATGTGTTTACTCTCTCATTTTTGCTCAGATAAGCCTTCTCTGACCACCCTATTTAGAACCTGCCTCTGCTCCACTCTCCTTGTTATTCTCCTGTAACTTTTTCTCCTCTGCTGTAACATTTATCACCATCTGATATGTATGTATGTATGTGTTAAAACATACAATAACCAAGCAATTAAAATATATACGTATATACTCTCCAAAAAATAAGCTTTATGAGGTTAAAGAGCAGGGATTTCTTACTGTGATTAAGTGCTCTATTCTCAGTATCCTGAAGAACTGACAGATATAGACTGTTAATAAATATTTGTTTAATGAATAAAGAAATGCTATTTGTTATACTCAATTCTTTGATATTTTAAAATATTATTAAAGAGAAATGAACATGAATGTCTTTTTTTTTTTTTTTTTTTTGAGACAGAGTCTCGCTCTGTCACCCAAGCTGGAGTGCAGTGGCACAATCTTGGCCCACTGCAACCTCCGCCTCCCAGGTTCAAGCAATTCTCCTTCCTCAGCCTCCCAAGTAGCTGGGATTACAGGCACATGCCACCATACCCAGCTAATTTTTGTATTTTTAGTAGAGACGGGGTTTCACTATGTTGGCCAGGCTGGTCTCAAACTCCTGACTTTGTGATCTCCCTGCCTCGGCCTCCCAAAGTGCTGAGATTACAGGCGTGAGCCACTGGGCCCAGTTGAGCATGGATGTCTTAAAGATAGTATGTAAGGCCAGTAAAGGTATTTTTGATAGTAATAAATAATACATTCAAAGAATGATGTTAAGAAAACTGAGCATTGCTGAATCATGTTGCATGTAATTATCTAATAATTGGTAGATTTTCCTTTCTCAAGGCAAGATTTACATAATTTATGCCTGCTACTTTCTAACTCTTAACAGAAAGTTTAAGCAACACAGTTACTCTTCAGTTGTAGTATACCTATTTTTGTCATTAGTCTGTTACGTAAAATTAAATCTAGAATACCATTTCTAAATATGGCAGATATTCTTGTACACATACACACATGTTATGGAGTAAATGATATCATTGTTCTATACTTTTTTGAAGTATAACTATTTCAAAAACTAAAGTTTATATTAAATGTAGATGTTTATTTTTAATTAATGATTTTTTTTCATCTCAAGGTTTATGGTTTAACATAATTAAATACAAATACTTTTAAAGTTCTATGACCTGTTACATGGTAGAATACCATATTGCCTCTTCAAGCTTATTTCTTTTTAATGTGATACAGTGCACAAAGATGTTATGGCTAGAAGTGGAGTTTGAATGCCTTAAAATATTTAGATGGGTATGTAAAGTGAGCTTTTGGTAATATAAATCTGGATTGCAGACTAGACAGATACCGCAAAGCAGTCAGCATTTAGGTGGCAGTTGAAGCCAAGAGAATAATTGAAATTACCTAGGTACATTGTAAATAACAAGGAGGAAAAAAAGGAATGAGATCATTTTAAGAGTATTTAGGAGTCTCAGTATTTAAATAGCAGGTGGGGGAAAGTAGCCAGTGAAAAAGAGTCAGAGATAGAAAACATACCAGGAGGCTGGGCTCAGTGGCTCACGCCTGTAATCCCAGCACTTTGGTAGGCCGAGGTGGGTGGATTACCTGAGGTCAGGAGTTCAAGACCAGACTGCCCAACATGGTGAAACCTCATCTTAACTAAAAATACAAAAATTAGTTGGGTGTGGTGGTGAGTGCCTGTAATACCAGCTACTGGGGAGGCTGAGGCATGAGAATCACTTGAACCTGGGGAGGTGGAGGTTGCAGTGAGCCGATTGCACCACTGCACTTCAGCATGGGCAACAGAGTGAGAGTCCATCTAAAAAAAAAAAGAGAGAAAAGAAAGGAAAATGTACCAGGAGACAAAGCAGTCTTGGAAGTCAGAAGGAAAGAGTGCTTCAAGAGAATGCTCTGGTTAATAGTATCACATGTTAAATAAAATAGGATAAGGTCTGAAGGTAGAGCATTGGATCTGGCAATTGATAGACATTTGGTCATTGGTGACCAAAATGAGAACAGTTTCAGTGGAGGAGGTAGAAGTATCATGATTGATTAATGATGGAAGATAATAAATAGAAGAAATTCATAAAAAAATGTATATTTTAACAATTGATAGTGGATGGTAGCTTTAAGCCAGGTTAGTTAGAATAAAGATTTTGGGGTTTGGTTGTTGCTGTTATTTTTTTCTCGTTTTAGAATTATGAGGAAATATGTGAGTACATTTGTATTAAAAAGCAAAGATGTCAGTTCAGGAAGAAAAATTACAGAAAAGAAAAAAGATAATGGATGAAGCAGGTACCTGGACAGGCGGGTCATGGCCCTGGGGCACATGGAAAAAAAGGTAGCGTGGAAGAGACTGAGAGACTATGACTGTATCTTTAGATCAAACAGTACCTAAAATGGGAGACAGAAAAGTAGAAAACTGAAGCCATTCTTTCTTGATGATTTCTGTTTTTTATAAACTAGGAGCAAGAGAGATTCCTAATTCATTTGTTCATCACTTGCTACGTACAGGACATGGTGTTTGAAACTTAGGATACAGAAATAAAAATACAGTCATGGTCCTTTGTTTTCTGATATTTACAGTCTGTTGGAAAAGACAGACATTAAGCAATTCAAATAAAGAATGATAAGTGTTTTAGTGAGTAAATATTGGGTACTATGAGAACATCAAATAGGGGGCCTAACCTAGTCTAATTAGGAGATAGTCTCCCTAAGGAAATGGCTTCTTAGGCTGAGGCCTGAAAGTTTGGGAATCCCCCAGACAAGGAGGTTATAAGTAAGGGAGTGGGAATTGTGTCTGTCAAAGCAGCATATGGAAAGGTATGGGCACTGAAAAGAGCATAGAAAGTTCTGAAAGGAACTAGAAAGGAATTCTTCAGTATAACTGGAGCAGAGGGTACAGGAGTAAAATTGGTGAGTATAAATGGATTGTACAGAGGTATGTAGTAGCCATTTCTTAAAAGATGTTAAAGTCCACATTGGCAATGGGAAATCAGTGAAAGGTTTTACTGAGAGCTGCTTCAGGGCAATAATGAACCAATACATGTTAAAACATGAAGAGCAAGATATGATAGCAGCTGCTTCTAGGTAGCTATCTGGTAGAGATACAATTTGTTATATTCAAAAAATATCTAGGAGAGTGACTTGGAGAGAGAACTTGATGACCTTGATAACTGATTGCAGGTTAGAGTAGAAAATTATTATTATTATTTTTTTATTTTTGGATCCAGGCTGTCACTCTGTCACCCTGGCTGGAGTACAGTGTTATGACCACAGTTCATTGCAGCCTCTACCTCCCAGGTTCAAGCAGTCCTCTACTCTCAGCCTCCCAAGTAGCTGGGACTACAGGCACATGCCACTTTGCCCAGCTAATTTTTATTTTTTGTAGAGATGGGGTCTCACTATGTTTCCTGGGCTGGTCTTAAACTTCTGGGCCTAAGCAGTCCTCCCACCTCAGCCTTCCAAAGTGCTTGGATTACAGGCATGAGCCAACTTACCCAGCCATGTTAGAGTAGAAGATTTTTAAAGCTACTCATGAGGCTGAGGCAGGAGGATTGTATGAGTCAAGGATCAGTCCTAGATTTATAGCTTTTGGTCAGCCAGATAGATAGTGATGCCATATTTTGAAATGACAATTATTACAGGGAAGGCACATGTTTTGCTGGGGCACATCGGGGGAGAATTCTGTTTTGGAATTGTGAAATATGAGGACTTTGTGAAACGGCTAGGTAGCTGTTGGGTTTATAAGTATAAAACCCAGGTGAGAGAACTGGTCTGGTTTAATGGATGTAGTCATTAATATACAGGTATCATTTTAAGCCAATCAGTATAACTTTTTCATCAGAAATAAATATTTATACATATAATTGCATATGAATTAATATTGTATAGTTATTTTGCTTCCCTCTCCTCCTTTGTCTTTATTTTTTTAATAGTTCTGGATTATTTCCTCTTCTTGCAAATGCTGCCATGTCTGTGAAACCAACATTGCTCAGTTTGTATGAGATATATTATCTGCCTTTGGGTAAAACACTGAAACCTGGTCTACAGGGATTGCTTACTGGTATTCTTCCTGGCTTAGAAGAAGGATCAGAGTACTATGAGAGGTAAGATCATATTTGGTGCAGTTATGTAATTGAAGTCATGGATTTGTCAGCAAGCATATTTAGGTCAAATATGTTTTAACATCACAAATGAATTATTCTAGACAGTTCAGTATATCACATGAATATTTCTATAGCAACGAAACGTTATTATAGTTTATCTAGTCTATGTATCATACCGAAAATACAGCTAGTGATAAAAGCATAGACTTCGGAGGTGGATGTACTGAGTTGAAATCTTGCCTATACAGACACTGAGCTTAGGGAAGTTTTCTTAATGTCTGAACTTTATTCAGTTTCCTCATCTTTAAAACAAACATAATACCTATTTATTTGTTATTCTAATAACAAATCACCTAGTCCTTAGCCAAGCACATATAAGTCACTCAAGAAAATTGTGACCCATAATTTAAAATAATATAAAAGGACATTTAGATTAGTGATAAGAATGGAAGATTAGTCCATGCACTAACAATTTTTAAGTTGCTAATGGGAGAAAATAGCTTAGTACCAGTACAGTGCTGTTTCACTAGCTGTTGACGTGGTACTCTTGATATCTAACTGTTCAAATGAAGTTATTTGATCTGTTTGGACCCTATTATTATTTTCGGGGAGTTAAGAATTGTAGGCAATGCATGATGGCATTAAGTATCTCTAATATCTCATTACTAATATTCTTATTAAAAAACTAAAATGTATATGGTATTTTATTACTTAGAGTACTTTAACAACCTAGTGAGGTAGATAGGTCTTGTGGTGGAGTGTTTTGTTGTTGTTGTTCTCTTCATTTTACAGATGAGGAGACTGAACTTAAGAACAATGAAGTGACTTCCTCAACATATACAGCTAGTAAATGGTGGAGCCAGGACTTAAATTCAGTCCTCTGACTCTGAAGTATATTCTTCTTTCAGTCTATCACACTTGTTTCCAGGGTGGAACATATGACTGTAGCATGGATGTTGGCATACATTTTTGGAAAAGAATGATTTATTTTTTAAAATATGAAACTAACTGTTTCCCTTCTTAAACCACTTTATTTATACCTCAGAACAAATACGTTGTTGGAAAAGGTTGCTGCTGCTGTGGACCAGTCAGCATTCTACAGTGCCCTGTGGGGTAGTCTTCTCACCAGTCCTGCTGTGCGTTTACCTGGAATCACGTATGTTCTTGCCCATTTAAACAGGAAGCTTTCTATGGAAGATCAACTTTATATAATTGGCAGTGATATTGAGCTAATGGTAGGTCTAAAAATGTGGTTGCTCATTTCACAAATATTTCTTTAGAGCCAGGCACTATTCCAGACATATACTGAGGATTGTATAATGAACAAAGTTCCTATTTTCATCGAGCTTACATTTATCAAGGAAAATTAAAGGCCAAAATAATAATTATTATTTTTAAAAGCTTAACTCCTGGCCTCAAGTGATCCTCTCACCTTGGCCTCATAGCCTTCTTTATAAGAAGTAAATAGATAAAGTAATATAGCCAGATTCCATATGGAATTTATGTGAGAAGATGTACTAAAACAGATAGTGAAAGATAATAGGAAGAAAAATCACATTTATTGCTTACTTATACAGTATTTTTCTTTTTAATTTCAAGATTAACAACAGAGGGCAAGCTTTATATCTCTAGAGTGCTATACTCTTAATATGAGCAAGGAATAAAAAACCCTCAAGGATCATTTTGAAAAATTAAACAATTTGATTGATCATACTTTACTTTTTCCCCATATGATTATGACATTACTGATATTTTAATGCATATTTCTGGTTAGATTTATTGAAGTTAATTTATGTACACTGAAATTAGACCTTCTTACATTGTAGAGTTACCTGAATTTTGGAAAGCACATAGAGTCATATAATCACTATTGCAATCAAGACACAGAATATTTACATCACCCTAAAAAGTCCTCTATGCCTTTTTTTTAGTCACTCCCCTGCCCCTACACTCCCAGGCCCTTAGAAACACTGATATGTTTACTGTTTCTATAGTTTTGTTTTTTCTAGAATGTTACATAAATCATACTGTATATAAGTGGACTCATTTTTTGTGTTCTTTAAATCCACGTTGGTCAGGCTGGCCTCGAACTCCTGACCTCAGGTGATCCACCCACCTCAGCATCCCAAGGTGCTGGGATTACAGGCATGAGCCACTGCGCCTGGCCTGTGTTCATATACCATTAATCAGCTGATGGACATTTGGGTTGTTTCTATATTTTTTGGCTGTTAAAAATAATGCCCTATTGAACACTCATGTATGAGTTGTGGTATGGACATGTGTTTTCATTTATTTCGGGTATACATCTAGTAGTGCCATTTCCAAGTTTTTTGGTAACTCTGTCGTACTTTTTGAAGAACTGGCAAACTTTTTTCCAAAGTGACTGCACCAATTTTTATTCCCACTTGCAGTATATGAAGGTTTCAGTTTCTCCACATCATTGCCAACACAACACTTCTTGTTGTCTTTTTTATTGTAGTCCTCCCAGTGGGTATAAAGTATGCTCATTGTGGTTTTGATTTGCATTTCCCTAATGACTAACGATGAACATCTTGTGGTTGGTTATTGGCTATTTGTGTATCTTCTTTGGATAAATTTCTATTCAAATCCTTTGTCCATCTTAAAAATTAGATTATTTGCCTTTTTGTTGTTGAATTGTAGGAGTTCCTTATATATTCTGGATATTAAACCGTTGTCATATATATGATTTGAAAATATTTTCCCCCATTCTGTAGATTGTCTTCTAACATTCTTGATAGGGTCCCTTGAAGCAAAAAAGTTTTAATTTTGATCAAGTCCAGTTCATCTAATTTTTTTTCTCTTGCTGCTTGTGCTTTTGGTGTTATATTAGGAAACCATTGTCTAATCCAAGGTACCAGAGATTTACTCTTTTTTCTTCAATGCGTAAGTTTATTAGAAACTGCCAAACTATTTTCCAAAATGGCTATGCTTTTTAAATTCAGGTTTTAAAATATACTGTTACATTTCTTTTTAATAACTTAATGGAAATTTTAAATCATTTTTTACTTATTTAAACAAATGACACGCATGGAAAAATATTTCCAAAATATCACAGTCAAAGGAGTATTCTTTCTAATATTCAAAGAGCTACTGTAGATAAATAAAAACAAGTAGAAAATGGATTTGAACAGATAATTAACTTAAAGGAAATAAGAATAATTCAAACATAAAGAGATGATCAACACTGTAATAAAGAAATGAGTTTAACTACACCAAGCCAGTTTTCATGTCAGATGGGCAAAAATACAAATATATATATATATATATATATATATATATATATATATATATTGCTAAGCAAGCATGTGGAGAAACAAACTGTCATGTAAAACTGGTGGGAATATAAAGTGATAGAAACCTAACATAAAGCATTATGCTATGTATTTATTGACACAGTCTCACTTTGTCGCCCAGGCTGTAGTTCAGTGGCACAATCTTGGCTCACTGCAACCTCCACCTCCAGGGTTCAAGTAAACTCCCTTGCCTCAGCCACCCGAGTGGCTGGGATTACAGGCATGCACCGCTACACCCAGCTAATTTTTGTGTTTTTAGTAGAGACAGGGTTTCACCATGTTGGCCAGGCTGATCTCCAACTCCTGACCAAGTGATCTACCCACCTCAGCCTCCCAAAGTGCTGGGATTGCAGGCGTGAGCCACCATGCCCAACAGCATTATGCTATTTAAATTGTAACTGCACATACCCCAAGACCTGGCAATTCTATTTTGAGGAATTTATCTTACAGATGTACTTGTATGTTACGTAGGTATTATATATTACAACATTATTTACAGTAGTGTTTAGAAATGTATAAGTGCACATGATTAGAAGCTTGGTTAAATAAATTTGAGTTCATTTATGAAATAAAATACTTTGGCCGTTAAGAAATGAAGCTCTTTAATGATAAGGAAAGATCTCTAAAACATGTTAAATGAAAAAGGCAGGTTTGGAATATATGTATAGTGTTTTTCTTGTATTTGCAGGAAATATTCTCTAGTAAAACTGGTGCCTACAAAACGGAAGTTGGATAGTTGAAAGTTTTGCTGTGTAGTCTTACATACTTCTGAATTTTTAAATCATGATATATTTACTATTCAAAATAATGTAAATATCTTTAATTATTGATTAGATCCTCAGAAGCATACTTTTGAGAAAATGAAGAGTTGTTACATTTTCATGGCAAAAATGTCTCAGCATAATAGACAATAGATGTTAAAGATGCTGTTATTTCAGGTAGAAGCAGTAAGTACTTCAGTGCAGGACTCAAGTGTACTTGTACAGAGAAGCACACTGGACCTCATACTCTTCTGTTTTCCATTCCACATGAGTCAGGTAAAATATTAATGCTGATATTATTATAAGGCATTCTTGGAAAACTATAGATTGATAATGTGTAGTTATTTTTTAAAGGCATGTGTGTTGAATTCTTGTATAAATCAGTAAGCGCATAGAAAATAAGTTCCTTTTTAAGGAGTGGAATTTGTTGTGAAAAAAACTAAAGATAAAAGCTTCACTGATTTGATAAAAATACGGTCATTGAAGTAGATTATTTCATACTTTTGAAAAAAGTTGTAACATATAAAAAGCAAGAGGTTCTCTATTGCTAACTCTGAGTAAGCCAAGACTGAGACCCAGGCCTTCTACCCAGCCATCATCTGTACTGATGTTATGTTATCTCGTTTTGGTGATTTTAACATGCATGCCAGACCCTTAGCAGAGTTGGCTATAACTTAAGAGCCACATGTTTAGCCACTGTGATATTCTATAGTACTTTTATTACAAATAAGTGCAACTAACTTGACAAATCATAAATGAAGTTCATTCCTAGAACTTAATTTAATCAGTGCCCTCATTTTAAAAGAAAGGATCTAAATTCCTTTGACTTCTAAACCTTGATGAAGAGTGATTTACAGTACCAGTATATAGGCATTCAGAATGTTGGAACTACATACCTAACAAAAGTAGTAAGATATAGAGAATATCTACCTTGGAAAAGTAAATTTATTCCTAAAAAGGACTATTATTTGAGGTTTTCATAAGAACTGTGATTAATAGATAACTGTAGTGAATTTTCATTATGACTGGCCAGTTTTTTATTCATTATTTTATTAACATTTTTCTTTTACTTAATTTGATATTGAAATATTAATAACTAAATAATTCTACTCTTCGTTGTCTATACTTTGACTAATTGGAACATAAACCACTCTGTTTCTATTTTGAGACTTTCACCCTTCAGCCAAGGGACTTTATTCTGCCCTCTGGCTTTTCACAAAAACAACTGTTGAGTCATCTCAGCATAATCTAAATTTACCAATGCTCTAGTATGGGGATGGCCAAACAGCCCATAAGTTAAGAAAGATTTATGCTTTTTTAAAGGCTTAGAAAAAAAAGAAGAATATGCCAAAGCAATGTGTGTGATCTGAAAGTCTAAATTATATACTGTCTGGATCTTTATCCAAAAAATTTATTGACTTTTACTCTTGAACTTTTCCCATTGCTTTCTTACCTTCCAAACATTCAACATCATTAGGCCCTCAATTGACAGATGTCTCAACAAGATCTGAGGAATTAAGTCATAGCAGACTCAAGAATAACTTAATTTGTAATCTTAATATATCAGCGTTTCCTAAGCTTTTCTCAGCCTGTACTTTCTTCCTCTGCCTTCTCTGTATTCCTCCCAGCCAAAATGTTCTAGATTCTTATATTCTATATTGTGTGTTATGAAAACAATAGCTTCATTGAATGTGTTTTTTAAAAGTATACACCCAATTCTAATAATCTTATAATTCTAATACTTTTCTCCCGACTATGCTACCAAATTCTAATACAGTTCTCCCTATTAGTGTACCAAACTGAATAAGGATTTTGATGTAGGTACCTTAGTGTTCCACTTTCCCTCTTTCTATGTCTTACATATAATAGAATACAATCCAAGTATGGATTGTATTATAATTGTGACTTAACAGTGCCTTCATTACCATATCCCAAAAGGATGATTGTTGTTAGGAACTTCAGCAGTGGGATGGACTGCTACACTTCTTTAACTTGTTTCCTGGAAAGCTCACCCAAATCTGTAGTACTTACACCTTTGAGATAATAGACTTTTTTTCATGTTAGAAATAGATAGTGATATCAATTGTAATCAAAAAGCAACTTCTTTTTTAAGTTTATTTTTTAATGGACATGAATTGTATATATTGATCCTGTACAACATGATGTTTGAAATATGTATACATTCTGGAATCTGTAAATTGAGCTAATTAACACTCATTACCTCACACAATTAATTTTTACAGTGAGAACACTTAAAATGTACTCTGAGCAGTTTTTAAGAATACAATACATTGTGGCTGGGCGCAGTGGCTCATGTCTGTAATCCCAGCACTTTGGGAGGCCAAGGCGGGCGGATTACGAGGTCAGGAGATCGAGACCATCCTGGCTAACATGGTGAAACCCCGTCTCTACTAAAAATACAAAAAAAATTAGCAGGGCGTGGTCGTGGGCGCCTGTAGTCCCAGCTACTCGGGAGGCTGAGGCAGGAGAATGGCGTGAACCCAGGAGGCGGAGCTTGCAGTAAGCAAGTGATCGTGCCACTGCACTCCAGCCTGGGTGACAGAGCGTGACTCCGTCTCAAAAAAAAGAAAAAGAATACAATACATTGCTAACAACTATAGTTACTGTGTTGTACCGTAGATCTTTTTGAACTTATTTTTCCCATCTGAAATTTTTTATCCTTTGACTAACATCTTATACTTCCTGCTTTCTTAAGTAGTTTTTCTCCCAAAATAAGATGGGGAGACATTTGTACTTTTAAAGGTTTTGTGACAATATAATCTTCATATCTTATGTTGGATAGATCAGAAGTTCTCAAATGTTTTAGTTGTAGAACCCCATTACAGTCTTTAAAAGTACTGAAGGTCCTCAAAAATCTTTTGCTTGTATTGGTTAGATCGTCTATTGTGATTTGTTCTTTTGGTTAAAGTATATGAAGAAAATCTGATCTCACACTGATATGTAGTTGGAAAATCAAGGAGTATTTCAGTAGCATTTTCCGTTAAAATTACATATTCTTTGATATTATACCAAAACTTTGAAGCTGTAGATTTTAAAAATTAGTTACAATATTGAGTCTTAAACCACATCAATGAACTTTTCATATTCTATTACATTAAAATCCACTGGTCTATCTTGTACTTTCAGTGGCTGTTTCAGTCATGTGTGCTTTTGTAACATCATGATTGGATATTAAGGAAATACTGGTTTATTGAATTATGCAGATTTTCCAAATGTTTTCACATTTTATTATACAATACCAATCATGTTTATTACTATTGCCACTGATCTCATCAGTAAAGATTTTTAGATATTGGGAGAAATTTTTAAGCCCAGTATTGAGAAGCTTTCAACCAATTCAAATCAAAACAATACAATTTCAACCAGATGCGGTGGCTCACACCTGTAATTCCAACAGTTTGGGAGGCCTAGGCAAGCAGATCACTTGAGGTCAGGAGTTCAAGACCAGCCTGGCCAACATGGTGAAACCCCATGCTCTAATAAAAATACAAAAATTAGCTGGGCATGGTGGCACATGCCTGTAACCCCAGCTACTCTGGAGGCTGAGGCAGGAGAATTGCTTGAATCTGGGAGGCAGAGGTTGCAGTGAGCCCAGATTGCAACACTGCACTCCAACCTGGGCGATAGAGTGAGACTCCATCTTAAAAAAAACCCAAAAATACAGTTTCAGTCTAAATGCAAGTTTTCCATAATTCTACTTTTCTCCTAGAAGCCCAACTTTTATTATTTGTCACGATTAATGTTATTTTCCTTGCAATGACTGGCTCACTTTGAGAAAATGACTACAAAATCTCCAAGCCTGAATAATCGTAATTCGTATTAGTAATTCTTCAGGTAAAAATGGCATTCTTTGAGAAAGCTGGTAGTTAAGCTCACAACTCAGTTATACAATTGCTTTTCCTTGAGACAACTATCATACTTCAGTATACATCAGAAGTACTTTTAGTACTTCTTTGTTTTATTTTATTTTATTTTATTTTAATTTTGAGACGGAGTCTTTCTCTGTCACCTAGGCTGGAGTGCAGTGGCGCTATCTTAGCTCACTGCAACCTCCGCCTCCAGGGTTCGAGTGATTCTCCTGCCTCAGCCTCCTGAGTAGCTGGGACTACAGGCGCCAACCACCATGCCCAGCTAATTTTTTGTAATTTTAGTAGAGATGGGGTTTCACCATGTTAGCTAGGATGGTCTCGATCTCCTGACCTTGTGATCCACCCACCTTGGCCTCCCAAAGTGCTGGGATTACAGGTGTGAGTCACCATGCCCGGCCACATCAGAAATACTTTAAGTGAATCTTTCACTCTGTTATACAGAATATTAAAAGACATGCACTCAAAGGTTGATACTTCTTTTTTTATGTTACTACAAGTACATGACAGTAAAAATATAATGATTACAAGTATAGTGGGTGCAACTTCTGTGCTGCCTCTTTTCATGCTAATGTGCCAGCAATTTTATCCACTATTGCATGATCAGGGCATATGTCAACAGAACAAAAACCCCAATAACATCTTTGTATTGTTATGAATATGCATAGTTTTATTTGTTATGAATATGAATAGCTGGTTTTTACTTTGTGGACCCCCCTGAAAAAGTCTTAGAGATACCTAGGGGTCTTGAACCGTACTTTCAGAATTGTACAGATCAATAAAAGGCATTTGTGTTCAAAGGAGTGAACCTAATTTGTCAATTGTTGGTGATCTGTGTTCTGTATCATCTCAGTTATTTCTCTAAGATTCCTTTAACACAAATGAGCTGGGTGAATCCTTTCTAATTCTGTCAAGAAGCATGATATAGGACAAAGTTCACTGGTCTGTGATTAAGGAGAAGTGAGTTCTCCATCTAGCTGGGGCACTAACCAGGCATTTGAATTTGGCTAAGCACTTAGCCAAAACCTCAAGAACCTGTGAGGTTTAGGTTCTTTACTTATAGAGTGGTTGTTAAACTAGTCAGTTTCCACATTATCATCTAATTCTCAGATTCCAAGATTCTATTGTAAAGTGATTATCTGGCAGTATTCTTAAAATTAATAGCAAGTTAGTTGCTTTTCTTCTATTTTGATTTTTATAAATTTACCTCTTTTAGCTAAAACCCAGATCTCCTTTAATCATTTTTTTAAACATTGAATTAAGGATATTGGGAAAAAAGAAAAAAATTGTTTCTCTTGAAATGGAACAAAATGAGAGAAAAATTAAGATTAGTTAAAGCTGGATGATTGGTAGAAAAGGGTTTACAAGATAAAAATTTTTAAAAAGAATAAATGACTGAGTGGATGAAGATAGTAACCTTCTCAGGAGTTTATAGTCAGTTGACAACATTATAAATGTGAAAGACTAATGGCATATCATTTTCTTGTGTCTGTCCCATCTTGCTCCATTTTATTTGTTTTATGTCACAATTTGCTTTTATTATATAAAGAACTTTAAACTGAAAGTTGAAATAATTAAGTTATAGTTTCAGTTATGCAGCTAAATAGCCATGTTACCTAACTTTCTTCCTGTTTCCTAATCTGTAAAATGGAAGTAATAATTCCTGTGTTTGAAATAATACATGAAAGTACTCCATACACCCTAATATTCTAAGCATATTTCAGAGCATTTTTTAAAGAGGAAAAAAATAATATATATTGTATATTGTTAAGTACAACCATATTCCTAACTCTTTCAGGCCACTCGACCGGATATGATCAGGATCTTGTCAGCAGCCCTTCATGTAGTGCTAAGGAGGGATATGTCTCTGAATCGAAGACTTTATGCATGGCTTCTTGGTAGGTATTTGATGTCTACGGTCCTAATTGGGGAAAAAATGGAGGGAGATTTGTCATGTATAAGTATTGCCAAGTTGTATGTATGTCCTGAATTTAAAAACTAAAATCTCTTGTGTAAATGGACAATAAAAATATAAACAGTATTAGTTGTGTATTGTATGAAGAAATTTTAGCAGCTTTATAGTTAAAGAGTCTATTTGAATTCATAAAGTCATGTTCCCTTGTCCTTAACAAGATGTTATTCCCCTTACAAATTGAGATGGTTGTATATAAGTTAGTAGGCAAAGAAGGATGAGCTAATAATCAAAATACTGTCCAAAACTTTGAATTCATCAAAGGAATCAGGACTAGTATCATTGTCTTACACATCATACAGTGTCCCACTCAGGCAGTAATACATATGTACACTTTAGTCTTCCATGCTTTTTGTGTGTTTTGTCTGTCTTCACAACTCTTTACTGCCTAGAGTGAGGGGACATAATATAACTTATTGTGGATGTTCTGAGTATTCAGTTATTTCACTGTTAGTGAAATTGGCCAAAAAAAAAAAAGGATAATTCTGGAAGAATACTATGATACTTATGTATTGAATTGGTTTCCCTTTATTAAACTATCTAAAATGATCTCTCTTGCTGACATTGAATGGGCTACTAATTGGTAAGTGTTTAGTGCTGTTCTGAGATTTTGCTGTTTTGGTATTTAGTGAACAACAGTTTTGAGAATTCCATTTTAAGTAATTTTGTGATTTGTTTCCGTGGAGGTTTCGATAACAACGGTGCTATCATAGGACCCAGAAGCACAAGACACAGTAATCCCGAAGAACATGCCACTTACTATTTCACTACCTTTTCAAAAGAATTATTGGTCCAGGTAATGAATACTTTCATTATTCTTTGGTTACTTAGTGACCACTAGAGGTAGTGAAAAAGTGTAAGACGAGGTCTTGCCTTAATTGAATTCACAGTTGAAGGGGTGGAGACAAGACTTACAAACTTCCCAAGAATTTTTATAACAGGCAAATTCCTGTAAAATGATAATCATATGTTAGACTACCATGTAAGACAAAAGACTTTTTTTCTCTTTCTTTGTTGTTTTCATTGCTTTATTAAAACATAGTTGTAGCTTCTCACCTGTCTGCTCAATGAAAGTTGGAGCTTTTCCAAAAATGAGTCAGGACCTGTGCTATTTCCTGTAAAGCTCTGGAGAAGTTTATTTCATGTTATTTTTAATTCAATTATATTTATTTAAGATATTTGAAATAAACAGAAGAAAATACATGGTATCTGAAGCACTTTTAAATGAGTGAGGTTATAAGAATATAGTTGTTAAGTCACTAGTGGGAAAATAATTGCCTAATAGCAGACACTGCCATGATAATGTGGCATAGTTCTGAGAAGAATGATCTTAAGTAGAAATTCATCTGTAGGGAAAACACTCAGCTCATGAATATATTTTTCTAAATTTTCTTTGATATTCTACTATGTCTAAAGAAAATTTAGACACTTTTTTTCTCAAGATAGATAAATAATATTTTTTTCCTAGCAGAGTAAGAAGGCCAAGGTTGGTGAAAAGGCTTCAGAAAAGCAATAGTGGGTATAAATCTCCGTTATATATGGTTGCATTTAAAAATACTTTTTTCTTAAGGAAAAAATATTTGAATATGTTTACTTAAATGACCAGTGTACTTTCCTTTTTTAAAGGCAATGGTGGGAATCTTACAAGTGAATGGATTTGGAGAAGAGAACACTCTAATGCAGGATCTAAAGCCTTTTCGCATTTTAATCAGTTTACTGGACAAACCTGAGCTAGGTAATGTATACTGTCCTAGGGCATAAGGTCAAGTGTGGTACTTTTGTGTTAATAAGAAAATAAAAAGAGTCATCAGGGAAATTGTTATATTTTGAGGTGGCCTTTAAATGTAAGTTCTCAACAAGTTCTTAAAGTTCACTCTACAAAGTTAAGATACAGGTATTCATCCAGCTGATATGTTATTATGTATCTGTCTTGTGGTATGTATGTAGCAGAAGAATCACTTTAAAGATGCTATCTAAGCTTCTCTTAATCCTGATTGTATTACTGAAATTAAAACATTTATCCATCATGACCAATTTATAGTTCACAGAATCCAAGGACTTGAGGAAAAATATTTGAGTTATATCCCTCAACTTTCTTCTCCACATTCCCTTTATTTTGCATGTTTTCTCTTTATCCATTGTATATTTCTTATATATTATGGCACTTGAGACAGAAATTAGTAAAAAACATAAATATTTACAACAATAAAATGAAATCATAAAGTATGTAATTTCTTCAAATTATATACAGATGTTTTAGCAGGTGTCTTCTCACCATTTTTTAAACACGAAAAATTTAAAATGTAAGAATAACTTGAATTATATAAATGGTCTTGAGAGGTGTTTTAGCTGTTATATGATAACAGATGAAGCTCAGGAATTTTTTTAAGGAAATGATATCTGTAATAGCAAGAAAATTTAGCCTTATGCATTTTAGTATTATTTAAATTAATACCAGTAATTACAAGTAGCATTTGTTGAATACTAATTATATTCTAGAAACTATGCTACCCATCTTACAAATGTTTTTTCTAACCCTTAACAGTCCTGTAAATTTTGGTATTATCCTCATTCTGGATGAGGAAACTAAAGCTCAAAGAAGTTAAATAACTTGTCTAATGTAACAGAACTATTAACTGGCAAAACCAATTTCTCTGATTCTGAGTCAACCTGCACTTCAAATATTTGTTCAGTTATGTAATATCTTATATTACCTTCTCAAAGAAGTGTGAATTTAGCTTAGCTTCTGAAGAAATACTATCTAAAAAATACTTGTTTTTAAAACATTATTTAATTGGGCCAATTTTCAGATAAGCATGATTTGCTCATGCTGATTAATTACTGTCTTTAATTTGAATATTAATTTTAGGACCTGTAATTCTAGAAGATGTCCTGATTGAAGTGTTTAGAACATTATATTCTCAATGCAAAGCAGAGTTGGATCTTCAAACGGAACCACCCTTCAGCAAGGATCATGCTCAGTTAAGCAGGTAGATTATCAAAAAATTAAATGTGACCTGAAGACATAATATGTATTCACTTAATATAAACTTGAAGTGTAATAACTTGGGATCCTACTCTGAAGTTTGTGTTCTAATAAGTAAAGCTGATTTAATACTAGTAAAGCTGATTTAATACTGACATACTAGTTGTATTGACAGTGTCTCACTATGTAAAGACAATTGTTGTAATTGTTACAAAAGACAGGAGGAGAAAATAGGTAATAGGCTAAAGGGTTGCCACTTGAAATAACAAAGTTATTTTTCCCTGATGCAATTTCAGTAATAATGGCTATTAACAGCACTAGTTGGTTTTGTTGTTGTTGTTTTTCAAACTAAGAATAATAATTTGATTGAAACTGGTCAAGGTAAACCTTTCTTAAGAAAATTCTGAATAGCACAGGGAAGCAGACAAAATTCTTCACAATCAAGGCTGTGAAAATCAAATCACTACTCAGTTTGTATGTACCAAGGGAAATAAAAGAATTTTGCCAAATTTACAGTCCCACGCACTAAATAGTTCAAAAAGAAATTCTTGTTCTTTTGTCTTTTTTATTATGCAGAAACTCTGCGAGTCTAATTTCTGATCTTGATATTTGACAAAAATTCAAATTTGGAAAAATAACTGCACATAAAATAATAGGAGAGTGGCAGTAGATAAAAATTATTTGTTGCAGTCTTCTTACTAGCACATTTTCTAGCAACTACCTAGGAATATGTACTGGCACTGTGCTCAAATTTAAATTTGAAAAAATAAATGTTAATATTTTTTAGTTTTTGTCTTCTTTTCTCTTTTTTCAGTAAATTAAGAGAAAATAAGAAAACAGCAGAGCTGATTAAAACTGCTAACCTTCTCTTTAATTCCTTCGAACCTTATTATATGTGGGATTATGTTGCACGTTGGTTTGAAGAATGTTGTAGGTATGTTAAACTTTCATTCCTTTTAATTTAGTAACATCCAAAGCTAACCTTTGGGTTTTTTTTAAGTTGTTACAATTAATGAATGTTCTTTTATACATTCTATTACTAATAATAACTTGTTATTTACTATCCATAATCTGACTCTACCTTGTCACACAGGATATAAAATCGTTGATCATATAATCTTAGAATTGGAAGGGAGTTTAGAAATCAGTTATTCATAGAGTAGATTAAAAATTTTCCCTCTTCAGTCTATAGTAATCCAGTTTTTTTGTTGTTGTAGAAAAGATAGCAAATTTTTGGCTGCTGCCTCAGCACACTTTTCCAAAAGGATTTCCACTTTGATTAACAAAAAAACTTTTTGGCCTGACTTGTGTTTTTAAAGCCATTAGAACTAATCCATACTGTCACTGGGAAGTGATAAAAGCCTTCTACCCCTTAGCAAATAAAGCAAAAAATATGGTCTGAAAACCCTGGCATACTAGTGAATCTGAGTGGAATCTCTGTCTAGCTTCTAGACCAGATCCTCTCAACCAGATTAACCACTCAAGGCCCAGGAGCATGTAGTCAAAATGTAATTATGATCTCAGCATTAGAAGTCTTTTAATAAAAAATGTTAATTGTTGCTCCTACACATTAATCTCTTTAGTGGTTTAGAGATAAGTTCCTGGCTTATTCAGCAGAGGTTGAGCACCCAGTTAAAAAGCATCATGCTAGGCAGATAGACAGTCCCTGTCTTCAAAGATCTTATAGTGGGAACAAATAAGACATGCACGTGTGTATTCCTAGTATTAAAAATTACAAATGTCTTAATAGATTAAAATGTAGGAATCGTATCTTTTTGCCGCCTGGCCCTACCCTGGGTTTTTACCTTCTACATTCACAAATGCACACATCCACACTTCTTCAGCCAACCTGGACTATTCTCTAAAAGTTAGCAGCATTTTAACTTTCATACTGCTGAGGCTTCACTTGTGCTATTCTTTCTGAAATACTCTTTCCCCTTGCCCGTCTGCTAAAATCCTATGTAGAGGTTACCCACCTTTCCTTCCTTCCCTCAAATCTATCAGAATCAATGCCTCCAACACTGTCACATTGTTGCTTTTATTTGTCTACATGCTTATATTGTTGGTCAGGGACTATATTATATTCTTACTTTGTGTCTTCAGAGTGGAGGGCAATGTATGGTCATATAGGATTTCTATGATTTAATGTGAATGTTTGTTGGAGGAATGATCTCTACTACTTGGATCAGAAGAGGCTTCCTGGAGGAGGTAACATTTGATCTCAGACTTTGAAGGACAGATGCATTCTGATCGTGGGAAAATGAGACTGGGGAGGACAGTAGTACAGAAGGACAAATGAGCCTATTTTAAGTCCCAAGGTTAGAAATCAAGTAGCAATTAATCAGTGTTAACTAGGAGGTGATATCTGTATAGGAAGCAATGGGAAATAAGTCCCAGAAAGTGAGATCCATTCAGAACACTTCGAAGTACAGGATGGGAGTTACAGGGAGAGAGGTTCAGCCTAGGAATCTTGCTTTGAGAATTTTCCACTAAGAGGTACAGTGTCCTGGGGGAAATAGAATATGTCATCACAAAAACATTACTGTGTGTGACCCAATATTGACTTGGCCTTCATTAGAAGGATGATGATGCTGTCACAGGTATTCACATCACTTGACAGTATACTTAATAAAGTGAATTTTGTCCTTTTAGGAGGACGCTGCATGCCAGACTTCAGATTGGACCTGGAGATAGTAATGACTCATCTGAATTACAGCTGACCAATTTCTGCTTACTGGTGGATTTTTTGTTGGACATAGTTTCTTTGGTAAGACCACCTTGGTAAGAAAATATCAAAGAAATCGAATAACATAGTTCAGATATTTCGTGTTGTAGGCAAGCCTTCAGATACATTTCATCTTTAAAATTAAATTGATTTTTTCCTCTTTGGTAAGCTTTTTTTCATAAGATCTTTCGAGTGTTTGTCCTTTGACATATACATATAAAAAATACATGGAGTAAACTTCATAATTGCATGTTATAAAATCTTAACTGTTTAGTGTATAGTGGTCTAATGCTGCATTTATATTATTTCTATTAAATGAAGACTTTTGGAAATCTTTTCCTTTCTGTTTTCTCTCCTCACTTCTTTGCTTTCTCATTTTGAAGCCTACTAGAAGTATGAGGGTGCTGTGTCAGGTATGACATTCAGCCTGTTTTGTTTTTAAATGATTCTATTTACTTTTGTTATATTATAATTTTAGTAATGTAGCAGATAAAACTGGGGTTATTTTATAATATATGCTTTGAAGTATTTAAATTGAGAATTTGGGAATAGAAATTTTATAAGGCATCAGTAATAAAATACACAGTGTTAATTAAGAGCATGATGCATATAAAACATTACGGTTGAGTAAAATCATTGCCTATTTATATAGATTAAAAAATGTAACTTTTGGGTTTCACATTGTTTAAACTTTTTTCATTTCACTTTTATTTTCAGGAGACTTACATTGAAATCCAGACAGAACACTTGCCCCAGTTGCTGCTCAGAATGATTTCTGCCTTGACAAGCCATCTCCAGACATTGCACTTGTCTGAACTCACAGATTCTCTCAGACTCTGCTCAAAGATCCTTAGCAAGGTTCAGCCTCCACTGTTATCTGCTAGCACTGGAGGTGTTTTGCAGTTTCCAAGTGGGCGGAACAATTCAGTCAAAGAGTGGGAAGACAAAAAGGTAATTTTAACTATTATTTTTGGTATTAGACCATTTACATTTCTTCAGAGCAGAACAGTTACTTGGTAAAATCACTTATACATAAGCATTTAAATAGTGAGTCTTTCCTAGATCCAAATGCAGTGTTAGTAGGCTTGTAGGCTTTTGGTTATAGGGCAGTTTAATTATCTATATCAGTACTTTCCAGTGGAAGTATCATGTGAATGGCATATGTAATTCAATTTTCTAGTACCCACATTAAAGTAAAAAGCAGGTAAAGTTAATTTTAATTCTAGTTTATTTAGACAATTGTAGCCAATATATTATTTCAATGTGATCTATATAAAATTGATGTCATATAAATAAGTGAGGTAGCTTACATGATTTTTTGTACTGTCTTCAAGATCTAGTGTGCATTTTACACTTACAGCACATCTTTGTGCTGATTGGTTTGTGAGAATACAAAAGAGGCTAAAACAAAGGCACCACTCAAAGGTGAGCACAACAGTATAAATAACCAATTAGGGAAGGGTAGGTATATGTAAAATAGGTGAAGAGTGGGGATCAATCAGAGGAAAGCATGCCAAATGGGAGGAGAGGTTCTCAATCTGGTCTGTGGATTTATCCATAACTTGTAGCTAGGCTTTAAACTGTCTTTGGCTTGAAGGTGGGGTTTCACCGGGGACCCGTCCCTGGCTGCCTAGGATTTGTCTGTCTCCTGCTGCTATCACTATGCTAGTTGCTGGCTATCCAGTGGTGAGCTAAACATAGTCTCTGCCCTTCTCTATCCTTTCTTTCTAATTGGAAGAAAGATATTATACAAGTAAGTGCACATTTAATTACAGTTGTGATAAGTGTACAAAGGAAAATAATCAAGTGGTAGGAATATGGAAAATGGGGTGACCTGACCTACGCTGGGGCCAAAGAACGCTTTCTTGAGGAAGGCGTGTTTGAGTGAAGCCCTAGAGGAATTGGTGTGGTGAGGGAGGTAAAAAGAGAGCACCTGACAGAGGAAGAATTATAACAACCCAATGAGTTCACCTTGCCTGCTGCCTAGACAGAGCCAAATTATCAAGTCAGAGGAATTGCAATGGAGAAACAGTAATTTATGGACAGCTGGCTGTGTAGGAGATTGCAGTTTTATTATTGCCCAAATCAGTCCCCCCGAAAACTTGGGGATCAGAGTTTTTAAGGATAATTTGGTGGGTAGGGGGCCAGTGAATTGGGAGTGCTGATTGGTTGGCTCGGGGATGAAATCATAGGGAGTAGAAGCTGCTTTTTTATGCTGAGTCAGTTCCTGGGTGGGGAACATAGAACTGGTTGGCAGGTCCCGGTGGGACCACTCAGTTGTTAGAAATGCAAAAACCTGAAAAGACATATCAAAAGGCTGATCTTAGGTTCACATAGTGATGTTACCTACAAGAGTAATTGGGGAAGTTGCAAATCTTACCTCTGGAATAATGGCTGGTAATATTTAGAATTCCAGTCCTTCTCATTCTAACCTGGTGACTGGTGGCCTTTCATTTGTTTTACAAGAACAGTTTAGCTTTAAACTATAAACTAAATTCCTTCCCAAGGCTAGTTCAGCCTATACCCAGGAATGAACAAGGACAGTTGAGAGGATAGAAGATGAGGTCAGTTAGGTTTGATATCTTTCACTGTCATAATTTTCTCAGCTGTGATTTTGCAAAGGCTCTTAGGCAGAGACAAGCACCAAGCAGACAAGAGATGCAGCTGTAAGATAGGCAGAGGCCAGGTCTTAGAGGGCCTTGAGCTGTTCGAGGGCTTTTGTTGTTAGGAGCACCGGGAAGGCCCTGAAGGGGAAAAGGCAAATGGCATAATTACGTTTGTGTATTAGAAAAGTTACTCTGGCTGCAGTGTGAAATGTAGAGGAGAAACAAAAACAGATGTGGGAAGACCTATAGTAGTGCAGGTGAGAGGTGGTGATAACTTGTGCCAACAAGATACAAGGAGTAAAGATAGAAATGGATGGATTAGCAATATATTTAGGAGGAAAAATAGACGTAGTAATAGATTGATAAGGGTAGTGATCGCTAACACTTAATGAGTGTTTACTAAGTGCTAGGCATTTTGCCATGTGCTTTATATATACCGTTATGTAATCCTCATAGCAATTGTAAAATGTAGGAATTACTGTCTCTCAATTATACACATTAGAAAACGGTGGTTTGGAGAAGTTAAACTTGCCAGGTATCACATAACTAGTGAATGGCAGAGCCCTAGTTGACTCAAGGCCTGCACCCTTAACCCCTCTACTGATATGAAAGTGGGGAAGGGGAGGAGGGGTGACGAAGGTACCAAGAATGACCCATAGGTTTCTGTCTTCCTGATTCAAGGAAAAGTGTCATTCACTGAGGCAAGAAACATTGGGTTAAGCCCAGCTTTGGGCAACAGGGCTTTAGTTCATGATGCTATTATATTCTGACTCAGTCACCCAAGGAATTCTTACATATAACTTTTACTTAAAGCCAGAAAATATGCTTGATGTTTATACTTACTCTATCCTATTGTAGGGAGTAAAAGGCTAATATACTCCAGTTCTACTCCAGGAACTGGTTCATTTGTTTGTTTATTGTAATTCTCTCATCTTCCCCTCTAGATTATAAAATATTCCTTTTATTTCTACTACCTAATACAGCGTCTGGCACATGATAGGAGTTCGGTAACTATTCACTGAAAGAATGTAAGATTAATAGCAAAGATTTAATTAGTACTATACACATTTCAATAAAAATTTCACATTCATGTGGCCCTGAACAGATGACCTATTCGATTTTATTTGTAGTTATTAAGATGTCATTTTTTAACCTTACATATCTCATTCTTGGCATTGTTTAGACATTAGGAAAGTGATTTCATGAAGTAGATGAAATAGTCATTTGAAAACAAGGATATAGATCCTAGAGACTTATATATATGTATTTTTGTCCTCAAGAATCTAACCTTATGTATGCTCTGTGTGTAGTGCATAATAAATACTTGGTGAATGAATAAATCGGTGTGGGGCTGCTTTAACAGTCAAGAGTGGGTAGATTAAATTGTGAACAGTCTAAAACATCTCAGAAGTGGTCATTTCTAATTCCTAATATGTACACTTTGCTACTCAGCCTTTTGCTTTCTTAAAAATCTCTAACAGGTATCATCAGTTTCTCATGAAAATCCTACTGAAGTGTTTGAAGATGGAGAAAATCCACCAAGTAGTCGATCATCAGAGAGTGGATTCACTGAGTTTATACAATATCAAGCAGACCGAACTGATGATATTGACAGAGAACTGAGTGAGGGCCAGGGGGCAGCTGCCATCCCAATTGGTAGCACATCCTCTGAGACAGAAACAGCATCCACTGTGGGATCTGAAGAAACCATCATCCAGACCCCTTCCGTAGTCACTCAGGGGACAGCAACCCGAAGTGGGAAGACAGCCCAAAAGACTGCAATGCAGTGTTGCTTGGAGTATGTCCAACAGTTTCTTACCAGACTTATCAACCTCTACATCATTCAGAATAACTCTTTTTCTCAGTCTTTGGCTACAGAACATCAAGGGGATCTTGGTCGAGAACAAGGAGAGACTTCAAAATGGGACAGAAATTCACAAGGAGATGTAAAAGAGAAAAACATAAGTAAACAAAAAACTTCTAAAGAATACCTGTCTGCCTTCCTTGCTGCCTGTCAGCTCTTCCTAGAGTGCTCAAGTTTCCCAGTTTACATTGCTGAGGGGAACCATACATCAGAGTTACGTTCTGAAAAATTGGAGACTGGTAAGGTCATCTCAGTTTTGCTTATATTTCAGTATAGTCTGTAGTATGTTTTTTCTTTTTAAAAGAGGCACTCAAAACTAGGATTTTTTTAGCCAGTTACTTTTTTTAATGTTTTAATTTGCAAGTTTTTTTTTTTAATGAAATACTGTCACTATGGGGAGATTGATACATTGGAAGATTTTGTGATTTTGATGTCTTTCACAGTTTGCGTGCAGATAAGTAGGAGCTGAAAAGGAAATCTCTGGAGAAAAGTAGCAGTAGATCTGCTGGTTTTCTTTGTTATGACCAGTAACATATGTATTTACCTTTATTTTGATTTTTATATATACACACAAAGTGCAGTGAATACTACATAATGCTTATTGATCAATATACTGTTTTTCGGGACAGAAAAATAGATTGTATGACTTGGCATAAGAAAAATATATATTGAAAAAAGTATAATTATTAAAGCTCTAGACTAGGTGAGAAACCAAGGTTTTGTTAACAGATCAAGGCCTTAAAAGTATTTAGTGGCTTTGTTTTTTGAAATTAACTTAGAGTGTGTGTGAAATGTTTAGTATAATGAACTCTGATTGCTACCATCTTTTGTTTCAGACTGTGAGCATGTGCAGCCTCCACAGTGGCTTCAGACTCTGATGAATGCTTGCAGCCAAGCAAGTGATTTCAGTGTTCAGAGTGTTGCTATTTCACTAGTCATGGACTTAGTGGGACTGACACAGTCTGTGGCCATGGTCACTGGGGAAAACATCAACAGTGTAGAGCCTGCACAACCCTTAAGTCCAAACCAGGGAAGAGTAGCTGTGGTTATTAGACCTCCCCTCACTCAGGGCAATCTGAGGTACATAGCTGAGAAGACTGAATTTTTCAAGGTAAATTCTAAGAAATGCATACATGACTATGATGATTACAGCCATGTATGATACTTGACCTAGTTTGCTTTAAGAATTATTTTTTAAATGATAATAAAGCTTCATTTAAACACCTCTTAATATGCCATACCATGTAGAGAATGATGCCACAGCTGATATACATACTGCTCTCCCCATCTTATTCCCAATTTTGTGAGCAGGGGAGAAAGATAAGGATAAAGGAGTAGGAATATTAGGATAAAGAAAGAGAAGTATTATGGCACTGAAGCCATGTAGGAAATAACTTCAGCTAGAAAGAGGAAAGCAGTAGAACTTACTTTCAGATTAAGTGGTTGTAACACTTCTGCTTTTCTTTTTTTTTTTTGAGACAGAGTCTCGCTGTCAGCCAGGCTGGAGTGCAGTGGCATGATCTCGGCTCACTGCAACTTCTGCCTCCTGGGCTCAAGCAATTCTCCTGCCTCAGCCTCCCAAGTAGCTGGGATTACAGGCGTGTGCCACCACGCCCGGCTAATTTTTGTATTTTTAGTAGAGACAGGGTTTCACCATGTTGGCCAGGCTGGTCTCAAACTCCCGACCTCAGTAATCCACCCGCCTCAGCCTCCCACAGTGCCGGGATTACAGGCATGAGCAACACTTTTGCTTTTCATACAGTAAAACCTCAGCACTCCAAAACTCTCATGAAAAGTTTTTCTGACTCTTCTTATTGTCTCATTATCATCTGTGGTGTATAAAGTCACTCAGAAAAAAATTCAGAAAACTCAGTCTTTGATTTCTACCACACTGGTATAAATATTATCCTCTATATCGAACATCAAGTAGATTTGGATTGTATACATTTTAAGCAGGTAGACTGTACATGAAAAAAAAGTTTTAAAATCTGATTTCAAGTCATTGTGCCCCTTCAGATATTTCCTCCTGCTAGATTAGAGTTAAATTCTATAATATTGTGGTAGTGAATCCTGAAGATTATTGCATTATTATTATTACTTATTGCATTATTATTAATGCTGTTACAGATCAAGTGCTATGTTAACATATGTAGCTCTGAAATACCTATTATCTATTGTATAGGTTTTAAGTAGTTTGGATATTTCAACTATGAATTATTTTTCACTCTGTAATATACAACCATAAATATTAAATTCCATTCAATGTGGGATTTGTATCTTATTAAGGATAGTTTATTCTAGCATCACTTTACTAAACACCACTAAATAATGAAATGGGTTCTTATCTGGGCCCTGAAGAAAACATTTACATGTCTGATTTTTTTTTCCGAGATGCAGTCTCGCTCTGTCACGCAATCTCTGCTCACTGCAACTTGTGCCTTTTGGGTTCAAGCATTTCTCGTGTCTCAGCCTCCCGAGTAGCTGGGATTACAGGTGCATGCCACCATGCCTGGCTAACTTTTTGTATTTTTAGTAGAGACAAGGTTTTGCCATGTTGGCCAGGCTGGTCTCAAACTCCTGACCTCAGGTGATCTGCCTGCCTCGGCCTCCCAAGATGCTGGGATTACAGGCATGAGCCACCATGTTAGGACAACATGCCTGATGTCTAAAAACAAATATCATTAAAGGACTATCATAAAAGGTTCCAAGGGCTTGGGTGATCAGAAAGTAGGTACATGGAAGACTGCCTCCGTAAACCTCATCCCTGCGGAATAGAATATTAAAAACCTTTCAGGTCTGACAGAGAGTGGGCATTCATTTGTACCTAATAGGAAATATTTGTTAAATAAATTTTCATGTATGGTATTGTGACTGTCACTTTTACATCTTTTTTATAGCATGTAGCTTTAACATTGTGGGACCAGTTGGGAGATGGGACACCTCAGCATCACCAGAAGAGTGTGGAACTATTTTATCAATTACATAACTTAGTTCCTTCTTCTAGCATCTGTGAGGATGTTATAAGTCAGCAGTTAACCCATAAAGATAAGGTAAATCCTCTTCTTATCTTGTGCATACCGCCCCCTCCACCACACACACACACACACACACACATACATACATACTGAAAAGTAAGTTAAGAAAACTTTAGGGAAATTATTGCAGTTAACATCGGAGTAAGAGAAAATAGCTTTGTTCACAGTGATCTTAATATCTTTAAAATGTATTCAATTATTTCTAGAGGAAAGTTATTTACAAAAGCATCAGTAATATGAAAAATTAAAAATAAAATGCTGGGTTTATTTCTTTGTTCAAGACACAGTTATGGGAACTGATGTTTAGTATTGGTGGTCTCAGTTTTTGGGTCATTTAAAGAGGAACCAGAGGCCTCAGTTATGGAACTTATGGATTTATTAACTAATATATATGAAATAAAATAATGTATAAAGTATATTTATAAGCCATAGAATGCTAATATGTGAGATTATATTATTTGCATTATTATACTGCATATCCAAAATAAGAATTTTGTATCCTAATGTGTATGAAGTGTGATATATAATTCAGTTAAAGGTAGCTGAGAATTAGCCTGAGAAGAAGCTGGAATAATCATTTTGACTAACCTCATCAGGGTAATTTAATGACGTTTGTGGTCTTCCTCTGCTGCTCTGTAATGTAAATTGAAGATTTTACTGAAGAGCTTTTAGAAGTAGATTGTCCTATTTTTAAAAAACTCAAAATGCTAGTGAGTTTGAGTGGGTCATATTCAAAAAAGGAATTGTGTTAAATAAATGAAACATTTGGCAGAGGAGAAAGTGGTATATGAAGGAGTAAATGAAAGGAATGAAAAGTTTATTCCAAGAAAAATGTTAAAATTCTATTTCTGCTATAACACATTTTTTTCAAAATTATTCAAAATAATAGGTAAGCATTCTATTCTAACAATTTAGGTTTTACATTAAATATAAATCTAGGACAAATATATGCCTATTTTCACTTGGGTAGCATTTCATTTTTAAAGAAAGACTCGCAAGTTCTAAATAAAGATATACATCCATGAAAAAAATTAAAATATCCTTTACTACTTAATTTTTACATTTCCGTTGGTTGATACAAATGCAGGCTTCGTAAGAAAAGCCTGTATTAAGCTCATAGAAAAAACAAGCATGCCTCCCACCTATCACAAGCATTTAGAAAGTTGTTGTCTGGTTTCTTGGGGCTTTTGCTTGAAGGATCCATAAATGCTAAAGAAAGACTTTAAAAATTTTGATAATGTGACAATTTCTACTTGATTTATACATGTTTATTATCTAATACCAAATGTGCTTGCCTTTCTAAATAATTTATTTTTACATTGTTTTACCCATTATTATATTAATCTTTTTCCAAATCTCAAAAGTAGTTTAATATTTTTATTGTAAAAATAATTTTTAAGTATTTAAATTTTTTAGTCAAACCAGCTTTATAAGTGATGAAAAACTCATTTGGTATTAATGTATCATTTCTGGGAAAAAAATATATAGTGCAATGAAATCAATTTTCATAATTAAATGTTTATATTAAAATGAAGGAGGAAGTGCTTTCTGGACTCCAGATATATGTACATTAGTAACTTTTTTCTCCTGTTATACAATAATCTAGTAAACTAATTAAAGTCTGAACTCAGGAATAATTATTTATGAGACAGGATGAGATGATCCTTTTAAGTTCAATATTTCTGTATATATTTACATATTTTCTGTGTTTCTACTTCCATAAAGAATATAAATAAAGTTTATTGCAGTGTGTGTTTGAATATTGTGGACGTTGAACGTAATACAGTACTCCTAAATAGTACTCTGATTTTACTAAAATCACTTAGTATCTTCAAGAGAGAAGAACATAATTTAAGCTCCCATGTTTCTCCTCAGAAAATAAGGATGGAAGCACATGCCAAGTTTGCAGTTCTTTGGCATCTAACGAGAGATCTCCATATAAATAAATCTTCATCTTTTGTACGTTCTTTTGACAGGTCAGTTACATTTTATATTAAGATTTCAGTCAGATATCTTAATGTTGCCTCTTTCCTTGAGTCCACTGTCTAGCTTGGCAAGTGTAGGAGATAGCAATTTATAAATTTTATAAAGTGAATTTATTATTTTGAAAACCGTAAGCTGTATTAAAATGCATGGCATTTTTACTCATCCACCAGATTTTTACTTTCTGGTTTTGGAGTACCTGGCTCCACTTCCCTTCCTTGGACAACTATTCATCATGTTCCTGATAATGTTAGTGATAGAGCAATGGCTACAGCTCTCTTGAGACTATATTCACATTTAGTGAAACTGCATATAGATAGTAGATTATGTGTTTTTCAAGCAATTATTTTCAATCTTCTGCCTAAACTAGATTTATTAAAATCTATAGCTGAAAACACTAACAGATTCTTTCCATGAATCCAGAGAACTTGTAGCTGCCTGAGAGTGGTTTTGGTTTTTGTCTGGACTACGTAGGTGACTTCAAATATCAGATCTGCATTAAATTCCAAGCAGCTGCCATTTTTAGGTGGATTCACATATTGTCATAAGGTAGTCTAACCAGCTGGTCTCATAGTGGTGGCCATGAATCTGTGTTCAAGCTCAGCTCAGGATCAGATGTGTCCTCTACTGAACGTTATTTCAGCTGGTGCTTTTCAACCAGCATTAGCATTTTTAAGTCATCTGATACTGAACCATATATTGAACCCCTACAATGTACTGAATACATTGAACCTTTACTTTATAAATAATCATCTCTTATTTGACAACCATCTTTCCTAATTTTACAAGTGAGGGAATAGAGGTCAGGAAAAGTTGTTACTTGCCCAACACCACACAAAAGATTTGAATCTTGGGTTTTTCTGATTCCAAACCACACTCTCATACCTTTCACAGATCTTTCCTTGAATTAAGCACATAGCTTTGGCTCACAAGGAGAGTGTGAGCAGAAGAACATGGACCAACATGGAGTAATGCTGACCTGCCGAAGGCTCAGTGCTTGATAATATGAACAGGAAAATGTTGCTAAAACAAGACTAATCATATTTTTTTTCAGTTCTTCAGTATTAATCTTAGTAATGTATGCCTGTGAAATTTCAAAGCATAAGTATATTTTTAAAAGGGCAAAAGGTTTTTTTCCTTTCTTATACCTACCGAGACTATTGGGATTAAGATTATTAAAATGCTATGATCAAAATTTATCCTGAAGTATGACTACTTCAAAATAGTTAATTCAAAATAAGAAACACAATTTATTAATTTTATAAAAGAGTGTAACAAGGTAGATGTTTGGTTCTTTATTTTAATTATTTGTGTTTATTTTAGGTCACTGTTCATCATGTTAGATAGCCTTAACAGTCTCGATGGTTCTACTAGCTCTGTGGGACAAGCCTGGCTGAACCAAGTCCTACAAAGACATGATATTGCACGAGTTTTGGAACCATTGCTATTGCTCCTGCTTCATCCAAAAACTCAGAGGGTTTCAGTACAGCGTGTACAAGCAGAACGTTATTGGAATAAGTCTCCCTGTTATCCAGGAGAGGAGAGTGACAAGCATTTCATGCAAAATTTTGCCTGCAGCAATGGTGAATAACACATAGAAGTAGACAGCTTTATTTAGAATTATTAAAATAAAGTGATACATGAATACAATAGTAATTGGTGAAGGAATTGCATGTGAGATTTTCTCCATGGGCTTATTTTCTCCCCTCCTCATGCACTAGCAATGCTGTGTGGACCATGTCAGAATGTACTTTGTCAATGACCATCTTAGAAGATGTGGGTCTCTCAGTTGACTCTTTCAGGGCAGGAATCAGGCACAGCTCTGGTTAGAGACATTCTTCAATTTTGATGGAAATATCTTTAGAGCTTAGTTAGCAATTCTGGTCCTACAGGCTCTGTAGATACTTCATTGGGAATTTATAGTAAATCTGTAATGCACATTTTGTATTTCGTGAGTCATTTTCCTCATCTTAGAAGAATAATGCCCAACTTTCAAGGTTTTATTATGACCATCAGATGTAGTCATGTTTGTGACATGCCTATATTCACTATTACTATATTACTACAAAGTCCATACTTTATAAACTGTTGAGTGATGCCTTCTATACAGTGATATTGTCCCCTTAGATTAATTTATTTTATTTAAGGGACAAAAGACTCTCACATATGTCATTTGTCTCTTGACAAACCCTGTGGTGGTGATGAAAAGATCATTTTACTGAGCACGTTGCTGATGCCTGGAAGGCTATGGTTTTCTTAGAGTCTCATGGCTAGTAAGTGATGAAGCTGAAACCAAACTGTCATATTCCTACTTCATCTCTAGTGTGTTTCTACAGAGTCTTGGTTCCTCTCTCTGGCTTCTTTTCCACTGCTTCTTCTGAATCTTGTAAGAGTTTGCATTACCCTGCTTATTGCCAGAATGTCTTTGTGTTAATGCTTTATCTAACTGTCTGCTGAATTCTCACCTCCCCTCTGAGATCAGTGCCAGACCTCATCAGTGGTATCATGATTCTTTCCCTAAATTTGCTAGCATTTGGTATGTACTACTTTGTATGTCACTAAGCCTTCCACCTTTTCTAAAAGAAGACCATCATTATTTTATGCCCCCTGAAAAATACAGAAATGAATTATATATATGTGGTTTGCTGCTAATTTTAAACTCTTCAGAGAGCTTAGAAACAGCATAACTAAAGTGAGGTATTAAGGAGGAAAAAACAAAACTTTCACCTGCAATAAAATAAAATGTAATTTTAGTAGGAAAATATAAGTAGATGATGACACTAATGATTAAAAATTTTGATCAGTCTACATTTCTACATTTCAATTATTTTAATGCATTTTATATTTTTCTTCTTTTACTGTTTTTCTCATATATCAGTGAGCCAAGTACAACTCATCACATCAAAAGGAAATGGTGAAAAGCCACTTACCATGGATGAAATAGAGAACTTTAGTCTCACTGTGAATCCATTAAGTGACAGACTTTCCCTCCTAAGTACCAGCAGTGAGACAATTCCAATGGTTGTGTCTGATTTTGATCTTCCAGACCAACAGATAGAAATACTTCAGAGTTCTGACTCGGGATGTTCACAGTCCTCTGCTGGGGACAACTTGAGTTACGAAGTTGATCCTGAAACCGTGAATGCCCAAGAGGATTCTCAAATGCCAAAGGAAAGCTCCCCAGATGATGATGTTCAGCAGGTAGTGTTTGACCTGATATGTAAAGTTGTAAGTGGCCTCGAAGTGGAATCTGCATCAGTTACATCTCAATTAGAAATTGAAGCTATGCCCCCAAAGTGCAGTGATATAGATCCAGATGAAGAGACGATTAAAACTGAAGATGACTCCATTCAACAGAGTCAGAATGCTTTGCTGAGTAATGAAAGTTCTCAGTTTCTGTCTGTGTCTGCAGAGGGAGGCCATGAGTGTGTGGCAAATGGAATCTCCAGGAATAGCTCCTCACCTTGTATTTCAGGAACCACACACACTCTTCATGACTCTTCTGTTGCTTCCATAGAAACCAAATCTAGACAAAGGAGTCACAGTAGTATTCAATTCAGCTTCAAAGAAAAACTATCAGAAAAAGTTTCGGAGAAGGAAACAATAGTTAAGGAGTCAGGTAAACAACCAGGAGCAAAACCTAAAGTAAAACTTGCCAGAAAAAAGGATGATGACAAGAAAAAATCTTCAAATGAAAAACTCAAACAAACCAGTGTATTCTTCAGTGATGGTCTGGATTTAGAGAACTGGTATAGCTGTGGAGAGGGAGACATTTCTGAAATTGAGAGTGACATGGGTTCTCCAGGATCTCGAAAATCTCCCAGTTTCAACATTCATCCTCTCTATCAACATGTGCTCCTGTATCTCCAGTTGTATGATTCATCCAGGACTTTGTATGCTTTCTCTGCCATCAAAGCCATCTTGAAAACTAACCCTATAGCTTTTGTAAATGCCATTTCAACTACTAGTGTAAATAACGCATATACTCCTCAGTTGTCTCTCCTTCAGAATCTATTGGCCAGACACCGGATTTCTGTTATGGGCAAAGATTTTTATAGTCACATTCCAGTGGACTCAAATCATAACTTCCGGAGTTCTATGTACATAGAAATTCTTATTTCTCTCTGCTTATATTACATGCGCAGCCATTACCCAACTCATGTCAAGGTTACTGCACAAGATTTAATAGGCAATCGAAACATGCAAATGATGAGCATAGAAATTCTGACACTACTCTTCACTGAGCTGGCAAAAGTAATAGAAAGCTCAGCGAAGGGTTTCCCTAGTTTTATTTCTGATATGTTATCTAAGTGCAAAGTTCAGAAAGTGATTCTTCATTGTTTGCTGTCATCTATCTTTAGTGCTCAGAAATGGCATAGTGAAAAAATGGCAGGTAAGAACTTGGTTGCTGTGGAAGAAGGTTTCTCAGAGGACAGCCTTATTAATTTCTCAGAGGATGAATTTGACAATGGCAGCACGTTGCAGTCACAACTTCTTAAGGTGCTTCAGAGGCTGATTGTTCTAGAACACAGAGTAATGACTATTCCTGAAGAGAATGAAACAGGTTTTGATTTTGTTGTATCTGACTTAGAACACATCAGTCCCCATCAACCCATGACTTCTCTTCAGTATTTGCATGCTCAGCCAATCACGTGTCAAGGCATGTTCCTCTGTGCAGTGATACGAGCTTTGCATCAGCACTGTGCATGTAAGATGCACCCACAATGGATTGGTTTAATCACATCTACTCTGCCTTACATGGGAAAAGTTCTACAGAGAGTGGTTGTTTCTGTGACACTACAACTGTGCAGAAATTTAGATAATCTAATTCAGCAGTACAAATATGAAACAGGATTATCTGATAGTAGGTAAGAGGTGATTTTTTAACTTTATTGGTACTGACATTTTTCACATATATGACTGCTTAATGTCTGGAAAGTTGGTCACAACTTGAGTAAATAAATGGTTTTTGGTAGGTTACAAATAGTATATTACTTACCACAAAAAAAAAAATTTTGGCTTGAGGAAGAGTATCAATAAAAGAATCTAGAATGGAAAAGGGAAGGAATATTTAAACAGGCTTATTTTCTACCAAGGGCTAAAATTAATTTCAATGCCCTTCTCTTCTTGCCTGAGCTGGCAAAACTAATAGGAAGCTTAGGAAAGGGTTTCCCAGGTTTTGTCTGTGTTATCTAAGTGCAAATCAATTTCAGACTGAAAATAATTTAAATTTACAAATCTTTTCCATCCAATTTTATTTCTTGTTTTGGATGTTCATAGTTTAGTGACAAATTCGATCTGAGTCCCTATGCTCAAAATGAAGTCTGAAAAATTAGTTTCAGTAGACTATCTCATTTTTCTTCAGAATAACCTTAGTTTCTACATGTAAAATAATAAGAAAACTACCTGTATTGTTTAATATTTAATATGCCTGCCATTCCTCAGTGGCTAGAGAGTCACTGGCCATCATTTGTTTATTTTGTATAGAATTCTTTAGCCAAAAAGAACTCTAGTACATTTAGTCCAACTCACTTATTTTATAGATTAGAAAATAAAAGCCCCTGATTTATTCTTTTAGCCATTTATTAATCTAGTATTTATTGCACATCTTCTGTGTACCTGACACATTGTGAGTATTTACTAGTGATAAAATATGAACTATACTATCATAAAACTTGTGTTTAAATAAATGCATTTTATTTCAGGCCTCTGTGGATGGCATCAATTATTCCACCAGATATGATTCTTACTCTTTTGGAAGGGATTACAGCCATTATCCATTACTGTTTGTTGGATCCAACTACACAGTATCACCAAGTAAGACTGCACAAATATTTGACTTCTTTTGAAAGACTATGAGGTCTAATAAATTTCCATTTGTAAATCTCAGTAAGTAATATGTTTTTTTTCCCCCAACTGTTAATAGCTTTTGGTCAGTGTAGACCAGAAACACTTGTTTGAAGCACGCAGTGGAATCCTCTCAATCCTTCATATGATCATGTCCTCTGTGACACTGCTTTGGAGCATACTCCATCAAGCTGATTCTTCAGAAAAGATGACTATTGCCGCATCCGCATCTGTTACCACTATTAATCTTGGAGCTACAAAGGTTAGACAATTCATATTTAATCTGTAGAGCCCAAGAGTCTGTTTGAGGACCTTCCCAAAGATTATATTCAGAATATGTGAATAATTTGTGTAGTATTTACAGGACCCCGCATAAATTAATTATCAAATAATTTTTAACAGTTTTCTTGGGCTATGGCAGACATATCATAGAATTTGCCCATTTTTAAGTATACAATTCAGTAATTTTTTTAGTAAATTTACAGAGTTGTGAACTATCACCCCAGTCCAATTTTTGAATATGTCCTTTACCACAGATTCCTCGTGGCCATTTGCACTCACTCCCTGTTCCCATCCCTAATCCCAATCAACCACTAATCTGTTCTCTCCATATATCGATTTGCTTTTTCTGAAAAAGTTCATATAAATGGAATGATAACAATATTTGGTCTTTTGTGTCTAGCTTCTTTCACGTGACATATTTTTAAGGTTCATTCATACATGTTATAACTTTATTCCTTTCTTTTAGGGCATTTTAAATTGATATTTTAATATGCAAAGCCCTCCTAGAAAACAATTTAGCAATATGTACAGAGAGCTTTAAAGGTTTCATAGTCTTTGACCTAGTAATCTACTTTAGGAATGAATTCTAAGGTAATTGAAATTATACAAAGATGTATATACAAAGTGTTCATTATAGTATTATTTAATGGCAGAAAAAACAGAGATCCTAAACAATTAATTAGGGAATGTTTAAATTATCCTTTCAATGTTTCATTACATAGCCACTAATATTCATGGTTTTGAAGAATTCTTATTGGATGGAGAAGGGCTCAAAAGCTCAGTGAAACAGGGATGTTACATAATTGAACAAATACCGTATTTTCAATTATGTAAAAAATGTTATCTACAGAAAAAGGAATAAAGTTTGCATTTTATCAGTAATTGTCTCAGGATGATGGGATTAATTATTGATTTTTAATTTTTTTTTCTTCCTTGCACTCTGATATTTTCCAAATGCTGTGCCATGTCAAGCTGTCAAATTGACATCCTTCAATAACCTAATTTTACTCCTAGACCAGACCACCTGGATCTGGGATCCAAGGGAACACATAGGGAATTGGGAAAAGGGTAAGGGTGGGAACCATTAGAACATCTGATCTAAGTTTTGATACTTGGATTAAACTATACTTTTTATGTTTCGTTTTACTTAAATAAAACAGAAGGTGTTTTATAATTATAGAATCCCTCACCTTTTTTTAAAGGACTCTATATCAAACTTACTAAGTCGAATTTTATATGTGTTGTGTTTTTCTAGTATCTTTTCACAGTGAATAGACTTGTATTTGGCTGATTGGTAGTCGTCATTTTATAGGATTTGTTTTTCTTTTAGAATTATAGTCATGTTGTAGCTCTTAACGTTATTAAAGTTTCCTCTAGTGTTATTTAGATAGTAAAACCTATAAGTACTATATTATTTCAAAGAAACCAAAAATGCAGTCTAGTTGTAAATGTTTTTTCATTTTTTAAAAGTGTCACTTTCATTTGCTTCAAATTGTTTTAGAACTTGAGACAACAGATTCTGGAATTGTTGGGCCCCATTTCAATGAATCATGGTGTTCACTTTATGGCTGCCATTGCATTTGTGTGGAATGAAAGAAGACAGAATAAAACAACCACCAGGACCAAGGTATGTATTTAGACATTTGGCCCTTTTTGTTTTTGCATTTGGTGAGTACATGCTGATTTCCCCTTCTCCATATATTGCAGTGGGGCCGGGGTAGATTGGAGTGTAAAGCAAAAGTCTGTTGACAGCTTTAGATAAATTGTCGCCTTAATTTCTTTAAGTATTGATTAAAATTTGAGGTCAAGGCTAGGCACGGTGGCTCACACCTGTAATCCCAGCACTTTGGGAGGCCGAGGCAGGCGGATCATGAGGTCAGGAGATCCAGACCAGCCTGGCCAACATAGTGAAACCCCGTCTCTACTAAAAATACAAAAATTAGCTGGGCATGGTGGCACATGCCTGTAGTCCCAGGTACTTGGGAGGCTGAGGCAAGAGAATCGCTTGAACCTGGGAGGCGGAGGTTGTGGTGAGCCAAGATCATGACACTGCACTCTCGCCTGGGCAACAGAGCGAGACTCTTTCTTAAAAAATAAATAAATAAAAATAAAATTTGAGGTCAAATATAAAAGATATTATGTGAAAAAAGAAAAATTAGTATGATATTAAAACTAAATAGAAATGGTAATATGGTACAGTATTTTTTTAACTGCTAGTCATTTAGGGTACAAAGCAAGGATATGGAGAAAAGTTTTCATCTTGACTATGGTTTACTATGATGTGATAGTTCAAAGAGTTCTTGTTTCTAAATATAATTCACAAATTTTTTTTTTCTACTTTTTTTGGTAGAGATGAGGTCTCACTTTGCTGTTGGTCTTAGCTGAGTTATATATGTGAATTTTGCTGCTTTCTGAGTTTCAAAGCTCAAGAGAAATGCTGTATATTGAAAATAAATCATGGCACATTAGAATAGTAAGGCTATTATATAACTTACATTTATATAAAAAATATGATTTTTTCCACCAACAATTCCTGATTTATTTTTGTGCTGATTTTACATTACATTTTTAAAGTAATCAACATAAACATTCACACCATATTACATTATTTTGCATGTGAAGATTCAGTAGTAGATATCATTCACATTGAAAATTTAAATCCTGGACTACTTAAAAGCAGTAAAGAACATTTGATTTAACATGGCATATTGAAGCCAGGCACAGTGGCTCATAGCTATAATCCCAGCACTTTGGGAGACCAAGGCGGGAGGATTGCTTGAGGCCAAGAATTCAAGACCTCATGAGACCCTGTCTCTACAAAAAATAAAAATAGTGAAGTGTGGTGGCATGTGCCTGTAGACCTATCTACTAGGGAGGCTGAGGCAGGAGAATTATCAGGTATATTATAGCTGATAATATGTAATTCACATAGAGCAATGCCTAGCACTTAATAATCACTGTGTAAATATTACTTATAATATTATTCCTCATATTAAATAGAAATAGAGAGCCAAGGATTACCGGTCACATAAAGTCTAATGTGATAGACAGACTGAAACAACTAGATTTTAAAAAGTCAAACAGTGCAGATAACAGAAGAAAATGTAAATAGTAATGTCCTTCAGTGGGTGAGACCGTGAAGTAGAAAGGGAGATCATAGGAAAGACCATTCCCAAAATTAAAATTCTTCATGGATATTAAAAATTCTGCAACAGAAACAAAGCAATATTTTTAGGAGGGTTGGAACAGAAAGTGGATAAATATCAGAAATGGAATACAAATTTAAAGATATGGAAAATACGAGAAAAGAGATAAGAAAATTAGAGGAGTGATACTAGAGACCCAGTATGTTTCTGCAGAATTTAAAAACAAGAGGAGAAAAATACAAAGAAATAATACAATAAAAGTCCTCAGGAATGAAGTAAATACGTTTCCAGATTGTGCCTAGTACTGTGAAAAGAGATCTGCACAAAGATTAGCATGTAATTTCAAAATTACTGGAGATAAAGAAGAGATCCTAAAATCTTCTAAAGAAAGAATACTGGTCACATTCCAAAGAATAAAGATGAGATTTGTTAAAGCAACACTGGGAATTTTGATGGGAAGTTAGTTTCAACCCATAATTCTATCTCCAGCCAAACTGTCACTCAAACGTTTTCAGCTATGCCATGTCTCAACAACAACAAGGAAAATTGCCATGAGTTCACTTTTTCTCGGCTACTGGAAGATGTAACTCCACCAGAGGAGGAATAAACCAAGAATGAAGAAGACAGGGGATCCAAGAAACGGGTTCCAACACAAAAGAGAAAGCAAGGGGAATCTCTGGGATAATGGTAACAGGAGAAATATCAAGATGACACTGTGTAGCAAACCTAGAGGGTATCAACCCAGGGTAGAATAGAAAGACATCTAACAGAAATGTCTCAAGAAAAACAGAGAAGAGAGGGAGGAAAAGATACAAATTAATTACCTGAAGTATTTGAATATGTAATTAGAGGTTTACAGTTGAAGTATTTAGGGACGAATTTTTAATAGATACAGAGAAAATGAAGCAAACAAACCAGTTTATTAGCTCTAGGAAAAACAAAAAGTTGTACCATAAAACAAATGCAATGCTAGTACAACGCACAGTGCAACCACAAATAATCATGTGAACATTGGATATGGATTTAAATAAAAATATGATATAACAATGTTGAGAGGATAGGTAGAAAAGTGTAAGAGAGCTGCATCTTTGTCTTCCAAAATAATGAATAGATAATGTCTAAAATTGAAAATAAAATCAGGAAATAGGAAAAATAGTAGTGTATGTTATTTAGACATAATGGAAAAGAACGTAGAGTTGAGCATGGTTGCTTTGGGGCATGGGAAGGGATATAGGACAATACTATTTTTTCTTAAAAAGCTTATTGTTCTGTTTTATTTTTTGAGGTGATGTACCTTTATTGATGAAAAAAAATAAATTTTGAGCCTGGGCAACATAGGGAGACCCTGTCTCCACAAAAAAATTTAAAAAATTATCTGGGCATAGTGGCATGCCTGTGGTCTCAGCTACTCAGGAGGCTGAAGCAAGAGGATCGCTTAAACCTATGAGGTTGAGGCTGCAGTAAACTGTAATATATATTATTATATATATAATATATAATATATATTATATAATAATATATTATATATTATATATTATATAATAATATATTATATATTATATATTATATAATATATATTTTATATATTATATATTAATAATATATAATATATAAAATATATATTATATAATATATATAATATATAATATATAATAATATATAATATAAAATATATTATGTTATATAAAATATATATTATTATATATTATATAAAATATATATTATATATTATATAAAATATATATTATATAATATATAATATATATTATATAATATAAAATATATATTGTATTATATTATATATTATATATTATATATATTATATGTATAATATATAATACCTATATTTTTATATATTATATATTATTTATGTATAACATAATGTGTCTACTAAAAATATATATTATATAATATACAATATATTGTATATTATATAATGTATATTATATAATATACAATATATTGTATATTATATAACATATTGTATATTATATAATATACAATATATTATATATTATATAATATACAATATATTATATATTATATAATATACAATATATTATATATTATATAATATACAATATATTATATAATATATAATATATATTTTTAGTAGACATTATATTATATATACTATATTATATAATATATATAATATAAATGTATAATACTATATATTATATAAATATATATAATATATTATATATATTATATATTATATATTTATATTATATATAAATAAAAGTAAAATTTGCCTAAAGTAGTCAAGGGACTTGAAGAGGTCTTTACATTAAATAGAGGCCAGGGCTGGGTGCAGTGGCTTATGCCTGTAATCCTAGCACTTTGGGGAGCCAAGGCAGGAGGATCGTTTTGAGCACAGGAGTTTGAGACCAGGCTGGGCAAAATAGCAAGACCTCATCTCTATTTAAAAAATATAAAAAGAGGTCATAAAATACTCTCTTAATTCTGTAAATTCCCCTAAAAGACTTATATACACACATACATACATAAATACAATGATTTATTACCTAGGTCATTCCTGCAGCCAGTGAAGAACAGCTTTTATTAGTGGAATTGGTTCGTTCAATCAGTGTCATGAGAGCAGAGACTGTTATCCAGACTGTAAAAGAAGTTTTAAAGCAGCCACCAGCCATAGCCAAGGACAAGGTGAGAAAAAACTCTTCTTCACATGTGTTTACAATTCTGTTTCAGAAATTATGCTGGTAAGATATTTTTTGTACAATAATGTCCTTTCAATATAGTACAGATTGCAGAGATGACTGCATGTGGCACTCACACTGCTTCAATCAAAACAATTATCAATATTTGTAGTGACTTGCTATTCTGATTATTCAGTAGCCAGTGAAGAGCAGTTAACTGCTCATATCTTCATATGTACCTCAAAAGTAGTCAGGGGCCATGTGACTAAATTCTCAGGGGAGATTTTTCTGGTCACTTAAAGAACATAAGCCAGAGCTCAAGATTTGCTTCTCTCAGTTGTTGCCATTTTTCACAGCTTCCTTATTGCTTTCTTTTCTGAATGGCTCTCTTAATTCTGTGAACTCCCCAAATTTTGCTATAACCTTAGTTCTAGTCAATGTCATTTCTTGACCATGTATAATACTGTGCTATGCAAGTGCTACACTATGAATGACATAGTCTCTGCACACACATTGCTGTGTTTCTAGGCAAAAATAGAAGTCTACAAATTAGGAATATTACGGACTTTTCTACTTTTTCTGCTCTTTGTTCAAGCAATACCAAGAGGTCATATTTTCTCAGAAAGTATTTACCAACTACAAACATTAGACTTTGAGCCAAGCCAAAATCACATCTTTTAAAGAATTATGATATATATCTGAAAATGTTGAATTATGTTTTCCTTTTATCTTGAGTTTCCAAAGGGAGTAAGATGTGTGTGAATAGTCAGTGTCCTTATTAAGTTTTTAATAAAAACTGGGGCATTTGTCATAGGATTTTTAGTTTGTATTTTGAGTACCTATTTGTGCCAGACATTGAGCAACACATGAGGGTTATGAAAACAAATTAGAGCCAATCCACCATCCTGCCCCACCAACCTGTGTCCCCTTATTAAGTTCTGAATCTATTAGACACTTGATTTTTGGATGGGAAACCTTCAAGGAAATAGTTGGGACTAAAAAAGCACAAATTGATAAAATGTCAGTGGTCATCAATATCATTCTCTGGCCTCTTGTTAATTTCCAAGGGCAGGTGTTTTATTTTTATTATATATTACACTCAACACTATCTTTAATTTAGTGACTATATTTAAAGCTCTTAGGAATTGATCACAAATTTGAACTACACTAATTGAACAGATATGTGTAATAAGACTTAAATACACATTTCATTAAAAATCTCAACCTCATTCTGATAGCACCAAGCATAAGCTACCTAAAATAGTGTTGATACTTATAGAGTACATGAATCATTTAAAAGTGAGTGGTAGACTATCAACTTCTGATATATGGAAGGAAAAATTGACAATCTTTCCATTCCTTCCATCTGTTTTCAACTTTTAAAATAGCTCTTGTGTTCTGAATTTTTCCTACTGAGTGGAAGAGAACTGCATGGCTCATTAATGAAAAATTGATGATTTTGTTCTTTCAATTTTTTTAATTAAAAATTGGCAGTATGATACAGAGTAGTTGCAACAATGAAAAAGCAAAGGCAGCATTCTTCTTCACTGTAAAATTGATTTTTTTTATTTATAGAAACATCTTTCTTTGGAAGTCTGCATGCTTCAGTTTTTCTATGCTTATATTCAAAGGTAAGATTACTGATATTGATCTCTCCTTACTATGTTGCTAGAAACAGAGAAACATTATTTATGGATATATTAATACAAGTAATGAGTGTCTTAATGACCCGGCCATATATATCCTACAAACCTAAAGACCTAAGGATATTGAAGATTCCTAGATAGTAAAACACTGAATTGTGATAAAATCATTTAAATATAAATGAAAAGCTGAACCCACTCTCAAAACTATGCATATTGCCACTGAATCCATTATTTTGGTATAGGTGAACATACAGTAATTCATTCTGCTTTTTTAATTTTAGAATGATTACATGAAATATCTTCTTACTATCATATTCCATTTTGCATTTAACTGACCTGTGAACAGAAGTTATGATTTGAGTTTTTATAACTTCTTACTCAAGAACCTGACTCTTCATCCTCCTTTATAATTCCATTTTATTCACCAAACTCAGCCTCCATTTGTAATCTATGACTAGCATTATAAGGTCAGGCTATTGAGTGTATTTAAACTGGTTGTGACCTAGAGCAAGCACTGCCTAAAATGTGAACTTATATGCAGAGAGGTGTTAGGGTTAATGTCAGACTGAGACAAAGATAGTCTTCATTATTTTTACAGGTTAAAGACTAATATTCAGTTGATAGCCCTCCGTAACATGAGGTAGAGACTTACAAGGTGAAGGAAAAAGAACTAAGAGGGAAATGGAGAGACCAGGCTAGGGAGTACGTGACTGTGGTATCAGTAGTTAAGCTGAGAATTATTGCAGTTGTATTTTACTTTTGAGATCCCATGTGATAAATGGGATTTCAATAGAAAAATTTCTAGATTAAGAAATTGCAGGCTAGGGGCGGTGACTCTCGCCTGTAATCTCAGCACTTTGGGAGGCCGAGGCAGGCGGATCACAAAGTCAGGAGATCAAGACCATACTGGCCAACATGGTGAAACACTGTCTCTACTAAAAATACAAAAATTAGCTCGGCGTGGCAGCACACGCCTGTAGTCCCAGCTAGTCGGGAGGCTGAGGCAGGAGAGAATTGCTTGAACCGGGGAGATGGAGGCTGTGGTGAGCCCAGATCGTGCCACTGCACTCCAGCCTGGGCAACAGAGTAAGACTCCATCTCAAAAAAAAAAAAACAAAGAAAAAAAGAAAAAAGAAATTGCACTGGAGCCAGTTGCAGTGGCTCATGCCCGTAATCCCAACACTTTGGGAGGCCAAAGCAGGTGGATTGCTTGATCCCAGGAGTTTGAAACCAGCCTGGGCAACATGGTGAAATTCCATCTCTGTTTAAAAAAAAAGAAAGAAATTGCATTGATATTTTAACTGTGTTGGTTTACTAATTAACGTTAGTAAAAATGTAAAGTTTTTAGGAATTTCGTTCTATCATTGTCTATAAAACTTTAGAGAATGTTCCACAAACTAGTAGAAAACCATAGTTTATTGTGGCTTTTGTATAAACTATATTATCTTGCAGAATTCCAGTGCCCAATTTAGTGGATAGCTGGGCGTCACTGTTGATACTTCTGAAAGACTCTATACAACTGAGTCTTCCAGCTCCAGGGCAGTTTCTTATACTTGGGTAAGCAATTTCACTTACAAATATTATTTCAGATAAAAGGATAATGTTAATTGTCCTAGTTGCCAAGTATTAGTAATAGATGTTTTAGGTGAAGTGATCTCTCTACCTTCTCATAGTGTTCTTGAGATGCAAAACTAGATGTATAAGGCCTGTTTAAGAAAAAAAAAAACTGGGAGGCAGGGTGAGAGGAGGAAACAGTCTATGTTTATACATAAACAAAATGTAACTACACTAACATAAAACTGTTAGAACAGCAGCTGTTTCCTTGGTGGTGGAGAATATGGGATGGAAAGGGAAGGGGATGATGTAGCATGGCTGAAGGGGAACTTCATAGACGAGGGACACTTGAGCTGGGCCCCAAACCTAAACAGCCTGGGAAAATTTTTCTCTCTGTGTCTTGGAGTTTCCTGATTTATCTTAATGATTTATATGATTATTTGATAAATGTTAGTCACCCATGACTGCAAGTACTGGGATGTCATAGACAGTCTCTGTTTCTTGCTTGCCATTATTCTTGATTCCTAATAGGTCCCCAGTAAATACTTGATAAGTGAATAGAGGTGGTGGGCACAGAAAGCCTTTGTGAAACAGGAAGGGGAAGGGTATTCTGGGGCAAAGTACATTGTCTGATTTGGTAATAGAGCAGGGCACAGGCAGTGGTATAGTGGAAAATAAGGCTGGATGAAAAGGGAGATGGGAGCTAGATGGAGCAGGATCTTGAATTTTATTTTAAAGAATGTGGTCTTGAGAGGGAGTGGGAGCGGTTGCAGGTTTTTGAGGAGAGACATGACTGGCATGTTAGTAGTAGTAGGCTAGATCAGAGGGGAAAGAGGCTAGACTAGGAATTCTATTTCAAGTGGGAAGTGTGGGGATGGTTTCAACTATTGATGGAATTGAAAGAACAGGATAAAGAAGGAGAAGGGGCCAGCAAAGGATATAGAAAGGGATGTATCAAAAAGAAGAAAACCAGGTATTTAATTGTTCCAGAACCAAAGGGAGGTTAAGAGGGCTTGGTTAACACCTTCAGAGACCTTAAGAAGGTGAGGAATAATAAAAGGCTATGTTTGTTGACAATCTGGACAGGCATCCTAATTATCTAATCACCAGTTATCTGATGATTTTGGAGAGAGGGTTTGGAGAGGTAGAAGCACAGATGTGTTAACAGCAAATGCTTAGTGTGGGAAAGTGTTGATTCTTCTTTGAGGATATTTGATCATGAAAAGAAAGAAAGAAGCCATGTGCGGTGGTTCATGCCTGCAATCCCAGCACTTTGGGATGCTGAAGCAAGAGGATTGCTTGAGCCCGGGAGTTTGAGACCAGCCTAGGCAACATAGGGAGACCGTGTCTCTTCAAAAGTTTAAAAATTAGCCAGGCGTGGTCACACGTGCCTGTAGTCCCAGCTACACAGGAGTTGTCATAAGGTTCAGAGAGGGAATGTATGTACAGGTGTTGGAATCATCACCAAATAACCCTGCTGGCTAATTTCATCAAAAAATTAAGTTCATTTGTTGGGATCTGTAGCTGTTCCCCTCCAATATTTTACTGTTTCCTCACATGCCTTTTCTTCCTTTCAGAATGAAGGATCCTCTTCCTTTTCAACATGTGCATATTCTGAATGTTAAAACAAAAAGTTGAAAGTTGAACATTTTCAGTTATACTAGAAACTTAATTTCCTTTTAAAATTTGTCAGTTTACCTTTTTGCCAACCATTGTACTGATCCTCTAAAATTACCTAATTATAAAAATAGAAATTGATATGAAGGTTGCTCTTTAGTTTCATTTTATATATTAGTTTGGAAGTAATTGTGCATATAATTTATCTTTTAAAAAATCACGTCAGAGTGAATATTGAGTAGACTCAGCAAACAATGAAAATGGAAATTTTTTCTTCATGAACTATTTTTAATGTGTTATGGTAAGAAATCATTTCTGTGTTACAATTTAAGATTTTTTAAACTTTTCTGTTTATATATAAAACACACATAGAAAAATATATGAATAATTAGTACACAACTCTACAAATGCAAAGTTTGTAAAAAGTCAACATACCACTATATCATTACAAACCCAAATTAAGAAATAAAACACCATGTGTCCCTCCACACCTCTCCCAATTACTATTCTTTGATCTCCCCAAATGTAACCACTATTCTAACACCACAGATGGATTTTGCCTTGTTTTTGAACTATAAGTATATATAAATATTTTATGTCTGGCTTCTTTTGTTCAACATATGTTTATGAGATTCATTTATGTAATTCACATATCTGTAATTTTTCATTGTTGTTTAGTATTTGAACATTCTGCAATTTGTTTTTTCTTTGATATGGGATCTTGCCAGGTTTCCCAGGCCAGAGTGCAGTGGTTATTCACAGCATTATCATAGCACACTGCAGCCTTGGCCTCAAGCAATTCTCCTGCCTTAGCCTACCAAGTAGCTGGAACTACAGGCATGCACCACCACGCCTGGCCACAGTCCACAATTTATCTTTTCTGCTCTTGCTGGACATCTGGGTTCCTTCCACTTTGGGGCTCTTACAAATAATACTGCTTTGAGCATCTTTATACAATGTCTTTTCATGAGTATGTTTATGAATGTCAGTTGGAGTCATAGGATATGTATATATATTAAATATTTAAAATGGAAATCAAGACCATTAAGCCGCTTAACTCATCGTGAGAAATTAGATCGCATTAGTTTCTTTTAGACTGATATTTCCCATTTCTGTCTTCTCTTTGGCCCTTTTAGGGTTCTGAATGAGTTTATTATGAAAAACCCTAGTTTGGAAAATAAAAAAGACCAAAGAGACCTTCAGGTAAGGCAGTCTGAGTTAAGAGCTGTTGCCAAACCTGTTTCTCAGTGCCCTCAATTTGAAAATGAGAGAGTCAAATAAGATAAACTGAAGTTTCTTTCAACTCTGAACATTCTATGGGAATCAACAATGTCTATTGTAAAATATCTATTATCAGAAATATAAACTACAGAAGTTCATAACTAGTGTGCATGTGTGTACATATATAGTTGTTCTTCCTTATTTTTTTAGGATGTAACTCACAAAATAGTGGATGCAATTGGTGCAATTGCTGGTTCTTCTCTGGAACAAACAACATGGCTGCGACGAAATCTTGAAGTTAAGCCTTCTCCCAAAATAATGGTAGATGGAACCAATTTGGAATCTGATGTTGAAGGTATTCTTGTCAAACATTTAGGTTTATTATCTGTAAGCAGGCATATATTTACTAAGAAATCATTTTGCCTCGCACTGTAAGTACCACAAATTTATCCCTTTTCTCATGTCTAACAAGTAACTTTTTTTCAGTGGGAAAAATATATATATACGTATATATATATATACACGTATATATATATACACACACACACACACATATATACACATATATACATACACACACACACATACACATATAAAATTTGTTTTCAGTGGGAATTAGCCATATCTTTAATTTTCTCTTATTTATAGATATGTTATCACCTGCAATGGAAACCGCAAACATAACTCCTTCTGTATATAGTGTCCATGCATTGACATTACTCTCTGAGGTAAATATTAAGCTTTTTCACATGAACTCTCAAGTAGACTGTTTCATTATTAAAAATTAGCAAGTAATTGTTATAGAGGAATTTCTAATTTGAGAAACTATTTTGTGCTTCTTGAAATCACTATATAGAATTAATATAAAGTTTTGGCCTTGTATGTATTTGGATTATTTAGTTTGCCAAACATTAGTGATAAATTTAGATATTGCTTCCCTTCTCTGTGTCCTATTCTTTTTTATGTGTTTTTTTCTTTTTTTTTTTTTTTTTTTTTTTTTTGAGGTGAAGTTTCACTCTTGTTGCCCAGGCTGGAGTCAAGTGGCGTGATCTCGGTTCACTGCAACCTCTGCCTCCTGGGCTCAAGCTATTCTCCTCCCTCAGCCTCCTAAGTAGCTGAGACTACGGGTGTGTGCCACCACGCCCAGCTAATTTTTGTATTTTTAGTAGAGACGGGGTTTCACCAATTTGGCAAGGCTGGTCTCGAACTCCTGACCTCAGGTAATCCGCCCACCTCGGCTTCCCAAAGTGCTGAGGTTACAGGCATGAGCCACCGCACCCGGCCTGGGGAGGGGTGGAGGTGATCTAAAGCCTGCCACTATAATGTATTTTACAATTTACCAAACGGGTACATTGTCTGACAGTTTCTTTTTTATACCCTATTATACACATGTCATTTTGTTTCCTCTCTGCAGATGTGGATAGTGACCTTTACAAAGATCAGAACAGTAGGACTAAGGCCAAATAGCTGTTAATTGACGGTGTTGGAATTTGAACAGCCCAGTTTAATTGTTAGTTTTTTTTTTTCTAAACTACATTTTAGCTGAGTCAGGGAAAAAGAATACTGTAGTTTCTAGTACTAAATTCACTGTTTACTCACTGTCACAGAAGGTTCTTGAACTCTTTTCTTTTTTGTACTTCCCTATCTCAGTTGGAAATGGCAAGATTTGCCCATATTTATATCCTGTAGTAACAATGTACAAAAAAGCAGATGGTGGCAGAACTCATTAACATAAAAATGATTCCGGAAGATTTAATTTTAGATTTTTCTAATTTTGAGTAGTCTAGGTTTTCTAACAAACTGAAAATCAGTACCTTGGGATGATGTCAGTTTCACCTCATACGTTACTCTTCATTTTTTATGTTTTTATAGGTTTTGGCTCATCTTTTGGATATGGTTTTCTATAGTGATGAAAAGGAGCGGGTTATTCCTTTACTTGTAAATATTATGCATTATGTTGTGCCCTACCTCAGAAATCACAGGTACTATCATTATTTAAATAGTTTTTAAATTAATTCGTAGCCTGTTAGAAACAAGTTCTGTTCCCTTATTGCCATTTCTAGAATTATCACAAAATGGCATTTTTACCTTGAATTATAATTGTTTAAGAAAATTCATATATTATTTTTCTTATGGTGCTTTCTATTTCATATCTTCATGTCACTGTCTCAGGTAAATGTGACCATTTATGTCTAACTTGATAGGATGATTAAAGTTAGGACACATAGGTTAAGGTGGTTTTTCTTCCTTGTAGTGCACATAATGCCCCTAGTTATCGAGCTTGTGTCCAGCTGCTCAGCAGTCTTAGTGGGTATCAGTACACACGGAGAGCTTGGAAAAAAGAAGCTTTTGACCTCTTTATGGATCCCAGTTTCTTTCAGATGGATGCCTCTTGTGTTAATCAGTAAGTTGTCCTCTTATTTGTATTCAGCATGATAATGCACCTCACAGTCTGTTGAAATCAGCTACTCCCCTGGAAAGTTAGAATACTGTTCTTTAACAGTAACAACATAATTACATGTTGTAATCCTTATCTCTTTCAGTTGGAGAGCAATTATGGACAATCTGATGACACATGATAAAACAACATTTAGAGATTTGATGAGTGAGTATTATGGGATGACAATCCAAGTTCTTTCCTGTGCATGATTCCTTCTTACTATTTACTTTTACTCTTTTCTGGAGACTAGGAGACTACTGAATTAGCTCTTTGTCAAGTGTCAGTGGGGATATATGCTCTAGGGAAAGCACACTACTTTCTATACGCTATGGGAATATAATCTTAAAATTTATAGAGGACAACTTAAGTGATAAATAATAAGTAAAACTATTTGTCCTTTTGCAGCAACTAGTGGAAGGAAGGGGCCATGTCTAATTTGACTCTAAATTATTTCCTCAGCACACAGCATCATACCCAGCACATAATAGCACTCAATAAATAATTATTCAGTGAATGAGAGACTGACAGATGGTGAAGTGCAAAAGGCAGGCAGTCGAATCCAGCCTATCAGACAAGTCACTTTAAATCTCTGGGGCTCTGTTTATTTCATCTGAAGGAAGAAAGAGGGGTGCCAAGAAGGGCAGAATCACCCCCCACCCCCTCTTTCTACTCTTATCTTGATTGGTTTTATAGTTTAGGATTCCATTTAGAATTTCATCTGAAAAAAACAGTTTTAAAAAACGTTTGAAAGTTATCAAACTTAAATAGTGACATTGTATGATTCTGTAATATTTTTTAACAAATTCTTTAGCCAAAGCTACAGTTTTCTCATTTGGAAAAAGGGCATCTGTTTTATCTTCATAAGGTTGTTTTAAGGTTCAGATTTATCCATTCAACAAATTTTTATTAAAAGACAACAGTGGGCCACGCATTGCGCTAACTTAATCAAATTTTAAAAGTTGTGAAGGAAATAGGGCAATGTGTGATGGATTTTAAATAACAGCTAAATAGCTCATATACAAGGTGAAACTAAAGAAGCCAACCATGAGAAGGCCTAGGGTCAAAATATTCCAGGAATAGGGAACAAGAATTACAAAGGTTGGCTGGGTGCAGTGGCTCACGCCTGTAATCCTAGCACTTTGACAGGCCAAGGCACTAGGATTGTTTGAGGCCAGGAGTTTGAGACCAACCTGGACAAAATAGCTAGACCCCAGCTCTACAAAAAAAAGATTTAAATTGGCCAAATGTGGTATGTACCTGTAGTCTCAGCTACTCAGGAGGCAGGAGGATTTCCTGAGCCCAGGTGGTTAAGACTGCAGTGAGCCATGATTGTGCCCACTGCACTTCAGCCTGGGTGACAGAGCAAGATACCATCTTGAAGAAAAATACAAATAAATTGCAAAGGTCTTGGAATGGGAGCACACTTGGTGCACTGAGGGAATGACAAGCAAGACAATGTGGCTATAGAGAATGAGTTGAGGGTGAGTAATGACTTGAGGAAGGAGAGGTAGGTAGGCAAGGCTACACCAGAAAGTATTTTTAAAGTAACAAGATGGATTTAAGCAGATGGCCTCGAATATTAAAGGGTTTCCTCAGGGTTTTATATAAATGGTATTATTAGTGGTTTTACCTTCCAAAACCTACAGTTCTAAAGTTTCCTCTCTCCATCACAATTCCTACCATTTTGGTCCTCTGGCTTATATATGCTGGATCTGTTTGCCAGCCTGTCTGCCCCAGAGAGGGGCATCAAGTTTTGTACCCCAAGCTCCTCTCAGTTTTGGATGTCATAGAGCATCTAGCTATTTTAAAAAACAACAGAATAATCTTTCTTCAAATGACAGTGTCACAGTCTCTTCCACTTGCTTTTTCAGCTCGCGTAGCAGTGGCTCAAAGCAGTTCACTTAATCTCTTTGCAAACCGGGATGTGGAGCTAGAACAGAGAGCTATGCTTCTTAAAAGATTAGCATTTGCTATTTTTAGCAGTGAAATTGACCAGTACCAGAAATATCTTCCAGATATACAAGGTAAAAAATGAAAAACCTTTTATTTTTTCTCTTTCTAACTATAGGTTTTTGGTTCCTTAGAAAATACTTCTCTAAATTCTAAGTTGGGGTAAAATATATCAAGTGTAGATCAATTGGGAATTAGAAATTTTTCTACTGAAATAACGAAAATTATCAATGCCGGCATCTAAAAGAAATCATCACTGAGTTGTAGGACTTGCCTAAATGTGGTCTCTATTTTATTGTTTAGTTCAAATTTCTTAGGAATTCATGTTTGAGGATGAGGTATAAGATGATTTTGCTGCAGGCAGTCATGTTAGCATGTTCTCCTTGTGGACAAGAATTTGAGTACTCTGAGAAGACCAAAATATAAGGCAAAGTCAGGAAATTGTGGCTAGAAATAACACCTGGAGATCTGTAATTTGGGGACTGCATGGGGGATTATGTAACATTTTCAGTAACTTCATCAAGTGGGTTTGGTGACCTTCTGTGTCCAGAAGGATATCAGTACAGGCGTCATCACCCTGTACCACCAAATAGCTCCACAATGGGGATTTATCCAGAACAGAATTATTTGCTGCTCGAGTCAGCGTACTCTAAAGCCTCCAGCCTCAGGAGCCAACATGGGAACATGATAGTTGTTATCTCTCTAGGAAGAATTTTCTTTTCTCCCAGAAGACAAATGATTCCTTGTTTCCTAACCTTTTACGCCTAATTTCAGATATACAAAATGTACACTATTTGTCTCTACAATTTTTTTTGTTTAAGTTGACTAGATCAGTGCTACTCAAAGTATGGTCCATGGACCAGTAACCAGTCTGTTATCCCATCCATAAGTACAAAAATTTAGAGTAAACATTTTAAACTTTATTTGCCATTTGACAGAATCTGCTTAATAAGAAAATGACATTTGTATTTTGTGTATCTTTGTTTAATTGGAGTTTTCTTATTCGTTATTTTATGAAAATATCTACAACAGTTTTGAATTTTTTTTAAGTTTATCCTTTACTACAGATAGTTTGAGAGTACTGGACCAGATGATATAGAAAGTTTTATGTGATAAAGATTATTTAGTTATTGAAAATGCTCTGCATTTCTTTCAGAGAGATTGGTTGAGAGTCTCCGTTTGCCACAGGTGCCAACTCTCCATTCTCAAGTGTTCCTGTTTTTCAGAGTGTTACTTTTAAGAATGTCTCCCCAACACCTTACCTCACTCTGGCCTACCATGATTACAGAACTTGTGAGTTAATTTTAATTCAGTCAGGTTATAAATCTAAATGATAAAACAGTGATTAGTTTCCATGTGCTTACTAGATATAACGAATATTGGGAGAGAACTGAGCTGTAGTTAAACCAGTTACTGACACTTTTTACAGTTGAAAATAGTAAAACAAGTCAGATTCCATTTCCATACAGCTTAAATTTACAAACATGCAACATAGATGGATGGCCAGCTCCTTGTGAATGATTACTTTCTTGGATCTGGTTTAGTGTTTAGTCTGTACTACACTACATTTTTAACTCTGTCATGGCCTACAGTCCTGACAATAGCAGCTGGACCCATTTACAATAGCTGGAGCAATACCTCTAGTGATAGAGATGGCTGAGCTGGATTTAACTGCTCTGACATATTACATATACTCACTCTTGAAGTGCAGCACCTACCCCATTTAAACTTGCTTCAGAGAGACTTTCACAAAGATTTTGTAACCTACCAAATGGTAAAACCTTCCCAAGTCCCACCTACACCCTTCTGTTCCCCTCCTCAAACCGTACCCAGTCATCCTAATCCTCATCAGAATGATTTGGGGAGTTAGGAAAGAGGAATGAGTAAAGAAAGGAAAAGGAACCTATCTCTTTGAAAATCTAGCTTTATAGTTTCCCTACAAATATAATTGCTTTAATATTTCTTTTATTTTTCCTTTTTTTTTTTTTTTCTGAGATGGAGTCTCGCTCTGTCGCCCAGGCTGGAGTGCAGTGGCGTGATCTCAGCTCACTGCAAGCTCTGCCTCCTGGATTCAGGCCATTCTCCTGCCTCAGCCTCCTGAGTAGCTGGGACTACAGGCACCTGCCACCACACCCAGCTAATTTTGTTTTGTATTTTTAGTAAAGACAGGGTTTCAGTGTGTTAGCCAGGATGGTCTCCATCTCCTGACCTTGTGATCCGCACCCCTTGGCCTCCAAAAGTGCTGGGATTACAGGTGTGAGCCACCACACCAGACCTATTTTTCCTTTTTTAATAACTGTAACTCTGTTCCATAATCACTAAAAACAAAAGCTCGCCTTCATCTCACTGGATTTCACCAAATGATTAGCAAGGCTCTGTGTGGCTAAATTTGCAGTTTTACCTTCAGAAACTAAGTATAATTTAAAAGATTCTGAAAATGTATTCTAAAATTTGTTTTTGCGTGAATGAAAATACAACTTAAAGATAACTTGAAAGGATTAAATATCCAGTTTAAATAAACATTTAACATTTATTTCACCATTTTCAGGTACAAGTATTTTTACTGATGGAGCAGGAACTCACTGCTGATGAAGATATTTCACGGTAATATGTAATTTAAATATATTATTGTCCATTTTTTAATATCCTGAAATTATTCAGAATATTACTCAGCATCTAGGAGACTATAGATAGTATTTTTCTGAATACTTATTTATTATTATCTAATTGATTACATTTGGATATATGTAGCTTTACTTATTCCTTAAGCCCTTTAGATTGGATTAAGCCATCAGCATTCATTGCCTTGGGCCCCTAGGCACAAATTTAGTTTAAAGCAGTACAGTATTGTTTCAGCTACATGAGCTATGCTGGTTTTGGTAAGTCAGATCTGGTCTCTGAAACACTGCAACATATAGCCAACCCTGTTATGGTAGGTAACCTGGAACCAGGCTATCTGTATGTGCAGATCTTCCAGATGGTCCCAATTTAATGTACTTTTATTCTTTTTAATAGAGGCAGTTTATTAATGTATGACTAAATACAATTTTTTTACACAGATTTATAAATTGAAAAGTTCCTTGAAAACCAAGTTTCTTGAATATATTTTCTTCTTCAGTAGTAGATTTATTAAAAAGATCTCCTGTACTAGTAACTGTTTATTATAGAGAACTTTCTCATCTTTGCAGAAACTGAGTAAAGAAGTTTCTCGCTTTTACAGTTTTTATTTTTATATTTCTTGAATGTAATATAAGTTATGTACTACTTTTTTTTAGACAGGGTCTCACTCTTTTCACCCAGGCTGGAATGCAGTGGTGTGATCCTGGCTCATTGCAGCCTCGACCTCCCAGGCTCGGGTGATTCCCCCACCTCAGCCTCCTGAGCAGCTGAGACCACAGGTGTGTGCCACCATGCCTGGCTAGTGTTTTTTTTTTTATTTTTTATTTTTTGTAGAGACAGGGTTTCATCATGTTGCCCAGGCTGGTCTCAAATTCCTGGGCTCAAACATTCTACCTGCCTTGGCATCCCAAAATGCTGGGATTACAGGCATAAGCCACTGCGCCCAGTCTATGTACTGTTTTTGCATTCTTAAAGAAGAAAAGTGAATTTTTGATTTGAAAACGGTGACATTTCATCATGACCTTGCTTAGCAATTACTGGCACATTTATCTCAGGATGATTATGAAAAATATTAGCTGGCACTTTTAGATCTTTCCAGGAATTCCTGTGAGTAAATGGGTCCAGCTGCTGACAGCACTGTTTCCTGCTTACAGGACGTCAGGGCCCTCTGTGGCTGGTCTGGAGACAACATACACAGGAGGTAATGGCTTCTCTACTTCATATAACAGCCAGCGGTGGTTAAACCTCTATCTCTCTGCTTGCAAATTTTTGGATTTGGCTCTCGCATTGCCCTCTGAAAACCTTCCTCAGTTTCAGATGTAAGTAAAAGCAAGGATATTAAATGGATATTTTTGAAAGTGCATTTGCTTTGGTCACTGACATCTGTGACTAATTAAAAAGTTTTTTGTGTAAGTTGAAATATTCCTAATTTTTACTAAAATGTAATTCTTTTGGCACAGCACAGTTATTGGAAGTAAATGGTCAATATGGATATATTAACAGACTATTCAGTCAACAGATTGAGTACCTCCAGATGTGAGACAATGGGGTACATAATTCACATGCTTCAAGTCCAGGGAAGGAGACATACTCGTACTATGGTGGCTCAAGTACAAGACACACTGAGGCCACATAGCAGAGATCCCTCCCTACTAGTTATGAAGGTCAAAGCAGGCCCTGAGGGGAGTCTTAACCTGAGGTGGTGAAGAATGACAGCTGGGAGAGTGAAGATAGAGGCAGCTGCAGACGTGATACGTCTGAAGTGTGGAGAGATTGGTATTGCTGGAGCAGAATGTTGAGAAGAAGCTGGAAAGGGATTAAACCATGTAAGACCTTGTAAGCTGTGTTAAAGAACTTGGACAGCTAAGGAAAGAAGTGATATTATTAGGCTTGAATTTTAGAATGCTTATTTTGGCTATGTAGTGTGGAGAATGGACTGGAGATGGGCAAGACTAGAATGAAGGAGGCAGTTTTATCTTAGATGATAATGAATTGAACTGAAAGGAATAGGGGAAAAGTTGATAAAAGTAAATGCTCACAATGCCTTCTTCATAAGTGGCAAAAATATTTAATTATGGTTTTTCATATATAAATTTTAAAAATAATGGGCAAGCTATGTAAGATTGTTTTATCAAAATGTAGTTAAGGTAATATGAGAATTTATCCACAAGATCAAATATGTATTTATTATATTGTGTCTTATTTTTCTTCTGGAATGGAAATAATAGGATAAAGAGTATGCTACTGAGCTTTTTCTCTTTTTTATTTGGACATGCTCCAAAATTTGCTATTTTACAAGCTTACTTTTCATTAAACTTAATGGTAAGAACTAGAAATTACTTTTAGAGTCATTCTAGTTCCTTTAATTTTCTCTTCTACTTGAAAACCATATATATGTCTACTTTTTGATGAATTTCAGTTGTTGGGTATCTGTTACACAGATGTTACTCCTAAGGAAGTCCAGAAAAGAATACTAAACAGAATTGTAGGAAAGTGGCCAATATTAACCAAGACACTTACCTTCACAAAAGTGATAACTATTCTGTGGTGCTTTTGGAGGGACATGAAATAGTATGCTCATGATACTGACTTTTTATCTTCCATGACAAGAATCAAAATAAGTTTATCCTCTTTACTTGTCAAGGTGTTACTACAAAAGGGAAGGAAACATGCCATTATATTAATTAGTTTTTTAAAAACTTACATCTTTCTAAAAATAAAAATCTGTAAAGTAGAAAATGTGAAGATTTTAATTATCTTGAAAGAGTAATATCTTCGCATGATCCATATTTGGAAAGTTCAAAATATTTGATAAGTTTACTGTATATAAATGTAAAAGTATCCATGTAACTAAAAGGTACTATAAAGTTCGAAAGATAGCAATGAATTGGCAAAAGATATCTTCGATGTATATGACAAAAGTCTAAAATGCATAATGTATAAAAATAACCTGGTAGAAAAATGAGCCAATGAGCAAGACAGTTAATAATTTATAGGATGGTTTCTAAACACAGGAAAAGCTGCTCAGTTGTTCTCCTGAGTTTCCGATTAAAATTATAGATAACCATCAGAATGGTAAAGATCTGAAAGTTGCTTTCCTTTTACTTTTAGTAACAGAAGCATTCTTATTCTTGTTGGAAGTATACACTGATATTGTCCAATTGTTCAGAGGTTATATTTACCAAAATTTAAAATATATATCTTTAAGCCTATAATTCTGCTACATCCAAGGATTTATCCTGTCTCTATATTCTCAGATGTGCACAAAAATAAATAAGCATTACTTAAGGGTATCCACTGTGGTACTTTGTAAGTGCAAGAAATTGGACAATCTAGGACATTGGCTGTGGTGTACTACTATGTTGCTGTTAAAAAGAATGAAGTTTTATATGTTGCAGAATTGTCTCCAAGATATGTAATTAATATCAAATAAATTATATCAAAAATATATATCCTACATGCATAATTAAATCAAAACAGGCAGCGATCATGTTTTTTTTAAAGGAGAGGGTTGGTTGTGTGAATATGTACTCTTTTGGGCATAAACTCTCTGGACAGACTTACGAAGCTGACAACATTGATGGATCCTATGCGGGGAGGGGAGACTACCTTTCTTTGGTATGCCCATTTATACTGTTTGAATTTTTCCCATGGTCGGATATTACTTTTACTTACTTATGAAAGACAAAATTACAAAGCAAAATACAAGAGAAGTGCAAAAAAAGCCCTACTTAGTTTTCTTAAATTCGTTCAATTTTTTACTCCTTTACTGTGCAACTAGGGAACATTTGACCAATTATATGTTGAAAAATCAAGTCTTTGTCAGACTGTTATGTTACAGCACAAAGAGATAAGCTAAATGAAAACATTTTCCTTTTAAGAACCTTATGCCTATTCGCTAATGAGAAAAGAAACATTTGTTGAGTACTTGCCTAGGACTCATGAAAAAAGTAATGATGAGTACTTGACAAGTTTTCATATTTATTCCTTACAACCTTATGAGGTAGTTAATAGTATCTTTATTTACTGACAAAGGCTCAGAGAGGTTAAGAAACATACCCAAAGTGACAAGGCTACGAGTGGCACATGTGGCATTTGAATTTTTATAAGCAGTGGGGTCATGATCTTTCTACTACATTATGTGGCCTAATCTTAGACGGCACAAAGTCTGTCTTACTGATGCTGATGTCATTATTCTATACATAGGTACCGATGGGCCTTTATTCCAGAAGCCTCAGATGATTCAGGTTTGGAAGTCAGAAGACAGGGTATACATCAACGAGAATTTAAACCTTACGTGGTACGACTAGCAAAACTTCTTCGGAAAAGAGCAAAGGTATCGTATTCTTTTGTGATTGTTTTGTTTTACATCACTACATGTTGCATTAGTGAGGTATTTATTAAATACTTCCTGGGAAACTGAGAACATTACCAAGTTGAGCTATTTTGAAAACAAGTCCCCAGTTTTGAGAGTTAATGTCCATAAGCCTCATATTTCCAGACATTAGAAAACATATCGTATGTATTTTAAAGGAATATGTGGTTATTCATTTTTTTAAAGAGAAGAAAAAGGAAGGCTTTTGTACATTAATAAAACATCTACCTTAAAATATTTTCCCCTCAAAGAAAAAAAAAAACCTTGGAACCATACATGTGAGTATTTAAGACTGTAGTCCTGAACAGTCTTCGTGTCAAAAACTTGAGAATGTAATATAATGTTCATCTTAATGCCATGATGAGAAACAGAAGTATGATTGAGAAAAATGCAATACAAAAGGGATTTTTAGAACCTGTCAGAGTTGTTTCAGCAGAACTAATCAATGGGTAAGAAGATTATACATTTTAAATTTGTAAAATATGAGTCAGATTTCATTGAAATTGAATGAGCTAGACCTCGATCAGAATAAAGGAAATAATCATTAGCATTCATTCTGTTTATCTATATGAAATAAAATATATATGCTAAAATTCATTTTCTAAGTATTTTTCACTTTCTGATTATAACCTACATTCAGAAATGCATTCCTTATCCTGATCCAGTACAGCTATATAACCGAATCTAAAGTTTCACAAAACAGTTCTTGCCCTTAACATGAGATGTTTTCCTTTTTGTAGTTCACAGTGATGATGCTAAGTACAGATTGCAAGACCCCCCCACAACCTGCAGTTTTTAAAACAGTGCTCAGAATTAAACTGGCTTTATGACTCTTTAATATAAAGCATCTTCTTAGAGAAATGATTTAAGGGGAAAAGTGGGAATTTACTCAAAACATATACCATTAAAAAGTGTAGGAAAATAAAATTTGTAAAATATTGTGTCTTATATACTTTTTATCTTTCAGTATGCATCATGCTAATTTATTACAGATCTTTGCCCAAGAACCTACCAGCAACGAAACTGGTATGCTCACCATTGGGCCTTTGTTATTAACCTTTTGTCAAATTTTCTTTTACATTCAACAAATTTCAAAATCAAATTGTACAATTTGGGAGTGATCTAGGTTGTTTGGTGAGATCTAGTATGCAGTGTGTGCTTTGAGTGCTCAGAAATTTTCCAGTCTTCTGGAGTCCTCCTAATCAGGCAGCAGCTCTTAAACTGAATTCCATAACTATAGAAATGGAATGAAGAAAGTGATTAAAGAGGTTTTGCTGGAAGGAATTTACATGAGAAAACTTGACTTAAATTCCTAGTTGCTTCTGTAGGGGCTTAATAAAAGGACAGAGATGAGGATGTAAGCTGGGTCCTGAGTTCAGGGTAGGACTTTGGTATTTTCACTTTGATATCTCAAACTATCTCAAACTTTGATATCTCAGAGTTTGGGCAAGTAATCATGACAAATCCAGAAGCAAATATGACCCCAGGCACATGTCCTTTTCTGTTATGCCTGCCTTTCATTAGTAATGAGAATTTTTATAAGACCCCCCCCTCCTTTATCTAAATAATAAATATGACAGTCTTTTGCCCAAAATTTGTCCCACAGAATAAGAAAACTATTTTGATTGAAAGGCATCTTCCCATCCAAATCACCTTAAACAAGGTCTTCATGGCCAAGCATACTTTCCACTGGAACAAAGGCTGTGAGTTCTCCTCTTTCCTTCCACAGGACAAGGAGGAGGACTTTAAGACAGTGATTTTGGAGGGATTGGAGATGGCCAAGCATCAGGTGAGGGTGGCTGTTTCATGCTTATGATGTGGCAGCAAAAATTGCCAAATATTGAGACACAAACCCAGGTCTGAATGTCAACAAGTACAAGGGAGGTAAACAGGAAGGAAGTCTTTTTTCAAGTGTAGACTGGTGAAGTCAAAGGAGAATCATTTGTATGGAAACGTTTGACTTTATTTAATATTAAGACAATACATATAGTTCTGATTAAGAGCATCAGAAACTCTGAATCAAGTGTATTCTTCTTGGTCAAGAGCTTAATAAAAGTCCCTCTCTTAAAGGCTCATCTTGGTAGGAATAGAGACAAAAGGTTACCCCATAGTTCCCTTACATTTGGAAGTTAGCTATAGAGGGTACAAGGATATTTATTTTCCTTCAGGACAAAGTCATCTCTGTACACCCTTTATTGTTGAATTGCAGTTTGATTTAGGGGATTAGAGGTGGTATGGTACCAGTAATTGAGTAATGGTGGAAATGTGAAAGTCAGTCACAGGACTCTCATTGGTGCCAGTGTCATAGTTAAGAAAGAAAGAAAGAAAGAAAGAAAGAAAGAAAGAAAGAAAGTTTTATATATCCTATAATCTAGACTGGAAGCTAAATAATTGCTAGGAAGCAAACTTAAGTGATAGCTGTTAAGTTTTTTGGTTTGTTTTTGACCAGAGATGATGAAGAAGTAGGTGATCTTTTCTTGGTTTGCTCCTGGACTCTTCCATTTTAACTTATATTTTTAGTTTGGTGCAAAAGTAATTGCTGTTTGGGACCATGAATTTTAAGTCATTATAACTAGGTTCACACAAATCTTTATTAATTAAAATAGGAACCATTACAATCAACACATTTTTGCCAACGAGAAATGTTTGTTTATTCATGTAGCATAAAAATCCATGCTTCCAAATTTGACGAACTCTTGGAAAGCATTTTCTGCATCCTGCTAGTTGTGGAAGCAATTTCCCTGCAAAACGTTGCTGAGATGCCTAAAGAAGTGGTAGTTTGTTGGCAAGAGGTCAGGTGAATATGGCAGATGAGGCAAAACTTCATAGCCCAATTAGTTCAACTTTCGAAGCGTTGGTTGTGCAACGTGTGGCCCAGTGTTGTCATGGAAAAGAATTGGGCCCTTTCTGGTGGCCAATGCCGGCTGCAGGCATTGCAGTTTTTGGTGCATCTCATTGATTTGCTGAGCATACTTATCAGATGTAATGGTTTCACTTGGATTCAGAAAGCTGTAGTGGATCAGACTGGGAGCAAACCACCAAACAATGACCGTGACCATTTTTTGGAGCAAGTTTGGCTTTGGGAAGTGCTTTGGAGCTTCTTAGTCCAGCCACTGAGCTGGTCATCGCCAGTTGTCATATAAAATCCACCTTTTGGCACACGTCACAATCCGATCGAGAAATGGTTCATTATTGTTGCATGGAATAGAGAAGATGACACTTCAAAGATTTTTTTTATTTTTCACTCAGCTCATGAGGCACCCATTTATTGAGCTTTTTCACCTTTCCAATTTGCTTCAAATGCCGAATGACCATAAAATGGTCAACATTGAGTTCTTGGGCAGCTCTCTTATAGCTGTAAGAGGATCAGCTTCGATGATGCTCTCAATTGGTCATTATCAATTTCCAATGACTGGCCACTGCACTCCTCATCTTCAAGGCTCTTGTCTCCTTTGCAAAACTTCTTGAACCATCACGGCACTGTATCAGCACTGTATGTTCATTAGCAGTTCCTGGGCCAAATGCATTGTTGATGTTGCGTGTTGTCTCTGCTGCTTTATAACCTATTTTGAACTCAGAAAATCGCTAAATTTGATTTTTGTCTAACATCATTTCCATAGTCTAAAATAAACATAAACAGCAAGTAATAAGTCATTAGCAAAAAAGAAGTGAGAAATGTGCTTAAAATGACGTATAACATAACCACATTAATTTAAGAATGTACTCCAATATAAAACGGCAAATTTCGACAGTGCAAAAACCGCAATTACGTTTGCACCAACCTAATATTTTCCTTTTTCAGGATTTTACTTTAAAATAAGCAATAAGCTTGAGAGCACATAGAAGAAAATAAGCTGGATTTTGCATCTGCTTGACCCACTAGGAAACTAGTGATATTAAATTATTAGGTAAACAATGAAAGTTTCTGAGCAACATCTGATCTTAGAAGGCAAACTCCATTTGTTAATATGACAGATTGTAATTCTGCTTCCTAAGTCTTCATTTCTTCCTTCTGTCTAGTTCATTGCTTATTTTCATTATCTTTATTTAGTGTGGTATTGTATCTGTGATTCTGCCCAAGTTCAACCAACCTCAGTTCTCTTATCTTTCTCTAGACAGAATGATGTCTGTAGCTGTGTTGGTGTAATTCAGGTGGCTTCTCAAACTAGCCTCTTAATACCCAAATTATTTGTCTTTATATTTAGTTGACAGAGTTTTCACATACCTTCTCATATGACTTCTCTACTAAAAGGTAGTTTTAGACTGTCCCATTTTATAAGTGAGGAACCTTTGTGTATCTTGCCCAAGGATGCCATAAGTATGGCAGAGCCAGCACACTAACTCAATTCCTTTGACTCCAGGTCCAGCTTTCCTCCCTATGTTGTTTAGCACAACCCAGAAGGAGACAGCAGTGTCTCTCCTGAGGGATCCCTTCCTTTCTCTGTGATGCAGTACTGACAGTAATTATTCACTTTGGACACTGCTACCATCATGGCAAATTTAGGCCATTTAGATAAAAGGGAATTAACTAATTATAATAAAAGGGGATATATTATGAAATGTATAAAGCCCTTTGCTCCTTTTTTCTGTAGTAATTTTGTGACCTAGTCCTTGGTTACAGTAGTGAGGGTTCAGAAACCTGGGAGCTTTTTGAGTAAATACAAAGCACAACATAAAACTTTTATGTTTGACTGTATTCCTGTTCAAAGCTATTTCTGTTAACTTAGCTTATCTGCACATTCTAGTTGGGAACTATTACTACAGTGTTAGACTGCTCCATATAAAACTAATAAATGGCAGTAAAAGGTCTCAGAAGCACCAAGGGTTTTGATCAGGTCAGGAGTAGAAACTTAATGTCATTTGTATTCATTTCTTGACCAATTGCCAAAGTTTATATCTTTTTAATTTTTCTAACATACCACATTGTCTGTTGTATTAATACCAGTTCACTTTTTGTTTTCTGCAGAAAAATCCAGAGGAAGACAACTCAGGGAGAACATTGGGTTGGGAGCCAGGGCACTTGCTGCTCACCATCTGCACCGTGCGCAGTATGGAGCAGCTCCTGCCGTTCTTCAATGTGCTCAGTCAAGTCTTCAACAGCAAAGTCACAAGCCGATGTGGAGGACACTCAGGGAGTCCTATCCTCTACTCAAATGCCTTCCCTAATAAGGACATGAAACTGGAGAACCACAAACCATGTTCCAGCAAAGCCAGGCAAAAAATAGAAGAGATGGTAGAAAAAGATTTTCTGGAAGGGATGATAAAAACTTGAGCACCACTGGTGGTTCCATTTAGCTTACATGTAAATGTAATTATTTAAAACACACACACTGCTCTGCGTTGTATAGTTTTTCCTTTTTTGTATGTAACAGAACACATTTCAGGTTGTATTTAATTTAAATATTTGTATATAAGAGCAAATGTCTGAATGTGGCCTGAATCAAGTTTAAATATTGTTGGCTCATACTGATTATGGTGCCTAAGAGAGCTATATATATACACACATGTAAAGTCCATTGTTTTTATTGTCCTGAGTTGTCTTAAACCTGCAAAATATACACTACCCATTTTTTTTTTTCCATGGTTTCAGGCTTGGTTTAATTAAGATTGGTTGGGGATTTTTCACTTTTCCTTATTAACCATGTTCTGGTATCAGAGTGGTGTTCCTTCTCCATCAGAGGCTGGGAAACGTATTATAATTAGTTTTTCTCCCACATACCTTCACCAAGAGCAGTGAAGAATAACTGAAGGCTGGACCATGCATCCTTAAAAGTATTGCACGAGCATCTCCACCTCATTATGGAAGAGGGATGGACAACCCCCTATTCATACCTCTGAGTTCCTGATGGCATTAGTCATATAGGTAAGTCATCTAATAATCTTTCTTAAGACTCTGCAATGGAAAAACTGGTTGTATAAAGTCTTCTCTGCCTTCTCCATTTGTATCAGCAATGGGGAATGCTGCAAAACATCATCTTGCTCATGTGATGGTGATGGCAAAGATATCACAAGGAGTTGGTAATAAGATTTAATTTTCCAGTAGCCTGCATGAATTGTTCCCCACATAAAACTGTACAGTTAGTGATTGAATTGTATACTTAAGTCCCAGGATTTTACATTAGTGAGACTGAAATTAAAGATAAATTTCTTTAACAAGTGTAAGGCTTATCTATAAAGAATTATTCTGGTAGTGTTTAAGAAAAACAGATCTAGAGACAATCCAGTAGGCTGCATTGTAAACATTATGATTATAAATCTCTTAGTACTGCCATTATTATTGACAGTTTTGTAAAGACTTGTAAAAAGTCCAGTTTCTCAGGAATATGAAAATTATCTTCAGAAACCTGGTTGGGGTCTTTCTCCAATTCCTCCAGCCAGCTGAAATACTGCCAAGCTCACTTCATGTGCAAGGTGATCTGCACTTTCCTGCAAATTACATTAAAAGAGATTAGATGAGAAAGACATAGCATGTGCCTAACATGGGCAAGACCATGTTACTTGGAACTCTGGGGAAGAGAGGGGTGATTCTTGATTTTGTTTCACTAACAAATTCTAATGAAAACCTTTTTTCATCTTTCAGTAACAAATTCCAAGCCCTTAAATAAATGGAAAACAGACCAAATTCTTTTAAATAAGGTAAGTTTTTAGTCAATTCAGATTATAAAAATAGCTATCATTCCACAACTGAAAAAATTCAATAAAACTTTAGTCCACAATTGGCCTAACAGTAAGTAAGTATTACTGCTTCCGTTGCCATCTCCTCATCCATCATGGATATTCATTAGACTCTGAGATGGCTTAAGCTTCTGCAGGAAAGCTGCCAAATGTTTCCTCCTGATTCCCTATTCACCGCACTCACTGTACTCTGCCCTGGCTTTGCAAACACTTTAAGGAGTATGTGAAGAGGCCAAATAAAAATCCAGACCACAAGTCGTGACCCCTATCAGGGAAACAGGCACAGAGTAAGGCTGTCATTTAAAGGAAATATTTTGAAAAACAAGAGTCCAGAATGCTATCAGTTTACTTAGAAATGAACTACAAAGCTGGTTGTTTTCATAACGTCACAAGATTATATTTTTAAAAGAAAAGGATCATCTACCTTATAGTGCGTAAACTAAGTATTTATTAGTTATTCCTGCCATGGTTAAAAATATGACACTTTCAGGAAGTCTAGAATAAGTCAAAAATATTTGGGGAAATAAACTAAGTGGGTCTAATTTTGTTAAATTGTATAATTACTGCTGGTGAAAATAATTTTGTAGTCTTAATGTGAACCTACTCAACAAAATAAAGCCTTAATCATCATAGTGAGATTCTAAAAACTATTAAAATAGTTTGCCTCCCCATCACCTAATATTAGGCTCTTTTTCAATAGAACTATCCCAGCTTACTTGTGAGTCTGCTTCTGCATATACTCGGACGACATCTTCTGTACCAGAGGGCCGGACAAAAGCTCGAGAAAGCTTGTACTTCTTCACCAGGTCATTGATTGCCTCCTGTAATCCTGGGGGTGTAACTGCTTGTCTTTCAGCATTGGTAGTGCTAATAACTCTCCTGTCTGCAACCTAAGTGCAAGCATTTCATATTTGTTACTCTATTACACTTCCTTTCAGAAGCTTAACCTGTTAAACATACATTGTACGAAAAGTGCCAGACGAAATATAAAATTACATTAAAACTTCTTTCTCCAAGGTCAGGGTAATTAATTTCAACATTTGTACAACTTTTCTCTTTTTCTTCAGTCTATAAAGAATTACCTTTGGCAAAAAATATTTCCACAAATGTTTAGAGTTACCACTAAGATAATGGCCAGTAAATACGATATGACTTTAAGTCCCATATCACACACACACACAAAAAAGTGGTAGCCCATTATATAAGAAGACCGATAAGAATCTCTTAAATATGCCAAAAATAATCTGAACAATCAGCCATTTCTGTGAACTGTGGCTTTAGTACCTCCAACTGTCTTTCACAAATTCTGTTGGTGAATGTGTAAACTGGCATAAACATGTACAGAAATCAATTAGCAATTTATCTGAATTCTCTCCCTCAGGAAGTACTCTGTGAACGAAACATAATGCAGAGTAAGTACTTTCACTTGAAATGACAGGGGATCTGAGTTTTGCTTCAAAATAATGTTGGGGCCAGGCGCAGTGGCTCACACCTGTAATCCTAGCACTTTGGGAGGCCAAGGGAGAAGGATCACCTGAGCTCAGGAGTTCAAGACCAGCCTGGGCAACATAGTGAGATCTCGTCTCTAAATAAAATATACAAAAGAGGGGGTATGAAGAATGTATAGGGCAATAATTGAAATCTGTTGAAGCTGGGTACACAAAAGTTCATTATGTTGTTTCTCTACATTTATATCTATTTTTAATTCTCCATAATAAAATCTCTTTAAAAAAGTGATGCAGTCATTCATATTATTTATTATATAATAAAGTTGGAAACCAAATACTTCGCAAACAATAGAATGTTAAGTAAATGAACTTAGTTATTCTATAATTTTTTTTTCAGCAGAATACAATTAGGTATCATAAGGCCTTCTTTTTTTTTTTTTGAGATGGAGTCTCACTCTGTTGCCAGGCCAGAGTGCAATGGCATGATCTCGGCTCACTGCAACCTCTGCCTCCCAGTTCAAGCAATTCTCCTGCTTCAGCCTCCCGAGTAGCTGGGACTACAGGTGTGTGCCACCACGCCCAGCTAATTTTTGTATTTTTAGTAGAGACAGGGTTTTACCATGTTGGCCAGGCTGGTCTCAATCCCTTGACCTCATGATCCGCCTGCTTTGGCCTCCCAAAGTGCTGGGATTACAGGCATGAGCCACGAGCCACTGCGCCTGGCCCACAAGGCCTTATTTTCTATGTATCATGTGTGTATGTACAGAATGAAATAGGAAACATTTGTCAGTGAGATATAGTGAGAATTGGGATAATAGGTTTTACTTAGCTAATATTCAGAAAAGTTATTTTAAAGTTTCTCTCACACCTGAACTTTAAGTTGTCTGTTCGGAAGATCTGTATAGAGAGCATCCCACTGTTGTACAGTCAAGCCCTTCAGAGCCAAGATTGCCTCAATCACCAGCATGTCAGAAATAGCATCACCAGCTGCCTGCAAATGGGGAAACAAATGGAAGAAACCACTTAACACAAGCAAATCTTGGAAATGGATGTTTTTTCTTAGAAAACCAATCACAGTACAGGTTGAACATCCTGAATCTGAAACATGCTGAGTGCCAAAATAATCACAAGTGAAAAATTCCACACCTGGCCTCCTGTGACAGGTCAAAATGCGGGTATACAACTGCCAGGTGTGGTGGCATACACCCACAGTCCCAGCTACTCAGGAGAGGCTGAGATGGGATGATTACTTGAAGCTAGGAGTTTGAGGCTGCAGTGTGCTAACGCCTGTGAACAGCCAATGCACTCCAGCCTGGGCAACATAGCAAGACCTTGTCTCTTAATAAAAAACAAATGCACTCCTGACTTCACTGTCAAGAATTTGAAACCAGCCTGGCCAACAAGGTAAAACTCCATCTCTACTAAAAATACAAAAATTAGCTAGGTGTGGTAGTGGGCGCCTGTAATCCCATCTACTCGGGAGGCTGAGGCAGGAGAATTGCTTGAGCCCAGGAGGCAAGAGGTTGCAGTCAGCCAAGATTGCACCACTGCACTCCAGCCTGGGCAACAGAGTGAGACTCCACCTCAAAACAAAACAACAACAACAACAAAAACCCACTAAAGGCAGGCCCACAGTTCATTCAGCATCCCCAAGGGAAAAAGACCCTCTCAGCCTCCTTCGGCTATGATACATCATTTCCATGCATGCCAGATATGTATCATATTTTTTACTATTAAAATACTTGTGTGTGAATAAGTGTAAAAAATGATTGCTTATTGATAGCATATAAATTCAGAGTCAAGAATGATGGTGATGCCAGACAACCACAGATTGTCCAATGGGTGGCTGAAAGAGTGACACCTTTGCTTTCTGATGGTTCAGTAGACACAAACTTTGTTTCATGCACTAAATTTACAGTATTCTATAAAACCACCTTTAATCTTATGTAACATACATGAAACAAAAGAATTTAGTGTTTTTGACTTGAGTGCCATACCCAAGATGTCACATTATATATATGCAAATATCCCAAAATCCAGTGAATCTGGAACCCAAAACACTTCTAGTCCCACGCATTTTGGATAAGGGATACTCAACCTATATCATGTGCTTTCTCACATGCAGCATGATTAAATGAAGTGTCTTTGTGGATGGATAAATACGAAAAATGAGGTGAAGATCTCCATGGAAGACAATGAAAGGTATAACAAAGAATACTGAAACTAGCTCTTGAGAAACTTGCCTTTAGTACTCCTTATCTATAAAATGAAATTAGACTGGATAACTCTAAGGCTCAGCCTAACATTCCATCACTCATTTTTCTTTATAATTAGATCCCTTTTGAGATATTACCCCACAATGATAGAAAGCATCAAGGTAAAATGGAGAAATATGAGCTTTGGTATAAGATATAACTGAAGATAGATCTCTGTTTCTTCACTTATAAAATGGAAATTACAGTAACACCTCTCCCTGTGTTACCGTAAGGATTACACAGTAAGGTATATAAAGTGTCCAGTGTGTGCAAGACACTCAAATAATTGAATTGCTTTCCTCTACCCTGAGTACTGCTTTTCCATAGCCAAACGACACTCCAACCCCAACTAACCCACATGTATGTCCTTTGTCAATGAGACAACCAGTTATTTTTGTTTGTTTTTGAGACGGAGTCTCGCTCTGTTGCCCACGCTGGAGTGCAGTGGCGTGATCTCGGCTCACTGCAAGCTCTGCCTCCTGGGTTCACACCGTGCTCCTGCCTCAGCCTCCCGAGTAGCTGGGACTACAGGTGCCCGCCACCATGCCCGGCTAATTTTTTGTATTTTTATTAGAGACGAGGTTTCACCCTGTTAGCCAGGATGGTCTCGATCTCCTGACCTCGTGATCTGCCCTCCTTGGCCTCCCAAAGGGCTGGGATTACAGGCATGAGCCACCGTGCCCGGCCTAACAACCAGTTATTTTTACTTAATTTCCTCGAGGTTTGGTTAAAAAAAAAATTAATAATATATATGTATACACTGAGTAGCTGAATCTGTGATCCTAGGTAGAAGCTACCCAATGTACTTGGAAATTTCCATCATAAGAGGTAGGGGAAGGGAAGCATATTAAAAAATGTTCTGTCATTCCATTTCATTATAAATCTCAACTGAATATACCACTATTACAAGGAAGCCACCAGGCCAGCACGTCTCCACTTTAATTTTGCATGCACCCACACTCTGTTCTGTCCATCTTCTGAATAATGTAAAGGTAACCAAGAATCCACTGCCCCATCAGTTCTGACCTGGTTAAACAAGTCAATAATGTTTTCAAGCATCTTAGCAGCTTTTCTTTTCTTATCTTCCAGTTGTTCTGCTGATTGTTTTATCTTCATTTCAACAGCTGTACTAAACAGTGCCTACAGCAAAAGCATATAAAAGCAGTCTCAAAACACTATTCAAAACCTAGTCATAAGTACTATTATTCTAGCTAACCCACTTTTCCCTCCTAGTCAATCTGGAGAAACTGAGGGGAAAAATAGTGGCAGCCTTAAAATGTATGAAATTAATGTAAGATCACATTAAAACCCAGAGGATAGTACTAGGGGAAAAAATTTTATTTGTGGATTATATAACTGGTTATAAAAATTTAAACATCTGATTACAAAGAAAACACCACCTTGACAAGAGGCGAACACACACAATAAGTTCATATTTTCCCTTTAACCAGCTAAATCATTTCTGTGCAACCAGGTTACTTAGAGCCTGTCTGTATCCTTTTTACTTTGAAGGATATAATTCATTGCAGCTAGTACAGTTTTATTCTAAAACTTAAGGGGATGAGCTAGGCAAAATTAAGAGTTCATAGTATTCATCAAAATATGGCAAATAATGTCATGGATAGTCATTACAATATATAATTCATCATGCTCCTCAAGAGTCTTATCTCATTTGGAAATACCCATCTTTTTTGCCTTCTAGAGGCCTAATACTGAGCAAGATCAGCATACTATGCTCAACTACTTGATGAAATACATTTTTCTTGATAAAATAAGGCACAGGCTAGTCACCTGTTTTTGTAAAGTTTTACTGGAACACAACCACACAGATTCATTTAAGCTAGATCAGCAGAGTTCAGCAACAGAGACCTTATGGCCTGAAAATCCAAAAATATTTACTGTCTACCCTTTAGAAAATAATTTACCAACTTTTCCATTCGATCACTAAAGTTATATCTTAATTGCATTTTGTAGGAACTTATTTTTCCCCTTTTTATATTTATGCCCTCCAAAAGCCAATTTTAAATTAATGAGGAAAATTATTTGGCTTAGATTCAAATGTTCTGATAGCCATCTCAAGTGCATTCATTAAATAAGGTGAGTATAAAAACATTTTAAAAATATTCTGAACATTATGAATCCACAAAAAACTAAATTATACACTTTAAAATGTAATTTTATGTAAATGTAAATTGAAACATTTTATGACTATCACTAGTTACCTTAAATTCATTTTCATTTCTTATTAATTATCAACTTTCCAACACTTTGCAATTCACCATAGCGACTGAATTTTTCTTTTCCCCTCCTATGGCCAGCCGGAAAATGCATAGACAACATGCTTATAAAAAAATTAAGAACTGTAAATTTTAAAAAACTATTCAAAACACCTTAGTATATCTCTTCACATTCAAAGAATCATTACCATGTAAAAGAGAATCACAGTTTCATAATACATCAATATATAAGATAACCAAAGGATCTTTTTGTCACATCCAATTATTTCAACAAAGTACAATATTACCTATTATTACCTCCCAGATACAGAAGTCTCATCATAAAGAAAAGTGCCAGCTAAGGCCAACTATAATTAAGAGAACTTACAGTGCCATGCCCATTTGCTTCAAAATAAACTCCAATGTCAAACTCTTGAGCCTTGTGGTGCAAATGTTTTACACCAGTCTTAGTGCAATAGACAGGTACCTATAACACATGCATTTAAAGAAATACAGCAGTTACTCAGATGTCAAACGTTTCTTGCATATCTAGTATCCCAGAGATACAAAGGGGAACAAAACGTACTGGGGCCAAGTCCAGTGAGGAAGACGATTAAGCATTAAAATACAAAATGGTATGTATACAATGGAAGCACGAACACACTCTGGAAGCATGCAGCCAAGGGTAAAGCACTGTGAGAGAGATGAGGGTCTCCTTATAAGACACGAAAGATTACAAGTGCGGGCGTGACACGACCTAACTGTTTTAGAAGGCTGTTTAGCTACAGTGTGGAGAATAGCTTAGAGCAGAACTGCAAGCTTTTTCTGTAACAGGCCAGACAGTAAATATTTTAGGCTTTGCAGGCCATATGGTCTCTGTCACAATTACTCTGCCATTACAGTGCAAAAGCAGCCACAGACCATACATAAACAAATCAACATAGCTCTATTCCAATAAAACTTTGTTTACAAACAGCAGCAAGTTCAATTAGAAGGTTAAGAAATGGAATGAGGAGGCTTCTAGGACTAATCCTAGTAAGAGACAGTGGCTGGATCAGCAACAGTGAATAGGGAAAGTCATGGATGGATGGATCTGAGAGAGCTTTAAGAATGGTTAAGGAAAGATTGATAGTAGAAAAACTGCAAAAGAAAGATCAGCATTAGATTGGATGTAGGAGACCTCAGGAATGCAAGGGCTAAAAATATTTCATCTGGAAGACAGTGAGTTGAGAAGTAACAGCTTCTTAAACTAGGTTATTTTACCTGTAATAAATTTTTAAGACAGAAAATGAAAATCCTAAAACAATAACCCAAGTACTGTGAAATAACCCAATCCCTGTGAAAGGCAGGCAAATGGGCCCCAGATGGAATCCCTTGAATGAGCTTATTATAACCATATATTAAAATCAGGTCATAAACTAGCAGCCTCAAGATATATTTCGTTTTGCCCAGCCACTGTTTCTTTTTAAACAAGTATGAAAATCACATGAAAATTCAGATTTCCTGCTTCTCTTGAAGAGTGTGACTACAGTTGACATCAGCTGGCACATACTGACCTGTTTTTAGCCCCCTGCTGCCCTCATTCACTTTACCTGTCCAAATCCTGCAGGAATCTGACTTTATAATTCCTGCTTTCTAGAGAATGGAAAGGTAACTAAAACTAGTATAAATGCCAGAACGAGGTACAAAATGAGGTACAAAAAAGTTGGAAAACTTCTCGTTAATGAGAAAGTATAGGCAAACAGGCTTCCAGTTTTGTCCATGAACCCTGGTAACTCTCCGAGCAAGTAGTGTGGTGCCAAGGGTGGTCATCTGGTGGACACCGGGGAAATAATTAGAAACAGAATCTCCCACCACCCCAGAAAACCTCTCCAAAAAAAAAGAAGGGCAAGAAACAGTTTTTTATTACTGAATAAGTATTAAGCCAAACTGATGTTCAATCACAGGCTAATTTGCTAAGAGACAGCAAAGATAAACGCTCACCCTTTAATATAGCCAAGCAGACATATTCCAATCCAATTTCCTAAGACAAAAGATGGCTAATGACAAAAATTCTCTCCTTGACCAAACTTTATTCAGGCTTAGGTGGGCCTGACTAGGCCTTGTCCTTAGGCATGTCTTCCAATAGCCTGATTTTAATAAGAGTCATGCTAAGTGAGCTTAGCGAGAATCCCTCATCCTGATACATGACCACTCTTGACATCTGACCTGAGTTCTCATTCTCCACCATCCCCCAGGTAATATGTGACTGCCCTGGCCTACCTTCAGCAAAAGTCCTGTTAGATCAGTTTAGCCAAAATACCACCCACTTACCCTCATGTTTCCTCTCAGTAATTTTTCATCCACTGACCACCACCCACCCACCACACACCCTGCTACTTGGCTATAAAGCCCCACTTTTCCTTACTATATTTGGAGTTGAGCCCAATCTTTCTCCTACCACTGGAAAACTCCATCACATTAGTCCCTGTACCTATCACAACAGTCCTGAATCAAGTCTGCCTTACCATTTTAACAAGTGTCATGAATTATTTTTTTCTTTAACACTAGTCCTCAAATAGGAAAACTTAACACCATTTGTCACACACGTGGTTTATCCTAAATTTACTTGGTAATAGGGATGGCCACCTGTGTTAACTGCCCTTCTCTAAGGGAGTAATAGAACTTTTCATACCTGTGACAGACAGATAGTTACAAATTGGATGCAAACACCTAACTTAAACTCTACTGAGACTGGGAGATAGGTGAGCTATCTTCCTTGATGTTTACATTTGAAATTGGTGACTCTAGGCCCTTAAAGAAAAATATTCCTGAGCTATAAAACTGGCTTATTAGGCCTTTAGAAAGATTTACATTCATTACAAAGGCACAGAGAAAGAATTCCAAGTTTTCTAAAGGAAAACTCCAAGAAAAGTAAGGAAAGAAGTTTTCCTTTATTCATCAAGGACAACTAAATTTTTTATTTATTTCTCTTTACCTTTACATGAACAGCAGCTCAGCTTCATGCACTACAACATAATCACTTTTATGAGGGCAGTATCTTCCTCACAGAAACATGTTCTTAATTCAGAAACTACCAGAAAACAAAAATGATTCAATACCTTCATAACTTCTTCAAGATACCGTGTTGAACTTCCATTTGCATATGCAGTTTGTACAACACCAATATTCAAACTTTCTCCAATCTAGACAAAAACAATGATACTTAACTTGCCATCAAAAGTATGGTCTACAAAAACAAATATAATGAGAGTTCTAAAGGCTAACAAAATTATCAGCCAGTTCAGTTGTGCCTTAGTTTATGCCATAAATGTCTGACTGAAAATTTACATGTATGCCAGGAAAAAAGCCTAAAATACATTTGAACACTATTTAAAGCAATTCTATGAGAATTCCTCTTTTAAGAAGCCTGTATCTCCTGATCTTCACCTCTTTAATTTTTTAAATAAAAGTATCTGGCGAGGCACGGTGGCTCACGCCTGTAATCCCAGCACTTTGGGAGGCCAAGGTGGGTGGATCACCTGAGGTCAAGAGTTTGAGACCAGCCTGGCCAACATGGTGAAACCCCATCTCTACTAAAAATACAAAAATTACCCAGGTGTGGTGGCGTGCATCTGTAATCCCAGCTACTTGGGAGGCTGAGGCAGAAGAATTGCTTGAGCCCAGGAGGCAGAGGTTGCAATGAGCGGAGATCGAGATCCTGCCCCTGCACTCCAGCCTGGGCGACAGAGCAACACTGTCTCAAAAGAAAGAACAAAAAGTATCTATTGAATTCTTAAAGTATGCTGTTTCCAGATTATAATAATTTCCAGTTATATTGTGTACTTAAAGCTAGCCTGAGATTTATTTCTAAAATAGCAAAATGAAACAAATCTCACATTACTAAGCTTATCATGATCAGTTAATATATCAGATGATGAGATTTCCTATTAGAATTTAGGGCTTTTATGGAGTGACCACAGAACTGTCATCAAAGTTTCAATTATGATGGAAGCAAAACTTCCTAAAGCTTCAGATCACAAAACTCGGCCAGTATAAGGAGGAAAAGAGTACCTTCAGGTTCCAAAGCCAATGCCTCAAATGTTCAAATGACTGGGTATTACCACTGCTTTTTTTTAAATTTTCTGCCCACTAATGTAAAGAATTTGTCATAAATTGTGCCCTTCTGACAAATGATTGTAAAATATGGAACTATTTCACTACTAAGTCTTGTTTTAGAGGGTAGCCAATCCCCCCACCATACCTCCACCAGGAGCTCTTTAAGGAAACTGCTAATTAACGTTGCTATCTTGTCTCCATCTATGAGATGAAAGTGGCCATCTGCATCATGGTAGTAATAAACAATTCTGTCTGCATCTCCATCAAAAGAACAGCATCTTTCATTGGACTTAATTTCCATTCCTAGCACACAGGATAATTTAACATGCATTTCAGTCTAAGAATTTATTATAAAGAGTTTTAGAATTTTCTCTTAAAATTATCCACCTAAAAATCAATATCTTAATCTTAAATAGTGTATAATCTTTGAATAGTACGTAGTTTATTAGTGGTTTTTACAGGACAAATTCACTGCAAAGTGAAAAAAGGAGCATTTAAAATCTATGCTGAAATTTGCTATAATACTACCATAAAATTCCATTTTATAAGCAGGTTGGTTTGGCTAGACAGGTGTCCCATAAACATTTTTTGAAAGCTACAAGTATTTCTGAATGTAATTTACCTAGGACCATGATCTCCTTTACATAGAAAAATAATCAGCACTAGATGATGTATGTGCTTTGATTCTAACAGAAATGATTTTTATTTGTTCATACCACCAATAAAAAGAAACACTGGTAATTAAGAGCAAAGAATTATAACTTTGAGAGATAACTGGCCTGTGAAATTTACATAAAGTTGCTGAAATCTCAGCAATTGTCACATCAAATTTATTAGAAAATTTGGCTATTCCTTAGCCATGACAGCAGCAGAGTGACAAATCCAACATGAGACAACTAAGAAGTAAAAGGCTTTTGTCAGGAATGGGATCATAAGATTGAAGAAAGGACATGATGCAAGCTTCAGGAAAGCAAGGACTATGGTTTTGTTCATACTGTAGTCCCAAAGCCTAGAGCATAGAGAGTAAGAGCTCAGTATTTAATAAATGGATAAATAAGTGGCAGAACTGAACTGTCAGGTAAATGTCAAAACAAGCAATTCAATGAAAAGGAGCTCAAATTGGTTGACTACACTGACATTTTAAATGCTTACTAAGTAAGGCATAATAACGTGAATGAATGAGGCAACTGGATGAAGTCTGTAGAGTTCCAGAATGCATGTCCTATTTAAGGGGGGCAGCATCTATCTGACTGCAGTGGACTAATGCCATGTGTGAACATTTTCTGATTTTGGTAAAGAGATGCTAGAGATTCCAATATATAAGAGAAGTCACGGAATTTTTAAACAGTGGCACACAGACAAACACACAAATGCAGCCGGCCAAACAAAACATATCTGCAAGTCAGGTTTGGCCTAAGCAAATAATTTAGGGTCTATAATGCAGATAAATCCAGAACACCTCCTACTACAACTAAAATCTGAAGAAAAGTCTTCCTCCTATTCTGCACTGAGTGGAAAACACTGATTGCTAACAACTGTATAAGCAGAGTTACATTTGCTTTCCATAGTATATTTAATTCAGATAAGGTATCTAATAATACTTACTATGCTCCCCTCTAGATCTGTGATTCTCAAAAAGGGATCCCCAGACAAGCACTGTGAACAAAGCCTACAAACTTGACAGAAATGCAAATTTCTATCATATGCAAATCTTATGCTAGACCTCCAGAAACTCAGAAGTGGAGCCCAGGAATCTGTGTGCTAACAAGCCCTCAAAGTGATTCTGACGCATGCCAGTTTGAGAACCACTGCTCTAGAATGCCATTTCCTGACTTTGTTTTCCCCACCTGATTTCCTGTAGACTATGAGGAGTGGTGTGATTTACAGGCAGAGAGAGCAGACCATGTTTCAATGGCTGTGAGAGTGGGAAGATTTCTCAATGTCTAAATGTGGCAGAGCCAGGAATAGCTGCAAGATTCTTAACTCACTTTTCCACCTTAGTTTATAAGTGAGATTGGCTTCAAAGAGCATTAAAAACAAATTTTTACAGTGCTAGTACGACATACCCTGTGGAGGTTTCTGATGACTTTTCACAAAGTCAGCTCCACATAAATGATTGAGTTTGCCCTTGGACCCATCATTAAACAGCTGAACTGACAGGCCCTGTGAGAAGTAGTGTTCCATTTCCCTTAGCTTCAGGGCCCCTATGCCATTTGCACAGTCGACCTTAAGTGATCTGTATTCATCTCCACTGCAGGAAGCCTACAAAGGAAAAAGACACATGGAAGAAAAATTTCAAGTTATAAAAATAAATGTGAAATATAAAGCATATATACATATATGCACATGTAAATATTCAGTTAACTCATTTTAATTTTTAAATTTTATCAATTATAATTGTTTTAATTTTTCAATTTTTAAAATTATAAAACACTAAAGTAAAATTTAAAAACACCTAGAACAATAGAACAGTTTCGCTGATTGAACAACTTATAGCATAGAGCTTTATTAGAATTTATTCTCAATTAATAGGGTCTCTTAAAAGTAATATTACAAGGCAGCCATTCAAATGCAAGAATAAGCACACAGACAAATGGGCAGTAATGGTATGTCATTCTTTTTATAGTATGTGACATCATCATCAGGCAGATTTGTTTTTTTTTCTAATTGTCTCCTCTCCCAGCTATCCTCACCCCAAATTATAAGTTCTATGAGAGCAAGGGCTTTTAGTTAATTATGCCTGGTAAGGACATACACTCAATATTTGTTGATCAAATGAATTATACTTCTCAAATCTCTCCACATTTAACAAGCCAATATACCTAGAAGAAAATCTCAATAGTAGATGCCTCAGGTATTAAGCCAACAGCACCTACATTAACTAAGATCAAATTCATCTGAATGAATACTTATGATACCATCGTCAAGACCCCCACCATGTTTTCTTCCCCAAAGGATCTCAGAATGTACTACGTGTTTTGCCAAGTAAACGCCAATGTAAGTTAGCAGGATACATAGACCAGAACCTTGTGTCGCCCTAGAGAAAAACAAAAAAGGAGATATGCAGCATCTTTGGAAAAGGAAAGAGGAGGCATGACAAACAAGATAATTTGTTCAGTAGACCATGTTACTTTATTCATTTGTTTAACTCTAACCATGTTCAATAAACTTTTCACCTGTTTGGTGAGTTCCACAAAAGCCTTAGAGAGTTTCTGGTAGTAACCTTCTATAGTTGCCTTTCCGTATCGGCCACCCGTGTTTCGACAATACACCATGTAGTGCAGCTGGGGTGTTGTTAACAAGCCATAATCTGTCATAGAAATACAAAAAGCAATTCACCGCATTTCTTAACAAAGAGAAAAAAGTTTAAATGCATTCATGCATAGGAATTTCAGGGTGACAAATCCTTTTGTGTCATCTCAGACATCTTAGAAAACATAAAAATGATCTTAAAAAGAAATATAAATGACTATAAGAAGCCAAAAAACCAATCATTACATATAAACAGGTAACAATGTAAACATAAAGCAATACAGACAAGTAAATAATTGAGTTATGTTTCCAGTAACATTGCAAACTACATAATTCAGATGAATCATCCTCCTGGAAACAACCAAAATGCTAGATAAAAGACAAAAACCTCCTTTTAAAAAGAACTACAGTGCTGAAAAGTTACAGAATTATCAGGCCAAAACATACCTGAAGGCAAGAACTCCAAGATCTAAGCTAGTTCGGAAGCCAGTTTTGTTCTGAAGTTATTCCTCTAAACTAGAAATTGAGCTACCATTTTCAAGCAAAAAAAGCCCATGCTGATCTAAGATGCAGAACCCAGTAGAAGACCAGACTCTCATGAAGTTGAAATCCCAAAGAACTATATCTTCAGTCCAAGGATGAGTCAGAAATTAATCACCCCATGTCACCACTCCCAGGACAGTTATCTTAACACTGAGCAGGGAAGAGGGGAAAACCCATTCTTGAAGAGCTGTTACCAAGCACAGGCCCTTGCATGGACTTCCTGCCCAAACATACATAACCACAGGAGTCCAGAGGAACTTTGTCATTAATTTTTTTTTTTTTTTTGAGATGGAGTTTCACCGTATCGCTCAGGTTGGAGTGCAATGGCGCAATCTCAGCTCATTACAACCTCCACCTCCCAGCCTCAAGTGATTCTCCTGCCAAGTAGCTGGGATTACAGGCATCCACTACCACGCCCAGCTAATTTTTGTATTTTTAGTAGAGTCAGGGTTTCATCATGTTGGCCAGACTGGTCTCAAACTCCTGACCTCAAATGATCCACCCACCTCATACTCCCAAAATGCTGGGATTACAGGCATGAGCCACCATGCCCGGCCTGTCATGAATCAATGTAAAGTGAACCCAGCCAGTGCCCCAGGTACCCAGCAGAAGCCAAAGACTAAACTTTAGCAAAGGACTATACTTTCACTGTAAACCTCAAAAACATCCCATAATTTTCAAAAAAAAAAGAAAGAAAGAAAACCAGCTTACAGTTAAACATAGCTAACATATAAGAAAAGCACCATGAGCAAAAAACAAAGAAAAATGGATAGCAAAGATGGACCAGTAACCAATAAGTAAATACTCAGTGACTAAACCTGTCAGTTGGACCTGAACCTCAAACACAAGAATTTGACTGGAGGCAAAAAGGAGTCACTTTAAATTCTTGAGCCCTGAAGTTATTTAACAGAAATGGTACCTTATGAAGGCAACCTTAGCTCTGGTATAATGATGAGATGGGAGGAGATGGAGAAGCTCAAAAAATACCAATAAGAGCTTAGATTAGTTTAATGGAAGTGTTTACTAGAGGAACCCATTATTCTAAAAGACCTGCTAAAGGAAGAAACAAAATAATTTTGTGACCAATATCAAAATTACCAAATAAACATTTACTAAATGCCTAGTATGTATACCCAGTGAAAAGCATTTTCTATCCAACTCATCAACTCAGAAACCTGCATGTGTTCTTCACAGTTCTGTTCTCCCCACATATCACAAAATCCTTTGAATGCAATACCAATTTTTCAAGAGTGGCCTAGCTGGTCTGTTTCCCTTTCTTACAACTTTCCTTTCCCTTCTCTCTACGACAAACAGAGGGACTGGCTTAAATGGAAATGTGATCATATCACTCTCTTGCATAAAATCCTTCAATGGAGTCCCATTGCATCTGGAATAAAGCCCAAGTTCTTGCCATGACCTCCAAGATTTGTATGAATTAGCCCCACCTTACCTCCCTACTCTCTTCTCCTAGCCCCCATTCTCCCTATGTTGCAGCTACATTAACCTTTTTTCATTTACTGAAATACACTAAGCTGAAGAGAGAAATGAAGGAAAGGTTAAAAAAATTACTCTCAACTTCTTCTAGACTAAAACACTAGGAGAGTGATGGTTCTAGCGATAGAATGAAAATGCTGAAAAAGACAACCATTCTGGGGATGATAGAATACAGTTTGGGGCAGGGTGAACATGAGAAAGAAGCAGGCCACCTAAGGGAAGACACCACTCAGACCAATGCTTTACAAATTGCAGGCCACAGCCTGCCAATGGGCCATGGAATTTACTTAGTGAGACACAGCCAGCATTTGTGCATTTTAAACAGATGATTGCATGTCATGTAGGATGGATGAGCACTGTTTATTGAAACTATTATTTCAGTTATACACACAAGCACACATTGACATGTCATGACACATAATGGGTTTCTTACTATGGGTTGTGATACACAGTGAAACAGAAATAGACTACTAGAGGGATGTACACAGCAGGTAGTAAAACATGTTTGATGAATTAACAAATGAAAGAGGCCGGTCGCAGTGGCTCATGCCTGTAATCCCAGCACTTTGTGAGGCCGAGGCAGGCGGATCACGAGGTCAGGAGAGTGAGACCAGTCTGGCCAACATAATGAAACCCCGTCTCTACTAATACAAAAATTATCCAGGTGTGGTGGCATGTGCCTGTAATCCCAGCTACTCGGGAGGCTGAGGCAGGAGAATCACTTGAACCAGGGAGTCAGAAGTTGCAGTGAGCCAAGATCGAGCCTCTGCACTCCAGCCTGGCGACAAAGTGAGACTCCATCTCAAACAATAAATAAATAAGTAAGTAAATAAATAAATAAATGAAAAAAGGTAGCTCAAGCTATGGCAGTAGAGATAATCATTCAGAAATCATGCAGAATGAAAGAGGGTCCCGAGGAATGCCCTCCCCAAAAGAGACACAAGAGGAGCCAACAGAGAAGACCAATATGGAATAGTGGCCAAGCAAGTAGAAGCTCAAAGAAAGAGCTTTAACATTATGGAAAGCTACAAAGACTTCAACTGTAAGACCTTTAAAGCATAAATTATTAAAATTATTCTTAGATCACAGCCCCCTCTGAGTATCTGAGGAGAGGTACGTGTGCACTCCCTGGGAAAGTGCTTGTGCTGGCAACACTCTGTACATCGTATCATGATGTCCACAGGTCCTCTGCAGCTTTCCCAGACATGCCATAAAGGTCCCTGGTTAAGAATCCCTACTTTACAATATCCACCAGATTTGGCAATAACAATGCAGATGGATGTCAGGGGTGGGCTGGGGAGACATTTATTTCAAGGAGAGGTAAGGATAGAGACTCACCTGCAGAAGGCTGAAGAATGACAGAAGAGAAGGAAACAGAGAAGGTAAGCAGAGCTAGCCCTCAGCAGAGGCCAGACTGACCGTGCAGGAAGGGAACACAGTTGGAACTGAGAGGAGGTTTCAAAGGTCAAGAGTGGATGTTTGTTTTAATGACAAAGATCTCACACCAGGAAAATATTCACCTCAAAACATGGTGGAGGCAGTGCCTTCACAACAGACACAATGTGAGAAGGGGATCCTAGTCTGTTTTGTTTCACTTAATTCTCTGTCATTTGATATAACATAAAGAACTACCTGTCAAAAATATTTCCCATCACTACTTGACAGGTAACAGCTGATTTCACAGGAAACCAGCTATTAGGGAAGACCTAATATTGATAAAAGCTCCCCAGAATGATCATCTTCAAGTACTTAAAAAGGTTTTAATTTGAGGAAATTCAGCCTTACCAAAGTAAAGGAAGTTGTATTAGTTCAGAATTTCCCAGCTATAATCTCCTATAGTACTACCATAGGTAAGACAAAACATGCCTGCCCAGAAACGACCTGGAAGATTATTTTTAAAGTTAGTATTTTGTATCTAGGAGTTCATTTTTTAAACATTTTTTGTTCATCTGTATTTTCAAACTTTTCTAAACAAATATACATTACTTTTGTAAATTAAAGTTTTTTAAAGATTAGTTTAATTTCCAACTCAGGATAACTACATACCATGGAATTGACCTCCTAGAACAGTCACACCATCTATTACAGATTGTGAAAGTTTCTCACTGCTGGGCCTAGGAAAGAAAAGGAAGAAAATAATATATCCCATCCTGAAACTGGCAGGGTTGCTGGTTCTGCAAGCAAATGCAAAAATTACATGCTATAAATTTCAAAATAGCAAGTTCCTGGTATCTGAACTGAAAGCTATAAACTCTAAAGATAACTGGTAAATTATAAGCATTTTCCAGTAGCCTTTCACAATCTAGTTCTAGGAAAAATTTTGGCTTTTAAATGAATTGATAAAATAGATATAAAGGACACTCTAACCACAGCATACCCAAATACCTTTTCAAGTTTGACTACAGCAACATGTCTGAACTCTAAGAACAGTAACAATAAACACTGAATATACACAGTGTGTATAAGACAGTACTTGTATTAAGCCACCAAGGATATAGAACCTGTTTTCCATTTTGTAAAGTCAGAACAAATTATCTATCTGAAAATAAAACAGATTACAAAACTGCCTTAGCCAGGCACAGTGGCTCACACCTGTAATCCCAGCACTTTGGGAGGCCGAAGCGGGTGGATCATGAGATCGAGACCATCCTGGCCAACATGGTGAAACCCCGTCTCTACTAAAAATACAAAAATTAGCTGGGCGTGGTGGCGCACACCTGTAGTCCCAGCTATTCGGGAGGCTGAGGCAGGAGAATCGCTTGACCCTGGGAGGCGGAGGGTGCAATGAGCCAAGACTGTGCCACTGCACTCCAGCCTGGTGACAGAGCGAGACTCCGTCTCAAAAAAATAAAAAATAAAATAAAAACTGCCTTGTAGAAAAAGATGTTTCATCACTTAGATTAGTTAATAGTTAAGAACCAAATACATGTGGGATGGCTTTACTGTGGTGCGATAATTTACTTCAGAACATAAGTTACTCTGCTACCATCATCGGTATCTGGAAAACCCTCTGGTAACACAACAGAGGGTAAAAAAACCAGTCCAGGTATTGGAGATTGAGTAGAAATTTCCTTTTGAAATAATCTCAGGTTAAAACCAGATCTTATGCAAAAGGAAATGCCACTGTTGCAAAGTATACTTTTCATCTAATATTTTACAAAAAGACATTTTTGTTAAGAAAGGCAAAAGCTGCAAAATAGAACTATGTGGAAAGTAATATTGTAGTTTACAGTAAGCTCCAGCATGGGAAAATGATATAAATATTTGAAACAATAATAACACAGATTACAAAGTAAATCTTTAAAAATAATGAGTTCAAATCATGTGTTGACTCTGTAGGGAAAAAAAAATAAACCTACAGAGGGGGTGGGAGACATTTATTGAGTGTTTCTCTTGTGTCAGGAAGTATTTTACATACATTATTCTGCAGCTTGGGTTTTGGAGTAGAGTTTTGAACCAGAGTCAGACTCCAAACCCCAAGCTGCAGTAGTGACTTAGCTACTACATCCTACTAAAAAGGCCAGGCAGGTAGACATGCAACTCAGGGTAGTTCCACTCTACTTCTTTCCATTTGTCTTGGATTAAAACTGATACAATCATTTATATCACGTTCCCAAAGCTTTTTTTTTACCAGTAACTCTTATCATCACCTGGTATCTCTACCAATAACTACAAAGGCATCTTGTTGCAAATTCACAGCTTCTTTCTCGCTGATGTCAATAAGCACTCTCTGCATATCTTGTTCCTCAGCATTTGCTAAACAGGTGGCATGTTCCTCCCAGGATGGTGCCAACATTTCACCCAAAGGATCAACCAATTTTACACCATTGTCTTCCTTAAAAGAAAAACAAACAATGAGCAATCTGTGCATACTCATGAGGCTGAGTTGAGAACAGAACTCAAAAGCTGTTTCCCTTCAGCCAAAGACAGTGATGGCTGAGCAGCTTCAACAATAAACACCAAATATTAATACTGGACCCTGGATTAGGTATTTTATATATATATATACCTCATTAAATCCTCATGACACACATAAATCAATTAAACTAATAATCCTATTTTTACTTCAATCTTACTTTGAGAAAACTGAGCTTCAGAGAGGTTAGGTAATTTGCTTATGATCATACAGCTAACAAATGTCAGTACTGATATTAAAACAGCAAGTCTATCTTACTCGCCTAAAAACACTATGCCACACTAGCCTTTGTAAAAGGCTGTGATCTGTGCATCCACTATCAATAAACTGACTAGGGCACAAGTGGAGCAGAATAAGGGCACACAGAGATCCTTCTCACTATGACTTGGAACTCCAAGAACACACCAGCCAGCTTGTCAACCAGCAGGTAGGACAGAAACTGAAAACTGCCTCCCAACACTGTTCTGCTCAAATTCGTGGAAAGAAAATGTAGTTCACAGTGACTGTCACCTGAAAGAAAAGAGAACCGTTTTGAGAAGTGCCTCTGAACTAGCAATAAATGTAGGGCTCTTCCTAGAAGTCAATCAGTCAATCAATTACGGTGACTTACATATTTAGACATTTACACATTTATAGTGATCACGTATTTGGACAAGCAATGCCCTTGTTTGGGGGAAGAGGAGGTTACAATCCTTCACAGACCTATACCACTTTAACCATGCTGCTGATTTAGCTACAAAGGCAAAAATCCCACAGCCCCAGCAATCAAATAGAAGCATATTATTCAAACCCTGTATTAATGGTCTATAGATAATAAAGAATAACTACATTGTGTCAAGAGGTTGGCTAAGATATAGAAACAACGTAAGTGCTCATAAACAGATAAATGGATGAAGAAAATGTAGTATATATACACAATAGAATATTATTCAGCCTTAAAAAAGAAATACTGCCATTTGCATCATGGTTGAATCTGGAAGACATTATGCTAAGTTAAATAAGCCAGACACATGAAGACAAATACTGCAGGCTCATAACATACATGTGTTATGTAAAAAAGTGGAACTCATAGAAACAGAGAGTAGTATGGTGGCAGCTAGAGGGTAAGGGAAATGGGGAGATAATGGCCAATGGGCATAAACTTGCAGTTATAAGATGAATAAGTTCTGGAAGACTAATGTACAGCGTGGTGACTATAGTTCATAATAATATATATTGAAAATGTGTTGAGAGTACATCTTAAGTATTCTCACCACAAAACAAGGTAACTATGTGAGGTAATGGATATGTTAATTAGCCTGATAGTTGTATACATATATCAAAACATGGTGTTGTATGACTTGAATTATACAATTTTTATCACTTATACCTCAATAAAGCTGAAAAAATAATTGTGTCAAAAAGAATACTTTGATTAAAATCTAACTGTCACAAAGACTAGAACCATCAGGCGTCATCAATATTCTGCCAAAGCTCACCTGTTTGTTCATTCAGAACAAGAAATTATTGCCGAGCTATAAAAACCTGTCTGAAAATGTTCAAAATGTTTCTTTTCAAATCTTTACCCTTCCCCACCCATCCCCAATATCTTTAATCACTGCTAGGTTAACAAAGGAAACAATTTTCAATTACTGAAAATGTCTTAAATCAATAAATTTGGAAGGACGTTGTTATTTCTCTAATACGGACACTCCAAAAAATGACAGTATCTTTTCATTCTTTCCACACCCTTAGGAATCATGAGTTTAATGATCATGCTCTTAAAAAAAAAAAAAGTTGTTTCACATCCAAAGCACATATAAATGAGAAGGCACATTCCTAGAATTAGAATTTGTACTTCAGGTCAAATTGCTCAGACACTAAGGCCTGGTCTTGTAAATAATGGTCTGCTTTATCAGGGCACTAAATCCATTACCTCAGGATTGTGGGACGCTGTTACCATGACTCCTATAGTGGATTTTGTCTGTTTTGACCTCAGGACAGCTAATAATCCCATGCGAAACATGACATGATCAAGATGTTCTGCCTTCGTTCGAAATCCAGCAGTCCCGTATTGAAGGATCAGTCCATTGGGCTTGGCATGTAATGCTGAGTATTTTGTAATAGCACCTAAATCCATGTCTACAAAATTAAGAAATATTGTTTCAGGCATAACAAGTAATTTCTCAAGAACCATTTACTTCAAAAACTGCCACCCCAAATGAATAGGTCTGTCTCATTCTGAACCCTATGTTTGACAGAGCAACGGGCAGGAGAGTTAAGTCCTGTGGACTTGGATTGTCCACTCCTAGGCAGACTCAGGGCAGATAGCAGATTGTCCCCACTCTCCTCCCACTTTAGCTCCAGGACTATTTCTGGACCCCGGGCACACTTAAATTGGTCCACTCTCAACTAAAATGAAGATTTTACACCTATTCAGAGACTCCAATGAGCTCAAAGATCATTTCATTTTACAAAAAAGGGAAACTAACCTAAATTAACATAGATAGCTGGTGATGGATTGAGGCCTAAAGTCAGATTTTTGAGTGGACTGAAACTACATATCCCCAAATATCTGAGAAACCTTTGTGGTTCTTTTGCTATTTCTCCCAAACTATAGAGACATATTCTTAAAGGAAAAGCAAAAGGCAAGAGTTTCTTCTCCAAGACTACCCAGATCTTTTTCCATTTGCTAAGAACAATCAGGACACCCTTCTAAGATGTTGCTCTAAAACTAGCAATATCTTCTTCCGAAAGAATGCCACCTTTTTCCTTTACTTTTAAAAATAAAACATCGGCCGGGAGTGGTGGCTCACGCCTGTAATCTTAGCACTTTGAGAGGCCAAGGCAGGTGGATCACCTGAGGTCAGAAGTTTGAAACCAGCCTGGACAACATGGCGAAACCGTCTCTCTATTAAAAATACAAAAAAATTAGTCGGGCATGTTGGTGGGCGCCTGTAATCCCAGCTACTCGGGAGGCTAAAGCAGGAGAATCTCTTGAACCCGGGAGGCGGAGGTTGCAGTGAGCCGAGATCGCGCCACTGCACTCCAGCCTGGGTGACAAAGGGAGACTCTGTCTCAAAAAAAAAAAAAAAAACAGGCCAAGTGCGGTGGCTCACGCCTGTAATCCCAGCATTTTGGGAAACCAAGGTGGCCGGATCACGAGGTCAGGAGTTCAAGACCAGCCTGACCAACATGGTGAAACCCCCGTCTCTACTAAAAATACAAAAAGTAGCCTGGCGTGGTGGTGCGCGCCTGTAGTCCCAGCTACTCAGGAGGCTGAGGCAGGAGAATCGCTTGAACCCGGGCGGTGGAGGTCGCAGTGAGCCGAGATCGCGCCATTGCACTCCAGGCTGGGCGACAGGGTGAGACTCCGTCTCAAAACAAACAAACAACAACAACAAAAAATTGGCCCTTAGCCCACTAATACTGCTTTCTCTGGGATACTCCCATTAAGTGGAGCTTGGGGTTTCCAACCTCAGTCAGTAGTTTTCCTTCAGTGGTCCATATACTACATTTCCCGGGTCAATTAATTCCCAATTAGCCCAGAGATGAGGAGCAGTCCGCCAGCTGCTAGCCTCATAATTTTGTTTTCTTTATTGCTTCAATGAACAGAACTTACAAGAAATGGTGAAAAATCCTTGCTTTTGTCCAGTTGGAAAAAGCTGGCATTCAGTAAGCTAATTTGGTTCAAGACAGTGATCAAATCTCTTTCCTAAGGATGAATACATATTTGTAAAAACTGGGCAGTCAGTTATGTGTCATGATTATTCATATGGGTGTAAACCAGTCCTGTTAACTCCAAAAAGCCATTAAAAAAAAGAAAAAGGTCCAGATAATATGAGTTCATCTTTTCATGCGTTTTAGACCCTACAACTACTTTCAATGCGTCTGCGAATGCCTTTATTGAAAGCATATTTGCCAAATCCAGCGTCCACGCAAAAAGTTAAAAGTATCCCCCTACTCTCCATTCAATCTTCAAACCTCCTTGGTGCTTCTCTCCCGCCTACCCTCGAATCACCGCACAAGGGTGATTCCCGGCACTCCACCCTGAGGTCCCCGCCAAGGTCCACGTACCAGAGCCCCGGCAGGAGACCCGCGGCCCGGCCCGACCAGCCCGCTCGCAGGGCGCAGGGGCCTGTAGGTGTGTCCCGCGCGCTCCGCCGCTCGGTCAGTCGCCCACCAGACCGCTAGCCCCTCCGTCGGGCCGAGAATCTGACCTGTCCCGCTCCCACCGAGCCCTTGCCGACCGGTAGTCTCCCTTCTCAACTCCGAGCCTCGGGGCCCGGCTTACCTCGGTCAGGAAGCCCCCTTCACCTACACGCAACAGAGAAGTACCCAAGCAACAACGTCTGCACCCAGACTCTGTCCTCAGAACCGCAGACGTGGCCCTGCGTGGCTTCCGGCTCATCGCCACGCCCCCCGGCCAATCACGGCAGAGGACTGTCCGCCGGCCCCGCCCCCGCCTCGCCGTCGGTCGCGCGCAGCTAGCGCCTGAGGAACTGCGGCTGCGGTTCCGAGCGGGGTCTGGGGTGTTACCATTGAATGACCAGAAAGGGTGAGGCCCCCGCGGTGGCCCGGGGGTTGGGGCCGAGGGTCGCGGGCCCTCAGAGCACTGCGGCCGCGGAGGCACAGCCTCCGCCTCCAAATCCGGGCCTCTTGGGGCGACAGGCCCTGAGTTCCTGGGAAGCCGGGGTTCCTAGTGGTCTTGGCTAGGGGCGGGGGTGGGGAATCAGCCCCGTCGCTGGGCCTCGGGCAGGGCGACATCGCCCACAGTGAGCGCCGCCGGCGGCCCGCATCCCCCTCTCCGACGTCGAGGTCATCTCCCAAACCTTTGAATCTGGGAAGCCTTCTCCGGCCGCCGTCTCCCCGGGTGCCCTCTTCCCCCAGCTCACTGTAAACATCTTTTATTTAATGACCTCTGAGACACCCCCTACCCTCATCCTGGGTCCTTCGGGGCAGAGGCCAGTGAGTCGTAAACGTCCGGAGCCCTGGAATGCGGCCCAAGCGAAAAAGCCACCCCGGTGTGGGGGGGGCGGTCCGCGAGTCCGGAACCGAGGGGTGGCGACTGGCGCTGGGGAACTCGGAGCCCATCCCGCTGGCATTGCGGGCTCTCTCGCCGCAGCGTCTGGCTCCGTCCAAGCCCGAGCCCCGGGTGGGATTGGAAGCCGGGCCCCAGCCTTTCCCAGAATTCAGGCTTGCAGAGCGTCTGCAGGTGTCTGCCTGCCACTTGCAGCGGGACAGTTCCAAACACCTGTTGAAAGTGCAGATTCCCCTATCTAGTGCGGGGAGCCCGGAGTCCGGGTACGCAGAATATGGGTTTTAACGGAGTGTTTTAGAGGATGTTGTGCATACTAGATTTTGGAGTCAGGAAATAAGAGTGTAAGTGTCCGGTTTGTGCCCCTAGCTCTCGGTGCAAAGCGTTCCTGCAGAATTGCTTCCACGTAAAGGGACCTTCGGGAAATTTCGCTGGACACCGGCTGGCATTGACAAACCCAGCGTCCCTGGGCCTTGTGAGGTTTCCAAGCAGGCTGATTGCGAGGCAACATGTCTGCTTCGGTGAAAGAAAGCCTTCAGCTTCAGCTACTGGAAATGGAAATGCTGTTTTCTATGTTTCCTAACCAAGGAGAAGTAAAACTTGAAGATGTAAATGCCCTGACGAATATAAAGAGGTATTTGGAAGGCACCAGGGAGGCGCTGCCACCAAAAATCGAATTTGTAATTACGCTCCAGATTGAAGAGCCCAAGGTAGGTGCCCTGATTTAAGTGTTTGCCAGGTGCCCAGTTTTTAACTGAAACATCTAGAACATGAGCTTTCTGTCAAGGAAAGATAGAAATATTCCAGGTGCATATTTCCTTGTTTGAAAGATACGGAATGCTCTATAAATTGTCTTCAGTAAATATCTTTAATTTTATGTAAACATACACACCTTTTTAAAAAATATACCTGGAGTTTTTATTGAAGCTATCTTGCAGTCTTATGCCATTATTATTTTGTTCACCCATCCAATTGGACTACCTTTCACATGTATCATGATTTTCATAAATCTAAATATCTCCTGTAACAAAACTGTCTTTTAAGGAGTGAATGAGTGGATTTTTTGATGGCACCATAACACAGAAAGCAAATACAGATGGAAAAATCTAAAGACTAACAATGAATTTACCTCCGTCTTCTGATCAATTTATCTCCAGCAATATTAGCATAGCATAGGTAACACGTGGACTGGGCATTTGAGAACCACTGTTGTAGCTATTTCCTACTCATCCTTCAGTTGTCATTCCCTCAGAGGAGACTTTCTGGTTCTCCAGACTGGATTCTGTCCCGCTGGTTACACACTTCAATGGAACCTTCCACTTTTCCATGGTAATGCTTTTCACAATTGAAAAATACTTGCTATATGTAATTATTTGTTTAATGTCTGTCTCCTTCACTAGGCCCTGGACTTCATGAAAGGCAAAAATAGTGTCTGGCTTATTCACTTTTTTATCCCAGCACAGGGCACCTGGCACACGTAGTTGTTCAATAAATATTGAAATAATGCATAAAAGGAAGCAATTGTGTATGTAAAGTACTTGGTACATTTAATAGTAGCAATAACATTTCTCAAAATCATGCAGTTGCTATTGATAAACTAGCTTATGTGATGTTATGGCATTTAAATCTATTTGATTTTCATTTTAAGGTGAAAATTGATTTGCAAGTGACCATGCCTCACAGCTACCCCTATGTAGCACTGCAGCTGTTTGGACGGTCATCTGAACTTGACAGACATCAGCAGCTACTTCTCAACAAAGGTCTCACTTCCTACATAGGGACTTTTGATCCAGGTGAGCTCTGTATATGTGCAGCAATCCAGTGGCTACAGGACAACAGTGCATCTTATTTCCTGAACAGAAAGCTTGTATATGAACCATCTACACAAGCAAAACCAGTCAAGAACACATTCCTCCGAATGTGGATCTACAGTCACCATATATATCAGCAGGACCTAAGGAAAAAGATTTTGGATGTTGGGAAAAGGTTAGATGTGACTGGATTTTGCATGACAGGAAAGCCTGGTATAATCTGTGTGGAGGGTTTCAAAGAGCACTGTGAGGAGTTCTGGCACACAATTAGGTACCCCAATTGGAAGCACATTTCCTGTAAGCATGCTGAAAGCGTGGAGACAGAAGGAAATGGTGAGGACCTGCGCCTTTTCCATTGTTTTGAAGAATTACTCCTTGAGGCTCATGGTGACTATGGATTAAGGAATGACTATCACATGAATCTGGGCCAGTTCTTAGAATTTCTCAAGAAGCACAAAAGTGAGCATGTTTTTCAGATACTATTTGGTATTGAAAGCAAAAGTTCAGACTCGTAAAAAGCGATTAAGAGGCCTGTGCTTGTAATTTCACTAAGTCAGTATTTCTGTTAATAAGACCAAATTAAAAAGGCTGGTGGCTGTGTAGCATCCTCAGTGCAAAACCCAGCTCCAGAATTTTCACCTGGTAATGAATTTCAGCTGACAGTGAAATGAATAGGCCTTTAAACTTTATAACAGTGCAATTGTGATGTTATCTGTAGGTTCTTGTGTTAAGTCATTCAAAAACTATTTCATTGTAAATTAATAAAAACAATCCATTTCACTTGTGAAGCTCATTTGATTGAAGAGGAATCCAAAGCCCATAACTAACATCAAAAATCAAACTGCAATTATGAATTGAGAAATATGAATAGTATTTGTTTCACATTGCTAGCACACATGTGACACACCCAATTGTCTTTCATTATTGGAAATCTAAATCAAGTTTAAAATGAGAACAGGAAGGACATGTTTACTTCCTTTTTTGAGACGGAGTCTCACTTCGTCGCCAGGCTGGAGTGCAGTGGTGTGATCTCGGCTCACTGCATCCTCAGCTTCCCAGGTTCAAGCGATTCTCCTGCCTCAGCCTCCCAAGTAGCTGAGACTACAGGCGTGCGCCACCACGCCCAGCTAATCTTTATATTTTTAGTAGAGACAGGGTTTCATCATGTTGGCCAGGATGGTCTCGATCTCTTAACCTCATGATCTGCCTGCCTCGGCCTTCCAAAGTGCTGGGATTACATGTGTGAGCCACCGCGCCCAGCCCGTTTACTTCATTTCTTGCTTTAAACTCCTATTTCGAGTGTTTTAGTAAAACTAGATCCTAATAGCAGTGGCAAAGGACTCATAGAAATGAAGTCCCACGACTTAAGAGATGACACACAATGTTATGTGTTCTGGCTGTTTACATCAGTTAATGATACTAGCAATCCTGATACCAGTATTAGTTTAATTCTTATCCAGAAAAGATGAATACATGGTTCCTTGTCTACAAAGTATTCCCCTGTTTCAATCCAACCTTTGCCTGTGTGCCAGTATGCATTACTATACAGGGCAAGAGACTGTTGAGGGGACCAGTGTGGATATCTGCATCATTACCTTACTGGGAAAAAAAAAATCTAATTCTACAGTCTGGTGATGTTACTGCCATCTCCTCTGAAAATTCCAAGCTCCACAGGCTTCACCAGGCTTTTCAAAATGAGAGTTTATTTTAATGATTAAAAACCGCTATTTAAGTAGCTCTTGCCAAGCCTTTTCATTACCAGGTCTCCATCCCTCCCCAAGTATTTCTGCGAGTCTCATGTGCTAAGAGATGTCTTGAGCAGCCTCTGCAGCTTTCCGTGTTTCTGTGGTCAGCTACTGCTGCCCTTTCCCGGGAGGCATTCCATTCTCCTACTGGGTCCCCTCAAGATGCCAAAGCTGGGTGCTGGGATTTAGGAACACATCCTGTTAGATGTCAGACAGTGCTGCTTGTGCTGGGGAGCCTACAGAACTTCTGATGAAACTACCGTCTGGTTTTACCCTCTGTGCCATGGATGCAGACGTGTCCTTGGGCTACGGAGAGGACATGATGGACCAGGAGGCCCCATCCCCAGGAGGTCTTAGAACTGGGTCCACTTTGTACTGCCTCCTTCTTAGGTCACAATGAGTGTCCTCTCAGGGCACAACTCAGATCTTCAACCCATGGCTCGCTGTGGGCCTGCCCCGCCAGGTCCTCCAGCTTGCCATTCATGTTTCCATCCTAGCCTTGGTTGTGCTGGAACTCAGGCTGGAGCCTGACACTTTGCCTATATGCAAAGGGAAGAAATAGGACTTATATTGCCAAGGAATCATTTCTTAATGTTTGCCAGCACTAAAAACAACAAAGTATAGGAATCTTTTTCCCCCACAGTCTCCACAAAGCTATCAATAAGTATAATTAGCATTTACAAGTTTTAGGCCTTCAACAGATGTAACTCCATCCAAATGAATCAATATGTGCCATCAACCTACCTCATAGAGGTGTTTTTCCTGATTACATGAGCAAAAGTAGCTACAGAAAGATGAGTGTAAAGAAAAGGGAATACATTCTAGGTTACGAACTCTACTGCTTCTGGAGCTTTTTCTGACATTTTTCAGAACCTACTTTTTATAAGTCTAATTTGAGCATTCTGCAATACTTTTTTTCCTATCGGGAAAACTAATGCAGATAGTATTATGGAGAAGTGTAGGTTTTATAGAAAAAGTACATGTATAATTCAAAACTCAACTTTGTATTTATAGGAGTCTGCTGGTTGTTCGCACAGCCTGATATGAGCACATAATAAAAGTCCATCATTCCCCAACCCCCTCCCCCTACACACACAGCTTATTTTGGGAAACTTCCCCTTCCCTGTGTGATTTGGGAGGAGAAAGTGATAGGAATCAAGTTGTCCTCTGGCAGCCTCCTGGAGAGATGGCTGTGAGCTCTTGCTGCTTAAACCTCTAATGCCACCCTCATCTCTGACCTACTGAATGCTCAGCTGTTTGGCATTTCCTTTGAATGACCCAGTATCTTCCCTTTTGTTGTTGGAAATCAGAATCAGTCTCTATTGCTTGTAACTTAAGAATCTGGATATTCTATTTATTATATTCTTAAATGGTTATTTGGAAAATGTGCTCATTTATAAAAGTTGCAGTGTCTTTTTAAAGTTTGCTGAATTAAATGAGGCATATTGTCATGTATGTTCTTTGCTTTTCATTCCTTACTGGTCTATTCTGTGTTAGGCTAAGAGCTGAGGACACCTGCATAGTGAATTGAGTGGGCCGGATGAGTTGGCAGACCACAACACAGGGACCTCTAAAACATTCCTTATTAAATCAAACATACATTGCCTGTGAACTTGAGCGTTCACATATAACTCCTTACATGCCATCCATCCCCTTTCAGAACTTGAGAAGGTTCTGATGGTGTCTGTCTGCAGCCTTCATGGAACCCTTTTGAACAGGTTTTTTTCACCTGCTTTTATCTCAAGTAGCCCAGTAGTAAGTCAAAAGAATAGTTATTGTCTGAAGAGGGCACAGTGTTGCTCACACTTCCTGGTTTTATACATAATCCTGATTTGCCACAGAAACTCTGAGCCCATTGGCTTTCCCTCATAAGGTCCACATGGTGGAACTAATTTCACCATAGCCTGGACCAGCTAGAGAGACCTCTCTTTCTGACCCTAGTCAAAACTAGACGCATTTGGGTCAACCCACGAATGAATTTGAGCAGGGTACACAGAATTTAAGTAAGCGCACTGTATTAGCTCAGTCTCATGCTGCTAATAAAGACATACCCGAGACTGGGTAGTTTATAAAGGAAAGAGGTTTAATGGACTCACAGTTCCACATGGCTAGGGAGGCCTGACAATCACAGCAGAAGACGAAGGAAGAGCATAGGGACATCTTACATAGGGGCAGGCAAGAGATCTTGTGTAGGGGAACTCCCCTTTATGAAGCCACCAGATCTCGTGACACTTATTCACTACCACGAGAACAGTATGGGGTAAACCACCCCCATGATTCAATTATCTCCACCTGGTCCCGTTCTTGACACATGGGGATTATTACTATTCAAGGTGAGATTTCGATAGGGGCACAGCCAAACCATATCACCCACCAAACACTGGGAGTTCTCCTTAGTTATAGAAGGAACAAAGTACACAATTTGTTCCTCACAATGAAGGGGAAATCCCAGCATGTACCAGACACTGGACCTCTACAAAACTTGGCTGCAGGCTCTGTGCTTTCATGGGATTTATCGTTCACCCTCTGGGATGACACATCTTACTAGGCATCCAGGAAACATGACTCCATTCTCCAAGTCCTAACAGAATATCACCTGGAGGCATACAGCATGCTGCCCTGTACAGTGGTAAGCTGATCAAAGGTCTGATATCGAGACTGATATTCTGACATAGAAAGTTAATGTAACATTGGAAAAAGAATCTACATTGCTCCTTACTGAGATAAAGTAAATGCTTCAAGTGCTCTTACTGGAATAAAGGAAAAACAAAAAAGTATTGACCAAATCAGCAGCCAGCTACTTTCTGATTTGCTCCAAGAAAAAAGAACTTATCTGACAGCAGCTGCAGTTGGAATCACCATCTAATTAAGTTTCAGAATATGTGCAGCCATTCTATTTTTTTGAGACGGAGTCTCGCTCTCTCGCTCTGTCACTCAGGCTGGAGTGCAGTGGCCCAATTTCAGCTCAAAGCAACCTCCGCCTCCCAGATTCAAGTGATTCTCATGCCCCAGCCTCCCAAGTAGATGGGATTACAGGTGTATGCCACCATGCCTGGCTAATTTTTGTATTTTTAGTAGAGATGGTTTTTTGCCATGTTGGCCAGGCTGGTCTCGAATCCTGGCCTCAAGTGGTCTGGCCATCTCAGCCTCCCAAAGTGCTGGGATTATGGGCGCGAGCCACTGAGCCCGGCCTGTGAAGTCATTCTTAGAGACCCATCTGTCTCCTCCTACATATGCCAAAGATCATGCTAAAGCAAGACATGATAAGAATCACACTCCTGCTGCTTTCAAAGCTTTTGATGGTGGGACTCATCTCTGCAAATCTCTTCATACTTCCTAAGAGAATAACCCTCTTTTTATGGATCGGGGTCCAATGTGTGTATATTGCCACAGAGGATGAAGAAATAAATTATAACTCTTTACTGGAAAAATAAGTGGGGGATGGGTTTATTCCTATAGCATATACTTTGTTCCATAGACCACAATGGTTTCAGACACCCGAGAAATTTATATTTGTTCAGAGCTGTTCCCAGATGACCTCCAAAAGGCCTAGTAGTTTCCTTTCTGCAGTGCATTGTTATCTTAGCAAATGGGAGCCTCAAAGGACGATTTTGAAAACATTTATGATATAATTACAGAGTTCTGCATCTTTAGAGGTCTTTCACTCATATCTGTTTGTGGCAATTTGGTGACACTGTATCTTGGTGGCTCCAGTCAGGCTTTTCTGCTATTGTTATATATATCAAGTAGGACGTACTTTGTTGCTAATGTATTTGGTCCTAGGCCAGGCTGGGACATAGCTGGTATGTACTGGCATGGCTGTATCAGTTTTATACAATGGTATCAATTTTTCTTGGTTAGTATGTATGCTGCCTCATTAATTTTTTGAACAGCATTTCAGGCCATGAGGCCCCGTGTTATCCACAACCACGGTTTCTGTGGGCTGAACTCTTGATTACACTGGACCTGCCCCTATTACAATCACTGTTTTCACCTTGTCTCCAGTTGTTAATTGCTACTAAATGCTATTAAGCCTGTACCAACCCCAAGAGTCTGATGTCTCCATTGAAATCAGGAACCCCTTTTAACCATAACATTTTCCCAAGCCTTCCTAGCTTAAAGAGAAGCATCATTAAAATGCTTTTCATGGATGCTGGTACTCCCCTCACCAGTGTTATTTCTCTCAAGGCCTTAGTGAAAGGAGGGTCACTGATAGGTCCTCCAAGGAGACTTAGGGGATCAATAGATTAGGACAGTCATATTGCACACAACAATTCCACTCCAACATTCCTATCTTTGTAAATATTTGAATGGCTTTATATTATTTAAGGAATGTTTGAATTCTCAATTTCATTTAATGTGGACCATTATTAAGTTCATGTTTCACTCAACTAACTGAACCAACAAGTAGAATCACCCCCAGCTGCTCAACACAGCGTGCAGAATTCAGAATCTGTGGCAAGTGTACCCTATCAATCATTTCTGCCCTATCCAAAATTATGGTTCTCCTTGTCAGTGTAACGTTCTGAGAATCCCACACATTTTCCTCTGGGCTTTTGCCAATATAAATGAGCAAAGTCTAGAATTTTTTTGGCGTAAGTGTCCTCCTTCTGGATTTGCCTTTTAAACTCTAGCCACCACAGCCCCTCTCATGCTGGAATCTGATTTGGGGTGTATAGAAATAATGAGAATAATGGAGGAGGAGCGTAGGCCTCCATTTACAATTGGTTTCCCTTTACAAGGTAATTATTACCTCAGGTGAGGTCATTACAGGATCTTCTAGCAAGGCAGTAACAACCTCTTTAGACAGGAAGAGCTCCTGCTTTGATTAGCAAAGGAGAACAATTCAGCTATCCCAGTTTTCCCGGGACTCAGGGGTTTCCTGGGACACAGAACTTTCAGTTCTGAAATCTGGACTATTGTTCTCCCTAGTTTAGGATATTATGAGTCCTCCAAATCCCCTTCCCCATTCCAAATCAAGGTCCTACTGTTTCTTGGTCAATACTCTAAGTTTTACATAAGAGCCCTAATGAGGATGTCAGTTTAACTCATGGTATTAATATAATTCGGCAACCAGCAAGATTAAGTATGACCTTGGTTTTCAATTATTTCAGCATTATAACTAGAAAGAGAGAAAATATTTTGTTAGCAAAAACATGGGGCTTTTTCTGGTTTTTAGATTGAGAATTCAGTCTAAAATTTTTGAGCTGAGGATTTCACACTCAAGCCTAAATTATCTTTCTTTATGTATCCATCTCTGCAAGAAGCAACCACCCCAGCTCACAGTCCTAGAATTCCTTGTCCTTTACACTGTTTTATGGCAGCAGCCATCTGATCCACCTAAACCTTCCCTTCCTTAGATAATATATCCCATTTTACCTCATAGTTGTGTTTATGAGGTCCCAAACATATTTTGCTACATTAATTTTCATTAACTTTTTATTTTTACCATTCATACCTAGGTCTCTAATCGATCTGGAGTCTACCTTTTCACACAGTGTAAGGTAGGGTTCTAGTTTTAATTTTCTCCATGTTGTGGGCCAGTTTTTCCAGTCCTTTTACCAAGCATTCTGTTCTTTATCTATTGATTTTTGTGCTAGCTTGCTGTATTAGTCTGTTCTCACGCTACTAATAAAGACATATCTGAGACTAGGTAATTTATAAAGGAAAGAGGTTTAATTGACTCACAGTTCAGCATGGCTGGGAGGTCTCAGGAAACTTACGATCATGGAGGAGGCGGAAGCAAATATGTTCTTCACATGGCAGCAGCAAGGAGAAGTGCAGAGCGAAGTGAGGGAAAAACCCCTTATAAAATCATCAGATCTTGTGAGAGCTCACTCACTGTCATGAGAACGGCATGGAGGTAACTGCTCCCATGATTCAATTACCTCCCACCTGTCCTTCCCAGGCCATGTGGGGATTATGGGAACTAAAATTCAAGATGAGATTTGGGTGGGGACACAGCCAAACTGTATCACTTGGTAACTCATATTCCTATGAGTTTCCTGTTCCATTCCATCGTCCTATATAGTCTCATGACTTTGATGTATATGCAACTATCTAAAGCATAATTCCCCCTTTGCTTTTCTTTTACAAATTGACTTAATTTTTTTTTCTTTCTTTCTGAGACAGAGTCTTGCTCTGTCACCCAGGCTGGAGTAAAGTGGTGTGATCTCTGCTCACTACAACCTCCGCTTTCCAGGTTCAAGTGATTCTCCAGGCTCAGCCTCCGGAGTAGCTGGGCCACCATACCCAACTAATTTGTTTTTGTTGTTGTTGTTTTGTTTTGTTTTTGTTGTTGTTGTTGTTGTTTAGTGGAGACAGGGTTCCACCACATTGGCCAGGCTGGTCTTGAACTTCTGACCTCCCAAAGTGCTGGGATTACAGGTGTGAGCTACTGTGCCTGGCCGCAAATTGACTTAATTATTTACAGGTCATTATTTTTCAATTATGAAGAGAGGTGAGTTAAAATATCCAGCTATTATGGTGAATGTGTATATTTTACCATTTATTTCTGCCATTGTTTTCCATATATTTTGAAGCTGTTTTATTAAAAACGTAGAAAGAATTGTGTCTTTTAATGACTGACCCATTTATCACTATCTCTGCTAACATGCCTTGCCTTGAAGTGTGCTTCTCTGATATTAATAGAGCCACAGCAGCTTTCTTGGGCTTATTCTTTGTATGAGATATCTTTTGCTATCCTTTTACTGTCAAACTTTTTGTGTTATTATATTTAAAGTATGTCTCTTATAAACAGCATATAATTGTAGGCTGGGCATGGTGCCTCATGCCTGTAATCCCAGCAGTTTGGGAGGCTGAGGCAGGAGGATCACTTGCCCTCAGGAGCTTGAGACCAGCCTGGGCAATATAGTGAAACCTCATCTCTATAATAACAACAAAAAACATATATAAACAGCATATAATTGGATCTTTAAAAAAATCCAGTCTGACAATTTTTGCTATTAGAGTGTTTAGTTCACTTGCATTTAACATAATTACCAACAAAGTTGGGTTTATGTCTACCATCTTGCTATTAGTTTTATATTTATCCCAGGAATTAAGCTCTTATGTTCTTTGTTCCTCCTTTATCTTTCTTTTGCATTAATCAACTATTTCAAAATTATTCTATTTCTTCCATTAGCTTTTTTTTTTTTTTTTTTTTTTTTGAGACAGAGTTTCACTCTTGTTGCCCAGGCTGGAGTGCAATAGTAGGATTTCAGCTCGCTGCAACCACCACCTCCTGGGTTCAAGCAATTCTCCTGTCTCAGCCTCCCAAGTAGTTGAGATTACAGGCACCTGCCACCACACCTGGATACTTTTGTATTGTTAGTAGAGATGGGGTTTCACCATGTTGGTCAGGCTGGCCTCAAACTCCTGACCTCAGGTGATCCACCCACCTCGGCCTCCCAACGTGTTGGGGTCACAAGTGTGAGCCACAGCGTCTGGCCTATTAGCTTTTAAACTATATCTTTTTTGTATTATTTTTAGTGTTTTAGAGGTTATAATATTCTTCCTTAATTTATTACTATATTCCTTGAATTCTTGCAATACACTTTAAGTTGCAAGGTTCCTAGATTGTTCATGAAATGGTATATTACTTGATACAGTATTCCTTTTATAATGGATGTACCACTTCATGAATAATATATAAAGCATACAGTAGTATACTTCCATTATTAATCCCCCTTCCACCCCTTGTCCTACTCTAGCCATACATTTTACTTCTACATATTTTATAAACCCCACATACATTGTTATTTGTATTAGTCAACAGTCTTATATGAATTTTAAAATAGTATTTTATATTCTCACACATCCACCTTTTCTGGTGCTTTTCTTTTCTTTCTTTTTTTTTTTTTTTTTTTTTTTTGAGACAAGAGTTTTGCTCTGTTGCCCAGGCTGGAGTGCAGTGGCGCAATCTTGGCTCACTGCAACCTCTACCTCCCAGGTTCCAGCAATTCTCCTGCCTTAGCCTCCCAAGTAGCTGGGAGGATAGGTAACTGCCACCATGCCCAGCTAATTTTTCTTTTTCCTTTTTTGGTATTTTTAGTAGAGACGGGGGTTTCACCGTGTTAGCCAGGATGGTCTCAATCTCCTGACCTCATGATCAGCCCACCTTGGCCTCCCAAAGTGCTAGGATTACAGGCGTGAGTCACCGGGCCCAGCCCTTTCTGGTGCTTTTCATTTTTTCCCACAGATGCACGTTTCCATCTAGGATCATTTTCCCTCAGCCTGAAGAACTTCCTTTAGTATTTCTAGCAGTGTAGGTCTGCAGGCCATGAATTAGCTCAGATTTCATTAGTCTGAAATGTCTCTATTTGCCTTAATTTCTGAAGGATATTTTCTCTAGGTATAGAATGCTAACTTTTAGACCAGGCGCCGTGGCTCACGCCTGTAATCTCAGCATTTTGGGAGGCTGAGGTGGGCGGATCACTAGGTCAGGAGATCGAGACCATCCTGGCTAAGACAGTGAAACCCTGTCTCTGCTAAAAATACAAAAAAAAAAAAAATTAGCCAGGCATGGTGGCGGGTGCCTGTAGTCCCAGCTACTTGGGAGGCTGAGGCAGGAGAATTGCTTGAACCCAGGAGGCGGAGGTTGCAGTGAGCTGAGATCATGCCACGGCACTCCAGCCTGGGCAACAGACAGAAACTCCGTCTGAAAAAAAAAAAAAAAAGAATGCTAAGTTTTATTCTTTTGGCACATTAAAAATGTCTATTATCTCATTTTTCTGCTGAGAAGTTGGCTGTCATTCTTATTGTACTTCTGAAGGCATTGTATACCTATTTCATTTGGCTGCTTTTAAGATTTTTCTGTTTATTTTTGATATGCAATTTGATTATGATATCCCTAGGCATGGTTTCCTTTGTATTGATCCTACTTGGGGCTTGCTAGCTCTAACTATCAGTTGATGCTTTTCATTAATTTGAGAAAATTCTTTTCCATTATCTCTTCAAATATTTGTACTCCAGTATCTCTTTTCTTTCCTTACAGGACCCAATAGCACATATATTAGACCACCTCATTTTAGCCAACATCTCTCTCTCTCTTTTTCCTTTCTTGCTCTCTCTTCATGCTTCCATTTGGAAATTTTCTGTTTATGTTAGACAAAAACCATAGGATTATCTCAACAGGTGCAGAAAAGGCTTTCAATATAACTCAACATACCTTCATGTTAAAAACTCTCAGTAAACTGGATATTAAAGGAATATACCTCAAAATAATAAGAGCCCTCTATGACAAACCCACAGCCAACATCATGCTGAATAGGCAAAAGCTGGAAGCATTCCTCTTGAAAACCAGCACAAGACAAGGATGCTCTCCCTCACCACTCCTATTCAAGATAGTATTGGAAGTCCTGGCCAAAGCAATCAGGCAAGAGAAAGAAATGAAGGGCATCCAAATAGGAAGAGAGGAAGTCAAACTATCCCTGTCTGCAGAGGACATGATTCTATATCTAGAAAACCACATAGTCTTGGCCCAAAAGCTCCTTCAGCTGATAAGCAACTTCAGCCAAGTTTTAGGATGCAAAATCAATGTACAAAAATCACTAGCATACCTATGCACCACCAACAGCCAAGCCGAGAGCCAAAACAGGAATGCAATCCCATTCACAATTGCTGCAAAAAGAATACAATACCTAGGAATACAGCTAATCAGAGAAGTGAAAGATCTCTACAAGGAGAACTAAAAAATACTGCTCAAAGTAATCAGAGAAGACAAAAACAAATGGAAAAGCATCCCATGCTCAAAGATCAGAGGAATCAATAGCATTAAAATGGCCATATTGTCCAAAGCAATTTACAGATTCAATAATATTCTGATCAAACTACCAATGACATTCTTGACAGAACTAGAAAATACTATTTTAAAATTCACATGGAACCAAAACAGAGCCCAAATAGCCAAGGCAATACGAAGCAAAAAAACAAAGTTGGAGGGATCACATTACCCAACTTCAAACTATATCACAGGGCTACAGTAACCAAAACAGCATGGTACTGGTACAAAAACAAACGCATAGTCCAATGGAACAGAATAGAGAACCCAGAAATAAGGCCACACACTTATGACCATCTGGTCTTTGACAAAGCTAACAAAAGCAAGCAATGGAGAAAAGACTCCCTATTCAATAAATGGTGTTGGGATAACTGGCTAGCCATATGTAGAAGGTTGAAGCTGGAACCCTTCCTTATACCATACACAAAAATCAACTCAAGGTGGATTGAAGACTTAAATGTAAAATCCAAAACTATGAAAGTCCTGGAAGACAACCTAGGCATTACCATCCTTGACATAGGAACAGGCAAAGATTTCATGACAAAGACACCAAAAGCAACTGCAACAAAAGCAGAAATTGACAAACAAGATCTAATTAAATTTAGCTTCTGCACAGCAAAAGAAGCTATCAGCAGAGTAAACAGACAACCTACAGAATGGGAGAAAATATTTGCAAACTATGCATCTGACAAAGGTCTAATATCCAGCGTCTATATGGAACTTAAACAAATTTACAAGAAAAAAACAACCCTATTAAAAAGCGAGCAAAGGATATGATCAGACCCTTTTCAAAAGAAGACATACATGCAGCCAACAAACATATGAAAAAAGCCTCAATATCCCTGATCATTAGAGAAATGCAAATCAAAAACCATAATGAGATACAATTTCATTGTGACACCAGTCAGAATGGCTTCATGACATTCTGGCTATTATTAAAAAGTCAAAAAAATAACAGATGTTGGCAAGGTTGTGGAGAAAAGGGAACACTTACACACTGTTGGTGAGAGTGCAAATTAGTTCAACTATTGTAGAAAGTAGTATGGAGATTTCTCAAAGAGCTAAAAGTAGAACTAGATTCAACCCAGTAATCCTATTACTGGGTATATACTCAGAGGAATAGAAATCAATCTACCATAAAGACACACACACACAAATGTTCACTGCAACACTAGTCACAATACCAAAGACATGGAATCAACCTAAATGCCCATTAATGCCAGATCAGATAAAGAGAAGGTGGTATATGAACTCCATAGAATACTATGCAGCCATAAAAAAAGAATGAGATCATGTCTTTTGTGGGAACATGGATGGAGCTGGAGGCTATTTTCCTTAGCAAACTAGCACAGGAACAGAAAACCAAATACCACATGTCCTCACTTATAAGTGGGAGCTAAATGATACGAACTCATGAACACAAAGAAGGGAACAACAGACACTGGGGTCTACTTGACAGTGGAGGGCGGGAGGAGGGAAAGGAGCAGAAAAAATGACTATTGGGTACTAGGCTTAATACCTGGGTGATGAAATAATCCATACAACAAACCCCCCATGACACAAGTGTACCTATATAATGAACCTTTGCATGTAACTCCAAACCTAAAATAAAAGTTAAAAAAATGTAAGTAATTTCTAATGACATGCCTTTGAGGTCATTAATCCTTTCCTCTATGACCTCTAGTCAGCTGTTAAGGCATCTGTCTGATGAATTCTTGATTTCAGATATTTTATCTTTTATATTTAGAATGTACATTTAATTCTTTAGATATTCTATTTTTGTGATAAAGTTATCTTTTTCCATTTTTCTTTTTGTCTAATTTTATTAACATTAATGTTATTATATTCTCTTCCAACATCTCCTTCTCACTATATAATTTATTTGTTCCATGTGTGCTCCAGTAGCATTTTATATTTCTTTGGTTAATAGCAAAGTGAGCGTTCTATAAAAAATTTTTAAATAATTTTCTTGTTCTGGGGCTGTGCTCCCTTCCTAATATGCATGGCTGGCTTATGAAGAGAGGCTGGCACAAATTAGTTTTTATCTACTTTATTGAGGCATTATTTACCAAAATATTTTTGTGTAAACATTTCCCTCAGACTTCTACTTCACTTCTCTCATGGAGATGCAGTCTTACAGCTATTGGTATATAACTGTCTCTTCTAAACCTGCACTGTCCAATACAGTGTCATTCGCCAGATGTGGCTACTGAGACCTGTGGCTAGTCTGAACTGAATTAAAATGTAAGTGTAAAATATGTGCTGGATTTTGAAGACAGTATGAACAAAATAAACTATCTTAATAATTTTATGTTGATTACATGTTGAAGTGATAATATTTTGGATATATTGGTTTAAACAAAATATATTATTACCATGAATTCCACCTGTGTCTTTTTTTTATGATGCTATTACAAAATTTAAAATTACACATGGGACAGTGCTGTTCTAGACTGTAGCCTACGGAAAGGAGAACAAACTATAAAGAAAGATGAACATGGATGTAAAGCCTACTTTCTTCATTTATTAGTTCTGTGGACTTGGCAAGTTACTTAAAATATCAACTTCATAAGGAAAATGAGGGGACTACATTAAAATAATGTATGTGGTATACTTGACACCTAGTAAGTAACTATCTAATGCTTATTTCATTATCTTTCCCTGAGGACAAGGAAGTGGCTCACACATCACAGTGTCCAGAATATGTGATTACATGTATTTTTTTTTTTTTCTGAGACAGAGTCTTACTCAGTCCCCCAGGCTGGAGTGCAGTGGCATAATCTTGGTTCACTGCAACGTCCAGTTCAAGCGATTCTTGTGCCTCAGCCTCCCAAGTAGCTGGGATTACAGGCATGAGCCACCAAGCCCAGCTAATTTTTGTAGTTTTTAGTAGAGATAGGGTTTCACCATGTTGGCCAGGCTAGTCTTGAACTCCTGACCTCCGGTGATCTGCCTGTCTCAGACTCCCAAAGTGCCAGGATTACAGGCGTGAACCACTGTGCCCAGCCACATATGTTTTAAATGAATGATGTTTATACTGAAATTAGCAGTTATTAGAATATTTTAGAAATTCATCATACATAATTATATGACCCCAAGACCAAGCATTACAATGTAACATTTTAAGAAAATGGACAATTATTTTATATTTTTATTCATTCACTTTTTCTATGCTTTAATCTTTTGCATAGGTAAACACATTTAGTTAGAGTTATAAGACAACATAGAAACAGACAAGAAATACATAGACATTCTGATTCTTCTCCAAATAACTATTTTGAGGAAACTCTTGACTATATGTTACCTTTAGAAATACCTTAACCTCTTCTTCTCATACCTAAAACAATTTGTGTAACCTTCAACTTTCAATAAAATCATTTTATAGTATAATTTATCTTGAACATCTTATACTCCTTAAAGCATTACTTCAAAAACAAAATTCTTCAAATAATTCTATAAATAAGTAGCAAATGTTATTGCACCTTAGCTTTATAATTTAAAATTTTTTCCATTACTTCAAACATTAGTTTCTAAAGTAAATTAATACAGTCTGGGCATATAACTACTCTTTCTCATAGAATGGTATTAGTCATCACGATATTTTAATCTTATGTAAGGACATTTCTGATACTGGGAACTTAATTATAATACTTTCTCCAAATTCAGGGGAAAGCGAGGTGATTAAAACACAGTTAGCTCTTAATTACTTGAGTTAATTAAGAGGCCATTCTGGCAGGTAACTCCAGTAGGAACCTAACTTGTCGTCTTAAAGATCCTGAGATCTTTAAGAGGTCAGTTCCGCAGGCAGCCCTTTCTCAAGGATCTTAACTATATACTCTCCTTTCAGACCTTCTCACTGCTCAGGCTGTGCTGAACTGAAGGTGCCAACCTCGGGACAGGGGCCACAGTCCACGAAGTCCCTGTAGCAACAGTATGGTAGCTGAAGGATGGGATGTTTGATCAAGGAGAAAAAAAGGTGATTTCAGATGGGATTTCTGACTCAGGATCAAGGTAATAAGAGCTTTACTCTATGAGATGTAACAATGACAAAAGAATATTAAAATCTAAGGCTGCACAAGGCATTGTAAACAGCAGTGATCTTTCTCTTAGAACTGTTAGAATTCGGTTGCACAAAAGAACATATATGATCTAGGACTGGAATAAAAATACTTGAGAAGTTATCTTTCTCTAGGCAACAAAGTAGTGTTATTTCTGCTTAGCAAAAGTTCACCTATGCCTAGATTCATTTCTAGCTTTTTTTTTTGAAAAGTAGATTTTAACAAAATGGTCAACAAAATAATTATGGGTTTTAATGTTGGTTATGTCAATTTATTACTAATTTTGGTCTTCCCATTAGTGTCCTGTATAAAAATGATGAGTTTCTCAGTAGTAGGTACAACAGCTTTTAAAGAGAACGTAAGCAGAATAATTCAGACAGAAACCATAAATAACCAGAAGGCAAAGTGAAGCAAAATTGTCTCATGTGATGTTTATCCCAATTTATATCGATATTCTTCTATCAATTTTTAGACTGTTAAAGTAAAATCTTAATCTAAGTATCTTATGAATCATTATAAAAGATTCCAACCTTTAAAAATTATGAAAGGTTTAAAGACCTCATTAATAGAGTTAGAAATGTTTGCTATTATCCTACTGGTCAACTTTGGTCTGTATTTTCTGGACCTCTTCAGGCCAAGAATAACAATCAGGTAGAATCTGGTCATAATCAGTACTATACATCTGGGAGCGGACAAATGCTTCTTTGTTTTGTGGTTCAGGATAAACTGTGGCTGTCTTTTCTTGGTATGCATCTTTCACAATCTAGATATAAGAAAAGAATATTAATTATTTTTATAAATAGAGGTAATCGTGAGCCCACGTGAGTGGAAGTTTTTATCCATTTCAAAAACACTGTGTGTCTTATGTTTGCAAAAACATTAAGTGTATTATAATAAAAGCACATATAAGCAATGAAGATATAAGATGAAAATGCAATTATAAATCATACAGTGAGAGAGAAAAATGACACCAGCAACTAAGGAAAGTGTGAACAGGTGAGACTGATTCAAGTACTATCACATCTGGATTTCTCAGAGAAGCCAGTGTTCAAAGTCTTGACATGACCTGACTGACAATTAACTTGAAATAAATACCTAAATAGTCCTGCTAAACTTGAACCTTGAATTTTCAAGAATCCCTATTCTCACCACAGCCTCCTACAAAATCTCTTCCTGTACCCCAGGGTCTCCTGATCTTGCTCAGCTAATCATCTGGACACCACAGTCAGGATCAGCACTCTTTGCCAGTGTCACAGAATCTCTTGTCATCACGTCCTGTGTTTCATGCATAATTCTAGGCCCTCGTCTGGGGACCCCTCAGAGCTGGCTTTCTCCTTTTGTGGCTATGCATCCTAGAACCATGCAGTAAACTTTCTGTGGTGCTATATTTTTTTCTAGTCTGCACATTATACTTTTTTATCTCTTTTCTTAAAACTTCCTCTTGTGGCTCCTAAAAAGCAATTCCAAACCTTCCCCCATCCTCAAGTTTCCATTTGACTCTCATCACTCACTGGAGAATCACATCATCATATCACATCATGGGAGAAAATTTCAACTACTCAGAGAAAATGACCTTAATTTCCCTTTTGACCAACTCAGACTATCTCCTCAGTGTCTTCATACATCTTCTCTTTCCCTACTTTCTTTAAATGGATTCTCCTCATCAAAATTAATCACTTCATATATACTATTTAATTCACACCAGTTTTTTTTTTTTTTTTTTGAGATGGAGTCTTACTCTGTCACCCAGGTTGGAGTGCAGTGGCACAATCTCAGCTCACTGCAACCTCCGCCTCCCAGGTTCAAGCGATTCTCCGGCTGGGCGCAGTGGCTCATGCCTGTAATCCCAGCACTTTGGGAGGCCGAGGCAGGTGGATCACCTGAGGTCAGGAGTTCAAGACCAGCCTGACCAACATGGAGAAACCCCGTCTCTACTAAAAATACCAAATTAGCCAGGTGTGGTGGTGCATACCTGTAACCCTAGCTATTCGGGAGGCAGAGGCAGGAGAATCACTTGAACCTGGGAGGCAGAGGTTGCAGTGAGCCGAGATCACACCATTGTACTCTAGCCTGGGCAACAAGAGCAAAACTCCATCTCAAAAACAAAACAAAACAGAACAAAAAACAACAACAAAAAAAACAAGCGATTCTCCTTTCAGCCTCCCAAGGGTTAACAGGCTCCTGCCACCACACCCGGCTAATTTTTGTACTTTTTTAGAAGAGAAGGGGTTTCGCCATGTTGGCCAGGCTGGTCTCAAACTCCTGACCTGAGGTGATCCACCTGCCTTGGCCTCCCAAAGTGCTGGGATTACAGGTGTGAGCCACCGTGCCCAGCCGAATTCACATCAGTTCTTAAAACAATATTTATATGACTGACTTATTTTGATAAGTCTGATTTCAAAGAATATCAGAATGATTAAGTATCTCGTCTCAATGTAAAACTATGCATTTATGAACAATTAAGGTTATGAATACTGTGCTGTATTATGAAATGTCTATGAAAAAGCAGGAAACAATATGTATATTTCATAATTATAATAATGTTAGAAAATAAACAAATGAAAGACTCAAAACAAACACAGAAAAAAAAATACTTATATTAGAAAAATAGGATATTGGTTATTTTCCCTTTCTCTATTTGTTTTCCAAGGTGCCTATAATATGGTATTATTACTTTTTAAACAGATTTGTTGAGATATAATTCACACAAAATTCAAGCATTTTAAGTGTACAACTAAATTATTTTTGTAAATTTACTGAGCTGTGCAACAATATTACCACATTCAGTTTTAGAATATTTCCATCACCCCAAAAAGATCCCTCGTGCCTATTTAAGATGGCTATGTTAATTTTATAATAAAACACATTGTTTCATTACTGACATAGACTATGTGGAAATTCATCTCCTCTTTCTGCTCCCAGGTATACCATAGAAATAATCCCTTCTCCCAATGAAATCTTCACTCTCTCTGTCCTGTCAATGCCAAACTCTCTGACAGAGTGGCTTATATTTTATTGCTTTCTTAATTCTCTGCCTTCTACCTCTTGTACATCTTGAAATTTCTTTTGTAAAAGTCTCTGATAACTTGTTAAGTACCAAATAAAAGTCTGCTTCTGTTTTTCTCTCCAGGATTTGGCTGTGTTGATCACAATTTCTACTCCCATTCTGAAATTGTCTCTTTCCTAATTATTGACATGCTGCTCAGTTTGGAGTCTCTTCTTGAAATCCTGACCACTTCTCTTCTTAACTGGCATCTTTCTTCTGTCTTCTAGACAGAATACTAAACTATATTCTATTCTCATTTTTCTTTCCTTTCTATACTTGCTTTCTTGGCAACCTCACCCACTCCTAGACATTCACCAGTTACCACATGAAGAAGATGCCCAGGTCTTTTATCTAGCCTCTCTTTAAGTTTCAGTCATTTCTATCTACTTGATAAAATGGTACATTTGAATGTGCCATTGATACCTCAAACTTGCAGTCCACTTACAATTTCTGTGTATGCACTCTGTATTCTTCCATTATTCTAGGTGTGATATCTGAATCTTTTGGCACTCCCCTGCTGTCCCCTGCTTTTTTTCTCCTCTAATCATAAGCTAACTCCTTTTCATTTAAATCTCCAAAATGAACTTAAAATGATAATATGCTATTCAGTATATTAATAGTTTAAACTACTTAAAAACTAGCAGATACATATTTGTAGAATATATGAACATACTTTTTCATAAATAGATAACCAAGCAGATTATTATGTAAAGGTTTTTAGAGAATTACTTCTTTTTTTAAGAGACTACCTTCAGTCAACTAGATAAATAATGATATGTGACTCTTAAATGGTGTTGTTTAGATAACTTGCTAATAGCTTAAGCTAGTGATTTTCAATACGGAGCAATTTGGCCCCCAAGGGGATGCTTGACAATGTCTGGAAACAGCTTTGGTTGATACAACTGAGCAGATGCTACTGACATCTAGTGGGCAGAGGCCAGGAATGGTGCTGAAGATTGTACAATGCCTGGGACAGCCGCATGATGGTTATTGACCCAAAATGTCCACAACGCTGAAGTAGAGAAATCCCAATTTAAACATATAACTACTGTCATGGCTAAACTGTGTTCCTCCCACCCCAAATTCATTGTTGAAGCCCTAACCACTAGTACCTCAGAATATGAGTGTATTTAGAAATAGGCCTTTAAGGAGATAAGTTAAAATGAGACCGTTAGAGTGGTCTATAATCCAATTTGATGGGTGTCCTTATGAGAAGGAGAAATTTGGACACACAAGCATGTACACACACAGAGAAAAGGCCATATGGGGACACAGAAAGAGGGCAGCCATCTGCCAGCCAAGGAGAGAGGCCTCAGAGGAAACCAAACCTGCAAACATCTTTATCTTAGACTTCTAGCTCCCAGAATTATGGGAAAATAGTTTTCTGTTGTTTAAGCCACACAGTCTGTGGCTTAAATACTTAAAAACAGTTACTACATAACCGTGGTATGTAGTTATCCCAGCCCAAGAAAACTAATACAATTACGCTGCAAAAAAAGTCCACTTATCTTCCAGTTTAGTTACAGAAAATTTCTCTGCCTTTGGGTTCTTCTTGGCTAACTCCTTCAGTAGCTCATCTGCCACCCCAACAGCTTTCAAGTTCTTTGCCCTCTTTATTTTGCCTTCCGCCCAGTATTATCAGTTGTGATCTGTCATTTATGATGCCATACATCATAGTGGCATGGATATGGAAGGTGGTTCAAGGTCTAAATGTTACTATAACATATCTGTAATATTTTGGTAATTATCACTAATGTGATATAGAAAAGAATAACTTTAAAAAGGTGAAATGGGAGAAATCTGGCCGACAGGAAGCCCTAATGAATTATTTAAATTTTAGGAGAAAAAAAGAATGATAGAGAGGGAGATTAATTATTTGGCCCAATACTTCCATTCTTCTCTGAGAAGCAAATGTAGCTCCTAAGCTCTACAGTGTCAGTGTGCCTCATTTCTCTGACTTCTGACATAGTAAGTTGATACAGATATACATTTCAAGGAAGCAGATTTTTAATATTTAAAAATGCATGTTTAGCAAGAAAAGGAAGGAAAAATAATGAAGCTTGAACAAGAGTGGTTTTACCTTTTCTGCAATTTTCAGAGAAACATCTCTAATGGTATTCAAAGGAGGATAAAGCCGACCCTCTTCCAAGTGTTTATCTGACACTTGCTGAGCTATAACCTTATAAAAAAAGAAAGAAAAAAAGTGTTTATACTTCACACGATACAATGTGGTGGGTATGCAAATAACTAAGTGAACGGTTACATATAATGGTCTGTACAAAAACCAGTGACATTAATATGATTACCTAATTTCGTCCCCACTTCTATCAACAAAGAAACTAAGCCCAGAGTGGTGTGGTGGTGGTTGAGATCACACAATTGGTGAAAAAGATGGGAATAGAATCTAGGTTTCCTTTTAGTCCACTTCCTTTTCTATTGTACCATGAAATACTAGATACTTTCCAATTGATACATTAGGGGAAAAAGGGAAAAGAAAAGAAAGAAAGAGGAAGATGATAGAGTAATGAAAATGGATCCTGAAAGCAGAGGAGGACAGCTACCCAAGGCTAAGCATGCCATTACTCCCAGCTCTGAGTCATATTCTTGTGCAGGAGGTAGAGCAAAAGGCTGAGAAAGCTAGTTCAGAGTCTCACTACAAGTAGGATTTTAATTTTACACAGACTCTGGATTATCTAAATCACCTAATTAGCCTCAACATTTGCTGTCCCCAAACCATTCCCTAGTTCCAAATCAAACAGTGTTAAATTTTGTATTTAACCCTAAGGCAGAGAGGGAGATTCAGTAACCCTGATGTTCTCTCCAGCTCTAAGACTTTGATTAAATTTCTAGATGGGGGAAAATCTAAATCAGCTTATACCTAGGCCTTTGTTCCATGACAATGTGGATGCAGAGAGGGAGTAGGAAACCTTCCTCTTTTGTAACATTTTAAATAATCAAATACTTATTTTTCAGCATATCTTAATATCTTTTAGATTTTTAAATCATGAAATTATTTCCAAAATATTATTCTTCGCCATCAGCAAATATATATGACACTGAACAAGCATTAACACTACAGAGAAGCTAAAGAAAAGTGTTATTGTCCTTGAGAGATGTATAATTTAGTGAGGTAACAGAGCATGGGAAGAAAAAGAGAACGCTGAAAGAGAAGAAGGCTTAGGCTAATGGTGAAATATGGGTGCTAAGAAATCCAGAGGAAGAGCAGTTCTGGAAGGCCTCATAGCGCACAGTGGTTTGAAAGGCAAACCTACAGGAAAGCCTGGAGTTAGACAAACAGAAAGTAGGTAGGCATTCCAGACAAAAAACAGAGTCAGACCAAAGGCAGAGTTGTGTGTGAGCTGGACTCAGCACACCCAAGTGTCCTGACCTGGGGGAGCAGAGGGTCTAGGTACAGAAATAAGGACTGGAGCATTATCAATGTTAAAAAAGGAATTTGGAGTTAAATCCCGTCGGTGACTAAGGACTTCTGACCAGGGACATTTAGGCAGAGGTAAGATGGGGGAAGGGAGAAGGAGGTAAAGTTACTAGTATAACTATTTGTTTGATTAGTATTGCTCCACATATTATACAAAATATTATAACATATAATTGTAGGGTGTTGACCATAATTTTATAATAAACTCATCATTTAACTCATTAATTTCTTGCCTTTGTAACTAGGATGTTTGCCCTAGAATTGGTCATCAGGGTCCCAAACTTTAGGACAAAGAGACATTAACTATTCCACACTATCAGGAAGTCACCAAACAAGTGGGGCTTGCCATCTACCTCAGAAGTAGAATCAGCCCTGCCAACCCCACAAACCATAGCCACCCACTTCCAGAAGGCTGAGCTAGTGAGAGGCAGGGAAATTTGCTGGAACCATGGTTTGGCCTACTGGGTAATGTAGTGGCTTTTTCCTCCCCTCTTTTTGGTGCATGCTACTCCTTCTTAAAGGCTTATGGTGTCCTCAAGGAAAGACTGGGGGGCATTCTTTTCCCCTACTCAGTGTGAGCAGTTATAGGTATGTGTACTTAAGCAGAGAAGAGAATGGGAAAGGGAGAGCCAGACAGACAGGGTGGCTGTAAGCTGTATGCATTCCCATCAGTGGATCTGGTATGGGTACACGAGTTTCCAAGGTCAAGTGGCCACAGCAGAGGAGGCCCCCGCATCCCTGGGGACCTGAAGAAGTGTAAGGAAGCTAAGCTGAAGCCAGACATCCTACATCAGAGGGCCAGATTTGGACCCTGCCAGAGAGGATTAATGGAGTTAATAATAGAGTTAATAAAAGAGATGTTTGCCCTTTTCCATGCCCTTCCTTCTTTTCTCCAACATATTTGAAGAAGTAGGCCTTAGCAAAAAGAGGGAAGAGGTTTCTCAGAGTCAAGCCAAACATTTCCCCCCAAATTCCTCAAAGTGCTAGCGTCAGAGAAAGAGTAAAAGAACAGATGGGTTTTCTCTACCTGCTACTGCAGGCCTCTCCTACTGCAAGGAGAGGACATGACATTTGAATTGGATATAACATTTTGAACTGCACAGATGTTTAATTATTATTCACTGATGTATTCTCAGCACTCAGAATAATGCCTAGCATATGTTAGGGATTTAATTAAAAGAATATTAAAAGAATGAGTGAACTGAAAGTTATGGGCTCTTACCGAAATGTCACTAAGAGAAACAAGAGGGAGAGCTGGTGGAGAATGATTTAAAACAATGACTGGGGCAAAATAAAACCATTTTATGTTAATTGCTCCACTGAATTGAAACTTCTTGTTGTTCTGCAAAGGAGGTGTGGCAGATTTAAATAATAATTTCTTGGATGTTAAAGCAAAAACTTTTCTGGGTGTCAGGTATTGTTATTTAATTGGATAGAACAAAATGAATAGCACAATGTTAAAAAGATGTCAGAGCATGGTGGTTGAAGGCTCAAGCTCTGGTGTGAGGTAGACCTATGTTTGAATTCTAATTCCATCAATTACTATCTGTTTTGTATTTGGGCAAATTAATTAACCTTTTTAGGCCTCAGTTTTCTCATCAGTAATATAGGACTAATAATAGTTCCTAATTCATAAGGATTAAATGAAATACATGCCAGCAAACAATTTACCACAGTGTCTGTCAGAAAAGTATTCAATTAAACTTAGCTATTTTGTTTTATGTATGTATGTATGTATGTATGTGAAACAGGGTCTCACTCAGATTGCCTACGCTGGAATGTAGGCAATCTCCCTTGGCTTGGGTGATTCTGCCGCCTCAGACTCCTGAGTAGCTGAGACTACAGGTGTGTGCCATCATGCCCAACTAATTTTTTTTTTTTGTATTTTTAGCAGAGATAGGGTTTCGCCATGTTGGCCAGGCTGGTCTCAAACTCCTGAGCTCAAGCGATCCACCTACCTCAGCTTTCCAAAGTGTTGGGATTACAGACATGAGCCACTGCACCTGACCAGCTATTTTGTTTTAAAAAAGAACCACTAGGCAGCCCACATGGCCAAATGGAAGCAAAATAGCTTTTGGTGTCAGATCTGGCTCTATAGTGTATAGATTGTTAGCTATTTAATTTGGGGGCAATTTCTACAACGAATCAACTTCAAGTTTTTTCAACTATTTATACGACATAATACGTGTATTCCACCTATAAACACCAGGACTCTGCTGGCATCCAATTTCATTGTTTCTTCTCTAGAATGCCACACAAATGTCATTTTAAAGAGATTGGAGACAGTCACAGGATAGCTGAGTAAAGAAGAGTCATTCTGAATCCTTACTCTCCATGTGTGACTGTCCATGATGATTACCTAAAGGGTCCTCTGAGCAGATAACAGAAAGGAGTGGAGCAAGGCAGATGAGAAGACACCAGCCTGTGATTCAGGAGAAGTGGTGTGAAGATAGGAGGCTGATATTTGTCTCCCAGGTGTGAACAGGATGTGAGGAATCTGTTCCCAGGATACACTACAGACCACACAGGGCCAGGAGGGCTGATCACCAGAGGTCCAGAAGACTGTCTACAGTGCCAGGAAAGCCAAAAATCTCTTCATGATATAAAAATGTCCAGAAATATTCTTAATATTCTTTGAGATTGGTGCTAACCCATGACATTTCTAGTTCCATAAGAGCTTCAACTAGTATTTTGACAATAATCCTAACAGTTATTAAATTTGTGGTTGCAAAACAAAATATTCAGAAATATCTCCTATATGTTACTTTTGTTAACTACAAAATATAATCTAGACAAGAAGTACTTTTCTTCTTTTTGGGGTCGTCTGGTAGTGAATGTCTGTGGTATTGTATTTATTCCTCTTGCTAAGATACATGACTGGTTCTATTTAATCCTATTCAAAAAGTATTTACTAATTTTCTGCTTTGTGCCTAGCATTGTGCTAGATACTACTGAAGTTTTAAAAGAAGTTTATGGAAGACTCTCTGTCTTTAAAAAAGATAATCTACAGGCCGGGTGCGGTGGCTCATGCCTGTAATCCCAGCACTTTGGGAGGCCAAGTCGGGCTGATCACAAGGTCAAGAGATCGAGACCAGTCTGGCCAACATGGTGAAATCCCGTCTCTACTAAAAACACAAAAATTAGCTGGGTGTATTGGCATGTGACTGTAATCCCAGATACTTGGGAGGCTGAGGCAGGAGTATTGCTTGAACCAGGGAGTTGGAGGTTGCAGTGGGCCAAGATCACACCACTGCACTCCAGCTTGGCAACAGAGCGAGACTCCGTCTCAAAAAAAAAAAAAAAAAAAAAAAAAAGGATAATCTACAATTTAGTTATAAAGGCAACACCTAATCTTTTACAATAGGAAGCTCTCAGGAGTGTATCATAACCAGAAATAAAATTAAATGTCAAAGTGTGTAATAAAGACAGCCATGGCTATGGAGAAAGATCAAGATGAGCTAGACTTGTCACAAAAAGATTCCAGGATGTGGTGGTATTTAAGCAGTACCCTAAAGGAGAAGCTTAGATCATTGGAGAATAATTCTCAGGTCTTTCCAGACAGGATAAGAGATAAGCAGTTACACAGGCGTACATATGCATGGTGTGTTTGAAGGCTATGGGATGAGGGAGAATGAAAAGAATGTCAAGCTTCTAAGCTTTGCTGCCTGCTTGGAAAGGGGGTATCACTAATAAAAATGTGAATGCTGAGAGTGAGGAAAGGTAAGTAAGGCTTTCATAATGTTGTGTTTAAGGACACAGTAGGGCATGTCTGTGGAATTACCCAACAGGCAACTGGAGATATGGAAAAAGATGAGAATAGAGATACACAGATTTGGCCACTACTAGAATGAAGATAATAGAAATGAATGAATGAATGAGATATTTGAAAGCATAAGAAAAAGAGAAGAAAAAACTGGTAACAAAAAAGGAATGCTAGAAAAAAAACTCTTACTTAAAAGGGAGATGAAAAGGAGACAAGGAAAATAATGAGTGGGGACATAATTGAGATGATATAAAAACAGGAATATTGTGTTGAAGCCTAAGAGAAAACCAGCAGAAAGGCCAAGAGATGCAGCCAGAGAGATCACTAGCTATGATAGGAATTAGTGATGTGGTATGTTGACAACATCACATTTTTTGTTCCTTCAAAGTGTTTTTCGGTAGTGATTGTTACTTTTCTTGGAGAGTAAACTGAAAATATTTTTCATGGAATTTGTCACTAGAGGGTGCTAGAGTTATTTAAGAAAGAAAACACTGACTATTGCAGGTAACCAAAACTCTGATGTGCCTATTCTAAAAGACAATGATTACATTTTCCTTAATGCAAAAGCAACTTTTACATGCTGTCTTAGTAATTAGACATCCATTTATGTTTAACAAGATTTTCTGAGTTAAAGAAAACCTGCGACATCAGCTGGCATGCTTTTTAATGCAGTGAAGAAAATGACAGGAGAACATTATTGCTTCCAAGCATCTGTTCTCATAGAATGATGCCAGGTGCTAGCCACCAAGATTATGCTCCTTTAGATCACATCAGTAACATAAAAATCTTTGTCTACATTCTTGGGGTTCCTCTTCACAATGGAAAAAATATTTGCAGGATAAAAATATTTGAATATCAATCAAGTTCTTTGGATCAGTTCAGCTGCAAAGGTTTAATCGTAAGAGAAGAAATTCACTTAAGTTTCTCATCCACAAGTGGTAACCTGTTCAAATCTGAAACATGATATCAACCTGATGAACATCAACCTGATGATTATCAAAAGCTCATGATTTTACAAATATATGCCCAATCACCGTATCATCCTGCTGAGGCTTGGGAAGGGGAGGGAAACTGATAGGAACATGCAGCTCATGATATCTCTTGTGCCAGGAATTATCAAAGTCCTTTGCCTCTGACCTAAGAGTTTCAGGTCTTCTGTCAATATCTATGAAATTGTGGCTAACTTGTTAGCTTGCAAGTAGAGTACAATCTCAGATCTTTCACAGTTTCATGACAGTACAAGATTCCCCAGTGGGTCTGCTTTGTGATGTTCTGAGAATCTTTCCTCAAGGCCCAGACAGAGCTCACTTCTCCTATTCTTTTAATGATTTTATAAACAACTAATTTCCGATTTTGATTTAATTTGTGCTTAAATACTAGGGTGGTTTCTGTTTCCTGTACTGAACCCTGAATAATAAACATGTGCACTATACCATATCAGATTTTCACTTTAAACCTTCAAAATGCCATTCATTATTAAGCACTGTTCTCAACAGGGAAATATTTACCACTTAATCATCATTTGGAAACAATTCTGTTTTTGCTTTTTTTTAGGTAACAGTCTAGCTCTGTAGCCCAGGATGCAATGCAGTAGCACGATCTCAGCTCACTGCAACCTCTGCCTCCTGGGTTCAAGCAATTCTCCTGCCTCAGCCTCTTGAGTTGGGGTGGGGGGGATCACAGGCAAGCACCACCATGCCCAGCTAATGTTTGTATTTTTAGTAGAGATGAAGTTTCACCATGTTGGCCAAGCTGGCCTCGAACTCCTGGGCTCAAGTGATCCGCCTGCCTCAGCCTCCCAAAGTGCTGGGATTAGGGGCATGAGCCACCACACCCAGCCCTGGAAACAATATTTTTAATTGTCTCATCACTGTCACAGAACTTGATCTGATGTGTGAAGACACAAAAATGTTCCTCTTAAGAAATAAAAAACACAATTTTTCTAATGACTACTGAAGAAGAACCTTTTGTTTGTGAGTCGGTATGAACATGCTACCCACCCCTTATACTCCACTGGGAAAGATTTTCTCTTCTTCAGACTTTACTTCTTTCAGAGAGTAAGCTGAGATGCTAGATAAATAAAACAGACAACCTAGGCTGAGCACACTTGGTATTTTAAACCCTTGGTAAACTTAGAGGATTTTATAATACCTCAGCAGTAGTGAGGAAAATCTTATCTGTGATCTGCCTCAATCCACACGCCACAACACCAAGAGCAACTCCAGGGAACACATAGGAATTATTGCCTTGGCCAGGATATAAGGTCTGTCCATTTGGAAGAGTGACTGGATCAAAAGGACTGCCACTGGCAAAAATTGCACGTCCCTACAACAAAGACACATACAACTCACTTTAAAAAGAAGCAGAATATTTTAAAACAAATGTATCATAACAGAACTACCCCACAGCCTAAACTGTAAGTACTTAGAAAGAAGTCTAGTTTTTTATTAACTTGCTAATAAGTCTGGACAAGCTTTTGTGATGTTGTGCAATCAGTTCTGGAATGGGTGATTATTACTATTCTCTGTCTTACTCTTTACTTCCAGGAGGAGCATGCAAAGTACAGGATGCCCTAAGACCATCACTCTATTCTCTGCAGTGGTTTAACCCACAGGGTCATCAACCATTTCTATATAGGCTTCCAATTATAGGCATCTGAAGATAAAAAATGATGGGCTAATATTTAAGTATTGAAAATAATGATATTTTAGGTTGGGGTTTAGGAATCAACACATTTCCAAAATAAAAACTGGGAAAATCATATATATTTCTATATTGTAAAGACTTATGTGGGCTGGGCACAGTGGCTCATGCCTGTAATCCCAGCACATTGGGAGACCGAGGGGGGCAGATCACTTGAAGTCAGGAGTTTGAGATCAGCCTGGCCAACATGGTGAAACCCCATTTCTACTAAAAATATAAAAAGTGACTGGGGAGTGGTGGTGGGTGCCTGTAAGCCCAGCTACTCGAGAGGCTGAGGCAGGAGAATCGCTTGAACTCAGGAGGCAGAAGTTGCAGTGAGCCTAGATCACACCACTGCACTCCAGCCTGGGCAACAAAGCAAGATTCCAGCTCAAAAAAAATAAAATAAAGTAAAATAAAATGAAATAAAATAAAATAAAGAGTTATGTGGAGAATCACATAGGAAACAAACTCATTGGCAGGAGTAGAATTGGCAAGGAAGAAGAAGATTAAGTTATCAATATTTTTCAACAATTGTCTTCATTTTGCCTAGTATTAATATTTTGTCATAATTATTTCGAGGAATCTCATGTACTGCTTGCTTTAAAAAGGCATGAACTTGGCTGGGCGTGGTGGCTCACGCCTGTAATCCCAGCATTTTGGGAGGTCGAGGAGGGTGGATCACTTGAGGTCAGGAGTTGGAGACCAGCCTGGCCAACATGGTGAAAGACCATCTCTACTAAAAATACAAAAATTAGCTGGGTGTGGTGGTGGGCACCTGTAATCCCAGCTACTCAGGAAGCTGAGGCAGGAGAACTGCTTGAACCTGGGAGGCGGAGGTTGCAGTGAGCCGAGATCGTGCCATTGCACTCCAGCCTGGGTGACAGAGTGAGACTCCATCTCAAAAAAAAAAAAAAAAAAAAAAAAAAAAGGCATTAACTAGGGCCTGTTAGGTGCTGCATTTCATATTGCTAATCAAAAGAACATTTATCTGTGATGGTGAGAGTGGACATCTAGTTGAGAGTATTTAGGCTTCAAAGTAGGAATCAGAAACCCTCAACAAATAAAGCATCACAGTCTAAGAAATCTATTTGAAAAGTCTAAAGCATCAAATCCCCAAGGCATAGTTTAAATGATGACAGAATGGGTTTTAACTTTCATATCTCTTGGATCTAGAGTCTAAATAATATTAATACTAACCTATTTTTAGCAAATGTCATAATATACCTTTTAGTTGTTCTTAAAGTTGTATAACAGAAATTCAACCTTCTTTGAGAGATAAAAAGATGAAAATAGATGAGGCAGAAAAACAAATTCTCATCTAGCTGTTTATAAGACACTGTTACGTTTTGCACAGAATTCGGTTTTGTTTTCAGACAAGTCTGACACCTTAAGCTCTTTAGCAGATAAAACATTTTGTTATAAACAACTTTCTAATGTAACTAAATTATTACTTCATATATAAAGGTTTTGGAAAATTATATTTGAGAAAGAGGCCTGTAACATTATATATATGTATCTCCCCCTCCTCCTGCACTCCCACTCTTCCTGCCTGTCTTTCTATAATCACCATATTTTAAGGAGAAATGTCATTAAATAAATGATAGTACTGTAGCTAGCTAAATATTCTCATATATATGTTATTAACATGGTGAAGGAAACCTTCCCATACCATTTTTGGATTATATTTTTATGGTTCAATAGTCTTTTTGTATATTGTAACTTAACCGTTCCTATCTTCACCTGTGCCTACAGTAGCAGAAACTCACATCCAGCAACAGGCAGACCTTTCCTTTTTCTCCAATCCTTTAGCCAAACCAGTGTCTAAATTTTCATCCCCAAAATAACTTTCAATGTTTTATGCAGAAAAACATAGAACATTAGGCAAGATGATAAGCAAGAGTTGAGGCATACACTTATATCAGACACATTCAAAGTTTAAAACACAACTACATAAATTTGGCTAATTTTGTTTATGTGAGTTATAGATAAGTCTCTTAACCTTTGAGGCCTGTTGAGATATATTAAGACAAAATAATTAATTAAACACTTGTTTATTATATGCCTAGTATGTGCAAGGCATGATGCTAAAATTTTGTTGTTGCTCAAAGGACTTTTTTTTTTCCTTTAAGGATTTAAGGACTACTGAATAATGTGAGGCAAATTCTCCAATCTAGAGATCAGATAAAAATTAAAATCAGTGAGAACACTTATGCCATCCCAAATAAGAGAGATAAACAATGGAGTGGCTCCTTGCCAAAAAAAATCATTAATTCCAGTATTGAGCATTTAAGGATATATGATTAAAATAGAGCCATTAAGTTCCAGTTAGTGCAGAGTGACATAGCTTTCATGTTTACCTCTCTAGTTCATTTTGGATTTCTTTCCAAAATTAATATTTTAGATAGATATGACTCAACCTCTATTTTGTTGTAATGATATTTTAAAGTCTTTGAAGGGAAAAAAGGCTCCTTTCAGCATATCAGCCAAATATATATTAGTACAAACATGGTATAAAATAAATCATAGTAAAATATTGAAGCATTGATGACTCCTATCCCAATCTGGCTAGATGTCAAGATAGTTGCCCAAATGTTCCACCCATAGTACCAAAACCCAAACCCAGGATTTAGCAAAGCAAAAATAAGGTTGTGGTTTTACATTGTATGCTTCAGTGTTTGGGAATAGCTCGTTAAAAGCTATTTTAATAAGCCTCTAGAACCAAGCTGCTTCCTTTCTATTTAACTTTTATGTTTAAATCTTAGAAATTTCCAAATCACTTGTGGAAAATTATCAGTAAAACATTAAAATATGTATTTTATTTTGTTGAAGAAGAGGATTTATACAACATTCTAGAAAAGGAAATAGTTCTTATCCCTCTGATCTGTGTGCTTTTCTTTCCATTTTGGTTGTATAATTTTTAAACTTAAACAGTAAGCACCTTAGATATCCTAGGCCTCCCTATAATGAATAAAAATTTGATTATTAAAATATCTGTTATAGTTTTACTTTACCTTGGTTATTTTGTAGCACTGCTCTGCAGAACATTCTGCTTTGCTAGTTGGATTACTCAAAGCAAAAATAATAGGCCGTTCATTGAAGGCAGCCATATCTTTGAGAATTTGTTCTGAGAATGCACCACCAATTGCAGCAACTCCTAATGAAGAAATATGAAGCTGGTAATTAACACTATCACTGGTTAATTCACACAAGAAGACCATGCCTCAAATCAGTGATATCTGTCAGGTCATTTTCTAATAGACCCTAAACAAAATGCTATATAGACTATTTGTATTAAAGTATAGTGACAAAAAGAGGCAAGTTTGTTAATGCCAACAATCCTTACAATCCTTAGGGTCACAAATCTACAAATATCTATTAAAAATTAAAGATAATATTTGGCTCCTATAGTACATTGAGTTAGTTACCAATCACTTGGAAATTTGTATCTAATAGGTAAACTTTCTTTTTAAGCAATTCTATGAGTATATTTCAGTCTGTCAGGCTATAAAGCAATTACGTTTTATAAACCAACGCTATCACTTAAGACAACCATCTGATTCAATTGCAAAAGTAAAGTACCACCCACTGAAGTAACTTTAACAGAAGAATAAAGCAATTAGCATAATGGAAATGAAAAACGATAAGATTATTGACAGAATATATTTTGTAAAAACAATATTAAACACTTAGTAAAGTTCCTGTCATGGAGTAAGTACTTGTTTTATTGTAGTTATCATCATTATTTTCAACATTGTCATCTGTTTCACAAGAGCTTGTAGGAATGGAGTATAATACAGGGTAAAAATCAAAATTATGTATGCACAAAATAAAGGATAAAGTTTCATAAATTCCTTTGAGTTTTCTAAAACCACTTTAAAGTCTTGCAGTGCACATGCATTGTGTAAGTACTGTATTAAGTGCTATAAGGAACATAAAGATTTGTGAGATGTGATCCCTGTCTTCCAGGAGGGTCTTATCTACTGCAGTGTTTCTCAACCTCAGCACTATTGACATTTTAGGCTGGATAATTCTTTGTCGCTGGGGTTGTCCAGTGCACTACAGGATATTTAGTAGAATCCTTCCGCTGCCTCTATCTGCTAGATGTCAGTAGCCCCTCCCTTTACTCCCTTCCAACCCCGCTACCCTAGTTAAGACAACTCAAAGCTTCCAGACATTGCCAAATGTTTCCTGCAGGGCAAAAATCCCTCTTATTTGAGAACCACTGTCTATCTGGAGTAATCAAGCCTAGAAAAGTGCTGAACGTGCCAGGTATTAGCAGGCTGACAGAGTTAGAGGAGGGGGCCATACACTTCAGCTCAGATCTGTAAGAGAAAGACAACAGGACTAACGTTAAAAATCTAGGTCTCTACAGGGTACTGTCGCTTGAGTGAACGTGTAGTTTTTTTAATTCAAAGGGTTAGAATTTCAAAAAGGCTAAATTATACCTCAAAAATTGGTAGTAAAAAAAAAAACAATCAGGTCAAAATAAGGGGCAGGGGAGAAGGGAGAGGAGAAAATGCTTACCTATGAGGGCAGTTGGTTTTATTTCTTGAACAATGGCTTCTAGGTTCTTCATTTCTTCATGTTCATGGGCAAACTTCTCTTTCTCTTGTGTTAAGGAAGCACGTCCCTAAGTAAAGCAAGTAAGAAAAAATTAAGAATCTGCCAAACATGTGCGGGTCAAATACATTTCGGTATATATATTACAAATATTTATGCTTAACATTTTTATGTATGATGTGTTACAGCTATTCTTAAAGTCTCTTCTTCAATTGTCAGAATGTTATTTCATTCATTCGTTCAACAAATATTTATATGTCAATGTTCTAGGCAATGGAGATGTAACAGTGAACAAAACAAAGTCCTTCATTTAATTGATATTGAAAATCCTAATTTTACAGACATGTGAGAACTAGCATTAACAAATGGCAATGCAAAATATAATTTAAATAATTATATTGTTTGCCACACATTGTGTTTCACAGCAGGTCTCAGAATTTGGAGTTGGCTTCAGCTGTAGCCCTACTGATTTATGCTACTGACTAAGAAAAGAATTTGAAGTCATATTTATGCCATTGTTAGATTTTCTCAGTATTTGTTTTATATGTTTTTGTTTTTAATGTTCTGATTATGAATGTGCCATGTGTTATCTAGTAAACATCTAATTATAATATTCTAGCTGCAAATTTTAAAGATTTGACTACATAATGGATTACTGCCTAATTTTATATGGTACTTGATGACTTACAAGTTGTTTTCACATATTTCATTTGATCCCCTCAACAATTCTGAGAAGCAGGACAAGTATAAGTATAGTCATTTTACATATGCGGAAACATGTTCAGAAGTTTTGAGGGACTTGCTCAAGGCAAGAGATTGTACTGGAACTCAAAGCCTTTTCAATATAGCACAGAATCACCCCGGGCAAAAACTTAACAAATAGTATGTCATAGTCTTTGCAAATTGTTAATAATGAAGATAGTACAATTTTCTTGCTTTAAAGGGTTATTATCATTTTATTTCTGTTGCTTTTGTTTGTTTGAGATGAGGTCTCATTTTGTCATGCAAGTTGGAGTGCCATGGATCAGAGGTCACTGCAGCCTTGAACTCCTGGGGTCAAGGGATCCTCCCGCCTAAGCCTCTCTAGTAGCTGGAACTACAGGCGTACACCACCATGCTTGGCTAATTTATCATTTTTTTTTAGAGATGGGGGTCTCGCTATATTGCCCAGGGTTGTCTCGAACTCCTGGCCTCAGGAGTGATCTTTTCGCTTCAGCCTCCTGAGTCACTAGGATTATAGGCGTGAGCCACCATGCCAGGCTCTGTTTTTTTGTTGTTGTTGTTTTGTTTTGTTTTTTAATTTTATTTTGTTTGTCTTTTTTTTTTGAGACAGAGTTTTTGCTCATGTTGCCCAGGCTGGAGCGCAATGGCGCGATCTCGGCTCACCGCAACCTCCGCCTCCTGGGTTAAAGCTATTTTCCTGCCTCAGCCTTCCAAGTAGCTGGGATTACAGGCATGTGCCCAGCTAATTTTATATTTTTAGTAGAGACAGGCTCTGTTTTTAAAAGCAATATACTGAATTACTAAAAAATTTGAAACATATGAACCTCTTTGTGCTTGTCTCCTCATCTGTAAATAAGGATAATAAGAATTTCTACCTCATCAGGTTGTTTGTGGGGTAAATGAAATGTAATACACGTAAAACACTCAGGACTGTACCTGGTTTATAGTAAGAGCTCAATGCTAGTTGTTGTTGCAATTAAAATTTTTGTGAAGAAGAAAAAAATCATAATTCCAGCACTTAAAGTTTTGGTATATTTTCTCCTATTAATAATCTGCTGTAGGCCAGGCGCGGTGGCTCATGCCTGTAATCCCAGCACTTTGGGAGGCTGAGGTGGGCAGATCATGAGGTCAGGAGATCGAGACCATCCTGGCTAACACGGTGAAACCCCGTCTCTACTAAAAAAATACAAAAAATTAGCTGGGCGTGGTGGCAGGAGCCTGTAGTCCCAGCTACTCAGGAGGCTGAGGCAGGAGAATGGCATAAACCCAGGAGGCGGAGCTTGCAGTGAGCCGAGCTCACACCACTGCACTCCAGCCTGGGCGACAGAGAGAGACTCCATCTCAAAAAAATAAAAAATAAAAAAAAGAAATGATTAGCCAGTTTTGAGAATCAGTGTATTAAATGATCTATCATATCCCTACCACATGCGTTTTTAAGAGGTTATGTGCTATGTTTTCAAAAAAGTACACAATAATGAGTCTAAAGAAGAAAAGCTACAGAATAGGATAAATTGGAAGTCACAGCTTTTTTTGCTGACAAGCTGAGATATAATGAAAAATATTTAAATTGCCTAGAATGGGAAACAAATAATAAAAAAGACAGATGAATAATGTATGAAAAGAAAAAGATATATGCTTAATCATAAACATCTTTATTAATCATAGTATACCCACTGGCAGCTCCTAGACACTGAAGCCAGAACTTAGCCAGAAGACATTCCATCTAGTAAGAAGCATAAATTACCCACGGCAACACTTTCAAAGGCTTGATTCCTGGTATGACTTACAAGTGCTGAAAGAATGCTGAAAAAAGTCCAGGAATCACGAAATGGTAATACTAGCAATACTGAAGGTCTTACTTGACAAAACAGAAGAAGCAGAAGACACACATACAAAACGTCTCCCAAGTATGTTCTCTATCATTTTCAAAATTGACTTGATGACCTAGTTTAAAGAAACTACTGGAATGTGACAACCTTTTCTAAATCCGGTAATACTGAGGCAACTACCTATACCTCTGGACTTCTATTTTCTAGACTAATGGCTTATTTTTCTTTATTTTTCAAAATCTGATTTGGAATAAATATTCGTTATGCCAGTAACTTCAGTTGGTATGGAAATGAGTAGATGTCTTTTCCCTTCATTCTCCCTTTTCAGGATCCCTTGCTGAAATCTTTTTGCCTTCTTTTAGCAAAGTGCATGTGGGCACTTCTTACCTCAGAAATCCCAAATTCTATGATGCATCTTTTCTCTCTCTCTTTTTTTCAAGTCTCTAATTACCTCAAACATATTATGGATAGCTGAAACTTTATTTGTGATATTATTACTTTAATCTCCCCTATCCCTTTATATTGTGATGATTCTTACTATATCGTAGAAGATATAACCAGATTTAATTACTACCTTTTCAAAAGCACATGTTTGTAGTGGACATAGGGAGGAGAATGGGGGCAAAGGTTGCCAAGATTTTGGGCTATTATTCCACAGCCCAGGATAGGAATAAGTAAATCAATTCTAGATTACCAGTGACAAATATTTATTCCTTCTTACATACAGGGACTAGAAAAACTCTTCCACAAGCCCCAGTTGGACTACCTACCCCCAGTTTACTGGCCTGTTTTTGCTGTCATGTCATTAGTTTATCAGAGCTGAACCTGGCCCCTCTTTGGATCTGTAGACAGGGCTTCCTCAGCACATGGTCAGTAGCATTTCACTGCATTTGTTGCAAATCAGGTATGTGCACTTGCTAAAAGAGTCCAGAGCTGTGTTTCATCATCTCAGGACAGATTAAACAAAAATAAATTATGTGACAAAAGTATAGTAAGGGGCATGGAGTGTTTTTAATGTAAGATAGTAGGTGGTGAACTCCATCAATATTTAATTTTGTATGTTAAAAATCAATATTCATAATTTTCTAAGACTCATGCATATAATCTTTGGCCTCTGTTCTTTTTAATACCTACATGCATTGATCATACTCTATTTGAAATAAAAAAGAGGGAGAAAACAATCAAGCCAGATACTTTTTACCAGCTTACATAGTCTATTTGGAGTTAGACTTTTTTATTAAACCACAGTGTATGAAATGTATTAACCATCATTCAGGGTGAAGGCAGCACCAGTCAAAAATTCTGATAAAATAGCAGATAAGCTGTATAGTCTGTAGTTTCAAGCCCTCGACCTAGAGATCATACTTTCAGGAATGAAATAACTATATTGTCAAAACTACCTTTATAACATACAATATACCTTTATTGACCATCTCTTTCTACAGGAGCTAAACATTTAACTATAAATCAGAAAAATACAGTACAGCAAAATTATTTAAAACAAAACAAAATAAAATAAAAATCAAAACAAAATTCAAACCAGTCTATGGCTTCATTCTGGGTTAGATGAAATCGATCCTTCATAATGTCTGTTAATATGCTACTTTTTATTTTGATGTTCTGTCTTAGCATTAATTTGGTTTATTAGTGAGAATGAAAATATAATATTTATTTAAGACAAAGATTAAACCTGGTTTGTTTTGTGGCTTCTTATCCTCCCTGAAAATGCTCTAAATCTTCACTGCAAAATGCAAATACTAGGCAACATTCCCTTTTCATCCTCTTTTCACTGTCTTTATTCTTACTTTAATTTTTGTTTTGGAAGGTTTTTTAAAACTAAGTGTTAGTTTTACATTAAAATGTATTAATATTAGTTGACAAAATTAATATATAAATTATTTTCCACTATAAAAAACTAAGGCATCTTATGTTTATTACTATAAAGTACAAAGATATTTGAGTATGATCCATAACCAAGTAATTGACTTCAATTAACCTTGGTGATATGGATGAATTATTTACAATATTGGTATTCTATAGCATTAACTCTTTCCACTGCACATATGGATATGGGGTAAATGATGGAAAATGCTTAGCCTGTGACACTGAAAGTTGAAAGAGAAAATACGCTGGAATAATAATTATCTAGCATGATGATGATATAACTTCAAAGATGAGCTGACTTCACAGTTCATGTTTTAGTTTTTGGCATGGTGTTTTTAAAAAGTGGAGTTTCACCAAGAAAATTTTTTATTTAAAACTTTATAGTATTTTTACATTTTATAAACAATTACGTTACAAGTTAATAAAATTAATAAAATGATTATTATTGGTTCTCAGGAGATATAAAAGTACTAGGAATGAAAGATAAAAAACACAAAAGAATCATGTAAATTTGAAAACAGGATTACACTAATTTACTGGTTATTCTAAGGCTTAGTTCTGCAACAAAAGTCAATATAAGGATTTTGACTGTTTAAAAGCATGAAAGAAAAAGTGAAACTTAATATGTATCTTTTATATTAAATAGTGTACAAGCTATTAAATATATAATAGCCTTTTAAAATGTAATTTTATCTTGGCAAGCAGAATATATGAACTTCTTTATTTTGGCAAGTAAAAGACATGAAGTAAGAGAGACTGACTAGATCTAGCCAGCTACTTCACAGTTATTCCAAGTATTATATCCGTGGACTCTGGAATCTCAGCTCAGTAAATATGTGTTAAAATTATTCAAGATGCTAAAATCTATATATTTTGACACAGATTTCAGGTAAAAATGTCATCAGAGACAACAAAATAAAACCACATAGACTTCCACTTTTTGGACTTTCGAATATTTTATATCCCTAAGGACAACCATTTGTATAGCTTTCTCCACAGCTCCTACTATTCCTACTATTGACATGATGACCCCGAGATCCCCATCTCCAGCCCGGACACTTATCCTCTGTATCACACTATTGACACGATGACCCCGAGATCCCCATCTCCAGCCCGGACACTTATCCTCTGTACCAGTCCCGTATCTCCAACTGCCAATGGGACATCTCTGTCTGAGGTCTCCACAAGCCCCTTAAACTTACTATGTGTGAAACTGATCCTGTTACTTCCCTTAAATTGGTCTGTTCTTTATTCCTTACTAGACAGACCCCAAGGAGTCCACCTAGACTCCTTCCTCCACTCTACCCTACTCCTCCTTCCATATTTCATCAGTTACTAAGTATGCCACTTGTATTTCCTAAATACCTACTGAATTAAGTTTCTTTCACTCACCTCCGTGGTTATGCCCCAATTAATTTCTATCTGGATTATTGCAACAGCTTTGTAACTAGTTCTTTTTCTCAGTTTCCTCTCATTGCAATCCATCCTCCACAATGCCATCAGAGTAAAGGAGAGGCAAACCCCCCTGCACGGGTTTCTTTAATTGCTCATCTTCAGGGTTCGGAAAGCCCTTCATCTCTTGTCATCTGCTTCCTTTCTAATATAATCTGTAAATGTCCCTTTTACCAAAGTATTTTATTTTGTACATGCTGGTTCTCCTGTCTGTAAAGTGACTTATTCACTCATTTACTAACAAAATATTTGTTGTCAGGCACGTACTACACATTGTATAGAACTTTGAAGATCTAAAGAGATGAAAGGCATCATCTTTAGCTTCTATCAAGATCTCTCAGTGAACTTGCCATCATATTTCCTTTGTTTCAGTTTTGTATATAGGAAATTTAACATATCTATGGAGACCCTAGATAAACTCCTAACTCTTCCTTTCCAACTTAGCTTAATAGACACCTTGTCTTGATGTCTTCCTCAGTACTCCCATCTTTTTCCTTTAGTGCAGTTGGGAGCATCATCTCCTGTGCCCCTTGACACCATGAACATATTTTTATAACACTTTCATATGGTTCTAGTTCTGTAACTCGTGGCTTGAATTTTTCTCACTAGGCTATCAGCTTCCTAAGATCAAGGGCTTCATTGAATCCCCAGAGTCTAGAACAACACCCGATCCATAGGTGGTTTTATTCAACAAACATTCTTATTTCATGGCCACAACTTGTCACATGATGACAGTGTACAAATTTTCATACTTATGCTGATTCTTCAAAGCAATAGCTATTTTTTTTTTTTTTTTTTTTTTTTGAGATGGAGTCTTGCTCTGTCACCCAGGCTGGAGTGCAGTGGTGCGATCTCGGCTCACTGCAAGCTCCGCCTCCTGGGTTTACACCATTCTCCTGCCTCAGCCTCCCGAGTGGCTGGGACTACAGGCACCCGCCACCATGCCTGGCTAATTTTTTTTGTATTTTTAGTAGAGACGTGCTTTCACCATATTAGCCAGGATGGTCTCAATCTCCTGACCTCGTGATCCACCCACCTCAGCCTCCCACAGTGCTGGGATTATAGGTGTGAGCCACCATGCCCAGCCAGCAATAGCAATTTTTAAGCCAAGAAATCCATACTGAAAGCCTCTGTCTTTATATATACTTATTTACTACAAAAGTTATGCATGTATTTTTTCTTCATTTAAAGAAAAATATATCTATGTATACTGATTTTAAAAAACAAATATTTTTCTAGCTTTAAAGGAACAGATTACTAAGAATTCAAAATATATAAAAAAAGACATTAGAAATAATGTTTTAAGGTAATATGCATTTGATATATTTCCTTCTATGACTTTTATATACAACTGTATTTTAAATAAAAAATAATATATACTATGGTATTTGTTTTTTTCACCTAACATTATGAATCCTTTACCATGTCATTTATTGCTCTTTGAAAACAATTTTAAGACTATACAATATACTAATGTGGCTATTCCACAATTCATTTGACAATCATCCTTTATTTAGGTAAGTGTAACATATCACTATTATAATTAATGTGTGATAAACCATATCATTATTGTAAATAATGCTGCAATAACATCCTCATACATAAAATACTGTATACATCTCTATCTCCATGAGATAGATTCTTTGAATGGAAACTAGTGGCTCAAAAGTATTACCTTTTAAAGGCTTTGAATACACATAAACAGCTTTCCAGAAAGTCTGTATGTACACATTCACATTTACTTCTATACTAAATTCCAGAAGACACTGCTTACCATTATTTATTCCTAATCATTCATCTTCACATAGGAAGGGGATTTATATGTACTTTTTTCTAGAAGTTTAAAGAATGATTGATATGCACAGGTGGCACAAGTATTAATAATGGCTTATAACTATATAGCAGTATGGCCACAAACCTAATTTTATTTAGTTCTCAAAATAATACTATGAAGTAGGTACTATTATCGCTATTAAAGATGGAGAAACTCAAGCTCAGGTAAGACAACATTCAAACAAGCTATTTATCAAAGTTTTCTCTCAGGAATTCCCATTCAAACCCTTAAGAATTTGGTTGAGAGAAAGTAGCAGGTTAAGGGTAGCTATTTCATTTCTTTCCTCATTTCTTTCTAGCTAATGTACAATTTGATCACCAACTCTCAATAAAAAGTGATATATCTAGGTGTTTCATCTGTATCAATATCAAATTGCTAAATTTAAAACTAAACTGGCCAAGTGCAGTGGTTCATGCCTGTAAATCCCAGCACTTTGGGAGGCTGAGGCAGGAGGATCACTTGAGCTCAGGAGTTTGAGACCAGCTTGGGAAACATAGTGAAAGCTGTACAATTTTTTTTTTTTTTTTAATTAGCCGGATATGGCGGCCTGTGGTCCCAACTGCTCAGGAAGCTGAGGTGGGGTAGGGATCACTTGAAAACAGGAGGTCAAGGCTACAGTGACTATGGTGGCATCACTGCACTCCAGCCTGAGTGACAGAGTGAGACCCTATCTCAAAAACAGAGAGAGAGAGAGAGAGAGACAGAGAAAGAAAGAAAGAAAGAAAGGAAGGAAGGAAAGGAAGGAAAGGAAGGAAGGAAGGAAAGAAAAAGAAAGAGAAAGAAAGAAAGAGAGAAAGAAAGAAAGAGAAAGGAAAGAAAGGAAGGAAGGAAAGAAAGAAAGCTAAACTAATTCAAATGGACTGTCAATTCAAAGGGGTATAAGGAGCCGACTCACATTGCAGATGGAATCTGTTCCTAAGCCATAGTTTTCTTCTTTATTCAGAAGAGTATCAGTATTACTGTATGACATGATCATTCGTATTTAATGGCTACTCTTTTAATATAGTCTAAAGGGAGGTGGTAGAAACAGAGTTGTCTTTGAGATGGTCATCCAGAATGGCATATTTATCTTTATTCTGGTTAAAAATGACAAATTCTTACCTTAACTATTAATCCTTTTGAATCAACCAGCCATATCTTTTTGATGGCTTTCTCTTTTGGTAAACCTTCTTTTTCCAAGGCCATCACAATCAGGTGTGCAATCCCTAGGGCAGCCTCAGTGATGAAAAGAAAAAATTTTAAAGTTGTTCTACATGATTCAACTTTATTAAAAGTTATGATTTCAACCTTATTAAAGGTTACATTTCACCCCATTTTGTCTTTGTTAGTGGGAATAAAGTATTTTTGTCACATTTAGGTTAAGCCAAATAACAATTATTTACCCTTTTTACTACAACAGAGCCACTATTATGTGGCTTTCTATTTGGCCACGGATAAACTGGTGATATCCTTGATTGTCAGTGTATTTAATCCTGTTAATACAACCAAGATTTGCTCCAAGAAAAAATGCTGAATTCAAAATAATGAACTGGTCAACCTTGCTCATTGAACTGTGTTGTTTATTGTTAGGTTCAAGCTACTCTAATTGAATTTGAAGAAAGAAGCTTGGTCATTTGGATGAGAACTTGACCAATTAGGCAATAGAATGAAACTGATGAAAAAAAAAAAATCTGTGTTTCCAAGCATCTACTTACTCTTCTAATTTGGATACCAAAAGTGCTGTGAAATTTATTGCAAGATTAAAGGAATCAACTTCCTTGGTATTTGGTAAATTTTATAATTATCTGTGAAATTTCCAATATCTTTTCAGGGACAAACAAGTGCTAGTTTTGAATAATCCAACCATGAATTCTTCTGCCTAGTTGAGTATCAAGAACTGGCCTGTGCCATTCATCAAACCCTTTGAAAATTCAAAGAGGTTTACTAAAGTTAAATACAGCATGTAATAATCCACAAAATAGAGAACTCAAATGTTAATGAGCTGTCATTTAGCCTTGATTTTTATTTCAAAGTGAAAGTGAATTTGCGATTTACATTCTGAATACTTTCACATATTTATATCGTGGCATTTGAATTCTAACTTGACATATTTTGTTTTATCTAAAAACAAGCAAAATGAAAACCAATACAACATAAACAATTATCTACCAGTGTAACATATTGTTTTGTTCATAATCATATTCAATTTGAAAATTTAAAGTTTCTTGAAATATATATATATATAGCCACAAAATATTTCTCTATTACTTACATTCTATAATTCTAAAGAGATTTTGGCAGTTTTCCCATGAGAAACTCAAACTCAACTAACATTTTAATTTCTATTTTGGGGATGAATTATTATTACAGGAGTCTAGTTTTCTTCTTTCAGATTATTAAATTAAGCAAATAATAACAAGGCATAATTTGGTTTTGCTGCAGTCTCTTCCCAACAATTTAAAATATTTTGGGATTTTGCAGTGAACAGTAATAATATACTACGAATCCCTAATTCAAAATATTTTTTCTTAAAAACACATATGTAGTTACATACATACACACTGAATTGTGAGTCAAATTTTAAAAACTTGTATTTGTAACACTGGAGTATACTAAAAGCCAATATCAGATAAACCAGCTTAAATACATAAAGGCTTGCATATATACACATACATTGGAAAGTTTTCCTGTATGGCACCTTAGATATGCATAACAAATACCTATGGCAACATTTGATAATATTACAAATTTAAATCTGTGAAAAATATCTCATTACTTCTGTATTAAATTATCCTATGAATGATTAATATGTCTCAGTACCTAATTTGGGAATCTTCAGTAAAGCCTACAGTTGTAATATACTAAAAATTTGAAAGAATACGTCAAATCTTGAGTTAATGAGCAATTAACATTAATTATATGTTAGTTTAGGAGAACATAAGTATTACACAAGGTAAATACCTCCCCAGCTCCTTGGAACAGTATTGTTTGATCAGACAGTTTGTTCTTGGTTATTCGAAGAGCTGCAAGGAGACCGGCAACTGCAACAGATGCGGTTCCTGAAACAAGTAATAAATATCCTTGAGTAATCCTCAAACAGATCCTGCCAATTTCCAAGCTTTTATTCATATCTTGAAATAATCATAAAACAGGTTAACTGGTACAGAAGAGAAACCTGTGGTTGTCTTATCCCATGCTTGCATATGTGGTAAAATTCCCAGGCTACTGACATCAATAATTTAAGATAGCAGCTTACTACTATTCTTGAATACTTCCCTAAAAGAAGATTCTGTGACTTATCTTAGTGACATAATCAATGAAAGGATGGCATTTGGAGTCCTCAGATTCTAGCTCAACAACCCACTGACTAGCTGAAAGAATTTAGAGAAATTATTGTGTAATCAAATAGATAGTTTCCTCATATGTAAAGTAGTTTTACTTTATGATATAAAAGGGTAATAAGTGCTATTAGATTCTTCTGTCTAATTACTCTTGGGGTTTTGAAATCTATTAATGATCCCCTTCACACAAAGAAGGCTTCACACAAAGAAACTCTTCTTCACACAAAGAAACTCTTAATGTAAGAGTTTCAGAACCTCAGACAGGAGGACACAAATAGTAAATTCTTGCTGATGATGGTATTGGTGCTCATGATATTTTTGATACATTTGGAATTTAATGTTAATAGCAACTAAAATCTAATTATATTGTATTATTTAATAGACTTTTTACCTATGAAAATCACTGGTGGATCCCAAAGGTACTAGACAAAACGAATGCAAAATTTCTTTAAGATAAAAATTGTATTTTCCTCATCATGTCTCATAGGCATAAAAACTTCACCAGTTCCAATTATATTACTTTACCATATAAGCGTTCACAGATCACAAAGAAGTTCTCTTGCTTTTGAGTGTAATTACACAGCTCAACTTCTTTATGGCTAATAAAGCAGCAGCTTCTTGCAGCATTTTCTAGCTGTATCTACACTTTACTCCTCTAACATAACATTCTACCTATAATGTTTCCTACATCACTCAGCTGGGTAGTAAAGCCTAGCTAAACATTAAATACCCTCATTTAACATTATGGTTAAAACAAAGATTAGACTAGGTTTGAAAATGACACAACGATGAAGCGTTATGTATGTCAAGTATCAAAGGTAATCAACATTTCACAATCAGTAAATTTGTTCTATTCAATCTTTTAGTTTCTTTCTTGTGTAATTAGGTAGCCATAAATAAGAACACAATAAATAATAATTGTTGAAGGCCTGTTAGTCCCATAAGTGTCTTTTATTTAGGATCACAATGTGTACTACAAAAATAAAATGCATGCAATTTAGAGTCACTATTGCAATAATTATGAACTGTGCTAAGTCATATATTATGAAAAAGCCACTCTTCTATACATTACTTAAGGTGAAAATCTGTGCAAAAAACATGGCTAGTGTATGTAGAGAATACATCATGACATGATTAGAATGATATTTTCCCCATGCAAGATATATTCACTAGAGTCATTAAACAGATGAAAGAGAATTTAAACTAGAAAGAGAGGTATAGATATCCACTTACTAAATAAAAAGTTATTCAGAAATAGTAGCTCAAGCTATCTCTCTCTTGGGTTCTTTTGAAGTAAACTGGCCAGAAGTTTGGATCTGGGGAACTCTAAGCTCCCTTCCAACTCCGAGATTATATGATTTTAAGGATTTCTATAAGATTTAACCAGTTGAAGCATCAAAGTTGAAGTATCATCAGCAATCACTGTATTTGTATTACTATTTTTATTTACATCGAATTGGACATTTACGGTCAGATAGACACAAAATATTCTAAAATATCCTATTTGGTACCTTATTTTCATATGGTTATGCTAGATCACTCAAAACTCAAAATGTGTTAAGTTCACACATTATATTTAAAGATATATTTCATAATATTTCCTGAGAACACAATGAAAACACTAATCTTCCATTTATAGAATTAATTAATAAAATCAGAAATATTTTTAGCACTATCAAAAATTTAACTTGAACATGATTCTTGTACACGGCCTGGTACTACCTTGATTTAAACTTCATTGCAGAGAAGGGAATACATGTAGAAAACTGAAATTTTATGAAACTGTAAATTTTTACAATAAATTATTCCATAATAACTTTTACTTTAAGATTTAAAACTAAGCTTTTTATAAGTCAGACAGAATTCGTGCTTAGGTTTATCTTCATACTATCAGTTTTTATATTTATTTTTATTTTTTTATTTTGAGTCAGTGTCTCACTCTGTCACCCCTGCTGGAGTGCAGTGGCGCGATCTTGGCTCACTGCAGCTTCCACCTCCCAGGTTCAAGCGATTCTTCTGCCTCAGCCTCCCAAGTAGCTAGGATTACAGGCACCCACCATCATGCCTGGCTAATTTTTGTATTTTTAGTAGAGACAGCGTTTTGCCATGTTGGACAGACTGGTCTCACACCCCTGACCTCAGGTGATCTGCCCGCCTCAGCCTCCCAAAGTGCCGGGATTACAGGCGTGAGCCACTGCACCCTGCCTGTACTATCAGTTTTAAAGAGGACTTAACACTGTTAGCAAGATACTAAACAGATTGAATCTTTCTTAACATTTTAGAAACTTATGACTCTAACATAAACATAAACATAACAACATATGGTTGTTAAAGTCTCACCTTTTATCAAAGAATAGCCTCTACTAATGCAATAATTTGTTAAATCTGGTTAAAATTGCCATATATATTTTAATAAGGCAGATCAATATGTAATCAAATAATTACAATCCTCATGTGCTACTAAATAGATTGGGTAAAATACAAGAACTAGAAGTAGCAGGAGGAGGGGTGAATTTATCTAGGCAAAGGTCAAGGCATTTAGAGTGCATACTTCCTGAACACAGTATTGAAAGATTAATGTAAGAGTTTCAGAACCTCAGACAGGAGGACACAATGAGTAGGAAAAGCATATGCAAAGACATGGAGGCAGGGATGACTCCCTGTTAAAAATGGAAGTTGAACACACAATTAGTATTCCTTTCCCCAACAAACTCTACTAAAACAATAGAAAACTGCTTTTTCGAAAAGAAAAAAATTAAAAAGACTAAGAGAAAAGGGTAGCAACAACATTTTAGAAGCTGACAGGCTTCTAAATGAGCAAATGGCAACTGACTTAGCAGACTTGAGAAAGCTGAATTTTTGGCCAGCAGTGGGGAATAAGTGACCAGACTGATACAGCAAAACTCTCAAAAACCCAGGTATAGGAGGCACCAAGTGCCTCTGGAAGTGGGGATAAAGGACAGGGTGAAAACAGGAAGCTGGTAAAAAATCTGTTAAGAAGGCTAGGGTGCAGAGGTTTATGTCCTGTAACCTCAGGACTTTGGGAGGCCAAGGCAGGAGGATTGCTTGAACCCAGGGGTTTGAGACAAGCCTGGGCAACACAGAGATACCCATCTCTACCCCCCAAAAAATGTTTTTTAAAATTAGCTGGGTGTGATGGTACATGCCTGTATTCCTAGCTACTTGGGAGGCTGAGGCAGTAGGATCACTTGAACCCAGGAGTTTGAGGCTGCAGTGAGCTATGACTGCTCTGCTACACTCCGGTCCAGCCTGGGCAATAGAGAGAGATACGGTTTCAAAATTAAATATATATATTTAATTACATATAATATACAATTATTATATTATATGTAATTATATAAAATATTATTGTATTATATTTATATATTTATATATTATATAATTATATTATATTTATATTTTTTATATAATCTATTATAATTATATTATATTTATATAATCTATTATATAATTATATTATATTTATATATAATATATAATATCTATATAATTATATAATTATATATATAATTAACTCTCTCTATATGTGTGTGTGTGTGTGTGTGTATATATATATCAGTTAAAACCCAGATCTGCTTCCCTCTCCTTCTAGAAGATAGTCAACTTCCCCACACTCTGGAAGTTTGAAAGAAAACTTGACGCTCATTTTCTGGAAAGGGTCATTGGAGTATAAGACACCAGGCATAATTGGGGGCAAGGGTGCCATACTAGAAACAAGCTTAATTGAAAGTTTACATACTTAATACGGAGACCCTCCAATCTTCTTCTACTTAAAGAGCACTGGCAGAAAGGTAGTATCAGGAGCGAGATTGGAAAAATCTTTTGTGTGGAATCTCAGCAGTGTTAGAGAAGCAATCCAAAGAGACTGAAAAGGAAGATTACCTAAGGAAATGGCCCATACAAGTCACCTTACAGTAAAGACTCAGAATACAACCTCCATCTGTATACCCAGCCTTCTAAAATATAAAAGGAGAGAGAACATAAAACACATGTGAAACTGTGTGCAGTGTTGCTGAAGCAAACACAACTTACTAGAATGCAAAGTGATATGAGGCTAGAGAAGTTTTGGGGTCAGATCATGTAGGGCCTTCTACTATATACTAATAGTACCTATAGGTATATATGGGTATATATAATTATAATATATTATAGGTAGCAGATGGTGTTGAAAGATTTTAAATTCAGAGAATAGTGGTGGGTGATGGTTTTGAGAAATTTGAGGCTGGGGGTATGCAAACAAATTAGGAGGTTCAATTTTGAGCTTTTGCACAAAGCTTGTGCTTTCTGTCATGTGTTATTCTGGTGGCAGTATCAAGAAATAGTTACATATAATCTGGGTCACAGATATTTAGAATTTAAAAACATGTAGTTGTATTGAGGTCATGTGGAATGATAACATTATTCAGCGTGAGTGGCTAAAGGAGAGAACCTAAATGAACATGAACATTTAAGGAACAGAGGGCAGAAAAATGTGTTATAACACATTTTTGTTATAACACACATTGACAGAGAAAAAATGATCAAAGAGGTAAAAGAGCATATACTTACCTGAAAACAGAGAGAAGTAATGACAAAGAACAAAGGTCAATCAAGAAAGAAAATCAAAGATTGCTATTGGATCTTGCAATTACATCACCTGTGACCTATCAAAGAGCCATTTTTAGTGGCATGCATGTTAGGGCTGAAGATGGACGGCAGTATTCTGAGGAAGAAATAAAAGGTGAAGAACAGGGAGAGCAGGTGTGGAACACTCCTTGGAGAAGCTTAGATAAGAAAAGGAAGAATGGGGTGAAGATGGAGATGGGGTGGGAGGGAAACAAGGTTGAGGCAAATATCTTATTTTTATGTTTTTAAGGGAAGAGGGACATTGGCTGATGGAGGGAAGAAAACAGAAGTGAGGCAATAAATTTAAGACTTAAAGCAATTTAAATATGGTCTATGGTCATAGACTAAAGGGAAGAAGGCAATAGAGAGAAAGAGGTTGAAGTTACAGGAAAAGAAGCCATCTTTTAACCATGAACATCTTTCCCAAAGTGGTGGGGTGTCATTATTAGTGAGGCAAAATAATTTTTTTTTTTGAGACAGAGTTTCGCTCTTGTTGCCCATGCTGGAGTGCAATGGCATGATCTTGGCTCACCGCAACCTCTGCCCCCCAGGTTCAAGCGATTCTCCTGCCACAGCGTCCCGAATAGCTAGGATTACAGGCATGCACCACCATGCTCGGCTAATTTTTTTTGTATTTCTAGTAGAGACGGGGTTTCTCCATGTTGGTCAGCCTGGTCTTGAACTCCTGACCTTAGGTGATCCACCTGCCTTGGCCTCCCAAAGTGCTGGGATTACAGGCGTGAGCCACTGTGCCTGGTCGAGGCAAAGTAATATTTTAAAATTGTTCTATGTTACATTCTTTTGTAATAAAAATATTTAACAAAATATTCTTACATTCTAATTCATGTTTTTTTTCTGATAAGTATTTGACAAAACACATTTTAATAAGATAGTCTAAAATTTTTTTTGCATCTTAATATAAAGAAATCTTATAGGATCTACATATAAATATAGGATCTACACATAAAAATGTTTCAGAATATTAATTGTAAGTCTTAAATGAGTATTAACTCAGAAAAATCTATGAGTAAGAGGAAGAAATATAGTCAGAATGCTATTTTCTTTCTTTCTTTGTATAACTTGTCTGCTACGATCAGTTATGTCTAGTATTTTGTCAAATAAGTGGTGATATAATGAAGAATGTCATTGATATGAGATGATGGCAAATTCCAAATTACAACATAAACAACAATACCACTTTGGAAAGAATACTAATGGAAGTAAAAAGCTTTGGTACTAAGTTATCTTGCTAATGAAAGATTATATATTAGGTATTTTTGATATTATGACTCAACAATTGTGCCATGTTTGATCTTTTTGCAGTTGAAATAGTTATTCATAAATACATGCTCATTGTGGTAAATGCATTAAACAGTTAAAATCCAGATAAAGACAAAAAAAGTCACCTGTAATCCCACTGTGTAGCTGTAACCACTTTCAACATTCTGATGTATACTCTTAACAAATTTTTGTCTCATACTGATATGCGTATATTCAAAAAATTTTAATTTATAAAAAATACCTCATTCCATACTTACTATTTTAACATGCTTTTAATCTCTTAAAAATATCTTGTGAATACCCAACCATGTCTATAATATATTTTAAAATATTATTTTGTACAGTTATAATATTCCATACTATGGTTATATGGTAATTCATTTAACCAAACCTCTATTTTTAGATATTTAGAGGATTCTGATTTTTTGCTATTAAAAATAGCATTGCAATACTTTGTATATTTAATTTGCACATCATTATTTCTTCAGGATAAACTTGTACAAAAGAATTGTATCAGGTAAAGATCTGCATGTTCTTAGGTTTTTGACACAAACTGGCTCTCCAAAAGTTGTATCAGTCTATACTTCTACCATCAATGTATGCAAGTGCTCATTTTCTAAAAGCATCATTAACAGTTGGGTTTATAACAAAAATCTTTGCTAGCTTGATAGAGAAAATCAGTTTCTCACTTGCTGTTTCATAAATTTTTAAAAACTTAATAGTAAGGCTAAACTCCAAAAATATGTTTACTGGCCATGGTATCCTTTTGTGAATATCTGTTCTACCATGTCTGATTTTGATCTTTTCAATTATCAAAGCATTCAGTATAAGATTTCACTATATTTACAAAAATGTAGCCTAATATATTAAATGTATTTTTTAAAATACTAACAAGTCAAACTAGTTTATTATGGCAAGAATTTCTATGTGCAATATTTAGAGTGTCATGTTACAGAGTAGCCATTCCAGAGGCTACTATGAGAAGAAAAATTTCTTTTTCTAGCTTATTTTAAACAACTAGAGGTTGAAACCTTATTCTTTTCAGTCTGAATTTGCTGAATTCTGTTTGTCTTCAGATTATATAATTATGTGGCCAATTTCTTAATAGATTCAATTTGTGCATTTTTTCCAGTTTAAAATAATTTATAATGAGAACGCATTCATGTCTAAAATACATTTTGAACCAAAATCCATATTATTTAAGGTTATTTTAGATAACTAACTTAGTAGAATTCTAAGCATATACAATTTTAATCAAATACTTTTCATAAATCATATCTTTAAATAACACATCTGTTAAAAAAAAAAAAAAGAAAAGAGTCCACCCAAGGGTCCAGTGTAAACACATTTATTTACATGGTAAGGCTGTAATGGTTAGATAATCATTTTTGTTGGCACTGGAATGCAATTTCTGTGCCTGCAGAGAGGAAAGTATTACATCTGTGGGCATAATGGTAAGAATATAAGGTTAAAAAGGTAAAAAGGAACCATACGGAGAAACTGTGTCATAAGGGCACAATTTTGCATGACGTGCACAAAATGGTTTGGTCATTTCTAGTCAGAACCCCAATAACTTGCCAAAGGTTTTCTCTAGTCAGAGATTAGACATATTTTTCTCAAACCTATCTTTTCATTTCCTAAGGCAGTAATACTTTAAAATTCCTATATGGAAATAAATAGACTATATATGTGCAGATTATATTTTTGGTTGAATTAGTCGTGAAAAACTAGTTATTTAATGCCTCCATTGTGGTGACCTGCTTGGGGGGCATATTCTGCTGTGGATCCTCAGGGCTCCTTCATGCACTGCTCTTGACCTAGGCTTGGCTCTTGCTTCTGATATCCTGTGCTCCAGCCTTTAATTCTGATGTACCCCAGAGCCTGACCTCTAAATTCCTGGCCTTGATGGATAGAAATCCTGACCCTAATTGCTTGTTTTGTTTGATAATTTGAATTTAGCATTCGTTTTCTTAAACTGAATCCTATTAACTCTACATGATAATTTGAAATTATTTAATACTGGTCTTTAACTTTGTATGGACATTTACATGATACCCACAAAATCAGAAGATACACAATATTAAAGGAATTCTGTAGTTTTGTTCAACAGTTTACTGGTGGCTGTTTTAGAGAACACTGCAAAATGAATTGACAAGTGACTTAAAAACACTGGTCTACAAAGCATGTGTTTGTAGCACCAAAGGCACTTTATCACTATTATACATGGTATCTTCAAGTTAGTATGCAATACTGATACGGTTTGGCTCTGTGTCCCCACCCAAATCTCATCTCGAGTTGTAATCTCCACATGTTGAGGGAGGGACCTGTAGTTCCCACGTGTCGAGGGAGGGAGGTGATTGGATCATGGGGGCGGTTTCACCCATGCTGTTCTTGTGATAGTGAGTGAGTTCTCACGAGACCTAATGGTTTTATAAGTGTTTGGAAGTTCTTCCTTCTTTCATCTCTCTCCTGTTGCCTTGTGAAGAAGGTGCTTGCTTCCCCTTTGCCTTCTATGATGATTGTAAGTTTCCTGAGGCCTCCTCAGCCATGAGAAAGTGTGAGTCAATTAAACCTCTTTCCTTTATATAAATTACCCAGTCTCAGGAAAGTTCTCTGTAGCAGTGTGAAAATAGACTAATGCAAATAATATTAAAATCAGGCTATCTTTCTATAGCTCACAATTCTTAACACCTGGAAATTTCCAGATTATTCCATTTCTGAAATCCTATATTCGCTTTTCATGAATACTCAAAAAGAAATTTAATATAAAAAAGAATAAAACACAGTTTACTTAACTTAGGCATCTGTGTCATGAAAATTGGCACTGAAGGAACAATGTAATTAACATCACAAAGAATTTGGGGAAAAGAAAGACTTGACCAATTACTTTCATGTATCTCAAAAGAAATAAAGACTCAGGATTTTTAAAGCTGTTAAATGTATATAGCTGCCATACTAAATACTTAAGCATGGTGAATTTTAAAAATTATTATATATATACTTTTTTTATTTTTTCTTTTTTTTGAGATGGAGTCTTACTCTGTTGCCCAGGCTAGAGTGCGTGGCATGATCTCAGCTCGCTGAAACCTCCACCACCCGGGTTCAAGGGCCTCCCGAGTAGCTGGGACTACGGGTATGTGCCACCATGCCGAGCTAATTTTTGTATTTTTAGTAGAGATGTGGCTTCACCACATTGGCCAGGCTGGTCTCGAACTCCTGACTTCGTGATCTGCCTGCCTTGGTCTCCCAAAGTGCTGGGATTACAGGTGTGAGCCACTGTGCCTGGCCTAAAAATTATTATTTATAAAGTACCTTTCCGTTTATAGGGTATTTCTACAAATAATTATTTTGTCCTCAATGTAAACTCCATGAGAGAAACATTATCATCCCCATTTTACATTTAAACTTTCTTTGATCACCGCATTTCCAATAGCATTCACCTTTATTCCACTTCGACCGACTTCCTTCTACATTTCATCTTGTGCTTGCCATCACTCAGAACCAATCCGTGAAAGTACTATATTAGAATACTTTACTCGTGGTCTACAGTCTCCTATCTTCCCAGGCCTCTAATTCAATCATCCTTATTATTCCCATTCTTCAACCCCATTGGAATGTCTAGGCATTTCCCCCATCTAACAGTCTTTTTATCTTCACTTTCTTCCCTATCTAGCTTAGTGTCACGGTCATCATTTTAACCTTAGCTTTTATCTCATTGTCCTTTCTTTGCACAAACACAATAAAATATCTAACATAGATGAATCCAGCTGTTCATTGTGGCCTTGCCTATTCCTGAACTGCTGAACTCAAGCTGCTCAGCCAGCATCATGATACATTTACAGTGTTAATTTCAGCTGAATCTTCAATGTCCGCTGACTGAATCCTTTTATGTTTCATAGTCCGTTGGCTCTCTAGTTCTCTACAATAGTTCTTTCAGATCTGTTTTTTTTTTTTATTTTCCTCAAACTTCCAATCCTGTTATTTCAAAGAAAAATTGGAGGCTATTACATATATTTTTTGTTTTGCTCAAACTTCTGATCTATTGTTTCAAATTAAAAAATAGAAGCTGTTATGTAACTTTCTGCCATAGGTAAGAAATTAAACACAGAGAGGTTATGTAAATTGGTCAAAGTCCGTAGCTAGTAAAGGGCAAAGCAAATCAGTGTGACTCTATAGTCCATGCTCTTAACATCTGCATTTAAGAGTGTCTCTCACTTTATCCATCTCAGTTACTGCCCTGCCATTCTTCTAGTTCTTCAAGGCAAAAGCCTAGGCTCCATCTTTGGCTCCTTCCTCACCTTCACTATCAACAACTAGTTACCTGTCTACTTCTAACTTCACTAGCACTTTCTTAGAGCAAGATGCCACCATCATAGATTTCAGCAACAGCCTTCAAATGTGCTCCAATTCAATCCTGTTCTCTAGACTGAAGACAGTGTGAATAATCTTTCCAAATGCAAACCTACCCAAGCCAACCTACCAACTCCTTAGTTCAGCGCTCACCAACTCCTTCATGTTTAATTCTTTAGACCAAAGGTTGGCAAACTGTTTTCATAGAAGGCAATATAGTAAATATTTTAGGGCTTGTGTACCATTCAGTGTCTATCCCAGACTTAATTCTGCTATTATGGCATGAAAGCCACTGTAAACAATATATAAACAAGTGGGCATGGCTTTGTTGCAATAACTTTACAAAAACAGGCAGTGGCTAGATTTGGCTCACAGGCTGTACTTTGCCAACCCCTGCTTTAGACATATTACATTGATTCGTTCCACTAACATTAAATACTTTCTGTGGGCTTGGGACTATGTTAATGACAAGTTAATGATACAGTGATGAACAAAATAGCCATGTTCTCTGCCTTCACAGAGCTTAAAATTTAGTTGGAATGGAGATACTATTTTTTTTAATTGCATAAATAGGTCAGGCATGGTGGCTTATGCCTGTAATCCCACCACTTTGGGAGGCTGAGGCGGGCAGATCACTTGCATTCAGGAGCTCGAGACCAGCCTGGCCAATGTGGCAAAAACCCATCTCTACTAAAAATACAAAAATTAGCCAGGCTCAGTGACATGCACCTATAATCCCAGCTACTCAGGAGGCTGAGGCAAGAGAATCACTGGAATCCAGGAGCAGAGGTTGCAGTGAGCCAAGATTGCACCACTGCACTCCAGCCCGGGCAATAGAGCAAGACTCTGTCTCAAAAAAAAAAAAAATTGCATAAATATATAAAAATGCTACTATGATAAGGAAAAAAGAAAAATAATTAGTGCTATGGCAACCTATGAGGTGGAATTGACCCAGACCCAGAAATTCAGAAGGGTTTACTGATGAATGTCATAATTGAGATGAGATTTGAAGAGGGGAAGAAAGGGTATTCTAGGATGAGAGATCAACATTTGGCTAGATCCTTAAATAAGAAGAAACCTGGCTCATTTCAGGACCTGAGAAAGGAAGTGTGGCTAGAATGGGTGAAGAGAGAAACAGGGGTCAGACCATGCATTTTGGGTTACATTCAGGATTTTCATCTTATCCTAAGTACAATGAAAATCCATCAAATTATTTTGAGGAAGAAATAATAAGATCAGATTTCTATAGGAAAAAGAAAACTATCTCTGTTCACCACAAAAGCCTCAGCACTTAGATCTACATCTGACAAATTGTAGAGATATTATGCAGAAAACATATAAGAAGGGGAAGCAAGAGTAAATGTGGATAGATTACTTACATGATAGTAATTTACACTGGGGTGATGAGGAGAAATCTATGAAAAACACAGATTTTGATGATAGGAAATGAGAAAGGTTTAGTGATAGACTGTATTTGGTGGGAAAGCTGAAGAGCGAGCTATCAGCAATTCACTGAAAAGGAGAACACTGGAAGAAGGTCAGGTTTGGAGGGGAAATAAGAGTTTGATTTGGGAGTAGGTTAAGTATGAGATAATTTTGAGATATACAGCAGGAGTTTTGTTGTTGTTGTTGTTGTTGTTCGAGACAGGGCCTGGCTCTGTCACACAGGCTGGAGTGCAGTGGCATGATCATGGCTTACTGCAGCTTTGACCTCCTGGGCTCAAGGGATTCAATCCTTCCCACCTCAGCCTCCTGAGTATATGGGACTACAGGCACACACCATCATGCCAGGCTAAATTTTGTATGGAAACATGGGTTTCGCCATGTTGCCCAGGATGGTCTTGAACTCCTATGCTCAAGCGATCTGCCTGCCTTGGCCTCTCAAAGTGCTGGGATTATAGGTGCCTAAGTGGAGATTTTAAATAAAGACATGGGTATATAGACCTGGAATACAAAGAATTCTGGGCTAGCAATATAAATTTGCTAATTGAATGTATGGACCTGAGTATATACCTAAGAACATATAGCAGAACAAAAAGAAAAGGACCTGGCACTGAGCAGGTCATTTAAAAATGAAGTGTTTTGTCATTTAATAGCTAGACAGGAAAGGATGAACCTGCAGAAGAAAAAGAAAAGGCAAACAGCCAAAGAGGTAAGAAGAAACCAGCAGAATGCCCTGACATGGAAGCCAACAGAAAAGAGTATTTCAAGAAACAAGGTGAGTCAACAATGTGGAATGCTGCTGAAAATTCAAATAAGATAAACACTGAAAAACATTCATTGGAATTAGTGAAATGGAAGCCATTTGCAATCTTATTTCAAGTTGCAAAACCTCTTTACGGCATTTCTCCTCAGCACATCTACCTGTGCTTCCTCCTACCTTCCAATAATGAAACAGAATCCGTAAGATTCTCATAGTAAGACATGTGTATTGCAGGGTGGGCTCTGCATGGATCTGGAGAGGACTAAAAAACTAGAGCTTAAAGAGGAAAAAATTTGGCAGCTTAGACAAAAGCAGGTAGCCAAGCATCTACAATCAAAGACAAATAGCAAAATGCAGCATACTACATAAAGGCAGCTCCTACTGGGGTAAAGCATAAAAATTGTGGCTAAGATAGGCTGAAGAGAGAAGTATGTACACTTTTATTTTTAAACAATGAATAATATGGTCTCATACATTTCATTCTTTGTTTAGCCATAATCACCAGGGATTTTGTCAGATTTCTTGGAGCCCATTTCTAGCTAGTGGATAATATGGTATATTATACAGTCAGAGAGTACTTTTCTCAAATATATGCAACTAGATGAGAAATAATATGTAACATCAGCAAGCATAATTCCTGGAATTTAAAAGGTACTCAGTATATATTGATTGAATTTGAAGCATTATTACAATTATGAACTAATTTCAGACATGTTATTGATCCATATGCAGTGAAAATTTTGTTACCTTGAATATCATCATTGAATGTGCAATACTGGTTTCGATACTTGTTCAGGAGACGAAATGCATTCACATTGGCAAAATCTTCAAACTGAATAAGGCAATTCATGCCATACCTATGGGACAAAAACATTCATATTAGAAGAGGCTAATAAAATGCTATTTAAAAATAAACTTTTAAAATTAGCCCATAGAAATAGGAAAACATTATTTCCTTTTAAAGGTTCTATCTTGCTGCTTAAGTATAAATATGTAATATAATATCTGTTCAGCAAATATTTACATGCTTACTACAGAAAAGGCATTGTGTTGCCACTGTGAAATAACATAAAATGACCAAAATATGTTCCCTTTCCTTAAGGAATTTAACTTTTAGTAGAAACAAAAATTTTTGAAGTAAATAAGACGTAATATAAAAGTGGTATAAACAAAGAATGATAGGTGTTCCGAAGATAGATATCACTTCTGGCTGTGATCAAAGACAAAGCAACAAATGAACTGAGTTTTAATGAATGGTTATAATTTCAAAAGTAGAGATGTGGGGTTTTATAAGCTGAGGAAAAATAGAAGCAAAATAACTGAGGTAAAAGATAAAAAAGAAAAATTGTTTAAAAAATGGTTTAAAAGCCCTATTTGGCTATAATGTGGTAGTAAATGTAAGGGTGTAGTGAAAGATACGGTCAGATCTTCATTGTGGCCCTTCCATTCCTCCCGTCTAGCTTCATGGGTAAACATGCTTTCTTCAGTCTCTTTTATTAGGGCACTGATAAAACATTCATGAAGGTTGAGACCTCATGGCTTAATCACTTCCCAAAAGGTCCCATCTCTTAATACTTTCACAATGGCGACTACATTTCAACATATACAACTTAACATGTAATAGTAATGATTAGACCATAGCAGCAGCTTTTACAAACCTTTTATTCTGCTGGTCTCCCAAGTCCCTTACCAGTCACTACCTCACTAAGATCAATGGTTGGGAGAACAATATTAACCTTCTCAGTTTTCCCCTACATTAAAATATTTTGTGCTTTTATTTCTATTTTCTTCCTCAACTTGTGAGAATTATTCTTGCTTCCTTGTTTTGAACCTCCCTATGGACCTTACTGAATCAACTGCACCTCTTTGTACTAACAGCTGCAATTTCTCCTTTACCACTGGTCCTTTCCTGTCCCCAAGCATTTTCAGGACTACCTGATTTTAAGACCACCTCCCTTGACCATGACAAAATCAAAGCTATAGCTACTTATATTTCTTCCCCCGATGTCAAACCTCTCAGAACAGAGAATGTTAAACCTTGCACTCATTTCTCACTTCTTGTCAACATTATAATTCAAGGACAGTCTCAAACCACTACCCCTCGATATCACAAAGCAGATGATTTTTCTCTCTTTTTCTTCTGATACAATAAAAAAACTCTGTAAGTCTTTTATTTCCCTTCAGTTATGTTAATTTATATATAATTACATATTTATCTTGGGTAGACTCTCTTTTCAAATTACTGTAAAATTCACAGGTGAAAACTGGTGTTAACTTTTTTTTTTTTTATTACTAGTGTAGCCTAGCATCTTTTTCTATGTCTACTCGTCATTTGTAATTCTTTCTGGAAGATTCTATGTTCACTTGTTCATTTTTCTATTGTTATAGTTGTTTTCTTTATTATTTCATAAGAATAGTACCTTCTGTTATATACATTGCAATCTAGTACACTGTGCCATTAATTATTTAGACAGTGTTCCTAATTGTTTTCACCAAATAAATTTTAAATTTTTATGTGGTTAGATCTTTCAATCCTTTTATTTATGGTTTCTCCTTTGATGAAATGCTTATAACAGTCTCCTCTACATATATTTATTTAACTATTAATGAAAAATTTCCTCTAATTATATTATAGATTTAGAAAATAGTTAACCTCTAAATCTGGTATACTTTTACTGTTAGGCCATAGATTAAAAAAACAAGCTATACCAAAATTTCTGTTTTCCATATAATCACCCAACTATGTCAGCACCATTTATTTAACAGTCCATCCTTCTCCTCATCACCTATAATTAGATACTATATTCTGATATATAGTAGGGTCTGTTTCTGTGCTTTCCTATTTTATTATACTACTACTGATGACAACAAATATGTTTTCCTTTATAAGATATTACACACACACACTTACTCTTCACAACCACTCTATGAAGTAAGTACTATTATTATTCTCATCCAATAGATGAGGAAACAGGCACACAGGTATACCACATCAGTACTGCTCAGTAATGATAGTCTAACAGTAATGATTAGTCTTACTAATCTATCAAGAAAAAAATACCTCCCTGCTTTAATTCCTACAGCTTTATAGTAATTTTAATATTTAGTACTGTTAATCATCTTTTATCCTTCTTTTTAAGTATTTACTTGGCTGTCATACTGGTTTATAAGCATAGGCTCTGGAGTCAGAGCTCCTGGGATCAATCTTGTCCTCCTTACATACCGTGCATCCTTAACTGTTCTGTGCCTCTGATTTCCTATCAGAAAAATGAGAATAGTAACAGCCTATTACCATAAGGCTGTTAGCAGGATTAAATGAAGTGATAAACGTTAAGTGCTCATTGCAATGACTGGCACATAAGTACTCTATAGCCACTTAAAAATCTACAGATTTTAAAAAATTATTTAATAGTAACAATAGAAGCCATAGGCAGGTAAATAATATTCTCAAAGGCCTAAGAGAAAATAACTGTCATCCTAGACAAAGCTATTTTTCAACAGTAAGGTTTATGCAGCCAACAAACATATGAAGAAAAAGCTCACATCACTGGTCATTAGAGAAATGCACATCAAAACCACAATGAGATACCATCTCACGCCAGTTAGAATGGTGATCATTAAAAAGTTAGGAAACAACAGAAGCTGCAAAGGATGTGGAGAAATAGGAACGCTTTTACACTATTAATGGGAGTGTTAATTAGTTCCACCATTGTGGAAAACAGTGTGACGATTCTTCAAGGATCTAGAATCAGAAATCCCATTTGACCCAGAAATCCCATTACTGGGTATATACCCAAAGGATTATAAACCATTCTACTATAAAGACACACGCACATGTGTGTTTATTGCAGGACTATTCACAATAGCAAAGACTTGGGACAAACCCAAATGCCCATCAATGATAGCCTGGATAAAGAAAATGAGGCACATATATGCCATGAAATACTATGCAGCCATAAAAAAGGATGAGTTCATGTCCTTTGCAAGGACATGGATGAAGCTGGAAACCATCATTCTCAGCAAACTAACACAGGAAGAGAAAACCAAACACAGCATGTTGTCGCTCATAAGTGGGAGTTGAACAATGAGAACACATAGACACAGGGAGGGGAACATCACACATGGGGCCTGTTTGGGGGTGTGGGGCTAGGGGAGGGATAACATTAGGAGAAATACCTAATGTAGATGATGGGTTGATGGGTGCAGCAAACCACCGTGGTGCATGTATACCTATGTAACAAACCTGCACATTTGGCACATGTACCCCAGAACTTAAAGTATAATAATTAAAAAATAAATACAATTAAGACATCTTTAGATAAATAAAAATCAAAAGACTTTTACTAAAGAAACTTCTAAAAGGTATATTTCAGAAAGAACAAAAATAATCCCAGTTTAAAAGGCCTATGTATAATAAAATGGTAAAATGTAGGGAAATACAAGCAATTTTTATCCACATAAAACAGTAATAAAAATAAATCTACTTCTAGCATGACAGAGTGAAGAAGTTGGCAAATTCATTCCCTAAACAGCAACGATATTGCAAGACAAAATATTTAGAACAACCATTTCAGCGCTCTGTAAATCACTAAAGACAAAAAGAAGCAACAATTTAAAAGTAAAATGGGATAGGGGGGTCAATTCTGAAGGGAACATAAACTTTTTCTACTCCTTTTATGTATGATGCCGTTCATCCTCCAAGGAAACACTTTAGCTAGCTGTATTAATAATTACAAAAATGTTACTAAAAACTGGTAAAATCATTTCTATGGTTACAAATTACTACATTTTTGTAACCTAGCAGAGAAGCAAACTTCGTCATAGCGACTAAGTACCCCAAACACAAATATCAGTCAATAATCATGAGGTGCTTGTAATGGCTCTTCTGCTTCTCTGGTTTCTAAGCAGACCTTTAGAAAGTAAAGACTGTGAGCCTTTGGAGAGTGCTGTCATACGGTTTGCTCCTAATGTATCATATACTGGTGGTCTAGAAGCATTGGATGAGCTGTCATTATGTTCAGAAGGAGCAGAACTCTGTGGTCTCAGTATGTGAGGAGGAATCAGAGCCTTCTCAATTCTATTCCCGGATCTACTACTTACTTGGTTCTGCGGTTTTGTGCTTGTTAGAATTTCTCTGTGGTTAAAATGAAATCCCTACAATATGGTTTGCCTTCAATGTTTAGGACACAATGTGGTCAGACTATAAATTTATAATTTTCTTAAGTGAAATCTGGGAATAGGCATAGGTAGTAAAATGGTGTACAGCATACCTTATCATTTACAAAAGTTTATTTTAGAAGTATCCCTTAGAAACTATATATCAGTTTTAGTTTCATGACTTTTCTCTACCTGGTAGTTAACTCTGATTTGACTCCTAAAGATTTAGAGAGAGGCATTCTGAATTCATTTTGTAATATAAGCATCTTGCATCATATAATAAAAGAAAGCCACGTAAGGGATAGTTAGTTCCAATTTGAACCCACTTTGTCACTATAAAATTATAAGTAGTGGAACACTGAGAAGTTAGCCAATTCAGTTCTACATCACTATGAAAAGAACCTACTATTTTATGATCAAAATACCACATAAAATACTAGGTGCAAATGGTTTTAAAAGTTAACAGAAATAGCACCCATAAAATTAACATGTAAAAACTGCAGAGATTTTGCATTGTTAAATCTGACAAATACCTTATTACAGTGACTAATCACTATATCTAGCACTATGTGTCAGGCACTATGCTTCATACTTTATAGGGATTATCTCAATTCTGTCAGCAACCCAGTGAAGAAGGTATTATCCATTTAGCAGATAAACAAATGAACTCAGTAAGATTAAAAGCCATGGTTGAGTTCATACTGCTAATAGGTGGTAAGGTCTGGACTGAACCACAGGGCTCAGTGCTATATATACTGGCTACCACAGAGCACCAACAGAGTTATCAAGTCAATGAAATGAAGAGCATATTTACATCTGAAAATATTGCACTGATAATATAAGGGTGTTATAATTTTATCATAAAACTATTAATATCAAAACAGTATTTGTATGCATTCAACATACCAGGTCCTTTTATTATAGGAAATATATGAACAGATATTGGTGAGAACATTAATCTTTCTTTGATTATAAGTGATCAAGAATTCAGTGTAACCAGGTTAACCAAGCATGTTTTAATTTTTCCTGAGATATAGTAAAATGTTTTTATAGGATTTATTACATATGGAACATTCAAGATCTAGTGCACTAGCTCTGATGAGTGCCTTAGGGATAACTTATTCCAAATTACTCACTTTTGATAATGTACTGAAGCTTGAGAGTGCTCAATGAATTAAGCAGCAAATAAGAAACATGGATCTTGCCCTGGAAATGCTCACTGGCAAAATAGTCTCATTGGGAAGACAAAAGGATGCAAGCAAATAACTTAAAGGAGGTTCAGATTAAAAGCAAAAGCAGTGGCACACTGATCACTAAAGGACTGAGGGAAAACAACATGAATTAGGTGAGACTTAAGATGGGCCCTTGGTAGAATTCAAATAAGGAAAAGAGTGGAGTAAAGAATCAATCATAGAATAGAGGTCTCAAAGTTTGTACTGGGGAGATGACAAACATTAGCTTCAAGGACTTTAGAAGATCAGTATTGGTTGCTGAATTTCAGATGATAAATGGTCTTGAATGCTAGAATAAGTAATCTGAAGTTGACACAAGTTATCTCTGGCCAAGAACCATTCAAATTCAATTCTTCTTTGCAGGTAACAATGAAGAAGACGGATGTGTTAACTTCTTTCATAGCAATATGGCTTTTGCTCCTACTACTTTACTTCCACATTATTTTGTAACATTTAGACAGTTCTTTCATTTCTCTTACCACTCCTTCTATTATATTTTACTGTTACTTCTTAATTATTCTTTGTGACAGTAGAAATGATAAAGATTCAGCCATAATCATCCATTCTTTTCCCCCATATTCTCATCCCCTCAAGTTTCTTGTATTCTTAAGGAATTGACAATCATGTTTTACACAAATTACTTCTAAATTTACATCTCTGCTGCTGATCTTTCAAAGAAACAACTCTGTTTCCAAAATGATACCAAGGACTTGAAGAAATGTTATACTATGAATCGTTTTTCTTTTAGAATGAGAGATAAATAATTAAAACAATATTTCCAACCATTTTTATCTAGTATTTATTTCTGTAAAAAGCATCTATAGTATCAAAAAATCACAACATTTATAGCAAGGACCAAAAAAAAAAAAAAGAATCACAAGCAAAATAGAATCACTATGTTTAGGTGTTGTCTGCTTTTCAAAAAAAATAGCAAACCTAAGAGATTCTGAGTTCCTTAAAATTCAAAAAATTTTGAAGTTCTGTTTATAACTAAAGTTGCTATTTAGTATATTCTACTAAAAAACATTTTAAAAAATCCTCCTTGTCTCCAAAATTCATGAAACTTTTTCCCTTGTGATTTTAATTTTATTATTTTGTTGTTGTTTTTAAACTTTTATTTTAGGTTCAGGGGTACATATACAAGGTAGTTTTATAGGTAAATTCATGTCATGGGGGTTTGTTGTACAGATTATTTTATCACCTAGATGCTAAGCCTGGTACACAATAGTTACTGCTCCTCTTCCTCTTCTGATCCTCCACCCTCTGGGGTGGGGATGAGAACACATGGACACTAGGCCCCAGTGTCTGTTGTGCCCCTCTTTGTGTTCAAGTGTTCTCATCATTTTAAATCCCACTTATAAGTGAGAACACACAGTACTTGGTTTTCTGTTCTTGCATTAGTTTGCTAGGGATAATGGCCTCCAGCTCCATCCATGTTCCTGCAAAGGATGTGCTCTCACTCTTTTTTGTGGCTGTATAATATTCCATGGTGTATCAGTACCACATTTTCTTTATCCAGTGTATCACTGATGGGCATTTAGGTTGATTCTATGTCTTTGCTATTGTGAATAGTGCTCCAATAAACAAAAAAATGTGTGCATGTATCTTTGTGGTAAAATAATTTATATTCTTTTGGATATATATCCACTAATGGGATTGCTGGGTCAAATGGTACTTCTGTTTTTATTTCTTTGAGGAATCTCCATACTGCTTCCACAATGGCTGAACTAATTTACACTCCCACCAGCTGTGTATAAGCATTTCCTTTGCTCCTCACCCTTGCCAGGATCTGTTATTTTTTGACTTTTTAATAATAGCCATTCTGACTGGTATGACATGGTATCTCATTATGGTTTAGATTTGCATTTCTCTAATGATCAGTGATATTGAGCTTTTTTTCATATGCTTATTGGCCGTATGTATGTTCTTTTGAAAAGTGTCTCTTCATGTTCTTTGCCTACTTTTTAATGGGGTTGTTTTTTCTTGTAGATTTAAGTTCCTTAAAATTCTGGATATTAGACCTTTGTCAAATCCATAGTTTGCAAATATGTTCTCCCATTCTGTAGGTTCTTTGTTTACTCTGTTGATAAATTTTTTTTTTTTTTTGCTGTGGAAAAGCTTTTAGTTTAATTAGATCCCATTTGTACATTTTTGCTTTTGTTGTGATTGCTTTTGCCATCTTTATCATGAAATCTTTGCCTGTTCCTATGTTCAGAGAGCCATTTCTCAGTAAAGCAAGGAGGTAAAGGGAACATCCAGTGAGGAAGTGAGGAGGTAAGGGAGCCTGTTGTTAAAGTGCGGGTTTCCAGGTAAACAGTGGAAAGATCTGAGAAGAAGAAGAGTGTTGGCAGTCTGGTTTAGGGAAGATGAAGCACAAAACGTGAAGTATGAAAAAGCATAGGCCGGGCGCGGTGGCTCACGCCTGCAATCCCAGCACTTTGGGAGGCCGAGGCAGATGGATCACCTGAGGTCCGGAGTTCGAGACCAGCCTGGCCAACCTGGTGAAACCCTGTCTCTACTAAAAATACAAAAATTAGGTAGGAGTGGTGGCAGGTGCTTGTAATACCAGCTACTTGGGAGGCTGAGGCAGGAGAATCACTTGAACCCAGGAGGTGGAGGTTGCAGTGAGCCATGATTGCACCACTGCACTCCAGCCTGGGCAACAGAGTGAGAATCCATCTCCAAAAAAAAAAGAAAAGAAAAAAGAAAAAGCACGAAGTATGTGGAGGCATACATGAAAAGAGACAAATGATATGTTATTTTTACATGTTAATAGGCAACCAAGTATAACAATAATGTGAAGCAAGACTTTCTAATTATGTGCACAGGCCATCTGATGGAGAGCAAAGGTGGAGCATGGGGAGATGAGTATGTGAAAGAGGGAACTTCATGGCCTCTGTGCTGAAGGCAGCATGGGTACAGGCTCAAATCCTCAGAGAAGCTTTGGCTCTAAAGGACTTATCTGTGCTTCAACATACCACTGTATTCTTCTATTTCTAGTTTGTACCATTCCTTATGCCTAAAATGCCTTCATATAAGGGATGCAGAAATTTAGAAAATGCTTTTATAAACTCCATCTGCAAACTTACAATAAAGAATTAAAGGTCTCCTCAAATGCATGTTCCAGTAAATACCTCATCTCCAACCTCAATCATGTCATTTACTTCTGTAGTTTGAATCACTAATTCTGTGTCTTTTTCTCCATTTAGTCTGAATCAAACTGTTTATTTCTAAAAGCCAGCAACTTCTACAAAACACTAAGGGTCACGTATTCAGCAGAAAATAGAATTGTATATTATTTTACTGAAGAATATTACCACATAAAATTTTAGATCTAGAAATGCCCTCAGAGATGATTTAGCAATAACTAATGACCAGGAAGGTTAAAAAACACCCAAGGTTCCAGAAAAATATATGCTAGTGAGTGTTGCCATCTAAGAGAAAAGCCAGAGGGACTAAGTCCAATAGCCACATATGGTAGAGTAGACCTTTTTTGTAATGTAGTAAGATACCTTCTATCTTATTTCATACTATAAGAATACAGAATATTTTCAGGTAAGTTTATCAGAATTTATTGCTGGCACATCTCATTTTATTGTGCTTTGCTTTACTGCACTTTGAAGATACTGCAATTTTTTTACAAATTGAAGATTTGTGACAACCCTTGTCGAGCAAATCTATTGGGACCATTTTTTTCCAACAGAATGTGCTCACTTTGTGTCTCTGTCACATTTTGGCAATGCTCCCAATATTTCAAACTTTTGCATTATTATTATATGTGTTATGATGATCTGTGATCAGTGATCTTTTATGTTACCATTATAATTGCATATAAGATGGCAAACTTAATCAATAAATGTTGTGTATGTTCTGACTGCTCCACTGACTGGCCATACTCATGACTCTCTCCTTCTCCTCAAACCTCCCTATTCCCTGAGACACAACACTATTGAAATTAGGCCAATTAACAACCCCACAATAGCCTTTAAGTGTTCAAGTCAAAGGAAGAGTCACACATCTCTTTAAATCAAAAGCTGGAAATGGTTAAGTTTAGTGAGAAAGGAATGTTGAAAGCTGAGACAGGACAAAAGTTAGACCTGTTGTACGAAGCAGTTAGCCAAGTTGTGAATGCAAAGGAAAAGTTCTTGAAGTAAACTAAAAGCACTACACTAGTGACCACACAAATGATAAGAAAGCAAAAAAAGTCTTTTTTAGGGAGTCTTTTGATAGGGAGTCTTTTGATAGGGAGAAAGTTTGAGTGATCTGGATAGATTAAACCAGTCACAACATTTCCTTAAGCCAAAGCCTAATCCATAGCAAGGCCCTAACTCTCTTCAATTCTATAAAGGCTGAGAAAGGTAAGGAAAATGCAGAAGAAAAGTTTGATGCTAGCAAAGTCTGATCCGTGAAGTTTAAGGAAAACAGCTGTCAACATAACATAACATAACATAACATAACATAACATAACATAACATAACATAACATGCAAGGTGAAGCAGAAAGTACTGATGTAGAAGCTGCAGCAAGTTATCCAGAAGATCTACCTAAGCTCATAAATGAAGGTGGTTACATTAAAGACCAGATTTAAAATGGAGACAAAATAGCCTTCTGTAGAAAGATGATGGCATCTAGGGCTTTCATAGCTAGAAAGGAGAAGTCAACGTCTGGCTTCAAAGCTTCAAAGAATAGGCTGACACCCTTGTTAAGGTCTAATGCAGCTGGTGACGTTAATCTGAAGCCAATGCTCATTTACCATTTTGAAAAACATAGGTCCCTTAAGAATTATGCTAAATAGACCCTGTCTGTGCTCTATAAATGAAACAAAGCCTGGGTAACAACATATCTGTTTACAGCATGGTTTACTGAATATCTTAAGTCCACTAATGAGACCTACTGCTCAGAAAAATAAGATTCCTTTCAAAATATTGCTGCTTATTGACAATGCACCTAGTCAGCTGAAGAGTTCTGATGGAGATGTACCAGAACAATGTTTTCATGCCTGCGAACACAACATCTATTCTGCAGCTCATACATAGAGAGGCAATTTAAACTTTCAAGTCTTATTACATAGAAAATGCACTTCCTAAAGTTATTGCTACCCTAGACAATAATTCCTCTTATGAATTTGGGCAAAGTAAATTGAAAACCTCTGGAAAGGGTTTACCATTCTAGATGTCATTAAGAACATTTGTGATACACGGAAGCAGGTCAAAACATCAACATTAATGGGAGTTTGGAAGAAGCTAATTCCAACTCTCATGGATAACTTTGAGGGGTTCAAGACTTTAGCAGAGGAAGTCACTGCAGATGTGGTGGAAATAACAAGTAGAACTAGAATTAGAAGTGGAGCTTGAAGATGGGACTGAATTGCTGCAATCTCATGATAAAACCTGAATGGCTGAGGAATTGCTTCTTCTGGATGAGCAAAGAAAGTGTTTTTTTGAGATGAAATTTACTTCTGGTGAAGATGCTATGAATACTGTTGAAACGAAAACAATTTAGAATATTTAGATTTGGAATATCACATAAACTCAGTTGATAAAGGAACAACCTGGTTTGAAAGGATTGACTTCAATATTGAAAGAAGTTCTACTGTGGATATAATGCTGTCAAATAGCATTGCGTGCTACACAGAGATCTCTCATGAAAGGAAGAGTCAATTGATGTTGCAAACTCCATTACTGTCCTATTTTCAGAAATTACCACACTCACCCAACCTTCAGTAACCACCATTCTAATCAGTCAGCAGCTATCAACATCAAAGCAAGACCCTCCACCAGCAAAAAGATTATGACTCTCTGAAGGCTCAGATGATCATTCACATTTAATAGCAATAAAGTTATTTCTTAATTAAGGTAGACAAATTTTTTAAACAATGCTATTGCATACGTAGTATGCTACAGTACAGTGTAAACACAAGTGAGTTTTATTTTATTTTATTTTATTTTTTTGGAGACAGGGTCTCACTCCATCATCCAGGCTGGAGTGCAATGGCATGATCACAACTCACAGCAGCCTCAACATCCCAGGGTCAAGTAATCTTCCTATTTCAGCCTCCCTAGTGGCTGGGACCACAAGAGTGTGCCACTGTGCCTGGCTAATTTTTCTTTTAATGTTTTGCAGAGACAAGGGCTCACTACATTGCCCAGGCTAGTCTCAAACTCCTCAGCTCAAACTATTCACCCGCCTTGGCCTCCCAAAGTGCTGGGATTACAGGCATGAGTCACCGGGCCTGGCCTTAAACATAACTTTTATATTCACTGAGAAACCAAAAAATTCATGTGACTTGCTTTATTGTAATATTTGTTTTATTGTGGTTGTCTGGAACCAAAGCTGCAATATCTTTGAGGTATTCCTGTATTCAAATAAATATGAATGTTATTTATCTTTCTGTGCACACTTTCAAACTATATATTTATGCAATGATGCTGCAACTGCTCAACTACTTTCAACTACAAGGTGAATTTAAAATCAATTTAATTGCTTGATAGTTATATCTTGTGGTAATTTTCTATCCTTTTTCCTCATTGGCAATAACAGATTTGAACAAGTATTTTGTGAACTATAATTGAATATGAATACTAATTGGATCAATATTCTCATTCTGATTATTCTCAAAAGTCAATATCCACTTCAAAGGATTTTTCCTGAAATGTCACCATTATGATACTTAAAATAATTGCTTGTAGGTTCTATACATAATCTTCAAAGAGGCATTCCAAAGGCATTATGAACATTAGCAGTTATTATTGTACAGTGTTCCAGAGTACTACTTAGAAAAAGATAACAATCATTCAGATCTTCGTTTTTAAAAAAATCAAACTATTTTATAGTGAGACCTCAAAATCAAAAGAAAAACTAAAAAAGGACTTTGCATGTATAACTGCTTAAAATAAAAACTTTGAAAGCCAATATCCATTCTTAGGCCACAGAGTAATGGAAATCCATGCATATTACTCAAGAATAATCAGAATGGTACATTTAGAAATAGCTGAAAGCACAAATCCAATGTAAAGTACAAATCTAGCTTCTCTGGCACAATCATCTGGAATAATGTCAAAGTCTGAATACTAACCATCTTCCATAATCAGCACTCACCTATCAATAACATGTCCTGAGTTATGTCTATTTATAATTCCAAATTAATAGTGTTTCTTATGGCAGTATTATTGTCTAATACTAATTAAATGCCAAAATATTATGTTCCCTGTTTTATAAATAAGCTCTTTTCCTCTCATATACTAAGGACATAATGAACTAAGCCATCATACGTTCAATGGTATTGAAGATATTTAAGCCCAAACTGTTTTAGAATTGCTTCCATTGGCACCGGTATGGGTGCAATTACCTGCATGCCAATCTCTACCCACCCTTAAAATAGTGCAATAATTAGTTGATTTAATCTGACATACTACTAAAATTAGAATTCTATTGGCAGAGTCTCTGCTTCATTCCTAACAATTTTTAGGGACAAAACATGATGCCATCTATGTAGTTCTAATAATTGTTTTGACTTCATTTCACATTAAACCATTTATGAATGACTCTGGAACTTTTTTTGAATTAACAAGTATGCTTATATTTCAGCCTAAATTTTCAAGAATGCAACTTCGTCTCTGCAAAATTGACAAATTTCCATAATCTGATTAACAAAGCTATATTGTAGGTAGTTTATCTTTTAGGAAGGGTAATTTTGGTAGTTTACTGAGTTTACTAACATAGGGATGTGTGGAAGCTCAATAATTTATCATTTTTAAACTAATAATTTTATTCTGGTATCGCTGAGAAACATAAAACAACACAAGAAATTTCTGTGCCTAAAACAATACTTACTAAAAAGAACCCAATAATCCAGCAGATTATTACAAACAAATTGAGCCTTTTGGGTTAAAATCTCAAGTCTCTCCCCTGCCCTTCTAAGAATTCCTTGTGCAATTCTAAATCAATAAAAAGAACTGGAAAAAGTATACTGAAGACAGATCAAATGAACAACCCCAGGCCACTTATTACTAAGCAAAATACTCAGGTTTTGAAAAAGTCTGACCCTGTCAGTAACCTGATTAGTCAAAGAGGAAATAAAAATCTGATAATTTTGCTCTCAGTGCAGCCCAGTCAGAGGAGAACAGTTTTAGCCTCTCTGATGAAAAATGTCTAAATAAAACTATGTCTCTTAAGGAGGCATACATGACAAGATGTATAAACTTTGCATTTTCTAGATAGGGGTATTTTGGTCCGACTGTTTTCCAGAGATGTGCAAGAAACATAAGTAACTTCTGAAACAGATAATTATAGTTGATGTTTGCAAATGACTTAGAATTCCATTCTCACTTCTGAAACTAATAGACTAATATGGTCAAAATAAATACTGAATAAATCTCTCATATATTGTTTTCTTTTTATATATAAACATAGATATTCTGTATATGTGATATCCATTGATAATCCATTGAAAAATATTAGCAGAACAAGAACAGAGATATATGATATTTGATAGTCATTTATTAAAAGCCAATAGGTCCAAAATTCTCCTCACTTAAACAGCCTAAGTGACCAATTCAAGTGTCACATTCTTCTTTTTTTCATACTCCATTAGAGTTTATACTGAATAATGAAACTGAAAAAAGGTGGCATGCTCTATAAAGAAAATACATCTGCTTTTACATTCTATATGTTCTAAATTGCCACTTTTCATTCCTTTTCTTTTTGAAGTTGTTAGCTAAACTGCAGAACAGATCAGGTCCCAGATTTCTTGTTAAATGATCTACTCATCTTTTTTCTGCCTAAGGCCTTCTCAAAAATAAAAAAATTGATATTTATATAGGACAAATCCTATAAATAAAATGCCTGGAAAATCTAAATATTGATAATAAAATCTATAAAGTTGCCTAGATAAACAATAAGGTATTATAGTAGCTTTATTTCGGGGTAAGACTTTTTCTGTGCCTTGCTTTCTTTTAAATTAACTTAAATGATGTGTTATTTACATACAATAAAAGTACTCCTATTAAGTATACAATTAGGGTAAGTTCAAATAAATGTATCTTATGTCTCACCTTTACAAAGGTAAGGTATAGAATATTCACAACATTCCCAAAAGTTCTCTTGTGGCCCACCTCAGTCAATCCCCAGTCCAGCATAGGCCCCAGAAAGTCACTGATCTGCTTTCTAGTACTGGAGATTAAACTTTTTTGAGACAGAGTCTTACTTTGTCACCCAGGCTGGAGTGCAATGGTACAATCTCAGCTCACCGCAGTCTCCACCTCCTGGACTCAAGTGATCCTCCAGCCTTAGCCCTATAAGTATCTGGGACCACAGGCACGCACCACCATGCCCAGTTATTATTATTATTATTATTATTATTGTATTTTTGGTAGAGACGGGGTTTCACCATGTTGCCCAGGCTGGTCTTGAACTCCTGAGCTCAAGCAATCTGCCAGCCTTGGCCTCCCAAACTGCTGGGGTTATAGGTGTGAGCCACTGTATCTGCCTCACACTTTTGAGAGGTTAAATTAATACAAGCCCTTGGAACAAACTCTGGCACATAATAAGGATTCACTAAATATTAGTTATTGTTTGCTCAGTGGGATTTTGTTGTTTATCACAAGAGCCACGAGTAAGCTTGGTGGTATATTAAACCATGATTGAGTAAGCAATGACCCAGGAATATTTATTGGTCCTTTCCTTAGATATCTGTGTATATTTAGGTAAGTGTTACTATAGCATGTGGGTAAAGGTAGTATGGTCCCAAATGAAATACTCAGTGCTAATAAACAGTTCCAGTCTAATTATCTTTCAGTTATTGATTCATTTATATTCTAAATCTTGTTCCTCTATCATTTGTGTTTGTTTTTTTCTATAATAAACTGTACATGCAAGTATATAATACATAGACAACACATATATAATAAAGTGTATATGCAAGTAACATTAAGGGATATTAATTGTGACATTTAAGAAATATTCTTGGGAGGCTTTGATTATATGCCTTTTCTATCATAAAGTACACCATATTTGGATTTCATAATATACAAATCTTGAGACTGTTCTGTCAGTTTACTTTAGTGGAGGTATTACGAAGTAGTTAAACAATAACATAAAACATTACTAAGACAATGCATAAGTCAAAATATAGCCAGTTTTGTAAATTGTCTAATTGGCTTTCCCTCCCGAAATGCATTTTTTCAGATATACCCAACTGTTCCCCCTTTTTATATCAATAATTTTATAAAATTTGAAATAATTACAGGCCTAAATGAATCTATCTATAAAAAGAGATTGGGAAAGAAGTTAGTAACTAACGCATTCTGGTTGTGCTCTTGTCCTCGGAGACTAGGTTAATGAGAATTTGGAAGAGGATTAAGTCTTCCAAAATGACCCAAACGGATTTATTACAACGAGATTCTAGTGCCTATCTTCAGTGTTTAAACTAGGAGGCTGTCCAAATGTAAACTTCTGGAATATGTAGGTGTTTATAAAAATAAAAGTCTTCATTAACTTTTAAAAATATCTTTGTCTCATTCCAAAATTCTATATTACTCCATAGCAAGAAAAATAACCCCTGTATTGTTCCAAAACTTCTTGTGAAATATAGACCCAGAGGTCTGGATTTATAGGTCTCTGTAATGCTTTTTTACAAATATATCATATATCTCATTCTTTAATCCATCTAATGGGTAAAAACATAGCACATCAAAAAATGGTGCTGGGGCAAGGGGTGGGGTGACCTGTACTCGTGTAAGTAAAATGAATGATATTACCATACTTCAGTTGATTTGCGTAATAAATTTCTATTTGATTTTTCTAAGACATTATACATTTAAAAAACATATTTCTTATCAGACTATATCTGCTTTTACATTCTATATGTTCCAAATTGCCACTCTTCATTCCTTTTCTTTTTGAAGTTGTTAGCTAAACTGCACAACAAATCAGGTCCCAGATTTCTTGTTAAATGATCTACTCCACTTAAAAATCTCTTTTCTCCCTAACGCCTTCTCAAAAATAAAAAAAAAAAAATTGATATTTCTGTAGGACAAATCCTATTTAATTATTATACTTTCCTCCGGCAAAAATGATCACCATATCCTATAGTGATTAGAAACAGCTGAGAAACTGGGTTTCTCAGAACTGCACACTACTACATGCAGTAGTGGCACGCTAATGGAGGGCATTAACTGGGATTTTGCAAAAATAGCAATCCTGACTAACTGATTTTGGAAACACTTGGCAAAGCAAAACAAAGGGGTTTCTTTACTCAGCATTCAAGTTCTCTGAACCCGAACATGCTTCTACAAACTAATAATCTCTGAGAAGAGGATGCATAATATGTGGAATTTCTCATTCTTATTTTGCTAGAAAATACCTTTTCACAGTCCAAAGGAGTTGAAAAGATTACTGAAAAGACTCTACACATGCAATTCTTAAAACAGAGTAGAAAAGTTCTAAGTTGTTCAACAGTTTGTAATAAAAAGGAAAGGATTCATAACTGTTCCACACTAATAAATAACATAAGAATGTCATTTTGGGAGAAGAAAATTTAAACAAACAAGATAAATTTATAATCAAAGCCAAACAAATTTAGTTAATTTCAAATGAAGTAAAGTTGTGGCTAGGCGAAGGAGTAAAAAAAAAAATCTAACTAGAAAACCCACACTACAATGTCAGGAAAGGGGCTTTTACTTTCTGGTAATATAAAATGAAAAGGTCTCAAGACGAATGGGCCCATAATTTGGGACTATTCCCACCTCAGGATTACTTGCTGATACAGCACTAACTCTTTTCAAAGATAGGATTATTAAGTAGTAAGTAACTTCACAAAGCTCCAGAAAATTCGAAAGGGATAAAAATTTAAAAACAAAGTAAGTTAAATGACAATTTACAGATGCAAATTGTCTGAAAACCATTTTCTCTTTTCCTGGGGTGGCTCTATCAGGTCATAAGTGAAAAGAGCTGTGTGGCAGCTTAATGGAAAAGGGGAGAATGTGGCTACAACTGAGTCACATGGAGGCTGCAATTGGTTTTTTTGAAATTTGGCAATGTTGAATAATAAGCATATGTGGAATAAAGAGGTTCCCATTCCTCTTTCTCATATGAACCTATATTAGTCATTGATATGATTAGTCTTTCTCATATCAACTACATCAGTCATTAGTCACATATTAGTCATTGTGTTTTTCTGTAAGCTGATAACAGTAATACGTTGTGGGTTCTGTGGTATCCAGTAAAAAAGGTTAAAGTTTATATTTTCAAACTCCCAGTTAAGAAGAAACTTGGCAATAAAGGAGAATACAGATTCAGAGCAATCTTGGTGGCAAATGAAAATATTAAGTATGGGACATTCCAAATTCTCCACATACCAAGGAATGTAAAGACATAGGAAGTCATAACTTCAAGTAAAAATATTCAATTTCATAGTGAAAATGTAAGACACTAAGGGCAACATATTATTTTTTATTACTTTTTTTAAAAAATTGTGGGTACATAGTAGGTGTATATATTTATGGGGCACATGAGATATTTTGACACAGGCATGCAATGCATAATAATCACATCATGGAAGATGAGGTATCCATCCCCTCAAGCATGTATCCTTTGTGTTACAAACAATCCAATTATACTCTCTTAGTTATTTAAAACTGCACAATTTTGCATTTCAAATTTTCATGCACAAAATGCACAGGTGACTATAGTCACCCTGTTTTGCTGTTAAATACTACTCATTCTATTTTTTTGTACCTGTTTTAAAATGTGGACATCATTAAACCAACTCACCTGATATATTAAAGGATCCCAGAGATATGACTATGAAATATCCTTAACAGGGCTACCAAATAAACAAATCTATAAAAATTTACTGTAAAACAATAGACACAAAAAAGCCTAAACACTCTCATGAAATCCTAACAGAGAAGCATTTTTATTTCTGAAATATAATGTGCTATCTTGAATTTCCATATTGGTATGTGTTAAGTTTTTAAAGATACCAATTTCAAGTGTTACAGAACATAATTTGTGTGTAACATACTTTAATTGTATCTAAAAACAACATTCTAGGCCTTAAAATTGAGGTATATAGTATTTTTAAAAACCATATGAAAGAGAAGTTGAAACAAAGGATATCCAGGTTAAAGTTGGAGAGACTTACATATTATGCTTGCAAATATTCCCATGCTTCTATACTTCAGGAAAGCTGTGCTTTTTTTCTTTTACGGGTGATTGGAAAGGCACTGCAGTCAGCTACTTACCCCCTAAGTCCAAGGATTAGATTCAAACAACTAAATGCAAGATAAAACTTCCTCTAAAACTGAGGACACACATATCATGTTCACAGAATTAGTCTCTCTTTATAGACTTAGCAGGTATATATGCAGATAATATTTATATGTGTATACATTTATATTGATATTTATATGTCTATTTATGGAATTAATCTTTATATGTAAACTAATTCTCTAAAAGCAACTAATACCTCCTTAGAATATAGGCAAAAGGGCCAGGCGTGGTGGCTCACGCCTGTAATCCCAGCACTTTGGGAGGCCAAGGCAGGTGGATCACCTGAGGTCAGGAGTTCAAGACCAGCCTGGCCAATATGGTGAAACCTCGTCTCTACTAAAAATATAAAAAAATTAGCCAGGCGTCATGGTGGGCACCTGTAATCCCAGCTACTCGGGAGGCTGAGGCAGGAGAATTGCTTGAACCCAGGAGACGGAGGTTGCAGTGAGCCAACGTGGTGCCACGGCACTCCAGCCTGGATGACAGAATGTAACTCCACCTCAAAAAAAAAAAAAAAAAAAAGAATATAGGCAAAAGATAAGACACTGTACAAAGCTGTAATATTAGTTTCTAAAATGAGAATTTCAAATTATCCCTTTTAAGAAGATATAAAATAAGAAGGTTTTAATATGACTATGAGCAAATCTTTTGTAAAACAATAAACAATTGCCTAAAAATATACAGGAATGTTATTTTTTCTAGGTTGGCTTCATAAGAACCTTGTTTTAAACACTGCTCTCCAAGTTCTTCTAAAACTTGTTTTTAAAGACTTTTAAATAAAGTTTTAAAAAGTTTTAAAAAACTTTTAAATAAAGTTTTAAAAAGTTTTTAAAACTTTTAAATAAAGTTTTAAAAAGTTTTAAAAAACTTTTAAATAAAGTTTTAAAAAGTTTTTAAAAACTTTTAAATAAAGTTTTAAAAAGTTTTTAAAAACTTTTAAATAAAGTTTTAAAAAGTTTTTAAAAGGTTCTAAAACAATCAACCACCTCAACACTTAACATTTCAACAAAAATCCTAAACTTAAGTCTTATTCCATGAACTAAAACAACATTCCATGATTAAAAAGAAAGTTTTCTTCTATGATGAAGTATTTTCTACATATAAAAAAGAGGTTTATTTTCCTTTAATTCCTGAAATATAATTATACTAATAGATTCAGATGATTGAATTTACAGTGACAAATCAGGTAAAATCATTACCATTTTAGAAAGAAGATTTTATGTCAGCTGACAAGAATCTACTTCATGTTATGTGTTATGAAACGAATGTTATATGACACCATCTCTGCTGCTTCAGTTAAGTCTTATTCTGCCAAGCCTTTCTAACTATACTCACCAGTGTGCTCCACTGACCTTTTCAGTTATTTGGTTAAGTGCCTTTTAACCCCTTCATGTAAAAGTATCCTACTTTTATAGTGTAAAAGTGAGTTTTCAATGGAAACTGTTAAATGCTTATCTTGCTTGATTCACTATGTTTGGCCCTATTAATCGCTTCTTTTTTCAAACTCGTATCCCTCAGCTTCACTGCTACCTTTCCAAAATCTGGCTCCTTTCCTCTGATGTGCTAATACTCAAATATTGTCACCTAATGCTCTGCTAATAATGAAATATGGAGAAGAATAATATGAAACTATTTTATGCTTGCTATCTGATTTTTAAAATTTCCATTCTGACTTCTCTTACCATATTGATAAGTGTTCATGCCCATGGTTAAATTAAAAAGAATAAATGGAACATGTATCTTGGGTCATGATAATGGAGAAAAAGAACATGTTTGATAAAAATACTGCCTGAAGCTAAGCAGTGAATAGATGGAAAAAGGGAAGTACAGGAGCTTATAAAAATGCTCCATCTCTTCAACTCCAGGGAACATTAAAAAAAAATTGAGGATTTGATCTTTTGGTAGGAATTTCTCTTTATGTAAACACATAAATAGTATATTATAGATAAGCCTATATCTAATAGTTAATTTAGCAGAAATTTACTAAAAAACTTTTTTTTCAAAGGATTCATAAAAGGTTGTTTCAGTTCTTCTATTTAGTATCCATTATTTTTGTTGAATATAAGTGAGAATCTTTGTAGTTTAATGCCAGGATAGAAGGCCATTTAAACTACCACTAAGCATCAACATAAAATACATGTAGAAGTGTTTATTTCAGAGTATGAGACATATTGGGACTTAAAACCAACAAGTAAGCAATCGATTTACATTTTAAAATCTGATATGGAAAATATACCAAACCAGATGTGCTTGCTGCTATTTACAAATCACTACATAAATAAGAGATGCACATCACGATCAGTGACGAATCATGTCACTTCTTTTCTGCTAGTCGGCTCATGCACAGACAGCAAAGTATGTAATTGTGTTTCTCCAAGTAATAAACTCCCAGTGATATTTTACAAAAATATTTAATCAAAAGAGGAAATTTCCAAAAATGCCCCAGGAAAGTACAATGAAGAAATGAAAATTGACACTGGAAGTGAAATTAGATGTGACTAGAAGATTTTAAAATGGTGACAGCAATGTTAAGATAGGACAAAAACAGGCTGGGCTCAGTGGCTCACGCCTGCAATCCCAGCACTTTGGAAGGCCGAGGTGGGCGGATCACAGGAGGTAAGGAGTTCGAGACCAGCCTGGTCAACACAGTGAAACCCTGTCTCTACTAAAGATCAAAAATTAGCCAGGTGTGGTGCCAGGCGCCAGTAATCCCAGCTACATGGGAGGCTGAGGCAGGAGAATCGCTGGAACCTGGGAGTTGGAGGTTGCCGTGAGCAGAGATCGTGCTACTGCACTCCAGCCTGGGGGACAGAGTGAGACTCAGTCTCAAACAAAGAAACAGACAATAAAAAAAAAAAACAAAAAAAAAAAAAACAAAACTAGCACTACATGAAGTTATAGTATAAACCATATTGAAAAGTCCAGTGAATATTTTGAAAATTAGGTAAAATAGTTTTGACCCTTTTTTTTTTGAGACGGAGTCTTGCTCTGTCGCCCAGGCTGGAGTGCAGTGGCGCGATCTCGGCCTCACTGCAAGCTCCGCCTCCCAGGTTCACGCCATTCTCCTGCCTCAGCCTCCCGAGTAGCTGGGACTACAGGCGCTGCCACCATGCCCGACTAATTTTTTTGTATTTTTAGTAGACACGGGGTTTCACCGTGTTAGCCAGGATGGTCTCGATCTCCTGACCTCGTGATCCGCCCGCCTTGGCCTCCCAAAGTGCTGGGATTACAGGCGTGAGCCACGGCGCCCGGCCTTTTTTTTTTTTTTTTGATGGAGTCTTGCTCTGTCGCCCAGGCTGGAGTGCAGTGGCGCGATCTCGGCTCACTGCAACCTCCGCCTCCCGGATTCACGCCATTCTCCTGCCTCAGCCTCAGGAGGAGCTGGGACTACAGGTGCACACCACCACACCCAGTTAATTTTTTTGTATTTTTAGTAGAGACTGGGTTTCACCATGTTAGCAAGGATGGTCGCGATCTCCTGACCTCGTGATCTGCCCGTCTCGGTCTCCCAAACTGCTGGGATTATAGGTGTGAGCCACCGCGCCCCGGCCAACATTTTTTAGTTTAATCTGCACAACATACAGAAAGTCACTTACGGTTGAAACGAAGCACTGACTTTTTTGCATTGAAGACTCTGCAATAAAACAAATTCACGATGCAGTTGGCTAGCATTTAGGTCCAAGCACCAACTTTGAATACAGCAATTGAAAGCAGTAATTACAAGAAGACTGAAGATGAATCTCTAACCTCCAGGAAAGGCTGACTTCTTTGTTTCAAAAGTCAGCATGAATTGATAATGTTAAGCTATCTGGTGAACTGCTGGTGCAGACAAAGATTCTGCTGTGAAATCCATACCCAGGAAAACTTTATAAACTCAGGAAAGCAGTTGTGATGCAAAGCATGACAATGTCCCAGGAGCAGTGATGCCAGCAAAGACCTTCACATTAAAAGACCTCTCAGATATTCCATGACATTAAAAATGCACAGATCAAAAGTGGACAGCTTATCCACATTTGGAAAGGAGTATGATAATTTGCCAAGGCATAGAAAACCTCTTGCTCCATACAATGAAAACAAGGCAAGAAGTGTTCAAACTACTCTTGAAAAGTTTTTACAAAGAAATAAAACTTTAATTCTGAATGTTTCTGATGTTTACAATTACAGAATACTAAAAAAAATTAGTTTTACTATTTTTTCATTTCCCAATATACTTATAACCAACATTAAAAAGTTTTTAATGTCTTCACAAAAAAAATTTTAAAGGTCGTAGAACAATCTTAATTTTTATTATTGGTTATTAAGATAACCTAATAATCACAGTTTCAGGTTCCCTGGTCACTTAGAATTATCACTGATTTACTTACAAAAAGTTCTGTCACTGATAACAAATTGCTATAAGAAAGAGACTAATAACTTATATGCTACACTACAGTTCCCTAGCTCTGCAATAAACTGTTAAGTGGTTAAGATTTTAAAACTGAATTTTAGCATATTGTCTTAAGACAGACAGCCATCTGAATTGAAGTAAACTGCATCCCACCTCAAAGAAATATTTAACAATTGATGAATGTATAAGATGGCATTTCTTTAGTAGAAAAAACAGCAATAAACATTCTCTTAAATAAAACTTTTAATATATTTTGTGAACCAAACAAAACAAGCCTGGGTACTTACATATCAATTATATTGTCTTTTATAAAGAGAATATTTACATTCTTATATTCACTGTCTATAAGTTGTGTAACGCTGACTCCTTAACTACACAACTTCTTTTATAACATGAAACTAATGGCTTTTGAATCTGGGTATAAATTCCCCAGCAGGCCTAGCCTCAGCACCCCCAGTTTAATTAGAACTAACCAGTAATTCTACATTAGCAGAAAACACAACTGAAAACCAATGTCCACTACAAGTATGTTGACTCTGGGTCATGGATAGCCACAGGCCAAGGAAGACGAGAGACTCAGGGTTATGGCAGAATAGTTAGAATACCATATTGTTTAAGGTAACACAACATGGGGAAAGGATTCATATAGTACATTCTAATCTATATCTTAGATTATCAAACTAAAACTAAGAACAAAAATAAGATTTGGGGCCAGGTGTGGTGGTTTACGCCTGTAATCCCAGCACTTTGGGAGGCTGAGGCAGGCAGATCACTTGAGGTCAGGAGTTCGAGACCAGCCTGGCCAACATGGCGAAACCCCGTCACTACTAAAAATACAAAAATTAGCCTGGTGTGGTGGCACATGGCTGTAATCCCAGCTACACGGGAGGCTGAGGCAGGAGAATCGCTTGAACCTAGGAGGTAGAGGTTGCAGTGAGCTGAGATCACATCATTGCACTCCAGCTTGGGCGACAGTGACACTGTATCTCAAAATAATAATAATAATAATAAGATTTGGAATTCAACTCAGTGTGCCAGAAAACTTGCTTATCTTCTTGGACCTCCTGCCATTTGAACCCTAGAATTCTGAATCTAGGGTCAGAGTTTCTGGTTCTTACACGTAAAGAGCTTGGAAACTGTTACTCCCATCTCACAAGAAAAATGCTGAACAAACTACACGTTAACTCAATCCATCATGATGCATTAGGTTGACCCCAATACTAGAAAGACAGGCAAATACAGAGAATCATGGCTTTGAGTAGAAGCCCAGGAGCAGAACCCTGCAGCAAGAGCCGGTATCAGTAGCAAAGCTTTAAACTGTAATTAATGAATTGCTGGAGACTCAGTGTATACTAACTTGCAAATTAAAAACTACTAGGAGGGCCAGTCTTATGGGCGCCTCCACACTGTCATAAGTTTTATCTCCAGGAGCTTCATTAGGTTTTGACTGAAGATTTGAGGAAAGGTCCCCCTTGTGCTTCCAGCAAGCGGGGAGAGAATAGTAACCATTTTAAAAATTTGATTGTTTAAATTTATTTTATTTTTAGAGAGGAGCTCTTGCTCTGTCGCCCAGGCTAGAATGCAGGGGCACAGTCATAGCTCACTATAACCTAGAACTGCTGGGCGCAAGTGATCCTCCTGTCTCAGCCTCTCAACTAACTGTGATTATGGGTGCTTGCCACCATGCCTGATGCCCGGCTAGAGTCTTTTTTTTTTTTTAATTTCTTGTAGATATGAGGGTCCTCCTACATTGCCCATGCTGGTCTTGAACTCCTGGGCTCAAGCAATCCTCCCACCTCAGCCTCCAAAAGCACCAGAATTACAGGCATGAGCCACTGTGCCGAGCCTATTTATCATTTTTTAAAATGCCAGAGCATTCTGTTCTTCTTAATAGGACTTACTCTCAAGAGAAACTATTTTACCAGATCCTAACTTAATGGGGTTCACCAAAGCCTACCTAAACTGGGGGAAGGGAAATATCTAACTACAGTCCTCCCTGGGCTTTCAAATGGAGGAAAGAAAATACTCAAAACTCAGGCTCACTAAAAAACTGACAGCCAATCATAGGACTATAGTAAACAACCCCTTCCCCCACACCCTATCACTGCCCCAACAGGGCTCTGGTATAATAACAGCAGATTACAGCTAAAACAAATTCTAGCCTCAAAGTCTATTTAAGGAGACTCTGGAAAAATCCAAAGACAAGAGGTTAAACAAAAACAATGACACTGAAGAACTTTTAGCCTCTAATACTACAGCTACAGCAAACATCAAACACAGCTTAACTCCTAGCCAGATAAACAAAACCCAGCATATTAAAGGCATATCTCCCTAAGTTCCTTTTACCCCATATATCATGTCTAATTGTCAACAAAATTACAAGGCATCCTAAAAGGCAAGAAATATAGTCTGAAAACACAAAGCAAGCATCAGAACGAGATTCAGATATAGTGGAAATTTTGGAATAAACAGACTGGGAATTTGAAATAACTATGATTAATATGCTAAGTGATCTAAGCAGAGCAATAGAAACTCTAAGAATCAAAAGTTAATGATAGAAATCAAAGTAACAGTACCAGAAATAAAGACTGCCTTTGATGGGCTCATCAGTAGACCAGACACCACAAGGAAAGCATTTGTGTGCTCAAAGAAATGTCAACAGAAACTTCCAAAACTGAAATGCAGAGAGAAAAAAGAGAGAGAGAGAAAAATAACAGAATAGCCAAGAACTGTGTGACAATTACAAAAGTTGTAAAATAATCACAATGGGAATACAAGAAAGAGAAGGAAGAAGTAAGTATTTGAAGTAATAATGGCTAAGAATTTTACAAAATTAATGACAGAAACCAAGGCACAGATCCAGGAAGCTCAAAGAACATCATGCTGTATAAATACCAAAATATCTACACATAGGCATATCAGAGTTAAAGTGCAGAAAATTAAAGAGAAGAAGAAAATGTTGAAATAAGTTTGAAGAAAACTGTCTCCACAGGAAGAAGAATAAGGATTACATGAAACTTCTCCTCAGAAACCACACAAGCAAGAAGAGTGTGGGGTTAAATATTTCAAGTTTTGAAAAGAAACCCCACCAACCTACAATTCTGCATCATGTAATACACTGATATACTGTAGGAGAAATAAAGACTTTCTCAGACAAAAATGAAGACATTTCTTGTCAGTAGACCTGCCTTGCAAGTAATATTAAAAGATAAGAAAGAAAATGATATGTCAGGAATTATGTAGGATATTAGATCCACATAAAGAAAGGAAGAGCATTAGAGAAGAAATACATTAAGGTAAAATAAAATATTTTTCTTTTTCTCAACTGACCTAACAAATAACCATTTTTTTTTCAAAATAATAACAACAACAATATATTCCATAATTATAGTTTATGGACAAGTGAAACAAATGAAAGCAATGTTACAAGGGCCAGCAGGGAAGAACTGGAAATACTCTGTTATATGGTACTTGCAGTATTCATGAAGCAGCATACTATTATTGAAAAGTGGACTTGGATTTGTTATAAATGTATACTATAAACTCTGAGGCAACCACTAAACATTTTTTAAAAACAAGTATATAATTGATAGGCTAAAACTGGAGAGAAAATGAACTTAGGGTTAGTATTTGTTTCTCCTTAAATGAATTAACTTCTTACTTGCAATATCTGCTAAACTTCTCTTTTGGAGCTACTTATATTTCACATTTTGTCTCCACTAACTTCTCCTTTTGCTGCCCATGTTTTGGCAAGATGGTAAATAAACAAAAAATGCTGCCCATAAAATTAAAAGGATTGATCCAACAACTACAGTAGCTAAACAGGTGGAAATGTGTCAGAATTTTATAGCCTGTGTCTCACCATGAACATATAATTAGGTATTAGTTGATATAACTGTGCAGGTGAGTCTGATTATACTCATAATAATATATTTGTATCTGCAGTGCCTAGAAGAAAACCTGCCATATGGCAAATAGTCAATATTTGTTGAAGAAATAAATTAATTGACATTAAAAGGGAGAATATTTAATCCCTGTTGAGGACTAATAAAATCATTTTTATTATTGTCAACTTGCTTTAACAACCATCTCACAAATAAAATGAAGTCTACTATATTGTTTTGCAGTTCTGAATCTAACTTTACAAAAATACTGAAGAGCATGCTAAGAAAAGATCACATATCTGGCACAATAAAAGGTGTTTAGAATAGCTATACAAGTCTTTGAACATAAACCATTCCCTTGTGAAAAAATACTTCAAAGCTTTTCAAATATATATGCAGATTTAAGAAGACTTATGCCATGGTAAAATTTCATGGATGTTTAATATAACTTTTCAAAACATCATGGGTCTATAGTGAATGAAAATGAATAAAGTGAGCAAAAATCTGCCTCTAATCTTAATTTCATGTTACTACTAAACCATTCTTTCTATAAAAGACAGAAGAGATAAGTGAGACATCATCTCTGATAACTCATCTAACAACATTACTTATTAGGTACTCTTTCTATATCCTCTTACATTATCTAAACTAATTTTTACTACAGGGCTTATTGAAAATGTCAAGACAAGGTTGAAAATCAACACAAACTTCCGGCCAGGCACAGTGGCTCACGCCTGTAATCCCAGCACTTTGGGAGGCAGGTGTGGGCAGATCATTTGAGGTCGGGAGTTTGAGACCAGCCTGGCCAAGATGGTGAAACCCCGTCTCTACCAAAAATACAACAATTAGCCAAGTGTGGTGGTGGGAGCCTGTCATTCCAGCTACTCGGGAGGCTGAGGCATGAGAATCACCTGAACCTGGGAAGCAGAAGTTGCAGTGAGCCAACATTGTGCCACTGCACTCAAGCCTGGGTGACAGACTGAGACTCTGTCTCAAAAAAAAAAAATAAAATAAAATAAAAGAGAAAAAAAAGAGAGAAAAAAACAGAAAACCAAACACCGAATGTTCTCACTCAGCACAAAGCAACTTGTAAGAAAATCCAGGAAATGCAGGAAGAGATAATACAACTTAAAAAAAAAAATCAATCAGAGCTTCTGGAATTGAAAACCTCACTTAAGGAATTTCTAAGTAGAATTGAAAGTTTCATCAATAGACTAGACCATATAGAAGAAGGAATTTCAGAACTTGATGACTAGTCTTTTGAACTAATCAAGGCAGACAAATAAAGAAAAAAGACAAATGTAAAACTTAAAACCATAAAAACCCTAGAAGAAAACCTAGGCAATATCATTCAGGACACAGGCATAGGCAAAGAATTCATGACTAAAGCACCAAAAGCAATTGCAATGAAAGCAAAATTGACAAATGAGATCTAATTAAACTGAAGGGCTCCTGCACAGCAAAAGAAACTATCATCAGAGTGAACAGGCAACCTACAGAATAGGAGAAAATTTTTGCAATCTATCCATCTGACAAAGGGCTAATAGCCAGAATCTACAAAGAACTTAAACAAATTTACAAGAAAAAAACAAACAAACTCATCAAAAAGTGGGCAAACGATATGAACAGACACTTCTCAAAAGAAGACATTTATGCGGCCAACAAACATGAAAAAAGGTCATCATCACTGGCCATTAGAGAAATGCAAATGAAAACCACAATGAGATATCATCTCACTCCAGTTAGAATGGCGATCATTAAAAAGTCAGGAAACAGCAGACGTTGGAGAGGATGTGGAAAATAGAACACTTTATACTGCTGGTGGGAGTATAAGTTAGTTCAACCATTGTGGAAGACAGTGTGGATTCCTCAAGGATCTAGAACCAGAAATACCATTTGACCCAGCAATCCCATTACTGGGTATATATCCAAAGGACTATAAATCATTCTACTATAAAGACACATGCACATGTATGTTTGCTGCAGCACTATTCACAATAGCAAAGACATGGAACCAATCCAAATGTCCATCAATGATAGACTGGATAAAGAAAATGTGGCACATATACAACATGAATTACTATGCAGCCATAAAAAATGATGAGTTCATGTCCTTTGCAGGGGCATGGATGAAGATGGAAACCATCTTTCTCAGCAAACTAACACAGGAACAGAAAACCAAACACTGCATTTTCTCACTCATAAGTGGGAAATGAACAATGAGAACACATGGACACAGGGAGGGGAACATCACACACCAGGACCTCTCATGGGGTGGGGGGAAAAGAGAGGGAGAGCATTAGGACAAATACGTAATGCATGCAGGGCTTAAAATCTAGGTGATGGGTTGATGGGTGCAGCAAATCACCATGGCACATGTATACCTATGTAACAAACCTGCACGTTCTGCACATGTATCCCAGAACTTAAAATAAAAAACAAAAACAAAAACAAACAAAAAACCCCAAAACATTAACAAAATCTTAAAGAAATATGCGATTATATAAAGCAACCAAATCTAGGAATTATTGGCATTCCTGAGAGAAAAGGAGAAAAAGTAAACAACCTGAAAAATAGATTTGAGGGAATAATTCAAGAAAATTTCCCTAATCTTGCCACACCAAAATTTGGAAAGATCTCAAATTAACAATCCAACATCATGTCTAGGGGAACTAGAGGAACAAGAACAAACTAACCCTAAAGCTAGTAGAAGAAAATAAATAACTAAAATCAGAGCAAAAGTGAATGAAATTGAGACCCAAAATTCCATACAAAGAATCAATGACATCAAAAGTTGGTTCTTTGAAAGAGGGAACAAGCTCAATAGACTGCTAGCTAGATTAACAAGGAAAAAGCAAGGAGAACCAAATACACACAATCAAAAACAACAAAGGTGACACTGCAACCAATTCCACAGAAACACAGAAGATTCTCAGAGACTATTATGAACACCTCTATGCACATGAACTAGAAAATCTAGAGAAAATGGATAAATTCCTGGAAACACACAACCTCCCAAGATTGAATCAGGAAAAAGTTGCAACCCTAATAAGACCATATTAACTTCCAAAATTGAATTAGTAATAAAAACCCTACCAACCAAAAAAATCCCCCAAAAACCCAGAGAAAATGGATTCACAGTCAAATTCTACCAGATGTACAAAGAAAAGCTGGTCCATATTCCACTGAAATTATTCCAAAAAAATCAAGGAGGAGGGACTCCTCCCTAACTCATTCTGTGAAGCCAGCATCACCCTTCTACCAAAACCTGGCAAAGACACAACAAAAAAAAAAGAAAACTACAGGCCAATGTCACTGATAAGCACATATGCAAAAATGCTCAACAAAATACTAGCAAACCAAATCCAGCAGCACATAAAAAGTTAATACATCATGATCAAGGAGGATTTATTCTTGGAATACATAAACAGATTTAAAAACAAAAACCATAAGATCATCTCAATAGACAGAGAAAACCTTTCAATAAAATCCAACATCCCTTCATTATAAAAAACCTCAACAATTTTGGCTTTTGTTGCCATTGCTTTTGGTGTTTTAGACATGAAGTCCTTGCCCATGCCTATGTCCTGAATGGTAATGCCTAGGTTTTCTTCTAGGGTTTTTATGGTTTTAGGAATCCATCTTGAATTAATTTTTGTATAAGGTGTAAGGAAGGGATCCAGTTTCAGCTTTCTACATATGGCTAGCCAGTTTTCCCAGCACCATTTATTAAATAGGGAATCCTTTCTCCATTGCTTGTTTTTCTCAGGTTTGTCAAAGATCAGATAGTTGTAGATATGTGGCATTATTTCTGAGGGCTCTGTTCTGTTCCATTGACCTATGTCTCTGTTTTGGTTACCAGTACCATGCTGTTTTGGTTACTGTAGCTTTGTAGTATAGTTTGAAGTCAGGTAGCACGATGCCTCCAGCTTTGTTCTTTTGGCTTAGGATTGACTTGGTGATGCCAGCTCTTTTTTGGTTCCATATGAACTTAAAAGTAGTTTTTTCCAATTCTGTGAAGAAAGTCATTGGTAGCTTGATGGGGATGGCATTGAATCTATAAATTACCTTGGGCAGTATGGCCATTTTCATGATATTGATTCTTCCTACCCATGAGCATGGAATGTTCTTCCATTTGTTTGTATCCTCTTTTATTTCATTGAGCAGTGGTTTGTAGTTCTCCTTGAAGAGGTCCTTCACGTCCCTTGTAAGTTGGATTCCTGAGTATTTTATTCTCTTTGAAGCGATTGTGAATGGGAGTTCGCTCATGATTTGGCTCTCTGTTTGTCTGTTATTGGTGTATAAGAATGCTTGTGATTTCTGTACATTGATTTTGTATCCTGAGACTTTGCTGAAGTTGCTTATCAGCTTAAGGAGATTTTGGGCTGAAACAATGGGGTTTTCTAGATATACAATCATGTCATCTGCAAACAGGGACAATTTGACTTCCTCTTTTCCTAATTGAATAGCCTTTATTTCCTTCTCCTGCTTAATTGCCCTGGCCAGAACTTCCAACACTATGTTGAATAGGAGTGGTGAGAGAGGGCATCCCTGTCTTGTACCAGTTTTCAAAGAGAATGCTTCCAGTTTTTGCCCATTCAGTATGATATTGGCTGTGGGTTTGTCATAGATAGCTCTTATTATTTTGAGCTATGTCCCATCAATACCTAATTTATTGAGAGTTTTTAGCATGAAGTGTTGTTGAATTTTGTCAAAGGCCTTTTCTGCATCTATTGAGATAATCATGTGGTTTTTGTCTTTGGTTCTGTTTATATGCTGGATTACATTTATTGATTTGCATATATTGAACCAGCCTTGCATCCCAGGGATGAAACCCACTTGATCATAGTGGATAAGCTTTTTGATGTGCTGCTGGATTTGGTTTGCCAGTATTTTATTGAGGATTTTTGCATCAATGTTCATCAACAATATTGGTCTAAAATTCTCCTTTTTGGTTGTGTCTCTACCCAGCTTTGGTATCAGGATGATGCTGGCCTCATAAAATGAGTTAGGGAGGATTCCTTCTTTTTCTATTGATTGGAAGAGTTTCAGAAGGAATGGTACCAATTCCTCCTTGTACCTCTGGTAGAATTCGGCTGTGAATCCATCTGGTCCTGGACTCTTTTTGGTTGGTAAGCTATTGATTATTGCCACAATTTCAGATCCTGTTATTGGTCTATTCAGAGATTCAACTTCTTCCTGGTTTAGTCTTGGGAGGGTGTATGTGTTGAGGAATTTATCCATTTCTTCTAGATTTTCTAGTTTATTTGCGTAGAAGTGTTTGTAGTATTCTCTGATGGTAGTTTGTATTTCTGTGGGATCGGTGGTGATATCCCCTTTATCATTTTTTATTGCGTCTATTTGATTCTTCTCTTTTTTTCTTTATTAGTCTTGCTAGTGGTCTATCAATTTTGTTGATCCTTTCAAAAAACCAGCTCCTGGATTCATTAATTTTTTGAAGGGTTTTTTTGGTCTCTATTTCCTTCAGTTCTGCTCTGATTTTAGTTATTTCTTGCCTTCTGCTAGCTTTTGAATGTGTTTGCTCTTGCTTTTCTAGTTCTTTTACTTGTGATGTTAGGATGTCAATTTTGGATCTTTCCTGCTTTTGGGATCTAATTAAACTAAAGAGCTTCTGCACAGCAAAAGAAAATACCATCAGAGTGAACAGACAACCTACAAAATGGGAGAAAATTTTCACAACCTACTTATCTGACAAAGGGCTAATATCCAGAATCTACAATGAACTCCAACAAATTTACAAGAAAAAAACAAACAACCCCATCAAAAAGTCGGCAAAGGATATGAACAGACACTTCTCAAAAGAACACATTTATGCAGCCAAAAGACACATGAAAAAATGCTCATCATCACTGGCCATCAGAGAAATGCAAATCAAAACCACAATGAGATACCATCTCACACCAGTTAGAATGGCAATCATTAAAAAGTCAGGAAACAACAGGTGCTGGAGAGGATGTGGAGAAATAGGAACACTTTTACACTGTTGGTGGGACTGAAAACTAGTTCAACCATTGTGGAAGTCAGGGTGGCGATTCCTCAGGGATCTAGAACTAGAAATTCCATTTGACCCAGCCATCGCATTACTGGGTATATACCCAAAGGACTATAAATCATGCTGCTATAAAGACACATGCACACATATGTTTATTGTGGCACTATTCACAATAGCAAAGACTTGGAACCAACCCAAATGTCCAACAATGATAGACTGGATTAAGGAAATGTGGCACATATACACCATGGAATACTATGCAGCCATAAAAAGGATGAGTTCATGTCCTTTGTAGGGACATGGATGAAATTGGAAATCATCATTCTCAGTAAACTATCACAAGGACAAAAAACCAAACACCACATGTTCTCACTCATAGATGGGAATTGAACAATGAGAACACATGGACACAGGAAGGGGAACATCACACTCTGGGGACTGTTGTGGGGTTGGGGGAGGGGGGAGGGATAGCATTAGGAGGTATACCTAATGCTAAATGATGAGTTAATGGGTGCAGCACACCAGCATGGCCCATGTGTATGTATGTAACTAAATTGCACATTGTGCACATGTACCCTAAAACTTAAATATAATAAAAAATAAAATAAAATAAAATGAAAATAAAAAAATTAAAAACCTCAACAAACTAGGCATAGAATGAACATATCTAAAAATAATAAGAGCCATCTAAGACAAACTTACAGCCAACATCATATTAAACTGGCAAAAGCTGGAAGCATTCTCCTTAAGATCAGGAACAAGACAATGATGCTCACTCTCCCCACTCCTATCCAACACAGTACTGCAAGTCCTAGCCAGATCAACCAGGCAATAAAAAGAAATAAAAGGCATCCAAATAGGAAAGAAGAAGTAAATAATCTCTCTGAGTAGTATTCCATGGTATATATTTATCACATTTAAAAATCCAGTCATCTGTTGATGGACACTTAGATTGAGTCTATGATTTTGCCATTGTGAATAGCACTGCGATAAACATATCAGTGCAGGTATCTTTTTGATATGATGATCTGTTTTCCTGTTTTGTCTTTTCTTTTTTTTTTTCTTAACATTAGACTAAAAATAAGTGAATGGGGGTATAATATATTACAAAACTGATTAATACAACAACCTTAACCAGCAGAGTATAATATATATTTAACAGTTATTGAAAATGTATGTGTATTAAGGACTGTTCAAAACAAAATGGATTGGTTTTTCTCTCTTTTATTCTTTTGCCTGCATCAAAAAGCATAAAAGCTTTAATTCTACTAGACTGTCAGATTAATCTTAATGTAAACTGCTTTGAAACCAGAGATAAAGTGAATACGTTTAACAAATTATAGTGAGTGCTTACTTGCAATCACACTCTGGGGATATTGCAGTAAACAAAATAGACACAAAAAAATCCCTGCTTTTATAGAGTTTTTATTGTACTGGTTGAAGACAGATAATAAATAAGAATAAGTAAACTATGTACCATGTTATAAGGTGATATGTGCTGTAGAGAAGGAAGAAGGAGAAAGCCACTGTGAGATATGCAAATGTTGAAGGGAAGTCTTCACTGAGAAGGTGACAAGTTAGTAAAGACTTGCAGAAGAGGAGAGAGGGATAAAGAAAGGCATGGAGACACCTAGATGAGTGTTCAGGTTCAAGAGAACAGCAAAAGCAAAGACCCTGAGGTGGGAGTGCACCTGAAGCGTACAAGAAATAGCAAGATTTGGAATGCCATTGAATGAAACTTCTATTGAATTCACATAAATTTCCTATTTGTTTGAATTTCAAATACGACAAAAGATTATCAAACTGTTTTGTCTTTTTTAGGGAAGTTATGTTTAGGAAAAGAGGCAAACGCATAATTTTCAACTGAATAACCGAGTTTTCCATAGTTGTTTTTTCAGTTGTTCGGGTACGGCTTATCTTCATGTTTAAAATTCAGCCAAAAGCATACAGTCATTGTCATTTCTATTTTCACATTATACCAAAAGTGGTGCTTATAAGATTTCCGAATTCAGAATGTACCAGAGATGCCATCCTGTTTGCACTTGACATATCTGAATAAGATTTCCTTAAATAAGACAGGAGTGTCATGCACTGATTAAAAAAGTATGGGCTCTGGAGCCAGAGAGTCTGGATTTCAATCTCAGACTGTCACTTTCTGATTGGGTGGCTATAATAAGTTACTCTGTGCCTCTGTTTTCTTACCCTAAAAAATTAAGATAAATAATTGTAAGTATCTCATAGTTGTTTTTGAGAATAAAAATAATTTAAAGCATTTAGAACTGAGCTTGGTACATAACTAACAAATGTACTAGCTGTGACTCTTGTTAATAACATTGATGGAAGAGATCAGGTGGGTATTTTGTTGTGTCATAGTCAAAATAAGAAAAAATAATGCTTCCTTAACTTTTCTATTTTTCTCTTTTGATGTCAATAGTTAAAATCATTCTTCAACTCCTGAAGATTCAAATCCCTGATAACATTTGGATACATATCAAGTATTCATTCTTACACTTAAAGAGATATTTTTAAATATTGAGAAACAATGAATTCAAATTAAGTTACCTTCTCATAATATCTAAATTAGAAGAAAATATCCTTTTTAATACCTAATATTTATGAGTGCTCAGCAGTATATAAAAGGCATACTTGAAAGAAAATTCTTTTGCATTTATAACATTTAAGAGAAAAACACAAAGAAGTGATAAACACAGGAGCAGGCTGGCTATTTCAAGGAAAATGAGTTGTTACAAAGCATAAAATATTCCTGAAGAATGTATATTTATATTAAAATTTTCCTTGTAGCCTCACAGTGCTCTATGACTATAAATAGCCCTCATGAACTACATCAGATGATTTTGAGTTACAGTGCAAGTACCCTTTCAGTAAAAGCAGCTTAAAAAGAAAGCATCAAATTGCATTGGAAAGTAAATGTTACATATTCAATCATGATATTATTAAGCACTTACTATAGGTACTAGTCCAAGCACTTTATATGAACTGTAAAAATAATAAAATAGGTTAGTATATAACACTAAATATTTCAACAATCCTTTAAAAACTGTTTTTATGAAAATTTTCATCGACAAATACTAAAAATGTTTTTATTATGGTAAAAATATGTAATATTAATCTTATCATCATAATCTTTTTTTTAAATTATACTTTAAGTTCTGGGTTACATGTGCAGAACATGCAGTTTTGTTACATAGGTATACACAAGCCATGGTGGTTTGCTGCACCCATCAACCTGTCACCTACATTAGGTATTTCTCCTAATGTTATCCCTCCCCTAGCTCCACACCCGCCACAGGCCCCAGTGTTTGATATTCCCCTCCCTGTGTCCATGTGCTCCCATTGTTCAACTCCCACTTATGAGTGAGAACATACGGTGTTTGTTTTCTGATCTTGTGATAGTTTGCTAAGAATGATGGTTTCTAGCTTCATCCATGTCCCTGCAAAGAACATGACCTCATCTTTTTTTATGGCTGCATAGTATTCCAGAGTATATATGTGCCACATTTTCTTAATCCAGTCTATCATTGATGGACATTTGGGTTGGTTCCAAGTCTTTGCCATTGTGAATAGTGCAGCAATAAACATACGTGTGCATATGTCTTTATCGTAGAATGATGATGTATAATCCTTTGGGTATATACCCAGTAATGGGATAGCTGGGTCAAATGGTATTTCTAGTTCTAGACCCTTAAGGAATCGCCACACTGTCTTCCACAATGGTTGAATTAATTTACACTCCCAACAACAGTGTAAAAGCATTCCTATTTTTCCACAACCTCTCCAGCATCTGTTGTTTCCTGACTTTTTAATGACTGCCTTTCTAACTGGAGTGAGATGGTATCTCATTGTGGTTTTGATTTGCATTTCTCTAATGACCAGTTATGATGAGCATTTTTTCATGTCTGTTGGCTGCATAAATGTCTTCTTTTGAGAAGTGTCTGTCCATATCCTTTGCCCATTTTTTGATGGGGTTGTTTGCTTTTTTCTTGTAAATTTGTTTAAGTTCTTTGTAGATTCTGGATATTAGCCCTTTGTCAGATAGATAGATTGCAAAAAATTTCTCTCATTCTGTAGGTTGCCTGTTCACTCTGATAATAGTTTCTTTTGCTGTGCAGAAGCCCTTCAGTTTAATTAGATCCAATTTGTCAATTTTGGCTTTTGTTACCATTGCTTTCGGTGTTTTAGACATGAAGTCTTTGCCCATGCCTATGTCCTGAATTGTATTGCCTAGGTTTTCTTCTAGGATTTTTATGGTTCTAGGTCTTACATTTAAGCCTTTGATCCATCTTGAGTTGATTTTTGTATAAGGTGTAAGGAAGGGGTCCAGTTTCAGTTTTCTGCATATGGCTACCCAGTTTTCCCAACACTATTTATTAAATAGGGAATCTTTTCCCTATTGCTTGTGTGTCAGGTTTGTCAAAGATGAGATAGTGGTAGATGTGTGGTGTTATTTCTGAGGCCTCCGTTCTGTTCCATTGGTCTATATATCTGTTTTGGTACCAGTACCATGCTGTTTTGGTTATTGTAGCCTTGTAGTAAAGTTTGAAGTCAGGTAGAGTGATGCCTCCAGCTTTGTTCTTCTTGCCCAGGACTGTCTTGGTTATGCAGGCTCTGTTTTGGTTCCATATGAAATTTAAAGCAGTTTTTTCTAATTCTGTGAAGAAAGTCAGTGGTAGCTTGATGGGGATAGCATTGAATCTATAAATTACTTTGGGCAGTAAGGCTATTTTCATGATATTTATTCTTCCTATCCATGTGCATGGAATGTTTTTCCACTTGTTTATGTCCTCTCTTATTTCCTTGAGCAGTGGTTTGTAGTTCTCCTTGAAGAGGTCCTTCACATCCCTTGTAAGTTGTATTCCTAGGTATGTATTCTCTGAGTAGCAATTGTGAATAGGAGTTCACTCATGGCTCTGTGTTTGTCTGTTATTGGTGTATAGGAATGCTCATGATTTTTGCACATTGATTTTGTATCCTGAGACTTTGCTGAAGTTGCTTATCAGCTTAAGGAAATTTGGGGCTGAGATGATGGGGTTTTCTAAATATACAATCATGTCATCTGCAAACAGAGACAATTTGAATTCCTCTCTTCCTACTTGAATACCACTTATTGCTTTCTCTTGTCTGATGGCCCTAGCCAGAACTTCTAATACTAGGTTGAATCGAAGTGGTGAGAGAGAGCATCCTTGTCTTGTGCCGGTTTTCAAAGGGAATGCTTCCAGTTTTTGCCCATTCAGAATGATATTGGCTGTGGGTTTGTCATAAATAGCTCTTATTATGTTGAGATATGTTCCATCAATACCTAGTTTATTGAGAGTTTTTAGCATGAAAGGCTGTTGAATATTGTTGAAGGCCTTTTCTGCATCTATTGAGATAATCATGTGGTTTTTGTCATTGGTTCTGCTTATGTGATGGATTTTGTTTATTGATTTGCATATGTTGAACCAGACTTGCATCCCAGGGATGAAGCCGACTTGATTGTGGTGGATAAGCTTTCTGATGTGCTGCTGGATTTGGTTTGCCAATATTTTATTGAGGATTTTCACATCAATGTTCATCAGGGATATTGGCCTGAAATTTTCTTTTTTTGTTGTGTCTCTGCCAGGCTTTGGTATCAGAATGATGCTAGCCTCATTAATGAGTTAGGGAGGATTCCTTCTTTTCTCATTGATCAGAATAGTTTCAGAAGGAATGGTACCAGCTCCTCTTTGTACCTCTGGTAGAATACGGCTGTGAATCCATCTGGTCCTCGACTTTTTTTGGTTGGTAGGCTATTAATTATTGCCTCAATTTCAGAACCTGTTATTGATCTATTCAGAGATTAGACTTCTTCTTGGTTTAGTCTTGGGAGGTTGTATGTGTCCAGGAATTTATCTACTTCTAGATTTTCTAGTTTATTTGCATACAGGTGTTTATAGTATTCTCTGATGGTGGTTTGTATTTCTGTGGGATTGGTGGTGATATCCCCTTTATCATTTTTTATTGCATCTATTTGATTCTTTCCTCTTTTCTTTATTAGTCTTGCTAGAGGGCTATTGTGCTGATCTTTTCAAAAAACCAGCTCCTGCATTCATTGATTTTTTGAAGGTTTTTTTTGTGTCTCTATCTCCTTCAGTTCTGCTCTGATCTTAGTTATTTCTCGTTTTCTGCTAGCTTTGAATATGTTTGCTCTTGCTTCTCTAGTTCTTGTAATTGTGATGTTAGGATGTCAATTTTAGATCTCTCCTGCTTTCTCTTGTGGGCATTTAGTGCTATAAATTTCCCTCTACACACTGCTTTAAATGTGTCCCAGAGATTCTGGTACGTTGTGTCTTTGTTCTCGTTGGTTTCAAAGAACGTCTTTATTTCTGCCTTCATTTTGTTATTTACCCAGTAGTCATTCAGGAGCAGGCTGTTCAGTTTCCATGTAGTTGTGCGGTTTTGAGTGTGATTCTTAACCCTGAGTTCTAATTTGATTGCACTGTGGTCTGAGAGACAGTTTGTTGTGATTTCTGTTCTTTTATATTTGCTGAGTGTTTTACTTCCAATTATGTGGTCAATTTTAGAATAAGTGTGATGTGGTGCTGAGAAGAATGTATATTCTGTTGATTTGGGGTGGAGAGTTCCGTAGATGTCTATTAGGTCTACTTGGTCCAGAGCTGAGTTCAAGTCCTGGATATCCTTGTTAATTTTCTGTCTTGTTGATCTAATATTGACAGTAGGGCGTTAAAGTCTCCCACTATTATTGTGTGGGAGTCTAAGTCTCTTTGTAGGTCTCTAAGAACTTGCTTTATGAATCTGGGTGCTCCTGTATTGGGTGCATATATATTTAGGATAGTTAGCTCTTCTTGTTGAATTGATCCCTTTACCATTATGTAATGGCCTTGTCTCTTTTGATCTTTGTTGGTTTAAAGTCTGTTTTATCAGAGACCAGGATTGCAACCCCTGCTTTTTTTTTTGCTTTCCATTAGCTTGATAGATCTTCCTCCATCCCTTTATTTCGAGCCTAATGTGTGTCTCTGCACGTGAGATGAGTCTCCTGAATACAGTACACCAATGAGTCTTGACTCTTCATCCAATTTGCCAGTCTGTGTCTTTTAATTGGAGCATTTAGCCCATTTACATTTAAGGTTAATATTGTTATGTGTGAATGTGATCCTGTCATTATGATGCTATCTGATTATTTCACCTGTTAATTGATGCAGTTTCTTCTTAGCATCGATGGTCTTCACAATTTGGCCTGTTTTTGCAGTGGCTGGTACCAGTTGTTCCTATCCATGTTTAGTGCTTCCTTCAGAAGCTCTTGTAAGGCAGGCCTGGTGGTGACAAAATCTCTTGGCATTTGCTTGTCTGTAAAGGATTTTATTTCTCCTTCACTTATGAAGCTTAGTTTGGCTGGATATGAAATTCTAGGTTGACAATTCTTTGCTTTATAAATGTTGAATATTGGCCCCTAACCTCTTCTGGTTTATAGGGTTTCTACAGAGAGATCTACTGTTAGTCTGATGGGCTTCCCTTTGTGGGTAACCCGACCTTTCTTTCTCACTGCCCTTAACATTTTTTCCTTCATTTCAACCTTGGTGAATCTGATAATTATGTGTCTTGGGGTTGCTCTTCTTGAGGAGTATCTCTGTGGTGTTCTCTGTATTTCCTGAATTTGAATGTTGGCCTGCCTTGCTAGGTTGGGGAAGTTCTCCTGCATAATATCCTGAAGATTGTTTTCTAACTTGGTTCCATTCTCCCTGTCACTTTCAGGTAGGTACACCAATCAAATGCAGATTTGGTCTTTTCACATAGTCCCATATTTCTTGGAGGCTTTGTTCGTTTCTTTTCACTCTTTTTTCTCTAATCTTGTCTTCTGGCTTTATTTCATTAATTTGATCTTCAATCATTGATATCCTTTCTTCTGCTTGATTGAATCGGCTATCGAAGCTTGTGTATGCCTCACGAAGTTCTTGTAGTGTGCTTTTCAGCTCCATCAAGTCATTTAAGCTCTTCTCTACACTGGTAATTCTAGTTAGCCATTCGTGTAATTTTTTTCAAGGTTTTTAGCTTCCTTGCGATGGGTTAGAACATGCTCCTTTAGCTCAGATAAGTTTGTTATTATCGACCTTCTGAAGCCTACTTCTGTCAATTCATCAAACTCATTCTCCATCCAGTTTTGTTCCCTTGCTGGAGAGGAGTTGTGCTCCTTTGGAGAAGAAGTGTTCTGTTTTTTGGAATTTTCAGCCTTTCTGCTCTGGTTTCTACACATCTTTGTGGTTTTATCTACCTTTGGTCATTGATGTTGGGACCTATGAATGGGGTTTTGGTGTGGATGTCTTTTTTGTTTATGTTGATGCTTTTCCTTTCTGTTTGTTAGTTTTCCTTCCAACAGACAGGCCCCTCAGCTGCAGTTACTTTGCAGTTTGCTGGAGGTCCCCTCCATATCCTGTTTGCCTAGGTATCACCAGAGGAGGCTGCAGAATAGCAAATATTGTTGCCTGATACTTCCTCTGGAAGCTTCATCCCGGAGCGGCACCCGCCTGTATGAGGTGTCTGTCAGCCCCTACTGGGAGATGTCTCCCAGTCAGGCTACGCAGGGGTCAGGGACCCACTTGAGGAGGCAGTCTGTCTGTTCTTGGAGCTCAAATGCCATGCTGGGAGAACCACTGCTGTCTTCAGAGCTGTCAGGCAGGGACGTTTAAATCTGGAGAAGCTGTCTGCTGCCTTTTGTTCAGATATGCTCTGTCCCCAGAGGTGGAATCTAGAGAGGCAGTAGGCCTTGCTGAGCTGTGGTGGACTCTGCCCAGTTCGAGCTTCCCTGCCGCTTTGCTTACACTGTGAGCATAGAACTGCCTACTCAAGCCTCAGCAATGGTGGACGACCCTCCTGCCGCCAAGCTCTCGCATCCCAGGTCGATCTCAGACTGCTGTGCTAGCAGTGAGCAAGGCTCCGTGGGCATGGGACCCACTGAGCCAGGCATGGGAGGGGATCTCCTGGTCTGCCGGTTGCAAAGATCATGAGAAAAGCACAGTATTTCCGCAGGAGCATACCACTCCTCCAGGTACAGTCACTCACAGCTTCCCTTGGCTAGGAAAGAGAAATCCCCTGACCGCTTGCACTTCCCAGGTGAGGCGACACCCTGCCCTGCTTCAGCTTGCCCTCTGTGGGCTGCACCCACTGTCCAACCAGTCCCAATGAGATGAACCAGGTACCTCAGTTGGAAATGCAGAAATCACCCATTTTCTGCGTCGATCTTGCTGGGAGCTGTAGACCGGAGCTGTTCCTATTCGGCCATCTTGGAAGTGACCTCCATCATAATCATTTTTAAATGTACAGTTCAGAAATGTTAAGTGTATTCACAACGTTGTACAATGGATCTCTAGAACTTTTTCATCTTGCAAAACTGAAACTCTATACCCATACTAATCTCCCTCCTCTCTTCCCCCAGCTTTTGGCAACCACTTTCTAGTTTCTGTTTCTACTTTCTGTTTCTATGATTTTGCCTACTTTAGATATTGCATATGAGTTAAATAATATTACAATTTTCCACAGGCAAAATTTTATTTAGGTATGTTTTACTGAAACTGAAGATTTAGTCGTGCCTAGAGCTTTAACCAGAACAACAACAAAAAAATAAACTGAATAGAATAGAAATGAATTTTGCCCAGGAAATCAACTGCATAAATGTGTGGGATGGGGAAAGGGGTGAAATGAAGTAAGTGAAAGGAGCTGTCATAATATATCTGCTTCTGACTCAGCTGTTTCACTACATTTGCCTTCATTTCAGGGAATCTCCTCAATTTCTCTTTTGCCCAATTCCTATTTCCAAATGACATCTCTAACATACAAATTCTCCAGAGTCACTTTTATAAAAAACACCACTGAAGTGAGCTACTACACTCATTTTAATTCTTCTTTTGCATTTAGTTGTAGCATCTATTTACTCTCTGTGTGCACTTGAGGTTTATATTAGCTATATATACTTCTAGGCAGAGACTACAGTTATAGTCTAATCCAGAGTTTAAATAAGAAAACTAAGATAGGGCTAAAGTTGGTATTATCCTCAACTATTTGTAACCAGAAAACAATATAAATGTTTGCATATTAAATTATATATTAAGTATGGGACATACATAAGCCTAAACTTTTACTTTCTATGCAAGAAATTCTTTTGCCACTGAAATACATGCACAATACTTTTCCAAAAACACTGGACAAATATACAACTACTCTATGTATTATTAAGAACTGCTAATTTTACACTGTAAATCCATAGGAAAAAAGAAACACTATTTCATCCAGAATTCTGAATTAATTTCAAGTAATCATCCAATTCCCTTAAGGTTACAGAGTCTTCGGATACACCATCTCTGACATTCCAGCTCTAAGATTTTACCTCAGCCCTCATTCAGCAACCAGTTGTTGACCACCTAATAAATATCCTATCCGAGCTTGCAGCACGCACAGTCACCATACAGAGAGGAGAACGGTCTTTCCTCCTGGTGAGCCCTCGATCCCCTGCTCCCCAACAAGCAGAGCCCCCTACTCAGGCCAGCATTGCAGCCGCCCAACCCCCTGGCTGAACACTCCCAGCGACAGCAGCTGAACAATTCTTGGACATGGAGCACCCAGGGGCAACCAAAAGCCCTTCTGCCACTGCCTCTGCAGCGGTACTGCCCCTGTTGTCCTCAGACTGGGTAAGGAGCAAAGACCCTAAATGCCTTATCCACATCTCCAGCAAGCTGCAGTTACCTCAAGGAGGGGAGGCCAATCTGTCTTCCACAGTTCCCCCCGACTCCCCCTGCTCATCAATAGGCAGTGCAGCCTCCCCATCCCAGAGCGATTGCACTGATAGATTGCAGCGCCACAACTCTCCGGGTTAGAGCCCCAGAAGAAAAGGGGAAGTGAGAGACTCTCAGCCACAACCACTGCTGCTTCCAAGTCGGAGAGGGAACATAAACTCTGAGATTGCTCCAGAACCGTGGTGTGCAGCCCCGGAGTGCCAGGCTGCAATCTGCAGCCAGCACTCAAATAGGAGAGGAACCCACTTTCAGAGCATTAAGAAGGAACATGGCTGCAACTGTGGGTAAATATAGAGGAGCCACGTGATTAAGAGCCTACCAACTGACCATTATGCTTAAGTGCCACCACTGGATCACACCCCAAAACTTCAACACCAAAAAATACTTTGGTAACATACCCCCAAGTGAAACCAAAGACAAGAAGACAGCTAGAAATAAAGACTCTGCACAAAGGCTCAGCCCTCTAGAGACACCTAGAAAAGAATTCTACTGACTGTACTCAATCTACATGGCAGTTAAAGGAACACTCAAACACAGAGATGAGAAAAAACCAGAGCAAGAACTTGAGCAACTCAAATGGCCAGAGTATCTTCTGTCCTCCAAATGACCACAGAGTTTTCTAGCAAGGATTCTTAACCAGGAAGAGATGACTGAAATGACAGAAATAGAATTCAGAATACGGATAAGAATGAAGATCATCGACAGTTGGAAGAACATTGAAATCCAACTCAATAAATCTATTTTTTTTCTTTGAGATGAAGTTTCACTCTTGTTGCCCAGGCTGGAATGCAATGGTGCAATCTGAGATCACTGCAACCTCTGCTTCCTGGGTTCAAGCAATTCTCCAGCCTCAGCAAACCAACCCCAAAGCTAGCAGAAGACAAGAAATAACCAAAATCAGAGCTGAACTGAAGGAGATAAGACATGAAAAACTATTTAAAAGTTTAACAAATCCAGGAGTGGTTCTTTGAAAAAATTAATAAGATAGATAGGCTGCTAGCTAGATTAATAAAGACGAAAAGAGGTAAGATCCAAATAAACACAATTAGAAGCAACAAAGGGGATGTTAACACTGATCCCACAAAAACACAAATAACCACCAGAGACTATTATGAACACCTTTATGCACCCAAACTAGAAAACTTTGAAGAGATGGATAAATTCCTGGACATATAAACTCTCCCAAGACTAAACCAGGAAGAAACTGAACCCCTGAACAGACCAATAATGAGCACCAAAATTGAATCAGTAATAAATAGCCTACCACCCCCAAAAAAGCCCAGGAACTGAAAGATTCACAGATAAATTCTATCAAATGTACAGAGAAGAGCCGGAAAGCTGGCAGAGACACAACAACAACAAAAACTTCAGACCAATATCCCTGATTAACACTGACGCAAAAATCCTCAAAAAAAGAAAAAAAAAGACTTGCAAACTGAATCCAGTAGCACATCAAAAAGTTACTCCACTACAATCAAGTAGGCTTCATCCCTGTGATGCAAAGTTGGTTCAACATGCACACATCAATAAATGTGATTCATCACATAAACAGAACTAAAGATAAAACACATGATTATCTCAATAGATGCAGAAAAGGCTATCGATAAAATTCAACATCGCTTTATGTTAAAAATGCTCAATAAACTATGTATCGAAGGAACATACCTCAAAATAATAAGAGCCATCTATGACAAACCAACAGCCAACATCATGCTGAATGGGTAAAAGCTGGGAGCATTCCCCTTGAAAACTGGCACAAGACAAGGATGCCCTCTCTCACTACTCCTATTATACACAGTATTGGAGGTCTTGGCCACAGCAATCAGGCAAGAGAAAGAAATAAAGTCACCCAAATAGGAAGAAAGGAAGTCAAACTGTCCCTGTTTGCAGATGACATGATTCTATATGTAGTAAACCCCATTTTTTCAGTCCAAAAGCTCCTTCATTTGATAAACAACTTCAGCCAAGTTTCAGGATACAAAATCAATGTACAAAAATCACCTGTATTAAACATCTCCAAGGTGTTCCAACTTCAGGGTTCTATTAAAGTTCTAAAAAATTGTATTTTGTTTCAACATTCAGGACTGGTTGTATCATAAAATTCAGTGATTCAGTGATAACTGTGATCATTATGAGTCAGTTGAAATTGGTCATCACAACGTATTTAACTCAGAGGAATAAACTTCTCATTCAACATTTTAAATTATTTTCTTTTGCATAAGAAAATAACATTAATAAACTTCAATAAACTTTAGATTTCCCTTCGTACCCAAGGGATATAAAAGTACCTGCACATAAAAATACACCAACAGTAGCCAAGCTGAAAGCCAAATCAGGACCTCAATCCCATTCACAATTGCCATAAAATGAATTAAAAAAACCTAGCAATACAGCTAACCAGAGAGTTGAAAGACCTCTATACTGACAACTACAAAACACTGCGGAAGGAAATCAGAGACAACACAAACAAATAGAAAAACATTCCATGCCCATGAAGAGGAAGAATCAATATCATTAAAATGGCCGTACTGCCCAAAGCAATTCAGAGATTAAATGCTATTCCAATCAAACTATCAATTACATTCTCCACAGAACTAGAAAAGGCTATTGTAAAGTTCATACGGAACCACGAAAAAACCTGAATAGCCAAGGCAATCCTAAGCAAAGAGACTAATGGAACAGTGTAGAGTCCAGAAATAAGGCTGCACACTTATGACCATCTAATCTTCTTTTTTTAAAAATATTATTTTATTTTAAGTTCCAGGATACATGTGAAGGATGTGCAGGTTTGTTACATAGGTAAACGTGTGCCATGGTGGTTTGCTACACCTATCAATCCATCACCTAAGTATTAAGCCCCGCATGCATTAGCTATTTACCCTGATGCTCTCCCTGCCCCCACACCCCTGACAAGCCCCATTGTGTGTTCTTCCTCTCCCTGTGTCCATATGTTCTCATTGTTCAGCTCCCACTTATGAGTTCCTGTGTAAGTTTGCTGAGGATAATGGCTTCCAGCTTCATCCATGTCCCTGCAAAGGACATGATCTCATTCCTTTTTATGGCTGCATAGTATTCCATGGTGTATACGTACCACATTTTCTTTATCCAGTCTATCATTGATGGACATTTGGGTTGATTCACTACTTTTGCTATTGTGAATAGTGCTGCAATGAACATACACTTGCATGTATCTTTATAATAGAATGATTTATATTGTTTTGGGTATAAACCCAGTAATGGGATTGTTGGGTCAAATGGTTTTTCTGGTTCTATATCTTTGAGGAATCATCACATTGTCTTCCACAATGGTTGAACTAGTTTACATTCCCACCAACAGTGTAAAAGAGTTCCTATTTCTCCACAGCCTCACCAGCATCTGTTGTTTCTTGACTTTTTAATAATCACCATTCTGACAGGCATGAGATGGTATCTCACTGTGGTTTTGATTTGCATTTCTCTAACAATCAGTGATGTTGAGCTTTGTTTCATATGTTTGTTGGCCACATAAATGTCTTCTTTTGAGAAGTGTCGGTACATGTCCTTTGCCCACTTTTTGATGAGGTTGTGTGTTTTTTTCTTGTAAATTTGTTTAAGTTCCTTGAAGATGTTGGATATTAGACCTTTCTCAGATGGATAGATTGCAAAAATTTTCTCCCATTCTGTAGGCTGTTTACTCTGATGATAGTTTCTTTTGCTGTGCAGAAGCTTTTTAGTTTAATTAGATTCCATTTGTCAATATTTGCTTTTGTTGCAATTGCTTTTGATGTTTCTGTCATGAAATCTTTGTCCATGCCTATGTCCTGAATGGTATTACCTAGATTTTCTTCTAGGATTTTTAAAAAAATTTTTTTTTATTATTATACTTTAAGTTTTAGGGTACATGTGCACAATGTGCAGGTTAGTTACATATGTATACATGTGCCATGCTGGTGTGCTGCACCCATTAACTCGCCATTTAGCATTAGGTATATCTCCTAATGTTATCCCTCCCCCCTCCCCCCACCCCACAACAGTCCCCAGAGTGTGATGTTCCCCTTCCTGTGTCCATGTGTTCTCATTGTTCAATTCCCACCTATGAGTGAGAACATGCAGTGTTTGGTTTTTTGTCCTTGCGATAGTTTACTGAGAATGATGATTTCCAATTTCATCCATGTCCCTACAAAGGACATGAACTCATCATTTTTTATGGTTTGTGTTTTACATTTAAGACTTTAATCCATCTTGAGTTAATTTTTGTATAATGTGTAAGGAAGGGGTCCAGTTTCAGTTTTCTGCGTATGGCTAGCCAGTTTTCCCAGAAGTATTTATTAAATAGGGAATCCTTTCCCCATTGCTTGTTTTTGTCAGGTTTTTTGAAGATCAGATGGTTGGAGATGTGTGGTCTTATTTCTGAGATTTCTATGCTGTTCCATTAGTCTATGTGTCTGTTTTTTTCACCAGTACCATGCTGTTTTGGTTACTGTAGCCTTGTGTATAGTTTGAAGTAGGGTAGTGTGATGCCTCCAGCTTTGTTCTTTTTGCTTAGGATTTTCCTGGCTATTCGGGCTCTTTGTTGGTTCCACGTGAATTTTAAAGTAGCTTTTTCTAGTTCTGTGAAGAATGTCAATGGTAGTTTAATGGGAATAGCATTGAATCTATAAATCTACAAATTACTTTGGGCAGTATGACCATTTTCACAATATTGATTCTTCCTATCCATGAGCATGGAAGGTTTTTCCATTTGTTTGTGTCATCTCTTACTTCCTTGAGCAGTGGTTTGTAGTTCTTCTTGAAGAGGTCCTTCACTTCCCTTGCTAGCTGTATTCCTAGATATTTTATTCTCTCTGTAGCAGTTGCAAATGGGAGTTCATTCATGATTTGGCATTCTGTCTATTTTTGGTGTATAGGAATGCTTGTGAATTTTGCACACTGATTTTGTATCCTAAGACTTTGCTGAAGTTGTTTATCAGCTTAAGGAGCTTTTGGGCTGAGACCATGGGGTTTTCTAGGTATAGGATTATGTTGTTTGCAAGAAGAGATAATTTGACTTTCTCTCCTTCTATTTGAATACTCTTTATTTTTTTCTCTTGCCTGATTGCCCTGGCCAGAACTTTCAGTACTAAGTTGAATAAGACACATGCACACGTATGCTTATTGTGGCACTATTCACAATAGCAAAGACTTGGAACCAACCCAAATGTCCAACAATGATAGACTGGATTAAGAAAATGTGGCACATATACACCATGGAATACTATGCAGCCATAAAAAAGGATGAGTTCATGTCCTTTGTAGGGACGTGGATGAAATTGGAAATCATCATTCTCAGTAAACTATCGCAAGGACAAAAAACCAAACACTGCATGTTCTCACTCATAGGTGGGAATTGAACAATGAGAACACATGGACACAGGAAGGGGAACATCACACTCTGGGGACTGTTGTGGGGTGGGGGGAGGGGGGAGGGATAGCATTAGGAGATATACCTAATGGTAAATGGCGAGTTAATGGGTGCAGCACACCAGCATGGCACATGTATACATATGTAACTAACCTGCACATTGTGCACATGTACCCTAAAACTTAAAGTGTAATAATAATAAAATAAAATAAAAAAAGAGTGGTGAGAGAGGGCATCCTTGACTTGTGCCAGTTTTCAAGGGTAATGCTTCCAATTTTTGCCCATTCAGTATGATTTGTGCTGTGGGTCTGTCATAAATGGCTCTTATTATTTTGAGATATGTGACATCAATACCTAGTTTATTGAGAGTTTTTAACATGAAGGGATGTCAAATCTTATCGAAGGCCTGTTCTGCTTCTATTAAGATAATCACATGGTTTTTGTCTTTAGTTCTGTTTATGTGATGGATTTCATTTATTGATTTGTGTATGTTGAACCAGCCTTGCATCCCAGGCATGAAACCGACTTGAGTGCGGTGGATAAGCTTTTTGACATGCTGCTGGATTCAGTTTGCCAATATTTTATCAAGGATTTTCGCATCAACGTTCATCAGGGATACTGGCCTGAAGTTTTCTTTTTCTGTTGGTTTTCTGCCAGGTTTTGGTATCAGGCAGCCATCTAATCTTCAATAAAGCTGACACAAACAAGCAATGGGGAAAGGACTCCCTATTCAATAAATGGTGCTGGGATAACTGGCTAGCCATATACAGATTGAAGCTAGACTCCTTCTTTATACCATGTAAAACAATCACCTCAATAAAGACTTAAATATAAAACCCAAAACTATAAAAACCCTGGAAAATAACCTAGGAAATATCATTCTGAACATAGGATCTGGCAAAGATTTCATGACAAAGATGCCAAAAGCAATCACAACTAAAGCAAAAATTTATAAATAGGATCTAACTAAACTAAAGAGCTTCTCCACAGCAAAAGAAACTATCAACAGAGTAAACAAAGAACCTACAGAATGGGAGAAAATATTTGTAAACTATGCATCTGACAAGGTCTAACATCCATTATCTATAGAGAACTTAAATCTACAAACAAAAAACAGCCCCATTAAAAAGTAGGCAAAGGACATCAACAAATATTTTTCTTTTCCTTTCTTTCTTTCTTTTTTTTTTTTTGAGGTGGAGTTGTGCAGGATCTAGAACTAGAAATACCATTTGACCCAGCCATCCCATTACTGGGTATATACCCAAAGGATTGCAAATCATGCTGCTATAAAGACACATGCACACGTATGTTTATTGCAGCACTATTCACAATAGCAAAGACTTGGAACCAACCCAAATGTCCATCAATGATAGACTGGATTAAGAAAATATGGTACATATACACCATGGAATACTATGCAGTGATAAAAAAGGATGAGTTCACGTCCTTTGTAGGGACATGGATGAAGCTGGAAACCATCATTCTCAGCAAACTATCGCAAGGACAGAAAACCAAACACTGCATGTTCTCACTCATAGGTGAGAATTGAACAGTGAGAACACTTGGACACAGGAAGGGGAACATCACACACCAGGGCCCGTCATGGGATGGGGGGAGTGGGGAGGGATAGCATTAGGGGATATACCTAATGTAAATGACGAGTCAGTGGGTGCAGCACACCAACATGGCACATGTATACATATGTAACAAACCTGCACGTTGTGCACATGTACCCTAGAACTTAAAGTATAATAATAAAAAAAAGTAGGCAAAGGACAACAAATTTCCTCCCTTCCTTCCTTCCTTTTCCTTCCTTCCTTCCTTCTTTCTTTCTTTCTTTCCCCTTCCTTCCTTTCCTCCCTCCCTTCCTCCCTTGTTTTTCTTTTCTTTCTTTCCTTTCTTTCTTTCTTTCTCTCTCTCTCTTTCTTTCTTTTTTGAGATGGAGTTGTGCTCAGTCACCCAGACTAGAGTGCAGTGGCACGATCTTGACTCACTGCAACTTCCGCCTCCTGAGTTCAAGCGATTCTCCTGCCTCAGCCTCCCGAATAGCTGGGATTATAGGCACCACCATCATGCCCGGCTAATTTTTGTATTTTTAATAGACATGGGGTTTCACCATGTTGACCAGGCTGGTCTTGAACTCCTGACCTCTGGTGATCCACCCACCTCGGCCTCCCAAAGTGCTGTGATTACAGGCACGAGCCACCGTGCCTGTAATACTTTTTAAAAGTATTACAACTTTTAAAAATACTTTTTAAAAGAAGCCAACAAATACTTTTTAAAAGAAGATATATATGCGGCCAACAAACATATGAAAAAAGTTCAATATCACTGATCATTAGAGAAATGTAAGTCAAAATCATAATGAGATAACCATCTCACACCAGTCAGAATGGCTATTATTTAAACATCAAAAAACACAGATCCTGGTGTACTTTCAGAGCAAAGGAAACACTTATACACTGCTGGTGGGAGTGTAAATTATTTCATGCTTTGTGGAAAGCAGTGTGCAGATTCCTCATAGAGCTAAAAACATAATTACCATTCGACCCAGCAATCCCATTACTGTGTATGTACCCAAAGGAATATAAATCAATGTACCGTAAAGACACATGCACATGCACGTGTATGTTCACTCCAGCACTATTCAAAATAGCAAAGACATGGAATCAACCTAAATGCCCATCAATAGAAGACTGGATAAAGAAAATGTGGTACATAAGCACCATGAAATACTACGCAGCCATAAAAAGAATGAGATCATGTCCTTTGTAGGAACTTGGATGGAGCTGGAGGCCATTATCCTTAGCAAACTAATGCAAGAACAGAAAACAAATTACCACATGTTCTCACTTATAAGTGGAAGCTAGATAATAAGAACATGTGAACATAAAAAAGGGAACAACAGACACTGCAGCTTACTTAGAGTAGGAGGGTGGGAGGAGGGAGAAGAGCAAAAAAAAATAACTAACGAGTACTATGCTTAGTTCCTGGGTGATAAAATAATCTGTACAACAAATCCCCATCATACAAGGTTACCTATGTAACAAACCTGCACATGTACTCCTGAACTTTAAATTAAAGTTATTAAAAAGAAGTATCACAGTAACAACATGCATTATAAAGGAAGAGAGAAAAGAATGAGGCCCTGACCTCTAATATCTTGATGACTTAATGCTAAGTCAAATAAATAAATATAATTACAATACAGTGTGATACATGCTATTTTGGTGTAGCCATGCTAGGATACTATACAGAAAACTTCTCTAATCCAGTATAGATATTTAACCTGAGTTATGAAAGATAAGCACGAATTAAATAAGCAAAAGCACTGGGGGAAGAAGGAGCAGTTTATACAGAGAAGTGTGACAGAACAATGACATGTGCAGGCAACTAAAACTATTTATTTATACAATGGTGTAAAGGATACACGGAGGGATGGAGGATGGCAAGACAGGAAGGTGAAGTGCATGGGCCAGATCACAAAGGGATGTATATGTAGGTGAAAACAGTCAATAGCGGGGTAAAAGTAAGTTCCTGAATACTTATTAATATGATCCTAAATACAATCAGAAGTTACCGAGATGGTGTAAAGATATAAAATGGTCAAGTTGGGTTATGGTTATAGAAACTGGGTTACGGTTATAGAAATGGATCAAGGACATGATAGAGGAATTGTCTGGATAGATTTAATAATGAATCTGATCTTGAGATAAATGCACAGGACAATAATGGGGTCACAGAAGAGACCCAAGAATAATAAATTATTTCCATATCTGCTTTAGGATACAATCAGATGATACTGATACAGATGTTTCAAAAAAAGAGAGAGTCGAGAACTGGTCTAGTTAATTGGCATAAACGGCTTATGTAAACCCACATCTTATTCTTTGCAAAGTTAATTTGATAGTTGCTTGTATCTATGTACCTTTTTTATTGTGAAAGTAATTTTTACTACAAACTTACTTTGAAGCTAACTGTACAATTAATATGTAGCATAGGGAATAGAATGCAAAGCAAATAAAAACTTTTTGTGAACTTTTTTTCTCTTGAATTATTTACCTTGCCAATTGTCTCTTGACCTCTTTATGAAACAAACTTTGGGTAGCAAGGGAAAGCTAAAGCTTACTGAAGTTTATTAAAGTTGTTTTGTTATGCAAAACAAAATAATTTACAACGTTGAATGAGAAGTTTATTCCTCTGGGTCAAATATATTGTGATGATCAATTTCAACTGACTCATAATGATCACAAGCATGGCTGAATCACTGAATTTTATGAAACAACCAGTCCTGAATGTTGAAACAAAATACGATTTTTTTACCACTTTCATAGAATCCTAAAGTTGGAACACTTTAGAGACATTTAATTCTAATCCATCACTCACATAAAAGTAGAAATCTTTATATCTTCAAGCACAGCTGTCCATGTTCTCAGAGTGATGGAGAGTTCACAAATAATATTAACAGAAACAATAAGGAATAACAACCTCTGAGTAATTTTTATGTGCAAGTACTTTTATATACATTATTTTATTTCGGGACAATTCCAACTATTAAATGCTCCATTTAATATTAAGCCAAATTTGCCAGCCTACACCTTTTAACTAAATTATGGCCCTAGTAATCCTTCCTGAAAAATAAAAATTATAGTTACTATTTATAGCACTTGATAAAAGTAATTTGTTTTATATGTTTTCTCTCAATCATCATAACAACTGTCTGAAGGTACTACTGAAGGTACTATTACTATTTTACCCCAATTTACAGCCAAGAAAATTAAGCCTTGGGGAAGGTAAGTAATTTTTCCAAGGTTACAAATGTAGTAGTTGGTGGAGCTGAGGATTGACTCCAAAGTGCAAGTTTTACTTATCGCATGTACCCGAGATACGGGCTTTGCAAGCTGTCAAAATTAGATTTCTAAACTTCCTGAGCTGAGAGTCAGGCTCCAAACCATGGTAAATTAACTGAATTAAGAAATGTCATTCTATGATGCCTCTGAAGAAATGGACTGCAAACCTGTCCCAGGCAACACCATTCCAACCTGTGCTCAGTAGGATGAGCCTTTCTTTCCATCTAAATTTCGACACATCCCAATCTAACAATATTGGTCAACAAAACTTTAACAGTAGCTTATCTTGTTTTCTATTCACAAATGTGGCATTTTTACCCTGTATATGCAGAATATGATATTATTTTCATGAGGATATGAAAAAAGTGGGTCACCATCTGTGGATACCACAAAGAAAAACACTCTTGAGAATTAATCACTACATCATAGTTAAATCAAAAACATGGCACACTGTGTTAATTCTGGCTTGCTTTATAGTTAGTAAAATAAAAGTAACAGTCAAATCATGGAAAATTGAGTTAGCCAGAATGTGATCATCTTGGCAATAGGAATGATTATTTTGTTCTTACATTTTGATCATGGCAAATTTTACACAAATTTTATTGTAGCTTTAAATAATGAGACTTTGACATATGTCAGCTCAAACAATATTTACTACCAACTTGCATTAAATGTCGTTAGATTACTCTATGTAACATGCTAACTTTAGAACTAACCTCTAATTCCTTGAGGGATAATCTGCTCCTGGGACCTGAGACAATCGGGTATTCATTATTTACCATGTGCCGATGGCTCTCCTTTCCATATAAAAATGATGCTAGTAATTCAATAAAAATAAGACATGTTTAAATGAAATAATTTTCTAGTAATGGTGAAAGATTTCTGCAAAACCACTCACATTGTCTTGTGTGGCCTCCCTTTGAGTATCTCAATTCAGTTCAACAAATATTTATTGTTGATTTACTCTGTGCCAAGCATTGATACAGGAAGGAACTTGTTCATAAAATGAACAAAGTAGATCCTGTCCTTGAGAGCATATCTTCTAGTGGAAGAAACACACAATAAGCATAAACATAATAAATGAATAATGGTAATAAGTGGTATTTAAAGAAAGGAAAAGTAGAGCAACACAAGGGTGATCAGGAGAGCCAGGGTGGGGAGAAGATGGGACAGGTCTCAGTATTACATAGGGTAGTCAGGGTAAACCTCAGAAGAAGGTTAAGATTTGAGCTAATATATGAAAAAGATTAAGTTTTTAACCAAACACATTTCTGGGAGAAGAATATTTCAGACAGGGGGAAAAGCAAGTGAAAATATTCTAAGTTAGGAACATGCCTTGAGAGTTCAATGACAGTACAGGCAGCGTGGAGAATGTGAGTGCAGGAGAGTGAGCACATCATAGAGGTCAGGAAGGGGGCCACATCAGGGCTTGAGGGCCATTATAAGGACTTTGGCTTTCATTAACTGAAATGCACCGACTGTCAATACTAATGTTAGGTCCAGATATGACATTAGTTGCAATTAGGGTTTCAATTTCCTACAGAACCAAAAAAGTACTCTTAATTTCTGACCTTATCCCCAAACCAATTTTCTAAGTTTGCCTCTTTAATTACTCTTTTCCTTTCCGCATCTTTAATCTCTAATAATGAAAATATATGTACTTCATTCTAATATTGTTATAAGATTTCCCCAAACCAACCACATAGATGGTCTTTAAAAAGGAAAAGTAAATTGCTTTCAACATGTTCATACCTGCTTTACCTTTGTCTATAAATACACGTAAGTTAAGGATGGCAAGAAAAAATATTATAAACAAAAGACCTTATTTTAACCTACAAGATATTGCTATTGATAGTGTTTTTTGTTTTGTTTTTAGGTTAATCTATAACTGAGGAAATCACATTGAGTCTTCTTTTTTCATGTTACCAATGAGCGGATGTATCATTCTTATTTTCTAATTTATTATATGTGGGACTATAGATGGAAAACAATAAGAAACACAAGCTTTTAAGAAACTGGGCTTAATCTTGCTAAATTAAAGTTAAGAGAATAAAAAAGGAGAGAGATACAGAAAAGAAACATGGTATACAGATTATTTTGAAATCATAATGATTATCTTTAATAATCTAATTTTCAAATCATAATGATTATCTTTAATAATCTAATAATTTAGCTTTAATAAATTCAGATAAAATATTAAGGGCTTTCTCTATAAAAATCTCAATGTTTACAAATTCCAAGAGAAAAAGATAGGCAACAATGGCTACAACAGGAATTTATTAAAATGTTTCTTTTCTTTAGATAAAAATTACAACCGAAAACATAAATGTATCTATATAATTAAAACTCAAATCTTTAGTTTACTATAGGCAGAGACTCTTTATTTGGAAAACTGTGTCTTTCTCTAGTTTATGTTGGGGAGCTACCTTTACTTCAGATACATGTCACTGTAGCTTCATGAACATTAGACTCAATGCTTAAATAATGCTTTCAACAGCAGTTATTTTATGCCTACTGTAGCGTAAAATATAATATGGGATGGTCAGAAAAAAGCAATCCCTTGAAAATACAGTACTCTTTCTAACACAGCTTATATTCTAGTAAGGAAAATAGGGCTAAATGAAATAATGCATGCAGAAGACTCATGTAACCAGAACAAAAACAGTGTAAAACATTTATATCCATATTAAAGGAATGGTGGAATTAATGCAATTGATTAGAATAAAATGGAATTAGGCACAAAAAGCATCTAAAAGGAAGAGTTGTAAACCATGTTCAGAAAGAAACAGTAAACTTGACTTGCTAAAGTTCTGGCTTCTCCAAGGTTGGACTGGGATACTGACAGGGATGCAAATCAAATATCAAAATACTGAAGTATATATCCACTTTAAATCCATTATGGAACATAAGTGCACAAGTTTTTACACATACATACAAAATGCATACCTTTAGATTTCTAATTCTTTCATGACCCACCATTTTTGTTCACTTGAAAAAAAAGTAGAGAGAATGGTATAAATAGTTGGGATTTTAAGGAAAATATGGCTATAGTTAATTGTGAATCTGATCTCTCTTTGGATGGGAAAATAGAAAAAAATTCTGAGTCAGAAACCTGATTTGAGTCATGTTCCCTAGTAACATGACTGCTGATTTTTCTCACATTGACAGACATTCTTTGCATTTTATTTTTTTCACCTGGTTATTTCACCCTGGGTCCACAGGGAAGAATAGCAGGTGGAATCCCACATAATCATATGCTTTCATTACATTTCTTATGAAAAGCAAAGTAACTCATGCTGATCAAAGTGACAGGTGGAATCTAAAGAGCCTCACAGACTTATAGATAAAATCACGTAAGTTATAAATATATCCCTGTCATCTAAAAAATGATCAGACATAAAAAGGAATGATTAGAACAGGTGGAAAAAGGTAGCACAGAAAGTCAGCCATGAAATTAACTGCAGAAGAAATGGAGAAAGAAGGAGGGCAGTAGAAAAAGACCCTTCCCTGTTGGGAAGCCAAGGATTTAGTGTAGAGTTGGGGGAAACTCTATCTAACTGCAACCCTGAATAAGGGTGAAGAGCACATATTAATTTACATATTTGATGCCTTCTTTAGAAAAGATGATATTACTAATTAAAGAAATAAATTTAGTATATCTGGCCATGATAATTCAGAGGCTATATATCTTGAAATCTGCTATGTGACCCTCAAGGACTACTACCAACTTGATAGCATCTCTGACTAGTCTGGTCTGTTTCAAGCACACGGCCAAGACTTTTGTTCAACACTACTCAGCAAGAAAAGCATAATTTTATGAAAACCCCATTATCACACCTGGCAGCAAATGGCAGATGATATGGCTTCAGACTAAGATTATTTCTCTTAAACTTTATGTGACAGATCACAGAACAATTTGTGATGGCAGCCAAGGTTGAAGGAGGGTGTAGTATAATAACCATGTTTGTGGCCATTCCTAGTGCTTCCCAGTAACTTTTAATTTTTGTCATTTAAAATAAAAAAGAACAAAATTTTTAAATACAGTCTTGTTGAATATCAGCTATTTATTCCATTTAAAAAATTTAATATTAGTTCTTTAAAGCTTACTTGAGGTAAAGCTTTTGTTCTCATTTAGTTAATAATCATTAATGAAATTCTAATATAGAGGATTTTAGGCAGTAAAGCTGATGCTGCCTCTACATTTCTATTAATTTTCAGGGGCAACTGATTCTGTAAAAAAAAAAAAAGGGTACTATGAGAAGTACAACAACAAAAACAAACACACATGTTTAAGAGCTTTAATATTTCCTGAAATTAAATCACATGAAAAGAAATTCTAATAAGTTCTTCCATTCATACTTTTCATTTTAAGCTATATAAACAAAACAAATCAAATTCTATCACATATAGTACTTATCACATACTAGATAACTTTTTAGAAACTAGGGATATGGCAGTGGAGGAAAAAGAAAACTCCTGCTTTCATAGAACTTAACAGTATATGAAAAGAGGCAGAACATAAATAATTCAATATCAAATATGTCAGATATTTATAAATGTATGAAAAGAGGAAAGTGGGCTGATGGTAAAATTTTACATAGGTTGGTGAAAGAAGGCCTTATTGAGAAAGGGATATCTGAGGAAATGTTAAAGGAGGTGAGAGAGCTAGTCATGTGGAAAACTGGGCAGAGGCAGGTATGGTCAGGATGTCAAGTAGACAGAAAGACAAGCTTTGACCTAGTTTGAATTAGAAAAATAGCAAACAGGCCACAACAAAGTGGGCAAGGGGGGAAACTAGGAGGAGATAATGTGAGAAAGGTAACAGGGAGCCAGAAGTCTCAGGGCCTTTTACGCTATTGCAAGAATTTGTTTTTATTCTGAATAAAATGATAAGCTTTCCTGGGGTTTTGAGCAGAGAAATCACCTCAGAATCATCACAGCTTTTGTGTTGAGGACAGACTAAAGGGCAATAAATGAGGAAGCAGTGAAACAGAATTTTCAGGCTAAAGGGCAATAAAGGAGGAGCAGAATTTCATTAACAGTTAAAAAATTATTACAATAATCCAGGGAAAAGTGGTTCAGATAAGACAAGTAATGATACTGGCAATGAGAAAAGGTTAGATTCTGGATACATTCTGAAGTTAAAGCTACTAAGTTTTGCAGGTGGCCTGGGTACAAAGTGGTAATTCCAACATTTTTAGTCACAGGAAGAGAAAGAATGGGGTTGTCATTTACTGAGATGGGAAAGGCTGCAACAGGAGCAGGGCTGGGGGTGACTGGGAGATTGGGAGTCCAAGTCTGGACATGTTACATATGCTACGTCTATTACAGATCTAAGCAGAAATGTCAAGTAGGAGTTTTACCACATGATTCTGAAGTTCAGAGAAGAGGTACAGGTTAGAGATAAAGATTTGGGAGTCACAAATATAAAGATGTATGACTTGATGAGATTACCAAGGAAGTGGAGATTAATAGCAAAAAGAAGTTTCAAGCTTCAAGCCCCGAAGCATTCTAATGTATACAGGTGGCAGGGAGTGGGGAAGATGAAAAGGAATAAGCTCAGGAAAACTACGAAGGAACAATCAGTGAGGTAGGAGGAAAGCAAGGGGAGTGTACTATCCTGGAAGCAAAGAGAAGAAATTCTGTATGTTGGGCTTCAAATTTTTCCTTTACCTATATTCTTATTTTAAAGTATTTTCTTAACCTATATACTCAGATGTAGAATTACTAGGCCCAATTGATAAATTTGTTGAACACGCCAGTACTAGGAAATGGATTTGTGCTACTCCACTGGAGATGCTAATTAATATCCAAGCTAATTAATCAATACTTTCTGAATTCAGTAATTATGCTGAATATCATGATACGCCCCTCGGATCCCCCACTGTTGTCCTGGGGGTTGCCTCAGCTGCAAAGAGTCCTTTCACCACAGACCATGACCTATGCTCTTCCCCAGAGTGACCCACATCCAGTGACTAATTGATGCAGGAATATAAAGCCTTGACCATCTCAGCCCAACTGTTAACAACTCTGAAAAGCCACTGTAGCTTCAGAGTTCCCCACGGGATCAGGGAAAGCTGTCATTGTGCCTGCAGGCAGCTCAACTTCTCCTTCTGCCCATTCCTGCTTCCTTTGTTATTTCTTCCACAGAGTTTAATCTCAAGGGCACTTCTTACGAACCTCTTAAACACTAAACTTCATTTCCGAATGTGCCTCCCAGGTAACCTAATCTTGGAATAGTCTGAGAAAGCTGGTAATAAGACGGGGCTTTGGTGCAGGTTAACTCACTGCCGCAGTGGTAATGAGGACCCCACCACTGGTAGAAGATGGAGCACACGCCCGGTCCAAGGTAGGAGTCCAACTATTAAAACTCACCAGAGGTGAGTTGAGATGTTGGGAAGGGAACATCTTAGCTAGAATGATATTTCAGATGTTTGAGAAATATGAGAGAAGTAGAGTAACTATAAGGACAATGGGAAAAAAAACACAAAAAGCTCAGAGAAAGGAATTGCCAACAAGAAAGCCAGAGGGCCTCCTTTGTAGATACAAAGATGTTCTCACCTTCTGTAGCTGCTGGGTAGAGAAAGCTTATGTCCAGAAACAGGGCTTAATCATCAGAATATTCAAGCTCCCAAACTCAAGGAAAGCAGATCTGCTAAGTCAGAATCCTAGTTACAAAAGAATGGGAATTTGCCACATGGAATGGGATGTCTGGTTTGATGTCTGCCAAAATCCTGAATCCCCAGATTCCCCCAGAGCTTTCTCATCTCACAAAGTGGCCTTCCCCTTCTTTCTTGGATGATAAGGACAGACATTTCACCCCCATAAATTAGCATGTGCCCCTTAACTACCATCTACCTCTGCCTCCCCTCCAGATCCCTGGGCCAATAACTAAGGTTTTATCACAATATAACCTATCTGGGACATACTAGAGTTGATAAAGGAAGAAAGAGACTTTAACCCAAAGGAGCCACAAGACCGGTATTTGTATTAGCCAGGAGAATACATGTAGAATTAAATTCTGAGGGTGTTTGATTAAAAGGGCTGGAACCTAAGAAAAGGGAGAGCTTACTGATTTGCAGGCACTCTCCTGAGATGCAGGATTTAATATGTGGCAAGAATCCCAGAAGATGGTGCAAACTCATTGCTAGGATGGTTCCTAGAAACATGGACAAATTAATGGCTGATACTAATATGACTGAAATGCCAGGAATGCTGTGGCAGATGGCAGAAGAGGGGATTGCGAGGCTCAGAGAACTGGGCAGTCTGGTATATAGACACATGTAAAAGCCAGAAAATTCATAAGATGAATATATTCCACGGGAAGGCCCAGAAAACACACCATTTCCCAAAGCCATAAAGAATATGCCAATGAGAAGACATCAACATTACTAAAAATTTCAGTGGTGGTTCTCCCCTGAAGGTCAGGAGTGACAGAAGAAAAGGATGATATATAACCAGGCTGACTGATAGCAATGAGGATGCTAAGAGCAGGTGAGAATGCTTAACTATCAGAAGCCAGGTGGACACAATTATCATAAGAGTGGCAAAAGTGGGGTGTGTGTGGCTAACCCACAAAACGTTATTGAGATAATTAATGGAATCTTGCATCCCTAGAGGCAAAACAGAGAGCTAACAAAGCTACTACTCAATATTTACCATCAAAAGAAACCAAAGATGAATGACCACAAAGTTGAGTGTAGCTGCCCCAATGAAGTCACAATCTCTTGCTCAGCTTCCAAACCTGAGTTAATCTTTAGACCCAGAACCCATAAACTGAAGAAGAGGCCTAGTTCCCAGAAGAAAGAACCTTATAACACCATGACAAGAATACAGGGTAATAATCCCCCTAATCTTTATCCACAGGGAACTCAGCCTTTTACCCAAGTAACTATGCACTGGAGAAGGACTATTCAAACATTTGAGAACTAATGAGCACACAGTTGACACTGATACCTGGAGACCTGAAGCATCAAAACACTGTTCCCCTCTCCCTGTTAGAGTAGAGGCATACAGGAGCCAGTAATAAATGGAGACCCAGCCAAGGTCTGGCTCATAATAGGTCCACTGTGACCACAGACCCACCTAGTGGTGATTCCTCAGACCCTAGATGTGTAATCAGAAAAGACAGACTTGGTAAGTGCCACAAGACCCATATCAAATCCTCAGCCTGTGAGTGAAGAGCTCTCATTGTGGAGAAGACCGAGAGGAAGAATTTGAAGCTGCTCTACCCTAAACCTGCCAAGATGGCAAATAAAAAAAACCAACATAGCATTGAAGGAGAAAGGGGGGAGGTTGATGGGCATTGAAGGAGAAAGAGGGGGAGGCTGATGGGCATTGAAGGAGAAAGAGGGGGAGGTTGATGGGCAGAAATTAGTGTCCATGTAAGTATCTAAACAGCATGCAGGGGTGATCCCAACTAAGTTATCCATGGCTATTGGTGGGTCCATGTTGCAGTATAACCTCTGTACTATGTCCTCTCTTCCAAAGAGGTTTATCCCAAGGATACTCCTTTTTTTTTTTTTTTTTTTTTTTTTTTTAGAAAGAGTCTTGCTCTGTTGCCCAGGCTGGAGTGCGGGGTGGTGTGATCTTGGCTAACTGCAACCTCCACCTCCCGGATTCAGGCAATTCTCGTGTCTCAGCCTCCGAGTAGCTGGGATTACAGGCATACACCACCATGCCTGGCTAATGTTTTTGTATTTTTTAGTAGAGACAGGGTTTCGCCATGCTGGCCAGGCTGGTCTCCAAATCCTGGCCTCAAGTGACCTGCTTGCCTCGGCCTCCCAAAGTGCTGGGATTACAGGTGTGAGCCACTGTGCCTGGCCCAACTCTATCTCAGAGTCTGATATCTAGGTAACCTGTAACAATCATTTCCCACTTTGAATTTAAGTTATGTTTCTTTTTAAAATAATCTTGGGTTTATCTTCACTACAACTTCCTAATTTAATTGGGTAGTGTTAGGTTTCACAGCTAGATCATTTTCCTGAAACAATGTTATGACAGAAAGTATTTTTTTAGTCTTTGGCATTTTTCTCTGGAAGTACAACCCCTGATTCATAGGTGCTATCTACATTTAAAATTATTGTTGACACTTGTCAATCCCTGTTTCCTTACAAAGAACTTAGGTAATGCCTCAATTCCACATTTAAAAAAAAACAAACAAACAGTTTTTTTGATTCTGGATTGACACAAAATGTTCAAAATTCGCTCATATCTCATTTTTTCCCAAAAGCTTTTCATTGGTTCCCAATAATAAAATCTCCTTCTCCCCTTATTTCATCAGCACTTAAGTGCACCTAACTTGTTAGCAGCGTCTCTGTTTGTTAAAGTTGTCTTATTTAGATAGACTTTATTCCAGACTGCATTTACTTTCCTTTTATATAGCCTTACAGTATTATCTATACAATCTCTTGATTAATGTTGCTGCTGAGGAAGTTGGATAATTTCAAAACCTTACATGAGCGTTTCACAAGATAAGGCACTTTAAATATGAAAAACTATTAGAAATTAACTGTATTATGTGATCTCAAACAAACTGCAGAGTTTCTCAACTATTTCTATAAATAAGTATAGTTTAATGAAATAGGTCAAATAATTACAATAAATAAATCAAGCATGTGGTTCTAAAATGTAGTCCATACTAATTGGCAAATGTACCCAGCATTAAAACCTTGAGTAATGAGAGGTTCAATGTATTCTAAATGTTGTGCAAGCTGATGAAAGCACTTTCTGCTGTTGGATAAAACTTCTTAAAAATAAACATTATAATAAAAAGAAACCAGAAGTGCATCTCTAGTTACAGTTAATTCTAGTGATGACTTTATTTCTAAGAAAAACCAAGGCAACATGTGTTTTTAAATAGTATGTGGTTTCCGTGGCTACACAGTAACCAAGGGATGACTGTCAGTGTGATAAAATTCTCTTAGAATATATTACTAAATTATGGTAGGAGTCTCTTTTCTGAAAAAAAAATGGAAAAATTTACAATAGCATCTGGCCCACAATCAAATGCTAACTTAAAAAGATACAGGTTGAGCATCCCTAATCCAAAAATCCAAAATCCAAAATGCTCCAAAATCTGAAACGTTTTGAGCGCTGATATGATGCCACAAGTTACCCTGAACACATTATTTTTTTCATTGCATTAATGGTATATTATGTTAAGGATTTATGCATGATAAGTGCAAAAAAAATGATTGCTTATTGGTAGCATACAAAATTCAGAATCAGGGATAATGGTGATGCCAGACAACCATACATTGTCCACACGGGTAGCTAAGACAGTGACATCTTTGCCTCTGATGGTTCGATGTAAATAAACTTTGTTTTACACACAAAATTATTTAAACTTTTGCATAAAATTACCTTTAGGCTATGTGTATATGACTTAGATGAAACATAAATAAATTTCATGTGTAGATATGGGTACCATCTCATTATATATATGCAAATATTTCAAAATCTGCAAAAACACTAATGGTCTTGGGTGATTTGGATAAGAGACTCTCAACCTATATAGCACTGCATTTTAATCAAATATTATAGATTTAATCAGAGATGCGTGGATCACGATGGAATGCCCTGTTCTTGCTCTGTTCTGGTCCCCTGTGGACTCTACCAACTCATGCTCGGTCCCCACCTCTTTTTCTGCTTTTCCTTTGTGGCTGGTGGTTGACCATAAGAGAGTCAAATACCAGCCACAAAGATGACTGAAGATCAGATTTTATCATCAACCAGAAAGTACAGATTGTCAATAAATGTAAAAAGGTTTGCAGGTAATTTAGTCACTGGTCACTGCCTCCTTTACCATAACCATGCATTTCAACAGCCACAGGTTCTAAAGATTCTTGTAAAAAAAAAAAGTATATTCAGGGACAGCAACAGAAATAATCTTTTCTAGATAGACACAGGATATTATCATTTGTCCATTAACGGTTATGAGGAAATAGATAGGATATATGCATTTTTCATTCAAATTACTTCTAATTATTAAACCATATTGCATAAATCTTGGATTTTTTAATAGTCTGTTATGTTATTGTTACCAACTAAAATATAGGTAAAATAAAGATACGTACTTGGAAGAAACTGCCTCCATGAATTCGTCCAAAAAATCATCATATTCAGAACCTCTTACTCTTCTCTGCCGTAGTCCAATGTAGAGTGGATCTTTAAGTAACTCCTATTAAAAAAAGTTACCATAAAAATAGAAATAACTATAACCAAATCATTTATTGAGCCTCAGTTTCTTCATCTGCATAAAAGGGATAAAAATAGAAATAAAATCTTACCACACTGATTCAGAATTAACCTACAGGGTAATTACTTAATGTTACATGGAATATACCTGTAGTATTTATACACCAAATAAGAAAAATAATTCCCGGTCAGGAGCAGTGGCTCACGCCTGTAATCCCAACACTTTGGGAGGCTGAGGCAGGCGGATCACGAGGTCAGGAGATCAAGACCATCCTGGGTAACACAGTGAAACATGTCTCCCCAAAAATACAAAAAATAGCTGGGTGTGGTGGTGCACATCTGTAGTCTCAGCTATTTGGGAGCGTGAAGTAGAAGAATCACTTGAACCTGGGAGGTGGAGGTTGCAGTGAGCCGAGATCGCGTCACTGCACTCCAGCCTGGGCAACAAAAGGAGACTCTGTTGCAATAAAAATAAATGAATAAATAAGAAAGAAAAATAATTCCTAAATGTTAAAAACATTCTAGATTATTCTGAGGAAAAGAAAAAAAATAAAATATTTCATTTGTGTTAGAAAAGTCCAATTCAGATTTTACAGACAAAGGTAATCACACAGAGAAATAACATTTAGTTTTGAAATATTAGCTTAAGGAATGGAAAGATAGCAATTTCTTTCTTAATTTTCCACTTCCAAAAGCAAAATTATCAAACAACGGTTTTACTTTACCTTTACTATGATAGTTAACAGACTTTAAAGTAAATTTTTTAAGGAACAGCTCCAGTCTACAGCTCCCAGCATGAGCGACGCAGAAGACGGGTGATTTCTGCATTTGCATCTGAAGTACCGGGTTCATCTCACTAGGGAGTGCCAGACAGTGGGCACAGGACAGTAGGTGCAGCGCACTGTGCGCAAGCCGAAGCAGGGCAAGGCATTGCCTCACTCAGGAAGCGCAAGGGGTCAGGGAGTTCCCTTTCCTAGTCAAAGAAAGGGGTGACAGACGGCACCTGGAAAATCGGGTCACTCCCACCCTAATACTGTGCTTTTCCGACGGGCTTAAAAAACAGCGCACCAGGAGATTATATCCCGCACCTGGCTTGGAGGGTCCTATGCCCACGGAGTCTCCCTGATTGCTAGCACAGCAGTCTGAGATCAAACCACAAGGAGGCAGCGAGGCTGGAGGAGGGGTGCCCGCCATTGCCCAGGCTTGCTTAGGTAAACAAAGCAGCCAGGAAGCTCGAACTGGGTGGAGCCCACCACAGCTCAAGGAGGCCTTCCTGCCTCTGTAGGCTCCACCTCTGGGGGTAGGGCACAGACAAACAAAAAGACAGCAGTAACCTCTGCAGGCTTAAATGTCCCTGTCTGACAGCTTTGAAGAGAGCAGTGGTTCTCCCAGCATGCAGCTGGAGATCTGAGAACGGGCAGACTGCCTCCTCAAGTGGGTCCCTGACCCCTGATCCCCGAGCAGCCTAACTGGGAGGCACCCACCAGTAGGGGCAGACTGACACCTCACACGGCTGGGTACTCTTCTGAGACAAAACTTCCAGAGGAACGATCAGACAGCAGCATTCGCGGTTCACGAAAATCCGCTGTTCTGCAGCCACCACTGCTGGTACCCAGGCAAACAACGTCTGGAGTGGACCGCTAGCAAACTCCAACAGACCTGCAGCTGAGGGTCCTGTCTGTTAGAAGGAAAACTAACAAACAGCAAGGACATCCACACCAAAAACCCATCTGTACATCACCATCATCAAAGACCAAAAGTAGATAAAACCACAAAGATGGGGAAAAACAGAGCAGAAAAACTGGAAACTCTAAAAAGGACAGTGCCCCTCCTCCCGCAAAGGAACACATTTCCTCACCAGCAACGGAACAAAGCTGTACGGAGAATGACTTTGACAAGTCAAGAGAAGAAGGCTTCAGACGATCAAACTACTCTGAGCTACAGGAGGAAATTCAAACCAAAGGAAAAGAAGTTGAAAACTTTGAAAAAAATTTAGACAAATGTATAACTAGAATAACCAATACAGAGAAGTGCTTAAAGGAGCTGATGGAGCTGAAAGCCAAGGCTCGAGAACTACATGAAGAATGCAGAAGCCTCAGGAGCTGATGCGTCAACTGGAAGAAAGGGTATCAGTGATGGAAGATGAAATGAATGAAATGAAGCGAGAAGGGAAGTTCAGAGAAAAAACAATAAAAAGAAATGAATAAAGCCTCCAAGAAATATGGGACTATGTGAAAAGACCAAATCTACGTCTGATTGGTGTACCTGAAAGTGACGGGGAGAATGGAACCAAGTTGGAAAACACTCTGCAGGGTATTATCCAGGAGAAATTCCCCAATCTAGCAAGGCAGGCCAACATTCAGATTCAGGAAATACAGAGAACGCCACAAAGATACTCCTCGAGAAGAGCAGCTCCAAGACACATAATTGTCAGATTCAACAAAGTTGAAATGAAGGAAAAAATGTTAAGGGCAGCCAGAGAGAAAGGTCGGGTTACCCACAAAGGGAAGCCCATCAGACTAACAGCGGATCTCTCGGCAGAAACTCTACAAGCCAGAAGACAGTGGGGGCCGATATTCAACATTCTTAAACAAAAGAATTTTCAACCCAGAATTTCACATCCAGCCAAACTAAGCTTCATAAGTGAAGGAGAAATAAAATACTTTACAGACAAGCAAATGCTGAGAGATTGTGTCACCACCAGGCCTGCCCTACAAGAGCTCCTGAAGGAAGCACTAAACATGGAAAGGAACAACCGGTACCACCCACTGCAAAATCATGCCAAATTGTAAAGACCATAGAGGCTAGGAAGAAACTGCATCAACTAACGAGCAAAATAACCAGCTAATATCATAATGACAGGATCAAATTCACACATAACAATATTAACTTTAAATGTAAATGGACTAAATGCTCCAATTAAAAGACACAGACTGGAAAATTGGATAAAGAGTCAAGACCCATCAGTGTGCTCTATTCAGGAAACCCATCTCACGTGCAGAGACACACATAGGCTCAAAATAAAAGGATGGAGGAAGATCTACCAAGCAAATGGAAAACAAAAAAAGGCAGGGGTTGCAATCCTAGTCTCTGATAAAACAAACTTTAAACCAACAAAGATCAAAAGAGACAAAGAAGGTCATTACATAATGGTAAAGGGATCAATTCAACAAGAAGAGCTAACTATCCTAAATATATATGCACCCAATACAGGAGCACCCAGATTCATAAAGCAAGTACTGAGTGGCCTACAAAGAGACTTAGACTCCCACACAATAATAATGGGAGACTTTAACACCCTACTGTCAACATTAGACAGATCAACGAGACAGAAAGTTAACAAGGATACCCAGGAATTGAACTCAGCTCTGCACCAAGCAGACCTAATAGACATCTACAGAACTCTCCACCCCAAATCAACAGAATATACATTTTTCTCAGCACCACACCACACCTATTCCAAAATTGACCACATAGTTGGAAGTAAAGCTCTCCTCAGCAAATGTAAAAGATCAGAAATTATAACAAACTCTCTCAGACCACAGTGCAATCAAACTAGAACTCAGGATTAAGAAACTCACTCAAAAATGCTCAACTACATGGAAACTAAACAACCTGCTCCTCAATGACTACTGGGTACATAACGAAATGAAGGCAGAAATAAAGATGTTCTTTGAAACCAACGAGAACAAAGACAACATACCAGAATCTCTGGGATGCATTCAAAGCAGTGTGTAGAGGGAAATTTATAGCACTAAATGCCCACAAGAGAAAGCAGGAAAGATCCAAAATTGACACCCTAACATCACAATTAAAAGAACTAGAAAAGCAAGAGCAAACACATTCAAAAGCTAGCAGAAGGCAAGAAATAACTAAAATCAGAGCAGAACTGAAGGAAATAGAGACACAAAAAACCCTTCAAAAAATTAATGAATCCAGGAGCTGGTTTTTTGAAAGGATCAACAAAATTGATAGACTGCTAGCAAGACTAATAAAGAAGAAAAGAGAGAAGAATCAAATAGATGCAATAAAAAATGATAAAGGGGATATCACCACCAATCCCACAGAAATACAAACTACCATCAGAGAATACTACAAACACCTCTATGCAAATAAACTAGAAAATCTAGAAGAAATGGATAAATTCCTTGACACATACACCCTCCCAAGACTAAACCAGGAAGAAGTTGAATCTCTGAATAGACCAATAACAGGCTCTGAAATTGGGGCAATAATCAATATCTTACCAACCAAAAAGAGTCCAGGACCAGATGGATTCACAGCCAAATTCTACCAGAGGTACAAGGAGGAACTGGTACCATTCCTTCTGAAACTATTCCAATCAATAGAAAAAGAGGGAATCCTCTCTAACTCATTTTAGGAGGCCAGCATCATCCTGATACCAAAGCCTGGTAGAGACACAACCAAAAAAGAGAATTTTAGACCAATATCCTTGATGAACATGGATGCAAAAATCCTCAATAAAATACTGGCAAACCAAATCCAGCAGCACATCAAAAAGCTTATCCACCATGATCAAGTGGGCTTCATCCCTGGGATGCAAGGCTGGTTCAATACACACAAATCAATAAATGTAATCCAGCATATAAACAGAACCAAAGACAAAAACCACATGATTATCTCAATAGATGCAGAAAAAGCCTTTGACAAAATTCAACAATACTTCATGCTAAAAACACTCAATAAATTAGGTATTGATGGGACATATCTCAAAATAATAAGAGCTATCTATGACAAACCCACAGCCAATATCATACTGAATGGGCAAAAACTGGAAGCATTCCCTTTGAAAACTGGCACAAGACAGGGATGCCCTCTCTCACCACTCCTATTCAACATAGTGTTGGAAGTTCTGGCCAGGGCAATTAGACAGGAGAAGGAAATAAAGGCTATTCAATTAGGAAAAGAGGAAATGAAATTGTCCCTGTTTGCAGATGACATGATTGTATATCTAGAAAACCCCATTGTCTCAGTCCAAAATCTCCTTAAGCTGATAAGCAACTTCAGCAAAGTCTCAGGATACAAAATCAATGTACAAAAATCACAAGCATTCTTATGCACCAATTACAGACAAACAGAGAGCCAAATCATGAGTGAACTCAATTGCTTCAAAGAGAATAAAATACCTAGGAATCCAACTTACAAGGGATGTGAAGGACCTCTTCAAGGAGAACTACAAACCACTGCTCAATGAAATAAAAGAGGACACAAACAAATGGAAGAACATTCCATGCTCATGGATAGGAAGAATCAATATCATGAAAATGGCCATACTGCCCAAGGTAATTTACAGATTCAATGCCGTCCCCATCAAGCTACCAATGACTTTCTTCACAGAATTGGAAAAACCTACTTTAAAATTCATATGGAACGAAAAAATAGCCCCCATTGCCATGTCAATCCTAAGCCAAAAGAACAAAGCTGGAGGCATCATGCTACCTGACTTCAAACTATACTACAAGGCTACAGTAACCAAAACAGCATGGTACTGGTACTAAAACAGATATATAGATCAATAGAACAGAACAGAGCCCTCAGAAATAATGCCGCATATCTACAACTATCTGATCTTTGACAAACCTGACAAAAACAAGAAATGGGGAAAGGATTCCCTATTTAATAAATGGTGCTGGGAAAACTGGCTAGCCATATGTAGAAAACTGAAACTGGATCCCTTTCTTACGCCTTATACAAAAATTAATTCCAGATGGATTAAAGACTTGAACGTTAGATCTAAAACCATAAAAACCCTAGAAGAAAACGTAGGCATTACCATTCAGGACATAGGCATGGGCAAGGACTTCATGTCTAAAACACCAAAAGCAATGGCAACAAAAGCCAAAATTGACAAATGGGATCTAATTAAACTAAAGAGCTAATGCACAGCAAAAGAAACTACCATCAGAGTGAACAGGCAACCTACAAAATGGGAGAAAATTTTAGCAACCTACTCATCTGACAAAGGGCTAATATCCAGAATCTACAATGAATTCAAACAAATTTACAAGAAAAAAAACAAACAACCCCATCAAAAAGTGGGCAAAGGACATGAACAGACACTTCTCAAAAGAAGACATTTATGCAGCCAAAAGACACATGAAAAAATGCTCACCATCACTGGCCATCAGAGAAATGCAAATCAAAACCACAATGAGATAACATCTCACAGCAGTTAGATTGGCAATCATTAAAAAGTCAGGAAACAATAGGTGCTGGAGAGGATGTGGAGAAATAGGAACACTTTTACAATGTTGGTGGGACTGTAAACTAGTTCAACCCTTGTGGAAGTCAGTGTGGGGATTCCTCAGGGATCTAGAACTAGAAATACCATTTGACCCAGCCGTCCCATTACTGGGTATATACCCAAAGGACTATAAATCATGCTGCTATAAAGACACATGCACATGTATGCTTATTGTGGCACTATTCACAATAGCAAAGACTTGGAACCAACCCATATGTCCAACAATGATAGACTGGATTAAGAAAATGTGGCACATATACACCATGGAATACTATGCAGCCATAAAAAATGATGAGTTCATGTCCTTTGTAGGGACATGGATGAAATTGGAAATCATCATTCTCAGTAAACTATCGCAAGGACAAAAAACCAAACACTGCATATTCTCACTCATAGGTGGGAATTGAACAATGAGAACACATGGACACAGGAAGGGGAACATCACACTCTGGGGACTGTTGTGGGGTGAGGGGAGAGGGGAGGGATAGCTTTAGGAGATATACCTAATGGTAAATGACGAGTTAATGGGTACAGCACACCAGCATGGCACATGTATACATATGTAACTAACCTGCACATTGTGCACATGTACCCTAAAACTTAAAGTATAATAATAATAAAATGAAATAAAATAAAAATTAAAAAAAATAAATTTTTTAGCCTTTACTAGTGTTTTCTTAAATTTTTTAACTTTACATAGTTTAAGTTGTTTCTTAAACTGATATATCTGAGAATGTTGCCCCGTGTAAGTTTTGGTATATATAATATATAATATCACTTTTATTAAATCAGTTTTGAAATTGATATATAATTTAAATACAGTATAACATACCCATTCATAACAAAAGCTCTCAGTAAACTAGAAGCAGAAAGGAACTTCCTTAACGCAATAAAGGACATCTATGAAAAACCCACAGCTAATAGCATATTTAGCATTGAAAGACTGAGTGCTCTTCACTTACAATAGGGAACAAGACAAGAATATTTACCTTCATCACTTCTACTCTACACTATACTGGAGACCCTAGCTATTACAATAAGGCAAGAAAAAGAAAGAAATACAGATTGAAAAAAAAAGAAGCAAAACTTTTTTATTTGTACACATATAATTGTGTACATAGAAAATACTAAGAAATCTACCAAAAAAAATCCCAGTAGAAAAAAATACATGAATTTAACACAATCACAGGTTATAAAGTAAATATACACAAATCAATTGTACCTCTATACACTTGCAATGGACAGTTAAAAATGAAATAAAATATACAACTCCATTTATAATACCAGCCCAAAATGCAAAATTCATAGGGACATATTTAAGAAAATATGTGTAAGACCTGCACACTGGAAACTACAAAATATTGCTGAAAGAAACTCAAAAAAACTTAAATTGGGAATGACCTGCAAAAAATAAAAATAAAAAGAAAAGACCAAAGTGACACCTTCAGTAACCTAGAATAGAGAAAATTGAAATAATGAATTTGTGAATCTGGCTAATAAGATTTCCAGGCAGAATGCTGACTTGGCTTCTCATGGCTATATAATAAAGTCTCAAACAGAGAAGAGGTAGAGAAGAAAATGTTCAGTTTGTGAGCAAAATTGAAGGAATATATAGGACACAGGACTTGCTGGTAAAAGATGTGCATAGTAAAATAAGGTCTTCAAAGATCAAATTAAGTGTGTGGTTTTAATAACTTTTTAAGAAATCTCTGAATGATTTAAAGTGAAGACTAATAGATCACCTTGACTAGACAAAAGGAACTGGTCCCGCAGCACTCTGACATGCCAGCCAACATAGGAAGGAGGCCTATTTTGAAAGAATTGTGAATGGAGCCTCTGTCAAATTGAGTAGACTATAATCCGATACAGAGAAGACCTAAAGAGTTTTTAAGGGTATGGTACTATCTTGGATTATTAAGATAGAGATACTTCAAATGAAAATAATTCTCTGGGTCCCCAATTTTCTGTAGTCAGGAAGCAGACTGAGAAAGTTATTCAGCTGCTAATACAGATCATTTCTTATGAAAGAGGAAGGATATCTCAGAGGACAGAGCCAAGAACCCAGAAGGCAAAACCAAAAGCCCAAAAAAGAACAATGAACTACAGAACCACCCCAAGGAAACTGAATGGGCCCTATTCAAAGAATATTCCCTTCTCTTCCCCATGTAGGTGGCCTGGCAACATGTGTCCAGTGAGATTTCAGAATTGCTATGTACCATTTAGAGCCATATGATTCCTACTCCTCCAGCTATGAATGAGAATGTTGATGGTGGTTATTCTGTCCCTGCCTCACCATTGTATGTTTGATGTGTGGGAACACAGAAATGAGTTCCACTAAGGAGCAAAACCCAAGAAATCTCATTTGCATCTAGACCAGATTTAGATAACAATATCTTGAACTTTGGACCTGCTGCTATTAGTGGGATGAAACTTTTGAAATCCTAGGATGGTGATGAGCATATTTTGTATGTGGAATGTGACCAATTTCTGAAGAATGAGAACTGATGTGGAGAAAGGCCCAGCTGTGCCAGGCATCCTAGCCTTCCTAGCCATTCCAGTCCAAACTGCCAGCCCACAGAATCATAAACATTAATAAAACAGTAATTGTTTTAAGCCACTGAGATGGTGATGTTAAGAAGGTTAAACCTTCAGATGTTAAGAATAATCTGAAGAGGAGTTTACTTACAGGCAAAAGAAATTACAGCCCAGTTCTTCACACTTGTTGTCCTGTTGTAATTAGTAATGGCACCCTCTGTCATTGTGAAATTGTCTTGGTTTGGCCAATATATCTTACTTATAATGTATTGCATAAGAGGAGTTAAGGATTTCCAGTTAGCTGAAAGTTAACAAGTTATATCATATAAATGTATTTCAGGTGAAATATAAAATCTGAAACCAAGTGCTGCTGTAAAGTGCAGCTGTTCCTTAAGGCATAAAAACTTTAAACAATTACTGGCAGGCTTCTGAGCAGCTGAAGTTGAAGTGCCAATGTGCTACTAATGGCTGCCAGAATTAAAATACTTTCTCCATGTCTAGAATATATTTAGGCTTCTAAAATGTGAATTAGAAAAATAACACAATTGAGAAAAAAATGTTATGTTTCCCCTTCTCTTTTCTCCCTCCTCTCCCATGTTAATAATTAAAGTATATACCATAAAGAAGTCTGACTACAATGTAGTCAATTACAAAGATTTATGAACAATACAGAGATTTTGAAGTAAATCAGAAAGTTAAAAAATTATCAATTCCCAGGTAAGATGACCAAAAAGGAACAGCTCCAGTCTGCAGCTCCCAGCAAGACCAGTGCAGAAGGTGGGTGATTTCTGCATTTCCAATTGAGGTACCCGGTTCATCTCATTGGGACAGGTTAGACAGTGGGTACAGCCCACAGAGGGCAAGGAGAAGCAGGTTGGGGCGTCGCCGCATCCAGGAAGCGCAGGGGGTTGGGGAACTCCCTCCCCTTGCCAAGGGAAGCTGTGAGGGACCCTGCCCTGAGGGACCATGCACTCTGGCTCAGATACAACACTTTTCTTCCACAGTCTTCACAACCCACAGACCAGGAGATTCCCTTGGGTGCTTACACCACAAGCGCCCTGGGTTTCAAGCACAAAACTGGGCGGTCATTTGGGCAGACACCGAGCTAGCTGCAGTAGTTTTTTTCCATACTCCAGTGGCACCTGGAATGCCAGTGAGACAGAACCGTTCACACCCCTGAAAAGGGGGCTGAAGCCCAAGGAGCCAAGTGGTCTTGCTCAGCAGATTCCATCCCCATGAAGCCCAGCAAGCTAAGATCCACTGGCTTAAAATTCTTGCTGCCAGCACAGCAGTCAGACCTGGGACACTTGAGCTTGGTGTGGGGAGGGATGTCCATCATTACTGAGGCCTGAGTAGGCAGTTTTCCCCTCACAGTGTAAATAAAGCCACCGGGAAGTTTGGACTGGGTGAAGCCCACCGCAGCACCACAAAGTCACTGTAGCCAAACTGCCTCTCTAGATTCCTCCTCTCTGGGCAGGGCATCTCTGAAAGAAAAGCAGCAGCCCCTGTCAGGGGCTTATAGATAAAACTCTTATCTCCCTGGGACAGAAAACCCGAGGCAAGGGGCAGCTGTGGGCACAGCTTCAGCAGACTTAAACATTCCAGCCTGCTAGCTCTGAAGAGAGCAGCAGATCTCCCAGCACAGCATTCGAGCTCTGCTAAGAAACAGACTGCCTCCTCAAGTGGGTCCCTGACTCTTATGCCTCCTGACGGAGAGACACCTCCCAGCAAGGGTCAACAGACACCTCATACAGGAGAGCTCTGGCTGGCATCTGGCAGGTGCCCATCTTGGTGGAAGCTTGCAGAGGAAGGAACAGGCAGCAATCTTTGCTGCTCTGCAGCCTCTGCTGGTGACACTAAGGTAAACAGGGACTGGAGTGGACCTCTAGCAAACTCCAGCAGACCTGCAGAAGAGGGGACTGACTCTTAGAAGGAAAACTAACAAACAGAAAGGAAGAGCATGAACATCAACAAAAAGGAAAACCATGCAAAAACCCCACCCGAAGGTCACCAACAGGGAAGACCAAAGGTAGATAAATCCATGAAGATGAGCAAAAACCAGCACAAAAAGGCTGAAAATTCCAAAAACCAGAATACCTCTTCTCCTCCAAAGGATCACAACTCCTCACCAGCAAGGGAACAAAACTGGATGGAGAATGAGTTTGACTAATTGACAAAAGTAGGCTTCAGAAGGTGGGTAATAACAAACTTCTTTGAGCTAAAGGAGCATGTTCTAACTCAATGCAAGGAAGCTAAGAACCTTGATAAAAGGTTAGAGGAATTGCTAACTAGAATAACCAGTTTAGAGAAGAACATAAATGACCTGATGGACCTGAAAAACACAGCACAAGAACTTCATGAAGCATACACAAGTATCAATAGCTGAATCAATCAAGTAGAAGAGAGGATATCTGAGATTGAAGATCAACTTAATGAAATAAAGTGTGAAGACAAGATTAGAGAAAAAATAAAAGGAATGAAGAAAACCTCCAAGAAATATGGGACTATGTGAAAAGACCAAACTGACGTTTGGTTGGTGTACCTCAAAGTGATGGGGAGAATGGAACCAATTTGGAAAACACTCTTCAGGATATTATCCAGGAGAACTTCCCCAACCTCGCAAGACAGGCCAACACTCAAATTCAGGAAATACAGAGAACACCACAAAGATATTCCTTGACAAAAGCAACCCCAAAATGCATAATTGTCAGATCCACCATCGTTGAAATGAAGAAAAAAATTTAAGGGCAGTGAGAGAGAAGGGTTGGGTTATCTACAAAGGGAAGCCCATCAGACTAACAGTGGACCTCTCTGCAGAAATTCTGCAAGCCAGAAGAGAGTGGGGGCCAATATTCAACATTCTTAAAGAAAAGAATTTTCAACCCAGAATTTCATATCCAGCCAAGCTAAGCTTCATAAGTGAAGTAGAAATAAAATCCTTTACAGACAAGCAAATGCTGAGGGATTTTGTCACCACCAGACCTGCCTTACAAGAGCTCCTGAAGGAAGCACTGAATGTGGAAAGGAAAAACCAGTACAGGCACTGCAAAAACAAACCAAAATGTAAAGACCATTGACATTATGAGGAAACTGCATTAACTAATGGGCAAAATAACCAGCTAGCATAATAATGACAGGAGCAAATTCAAACAACAATATTAACCTTAAATGTAAATGGGCTAAATGCCCCAATTAAAAGACACAGACTGGTAAACTGGATAAAGAGTCAATACCCATCAGTGTGCTGTATTCAGGAGACTTATCTCACATGCAAAGACACACATAGGCTCAAAATAAAGGGATGCAGGAAGATTTACCAAGCAAATGGAAAGCAAAACAAAAACAAACAAACAAACAAAAAACAAAAAAAACCCCAGGGGTTGCAATTCTGGTCTCTGATAAAACAGACTTTAAACCAACAAAGATCAAAAGAGACAAAGAAGACTATTACATAATGGTAAAGGGATCAATTCAACAAGAAGAACTAACTATCCTAAATACATATGCACCAATACAGGAGCACCCAGATTCATAAAGCAAGTTCATGGAGACCTACAAAAAGACCTAGACTGCCACAAAATAATAGTGGAAGACTTTAACACCCCACTGTCAATATTAGACAGATCAACAAGACAGAAAATTAACATGGATATTCAGGACTTGAACTCAGCTTTGGACCAAGCATACCTAATAGACGTCTACAGAACTCTCCATCCCAAATCAACAGAATATACATTCTTCTTAGCACCACACAGTACTTATTCTAAAACTGACCCCACAATTAGAGGGAAAACACTCTTCAGCACATGCAAAAGAAAGGAAATCATAACAAACACACTCTCAGACCACAGTGCAATCAAATTAGAACTCAGGATTAATAAACTCACTCAAAACCGCACAACTTCATGGAAACTGAACAACCTGCTCCTGAACGACTACTGGGTAAGTAATGAAATTAAGGCAGAAATAAATAAGTTCTTTGAAAACAATGAGAACAAAGACACAATGTGCCAGAATCTCTGGGACACAGCTAAAGCAGTATTTAAAGGGAAATTTATAGCACTAAATGCCCACAGGAGAAAGGGGGAAAGATCTAAAATCGACACCCTAACATCACAATTAAAAGAACTAGAGAAGCAAGAGCAAAAAAATTCAAAAGCAAGCAGAAGATGAGAAATAACTAAGATCAGAGCAGAATTGAAAGAGATAAAGACATGAAAAACCCTTAAAAAAATAAATGAATCCAGGAGATGGTTTTTTGAAAAGATTAACAAAACAGATAGACTGCTAGCCAGACTAATGAAGGAGAAAAGAGAGAAGAATCAAATAGAAACAATAAAAAAATGATAAAGGGGAGATCACCACTGATCCCACAGAAATACAAACTACCATCAGAGAATACTACAAACACCTCTACAAATAAACTAGCAAATAAACTAGAATACCTAGAAGAAATGGATAAATACCTGGACACATACACCCTCCCAAGACTAAACTAGGAAGAAGTCGAATCCCCGAATAGACCAATAACAAGTTCTAAAACTGTGGTAGTAATTAATAGCCTACCAACCAAAAAAAAAAAAAAAAAAAAAAAAAAAAAAAGCCCAGGACCAGACACAGATTCACAGCCGTATTCTACCAGAGGTACAAAGAGGAGCTGGTACCATTCCTTCTGAAACTATTCCAAACAATAGAAAAAGAAGGGCTCCTCTCTAACTCATTTTATCAGATCAGTATCATCCTGATACCAAAACCTGGCAGAGACACAACAAAACAAGCAAATTTCAGGCCAATATCCCTGACGAACATTGACACAAAAATCCTCAATAAAATACTTGCAAACCGAATCCAGCAGCACATCAAAAAGCTTACCCACCATGATCAAGTCGGTTTCATCCCTGGGATGCAAGGCTGGTTCAACATATGCAAATCAATAAATCTAATCCATCACACAAACAGAACCAATAACAAAAACCACATGATCATCTCAATAGATGCAGAAAACGCCTTCGATAAAATTCAACACCCCTTCATGCTAAAAACACTCAATAAACTAGGTATTGATGAAACATATCTCAAAATAATAAGAGCTATTTATGCCAAACCCACAGCCAATATCATACTGAATGGACAAAAGCTGGAAGCATTCCCTTTCAAAACTGGCACAAGACAAGGATGCCCTCTCTCACCACTCCTATTCAACATAGTATTGGAAGGTCTGGCCAGGGCAATCAGGCAAGAGAAAGAAATAAAGCGTATTCCAACAGGAAAAGAAGAAGTCAAATTGTCTCTCTTTGCAGACGACATGATTGTATATTTAGAAAACCTCATTGTCTCAGCACAAAAACTCCTTAAGCTGATAGTCAACTTCAGCAAAATCTCAGGATACAAAATCAATATACAAAAATCACAAGCATTCTTATATACCAATAATAAGCAAATAGAGAGCCAAATCATGAGTGAACTCCCATTCACAATTGCTACTAAGAGAGTAAAGTACCTAGGAATACAGCTAACAAGGGATGTGAAGGACCTCTTCAAGAAAAACTACAAACCACTGCTCAAGGAAATAAGAGAGGACACAAACAAATGGAAAAACCTTCCATGCTCATGGATAGGAAGAATCAATATCATGAAAATCACCATAGGGCCCAAAGTAATTTATAGATTCAATGTTATTCCCATCAAACTACCATTGACCTCCTTCACAGAATTAGAAAAAACTACTTTAAATTTCATATGGAACCAAAAAAGAGCCCATATAGCCCAGACAATCCTAAGCAAAAAAAACCAAAAAAACAACAAACCAAAAAAAAACAAAGCTGGAGGCATCATGCTACCTGACTTCAAACTATACTACAAGGCTACAGTAACCCAAACAGCATGGTATTGGTACCAAAACAGACATATAGACCAATGGAACAGAACAGAGGCCTCAGAAGTAACACCACACATCTACAACTATATGATCTTTCACAAACCTGACAAAAACAAGCAACGGGGAAAGGATTCCCTATTTAATAAATGGTGTTGGGAAAACTGGCAGAAAACTGAAACTGGACCCCTTTCCTTACAACTTATACAAAAATTAACTCAATATGGATTAAAGATTTAGATTTAAACATAACACCTAAAACCATAAAAACCCTAGAAGAAAACCTTGGGAATACCATTCAGGCCATAGGCATGGGCAAATATTTCATGACTAAAACACCAAAAGCAATGGCAACAAAAGCAAAATTGACAAATGGGATCTAATTAAACTAAAGAGCTTCTGCACAGCAAAGGAAACTATCATCTGAGTGAACAGGCAACCTACAGAATGGGAGAAATTTTTGCAATCTATCCATCTGACAAAGGGCTAATATCCAGAATCTACAAGGAACTTAAATTTACAAGAAAAAAAACAAAACACTCCATCAGAAAGTGGGCAAAGGATATGAACAGATATTTTCAAAAGAAGGCATGTATGTGGCCAAAAAACATGAAAAAAGGCTCATCATCACGGGTCATTAGAGAAATGCCAATCAGAACCACAATAAGATATCATCTCATGCCAGTTAGAATGGCAATTGTTAAAAAGTCAGGAGACAACAGATGCTGGAGAGGATATGGAGAAATAGAAATGCTTTTACACTGTTGGTGGGAGTGTAAATTAGTTCAACCACTGTGGAAGACAGTGTGGCGATTCCTCAAGGATCTAGAAATAGAAAAATCATTTGACCCAGCAATCCCATTACTGGGTATATACCCAAAGGATTATTGTTGCAGGAAGTCAGGGACCCCAAACAGAGGGACCGGCTGAAGCCATGACAGAAGAACGTGGATTGTGAAGATTTTATAGACATTGATTAGTTCCCCAAATTAATACTTTCATAATTTCTTATGCCTGTCTTTACTGCAATCTCTAAACATAAATTGTAAAGATTTCATGGACACTTATCACTTCCCCAATCAATACCCTTGTGATTTCCTATGCCTGTCTTTGCTTTAATCTCTTAATCCTGTCAGCCGAGAAGGATGTATGTCGCCTCAGGACCGTGTAATAATTGCATTAACTGCACAAATTGTACAGCATGTGTGTTTGAGCAATATGAAATCTGAGCACCTTGAAAAAAGAACAGGATAACAGCAATTGTTCAGGGAATAAGAGAGATAACCTTAAACTCTGACCACTGGTGAGCCGGGCAGAACAGAGCCATATTTCTCTTCTTTCAAAAGCAAATGGGAGAAATATCGCTGAATTCTTTTTCTCAGAATGGAATATCCCTGAGAAAGAGAATGCACACCTAGGGGTAGGTCTCTGAACTGGCCCCCCCGGGGCATACCTGTCTCTTATGGTCGAATCTGCAGAGGTGAAATAGACTCCAGTCTCCCGTAGCACTCCCAGGCTTATTAGGAAGAGGAAATTCCCGCCTAATAAATTTTGGTCAGACCGGTTGATCTCAAAACCCTGTCTCCTGATAAGATGTTATCAATGACAATGGTGCCCGAAACTTCATTAGCAATTTTAATTTCTCCTCGGTCCTGTGGTCCTGTGATCTCACCCTGCCTCCACTTGCCTTGTGATATTCTATTACCCTGTTAAGTACTTGATATGTCTGTCACCCACACCTATTCACACACTCCCTCCCCTTTTGAAAACCCCTAATAAAAACTTGCTGGTTTTTGTGGCTTGTGGGGCATCACGGATCCTACCAACGTGTGATGTCTCCCCCGGATGCCAAGCTTTAAAATTTCTCTCTTTTGTACTCTGTCCCTTTATTTCTCAAGTCAGCCAATGCTTAGGAAAATAGAAAAGAACCTACGTGATTTTCGGGGCAGGTCCCCCGAAAGATTATAAATCATTCTATGATAAAGACACATGCACACGTATGTTTATTGCAGCACTGTTCACAATAGCAAAGACTTGGAACCAATCCAAATGCCCATCAATGTTAGACTGGATAAAGAAAATGTGGCACATATACACCATGGAATACTACGTAGCCATATAAAAGAATGAGTTCACGTCCTTTGCAGGGACATGGATGAAGCTGGAAACCATCATTCTCAGCAAACTAACACAGGAACAGAAAACCAAACACCGCATGTTCTCACTCATAAGTGGGAATTGAACAATGAGAACACATGGACACAGGGAGGGGAACATCACACAGCGGGGCATGTCAGGGGGTGGAAGGCAAGGGGAGGGATAGCATTAGGAAATACCTAATGTGGATGATGGGTTGATAGGTGCAGCAAACCACCATGGCACATGTATACCTACGTAACAAAGCTGCATGTTCTGCACATGTATCCCAGAACTTAAAGTATATAAAAAAATTCTTCCAATCATAATAATGTCCCCATCAAAAATTAGTTTTTTTATTTCATAATTTAATTAAGATAATTAAGGCTTGAATAATTAGTGCATTCTCAGAGATTTGGCTGACAAAAAAATTAGTATCTACAAAAAGCAATTTAACAACATTATTCAATTTTGATAATGGTTCCACAGACAAAGTAGACTGGCACAGAAGTGATATTAATTTACTGGATTAAAAACTTCTTATGGTCAGGAGCAAACACTCAATAGATCACTGTTAGAGAATAAACACTTGGTATTAAGGAAGCACTTAAAAAAGGGTGGAACTTCTTTAGCACTAGGTGTTATGCTAAATGCATGTGGTGCCACTGAAGACTTATGAAAATGTACAAGCCTGAGAAAAGGAAAAAGATTGGGGAAAAAGTAAAGAACAAGACATATAGAAATATAAGAGAGCTCAAAAAAGGAGATAAGGAGGGTATATGTTGATAATTATACTAATTATCTTACTATTAACATTATCTCAATTCTGGACCCTTCAGAATTTATAACTGAAGCATCCATTTATTTGAAGTTAATAGCAATCACTATCAAATCTCACCTTGTTTTTGTCTCCCACATTTCTATCTTTACAATCTGATGTGTCTGAGAATTTAAAAATATTGTCTTAATATTACAAGTATTTTCGTCATCACAAAAGCAATATTTGTTTATCAGAAATGTTTGAGAGCATGAAAAGTAAAATTAAAACCAAAGAATACCAATAATCTCTACCCATTCAGAACTACCCAACATTAGCACCTTGATGTATATTCTTCCAGGTCCTTTTCTTTGTATCTATGCATATATAAGATTATCTGTCCAAATTTGGGATGATAGCATAGAGTATATTTTAACCTCTTTTCACAAAGGAATATATGATGAAGGTTTTCGTGTCAATAGACAAACGTCTGTATTGGTACTCTGCTCTCCTAGAATGTATGAATAAATTAACAGCACCTCATCACACTTCCAGTGGTATATAATAAGTATGTCTATTTTGTTGCAGTCTCAAATAAGGTATCTTTTCATATCATGCCTATATCATGAAATATACATATAAATATATAATAAGTTACAATAAATTCATATCTATACCTGCTATATGTGTGTCTCTGTGTGGCACGTAGGCACAAAACTGTTCTCAAGTAGCATTCATTTATATTTCTTTTATATTACTGTTGTGAATTTTTTCACAAGTTTATTGACCATTTTTATTTCTTCATTTGTAAATTATCTGTGTCCATATATCCTTAGGCAATTTGTATAGTGGAGATTTGACATTTTCTTACTTACTTTAAAGTGTTCTCTTTTTTTATGTCTTCTTTTAAAATTATTTTTTAGAGACAAGCTCTCACTCTGTTGTATATCCTGGAGTGCAGTGGCATGATCATAGACAGCTCACTGTAGCCTCGAACTCCCAGACTCAAGGAATCCTCCCACCTTGGCCTCCCAAGTAACTAGGACTACAGGCACCATACCTGGCTAATTTTATTTTAATTTTTGCAGAGACAAGGTCTTGCTTATGTTGCCCAGGCTGGTCTTGAACTCCTGGGCTTAAGTGATCCTCCCACTTCAGCCTCCCAAAGTGTTGGGATTACAGGTGTGAGTCACTGAGCCTAATATTCTCTTACTGACCTGAAAGTATTCCTTAAATATTAAGAACATTATACACCTTTATCTTCTATACTAATGTAACTATTCCTCATTCTTGCATTTATTTTTAAACTCTATTTATAATTTACAGAAAATTATTTTCTTTGTTACCATTTCTCATTTTTTGTTATGGATTCTATAAAGAAATAATACATAACTTTTGCTGTTTTGTTGGCTCATGTCATCAATAAGAATAAGCAAAGTAACCATCACATTCAGGTAAGAGTCTAAAACCAGTACCACTAAAATGTCAGCGTGCATATGAGCTGGCATGATTGTTAAAAAGTGCTAGAAATAAAAATGATTAAAATTTAGTTGTGATTCAGTATGTCTGGAGCGGGGTGCAAAATTCTGCATTCTTAACACATGCCCCTGATAATTCTGAAGTGGTGAGAACTTGTATTATTAAGTTATTTCGAACTTGTATTATTAAGTTAAAATAAAACCATTCTACTTCCTACTAGGTTTCTGTCTCATTTAAATAAATTTTCTATTTTGTTCTATACAATCAGTATTTCTAAAATTTACCTAAAAATTTCAAGGAGTTCCTGCTAGTTATATTGTGTATAAAATCAAACTAAAGAAAGACCCCATTCTCTTTCCCAAGGCACTAGTGTAATGTCTCAGGAAATAGATAAATAAATTCTTGATAAAATCTATTATGATCTTCTAATTTAGAGAGGGTGGGGCAAAATGAGACCACAAAGAGCAAGCAAATGAAACTCCAAGCCAAAATCCTGGGAGTTGAGAATTTTCTTCTTTCCCCTGGCTTTACTAATGATGACTGGTATTCATTCCAATACAGGATCACTTGTCTGAAGTGGCAAGGGTACACTGTACACATCAACCAGAGGCCAGACTAAACATAAAACTAGACACAGAAAAGCTGAGACCTGGAGCAATGGTTTAATAAGCAAAGAATATGCAGAAATGACATTCTCCTACTCATTCTGCCCGTGACCTCTTGAGGACTGACCATGTGCTATGGGTTGAATGGTGTTGCCCCCAAATTCGTATGTTGAATCCCTAATCCCAGTACCTCAGAATGTGACATATTTGGAGACAGAGTATTTAAAGAAGTAATTAAGTTGAATGAGGTCATTAGAGTGGGCCCTAATCCAATATGACTGGTCCTTTTAAGAAGAGGAAATTGTCTGGGTGCAGTGGCTCACGTCTGTAATCCCAGCACTTTGGGAGGCTGAGGTGGGTGGATCACAAGGTCTGGAGTTTAAGACCAGCCTGGCCAAGATGGTGAAACCCCGTCTCTACTAAATATACAAAAATTAGTCAGGCGTGGTGGTGGGCGCCTGTAATCCCAGCTACTCAGGAGGCTGAGGCAGAGAATTGCTTGAACCCAGGAGGCAGATGTTGCAGTGAGCTGAGATCATGCCACTGCACTCCAGCCTGGGCAACAGAGCGAGACTCGATCTCAAAAAAAAAAAAAAAAAAAAAAAAAGAAGAGGAAATTAGGATACAGACATACACAGAAGAAAAACTGTATGAAGACACCAGAGGAAGATGGACATCTATAAGTCAAAGACACAAACCACAGAAGAAACCAACCCTACCAACACATTGATCTTGGACTTCCAGCCCCCAGAACTGTGAGAAAATAAATTTCTGTCGGTTAAGCCACCTAGTCTATGGCACTTTGTTACAATAAAACCCTAAAAAAAGAATATCCCATATAACACATGAAAAGGTTCTTTAAGACATAATAATGTCCAAACAAGCATGAAGGGAACACAAGGAACATCTACTCAAATTATTTTTAGTCAAATAGCAAGCCTCAATATTAGTCATATACAAGAAAAATAGACATAAAATCAACATAATTTCTATGAAAAGATTTGGCAACAGCAAAAAAAGAAGGAATTAAACATGACATACTCTAAAGAAAATTTACTTCAGGTAACAAGTAAACTTTATATAGCAACTGCTTCACAATTAAAGAAAATGTGGACTGTGAAATAATAGATGAAAAATGAGATGAAAATATAAACACAAACACCCTACCTAATTTAATACTTAGTATTATTAACTTAAAGAATAAGAGTATTTTCCATCTTAACAAAATCAAAATGGCCATTATTTTAAAGTCAAAAAAACAATAGATGTTGGCACCATGTGGTAAAAAGGGAAAACTTATACATTGTTATTGAGAATGTAAATTAGTACATCATCTATGGAAAACAATATGGCGATTTCTCAAAGAACAAAAAGTAGATCTACTATTCAATCCAGCAATCCCACCACTGGGTGTCTACCCAAAGGAAAAGAAGCCATTATATCAAAAAGACACCTGCACATGTATGTTTATCACAGCACAGTCCACAATTGTGAAGATATGAAATCAACCTCAAGTGCCCATCAACCAATGAGTGGATAAAGAAAATTTTCACGTGTATATCGTAGTATACCACTCAGCCATAAGAAAGGATAAAACAATGTCCTTTGCAGCAACTTGGATGAAACTGGAGGCTATTAACCTAAATGAAATAATTTAGAATAATTTAGGAATGGAAGACCAAATACTGCATATTTTCTTTTTTTTTTTTATTATACTTTAAGTTTTAGGGTACATGTGAACTTATAGGTGGGAGCTAAGCTATGGGTACATAGGAGTATACAAAGCAGCACAATGGACACTGGAGACTCAGATGGGAGGAGGGTAGGAGGTAGGTAAAGGATAAAAAATTACCTATTGGGTACAATGTTTTTCAGGTGATGGGTACACTAAAAGCTCAGAGTTCACCATTATATAATTCATCCGTGTAACCAAAAACCACTTGTACCCTTAAGGCTATTAAAATAAAAAATAAAAATAAAAAAAGAATATTTTTTAGCCAAATACTTCTGTGTACTTGTGTTTTGGTGTCTTAGTTCCTTAAATTTCCTTTAGTTGAAAGCTGCAGAAACTTAAAAGCAGTCAGGCAAGTGTATCTTTATGGCAAGTGAAGACTGTCTTATTTACTGGCAGCTAATTCCGTTTCTATTTTCATTACTATCCAGTACATGTAGGTATGATAAAAGAGGAAAACATTTATAATTTGTATTTAAAGGGGATTTACTTTTATTAAAATTTGCTAGGTTATTCTGGGTAAGAAACTAAGTAATATTTTCAAGCAGTTTCTATATTTTTATTATTAAGTGTAAAACTATGCAGAGATTCAAAAAAGCAATGAAGATTAAAAATTAGTCCTACAGGAACATTTTGACTAAAATCAGTTTTCCATATGTGAAACTGCCACTACATAAAAACACCATTACATTTTAAACGAACTCATAGACTCAGTCATAATTAAGTTTTCCTTCCTGTCTTCTCAGAAAAGCAGCAGTGAAAGAATAAATACAAAAAACAAAATGTCAGAATGAATAAAATAAGAACATTATGAGTGGCAACTCAGTTGATTCCAAATATTTTTCTATTCTTCACACACATTATGAGTTAAAGACCATAAAAATTTAGATTAGGATGTTTTACAGGTTACAATATTACTAACATATTTTGAACTCCAAGAGCTCAAACGGAGAAAGTAATATGTTGGAGCATTTCTATCTATTTTAAGCAACAGAAAAGTTAATCCAGAATCTTAAACAACTTCTATTTTTATCCTGAAAAGTACTGTATTGCTAACGGAATACAGTTGATATGTGTAGCCCAAAAGTCAATAAAATTAAGGGCAAATTGAGTCAAAGATGAAAACATATTTTGCTTAATAAATGCAACACACCTTGTTCAGTTTTTGGAAAAAAATACTTGCCCCAAAATTAATTATTCTGATTAACCAAATAATATGTAATTATTTCTTTGCTTAGAAATGTCAAATACTATATAACATTAGAAGAATAGCAGAATAGAATATTGTTGCTACTGTGAATGAGTTAATTTTTAACTGGTTATTACAAGTACATAGAAAAGCTATTAAGTTTTGAATATTTGTTTTATAAGCAGCCACTTTACTGAGTGCTATAATTTGACCACAGTACTTTTTAGTTGGTTTTCTTGGGTTTCAGTAATAAACATATTACCTATAAATAATGATAATTTTCTCTTTTCCTGTCAGTTATATCTCCTTTGTTTTATTGTCTTATTACACAGGCTAGAATTTTCTGAATAATAAAAAAGAAAACAGCAGTGATAACGGGTGTCCTGTCTTTTAAAATAATGCCTCTAATATATCACCATTAATTATGATGTAGCTAATGGTTTGAATAGATTTCAAACATTATTTCAACATTAAAATATTCTGCAAGATTTTACTTGCCAGTATTTTATAAAGAACTTTTGCTTCTACATCTATGTTCACGTGAGGTAACATTTACCAAGTGCTTTCAAAATGCCAGTCACAATTTTAAGCATTCTAAATGTATTAAACCATGACAGCTCTATGAGCTAAGTACTCATTTTACATGAGCAAAACACAGAAACACCACTAGTAAGTGGTGAAACTGGGAGCATGGGTAAATATGAGACTAATTAGCAATTTCTTGTTATGTGCTATTTTTTTTTAACCAGGTTTGGATATCAAGGTTATGCTGTTTTTAAAAACTGAAATGTTAAGCTGTCAATTTTAATATGCTCTGGGACAGTTTATATAGCATAGGAACTATATTTCCTTAAAAGCTTGATGATCAAATCCTTAATCTTATCTGAGCTTAAAACTTAATTCTGCTTAATTAACAATAAAATTTACATCTATTTTCCTTTTTGTCTGTTTGCCTCATATTTTTATTTATTCTGTGGATGGACTCTGGTGACAGTTGACAAGCATTCAACCAGTTTGAATAAGGGCCTAATCCTTTTATCTAGTAGCTTAGCGACCATAACCTAGAGTCACTGGGTGAAGGCTGGCCATGCCAGAAAGACTAACCATGTGATCTGGGGTAGGGCCTTTGCGTCATACAGTATCGGTCAACCTGGAGACTGAGTTCAACCACCTGGGCAATCAATCAATCAATCAATCACGACTAGGTAATAGACCCCAGTAAAACTCTGAACAGTGGGACACATGTTGATATTTCATATCCATACTGGGAGGGTAACATGTCCTGATTTTATAGGAAAATGGACACTTCACATTTGGGACTCTTCTAGACTCTTCCCCATGCATCTCTTCTTTTGTGAGATTTTAATGTGTATCTTTCGCCCATAATACTCTGTAACTGTAAGTACAATAGCTTTCAGTGAGTTTTTTGAGTCTTAGCAAATTATCAAGCCTGAAGTTGGTTTTGGGAAGCTCTTCAACTTGCAACTGATGTCAGAAATAAGGGCAGTCTTGAAGAGAACGTATATCTGTAAATGTTGTAGTTTAACTCTGGGTACAGCTAAACTACCTTTTATAAAGGGAACAAATAATTTACTCTCCTTTTAGAACAAGAACTCTAATTGATCATTTACTACTATACATTTTTACAATTAAATTCCCAAAATATGATTTATTTAAAAAGACAAGTTATAAGAAGATAACAGTAATACAGAGTTTAAGACTAAGAATGAGGCAGGAGAATAGGGTCTGGAGGCGGGGAATCTAAGGCCGTTTTGCACTGACTTCCTAGAACAAAATTGAAAGGAAAATCCTAACTTTCTACGCCTAAGTACAAAATGACCAGAGGCTACTCCCTTTGCAAACCCCTAGCTTTTCTGCTGGCAGATGAGAAATTGAAAGTACCTCTGATTGGCTGGTTTTTGCAACCAATCAGACGTTTGCATAGGAGTGTAACTTTGTAACTTCACATTAGCCTCTGATTGGTTGCTGTCCCCAACCAATCACACTGACTGTGGGCCAAGTCTTCATTTGCATAGAAGGGCAGCTTTGTAACTTCACTTTAGCCTCAGATTGGTTGCTTTCCACAACCAATCAGATGTTTGCTAGGAGTGTGACCTTTGTAACTTCACTTCAGCCTCTGACTGGTTGCTTTCTGCAACCAATCAGACTGATTGCAGGCCACCACTTCATTTAAATGGGGTGAACACTAATTGGCCAATGGGAAACCTCTAGTGGGTATTTGGACCTGAGAAGATTCTGTATCCAGGTCCCCGAGCGGCTACTCGGGCCTGCTCCCACCCTGTGGAGTATGCTTTCATTTTCATTAAATCTCTGCTTTTCTTGCTTTATTCTTTCCTTGCATTGTGTGCTTTGTCCAATTCTTTGTTCACCAGTAACAAGAGGATATAATAATTGTCAGAGAATTGGTTTGCTAAATGCCTTCAAAAGCCTTTACCAAAGAAAGCAATTAATACATACTGCAACTAGTTACATGTGTATCTCCTCTTCTAGATTCAGAGCATCCTGCTGGCAAAATCTTCTTACTCCGATATTATCTAGGCTTTGCTTAGGCTTTGATAGATAGCAGATATTCAATACTTTTTAAAAATCTGTTTATTGATACATAAATTTGTATATTTTTATGGGGTACATGTGATACTTGGTTACATGCATGGAACGTGTAATGATCCAGTCAGGGTATTTAGGGAGTCCATCATCCTGAGTATTATTTCTTTTCTTTTCTTTTTTTTTGAGACATAGTTTTGCTGTTGTTGCCCAGGCTGGAGTGCAATGTCATGATCTCAGCTCACTGCAACCTCTACCCCTGGGTTCAAGCGATTCTCCTGCCTCAGCCTCCCGAGTAGCTGGGATTACAGGCATGCACCACCATCCCCAACTAATTTTGTATTTTTAGTAGACAGGTTTTCTCTATGTTGCTCAGGCTGGTCTCAAACTCCCAACCTCAGGTGATCCGCCCGCCTTGGCCTCCCAAAGTTCTGGGATTACAGGCGTGAGCCACCGCCCCCAGCCACCTTGCGTATCATTTCTATGTGTTGGTAGCATTTCAACTCTTCTAGCTATTTTGAAATATACAATACAGTGTTGGTAACTGTAGTCACCCTACTCTGCTATCAAACATTAGAACTTATTCCTTCAATTGACATATTTGTACCCATTAACCAACCTCTATTCATCCTCCCACCCTCTACCCTGACATACACACACCCTTCCCAGCCTCTGGCAACTATCATTCTACTCTCTACCTCCATGAGATCAACTTTTTTAGCCCAGGTGTGAGAACATGGGATATTTGTCTTTCTGTGCCTGGTTTATTTCACTTAACATAATGAGTAGGTACTCAATGTTGGTCTAATTCAATTAAATCTACCAAATGCAATTTGAGGAGTTTCAGAAAGGTCTCTCAAAGACCTTTGTCACTCTCAAAGTGACAAAGGTATTCTCCGGTGACCTGTCAAAGAGTTAAAAGTTCACCATTCACTTAATTTTCTGCCCTTAATATTCCTGAAAGTCGAATGGCAGTAAGCAAAATCTCTACAAATAATACACAGCATTTTAACCGTAGATTCATTTAGATAATCAGATTATTTTCTAATTATCAGCTAAAAATTTTGAAATGTAGTATGAACCAGACATGTCTTAATAAAAAGAGAGGAAAAAAAAGCTAGATCTACAGCTGGGTAAAGTAAGAAATTTCGTGAAGGATAGGTGGATGGGTTCTGCAGGCTGAGGAAGTAAGATACTGGATAGAAATGTAATAACATAAAAGCAATGAATACCAAAACAGGAAAGAAACATACACTAAACAGAGATAATGTGGAAAATTCAAGACAACCATCAATTTGGCTATTTTAAGACCTACTTTCATGAAATCAATTCTTTCATATAATACAATCTCTCTCATGAAATCAATTCTTTCATATAATATAATCTATCAATGCAAGAGTCCTAGCGTTACAGTTTCACTAGTGCACAGCTTTTTTTTTAATGTCCACATTATACAAACAATCTCAATAAATGGCCAAGGTTTAAAACTGTTTAAAACTTCACTGTTATCCCAGTGAAGCAGGAGGATTGTTTGATACCAGGAGTTCCAAACCAGCCTGAGCAACATACATAGCAAGACCCCGTCTAAAAAGAAAAAAAAAAAAAAAAAAAAAAAAAGGTTAAAAAAAAATTAGATTGGTGTGGTGGTGCACACCTGGAATCCCAGCTACTCGAAAGGCTGAGGCAGGAGGACCACTTGGGCTCAGGAGTTTAAGGCTGCAAGAAGCTATGATAGTGCCATGGCACTACAGCCTGGGTGGCAGTGCAACATCCTATCTCTTAAAAAAAAAAGAGGCAAATTCTAACATTTTTGCATGTCTGTTTTGTCATTATATATTCCTCCTCATTTCTCCACAGAATTTTTAAGATATACTATATATTTTTGTGATTTTTAAAATTTGATTTCAATGTAAACAAAAAATTAGCCAGCTGTGGTGGCATGTAACTGTAGTCCCAGCTACTTGGGAGGCTGAGGTGGGAGAATCACATGAGCATGAGAGAGTGAAGCTGCAGTGAGCCATGATCATGACAGTGCACTCTAGCCTGGGCAACGGCAGTGAGACCCTGTCTTAAAGAAAATAAAAAAATAGGCCGGGTACGGTGGCTTACGCCTGTAATCCCAGCACTTTGGGAGGGCGAGGTGGACGGATCACAGAGTCAGGAGATCGAGACCATCCTGGCTAACACGGTGAAACCCCCTCTTTACTAGAAATACAAAAAATTAGCCGAGCATGGTGGCATGTGCCTGTAGTCCCAGCTACTCGGGAGGCTGAGGCAGGAGAATCGCTTGAACCCGGGAGGCGGAGGTTGCATTGAGCAGAGATCAGCCACTACACTCCAGCCTGGGTGACAGAGCAAGACTCTGTCTCAAAAAATAAAAAATAAAAAATAAAAAATACATAAATAAACTGTTTTATTTCAATGCAACTTATCACAGAACAATTTTTAAAATAAGAAATATATTTATTTTGTTTTAATTTAAATTTTTTAGAGCAGGGTCTCACTCTGTAGCCCAGGTTGTAGTCCAATTGCGTGATCATGGCTCACTGCATCCTGAATCTCCTGAGTTCAAGCAATCCTCCTACCTCCTAGCCTCCTGAGTAGCTAGGACTGTAGGTACACACCACCTCTCCTGGCTTAAAGAGGAACTGTTAATGTTCAATGTATACACACAATTTTAGGACAATTGTTTAAAGAGGCCAGCTTTGATAATTTTTAAGCCATTTCTATTGGTATTAGAAAGGAAAATGCCAGATAAGCAATGTATTTTTATCAAAATGTATCCTTTGATAAAGGTTAAGTGAGCATTCATGCACAGATCAAGTTAAATATTGTAACTTTCTATGTGTAGGTTAAAAACATAACTGTTTAAGTCACTATCGTAAATATATTTTTGCATGAGCAAAAAGTTATATATTACTTATAGATCAAAAGTTATATCTTCAATTGTTTTAGAAGGAGACAAAGAAAATAAACATAATGCATGTATGTATTTGCGTCAAGGTCTTATTTGATGATATATCTGTTTGGGACCTAGGTCTGAAATTTGTAAATAACTTTTTAAAAGTTCATCCTTAACTGACTATTATCTTTCATTTCTATTTCAGAGAATTTGATGTTTAACTTCTAGTATCTAGTTAGCTAGTTAATCCTAAATATTAGCAGTAAACGAAGAGCAAAAAAAAAAGTAGTACTTAACATCTGACTTTAAGATTCTAAAATATAAAGTCATGAATGAGAAAAGTTAAACTCCAAATGATCTACTTTAGGTTCAATATGGTTTTTAAAACAAGAATATTTCAGACTGATTAAATTTAATAAATCCCATGGGATTAGTTCCTATATAATAAAAAATTTTTTTTAAACTATTGTCTTAAAGTAAAACATATACTCTATAGAATAATGGTGTAAATATATATCAAAGCAACATAAGGCACTAGGGAAGCAGATAAAAGATTAATCACGTTATAAAGATGGGAAAAGGAGAACAGGAGAAGTAATTTTCTTACAACAGTAAAGGGCAGATTTGGAGAGAGAAAGAGAACCAGACAAAAAAGAATGAATTTCATCAAGTTCCTGGAATAAGTTCAAAATGCAAGAATTGATGCCATTTTTAAAGGTACATAGCTGCCTTATAGACGTAAATTATTTACCTCATTTTCGGTTCCCACATCCAGAATGACAGGCAGACATTCTTGAGGATTCATCCCTCCGCAAGCTGTATATAGAGCCAATTTACCCACAGGGATGCCCATTCCATTACAGCCAAGGTCTCCCAAGCCAAGAATACGCTCTCCATCAGTCACCACAATGGCCTAGAAGAAAAAGAAAAATTACCTATTAACAAGTTTTCACAAATCCTGAGACACAATTTCTGACTCTATTTCTGAAGTTACTACTAGTGAAATATTAAGCTGTTAAAAAACATAAATTGAATATATATGAAAAAGATTTTATGAATTGTAATTGTGGAAGAAGAGGGTGAAGAAATGAACTTGATTTATAAATATGCTTACTTAGGTTATTGAAAGAAGAAGGGCAAGTGTGTACATAAAGATTCAAACATACCAAATAACTTAAGTTTTCAGTCAAGAGGAGCAAGTGGGTAAAGTATAGGGAAATAAGAGCTCAGACTGGGAACCAAAAGAAATGTAGGGTGGTTTTGGGCAAGAGTGTCCTTTTAGTAAAGTACTGCATAGTTACTGAAGAGATTGAGAAGGTTATACCTCTGCCCTAAATGCTCTGATCTTTAGTTTATGTATCCTGGCACTATCCTCCTATTTTTAAAACAATCTGACCCATTCTCCTTAACTTCTATAATCACTTGATATCTTTGAAACATGTCCAGTAGAGTCTGCTACTTCTCTTACCTGAAAATTTTCCACTAGACTTAATGAATTTTGTCTCTCCTTCCTTCCTTCCTTCCTTCCTTCTTTCTTTTATCTTTCTTTTTTTTTTCTTTTTTCTGAGACGGAGTCTTGCTCTGTCGCCCAGGCTGGAGTGCAGTGGCACAATCTCAGCTCACTGCAACCTCTGCCTTCCAGGTTCAGGCAATTCTCCTGTCTCAGCCTCCTGAGTAGCTGGGATTACAGGCGCCCGCCACCACGCACAGCTAATTTTTGTATTTTTAGTAGAGACAGGGTTTCACCATGTTGGCCAGGCTGGTCTCAAACTCCTGACCTCGTGATCCACCCGTCTTAGCCTTCCAAAGTGCTGGGATTACAGGCATGAGCCACCACCGTGCCCAGCCTGTTTAGTTTATTTCTAATTAACTTGAATATTTATGAAGCATATACTTTAATCATGTGGAGATTTTAATTCTATGTAATTTGATATCATTATTGAACATCTTTGTGATTCATGTCAGTTATATGAATTTAAACAAAACCAATCTTATGAAACACAATTTGTTAGATAGTCTACAAACTGCTACAATCATCATATTCAGAGAAACGTGGGAATATGTCAGTTATTTGGCCTTGGGTGAATTTAAGCTTCTGTTTCTTATTGGTAAATTGGGAGTAACAAAGGTACTTTTCAGAGTAGCTGTATAAAATTAGGAACCAGGCATTTTTGCTTACCACTGTACATCAGCACCTAGTACAGCATTTGGCACACAGTAAACAATCAATAAATGTTAGTAAATTGAATAAAACTATGATTACATAAAATGAAATCATGATATATAAAGAACTTACCACAGTACCTGGTACATTACAAATTCTTAAAAATTTATAGCTATTATTACTATTATTTCACCAGAGCTAATTATAAAGTTATAGCATTTTAGCTGTAAAGAGAAATCTAAAGTATATTCCGTCTATTCCTCTTATTTTATAAATTAGTTAACTGAAAAATCAGAGAACTGAAATAATTTGCCTAAAGTGATTTACTTGGTTAATATCAAAGAACCAGAAACTCACATATGTTAATTCCTAGTACAGTGCTCTTTTCACCATACCACATTGCAGAATATATTTTAAAATATACTTCTAAGATATTTTATTTAATTTCCTGTTCACCTATATTATTCAGCTCTTGAAAAACTGTCTTAAAAGCAAATACATTTGGGAGGTAGGTGAAAATCATTTTTGCATATTCTACACATTTGTCTTTGGAAGATTTTCCATGTCAAATAGCAATGGATCAATATGTGATGCTCTTTTGGAGGAAGCAATCCGATACTACTGGGTTAACTTAGCCCTGATTTAAGGTAAAAAAGATAAATACTGCAGATAACTATAACTTTGTTTTTTAAATTAAATTAAGGCCAAATTTTCAAAGTCCTAATACTTCTAATGTTTATTTAACAGACAGTTTTATTTATTGTGTTACCACAAATAGAGGTACTTTTACATATCATTGATAATATATACTTTTATGAATGTGATCTTTACATAGGTAAAGTCCAGTTGGCCTGCCTATACTTACAAATATTTTTAATGATATGTTTTATAAGGAGAGTAATATTGTCATTTAGCTTAGTTAGCTTAGTCATTTAGCTTAGCTTAGTTATGACCTGAATAATAATTTATAAAATGCTTTCCAGATTTCATCAAAAGTGCTTAAACACAGAGAGTTGTTATTTGGTTTCAAAATTCTGAAAAAGGGATTTCAAGTGGCATACCTTTTCACTTATTTTTGACAGCTTATCTATGTTAAACTAAATATATGTCTTGAACATTTAAAAAAAAAAAAAAAGCGGGCCAGTTGCAGTAGCTCACGCTTATAATCCCAGCACACTTTGGGAGGCCGAGGTGGGCGGATCACCTGAGGTCAGGAGTTTGAGACCAGCCTGACCAACATGGCAAAACCCCGTTTCTACTAAAAATACAAAAATTAGCTGGGCATGGTGGCAAGTAGCCTCCCAGCTACTCGGGAGGCTGAGGCAGAAGAATTGCTTGAACTTGGGAGGCGGAGGTTGCAGTGAGCAGAGATCGCACCATTGCATTCCAGCCTGGGCAACAAGAGCAAAACTCTGTCTCAAAAAAAAAAAAAAAAAAAAAAGAAGTGCATTATTTCTTATTTCTTCATAACTTTTATTCCCTAAGTTCTTCTCTCAGAGCTATTTATATTATTTAATTATATACATATACATGAACATTTAGATATGTAGTAGTTTGAGAAGTTTTTAAAATATGTTTTGAGACATTTGATATTTATGCTTTATTACAACGTACATTTATAGCATTAATTCATAAATACTTCCATATAAAAGACTAAATTTTAACAGTAAAAGAATTCTCTCAAAGAAAAAAAATTTTGTCACTTACGTAGTTTATCACTAAATTAATATTCTCTTGCTTTTTTTAACCTACTTTATCTCCTGCTTCAGAAAAATGAAGCAGTTGGATGTTTTCTGTACAATAATTAAGTCACAACTGCAGGATTAATATCAGTAAGACAACTACAATTCTATCAGTGATGTCTGTTTTACAGAAATTAAATCTTCACCCCACTATACAAATTATCTAGGCATTACCTGAATAGAAACTTCTGTATGAAATACGCAGATTTCTTCTGAACACACAAAGATACTCTCCATGTGTCCTGTCTTCATCCCTTCATTTAATTTCCCAAGGCCCATCCTCTTGTAGCCTACCTAAATGCAGAACCTTTGCATCTTTTCCTGCTTTCTTAAAACTATTCTAAAATCTGTTTCCAGTGAACCTTCTTCAAATATTACTTATATAAAGTAATTTCCTTGTTAAATATGACATTCTATTTTTTCAAATCTAAATCTCTTCCTGAATTTCAAAACCTTTTATAATAATTTGATTACCCCTTAAACAATCTTAATTCCACTATATTCCAATATTAACACTCAGCTTTAGTCAGGCCAGTGAATTTCCTTATTGTCTAAAAACACCCCATTCTCTTACTGAACTTGATACCTACATTCACCTGTTCCCTTCTTAGAATAGTATGTTCTTCCCTTTCTAACTATCAAAGGCTGGATTTAAGTTCCGACTTTGCTAGAAAAGTTTTCTTAACTATTCCAGCCTTCTCTAAATAATGTTCTCCTCAGAATGAATCAATAAGGCACTTATAATACCACACATTTTGATTATATTTTGCCTAATAATTGCCTTTATTTCATGGATACTTTCAAGTATATAGTAGAGACCATATAAGATACACTTATCTTTCTTCAGCATTCTTTTACAATCAATAGCTGCCATTTACTAAGTACCTACTATGTGCCAGGCACTATGCTAAGATTTTTAAATAAAACAGGGCATAGTTAGGGATAAGAACATCAGTAAAGGCCCAATCTTAAGAGTCCAAAGGATAAAAGTAGCCTATGAATAAAGTTAAAGATGCAGAGATCAGCTAGTTGGAAGAACAAGAAACATGGTGTGATAGCTTACTGCCTAGCTGTTATGATTACAGGGATATTGACTAGAACTCTCTACTGCAGAACTATTTCCTCTATTGACTTGTTAATTCTTGTTTATTTGTTTTTCTCTGAGACAGGGTCTCACTCTGTTGCCCAGGCTAGAGTGTAGTGGTGTGATCATAGTACATTGCAGAATTGAACTCCTGAGCTCAAGTGATCCTCCCACTTCAGCCTCCCAAGTAGCTGGGTGCATGCCAAGTAGCTGGGACTACAGGCATGCACCACCATTCCAGCTAATTTTTAAATTTTTTCTAGAAATGGAGTCTCACTATGTTGCCCAGGCTGGTCTCAAACTCCTGAGCTCAAGCAATCCTCCCACCCACCTCAGCCTCCCAAAGTGTTGGGATCACAGGCCTGAGCCACCACTTCTGGCCAACTTGTTGATTCCTTAAATTTTCTTTAGATTCCTGATTAAAAGTAAACATCCTTAGGTGATCAGACATTTATGCTTTATACAATTAAGATGTTTCTTAGGGTAGTTTCTAAGACCAGAATCTGTGGATAACATGGTCTTGTTGATAGCAGAAAAGCTGAGGAAGCAACTTAGGTGGAGAAAGCAAAAAAAAAAAAAAAAAAAAAAAAAAAATTGAGGACACTGGAAATAATAAAAACCATTTTAATTTACAAGTTTTCCTAGCATGAGCCCTAGAGAACCAAATTAATCAATTACAGCCACAATGTCTCAAATAGGAAAGATCACCCAGGCATGGTAGCTCACACCTATAGTTTCAATACTTTGGGAAGCTCAGGCAGGAGGACTGCGTGAGGTCAGGAGTTCAAGACCAGACTGAGCAACATAGTGGGACTTTGTCTCTAAAAAATTAAAATAATTTTAAAAAGATCATTAACGGACTTACATTCAGAAGTTATAGCTGAAGTGCCTTTGTACCACCAAAAGGCATTGATTTATTCCATCCTGGTACTAAAAGATACCACAAAGTTGCTAGGCACTCAACAGAAAAGAAAGAGGGAACCAAAGGGAGAACAAACACTTCTCACCTCCCTTAGACAAGGAAGATGGCATAGCCCTGTGTCTAAGAACAGGGATTCAGAGGCCAGCTCTGGGGCCTGCATGCAGTTCCCACCACTATCTTAAGCTACTTTGTAACCCATCTGTGCCTTTCTTTCCTCAATCAATTATTATTATTATAAGAGTTAATCCATGTAAAAAGTCTCATTCAGAATGCTACCAAATGTCAGGTACTATTATTACTTTTATTTTCATTAGCTCACTTACAGAGGTAAGTCAAATGAACTACTTAAAGTCATAATGATAAAAGAAATGAATTAACAGACTTTTTTTCTTGCCTACTTGGATTCCTCTAAGTGGATAATTAAACACAACAAATAGAATTTACGGGTTTGCTTAAAGAAATTCAGATGCTATAACATATTCAACATTTATCATTACTTAGAATGGAGGTACTAAGAAATTAGATAGAAATAATAGGAAAACTTAGTATCTAAATGGCATCAGAATAAAATTAACCCACTATGTAAAAATCAAAGGGACATAAATTAGGTGATATTCACTAGAAAAGCTAATGAATGCTACCTATTATCATGAGAATTGTCAGTATATTTTAAACTGTTTTATGGGGCAGAAAAAAGAAAAAATTTGCTATAGTGGAAAAACATGATAATTTACCTTGATGACATCTTCTGGCCATGCGTTGAGAACTGAAGCAATATGCCCTCGATCGTGGATACTAATAAAGAGACCTCTGCAGAAAAAAAAAAAAAAAAAGGAGTAGTTTACATTTACTTCAGGCCTGTCAAACTATCATGAATATCTTAAAATTTTTTTCAAACAAGAATTTAATTTATCTCAATTTTTATCAAACTAGTGGACATTATTTCCTTAAACAAATAAGGGGCAGGAATTCTTATAAGTAAGGGAGAAATTACTTGAAATAATATATTGACATCTACAATAAAGGGAGATTTGTTCTCTTAGATATTTTAAAATATTTTTAAATTAATAAACATTCACTATTTTTATGCACAGAGAATTTAGATACCATTATCAGTTCCACTCACAAATTCATTTAGAATCTGTCATGATATAATATATACAAAAGCACTTTGAAAAGCAACATGAAGCATCTGTAAACAGGTATTTCCAATGTATATTCCACCTAATCCATTTTCGACATGAAGATGAGAACATGTGTTAGAGATGGCTGAAGTGACTGACTAATGCTGAGCAGTTCTTTCATGTGGAGCTCACTTGATTTCTTTGATTTGTGATCTTAGTTGCCGTTTACAACTCTGTTATTTACTCTCAAGTCTTTAACACTGCTTGCCCCTCCCATTTCCTACAAAATCTTAACAAGTAACTTCACAAATTAAAATAATAGAATTTGAAATATGTAAATGCCTTATCCTCATTTAAAAGTTTTGCTCTAGTATTGTTAAATATAACTCACATACAGAGAACCACATACAGCTTAATGAATTGTTATAAGACAACCACCTTTCTACATAATATTCATTTAAACAGAATCTTGCCAGCTACCCAAAACCCATCCCCAGGCTTTCTCCCGAAGACTCTTCCCTTCTAAGTGTAACCACTATCCTCACTTTTATGGTATCACATCCTTTATAGTTAATTTATTGTTTTATCACCAAATCATAAACCTTCCATAGGCACTATTGTTTAATTTGTCTGGTAGAGTTTCCCTCAATACGGATTTGGCTAATTACATCCCTATGATATAGGTTAACATGTTAATCTTTCTTCTGTATTCTTGGAAAATTGGTAATTGAAAATTGAATCTAGAAGCATAATCAGATTCATGTTCAATTTTTTTTGGACAAGACATTTCATGGGTTGATGTTATCAGAAGGCACACCATATTTGGTATTCCTTTTTGTGATGTTAGTAGCTTATTTTGCTAAATGTCTAAATTCATGAATTCATCTGGCATTACAAAATGGTGATATTCCAGTTGTATCATTCATTATCTATTTACTGGAACACCCCTTTAAAAAGAAATTTCACCACATCTACTATTTGGGTACCCAAGGATATGGTTGATATAGAAAAAGGAAAAATGCTTGATTCTCTTTATCAGTTTTTAAATTAAAAAGCTGGTTAACTAGATTTCTTCAGAGGTTTCCACTTAGTTGTTGTTGTTGTTGTGTGTATGTGTGTGTGGTTTTGTTGTTGGTTTTCTTTTTTTGATCAATTTGAACTCACGGATTTAAACATATTTGATGTGTTTCAATCCATTATAGTTATTTTCCTTATTGATATTCATATTATCTCATCTTGAGCAAGTGAAAGACTCTTCATGCTGTCCCCTGAGTCCTTTTGACATGTCTATAGTAGTTTTGGATAGATTCCTTGCTCTGTTATGATCAAATGTTTCAGGTCTGTTTTGAAAATGTTCTGCCCAGACCTAAAATGAGCCATTTTTCTAATCTGTTTCCTTGAGCAGAAAGTGGTCAGGCAAAGGTCAGCTCTCAACTCTCATCTCATTTGACCTCTTGACTGTTTGACATTGTTGGTTTTCCCTTTTGTGAAACACTTTCTTTTCTAGCTGCTGAGATACCACATTTGCCTACGTTTCCTCCTAATCACTACCTGCTTCTTCTCAGGTTCCTTTGCTGCCTCCTCCTCCTCTCTGTCTTCTTAATGTTGAACTGTTTCAGGGCTCTATACTCCTCTCTTCTCCAGCTACACTCACTGATGTAACTTAAGCACTCTCATGGTTGGTTGTTTATTTTTGAAAGTGTCTCGCTCTGTCACCCAGGTTGGAGTGCAGTGGCACAATCTTGGCTCACTGCAGCCTCTGCCTCCTGGGTTCAAGCGATTCTCCTGCCTCAGCCTCTCAAGTGGCTAGGATTACAGGCGCCTGCCACCACGCCTAGCTAATTTTTGTATTTTTAGTAGACATGAGATGGGGTTTCACCATGTTTGCCAGGGTGGTCTTGAACTCCTGACCTCAAGTGATCCACCTGCCTCAGCTTCCCAGTGTTGGGATTACAGGGGTGAGCTACTGCACTTGGCCTCTCGTGGTTTTAAATATCATATTCATAGTAATGACTCTCAAACTTCTATCATCACTCTAGACCTCTCCTTGAGCTCCAAACTATAAATCTAACTACTACTTAATTCTTTATCATTATTCAATCTTCAGCTAAAATCTTGGCTCCTCAGACAGGCCTTCTCTGATAACAGTAGTCAGTGCACCTCCACCCCAACATTTTTATCTCCTTCATAATACTTAAAAATATCTGGAGTTATTTATTTATGTATTCAAATGTTAACTGTCTGCGTCTTCCCTGGCATCATCACCCAGCGTACATGTACACACAAAGCAGTAAAGTGCTTAAGTACAAAGAATCTCTATTTTGCTTACATTTGTAATCCCGATGCCTATAAGTGTGCTAGCAAGTAGTATGTATCCAACAATATGTGCTGACTTCAGTGCTGAAAAATAAAGCTTTTATAATCAAATATTATAAAGCACAGAAAACATGAAATAAATCCAGACTAATACTGACTCATTAAGTAACCCAAAATTACGTCAGTGCTATAGGAAGATTACTGATGACTGTCTGACTCAACAAGAATATTAACTTACTAAGCTGACACTACATTATACCCTTTCATGGTTTTCTTGCTGTTTCATATGAATGTATTTTGTTTCTCAAAATTGATTATAAGTTCTTTATAAGGTATATATTTCTTTTGGATCCCTGTCATAGTCCAATGTGAGCCTATAAAATCAGCAGGATCTCAATAAATAATTATAAAATTAAAATATTTTTGGACTTTTTAAAGCAGGCACTTTTGTTGAATTATTAAGACATTCTTGGCAATATGCTATTTTTTATTTGTATAAATTTAGGGGGTACAAGTGCAATTTTGTTACATGCATAGCTTGCACAGTGGTCAAGTCAGGGCTTTGGGGTATCCAATAATATTTCTCAGGAACTTGTTAGTTAGCCAAGGTTTTCCAAGTAACACTGGTTTCAGGAAACACCATTTTTTTAAATAAGAGAGACAATAAATTACACCAAAATTAACACCAATTAAATGCCAATATTTATTATATCTAGTTCAGCTTCAGAAGAAGAGTCATTTGGCCACCTGTAATCTCTTGCACTGAGTAGAGATTCATTCATAGAAAGAATTTTTACTTTTGAAGAGAGTTCAACAAATAAAGGACCTGTAACGTCCCACCAAAACCAAGCATTTTGGGAGGGCTATTTGAGTTATTTGCAATACTTCCTGAAATGTCTTCATAATTAGAAACCGAATGAGATATCCAAAAGTGTTTTGGCACAGAAGTGACTCATACTTTCTGGTATACAGTTGGATATAAAAACATTAATTTTCAACATATACATATATACAGTTATAAAATAAAAAAGTTTAAATAAGAAAGGTATTTATCAATATTTTTTAATGAATGGAATTATTATGAATACATTCTCACCATCCCTGTTATTCTTGATCAATTTAAAATGTTTAATTTTAAACATGCCAACTAAGAATACTCCTGTTTTTGTTCTTGTTTCATGTTAGAACTGAGACAATTTTAAAATATGGACGCTTTTTCATATATATAGTTCAAATTTTTCTCATAACCTCTTCCTTCAAAACAGATTTGGGAGATGAGATAATATTCTTACTTCTTCATGTTATCTCAGATAATATCCCTAAAAGTTTGTTTCATATCAAGATAAAATTCACCTTTTTATAACATGCAACTTTCTACTGTAATCAAACTTGTATTTCATTTTGGAGATAAGTTTATGACCCTGATCCTGGATCAGTACAGGTAGTAGCCATTCTGAAATTTTCTTAATAACCCTCTGTTCCATTACAGAAGCCAATTTTACTATCTTTTGAAATAAGAAAAGTAAACCCCACATTTTTCACAAAATATGAGTATGCATTAGTGAGCCCTGAGAGTTAACCCAACGCTGAGTTATATACCAAAGGTCTGGATTGACAGAAAAAGAAGTACTAAAAGAAGCTAACTTCAAGTAAAATGTAGGTCTAAAGATCAGGAAATAGCTAGGATAAAGATGCAGATTTAGGATAGATATGCCTAGAGTTGAAAGAAATAGAAGAAATTATTAAAGGGGAAAGAAGAGAAGGCCAAGGAAAAACATTACAAATTAGTACCCACAATAAAAGAGTAAGGTGACTAAGAATGGCCTTTGAGAAGAAGATGACCTAACAGGTAAGACAACCAGTGTTTCTGAAGCCAAAAGAAGTCAAGGGGAAAAAATGTTAAGAAAGCATAGATCAACATGATCATTAAGTGCAGTAAATTCTTTGAATTCTTCTTTGAAGTACATTACATAAAATTGGTTTTTTTCCTGAACTATGATTTAAATAGCCAACATGATGCCGCATCACTACCAAATGATGTAATGCATTTCCTACAAATAAAAATATCCTCCTACATAATCTTAACCAGAAAATTAATATTGACACATTATTACCATCTAATCCTCAGACCTCATTCACATTTCACCAGTTGTTCCAATATTGTCCTTCATAATAAAGAGTAGTTCAAAATGCTGCGCAGCATTTAGTTGTCAGGTCTCTTTGGTCAATCACATTTCCTCAGTCTTTCCTTGACTTTCACGACATTGATACTTATGAACAATTTAGTGTTTTTATAGAATGTCCCTCTATTTGAGTTTGCATGTTGTTTGCTCATAATTAGATTGAGATTATACATCTTTTGCAGTAATATTACAGAAGTGATGCTGGCTTCTTCTCATTGTTTACTATCAGGTGGCACCATTGCTGACTGGTCCTATTAGTGATGATGTTAACATTTAACACTTGATTAAAGTGGTGTCCTCCAGGCTTCTTTACTGTAAAGTCATTCTTTTTCACCTTTATATTTAACAAGTATTTTGTGAAAGGATTCTTCAAAACTCTGTAAGCATACTGTTTCTTCATCCAACTTTCAATTTATTCAGATCAGTATGGGCTCATGGTTTATTATCTTATTCAATAGGTTTTAATCTATTGCAAATATAATGTATCTGATGGCCAAATTGTCCCAGATTTGCCAGAGGGAGGCCCTTCAAGCTGGCTTCTATGGCTTTTGAGATATCCCAATTGTGATGGTTAATACTGAGTGTCAACTTGATGGGACTGAAGGATATAAAGTATTGATCCTGGGTGTGTCTGTGAGGGTGTTGCCAAGGAAGGTTAATATTTGAGTCAGTGGGCTGGGAAAGGCAGACCCACCCTTAATCTGGGTGGGCACAAACTAATCAGCTGCCAGTGTGGCTACAATATAAGCAGGCAGAAAAATGTGAAAAGAGAGGCTGGCCTAGCCTCCCAGCCTACATCTTTCTCCCGTGCTGGATGCTTCCTGCCCTTGAACATCGAACTCCAAGTTCTTCAGCTTTGGAACTTGGACTGGCTGTCCTTGCTCCTCAGCCTGCAGATGGCCTATTGTGAGACCTTGTGATCATGTTAGTTAATACTTAATAAACTCCCCTCTCTCTATATATATACATATTCCATTAGTTCTGTCCCTCTAGAGAACCCTGACTAATACAGATTTAGTTCTGTCCCTCTAGAGAACCCTGACTAATACAGATTTTGGTACAAGGAGTGGTTCTAGTGGAAAAGAATATTAAGGATGGAGTTCTTTCATTGGTTTTGGGGTTTGGGGAGTTGGCTGCCTAATATGATTAGACCACGAAATGCTAAGGACTCTATTTCTAATAGCATGGAAAACACTAATAGTCCTTGGCGTGAACTGTTTACACTGTTACGCAAAATAAATGCATTTGTCACTCCTGATTCATCACTCATGAGAGGCAAGGAGTTTAGTGACTCTATACCTAATACCTTTGAGCCTATGTGGTGAACCAAGGACCATAATAAAGCTGGTTGGTTGCTCTTAAGTTCAGTGGACAAAGTTATGAAAGAAAATGATGAACTCAGAGATTCTATCTCCTGGCTTCAGAAGCATATACTGAGCCTCAGATCTGCTAAGAGAAAGAGCTGAAATTGTGGAAAAACAGACAAAAGCTCTTATTGCGCAAGTGGCTGACCTGCAATGAAAGGTGCATGCACAGCCTTGCCAGGTGTCTACTGTTAAAGTGAGGGCATTGACTGGAAAAGAATGGGACCATGCAACTTGGAATGGGGATGTGTGGGAGGACCCTGATGAAACTGGGGACACTGAGTTTGTAAACTGTGATGAACTCTTTTTGCCAGAAGGAACAGCTTCCCCATCTCCAGTAGTGGCAACATCCCCTCTTGGACCCATGCTGCCATCAGCCTTTCCACCTTTGTCTGAGGAGATAAACCCTGCGCTACCTGAGGCAACAGTGATGGCCTCCCCGAGGCAGCTGCCAGGCAAGATAATGTTTTTTTTTCTTTTTTCTTTTTTCTTTTTATATTCTCCAATTTAAACTTTTAATTAAAAAGTAAACTTTAATGTCGAAAATGCAAACTTGGGGAAGACAGAAAAGATCACACACAAGGCCGTCACTTCACACTTGGAAGGTTGCACAGCAGCCAGGCAGAGGCGCTCCTCACTTCTCAGACGGTGGGCAGCTGGGCAGAGGGGCACATCACTTCCCAGATGGGGCGGCTGGTCAGAGGCACTCCTCACATCCCAGACAGGGCAGGAGCCGGGCAGAGGCACTTCTCACTTCCCAGACAGGGTGGTCAGGCAGGGGCGGTCAGGCAGAGGCGCTCTTCACATCCCAGATGATGCGGCAGCTGGGCAGAGGCACTCAAGATAATGTTGATTCTCCTCAGGAGCCACCCCCAACACCTCTGTTTGCTTCTAGACCTATAACTAGACTAAAGTCCCGGCAGGCCCCTAGAGGTGAGGTTGAAAGTGTGACCCATGAGGAGGTGCGTTACGCTTGAAAAGAACTGCTTGAGTTTTTCAATTTATATCAGCAGAAATCTGGAGAACAGGCATGGGAGTGGATATTAAGGGTGTGGGATAATGGTGGAAGGAAAATAGAGTTGTATCAGGCTGAATTTATTGATTTGGGGCCACTAAATAGGAACTCTACATTTAATGTTGCAGCTCGGGGGGTTACAAAAAGTTCTAATAGTTTATTTACTTGGTTAGCTGAAATATGGATTAAAAGATTGCCCACTGTGAGTGAGCTGGAAATGCCTGATCTGCCTTGGTTTAATGTAGAGGAAGGGATCCAAAGGCTTAGGGAGATTGGGGTGGTGGAGTGGATTAGTCACTTTAGACTGACTCATCCCAGTAGGGTGGGTCCAGAAGATATACCCTTGACCAATGTCTTGCAAAACAGATTTGTGAGGGCAGCACCTACATCTTTGAAAAGCCTTGCATTTACTTTCCTCTGCATGTCAGATCTAACATGGGAACTAGAGTCACTCAACTACAAAATTTAAATACAATGAGAATAATTGGATCCTGAAGTGGCATGGGCCAAGTGGCCACACTCAACCTTCAAAGGCAAGGTGGGTGGAGCTACCATAATAGAGGGCAGAGGCAAAGCAGCAATCAGAATATTCTGACTTGTGTAGAGCTAGAAGTGAAATTGATAGGAAACCTACTGCGTTCCTACTTAATCTATACAATCTGAAAACTTCTAGGTCGAATGGACAAAAGACTAATTTGAATTAAAAAAACAGAGAATCATGACCCCTCAATCAATTTCCAGACTTGAGCCAATTTACAAACCCACAATCCCTTGAATGAAGGGGAGTCCAGATCCCCTGGAGGAAGGACGCCACTACATTACTGACAATTTATGCAGTGAATCTTTCTCCCATCCTTCCCCAAGGAGACTTCTGGCCTTTTACCAGGGTAACTGTGCAATGGGGAAAGGGAAATGATCAGACATTTTGGGGACTACTGGACAATGGCTCTGAGCTGATGCTGATTCCAGGGGACCCCAAACATTACTGTGGTCCTCCAGTTAAAGTAGGGGCTTATGGAGGTCAGGTAATTAATGGAGTTTTAGCTCAGGTCCAACTTACAGTGAGTCCCTGGACTTATCCTATGGTTATTTCCCCAGTGCCAGAAATGCATAATTGGCATAGACATACTTAGCAGCTGGCAGAACCCCCACATTGGCTCCCTGACTGGTAGGGTGAGGGCTATTATGGTAGGAAAGTCCAAATGGAAACCATTAGAGCTGCCTCTACCTAAATAGTAAATCAAAAACTATATCACATCCCTGGAGGGATTGCAGAGATTAGTGCCACCATCAAGGATTTGAAAGATGCAGGGGTGCTGTTTCCTACCACATCCCCATTCAACTCTTCCATTTGTCCTGTGCAGAAGACAGATAGATCATAGAGAATGACAGTAGATTATTGTAAGCTTAACCAAGTGGTGACTCCAATTGCAGCTGCTGTACCTGTACCACATGTGGTTTCATTGCTTGAGCAAATTAACACATCTCCTGGTTCCTGGTATGCCGCCATTGACTTGGCAAATGCCTTTTTCTCCATTCCTGTCCATAAGGTCCACCAGAAGAAATTCGCCTTCAGCTAGCAAGGCCAGCAATATACCTTTACTGTTCTACCTCAGGGGTTATCAACTCTCCAGCTTTGTATCATAATCTTATTCGGAGAGACCTTGATCACTTTTCTCTTCTGCAAGATATGACACTGGTCCATTACATTGATGACATTATGCTGATTGCATCCAGTGAGTAAGAAGTAGCAAACACACTGAATGTATTGGTGAGATATTTGCGTGCCAGAGGATGGGAAATAAATCCAACTAAAATTCAGGGATCTTCTACCTCAGTAAAATTTCTAGGGATCCAGTGGTGTGGGGACTGTCAAGATATTCCTTCTAAGGTGAAGGATAAGTTGCTGCATTTGGCCTGTCCTACAACCAAGAAAAAGGCATAATGCCTAGTGGGCCAATTTGGATTTGAGAGGCAACACATTCCTCATTTGGGTGTATTACTCCAGCCCATTTATCAAGTGACCTGAAAGGCTGCCACTTTTGAGTGGGGTCCAGAACAGGAAAAGGCTCTGCAACAGGTCCAGGCTGCTGTGCCAGCTCCTCTGCCACTTGGGCCATATGACCCAGCAGACCCAATGGTGCTTGAAGTGTCAGTGGCAGACAGGGATGCTGTTTGGAACCTTTGGCAAGCCCCCATAGGTGAATCACAGTGGTGGCCTCTAGGATTTTAGGGCAAGGCCCTGCCATCTTCTGCAGATAAATAAGCTCCTTTTGAGAGACAGCTCCTGGCCTGTTACTGGGCTTTGGTGGAAACTGAACATTTGACTATGGGTCATCAAGTCACCATGTGACCTGAACTGCCTATCATGAACTGGGTGCTTTCTGATCCATGCAGCCATAAAGCGGGCCATGCACAGCAGCATTCCATCATCAGATGGAAGTGGTATATAGGTGACTGGGCTTGAGCAGGTCCTGAAGGCACAAGTAAGTTACATGAGGAAGTGGCTCACGTGTCCACGGTCTCCACTCCTGCCACCTTGACTTCTCTCCCCCAGCCTGCACCGCTGGCCTCATGGGGAGTTCCCTATGATCAGTTGACAGAGGAAGAGAAGGGGCTGGTTCACAGGTGGTTCTGCACGATATGCAGATACCACCCGAAAGTGGACAGTTACAGCACTACAGCCCCTTTTTAGGACATCCCTGAAGGACAGCAGTGAAGGGAAATATTCCCAGTGGGCAGAACTTCAAGCAATGCAACTGGTTGTGCACTTTGCATCAAAGGAGACATGGTCAGATGTGCGATTATATACGGATTCATGGGCTGTAGGTTTCCTGGATGGTCAGGGACTTGGAAGAAGCATGATTGGAAAATTGGTAACAAAGAAATTTGGGGAAGAGGTATGTAGATGGACCTCTGTGGTCAAAACTGTGAAGATATTTGTATCCCATGTGAGTGCTCACTAACGGGTGACCTCAGCAGAAGAGGATTTTAATAATCAAGTGATAGGACATGACCCGTTCTGTGGACACCACTCAGCCTCTTTCCCCAGGCACCCCGTCATCACCCAATGGGCCCATGAACAAAGTACCCATGGTGGCAGGGATGGAGGTTACGTATGGGCTCAGCAACATGGACTTCCGCTCACCAAGGCTGACCTGGCTATGGCCACTGCTAAGCGCCCAATTTGCCAGCAGCAGAGAGCAACACTGAGCCCTCGATATGGTGCCATTCCTTGGGGTGATCAGCCAGCTACTTAGTGGCAGTTGATTATATTGGATTTCTTCCATCATGGAAAGGACAGAGGTTTGTCCTCACTGAAATAGACACTTACTCTGGATATGAGTTTGCCTATCCTGCATGCAATGCTTCTGCCAAGACTACCATCCGTGGACTCACAGAATGCCTTATACATTGCCTCTAACAAAGGCACTCACTTTATGGCTAAAGAAGTGTGGCAGTGGGCTCATGCTCATGGAATTCACTGGTCTTACCATGTTTCCTATCATCCTGAAGCAGCTGGATTGATAGAATGGTGAAACGGCCTTTTGAAGTCACAGTTACAATGCCAACTAGGTGACAATACTTTGCAGGGCTGAGGTAAAGTTCTCCAGAAGGCCATGGATGCTTTGAATCAGCATCCAATATATGGCACTGTTTCTCCCATAGCCAGGGTTAACCAGTCCAGGAATCAAGGGGTGGAAGTGGCACCACTCACCATCATCCCTAGTGATCCACTAGCAAAATTTTTGCTTCCTGTTCCCGCAAGATTACGTTCTGCTGGCCTAGAGGTCTTAGTTCCAGAGGGAGGAATGCTGCCACCAGGAGACACAACAATGATTCCATTAAACTGGAAGTTACGATTGCCACCTAGATACTTTGGGCTCCTCATACCTTTAAGTCAACAGGCTAAGAATGGAGTAACAGTGTTGGCTGGGGTGATTGACCTGGACTATCAAGATGAAATCAGTCTACTACTCCACAATGGAGGTAAGGAAGAGTATTGATGGAATACAAGAGATCCATTAGGGCTTCTCTTAGTATTACCATGCCCTGTGATTAAGGTCAATGAGAAACTACAACAGCCCAATCCAGGCAGGATTACACATGACCCAGACCCTTGAGGAATGGAGGTTTGGGTCACTCCACCAGGAAAAAAACTACGATCTGCTGAGGTGTTTGCCGAAGGCAAAGGGAATACAGAATGGGTAGTAGAAGGTAGTCATCAATACCAACTACAACCACGTGACCAGTTGCAGAAAGGAGGACTGTAATTGTCATGGATATTTCCTCCTTCTTTTGTTAGAAACATGTTTGTGTATGTATACACTTGTACTAAGAAAATATCTTCATTTTATTTCCTTCCTCCTTTATCATGTGACATAAGATTTATTAACTGCACATCAGCATTTAAGTATTGTTAACTTTATGTAACGGTATTTGGGTTGAGGATTGGTGCGTTTCTGGTTGTAGGAAGGACAGTTGTATTATGTTAAGCATAATTATGACCTTATTATTGCCTTTATTTGAAGATTATGTATGATCTCAGGAGATGCGTATGGGTTCAAGTTGACAAGGGATGGACTTGTGATGATTAATACTGAGTGTCAACTTGATGGGATTAAAAAACACATAGTATTGATCCTGGGTGTGTCTGTGAGGGTGTTGCCAAAGGAGATTAACATTTGAGTCAGTGGGCTGGGAAAGGCAGACCCACCCTTAATCTTGGTGGGCACCATCTAATCAGCTGCCAGCATGGCTAGAATATAAGCAGGCAGAAAAATGTGAAAAGAGAGACTGGCCTAGCCTCCCCTACCCTACATCTTTCTGTTGTGCTGGATACTTCCTGCCCTCAAACATTGAACTCCAAGTTCTTCAGCTTTGGAACTCAGACTGACTCTCCTTGCTCCTCAGCCTGCAGACAGCCTATTGTAGGACCTTGTGATTGTGTGAGTTAATACTTAATAAACTCCCCTATATATATATGTTCCATTAGTTCTGTCCCTCTAGAGAACCCTGACTAATACACTGATCATTTTTCAAGCACTTTCTTACTTTTCAGTACATATCCGAAACTCATCTTTTACTTACTCTGGCACAGCCCTGGAGTCAGCAATTTTTCTAAGGAGTTCTGGTTCCTTTTGGTAGAGAATGCTATTTAGATGTGAGTGTTCCACCATGTGCTCACTGATCCAGGTGTGTTGCTGCTTCCAGGCCAACCCAATGGACAGAGCTAGAAACTATATATAGGTACATATACATTTCATACATATGTATGTGAATATGTGTGTATATACATATCTATCTATCTATCTATCATCTATCTATCTATCTATCTATCTATCGAAAACATAAATTTGCAGCAATACTTCCAACAGGGTTCATTCTGGTTGTCTCCCTTCAGTTTTCATTTTTTCTTATAGTGAGAAACCTAGCTTCCATTATGCTTAATACTTATTTGATCAGTCCTCCTGAATGAAACCAATTGCCTCCCCTCCCCAAATTGATGCCCCACTCACCTCACTCAGACACCAATCTCTGAAGTAAGTAGCTCTCCTACCTGGAAGTCCTCCTCATCCCACTGGGGCTCTGTCACCTGGCACTGGACTGCCCTCCTACACAGATTCTCCTGTCACCTCACTTGTCCTCACACCCTGAGGCAGGCCACCAACCTATGTGGGTGTTCTTTTTTTTGAGACAAAGTATCACTCTTGTTGCCCAGGCTGGAGTGCAGCGGCGCGATGTTGGCTCACTGCAACCTCCACCTTCTGGGTTCAACCAATTCTCCTGCCTCAGCCTCCTGAGTAGCTGGGATTATAGGCTTCTGCCACCACCCTCGGCTAATTTTTTGTATTTTTAGTAGAGATAGGGTTTCACCCTGTTGGCCAGGCTGGTCTTGAACTCCTGAGCTCAGGTGATCCACCTGCCTTGGCCTCCCAAAGTGCTGGGATTACAGGCATGAACCACTGCACCTGGCCCTATGTGAGTGTTCTTAACCCTGCCCAGTCTTCAACATTTCATGCAGGGTTCCCAGCCCTTTCAACGAGAGAATGAAAGAGCATGATGCAGAGAGGGGTGCAGCCTGACTGTTGCTGTTATCTCCAAGGAACACAGAAAAACTAGTGTAAGGTACACAAAAACAAACTATAATTATTTACTGTTGGCTGGGTGCAGTGGCATGTGCCTGTAAGCCTAGCACTTTGGGAGGGCAAAATGGGAGGATCACTTGAGGCCAGGAGTTCCTTACTAGCTATACTTAGATTCTTCACAAGAGCTACTTCATATTTCCCGTGTCCCTCACTCCCACCCCTCTATACTCTCAATAGATTAGTACACTTTCATTTGCTCCAAAGATAAACAGAGATTCAGCTTTTAGCTATCTACTTATAAACTTCCTTCCATCTGTATCCCAATTATTATCTTCATTACAGTATTAGTAAATAAGGGTCAGTGTCTCTGTCCTCTAGTCCGGTTTACCCTGACACTGTCAGTCTCTGGCTACTCCTCAGTCTTCTTCATAGTCTCTTTGTTTCTGCTTACCCCTTAAATGCTGGCATTCTCCAGGCTCCAATGTTCAACTCTTCTCTTTTTTACTCTAATGAACAGTGAACGCCTAGGGAATCCTTGCTTTGCTCCAATCCTTGGACTCATTTTCAAAGTCCACTTTGTCTCAGCTTCTGCTATATCAGATAATTTGGCTTCATCTCCCATTAAGGTTCCTACCCTGTTCTTGGCATTTGATCAACTAAGCCTGAGAACTATCTGGTTTCCAACTCTGAGTGATGTTTTAAGGATTCATTTAGGCATCTGTCCAATACCTCCAGCTCCTTTTCACTGCTAGGCTAGCTCCTAATTGCTTACCAAAGGCAGTTCAAGTGTTAGCTCCTCTTGGAAATATTTCCTGACCAACATTCTCAATCTGAGTTTGGAATCCCTCAGAAATCCCATAGAACCCTGCTGTTTTTCTCTACTATGATGCTTATCATATTGTCATATAATTTTTCACTTTCGTATATGTCTGTCCTACTAGATTACCAACTCTTGAAGTCAGGAATTTTGTGTGAAGAAGGAATTTGCCTTCAAAAAAGAAGGAAACAGGGAGAAACAGAAAGGATAAAGGTAAGAAGAAAGAAAGATAGTTCAGATCAGACTGGGGCTCTAGCTGGCTCAAAAGTGGGTGAAACACTATGGCAAAAATCCTAGGATGAAGGACACTGAGGAGCTATATGATCAATACAAGAGGACTATCCAGTTATTGCTGTATACCTCTCTTGCCACTTCTGTGACCAAATTACCAATGCATTGCATTGATAGTTCAGATCTAAATAGCACACATAGATGGCCGCAGTTTCCAGAAATCAAAAGACTTCCACTGAAGTCTTGAATCCCTCAAAGTTACTTATGAGGGATGAAATCAACTTCTTCCAAACTCTTGTTAATGTTGATATTCTGATCTCATCCCATGAATCACAAAAGTTCTCAATGGCATCTAGACTAGTGAATCCTTTCCAGAAGGTTTTCAATTTACTTTGCCCAGATCCATTAAACAAATCACTGTCTATGGCAGCTATAGTATTACAAAACGTATTTCTTATATAATAAGACATGAGAGTCAAAATTACTCCTAAATCCACAGGCTGCAGAATGGACGATGTTAGCAGTCATGAAAACAACATTCATCTCCTTGTACATCTCCATCAGAGCTCTTATGTGACAAGGTGCATTGTCAATGAGCAGTAATATTTTGTAATATTTTGAAAATAATCTTTTTTTTCTGAGCAGTATGTCTTAACAGTGGGCTTAAAACAGTAAATCATGCTGTAAACAGATGTGCTGTCATTCAGACTCTTGTTCCATTTATAGGCAAGGTAGATTTAGCATAATTTTTAAGGGCTCTAGGATATTAAAAATGCTAAGTAGGCATTGGCTTCAACTTAAAGTCACCAGCTGCATTTGGCCTTAACAAGAGAATCAGTCTGTCCTTTGGAGCTATGAAGTCAGGCATTGAATTCTCCTCTCTAGCTATGAAAGTCCTATGGCATCTTCTTCCAATAGAAGGCTGCGGTGTCTCCATTGAAAATCTGTTGTTTAGTGTGGCCACCTTCATCAATGATCTTAGCTAGATCTGGATAACTTGCTGTAGCTTCTGCCTTAGCACTTGCTTCTTCACCTTGTACTTTTATGTTATAAAGATGGTTTCTTTCCTTAAACCTCATGAACCAACCTCTACTAGCTTCACCATTTTCTTCTGCAGCTTCCTGACTTCTCTCAGCCTTCCTAGAAATGAAGAGAGTTAGGGCTTGCTCTGGATTAGGCTTTGGCTTAAAGGGAATGTTGTGGCTGGTTTGATCTTCTACCCAGACCATTCAAACTTTCTCCGTATCAGCAATACGGCCGCTTTACTTTCTTATCATTGGTATGTTCATTGGAATAGCACTTTTAATTTCATTCAAGAAGTTTTCCTTTGCATTCACAACTTGGATAATAGTTTGGCACAAGAGGCCTAGCTTGCAGCTTGCCTTCCTCACTAAGCTTAATCATTTCCAGATTTTGATTTAAACTGAGAGATGTGTGACTCTTCCTTTCACCTGAACACTTAAAGGCCATTGTAGGGTTATTAACTGGGTTAATTTCAACACTGTTGTGTGTCTGGGAATAGGCCCGAGAGAAGGGAGATGAGAACTGCTGTCAGTGGGGCAGTTGGAAAACAAATATTTATGGGTTAAGTTTGCAGTCTTATATGGGAGCGGTTCATGGTACCCCAGAATAATTACAATACTAACATCAAAGATCTGATTACAGATATAAGATCACTATAAAAGTTATAATAATAACAAAATTATTTGAAATATTGTGAGAATTATCAAAATGTGACACAGAGATACTAGATACAAGTGAACACAAGCTATTGGAAAATGGCACTGATAGACTTGCCCAATGCAGGATTGCCACAAACCTTCAATTTGTAAAAAACAAAAAAAATTATCTGCAAAGACCAATAACATGAATAAAAATTAAACAAGGCATGCTTGTACTAATAAGCTTGGTTTTAGTTCCCTATTAAATATTTCCACATGCTTTGCATGTGATTTAAATATTAACTATGAATTACATTACTTTTAGGGTCACTTTTATGGCCACATTTCTAATTTTTGTTGCATTTAGTCCACTAACTTCAAAGGAGTCAAATGTTATCATATAATAAATTAAAATGCCATATAACTACATGCATTGATCTCACCATTTACGACACTGATTTACAAAACTAACACATTACAATTTACTGAGTAGACCCTATCGTATTTTTTGGCTTCTTATTAAGAAAGGCACTGGATAAGCATAGGAGTTTTAGTCATGGCTATGAATCCTTGGAACAGTCAGTTATCTTCTCGAGACTCAGTAATTTAGAGATAAGAAGAGCTGGACCTAGAATATTCAGTAAGCTGAGACTCAATATTCTCTGGGTCTATGATACTGTCTTTCCCAATCCTGAACTTGCCATAGAAAATTTTCCCATTTTATTTTCATTTCCCTCTGCAATATTTGCTAGCAACCAGAGAACTGCAGGAAAGTTGAATGAAGAAATCCTCCTTCCAAAGAAAATAGACTTTATTATTATTAATATACTTTAAGTTCTGGGATACATGTGCAGAATGTTACTTTTAAAATAAAAATAGATATGTATGCTTTAAAGAATTTTCTCCTGTAATTTTTTGCCACTCTTCCTTGTACTTCCAGGCACACAGTTAAGTGTCAGGTCATGTGGGTCATTACATGAAGAACAGGATGATGAATGGGAGATCAAAGACCTAACTAACTGTTGGTAGCCCAAAGAGGACATTTCATTGGAAATTTCTTTTCTATTCCTGACACTGAACTTACTGTAGGCACTCTAAATGTCTACTGAAGTGAATTGAGGTGTTTGCTCCATACTTTTAAAAATATACTTTATTTAAGAGGGTTGTGGCCTAACAGATTATATTAAAGTAACTCTCTAGTTTTTCCAAGTCAATGACCTTATTTTTTCCCTTTACCTAAGTGCAAAATCTGCCACCATATAATAAAAATACTATCCTTACTAAGATGGAGATAACACCTTCCATTTTCAAATGACTGGTAGAAAAATGATCCTTCTATCTTCTAAGACCCAGAGAGGTTGAGACTGCAGCGAGCCGTGATCATGCCACTGCACTCCAGCCTGGGCAACAGACAGCGACCTTGTCAGAAAAAAAAAGAAAAGAAAAGAGAGACAGAGAGAGGAAGGAAGGAAGGAAGGAAGGAAATAAACGAAATCCAATCCACAGAAAACGATGCTTTTTTATAACAACTTGAGAGGAAGGAATATATTCTTTCTCGGTTCAAAACTTGACAATCAACTATATCAAAGTCCTATATATTTCCAATCAAATTAACTTTGGTATAATAACATTTAAACTGATTACAGAGAATTTTTAAAGGGCCATGAAAGAACAGTAAAGATGATTCAATGTTTTACAAGACAACCCTTTAGGGGTTCCTTTAGGAAAGGTTTTAAAAGGATGCAGCAGAGAAGATATGAAGAGAAAAAGATAATAGTTCTTAAATATTTATAGGATTATTGCAAAGAGTTTAAGAATCTATATCTCAATCAAAAATGAAAACTTAGGTTAAATACAAGTGATTCAGGCTAAAATTTGTAAAGACCGTTACATACTAAAATGGATAAAGTTAGGAAGACATGTTCATACTTTTCTATGACATTGGAAGTTAAAGAAATGAAGTAGCTGACAAATCCTTGTCTTTCTCAGTCTGTACTGTAATTATTTCAAGATACTATATGGTGAGAGGAAAAGGCATAATAAATTCTACAACTTAACTTTGCAGGAAAAACAGTCAACTTTACTTACACTGTGTTCAATCCCATATGTGATAACTTGCTTGCTTTTTCTAAACTCCCTTTCAGTAAAGAAGCTGGCAAAGACACCATAATATTTAATGGGACAGATGACAATTGTTGGAATATGACATTATAGAAAGGAAAACGAGACAATTTGAAATGAGGATTGAAAAACACAAAAATATCCATAGAATGATAAACTCCTATGCATAAAAAGCCACTGCGTAAGTAACAAAGGCTTGCCAAGTATCCATCCTACTCATCCTGTTTGAGTTAGCGAATTCCATCAAATAGAATAATTACTTAGTCTCACATTTAGTCTGGTATCTCAGGTTTCTTTCCAAACATTACAAATAACAGCAATGAAGTAAAGGGGAAAAAGCACTTCTCACTGTTAAATGAAAATATATACATCCTATCCAGCATTTATTGGCAATGCAAAGAAAAAATATTTCCATTACTTAATGTCTAGGGAATGACAGTTATATCTAGGGCCAATACAAACTGACTATGCAATGGGATCCAAGAGCGGAAATAGGAGAGACACTCTATGATGGAAGTGCACCAGAATGACTCCATGCTTTTATTCAAGAAGTCAAAGGCATAAAGCACAAAAAACATCAATGAAGAAAAAGAGGAGACAGTAGAATTCAATTACTTCTAAACATATAACACTTTACTTAGACCATTAAGATCTGCCCCAATGTTTACATGAAATTTACCTATGCTGGCTCAAGATCTCATGTCCAAAATCTTTAGGTAATCTCTATCATTAATACAACTTTCATTAATCATATTGTTGTTGCTATAAACTTTCTAATAATTTCATTTATAATTTATTCTAAGAATTTTATTACTGTTTCTCTGATAAAACAGCATTCTTGAAGAGCAATAGCTTCTTAGTTGAAGTTTTATATTCAAGTTCCTTTCAAACTGCTACTAAAGTAAATCCTACAGCCTTGACTTAGCCTTTATCCAGAAGTCTTTTCCTTTGCTGATCTTTACATTGGAAGTTTGCAGATTAGTGTATCTAAACCCAAAACTAACTGATCAAACTATTCAATCAATCAGTCTCATTTCCTTTTCTAATGTTTTGGAAAACTGACAGAGACTCACATGCATATGCTGAAAACTGTAGGAATAGGCCTATATAAACCTAAACAGAAAAACTGCTGTTTGTTCACAGGCCTTGTTGCCGGGTTTTTCCTTTTCAGAGAAAAGAAAATTTGTCAACAGAAAAACATAAGCCATATGGACAGACTTGGTATACTGCCAAATACAGTTCAAGCAAATTCTTCTGATATGAGGCAGTTTTCCAAAGAATTTTCCAGGGGAGGTTGCTACTGCTGGGTACTAAGAAAATGATCCCTCCAATTCTACTCTATAAACCAAATAATGCCCATTTTCCCTCAGATCTAGATCACCTCTGCACAAATTCAAATTTATGCTACTACTGAAAATCTGTCACTAGTTTCCTTCAAGTCTAGCACGAGTGAGAAATATGTTTTCAAAAATTATAGCTGTACTATTATCATATCAATAAGACTTGGTTCACAATAGAGTTCTCAGGGTACTTCCTTTGGGGTGTTGTGCCTGAATTCCAGTTTTCTCTGGTTTAGGGGCCCCTCCTGTATGATTCCATGGCACCCCATATTCTCTTACCATAGTGTGTATCACACAATATTATAATTGCATGTTTGTCTCCTCTGTTAGACCATATGCTTCATGCAACAAACCATTATGTCTATCGTATTCATTATTTTATTCCAGTGACCTAATACAGTGTCTAGCAAATAGTAGCTGAGGCATATTAAAGATGATCACAAATCCTTTGACACTTCTCCCATAGAGAAGTGGGGTCAATGTCTTCTCCTTGATTTCAGATGGCCTCTGTAACTGCTTTGACCCATAAAATATGACAGAAGTAACACTGTGCCAGTTTCCAACCAATTCTTAAGAACTATCAGCTTCCACTTCCTCTCTCTTCAAACATTTACTCTTGGAACCCCAAGACTGACTGGGGTATGGTTTGAGAGACTTTCCTAGGACAACAAAAGCATCAACAGTTTTAATTTAATCAATTTCTAGATATTTACCTTTCATATCTCTCTTTCCTAAATTTGATCTGCCAAGACCTAGTGTGGTTCTCCAAGATTGATCCACTCATGTGGATTCTCCATTCCCTAGCTGCTTTAATACTAGACTTTCTTCTATCTTACAAAAGAAAGACACCAAATTATCTATCTCAAGTTGCTATCAGCATTGTCCCGAGGTATAAAAACCTTTGGGATTTTACTGGACTTGGTGAGGTAACTTACATGACCAGGTAAGGCCTGCTAACGTGTGCTTTATCTGGTCTTTCACATATTCCTGTTACAGGTAAACTCTGACACTAGAATGAGGGTATTTTTAGTTCTGAATTCAAACAACGTAGAGTAGACCAGTGGGAGATGGCTTCACTGTTGAGGGAGACACTCATGAAAATAAGGCAAAAGAACCATATGTTGAAAATGGCTTTTTCCCTCACATATTTTACAAAAAGCATACATTTCCAGCTATTCACAATGGTTACGATATGTCCACTGGAAAGAAAGAAATATTCAAACAGCTGAAATAAGTAAATGTTTAGTGATGTTGATTGTTTTAACATAAATAGAATACTTTCCAAAGCTACTAAATATTCCTAGATATACTGGCTAAAACCTGCAGATAAAAATTTCATGTTATTTTCATTCAAATAAAAGGTCCATCCTCCAGTTAGATATTAGATAACACTTTATTAAATTTAAGCATTTATTCCTGTTAAATAACCCTCATATTAATTTATTTTATCAAATGTTTCATATTTCCTGTATCTTTGTCCAAAGGCCAAATTATTGACCGACCACCAAACCAAGCATTTTTAGTAACATGTATTCATTTTTTTTTTCCTTCTGACAGAGTCTCGCTCCGTTGCCGAGGCTGGAGTGCAGTGGTGCGATCTCAGCTCATTGCAACCCGTACCTCCCAGGTTTAAGCGATTCTCCTGCCTCAGCCTCCCCAGTAGCTGGGACTACAGGTAGGCGCCAACAAGCCCAGCTAATTTTGTATTTTCAGTAGAGATGGGGTTTCACCTGTTGGCCAGGCTGGTCTCGAACTCCGCCCACCTCAGCTTCCAAAAGTGCTGGGATTACAGGCGTGAGCCACCGCACCCAGCCAGCAATGTGTATTTTTATCTTTCATTAAATACACAGAAAGTTTGATCATTATATTTAACAAAATTAATTTGTTAAATTTATTTTTATTTAAATTTTATTTTACTTTAGGATCTGGGATACATGTGTACAGAACATGCAGGTTTGTTACATAGGTAAATGTGTGCCATGGTGGCTTGCTGCATCTATCAACTTGTCATCTAGGTATTAAGCCCTGCATGCACTAGCTATTTGTCCTGATCTCCTTCCCCTCGCCCCCCTGACAGGTCCTGGTGTGTGTTGTTCCCCTCCCTGTGTCCATGTGTTCTCATGGTTCAACTCCTACTTATAAGTGAGAATATGCAGTGTTTGGTTTTCTGTTCCTGTGTTAGTTTGCTGAGGATGATGGCTTCCAGCTTCATCCATGTCCCTGAACAGGCCATGATCTCATTCCTTTTTATGGCTGCATAGTATTCCATGGTGTAATATGTACCACATTTTCGTTATCCAGTCTAACATTGAAGACCATTTGGGTTGGTTCCATGTCTTTGCTATTGTGAATAGTGCTGCAATAAACATATGTGTGCATGTATCTTTATAATAGAATGATTTATATTCCTTAAGATATACATCCAGAAAAGGGATTGCTGGGTCAAATGGTATTTATGGTTCTAGATCTTGGAGGAATCGCCACACTGTCTTCCATAATGGTTGAACTAATTTACATTCCCACCAACAATGTAAAAGCATTCCTATATCTCCACAGCCTCACCAGCATCTCTTGTTTCTTGACTTTTTAATAATCACCATTCTGACAGGTGTGAGATGGTTTCTTATTGTGGTTTTGATTTGCATTTCTCTAACTATCAGTGATGTTGAGCTTTTTTCATATGTTTGTTGGCCACATAAATGTCTTCCTTTGAGAAGTGTCTGTTCATGTTCTTTGCCCACTTTTTGATGGGGTTGTTTGTTTTTTTCTTGTAAATTTAAGTTTCTTGTAAATTCTGGATATTAGACCTTTGTCAGATGGGTAGATTGCAAAAATTTTCTCCCATTCTGGAGGTTGCCTGTTCGTTCTGATGATAGTTTCTTTTGCTGTGCAGAAGCTCTTTAGTTTAAATAGACCCCATTTGTCAATTTTAGCAATGTTGCAATTGCTTTTGGCAATTTCATCATAAAAGATTTGCACATGCCTATGTCCTGAATGGTATTACCTAGATTTTCTTCTAGGGTTTTTATGGTTTTTGATTTTACATTTAAGTATTTCAGCCATCTTGAGATAATTTTTGTGTAAGGTATAAGGAAGGGGTCCAGTTTCAGTTTTCTGCATATGGGTACCCAGTTTTCCCAGCACCATTTATTAAATAGGAATCCCTTTCCCCATTGCTTGTTTTTGTCAGGTTTGTCAAAGATCAGATAGTTAGAGATGTCTGGTCTTATTTCTGAGGTCTCTATTCTGTTCCATTGGTCTATGTGTCTGTTTTGGTACCAGTACTATGCTATTGTTGTTACCATAGCCTTGTAGTATAGTTTGAAGTCAGGTAGCATGAGCCCTCTGGCTTCATTCTTTTTGCTTGGGATTGTCTTGGCTATATGGGGTCTTCTTTGATTCCATATGAAATTTAAAGTAGTTTTTCTAATTCTGTGAAGAATGTCAATGGTAGTTTGATGGGAATAGCATTGAATCTATAACTTACTTTGGGCAGTATGGCCATTTTCACAATATTGATTCTTCCTATCCATGAGGATGGAATGTTTTTCCATTTGTTTGTGTCCTCTCTTATCTCCTTGAGCAGTGGTTTGTAGTTCTCCTTGAAGATGTCCTTCACATCCTTTGTTAGTTGTATTCCTAGGTATTTTATTCTCTTTGTAGCAATTGTGAATGGGAGTTCATTCATGATTTGGCTCTCTGCTTGTCTATTGTTGGTGTATAGGAATGCTTGTGATTTTTCCACATTGATTTGGTATCCTGAGACTTTGCTGCAGTTGCTTATCAGCTTAAGGAACTTTTGGGCTGAGACCTTGGGGTTTTCTAGATATAGGATCATGTCATCTGCAAACAGAGACAGTTTGACTTCCTCTCTTCTTATCTGAATACCTTTTATTTCTTTCTCTTGACTGATTGCCCTGGCCAGAACTTCCAATACTATGTTGAATAGGAGTGGTTACAGTGGGCATCCTTGTCTCGTGCCAATTTTCAAAGGGAATGCTTCCAGCTTTGTGCCTTCAGTATGATAATGGCTGTGGGTGTGTCATAAATGGCTCTTATTATTTTGAGATATGTTCCATCAATACTTAGTTTGTTGAGAGTTTTTAACATGAAGGGATGTTGCATTTTATCAAAGGCCTTTTCTGCATCTATTGAAATAATCATGTGATTTTTGTCATTGTTTCTGTTTATGTGATGGATTATATTAATTGAATTGTGTATGTTATTTCTAAATGCCCAACACCAGAACTTAATATATGCATACATACGTACTTCCAAGTAATATCATACTTGGAAGTGTTTCATACTCTCTAATTCATAAATGACTTGTAGCTTCTCCTATATATTACACTGCTTTATTACAAATTAACAAATGAGAAACAATTATCTTGTTTTATATTTTATTTTTAAATAGATAAATCATTTAATTATATCTGCATCATGTTAATCTTGACATTATTTTTATTAATCATATAAGCTGTGTTCTATAAATTATTTCTCAGTGGTGTTTATAATATTTTAAAAAAAGAGGCCAGGGCTGAGCACGATGGCTCATGCCCGTAATCCCAACACTTTGGGAGCCTGAGGTAGGTGAATTGCCTGAGGTCAGGAGTTTGAGACCAGCCTGGGCAACATGGTGAAACCCCATCTCTACTAAAATGCAAAATTAGCTAGGTGTGGTGGTGCATGCCTGTGATTCCAGCTACTTAGGAGGCTGAGGCAGGAGAATCACTTGAACCTGGGAGCTGGAGGTTGCAGTGAGCCGAGATTGTGCCATTGCACTCCAGCCTAGGCAACAAGAGTGAAACTCTGTCAAAAAAAAAAAGAAAAAAAGAGGCCGGGTGCAGTAGCTCACACCTGTAATCCCAGCACTTTGGGAGGCCAAGGTGGGCAGATCCCCCAAGACCAGGAATCCAAGACCAACCTGGCCAACGTGGTGAAACTCCATCTCTATCAAAAATCAAAAAAAAAAAAAAAAATTAACTGGGCATGGTGGCGGACGTCTATAATCCCAGCTTCTTGGGAGCCTGAGGCAGGAGAATCACTTGAACATGGGAGGCAGAGGCTGCAGTGCCCTGAGAATGCACCACTGAACTCTAGCCCAGGCGACAGAACCAGACCCTGTCTCACCAAAAAAAAAAAAAAAAAGTTCAAAAAAGAAATATTAACACATTTTGATTGAAAAATGAAGTCAGAATTTTTCTGGCAGAAAGTAAGTCTAATTCACCCGTAAGATTTGATAAAGAGGACTGTTTGGGCCAATGAAGTTACATGGCAAGTATTTTCTACTACATCAAGGAATGAAATCTGTAACTTCGAGTTTATGATAAAAGTGTAAGATACACACATTTTATATTGAAAAAGTTTATACTGTGGAAATGTATCAAAACTAATATTTTAATTTTCCCAACCCTTTATGAGTATCTCAGATTAAATGACTTCAAGTGAAAAAATAACAGATATTAGACCATTTGAAAAATCTTGGTAAAGACTTTTGGAGATAGTTTTCAGAAATTTAAAAAGTGATGATTATGATGATGGGGTAACAAATCCTTTTGCAATTCAAGTGGCTTCTAATTCTTTGCTTTCAACAATTTTGAAGGAGAATATAATCTAGCTGTCAACTGGCACATCAATTAAAAATAAGTTTCCTTCTAACAGACAGAACCCTCAGCTGCAGGTCTGTTGGAGTACCTGGCCGGCCGTGTGAGGTGTCAGTCTGCCCCTGCTGGGGGGTGCCTCCCAGTTATGCTGCTCGGGGGTCAGGGGTCAGGGACCCACTTGAGGAGGCAGTCAGCCCGTTCTCAGATCTCCAGCTGCGTGCTGGGAGAACCACTGCTCTCCTCACAGCTGTCAGACAGGGACATTTAAGTCTGCAGAGGTTACTGCTGTCTTTTTGTTTGTCTGTGCCCTGCCCCCAGAGGTGGAGCCTACAGAGGCAGGCAGGCCTCCTTGAGCTGTGGTGGGCTCCACCCAGTTCAAGCTTCCAGGCTGCTTTGTTTACCTAAGCAAGCCTGGGCAATGGCGGGCGCCCCTCCCCCAGCCTCGCTGCCCACTTGCTGTTTGATCTCAGACTGCTGTGCTAGCAATCAGCGAGACTCCGTGGGCGTAGGACCCTCTGAGCCAGGTGTGGGCTATACTCTCCTGGGGCACCGTTTCCTAAGCCCTTCGGAAAAGCACAGTATTCGGGTGGGAGTGGCCCGATTTTCCAGTGCCGTCTGTCACCCCTGGAAGGGGAACTCCCTGACACCTTGCGCTTCCCGAGTGAGGCAATGCCTCGCCCCTGCTTCGGCTGGCGCACGGTGCGCTCATCCACTGACCTGCACCCACTGTCTGGCACTCCCTAGTGAGATGAACACGGTACCTCAGATGGAAATGCAGAAATCCCAAAAGAACAAAGCTGGAGGCATCACGCTACCTGACTTCAAACTATACTACAAGGCTACAGTAACCAAAACAGCATGGTACTGGTACCAAAACAGAGATATAGATCAATGGAACAGAACAGAGCCGTCAGAAATAATGCCACATATCTACAACCATCTGATCTTTGACAAACCTGAGAAAAACAAGAAATGGGGAAAGGATTCCCTATTTAATAAATGGTGCTGGGAAAACTGGCTAGCCGTATGTAGAAAGCTGAAACTGGATCCCTTCCTTACACCTTATACAAAAATCAATTCAAGATGGATTAAAGACTTAAATGTTAGACCTAAAACCATAAAAACCCTAGAAGAAAACCTAGGCAATACCATTCAGGACATAGGCATGGGCAAGGACTTCAGGTCTAAAACACCAAAAGCAATGGCAACAAAAGCCAAAATTGACAAATGGGATCTAATTAAACTAAAGAGCTTCTGCACAGCAAAGGAAACTACCATCAGAGTGAACAGGCAACCTACAAAATGGGAGAAAATTTTCACAACCTACTCATCTGACAAAGGGCTAATATCCAGAATCTACAATGAACTCCAACAAATTTACAAGAAAAAAACAAACAAACCCATCAAAAAGTGGGCGAAGGACATGAACAGACACTTCTCAAAAGAAGACATTTATGCAGCCAAAAAACACATGAAAAAATGCTCACCATCACTGGCCATCAGAGAAATGCAAATCAAAACCACAATGAGATACCATCTCACACCAGTTAGAATGGCAATCATTAAAAAGTCAGGAAACAACAGGTGCTGGAGAGGATGTGGAGAAATAGGAACACTTTTACACTGTTGGTGGGACTGTAAACTAGTTCAACCCTTGTGGAAGTCAGTGTGGCGATTCCTCAGGGATCTAGAACTAGAAATTCCATTTGACCCAGCCATCCCATTACTGGGTATATACCCAAAGGACTATAAATCATGCTGCTATAAAGACACATGCACACGTATGTTTATTGCAGCATTATTCACAATAGCAAAGACTTGGAACCAACCCAAATGTCCAACAATGATAGACTGGATTAAGAAAATGTGGCACATATACACCATGGAATACTATGCAGCCATAAAAAATGATGAGTTCATGTCCTTTGTAGGGACATGGATGAAATTGGAAATCATCATTCTCAGTAAACTATCGCAAGAACAAAAAACCAAACACCGCATATTCTCACTCATAGGTGGGAATTGAACAAAGAGAACACATGGACACAGGAAAGGGAACATCACACTTCGGGGACTGTTGTGGGTTGGGGGGAGGGGGGAGGGATAGCATTGGGAGATATACCTAATGCTAGATGACGAGTTGGTGGGTGCAGCGCACCAGCATGGCACATGTATACATATGTAACTTACTTGCACATTGGGCACATGTACCATAGAGCCTAAAGTATAATAATAATAATAATAATAATAATAATAATAATAATAAAAGAAAAAAAAATAAGTTTCCATAATATATCTCTACATGTTTTTTGGTGCATGACTTGGAAACAGTTCTAAGAATTAAGTGACACTGCTAAACAAAACTCTTTGACATTTAGTAATAAGAAAGAAAAAAAACAACTTTCTATCAAAAATGTCTTTTCAGAAAGAGGAATGATAATCATCTGGCATTGATGAAATTACCAGTCACTCTCAAACATGCAATTGCAGACTTGAGAGCATAGTTTTTGGAAATACTTAAATTTAACCCAATATTTGGCAGCATACTGGCAATCAAAATAATTTAAACTTTTAAACTCCCAAATATATAATATAATAATTTAATTTAAAACGGAGAGGTACTAGGTTGGTAAATAATTATTTGAAAAAAAAGTATGAAGCCTTTGGGATCTCAGCCTTCAGATTTCCCACAGATCTTGCTAATTAACTATGTTCATAGCTGGGAAGGCAAAGGGATTGGTGTTCAGAAAGTATTTTTAAAAAAACAAAGACTCAAATTATGGTTTTAGTTTGTGATCTTTTTTTTCCATTTAAACTAAAATAAATTGCTAGTGGATTCAAATAAATTTAAAAAGGTTTGAGGCAATAATTAGTAAAGTCACAGATTCAGTAAAATCATGAAATTATTCAAACTATAGAAAAATGAGAGGAACCGCAGAGATCCAGAAGACAGGCAAGATTTACTCTGTTTTCTCTGAGCTGCAGTAAAGTGCCCCATACCCAGGGGAGGAAGAAAGTGTGAGACTCTGCTAAAGTGGGGCAGATTTTTTTTTTAAAGGACACAAGCCCTCCACTGAACCTAGGAGGAACTGAAGGGCTAACAACTATCTAAAATGTGGGTTTGCAAGACTCATTCATTAAAAATAATTAATACAGTGGTGGGGGGGCGGTGGTAAAAAGACAGGAAAAAGATGTTCTAAAGAAAAGTACTATAATTGAGCATAAAATAGTATATAGGCAAAGCTCAACAGGAAAAACTGAATTAGTTTTCAATTCTAGCAAGAGAGAAAGAAGAAAAAAAGGCATTTCTTTGATTTTGAGAGAAATTTATCAAATGTGTCTTTATATAAAGCACATTGAACAATATAGTAGACATTGTTTCTAACCACAGTTGCAATGAAAGATATAAAAGAATTTTCTCTATTTGGTATTTTTTTCTCATATAGACCCTGACAAAAACTAGATACAATGAAAGTTACAAATGCCTGTAAATCAGGTTGAATGAGTCAGAAATAATCTTTGCCAAAGACAGTTTGCTATATTGTTAAAGTATCAAACTAGAAGGTATCTTCTCTATTCAAATATTTATATTTGTCCATTGATTGGAGAAGACAGCAGAGGGAAGGTTTTTTCTTTCTTCTTCTTCTTTTTTTTTTTTTTTTTTTAACCAATTCAATGTGGCAGTTAGCAGATACTTGGACAACAGAAATCATATAACTCTCAAACTGACTGAACTGGCTTAATACATAAATGAGACTTTCAGCAACTTGTTCACCTGTTTTCCAACCACAAGGAATTCTTCTTACCATAGTCATTAGTGGTTTTCTCTGGGTACAAACTAAAGAAGACTGCCCTCTGGGATCGCTTGAGGTTTTTGTTTTGTATTGTTTTTTAGCATGTACCTCATTTCCAAATAAAAGCAAGTAGAAAACAGTTCAATATATTCTTTGGCATTGCTCATGATAGTGACTTATTTATTATACAAGTGCTCTAATTACTTCCTTATTTTTGACACTAATAAAATGAATTTCATTAGTGTAACTTTTCACATTTTAAAATAAACTGTGTGTTCTATTTTGTTACATGAGAAATAATGAAAAGTAATAAAGAAACCATACTACCATCTCCAAGACTTTAACAGTCACATGTTAGGAATGTCTTATAACTGCAAGATAAGTCACAAGCTAAATTTGGTAAAAAAATAATCTTTGCAAAAAGAAGTCTACAACATCAGTATCTTATTTATCTTACTAGAAAAATTAGTGACCTCATCTGCTCATGTGAGAAAGAAAGAACTCCCCAATATAAAATAGATTGTTTTCTGGGTGAGGACTTTCTTGAGAAACTTTACATAGTTTAAATTATCACTTAGATTTAACACTTTCCATCTGTCTTCAGAAATATTTGTGTTTCCTTTAAGGTACTAAATATGATATACTAGTCGTGAGGCAAAATAACATAATAGCTTCCTTTGCATTCTATGAATACTTGTAAACACCGTTTTCAGTAATTTTTATACGAATCTTGATTTGTTAGTGTCTTATAAATATCTTCATTAATGATATTTATAATACATAATTTACATTTGCTTGGTTTTTTGAAATCCACTCCTTAAAATTATAATTTTAGTTGATGAGTCAGATGACATCCATCCTTTTCCATTAACATATATTACTAAATACATGTTATAACATTAAACCAATTATGTTCCAATGATAATTTCTGTAATCATGTTTCAAGCTAAGTTTCAATACTTAGAAAAAGAAACTTCTGCTTTATAAGGAATAATTTGATATTTGAGAATTGTACATACATTTGAATTGAAGATAAATCGGTTTTTAAGTTCTATATACCGCTTGTCAAAAGAAAGGTTTAAGAGGGAACATTTTACTTAAACAAAGTAACAATATTCATTTTACAGAAGAGGAAACTAAAGTTCAGATGAGACATTTAGTAAGAAGAAATGGAGGGATTCAAACCAACCCTCTTCAGGTCCAAAGCACATACAAGGCTGGCAATGTTTGTCATACTTTATTGCCCATTTATTCACTTAACAAAAATTGCTAATTCTACTAAGTTCAGGGGTATAGCTGAAAGATACAGAGTTGCTACCCTCAAGAAAAAAAATCAGTCAGTAGATAGAAAAGAATCAGTTACCACACCATCAATATGATATAGATTGTGAAAATGCCCAGGGGATTTTGAGGGCATTCAACTTGGGGTAGGGACATGAGTGGGAGGAATAGGAAAGAGATGACAGAGAAGCAGGCAAAGAAGTCAAATTACAAAAATCCTTGAATATCATGCTAAAGAGTTTGAATTTTATCATGGGGGAAATGGGGAGCCATTCAGTTATTTTAATCAGGAGAATGACATAATTAGATATATCTTTTTGAAAATCCACTCACTTTTGACAGTCTTCAAGGGTAAATATGCAGTAGTAGTCCAGGAAAGAAACAAGAAGAACCTAGCTAAAAAAAGTGACAATGGGGATTGAAAGGACAAAAGAGACTCAATTGATAATTAAGGGATACAATTTCTAATGCTCAAAAAGGGAAAGGAAGGGGAAAAAATCCTAATTATCTCTGAGGTGTTTGGTTTAGATAACTGAATGAATGATGTTGCACCTTACAATGTTAGAAAACATGGGAGCCTGGGGTGTTAGGCTGGGGAGTGGGTAGGTGGAAGTAGTTGTTTGCCATATTAAGATGAGCTACTTAATAGTTGAAAATATGAGTAATAATCTTAGGAAAAGAAATCTAGGCTACAAATATTGACTTGGAAATTCTCCAATTACATGTGACTAAGAGAATATACAGAATAAAAAGAAAATAGAACCCAGAATAAAACCTTAGCAAGAACCAACATTCTAGTGGGTGGAATGGATCACTGCAGTTAGCTGAACAGATTAAGAAGGAAATAATTGAAGAAAGGAAATGCATTAGATTTAGTTCATGGAAATAAAATGCTGAACCAATGAATTCATGGGGGACATGGAGAGAAATATCTGAGATAAGGAGGATAAGGCTGCAGAGAGTTTACATTCTTGTAACTGCAAGAGTGAGATGAGCCAAAAACACAGCTGGAATGAAACACTGAGGTGCAGAAGGCCCAGCTGAAATTGAACTGTGCAGGCAGAATTATAGCACTCCACCCCCACATTAATAATATTTTAATTAAAAAATAGGTGCACAGAAATGAAATGAATAATACTTACTGGCTTCATAGAACATGATCTAATTGGCATTTCTGGGAGGGTAAGAAAGGATTGGTTCAGGATGGATTTGTACAGTGAGTAAAGGACAAGATAGTGAGGTGATTGACTTGGGCTATAAATAAAATGAACTATATTAAGCCTGCAAGCTTAAGACATTCTTTTTTTTTGAGACGGAATCTCGCTCTGTTGCCCAGGCTGGAGTGCAGTGGTGCAATCTCAGCTCACTGCAAGCTTGAGAAATTCTTATGTACAGCAGACCTTCTTATCTCCAGCTGATGTATTTAGAGTCTGTGTATATACCTACGTGCTGTGTATCCATATCATATCCCTATCACCTCACCTATCTATAGCCATCAGTACAGGACTACAAGACTGTGGAATTATTCCCACGTGAACTGGTTGCTGCTATTGGCAACTCTGTTAGCTTACAGCTTTTCTTGATTTCCTTGCTCCATATCCTAAGAGGATCAAGTGCATTCAAAGCAATTAAGAATTGGAAAGGTATCCAATACTGCAAGTCTTCTTAGTGCCCTTTCCATTCCATTCTAGCTCTCATTTCTAATATTTTATCCACATGGTAGCCAGAGTAATCTTTTAAAACTTTAGTTAGATGCTGTCTACTTCAAATATTCAATGGCTTTTTAAATGGATTAAACATTATAATGAAACTCTATCATGACCCATACACCCTGCATGAGACTGCTGTCTACCTCAAACTTCATCTCATGCCACCTCCCCAGTCCCAGATCTTTTGAACATGCTATCCCCTCAGGCTCAAAGGTTTTTATTTTTTCCTTTTTTTTCCCCTGATTTTCACAAGCTGCCTCCTTATCCTTCAAGTGGCAGCCTAAACATTATCTCCTTAGAGGCACTTCCCTAACTATACTGTGAAAGGAAATCCCCTGTTATTGTTTATCATTGTCCTCTGTTCATTTCCTTCATAACACAAACAGTACTCATGTATTTCTTTGTTCACTTGAATATTACCTGTAAATTCCACAAATGCAGAAATTAAGTCTTTATTTACCTATTCTCAATGCTTAGTAAAGTGCCTAGCATGCAGTGGATGCTCAATAAATTTCTGGTAAAGGAAGGAAGGAGAAGGGAAATAATAAACATAGTCAATAATTTAAAAGACTGTAAAGAAATGGCAAGGTTGGGAAGAAAAAAAAAGCAAGAATCTTCCAGAAGAATTGAATGGTCAATAATATTATCTGACAGTTTCTAAAATTAGGTTTAAATGTTAAATTACTATAATTAATCCAGTCAGTATTAGGAACTTTTAAAAGTGAAACCATAGTAGAGCAATATTCCTAAGAAATATCTGCTAGAATTAAGCTCCTCTGAAAAGCAATATATGAAACTCTTCACAAGTAAACACTCCAGTATTTGAGAAAATAATCTTAATTAACAAACATAATACATCATTTTACCTTTTGAAAATCAGAACACATATTAATCAATAGGGAAAGGTCCAAGGAGCTACATGATAGAGTGCTGCTTCTCTGAGCAACTCAAAGTAGAGTTGGAAAACATAATCAATCTAAGATAAGAAGACTCAAGATTGGTCTAGGAATATGTATTGGCTATTTTCATGTGTCAACCTAGCTAGGCATAGTACCCAGATGTTTGGTCAAACATTCTAAATGTTTCCATGAAGGTAGTTTTTAGATGATACTAATATTTAAATCAGTAGATTCTAAATAAAACAGATTACCTTCCACAATGTGTATGGGCCTCATCCAGTCAGCGGAAATCTTATTAGAAAAGACTGATCTCCCCCGAAAAAGAGGAAATTCTGCCAGCAGACTGTCTTCAGTCTCAAACTGCAGATTTTAGACTTGCCAGCCTCATGGAACAATTCCTTAAAATATATATACACATACATATACACACATATACATACATACATACACACACATACATATATGCTACAGGTTTTGTTTCTCTGGAGGACTCTTACTAATGCAGAGGATTAGGAGGAAGAAAACAAGTTCAAGTCCCAACTCTGGCACTTACTATCTGGCGATACTTTCCTTTGAATGATTGTTTTACATTATAAAATGAGCAGTTTTAAAAATCAACAAATAGCAAATGTTACTGACTCAATCTCTACATATCACAGCTCAACTATTGTTTCCAAATAAATGTAGACTCAAAATGTACACAAAATAATTTTATATAACCTCTTCTTCATTTATTCACTTTAAAACTAGTACAAGCACCCAATTAATTAAGTATAAATAGACTGTTGTTCTGATAAACTCCAAAGTACTTTTCATGGTAAAAAGCACTGGAAAGAATCCTAAGGTAACACTGATCTCATCAGGCAGATGGCATTTATTTGGCACATTGACAATAAAAATGAACTTATTTAAAGAGGGAAATAATATACTTGCACATTTTCAGCTTTTAAAATAAATTACCTCATTTCATAGTGAAAATGTTCTATTTCACAAGGCAGCACTATTTTTGTAAAATATGATATTCTCCAAATTATTATAAATGCCATTAATTCAGCCACCAATCATATTAAGATCAGGGTTTATACTGTTAAATGAGAAACTTCTTTGCTTAGAAAAAAATAAAATTTGATAACTTTAAGGATTTAAGTAGATAATATTTAATTTGGAATCCTTCTATCAACTATTTTATAAATTTTACCATAGCAAAAATAAAATATTATTACAAAATATACAATAAAATATATAGTATTGAGTTAAAATTGATGATTTGCTGCATCCATGTTGCTGCAAAGTACATGATTTCATTCTTTTTATGGCTGTGTAGTATTCTATGTGTATATGCACCACATTTTCTTTATCCAATCCACTGCTGGTGGGCATCTAGGTTGATTCCATGTCTTTGCTATTGTGAATATGCTACAACAAACATAAGGGTGCATGTGTCTTTTTGGTCGAACGGTTTATTTTCCTTTGGGTATATACCCAATAATCGGATTGCTGGGTTGAACGGTAGTTCAGTTTTAAGTTATTTGGGAAATCTCCAAACTGCTTTCTACAGTGGCTAAAATAATTTACATTTCCACCAGCAGTGTATAAGCATTTCTTTTCTTTGTAATCTCACCAACATCTGATTTTTTTTAACTTTTTAGTAATAGTCATTGTGACTGGTGTGAGATGGTATCTCATTGTGGTTTTGATTTGCACTTCTCTGATGATTACTGATGTTGAACAGTTTTTCATGTCTTCTTTTGAGAAGTGTCTGTTATGTTTTTTGCCCACTTTTTAATGGGATTGTTTGGTTTTTGCTTGTAAATTTAAGTTCCTTATATTAATAGATTCTGGATATTAGAGCTTTGTCAGATGCATAGTCTGTGAATATTTTCTCCCAATCTGTAGGTTGTCTGTTTATTGTTTTAATAGTTTCTTTTGCTGTGCAGAAGCTCTTTAATTAGGGTCCTTTTTTGTTTTTGTTGCAATTGCTTTTGGGGACTTAGTCATAAATTATTCGCCAAGGCCAATGTCCAGAATGGTATTTCTTAAGTTTTCTTCTAGTGTTTTATAGTTTTAGGTTTTACATTTAAGTCTTTAATCTATCTTGAGTTAATTGTGAAAAGCGGTTCTGTTTCAATATTCTACATATTGCTAGCCAGTTATCCTAGCACCATTTATTGAATAGGGAGTCCTTTCTCCATTGTTTGTAATTGTTGACTTTGTCAAAGATGACATGGTTGTGGGTATGTGGCTTTACACCTCATCTAGTGATTTAAGTACTACATTCTGAGGCTATGCCATGCAAGCATACACTTTCTTCTATATGAAAATCTTTCAGATAATTGAAGGCTTAACTTTCAAGTCTTTCCTTTTAAGCTAAACATTCCTATTTCCACCAACTGTTTCTCACACAAGTTTTCAGTAACTGTCACTGTTATTGTCACTTTCTCTGGATATCAGTGACACTTCAAAACCATGGTATGCAAAACTAAATACAATATTCAAGATGTGATTTGGGTAGAGGATGCAAAGTGATATCAGAACTATGCCTCCTTTTTAAAAATTCTTTATTTTTAGTAAAGAACAGTAAGATTTATAATCTTCCTTAAAAATAAATACTCTTCTTAAAGATGAGGAAATAATGCCCAAATTAATAGACTTCCATAAATACCACCTGAGATAAAACTTGGCAATTTTTCTTAATTCTCCATATGCTACGTGTAAACTTAAGTCAGAACACCTGAATGTACCACACAGATTGTAGAAAAGTTATTTTGGGATCCTAAACTAAATTTCCATTCAAGTTTTCCACATTTAAAATATCTAGATGAATATGGAGAGCCGATGAACTGTTACTTTATATTTTTAATGGCATTTTACAGTAAAAGATAAGTTTCACTGCCTTGAAGATTTATATGTCTAAGCACAAATTTAGACAAGCCTTAGATCTTGATGTAAAGAACTGATGTTTGAAACATGTCTACATTTTTTCCATTCTCCAAATTTTTCCTCATTAAGGCAATGCTTAGGAAAGAAGATAGTTTGGTATTTTAAACTACTTCTGGGCACTCACTGAATTTCCAGTACTTAAGATATAAGATACTCTACCTCACTCCTATTTAGCACAAGTCATATATACATTTTCATAAAATAACTTTTATTCTGCTTGGAAAAAATAATTAGCTTAAATTCATAATTTAAGAAATCATCATCTATATCTCTATAATAAATAAAAATCAACTTTTAATAAATAATTATCTTTAACTACAAAATCAACTGAGGTAACAGTTAAGACTTGAATTAGTCCACACATTCCATCTGACTTGTTTCATATCTTTGAAAAAAATTACACCATGTATTTCTTTTCCTCATACCTTGAAGTAGGGTTAGGCCAGTTTCAAGGGAAATGAAATAAATGGACCAAATAATATTACAGAATAAGTATAAATCAAAATCAAAGGCTTATTACCAAAGATAGTGAAAATGTTTTTAATATTTAACATTAAAATGATCACTTTTCTGGAAGCATTAAAAGCTAGTTGCCCTCTTAAACATCAACTATTTGATGTTTAAGAGAATTTCTAGAAATGCAGACAATTATAACAGAATAAAAAATAAAAGTCACACACTAAGCCAGAACTATAAGACAAAAATATTCTCTGGTTTTCAAAAGTTTCCTAGATATTCCTAAGGATTCTAAAGTAGTTTAATTTAAAAAAGGCAAATCCAATTAAATATAGTTCTGGTTCACCTGGGCAGCTCTAGTACCCAGGACTACCTAAAGGTTTAGGACTGCCTCTCACCCCTTCCCAGAAACTCCCATTCTGGTCCATGAAAAAAGGCTAGCTCCACACATTTCAGAGTGAGAGGACCTAGGACAGCAAGGCATGTCTACTAACCTCTGGGCACTGAATCAACTGACAGTTTACATTATAATTGTCAAATAACAAGTAGAATAGCATTAAACTATTGAAAGTTCCTGCAACACATTGAATGTGTCCCTCAAAATTCATGTATTTTGAAATCCTGACCCCCAATATGATGGTATTAGGAGATGGGGCCTTTGGGAGGTGATTTAGGTCATATGATTAGTGCCCTTTGTAAAAGGGACCCCAGAGAGCTCTCTGCTTTCTGCAACATGAGGAAACAACAGGAAGCTGGCAGTCTGCAACCCAGAAGAGGGTCCTTACTGGAAAACAACCACGCTGACACCCTGCTCTCAGACTTCCCAGCCTCCCCAGAACTGTGAGAAATGAATTTCTGTCACTGATAAAGTACCCAGTTTATGGTAGTTTATCAGAGCAGCCCAAATTGACTAAGACAGTGCCACAGTCTTATTTCAAGCATTAAAAATTTAATTTGCAGTTATTAAAACTGGCTGTGAAACCATGTTTCTTTTCCATAAACAACTTAGGCTCATTTTATAATCACTGAGTTATTGAAGTACTTATAGCTTAATCAAGTAAAATTACCATACTATGCAGTATATCATTAAAATAGATATATGAAAAAAGCCAGGTATATTTAAAACTAGAGAAAATTTATAAAGCAAGAACAATATGAAAGTTTCATTATATTAACCTCTCCTTTGATAGTATAATTATAATCTGTACTATACAACGAGAACATTTTTGGTTAAAGGAGCATTAGCTTTGGGAAGGTTTCTTTTTACATTTATTCTTTTTAAGCTTCTTTTCTTGCTGCTATTTCACAAATCAAATATCAATTAAAACTGACACCCTCATCATATGAGACAACACTATTGGCTATACATCTGCAGAAACTATATGTTTCCATATAAGTAAACATTATTTAGACTCTCATATTTGTATACATCTCCATTTCTAATCGTGTTCATGATGGCATACTAGACATACTTCCTCACATGAAATTACATATTAAGTAATAAAGAAAGCTTAGTCCCCACAATTTAAATAATGAATACTCTACGTCAAATCCTTTTGGGATTCTAAAGGAAATAAGTATAAAAATGCATTACTAAATGTAGAAAAAATATTTTAATATTTTGTTTTGGCTGATTTTAATATTTCCTTTTACGCATTTTTCAAAGAATTTTCTAGGAAGACATAAAGCAATGTAATGGAACATCTTATTGACTAATTCTTTTTAACAATTACTCTTGTTGATAATCTGTGACATTGCCAAAATCAAAAACAGATACCATTCGTGCAGCATATATAATGTGCAAGTGAAAATGTTAGGATATTTTAACTACATCATCTACTAAGTTCCAGGTCCATATATTTAATTGACTATTAGACCCTTCTACTTGGAAGTCCGAAGCACATTTAAAATTTAGCATGTCCCCAAAATAAACTTTCTTTTCTTTTTCTTTCCTTCCTTCCTTCCTTCCTTTCTCTCTCTCTTTCTTTCCTTCTTTCTTTTTTCTTTTTCTTTGGACAGGATCTCACTATGTCCCACAGGCTAGAAAGAGTGCAGTGGTGTAATTACAGCTCACTGCAGCCTCAACATCCCAGGCTCAAGCAATCCTCCCACCTCAGCCTCCTGAGTAGGTGGGACTACAGCACGCACCACCACACCAGTTGATTTTTGTATTTTTTGTAAAGATGGGGTTTCACCATGTTGCCCAGGCTGGTCTTGAACTCTTAAACTAAACTGATCCGTCTGCCTTGGCCCCCCAAAGTACTGGGATTACAGGCATGCACCACCACATCTGGCCCCCCAAATGAACTTTCTATCTCTCTCAAATATTCCAATATTCTGAAATTTGGTACATGATACCATAATCCATTTGATCAAGAAACCTGAAAGTTAAAATAATACCAGTAACAATAACCACCATTTGAGAATATCTACTTTGTGCCAAGAATTAGGCTATGTATACCACTTTATTAAATCTAATTCTCACCATCCAAAAGACTCACAAAATAGGTCATTATTCTGAGAAACTTGGCTGTAAAGAATCTTGTTTGATTTCATTTACTTCTGTTTTACTCCAATTAATTCGAGCATTGAATACTTTTTTCATCATAACTTTTTGGTGAACCAAAAGTACTACTCTAATCAAACTTTGGAAAATGCTTCTTTTAAAAAGACTATCACCAGCAAACTGTTGTATTAGCGCATTCTGTTTGCCAAAATCAAATCAGTGGTGCCCTATATAAGGATGAGTGAATGAGGCCAGATGCGGTGGTAATCCCAGCACTTTGGGAAGCCAAGACGGATGGATCTCTTGAGCCCAGAAGTTTGAGACCAGCCTGGGCAACATGGTGAAACCCCATCTCTACTAAAAAAATACAAAAAAATAGCTGGGCATGGTGGCACATGCCTGTAATCCTAGCTACTTGGGAGGCTGACGCAGGAGAATCACTTGAATCCAGGAGACAGAGGTTGCAGTGAACCGAGATTATGCCACTACACTCTAGCCTGGGCGACAGAGTGAGACTCCGTCTCAAAAGTAAAATAATAATAATAATATTTCATGTCCTCACAGTCTGATTCCTTAGAGTGTATCCAATTTCTTTAGTATCTATTATTTATGAGAATTTGCCTGTTAGAATAATATGCTTAAACAGTAGGAGAAATAAAGAACATATGAATACTTTATATTTTTTCTGTGTGAGTGAATGAATAAAGTAATTCTAAGTTACAATTTCTCTGAGACAGCAAACAATATATATTAATTGAACACCAACCAGGCATTAAATCTAAATAGCATGAGAAATACAAGAATAATTTATAAAATATGACCCCTTTTCTCTAGAATCTTACAATCTAGTTGAGACAAAATGAATGGTAAAATACCAAAAAAACAGATCAAGCATATTTTGATAGAACATTAGAAATATCAAAAGTAGGAACATGAATAATTGCCAAATACATGGTATAATAATATGTAGCTAATCAGAACTCAAGGGAGAGGGAGATAATTCTTAGAAAATGCAGTGTAAAAATACAGTAGGTAAAAATATTTCCAAAGAAGTTATAAATATCTGCTTCAGCTATGCATTACATACACCTGCATTATCAATTTGCACAAAACTTTTCTTTAAAAAAAAGTTTCACAAAATACAGATAACTTAAGTAACATAGGAAGCTCAGCAGTCTGCAAAAATTAAAAAAAAAATTGTCTCTAGCTTCCAAAAATCACACCTCTATGTACAAACTAACCACAATTAGGCACACTGACATAAGCAGATTGCACTACCAAATACTGGAAATTCTGCAAGAATTAAAATGATTTCGGCACATGGGAACAAGACAATCCAAGCGAGCCCAAAAATATTCTTAAAAATGATTATCTATGACATCTGAAAAACCCACACAAAGTATCTACGCCAAAAAGAAAAGAAATTCCACACAAAACCAATAAATGAGTATTCCAGCAGTCATTTAGAAAAAAATTAGAAATACGGTTGTTCACACAAGAATTTATTTTGGGATACCTAGCCAGATTTTAATGCCATATTCAAAATAAAAAAAATCTAGCCACAGAAAAGTATCACAGCATTAAGATACATACTTAAAAGTGTGATCAAAAGATATATGTTTGTAACTATGTTAAGCTCAGTACTTGAAGTACATTTAACCCTTAATTTTCACTATGTTCCTAAGTGCTACCACCAAAACCATACACAGTAAGTATTAATAGAATAAGGGGTATAATTCTCCTCTTCACTTTCTGAATGTCTTAAAATACCTGCTGTTGTAGTAGATAAGGTTTACTAGACACTTTTCCATTTTGGCTTAAAAATAAAATTCATCTATATGCTAATGGAAGATCCATCATTCACATCATTCACACATCCACAATTCCCTTTCTAATTAAATACAACACCTAAATTTAAGCCACATAACACAATTTCAAACAGGATTTTTTTAAAATTATAGGAGAAGCCATAATTATTGTACTGGAAAACTTCAAAATCATCAAAAGTTCAACAAAATATACACACTAAATTGCAATATGACAGAAAACTGTCATGAAGAGGTCATACAGAAATGGATTTAGTATACCTAATGCTAAATGGCGAGTTAATGGGTGCAGCACACCAGCATGGCACATGTATACATATGTAACTAACCTGCACATTGTGCACATGTACCCTAAAACTTAAAGTATAATAATAATAATAAAAATAAATAAATAAAAATTTAAAATAAAAGTAATACAGGTTTAGTGCAGGAAACTTGGATATTATAGAAAGGTTATCAAGAACAAAATAAAAATGGCTAAAAAATTCTATTTCCTAAATGACAGATGATTAATTTTAACATTTTGGTATATTTTCCTCCATTTTTTCTATGCACGTGAATGTATTAGCTATGTTCATAGTTATGTGTTTTTGTAGACTAATTTGAAATTTAACACATTTAATGTTAAAATAATTCAAGCTTATATATGTGCATTCCATCACAGATTAAAGCTTAATTCTGAAAATTACAGTTGATTATGCTTAATATAGTTAAATTCCTTGATATATGTATTTGGGGAATATACTGACACCAAATAAAACAATTTACTTTCCTCTGTTAAAAAAAAAAAAGAAACTTTGCTTTCTCTAGCAGTAAAGCATTCCTTACTTAAATTTCAAATATTACAGAAAAGTTGAAAGAATAATACAATACCTCCACCTAGATTCAACATTTGTAAGCATTTTGCCACAAATGCTTTCCTACCTCTACCCTCTTCCCCATTTCTTCCTCTCCCCCTCCCCAGCCACCCATCTCTCTCTACATATATACATATGTACATACAGAAAAACACATACTTATATGTTTATATATATGTAAACATATTTATTTCTAAGAAAGTCCCCATAATCAAATACATTAGTACTTCTACAGAAAAACAAATGACAGTAAGTGAGATAAATAGACTATTATAGTCTTATAAATCCAGTTTACTGCTGGACTTACAAGACTATATATAGTCTTTGGTACTGCTGCCAATGATTTCAGATAAGATCAGGTTTTGTCCCAAATGAGATTTTTTTACAGTCTTGATTTTCAAAGTTTTGGAATTTAAAAGTATGGATAAGATGCGGCGGGCTGTAGTATTACTCCCAATTTACAGATGAGGAAACCGAAGCACAGAAAAGTTAAATACCTTACACCAGACTACAACAAGTGGCAAAACCAGTAAGTAAAAATAGGCTACCTACTCCAGAGCCCATACTTTCAATCACTACTCTAGGAAGCTTTCAGTCCAGCAGAAAGTCCTTGTGGCTGTCTTCATTTTTATCCAGAATCTGGATTTTAAAACTTACCCCTAATTCCATTATTACCCTCCTAATCTGAGCCACTGTCATCTCTCACTGGGTTTATTATAATAGTCTCCTAACAAGGGTCCCTGATTCTTCTTTTGCTTTAGTCTATTCTCAACACAACAACCAAGAATGCTCTTTTTAAAAATACTAGATCATGTCATGTAACTGAGTAAGACCATTTACGGCTTTTCATTTAGCTAACAGTAAAAGTCAATGTTCTTCCAAACAGCCTACAGGAAGCCCTAAGACCTATACCCACTCACTGACCCACCTCTGTGAACTCATCTCCTACTCTCCCTCTCTCTCACTCCACTCCAGACACAGTGGTCTCCATGCTGCTCCCGGTCTCCAGGCATGTTCCCACTGAGGGCCTTGGCATTGGCTGTTCCTTCTGTCTGGCATGTTTCCACTCATATCTACATGACTTCCTCCCCAACTCCTCCAATATCATCTTCCAATGAGACCCACACTGTTCACTCTGTTTAAAATTACCACTGCCTCCTGCAAAGCAACTGACACTCCTGATCCCCCCTTTCCTGTTCTCTTTTTCCATAACACTTATCACCTTCAAACATTCTAGACAATTTATTTATTTTATATGTTTGTCTCTTCTTCTTTTGGAATATATGCACACCAAAGTGTCCTAAGCCTGAGAAAACCATCTAATATAGTAAAAGCTCTCAAAAAATAATTGTTGCAGCTCTCTGCTCCTCCCATTCAACAGACAGCTGCATCTTCTCGTGCATTGCCAGCTGCATCCCTGAGACACCATGGTGAAGGTGAAGGCTGGAGTCAACGGATTTGGTTGTATTGGGTGCCTGGTCACCAGGTCTGCTTTAAACTCTGGTAAAGTCGATATTATCACCATCAATGACCCCTTCATTGACCTCAACAACACCGTCTACATGTTCCAGTACAATTCCACCCATGGCAAATTCCACAGCACCGTCAAGGCTGAGAACGGGAAGCTTGTCATCAATGGAAATCTCATCACTATTTTCCAGGGGCAAGATCCCTCCAAAATCAAATGGGGCAGTGCTGGCACTGAGTACATCATGGAGTTCACTGGCATCTTCACCACCACGGAGAAGGCTGGGGCTCACTTGCAGGGAGGAGCCAAAACGGTCATCATCTCTGCACCCTCTGCTGATGCCCCCATGTTCGTGATGGGTGTGAACCATGAGAAATATGACAACAGCTCAAGATTATCAGCAATGCCTCCTGTACCACCAACTGCTTAACGCCCCTGGCCAAGGCCATCCTTGACAACTTTGGTACTGTGGAAGGACTCATGACCACAGTCCACACCATTACTGCCACCCAGAAGACTGTGGATGGCTCCTATGGGAAACTGTGGGGTGACAGCCATGGGGCTCTCCAGAACATCATCTCTGCCTCTACTGGTGCTGCCAAGGCTGTGAAAAGGTCATCCTGAGCTAAATGGGAAGCTCACTGGCATGGCCTTCCGTGTCCCCACTGCCAACACATCAGTGGTGGACCCGACCTGCTGTCTGGAAAAACCTGCCAAATATGATGACATCAAGAAGGTGGTGAAGCAGGCGTCAGAGGACCCCCTCAAAAGCATCCTGGGCTACACTGAGCACCAGGTGGTCTCCTCCAACTTCAACAGTGACACCCACTCTTCCACCTTCGATGCTGGGGCTGGCATTGCCCTCAACGACCACTTTGTCAAGCTCATTTCCTGGTATGACAATGAATTTGGCTGCAGCAACAGGGTGGTGGACCTCTGCCCACATAGCTTCCAAGGAATAAGACCCCCAGACCACCAGCCCCAGTGACAGCATGATGGGAAGAGAGCGGCCCTCACTGCTGGAGAGTCCCTGCTACATTCAAGTCTCCCACCACAATGAGAATCTCCCCTCCTCACAGTTTCCATGCAGACCCCCTAAAAGGGAGGAGCCGAGGGAGGCCCACCTTGTCATGTACCATCAATAAAATCCCCTGTGCTTAGCCAAAAAAAAAAAAACTTGTTGCTATTGAGATTTCTATCGACTTCAACTCAAATACTTCGTTTGATTCAAGCCCTTCTACATTTCCTATCATTGCTAGTACTTAGTATCTCTCAGAAACAGAATTTCAATAAACATCCTTGAATTTAAAACAGCTTTTTATTATGCTTGTATTAAGATTCTTTATATAGAAATATATTTTTTGGACATGAACAGATGTTTATGATACATTACTCAGAGAAGACAGTAAGGCAAGAAATAGTTTATACAGTATGACCCCTTCATCTATAAGGAAAATACTGTAGGTTTCTTGCCTATAGTAAGTCAAGAAATAGTTTATATAGTATGATTCCTTCATCTACAAGGAAAATAGTATGTATTGTGTCTGTCAGAGTTTTTTGGTATGATGACATTAGGCATTTTTAAGTTTCTTCCTTCTGAATATTTGTTTTATTATTTTTTCAATAATAAATATCTAATTATTTGTATAGTTAAACTAATATTCTTATACACCCAGAAAACAATTACTTTGCAATACAATTAACAGTAAATTCTAACTCCTTTTCTTCAATGAAAAAAAATTTAGTCATTGTTAATGTAACTATTATATAAATGTAACATGGATATGTGCTATTAATGTAGTTTAGTATGAAGTTTGATGGAAGAAATAAGACCTATTGTGTATTTCAGAACAGCTAGAAGAAGATAATCCGAATGTTTCTAGCATAAAGAAAAGATAAATATTTAAGGTGATAGATATCTCAATTACACTGATTTGATTTTTACAAATTATATGAATGTATTAAATTATCACATATATCCCCAAAATATGTATATCTAATATGTATCAATAAAAAAATTTTAATGTAGTTTAGATCATCTATACTTATCCAATTATCCTCTTTATACAAAGGGATGATGTGGCCAACTCTTTTCTTTATACAAAGGGTAATGCAGCGCAGTATGATACATATTACCACTATATCAACACAGCTACATGGAAATCCACATTCAATATTGCTTTCAGATAATACCTCTGAAATATTCCTTTTAAGGACAGTACTTTCAATAGGCTTTTGTGTTTGTGGTAGATACTTTAAACATTTCTTTTTTATCTTTAAATTCAGAGCCAAAAGTAAAAAAACATATTCAACTTGAACTTTTGTTATTGCTGTGTTAAAAGTATTAATATGTATTTATTTCAATTGTTTCTTGTTTCAAAAAGTATTGAAACTAATATAATGAATAAGTAGTGCTATAAAAATTGTGTTCTATATTTTATGCATCTCAAAGGTGACTACTATTTCATTTAAGGGAAAGAACAAAAGAGCTACTTTAAGATCATTTAATTTTGACTCAATTTAGAAAGTAATATTCTCCTCATTTCAGAAAAATTTGGAATCTTTGTTTTAACTTGTAAAAATATATATGTAATAGTGGTAATTAACATATCAAAGGCAAGCTTAATTATTATCAATATTACTTTTTTTTTTTTTTTGAGATGGAGTCTCACTCTGTCACCCAGGCTGGAGTGCAGTAGCAATCTCAGCTCACTGAAGCTTCTGCCTCCTGGATTCCAGCAATTCTCCTACCTCAGCCTCCCTAGTAGCTGGGATTACAGGCGACTACCACCACGCTCAGCAATTTTTGTATTTTTAGTAGAGATGGGATTTCACCATGTTGGCCAGGCTGGTCTCGAACTCCTGACTTCAGGTGATCTGCCTGCCTCAGCCTCCCAAAGTCCTGGAATTACAGGTGTGAGCTACCAGGCCCAGCCAATCTCTTTCAAAACAAAAAGGAAATTCATTTACTATCTGTAAAAGGGAACCCAAATTGATTTGGAAATACTTTCTATTATCTTAAATCTTTTTTTTTTTTTTTTTTTTTTTTTGAGACAGAGTCTTGCTCTGTTACCAGACTAGAGTGCAGTGGCGCGATCTCGGCTCACCGCAACCTCCACTTCCCAGGTTCAAGCGATTGGCCTCCCTCAGCCTCCCGAGTAGCTGGGACTACAGGCACATGCCACCATGCCCAGCTAATTTTTGTATTTTTAGTGGAGATAGGGTTTCACCATGTTGGCCAGGATGGTCTCGACCTCTTGACCTCGTGATCCACCCACCTCAGCCTCCCAAAGTGCTGGGATCACAGGTATGAGCCACTGCCTGGCCAAATCTTAAATCTGGAGAGAAATCTAGAGACTGGAAGTCCTAGCCAGAGTAATTAGGCAAGCAAAAGAAAAAAAAGGCATCCATATTAGAAAGGAAGAAGTTAAATGGTCTCTGTTTGCAGACAATATGATCATATACATAGAAAACTCTAAAAACTCCAACAAAAAACTGTTACAACTAATAAATTCAGGAAAGTTCCATGACACAAAATCAACATATAAAAGTCAGCAATGTTTCTAATACACTAACTATAAACTATCCAAAAATATCAAAAAAGCAATCCCATTAATAATAGCTGCCAACGCTGGGTGTGGTGGCTCATGCCTGTACTTTGGGAGGCACTTTGGGAGGCTGAGGCGGGTGGATCACTTAAGGCTAACAGTTTGAGACCAGCCTAGCCAACGTGGTGAAACCCCATCTCTACCAAAAATACAAAAATTAGCCAGGTATGGTGGTGCGCATCTGTAATCCCAGCTACTCAGGAAGCTGAGCCATGAGAATCACTTGAACCCAGGAGACAAAGGTTGCAGCGAGCCAAGATCATGCCACTACACTGCAGACAGAGTAAGATTGTCTCAAAACAATAATAATAATAGTGATAGCCACCAAAACAACAAAATACTTAGGAATAAATTTAACCAAAGAGGTGAAATATCTGTATGCAGAAAACTACAAAACATTGACGAAAAAAATTTAAGAAGACACAAATAAATGGAAAGATATTCCATTTCATGGACTGGAAGAATTAATATTGTTAAAATGACCATACTACCCAAAGAGATCTACAGATTCAGTACAATCCCTATCAGAGTTCCAATGACATTTTTTTCACAGAAAATAAAAAAAGAAATCGAAAAATTCATATGAACCACAAAAGACCCCAACTGTCCAAAGCAATCTTAGGCAAAAAGAACAAAGCTAGAGTATCATACTACCTGATTTCAAAATATACTGTAAGTTATGGTAATCACAATGGCATGGTATCAGTATAAAAACAAACACAGAGACCAAAGAAAGAGAATAGACAGCCCAGAATGAAACAGAATAGACAGCCCATAAATAAATCCATGAATTTACAGTCAACTGATTTTTTACAAAAGTGAAATGGAGAAAGAACAGTCTCTTCATTAAATGGTGATGGGAAAACTGGTTTTCCAAATGCCAGAAGAATGAAATTAGACCCTTATTTCACACCATATTAAAAAAAAATCAACTCAATAGGTAAAGAAAAATGTAAGACTTGAAACTATAAAACTTCTACAAGAAAATTTAGGGGAAAAGCCTCATGATAGTGGTCTGGGCGATGATGTTTTTAGATATGACCCCAGTGGCATAGGCAAAAGCAAAAATAGACAAATGGAATTATAATAAACTAAAAAGCTCAGCACAGCAATCAGTCAACAGAGTGAAGAGACAACCTATGGAATAGGAAGGAATATCTGTGAACAATACATCTCATAAGGGATTAATTCAAAATATATAAGGAACTCAAATAACTCAGTAACAAGAAAACAAATAACCTGTTCTTAAAATGAGCAAAATACCAGAATAGACAGTTCTCAAAAGAGGACATATAAATGACCTACAGGTTTATGAAAAATTGCTCAACATCACTAATCATCAGAGAAATTGAAATTAAAAGCACAGTGAGGTATCATCTCACATTTGTTAGAACGGCTATACCAAAAAGATGAACAATAAGTATTGGCGAGGAACCTGAGGAAAGGAAAGACTTATTCACCATTCAGTGGGAATGTAAACTAGTAAATCTATTATGGAAAACAGCATGGAAGCTCCTCAGAAAATTAAGAATAGAACTACCAAATGATCTAGTAATAACACTACTGGGTACATATCAAAAGGAAATGAAATCAGTATGTCTAGGAGATATCTGCACTCCCATGTTCACTACAGCATTATTCACAATGGCCAAGATATGGGATCAAGGTAAGAGTCCATCAACAGATGAATGGATAAAGAAAATGTGGTACACATACACACTAGGATACCACTCAGCCTTAAAGAAGAAAGAAATTCTGTCATTTGCAACAATACGGATGAAACTTTAGGATATTATGTTAAGCGAAATAAGCCAGACACAGAAAGACAAATACCACATGATCTTATATGTGGAACCTAAAAATAGTCAAACTCATAGTAGCAAAGAGAAGATGGTAGTTACCAGAGGATAGGAGAAAGGTGGGGGGAGCGGGTTGCGGGATTAGGGGAATGCTGGTTAAAAGGATACAAAATTTCAGTTAAACAGGAGGAATGAGTTCAAGACATCTATTGTACCACATGGTGACTATTGCTAAGGATAATTTATTATATAAGTGAAAACTGCTAAAAGTAGATTTTAACATACTCACCACAAATAAATGATATGAATGTGAAATAATGCATATGCTAATTAGCTTGATTCTACCATTTCACAATGTATACATGTTTCAGAACATCCTCTGTACATCATAAATATATGCAATTTTATTGTCAAATTTAAAATAATAATAATAAATTTTAAATTCGTTAAAAAACTTACAAAAATAAATAAAGACACAAGTTGCATTTAAAATAAAAGTTGACATACCTTGGCTTCCGAAACACCAAACTGTATTGTTGGCAAGCCAGACCCACAGTGGGAGTATAAACAATAGGCATGAATTTCTCAATGTCAGATGTTAGCACTCTATAAAAGAGTTTCTCATTTCTATCTTGGAGATCCATTAAGAGAAGATACCTGTAAAAATTGGACATAATTAGATCTACATCCCATAAAGTCATGAAATAGCTACTTAGAAATCTAATTAAATATTTTCAACCAAGTATAAAGTACATTTAAGTTACATAGAAAACATCTGATTAAAAAAGACTTAAGAAATATTCTTTTCTTTTTCTTTAAGACAGAGTCTTGGCCGGGTGCAGTGGTTCATGCCTGTAATCCCAGCACCCTGGGAGGCTGAGGTGGGTGGATCACAAGATCAGGAGTTCAAGACTAGCCTGGCCAACATGGTGAAACTCCATCTCTACTAAAAATACAAAAATGGCCGGGCATGGTGGTTCACGCCTGTAATCCCAGCACTTTGGGAGGCAGAGGCGGGTGGATCACGAAGTCAGGAGTTCAAGACCAGCCTGGCCAACATGGTGAAACCCAATCTCTGAGTAGCTAGGATTACAAGGGCACGCCACCACACCCGGCTTATTTTTTATTTAATTTAATTAATTAATTAATTTATTTATTTATTTATTTATTTATTTATTATTTATTTATTTTGAGACAGAGTCTCGCTCTGTCGCCCAGGCTGGAGTGCAGTGGCACGATCTTGGCTCCCTGCAACCTCTGTCTCCCGGGTTCAAGCGTTTTCTCCTGCCTCAGCCTCCCAAGTAGCTGGGACTACAGGCGCACACCACCAAGCCTGGCTAACTTTTTTTTGTATTTTTAGTAGAGACAGTTTCACCATATTGGCCAGGCTGGTCTTGAACTCCTGACCTCAAGTGCTCTGCCTGCCTCGGCCTCCCAAAGTGCTGGGATTACAGGCGTGAGCCACCGCACCCAGACAAGAAATACTCTTAATATTGCAAAGAATAAAGAACCATTTTAATGCAAACATTAAAATCATTGCTGAAATAGCAGTTTTATTTAATACTTGAAGAGACCTTATCCCTATTTTAAAAGAGATGAGAATATAACTATAGATTTAGTTTAATATTAACTAAGTTAATAGAAAGATTTCATCCTTTGACTTGCAGTATTGAATAACCAAGGGAAATGACATACAGGAAATAAGTAAGAGACCGTAAAATGACTGTTATTTTAGTTACCTAAAAATAACTAAGGTAGGCAAGTTCAAGAAACTTTTCTTTGTACCTGTATCTTATGGCCTTTTTCTTTCTAGAAGCATTTCTGACCCAGAGTTATCTTTGTAAATATAAACCTTTTCATGATATCTGTAACCTTCAATAGTTTATAGAGTAAAACGTAAACTGCTCAGTTCAACTTAAAAGAATCTTGCAAAACTACCCAACAATCTTACCAGCCATTTTGAATTGATTTTCATTCCCTAGAATAGTTGAAAATGCACAGAATTCTGAGTAAGAGATGCATGGATTCTAATGTTTGGGCAATTAATAGACATAACCCAGAAAATAAACATGTGGAAGACAAAGAGTTTAACTTTAGGCATGATAAAATTTATTTGGCAATGTGGAAATTAGCATTGCTAAATCAATGGTCCATTCTCAGACCTCATCTTACCTATCAGAACATTTGACACAGGAGATATTCCTTAGGGCTTAATACACTTTCTTTCCTTGACTTCCAATCTATCATATTCTCACGGTTTTCCTCCTATCTCTCTGGTCATTCCTTTTCTGTTTCCTTGCTCTTTTCCCCTTGATATGGTTTGGGTGTTTGTCCCTTCCAAATCTCATGTTGAAATGTAATCCCCAGTGTTGGACGTGGGTCCTGGTGGGTATTTGGATCATGGGGGTGGATCCCTCATGAATGGCTTAGCACCAATCCCTTGGTGATGAGTTCTTGCTCTGAGTTGATGTGAGATTTGGTTGGCACTTCCTTCCTATTTTGCTCCTGTTTCCACCATGATTGTAAGCTTCCTGAGGCCCTCACCAAGGCAGCAGATAATTGGTGCCATGTTTGTACAACCTGCTGAACCATGAGCCATTTAAACCTCCTTTCTTTATAAATTACCCAGCCTCAGGTATTTCTTTACAGCAATGCAAGAACAGACTAACACACTCCTCTTCTCTGAAAGCTTTCTAACACTCATGTGAAATACATGAATAAATTGTGTTGGCTTTACTTTCAAAATATATCCAAAATCTGACCACCCTTATTGCTACCACCCTAGATCTAAATCACCATCATCCCTTGCCTGGATTATTATAATGGTTTCCTAAAAGCTATCCCAGCCTACATTCTATTCTCAACATTGCAGCCAGTCTTTCTGAAATTATAGCTTAGATCATGTGGCTCTTCTGGTCAAAAACCTCAAAAGGCTACCCTTTTCACTCATAGTATAGCAGAAGTCTTTAGTAGGCTACAAAGCCATACCTAATCAACCGCCCATTACCTCGATAACTTCCTTTCCCAATTTACCATTCTTTCCCTAGCTCATTCTGCTCTAGACACAAGTCTCCCTGCTGATTCTTGAACATGCCAGCTACAAAACACTGTTCCTCAGATTTCTTCATGGCTAACTGCTCCACTGCCTTTGATTATTTGCTCAAAACTCACCTTCTCAATGGAGGCTACCCTTATCACCCTACTCAACAATGCAAACTGGCCACACCTCCCCTCAGCATTCTCAGCTCCTCTTTACCCTGCTCCTCTTTACCCTGCTCTACCTTTATTTTCCCCATCCCAAGACACTAGCCATTTTCTAACGTATTTTATAATTTACCAATTTGTATTACTATTTACAAAATTTAATAATTTGTATTTAAAAATAAGCCAGGCATGGTGGTGCATGCCTGTAGTCCTAGCTACTTGGAAGGGTGAGGCAGGAGAACTGTTTGAGCCCAGGATGTTGAGACTACAGTGAGCTATGGTCACGTCAGTGCGCTGCAGCCTGGGCAATAGAGTGAGACCCTCTCTAAAAATAATAATAATTTTTAAATTTATGTAAATTTCATGAGGTCAGAGATCATTGCCTATAACCCCAATATCTAAAAGAGTACCTGACACTGAGTTGATGTTCAATATATATTGAGGAACAGTCTGTAGCAAATAGATGAAGGTCACCAGCTCTTAGCAGGTAGCTGATAAAATGGCCCAGGAAAAGAATATAAAGTAAGGACACAAGCAGCTAAAGGAAGATGTTATGGAACAAATGAAAGAGAAGATTGTGAAGGAGTTTAAAAAGAAGCAACTGTATACACGTCGGACAAACTGAGTAAGCCTCTTTGCCCAGCCACCCCATCATATCCACTGGGCTCATGAACAAAGTGGCCATGGTGGCAGGGATAGAGGTTATGCATAGGCTCAGCAACATGGACTTTCACTCACCAAGGCCAACCTGGCTATTATAGCCACTTCTGAGTGTTCAATCTGCAGCAGAGACTAACACGGATTCCCTGATGCGGCACCATTCTCCAGGGTAATCAGCCAGCTAGCTACCTGGTGGCAAGTTCGTTACACTCAACAGCTTCCATTATGGGAAGGACAACTTTTTTTTTTCTGGAATAGACCCTTACTTTGGAACTAGATATGCTTTCCCTGCATGCAATGCTCCTGCTGAAGCTACTATTCATGGACTTACAAAATGCCTTATCTACCATCATGATATTCCACACAGCGTTGCTCCTGATCAAGGTACTCACTTTAGAGCAAATGAAATGTGGGGAATGAGCACATGCTCATGAAACTCACTAGTTTTACAATGTTTCCCAACAATCTGAAGCAACTGGCTTGACAGAACAGTGGAATGTACTTTTGAAGACACAGTTACAGTACCAGCAAAGTGGCAATACCTTGCAAAGCTGAGGCAAGGTTCTCCAGGAGGCTGTATGTGCTGTCCAAAAAATGGTGCTGTTTTTCTCATAGCCAGGATTCACAGGTCTAGGAATCAAGGGGTGGAAATGGAAATGGCACCTTCTCACTAACAACCCTAGTGTCACACTAGCAAAATTTCTCCTTTCTACCCCTGTGACTTTATGCTCTGCTGGTCTAGAGGTCTTCATTCCAAAGGGAAGAATGTTTCCATCAAGAGACACAATAACAAATCCATTGAACAGGAAATTAAGACTGCCCCCTGACCACTTTGAGCACCACATGCCCCTGAATTAACAGGCCAAGAAAAGAGTTACTGTGCTGGCTGGGAAAAATTGATCCTGACTACCAAGAGGAAACTAAACTGTTAACACTACAGTGGAGGCGAGAGAGAGTATGTCTGAAATACAGGAGATCCCTTAGGGTAGCTCCTAGTAATACCATGCCCTGTGATTAAAGCTAATGAAAACAACAATCCAATTCAAGCAAGATTACTAATGGCCCAGACCATTCAGGATTGAAGGTTTGAGTCACCCTCACCAGGTAAAGAACCACAATCAGCTGAGATACTTGCTGAGGGCAAAGGGGATATGGATTGGGTCATGGAAAAAGGTAGTTATAAATACCAGCTATGACCATGTGATCAACTAAAGAAAAAGAAGACTGTAATTGCCATAAGTATTTCTTCCTTGTTTTGCTATTAATATGTGTGTATACATATATAAGCAAAAATCCATATGCAAATTTCAGAAAATATCATTTTCTTCCTTCTCTTATCACCTTATCTGATAACATAAGATATACTGACTCTGCATCATAGTATTTAAGTACTGCTAATATTACATCATAGTGTTTAAGTTAAGGAATATCGACGAGAGTAAACATCACCCAAGGATTTGGCATCTTCTTTTGAGGATAGGGTTGGTGCATTTTTGGTTGTATGCAAGATAGTTGTATTGTGTTAGGTGGAAGTATGGACTTTGTTATTGCCTTTATTCAAAGATTAAGTGTGATTTGAGGAGATGCATATGGGTGGTGTCATAGTCCATTCAGTTTGCTATGACAAAAATACCATAGACTAGGTGGCTTATGAACAACAGAAATTGATTTCTCATAGTTTTATAGGCCAGGAAGTTCAAGATCAAGCTGCCAGCAGATTCTGAGCCGGATAAGGACACATTCCACATAGACAGCACATTCTCGCTGCATCCTCACATGAGGGAAAGGAAAAGGCAGCTTTCTTAGGCCTCTTTTATTTTTTTATTTTTTTATTTTACTTTAAGTTCTGGGATACATGTGCAGAACGTGAGGTTTGTTACATAGGTATACATGTGCCATGGTGGTTTGCTGCACCTATAGACTGTCATCTAGGTTTAAAGCCCTGCATGCATTAGGTATTTATCCGAATGCTCTCCCTCTCCTTTCCTCCACCCCATGACAGGCCCTGGTGTGTGATGTTCCCCTCCCTGTGTCCATGTGTTCTCATTGTTCAATTCCCACTTATGAGTGAGAACATGCGGTGTTTAGTTTTCTGTTCCTGTGTTTGCTGAGGATGATGGTTTCCAGCTTATCCATGTCCCTGCAAAGGACATTAACTCATTCTTTTTTATGGCTGCATAGCATTCTATGGTGTATATGTGCCACATTTCCTTCATCCAGTCTATCATTGATGGGCATTTGGGTTGGTTCCATGTCTGTGCTATTGTGAATAGTGCTGCAGTAAACATACATGTGCATGTGTCTTTATAGAAGAATGATCTATAATTCTTAGGGTATATAACCAGTAATGGTATTGTGGGGTCAAATGGTGTTTCTGGTTCTAGATCCTTGAGGAATCGCCACACTGTCTTCCACAATGGTTGAACTAATTTACACTCCCACCAACAATGTAAAAGCATTCCTATTTCTCCACAGCCTCACCAGCATCTGTTGTTTCCTGATTTTTTAATGATCGCCATTCTAAGTGGTGTCAGATGGTATTTCATTGTGGTTTTGATTTGCATTTCTCTAATGACCAGTGATGATGAGGTTTTTTTCATGTTTTTTGGCCGCATAAATGTCTTCTTTTGAGAAGTGTCTGTTCATATCCTTTGCCCACTTTTTGATGGAGTTGTTTTTTTCTTGTAAATTTGTTCAAGTTCTTTGTAGATTCTGGATATTAGCCTTCTGTCAGATTGACAGATCGCAAAAATTTTCTCCCATTCTATACGGTGCCTGTTCACTCTGATGATAGATAGTTTCTTTTGCTGTGCAGAAGCCCTAAGCTCTTTGGTTTAATTAGATCCATTTGTGAATTTTGGCTTTTGTTGCCATTGCTTTTGGTGTTTTAGTCATGAAGTCTTTGCCCATGCCTATGTCCTGAATGGTATTGCCTAGGTTTTCTTCCAGGGTTTTAGGTCTTAGGTTTTAGGTTTATGGTTTTAGGTCTTACGTTTAAATCATTAATCCAACTTGAGTTAATTTTTGTGCAAGGTGTAAGGAAGGGGTCCAGCTTCAGTTTTCTGCATATGACTAGCCAGTTTTCCCAACACCATATATTAAATAGGGAATCCTTTCTCCATTGCTTGTTTTTGTCAGGTTTATCAAAGATCAGATGGTTGTAGATGTGTGGTGTTATTTCTGAGGCCTCTGTTCTGTTCCATTGGTCTATATACTGTTTTGGTACCAGTACCATGTTGTTTTGCTTACTCTTGCCTTGTAGTATAGTTTGAAGTCAGGTAGCATGACACTTCCAGCTTTGTTCTTTTTGCTTACAATTTTCTTGGCTATGCAGGTTCTTTTTTGGTTCCATATGAAATTTAAAGTAGTTTTTTTCTAATTCTGTGAAAAAAGTCAATGGTAGCTTGATGGGTATAGCATTGAATTATAAATTACTTTGGGCAGTATGGCCATTTTCACAATATTGATTCTTCCTATCCATGAGCATGGAATGTTCTTCCATTTGTTTGTGTCCTCTCTTATTTCCTTGAGCAATGGTTTGCAGTTCTCCTTGAAGAGGTCCTCACATCCCTTGTTAGCTGTATTCCCAGGTATTTTATTCTCTTTGTAGCAATTGTGAATGGGAGTTCATTCATGATTTGGCTCTCTGCTTGTCTATTTTTGGTGTGAAGGAATGCTTGTGATTTTTGCACATTGATTTGATATCCTGAGACTTTGCTGAAGTTGCTTATCAGTTCAAGGAGTTTTTGGGCTGAGAGGATGGGGTTTTCTAAATACAAAATCATGTCATCTGCAAACAGACTATTTGACTTCCTCTCTTCCTATTTGAATACCCTTTATTTCTTTCTCTTGCCTGATTGACCTAGCCAGAACTTCCAATACTATGTTGAATAGGAGTTGTAAGAGAGGACATCCTTGTCTTGTACCGGTTTTCAAAGGGAGTGCTTCCAGCTTTTGCCCACTCAGTATGATATTGGCTGTGGGTTTGTCATAAACAGCTCTTACTATTTTGAGATGTGTCCCATCAGTACCTAGTTTATTGAGAGTTTTTAACATGAAGGGATGTTTAATTTTATCTAAGGCCTTTTCTGCATCTATTGAAATAATCATGTGAGTTTTATCATTGGTTCTGTCTATGTGATGGATTATGTTTATTGATTTGCGTATGTTGAACCAGCCTCACATCCCAGGGATGAAGCCGACTTGATTGTGGTGGATAAGTTTTTTGATGTGTCTGGATTCGGTTTGCAAGTATTTTATTGAGGATTTTCACATCGATGTTCATCAGGGATATTGGCCTGATGTTTTCTTTTTTTGTTGTGTCTCTTCCCAGTTTTGGTATCAGGATGATGCTGGCTTCATAAAATGAGTTAGAGAGGAGTCCCTCCTTTTCAATTGTTTGGAATAGTTTCAGAAGGAATGGTACCAGCTCCTCTTTATATTTCTGGTAGAATTCAGCTGTGAATCCATCTGATCCTGGGCTTTTTTTCGTTGGTACTCTGGCCTCTTCTTTTTAGAGTACTAATCCCATTTCATGAGGGTGCCATTTTTATGACCTAATCATCACCCAAAGTCCTCACCTCCAAATAACATCACACTGGGGATTAGATTTCAATGTACGAATTTGCAGGGGGACACAAACATTCAATCCATAGCAAACATGGTGTATCACCATTTGGGCAAACACTATTCTGGATGTTTCTGCACAGGTGTTTTTGGATGAGATTAATATCTAAATTGGTGGACTTAAATAAATCAGATTACCCTCCAAAATGTGGGTGGGCCTCCTCCAAATGGCTGAAGGCCTTAATAGCACAGACAGACCTCCTGTCTAGCAAAAATAAATTTTGCCAGTGCACTGCCTTTGGACGCAATTGCAACTCTTCCTTCAGTCTTCAGCCTGACAACCTACCTGAAGATTTTGGATTTAACAAGCCTTCTCTCTCTCCTTCTTTCTCTCTCTCTCTATCCATTTATATTTATATTTTCATTTATACACACACACACACACACACACACACAGACACACACACATCCTATTAGCTCTGTTTCTTCGGAGAACCCTGATTAACACCAATACTTATTTGACATTGAGTTGGCTACCTCTTTTAACCCTCACAACAATGTTTTCAAATAGCTGTTGTTTTCTCTAATCCATGGATGAAAAAAACTAAGGTCTACAAAGGCTTAGTACTTTAGTAAGACAGAGTGGGGTCAAAAACAGACAGCAAAGCAGTTACAGTCACGATGGCAGGGCCTGTAGTGGTTGCTCAAGGATCTACTGCTAGTGAGATAGAGCCAGAATTTCTTTATTATTATTATTATTATTATTATTATTATTATTATACTTTAAGTTTTAGGGTACATGTGCACAATATGCAGGTTACTTACATATGTATACATGTGCCATGCTGGTGTGCTGCACCCATTAACTCATCATTTACCATTAGGTACATCTCCTAAAGCTATCCCTCCCCCCTCCCCTCACCCCACAACAGTCCCCAGAGTGTGATGTTTCCCTTCCTGTGTCCATGTGTTCTCATTGTTCAATTCCCACCTATGAGTGAGAATATGCGGTGTTTGGTATTTTGTTCTTGTGATAGTTTACTGAGAATGATGATTTCCAGTTTCATCCATGTCCCTACAAAGGACATGAACTCATCATTTATTATGGCTGCATAGTATTCCATGGTATAGATGTGCCACATTTTCTTAATCCAGTCTATCATTGTTGGACATTTGGGTTGGTTCCAAGTCTTTGCTATTGTGAATAGTGCCACAATAAACATACGTGTGCATGTGTCTTTATAGCAGCATGATTTACAGTCCTTTGCGTATATACCCAGTAATGGGATGGCTGGGTCAAATGGTATTTCTAGTTCTAGATCCCTGAGGAATCGCCACACTGACTTCCACGATGGTTGAACTAGTTTACGGTCCCATCAACAGTGTAAAAGTGTTCCTATTTCTCCACATCCTCTCCAGCACCTGTTGTTTCCTGACTTTTTAATGATTGCCATTCTAACTGGTGTGAGATGGTATCTCATTGTGGTTTTGATTTGCATTTCTCTGATGGCCAGTGATGGTGAGCATTTTTTCATGTGTTTTTTGGCTGCATAAATGTCTTGATGAACATTGATGCAAAAATCCTCAATAAAATACTGGCAAACAGAATCCAGCAGCACATCAAAAAGCTTATCCACCATGATCAAGTGGGCTTCATCCCTGGAATGCAAGGCTGGTTCAATATATGCAAATCAATAAATGTAATCCAGCATATAAACAGAACCAAAGACAAAAACCACATGATTATCTCAATAGATGCTGAAAAGGCCTTTGACAAAATTCAACAACCCTTCATGCTAAAAACTCTCAATAAATTAGGTATCGATGGGATGTATCTCAAAATAATAAGAGCTATCTATGACAAACCCACAGCCAATATCATATTGAATGGGCAAAAACTGGAAGCATTCCCTTTGAAAACTGGCACAAGACAGGGATGCCCTCTCTCACCACTCCTATTCAACATAGTGTTGGAAGTTCTGGCCACGGCAATTAGGCAGGAGAAGGAAATAAAGGGTATTCAATTAGGAAAACAGGAAGTCAAATTGTCCCTGTTTGCAGATGACATGATTGTATATCTAGAAAACCCCATTGTCTCAGTCCAAAATCTCCTTAAGCTGATAAGCAACTTCAGCAAAGTCTCAGGATACAAAATCAATGTACAAAAATCACAAGCATTCTTATACACCAATAACAGACAAACAGAGAGCCAAATCATGAGTGAACTCCCATTCACAATTGCTTCAAAGAGAATAAAATACCTAGGAATCCAACTTACAAGAGATGTGAAGGACCTCTTCAAGGAGAACTATAAACCACTGCTCAATGAAATAAAAGAGGATACAAACAAATGGAAGAAAATTCCATGCTCATGGCTAGGAAGAATCAATATCGTGAAAATGGCCATACTGCCCAAGGTAATTTATAGATTCAATGCCATCCCCATCAAGCTACCAATGACTTTCTTCAAAGAATTGGAAAAAACTACTCTAAAGTTCATATGGAACCAAAAAAGAGCCTGCATCACCAAGTCAATCCTAAGCCAAAAGAACAAAGCTGGAGGCATCATACTACCTGACTTCAAACTATACTACAAGGCTACAGTAACCAAAACAGCATGGTACTGGTACCAAAATAGAGATATAGATCAATGGAACAGAACAGAGCCCTCAGAAATAACGCCACATATCTACAACTATCTGATCTTTGACAAACCTGAGAAAGACAAACAATGGGGGAAAGGATTCCCTATTTAATAAATGGTGCTGGGAAAACTGGCTAGCCATATGTAGAAAGCTGAAACTGGATCCCTTTCTTACACCTTATACAAAAATTAATTCAAGATGGATTAAAGACTTAAACGTTAGACCTAAAACCATAAAAAACCTAGAAGAAAACCTAGGCATTACCATTCAGGACATACACATGGGCAAGGACTTCATTGTCTAAAGCAATGGCAACAAAAGCCAAAATTGACAAATGGGATCTAATTAAACTAAAGAGCTTCTGCACAGCAAAAGAAACTACCATCAGAGTGAACAGGCAACCTACAAAATGGGAGAAAATTTTTGCAACCTACTCATCTGACAAAGGGCTAATATCCAGAATCTACAATGAACACAAACAAATTTACAAGAATAAAACAAACAACCCCATCAAAAAGTGGGTGAAGGACATGAACAGAATTTCAATCTAAGGTTATCTAATCCCAAAGGTAGGGAAAAATATTATCTTTATCTTTGTGCAAATACAGAAACTGAATACACTATCCAAAGTAAGTGACCTAAACTTGCAACCGTGTTGGAACAGAGACTGGAGGCTAGAAAAGTGTGCTTTCACCTACAATATACTTAAAGTCTGACTAAAACCCACTCTAACCTGTTTTGTTGTGTTCAGGGTGGCATTTCCTGATCATTTACTTTTACAATATCATATGATAAATGTGGTCTGTCTGAGCATGCAGTTTAGAAAGCAAAATTTTATTTCATTCAAATGTTCCCAAAGAGAGTAAATTTTTAAAAAACATCATTGTGTTTACAGGCAAATTCTCCTCAAAGTTAGCTACCCTTTCCAAATCATTAAATGTTTTCATTTTCTCACCCAATAAAAAATAAACTAGACAACTGCATAAGAGAAATATAAAAACCACCTTCAGCAATGTGTTACCTGTCAAAGTCAGAGTTCAGATGCTCAAAATTTTTTACCACTCTAAGAACCTGGATCTCCTGACTGTTGAAGGAAGGTGGCAACAATCCATGAATGTTCAATTGCTGTCTCTCTTCCAGGGTAAAGGCCAAGTCCTATAGATAAAAAAAACACACACACACGCACAATAGTATTTGAGAGGAAAATAGACAAAAAGCATACATATAAAATCTGACAAGTACATGCAATTAAAAATCCGAAGTCTGCGTCACTGGAAGCATGGCCATGTGGCTCTGAGTAAACCATGTAAGTTCTCCATATCTCAGTTTCCCTATCTGTAGAAATTAGAATACTATAATATTTCAGAGCTGTGCCACTCAGAGATTATTAGGATAAAATCAGATGATGAATGGAAGGAAACTACTTAAAGACACAAAAATGAAAGAAGATATAATCATTATTATTAATGTCAGTACATATAAAAATAAAAAGTCATTATTAGAAGAGATTTTAAAATTATGAATGTGAGTAAGTCACCTGTGACCTGCTGTGATTCCAACTTTAAAATAGGTCAGGAAATGCCTTATACGATTCTGAGTTACCTGTTTCAACACTCCTCTCCCAAGTTGTAGCCTTTGATTCTTATGCACTCCTAGGCATACAAAACTTCTCACCATTGTCCATACATACCACACCCTTTTATTCTTCCATGGCACATGGTCAAGATATTCTTCCCTGTTTTTCTGCCCTTCATGTCTTATCTCAAGTGCTTCCTCCTGTCTAAAGCCTCAGTATATCCATTACAACCCTATTATTATACCTATGTTACCTGTTTACATGAACATTGATTGTATAAAACAAATGATAATAACAAGCTATGAAGCTCAAAAACATGAAAACTAAATAGAAATTATGCATTGACGCATAAATCATAATGGACCTAAGATATTTGCTGGCATTAATACAAGACAAAGTAATATCAGAGCAGCTCCCGTAGTCATTACGGATGTGGTAGATTGGGATAAGGAGTCCCTCTGGGGAGGCATCCGATTGGAGACACTGAAGCCCAAGAGACTTCTTTATCTAAACGATGACTGCTGTTCCTCTGGGTCCAGGATAAGTACACCAATATGATATGATAGTTGGTGTTATGGTCTGAACATTTGTGTCCCCCAAAATTCACATTGAAATCCTCACCCCCAAGGCGATGGCATAGGAAGAAGGGCCTTTGGGAGGTGATTAGGTCATGAGAGCAGACCCCTCATGTATAGGATTATTACCCTTATAAAAGGAACCTCAGAGAGCTTGTCACCCCTTCTGCCATGTGAGGACGCAGCAAGAAGACCACCGTCTACAAATAAGGAAGCAGACCCCTCACCAAACACCAAATTTGCAGTACCTTGATGTTGGACTTCCCAGCCTCCAGAGCTGTGAGAAATAAATTTATTTTGCTTATAAGCCACCCAGTACATGGTATTCCGTTATGGCAGCCTGAATGGACTAAGATAGTTTTGCTCATTGTAACTACTGCTATCTCTAATCAACCTGGATGGGTAAGAATGTGTTCATTAACTTTGCACTGAGTGATTCTACAATCATTCCTCTGTCCCTGAAAACTTCTTGCAATGACAGAATAGTGACTCTTGAGTACTTATAAAGTGTATTACTAGGGAGAAAGGAGAGACAATTTGGTTCATCCCACAGGGAGATGACAAACCCTGATTGGTTAGGAATAAACATGTCCAACCCCAGGAAGTTTGTGAAAGAGGTCAATGAATGAACAATCCTCTCTTTCTTCTAATTTTTCATATAGATATACCCATTAATTCATGTCAATGATGGAAAGGTTTGTGTTTAATTAGCCTCCTGGGTTGAGGGCCAGACTGAAGAGAGACAAATTGGTCCACTGAATGACGCCATGATAGAGCTCTCTGAGATAACTGCAAGAGCTAGCTGGGACCAGTGGCTCCAGAATCTTCAGCGCAAGAAGCAGTGCACAACCTTCAATTCTCATAAGGTCTCTAAGTGCTATCACCACAGCTGGTGTCCAGTTGCAAGATATTTTTCATTAGCAACCATTCTCATAGCTGCAAAAGCCCCCATTGTTACAGTTGGGCATCCTCTGAAGTTCAATTTGTGTGGATAGCAGCAGAATGGTCTCTTCCCAAGAGGATAATCCAGTATGTTCAACTGTGTCTGGACCAATCACCCTCTCCTGGACCTAAACGGCAGATGGTACAATCTGTCAGTCCTTTGCCCAGCAGTTCCAGCTGGCACCAGGAGACATCTGTGGTATTGTCTAAAGTCTTTGCTTGCCATTTACTTTTTTACTTTTGGTTTGCATCCCCACAACAGAATGAAAACTCCACGGGGCCACAGAATATTGTTTTCTTCACTGCTTTCTCCCTAGTGCTTACAACAGTGCCTGACATAAATAGAACTCAGAAATTTGCTGCAATAAAATTTTAACATAGTCAATAGAATATTTATAATTCATTAGAATTTATTATGAGAAAATTTAGAATTCATGGAAATTTTCAAATATTCAATTTTAGAGACATTAAAATTTATAAAATCTATTAAATTGCTGCTCAAAAACCTGATTAGCATATTAATTCTGAGCAAATTACTGTTAAAATTCAAAGCAACAAGAGATATCTGTATGAAAAAGTAATTTATAAAATGGAAGACAAACTTCACTTGTTAAAGATATAACTGGGAAGACAACATTTAAACCAAAATGTCATGAAATAACTCCTTGGAATGAAACAAAATTATGGACAGTAATATATTTGAAAAAGAAAGAAGAGAAAACTCAATAGATTTTTATCTAACTAGAAAATGAAAAGGGGAAAGGAAAGCTAGCTAAAGTCTCAAAAATATATAAATATATGTGAAGAAGCAGTAAACTTCTGAGTGTTATGCCTTGAAAATCTGCCCAAAAACATAATAATCAAAATATCAATATTTTGATAAGTCTTGTGAGAAGTACTAACATATACCCTTTCATTCCCTTAATAATGGCTCTTAACGACATTTATTGCTATAGTTAGCCAGTCTTTTAACATAAATTTTCCAATGGTATGTACTGAAACTGATTCCTAAATCTAACAATTCTCCATATCTTATGCCATGTAAATGATAATGCCATCTGGAAATCTTTTTATATTCTTTGATGTTTAGCAACTACAAACTCCCATACACTGTTAGCCAAATTTTCCAAAACATACTAAAGTGCCAATTCAATTCTTTTAAAAACAACAGCAACAAAACCTAGGGCTTAGAAATCTAGGGAACTGGGCCAAGTTAAAATCCTAGGATTGGGGAGAAAAATAGTCCTATGGGCCGGGCGTGGTGGCTCACGCTTGTAATCCCAGCACTTTGGGAGGCCACGGCAGGCAGGAGTTTGAGACCAGCCTGGCCAGTATGGTGAAACCCCATCTCTACTAAAAATACAAAAATTAGCCAGGCGTGGTGGCATGTACCTGTAGTCCCAGCTACTTGGGAGGCTGAGGCAGAAGAAACGCTTGAACCTGGGAGGTGGAGGTTGCAGTGAGCCGAGATTGCGCCACTGCACTCCAGCCTGGGTGACAGAGCAAGACTCTGTCTCAAGGAAAAAAAAAAAGAAAACTAGTCCCATGATTGGGTTCACATTCTATTACTACCCTTTATAAGTTAAAAGAACATCAACGAATAAGTAAACTTAAATCTTAAAATCCCTGAAAAATTTAAAATGGATATTGTATTATTTCATTTAAGCCACAGGTTCTATTTTTCATACTAACAGAGACATATTCATTAGAGATCTATTTTGTAGAAATTTGTAAACAGGTCAGTTATGTGTAAAGTTTGAAGTAAAATATTTCAAAGAATTTTTACCTTAGCATTATCCTGCAGGGCCTATCCAACAAAGGATAATTAACCCAAATTATACATGCAGGTTCTAACTGTCATTTGATTTCTACCAAGTCTTTCATGTAGTTGAAAATATTAGACGTCTATATAGATATATTAGGTTTCCAGACCACCTGTACATCTAATCCTCTAAAGACATCTTCATATATGCTAAGTTTGATCCTGGTTTTTCTCCTTTTTTGTCTTTTCTTTCCTTTCCCTATTCTTTATAAAACCTTTGGACTAGATCCCTAGACAGCAGAATGGTACGTTGTTTCACTGCTAAGGGCAGCAAACAGGACAACTATTCTTCTGGACTGTGCTAATTAACCTATGTATATCTTCTTGAGAAAACTGAGACTATCAAGCAGAAATGAAAAGAAAATTCCTGACATGACGAAGGACTTATATTAGAAATGATATTTGCAGGGAGCAAGCATAACTGAGAAAGAAACTTTGTCCTGAGTAATTTATCAGAAACTATTGCCATAAAAACAGAACAAATATATTCTGTATTCCGCAGTAACAATCCTTAATATTTCCAATGAACAACTTTCTTTTCTTTTTTGCCTGAAAAATTACTAAATCAAGCTGAATTGCAAAAAAAAAGGAAACATTTATCTTATTCACAAAGATCTTTAAGACAGTTAATCTATACATGTATGAAAATTCATTATGGTAACAGAACTTATAATTTAAATATTTGAGGCTATGATTATATTACGGCAGAGATGGTTTGTGTGTTCTGTTTAACTAGTGTAATCTCTAGTGTCTAGAATAATACCTGTGTGGCACTTCATAGGCAATCAACAAAAATGCGTTGGATTAACTAACTAATGATTAATTAATTATACTTGTTACAGTACATTTTGGAGAAGACAAAGCAGAAAAGTGAATAAGGAAGGTTAAAAATGGTAGAGAAGCAAATGGAAAGTAATAATTGCAAATAATTTGAAACAACAAAAGTCCTTCAACTAGTAAATGGATAAAACTAAAGTATATCCATACACTGAAATATTACCCAACAGTAAAAAAACAAACTATTGATACACAAAACATAGATGAATCTTAAATGCATCATGTTAAGTGAAAGAAGCCAGACTCAAAAGGCTACATACTGTATGATTCCATTTATATGACATTCTGAAAAAGCAAAGTTATGTGGATAGAAAAAGATCAGTAGTTGCCAGGGACTGGGAGTAGAAAAAAGGGTTTGACTTCAAAGAGGAAGCAAAAAGAAAATGTTTTTCAGTGATAGAACCATTCTTTATTGTGGTGTTGATTACATAACATTGTATATTTGTCAAAACTAATAGAACTGTACATCCAAAAGTAAATTTCATTATATTGAATTTTATTAGACTTTATAGAGTCAATTCAGTAACTAATATTCTCTTTACTTAAAAAGAAATATAATTACAATGACTAAAAATTTGTTTAGCAAATTATTGATATATTTCATATTCCACCTCCCAGGCTCAAGTGATCCTCCTGCCTCAGTCTCCCAAGTAGCTAAGACAACAGGCACATGCCACCATGCTCAGCTAATTGTTTTTGTATTTTTTGGTAGAGACTGGGTTTCACTATGTTGCTCCAGACTAGTCTTGAACTCCTGAGCTCAAGCGATCTTCCTGCCTTGGCCTCCCAAAGTCCTAGGATTACTACACAATCAAATTAAACAAAGAATATTTTGGCCAGACACAGTGGCTCGTGAATCCAGCCTAAAATATTCTTTATCTAATATGATTGTCTTTGAATCCTTTATGAAAATTTTTTCTTAATTTTTTATTTCAAATGAATTATATATATTTTATTAATGTGACCTTGCAAATAATATAGTAGATCTATCTTAAAATTATTTCTTCATATCAAAAAAGTTTTAGAATTAATTTTAATGCTAATTTGGGGGAGAAAATTATTTATATATAAAGAGTACAGAAAGAGGACCCTTTGTATTTTTATTATTTATTATTCTGAAATAAAGAGATAAAATTGAGCTTGTTTTAAGTGTCATATTTTCAATTTATTAACATAGTTTATGTGCATATTTTACATCTACATGAAGATAATTGATACTAATTTGCCCTGAACATATTCTACTGAAGGGTTCCTTCCTCCAAGGCTTCTCTAGTGCCAAAAATTGTTCTTGGAAATGATTATTTTTAAATTCGAATTGACAATATAGATAACAATTTCTAGAATTGGCTGGGCACGATGCCTCACACCTGTAATCCCGGCACATTGGGAGGGTAAAGCAGAAGGATGGCTTGAGCCCAGGAGTGCAACACCAACTTGGGCAACACAGGGAGATACTACCTCCACAAAAAATGAAAATAAATTAGCCAGGCATGGTGGTGCATGCCTGTGGTCCCAGCTACTCAAGAGGCTGAGGTGGGAAGATCATTTGATCCTGGGAGGTTGAGGTTGCAATGAGCCGAGATCGCACCATTGCACTCCAGCCTGGGTGACAGAGCAAGACCCCGTCTTGAAAAAAAAAAAAAAAAAAAAACTAAAAAAAATTATTTTTATGGTAGTATCCAACCTCATTTTTCCCCCAAAAACAATCAGCCAGATGACATATGTATTTACAAGGTAAAGTTTATATCAGAAAATAATCATATAAAAATAATTACTTTGAATGCATTTAACTATACAAACAAATTCTTTATTAGTCTCCTTTAAAGGACAGAAAACCAATTATTTAAGATCAACAATATATTAAACACAGCTTCTTTACACAAAAGATCATTTGGTTTCATTGCATAGTAATTAGTTTTTACTCATATCTGATATAAAGTAATTTTAATCTTGTAATGATTATAACAATATATCTAAAATATATTCAGCTAAGTCTTGGCCTTTGATACCCTAAAATTTACAGCAAAATATCACTTTATAGGACCCCAAAATTATTTCATTGAGGTATGAATATAGGATATAAGCAAGTGTAAGAATTTTGTGATTTAAATGACATGTTTGCTTAAATTTTTTTTAAAAAAAGGAAAGAACACCTCTACCTAAGACAGCAAATGGGTTTTTAAAACATTGGATGAGAGGTTTAAGTATTTCTCACTTGAAAGTCTTATTACTGATCATTACAGATTCTTTGTAAGGCTGAAAAATTTTTAGCCAACAATGTCAACACTAAATTTTCCCAAATATATCTCTTGAAATCATTGAAATCATTTGAAAAATTTCCAAAGCTTTTCAGCAAGATGGAGCACTATTTTATCATAAGAAGTTGTAAGGCAAATTTCACCGTCACTAAACCAATAGAGAAAAGTATCTGTTAAATAAGCAGATTGAGACTTCTCAGTAAATAACTGAAACTAGCAATGTACACAAATGATGAAAAATCAAGATTTAAGATCTTCAATTGAAACGTGTATGAATAATCCAAATAAACCACTGGTTGCCAATAGAGTTCCTAGTTATCATATGTACCTTTATACTACTTTTAAAAATCTTATATATGTGACAAAATCCTCTATGCCTATGATAGTGTGTATAGTGATTACTCATATAGTGAACCAGAAAGATCAGAATTATAAAATAATCCTCTATTGTGTCTTGATTTCTTAACTCTTCAAGCTAATAGAAGAATCTGCAGACTATGAACATTAGACAGCAATTCCAACACATTTAATTACCAATTAATTTACACATGAAGTTGCAAATGTCTGTTTCTTCCTGTGTCCCTTGCCTATTCCTGAATAATGATCTTCTTCAAGGGATAATTCTATCATAGAATGTCCCATAGTTCATTGTTTCTGCTTACCTGCCATTTTACCCAGGTCTGGAAGACAGGCACTATACTATTCATATTTATATGACAGCGCCTAGTACAATGTCGGGATGGAGCAGGGCCTTAATAAATTTTAAATAAACAAATGGATGTATAAATATATTAATGTGAAACAAATTTTCAGTACTCTGTAGTTCGGTTCTGTGTAGTTCTATTTTGAATAACCAAATCATTGAATTCAAATTTCAAACAAAGATTTATTTATGCAATAGTACAAAGAGTGCTCATGATTTAAAAATCTCCCAAATAATAATTAAGCTTTCCACATATACCTTAGGAAATCATTTAATTAAACTAATCCACTATTAACAAGTTTTTTCATTGACTTTAACCCAGGCATTCAAGATCAACTTTGGTTTGACCAAAATATATATCTACATATCAGCATAAGTGCCAGAGTTTATGGGGATTTTTTAAAGTACTTTCATCTTGACCAGGTTTCTCAATCTTGGTACTAGTGACATTTTAGGACAGACAATTATTTGTTGTAGGCAGCTATTCAGTACATTTTTGGTATTTAATAGATTGTAATAAGCCATACACTAGAAATTTAGATGCACACTTCACCAACAAATATGACTGAATAGCAACATAAGACTAAAGGGCATACCATTTGTCAAGTTTGAGTCACAAGAAGATATTATTTAACACTTGATTTAGAGCAAATATTTAAGGTGTTAAGGGTTAAATGGAGATTTGCCTCAATTATTGCATCTGCTAAATAAGGCTAATCAACTATTTCTTGAACACATAGTACATGTTATGTGTGTTTCATTGGGTTGTTGGGAAGAAAAAAATGAGACCAGATGTTTTTGCATCCTATGTAAATTATAAAGTGTTATAGAAATGGTTATGGTACTAAGTTTTAAAATAAAGTCACTAATATGCACATGCTACGTGAATATTGACTTTTATTCTTCACATTTCAGTATCGTCTGAAAGCCTCTGAGTTTAAGAATCAGTTTTCAGAGACCAAGGTCAGTGCTTTTGGTGAAGAACCAATTTAGCCCCCTATCAGAGGCTTTTAACTTAAAATTCACAGACCTAATCACAGATTCTCAAAGTATGGATGAGTAATTAAGGAGGCCTGAACTTGGACATCTTTTTCACGAACTCTATGAGATTTAGTATTTCTTTCCATTTTAAATGAAATAAACAAGAGACATAATAGTAGTTCCTGGCCAGGCACAGTGACTCACACCTCTAATCCCAGCAGTTTGGGAGGCCAAGGTGGGAGGATTGCTTGAGCTCAGGAGTTCAAGACCAGCCTGGGCAACATAGTGAGATCCCCATCTCTACAAAAAAAAAAGTAGAAAAAAATTAGCTGGGTGTGGTGGCATGCACCTGTAGTCCCAGCTACTTGGGAGGCAGAGGTGGTAGGATGTCTTTGGCCCGGGAAGTCAAAGCTGCAGTGAGTCAAGATCATGCCACTGCACTCCAGGATGGGTGACAGAGTGAGACTTGCCTGAAAAAAAAAAAAAAAAAAAGTAGTTTCTGTGTCTTTGTCATAATAGAAATAACAATTATTTTTATGTCATGTTACATCTGTGGCATGTATCTGGAAATAACATTCATGTTCTTCATTACTTTGAAATTACTGTAGCTTTAGATCTGCAATAAGGTTTTGTTTTGTTTTGTTTGTTTAGAGACAGTCTGTTGCCCAGGATAGAGTGCGGTAGTATAATCATAGCTCACTGCAGCCTCGAATTCCTGGGCTCAAGCAATCCTCTTGCCTTAGTTTCTTGAGTAGCTGGGACTATACGCATACACCACCACATCTAGAAAAAAAAATTTTTTTTGAGACAGGGTCTCACTATGTTGCCCTGATTGATCTCAAATTCCTGTCCTTTGTCCTCAAGCAATCTTCCTCCCTTGGCCTCCCAAAGTGCTGGGATTACAGGCAGGAGCCACTGTGCCTAACCAACGTGTTTTTTTGTTGTTGTTGTTTTGCTTTGTTTTTGAGACGGAGTCTCACTTTGTCACCCAGGCTGGAGTGAAGTGGCGTGATCTCAGATCACTGCAACCTCCGCCACCCAGGTTCAAGCCATTGTCCTGCCTCAGCCTCCCAAGTAGGTGGGACTACAGGTGCATGCCACCATGCCCAACTAATTTTTGTATTTTTAGTAGAGACGGGGTTTCACCATGTTGGCCAGGATGGTCTCGATCTCTTGACCTTGTGATCCACCCGCCTCAGCCTCCCAAAGTACTGGGATTACAGGCATGAGCCACCACGCCATGCCCAACTTTTTTTAATAACATGAACAGGCACACAGGCTAGTCATGCAGACAACCTTGATATTGATCTCTTTAAAAAATAAAACTTTACTTTAAATTGACCATATTTAAATATATTATCTTGCTATATAAGTCTTCAATAAAGAGGAATATATCTTATAATACACACTTGTAAGATATATTTGTTAATATTTTGATATCTATATTTAATTACAAATGGTTTCCTTTGTAATACTATGTATACTGTTTATTTAAAATCATTGATTTAAGGAGTCCACAGACTTCATCAACTTTCCAACTTTTGTGCCTTTGGCACAAAATATGTTAAGAACTGTTGCAGAGGACTATGCTTCAGTTTCTTAAGGGATATATACCTCAGACATGATATTCCCAGAAACACCACAAGATGGCTTTCTTGCTTCAGATCCACTGTGGAGATTTGCAGAAATGTTTTCTCTCTGCTTTTACAGTTACTTAATGGGGGGTTGTGAAGCTCGCTGTATTGGTCAGTTTTCCTAAGAAACTGAACCTTTATATATATGAAGAGATTTATTAGGAGAGAAATATTATAATTGGCTCACATGATTATGGAGGCTGACAAGTTCAAAGACCTGCTGCCAGCAAGCTAGAAACCCAAGGGAGCCAATGGTAATGGTGTAAATCCAGTCTGAAAGCCAGGAGGTTCAAGACCCAGGAAGAGCCCACATTTTAGTTTGAGTCCAAGGGCAGGAAAAAACTGATGTCCCAGCTTCAGGACAGTCAGGCAGGAGAAGTTCCCTCTTACTCAGCTTTTTGGTCCTTTAACTGATTGGATGAGGCCCACCCACATTAGGGAGGGCGATCTGCTTTATTCAATTCAAATGTTCATCTTATTCAGAAACACTCTCACTGACACTACAAGAGTTACAAGAGTAATGTTTGAACAAATGTCTGTGCACCCTGTGGCTTAAGCAAGTTGACAGACAAAATTAATCATCACACTCACAGATATCGTTGAGTGAATGCTTACAATGTATACAGGAACTACCCCAATGAAACAGTGGCTTGTCAGGTATGATCCATAGTCTCATTAGGCTTACAATATAAAGAGCTTAACAGGATATTATATGAAAAGCTACACAAATAACTATAACGATTGTGATAAGTACAGGGAAAAGAAAAGGAAAAACTCAATTTAGACAGTTAAAAAAAGAAATAGTTCGCTGAGGAGTAATGTCAAAATGCAATCTGAAGGATGACTAGAAAGAGTAGCAGTTGACCAGGTGAAAAGTTGGGGGTAGGTAGAGAAGAAACAGCATGCAGAAAAGCTTGGCTTCTCAGGGAAAGCACAGGGAAGGAAACTGCACCAACTGTGAGAAATGATAAAAGATAAGCACTAGAAAGACAGGTACGAACCTGAGTGGGCAAGTCCTAGTTAACCAGGTAAGAAGTTTCAAACATTATCCTAAGAGTAATGGGAAGCCCCAGCACCTTTCCTGACTAGTTATTCCATTTCATAAAAATGTTGTGAGTTTAGCAATAGCCAACCCGCATGTTTATCACTCACCATATTAAGGAATCCACATACTAAGGCTAGCTCGGATTTTAAAAAAAACAAAAGGTGGTGGGTAGAACAATGCTTCAGAACTAGTTTCAGACTACCAGGCAAATCATAGATGGTTCAACCTGATATCATGATTCTTAATCTGTTTTCGGTGTCTCTATAAAATTCACATACATACTCCCACCTGAAACATTTTTCTTTATAACATTATCTCCTATCTACCACACTAAGGGCATATCTGATTCATGCCCTGTATCAATAACATTTTAACTTATGAAAATTAACTTTAAAAAATACTTCATACAATATCTCTAGTATATAATGAAAACACTGGTCACTGGCAACAGTGGTTGCCTTTAGGAAGGGGAACCAGCTAGTCCAGACACGGAAGTGGCAGACATACTTTTCATATTATTATATCTTCTTATTTTTATAAAACAAATCTATAAGACTATTTTTAAAATATTAAGAATCATTCACCTCAATTTTCAGGAATATTACATTCATATTTAATATTTTCATTTATTAAATCTCATTCCTTTTGCTTCTGGCAGCTCTGGCTATGGTAGAGACTGCTAATTGCCTACCACAACATCTATTTCCCTCTTCCTTTCCAGGAACAGAATCCTAATATTATTTGGGGTGGCAATGCATTAAATAAAAGACATTTCCTGACTCCCCTGTAGTTATATGTGGCCATATGACAGAGTTCTGAACAATGAGACCTAACTGGAAGTATCATGTGAAATGTGGGGAAGGCTACTTTAAAAGAGAGGACTTCACTGAAAAGCAGGCCTTCTTGTAATTCTCTCATTTCTTCGAGCAACCATCTTGGAATGTGTAGGTGGTATCTTTTTTTTTCTTTTGAGATGGAGCCTTGCACTGTCACTGAGGTTGGAGTGCAGTGGTGCGATCTTGGTTCACTGCAACCTTCACCTCCTGGGTTCAAGCGATTCTCCTGTCTCAGCCTCCCAAGTAGCTGGGACTACAGGCGCCCATCGCCATGCCCAGCTAATTTTTATATTTTTAGTAGAGATGGAATTTCACCATGTTGGCCAGGCTGGCCTCCAACTCCTGACCTCAAGTGATCCGCCCACCTCAGCCTCCCAAAGTCCTTGGATTACAGGCAAAAGCCACTGCGCCCAGCCTGTAGGTGGTATCTTTAGACCTACATAGTCAGTTAGGACCATGAAGTGATCCTGAAGATGACAGAGCAGCAAAAGAGACGCCTACGTTCCTGATGACTTTGTGGACCCACAGAACAGTTTATCTTAATTAAGCTGTATCTTAGTTAACTCACTTTTATTTTGCTTTTTTGTTATATGTAGCAAAACCTAATCCTAAATGATATAGTGCTCATCTTTATACCCATTAAGGAAAAGAGATTCTACAACACACATTCAACAGCATATAACAGAGGTTATTGTGCATTTATCCCACAAGGTAGGATGTGAACTGCCGAGAGGTTATAGCAATATCTGCAAGGTAAAACAGTGTTACTTCAAGAATAATCCCTAATTCATCCATTCAACAAATTATTACAGAATACCTACTACATTCCAGGCCCTAAGAGCAACTATGTTGAAAGATAAATCTATGATGCAAAACAGTATAACACTCCTTCCCACATCCACAAAGAAATTTTTGTTGTTGTTGTTGTTGGGTTTTTGTTGTTGTTGTTGTTGTTGTTTGTTTTTTTGTTTTTTTGGTTTTAAGTAGCGGACAGTTTAATAGGCCCAAAAGAAGGGGGAAGAAAGAAAGAAGCTTCCGTGTACGGAGCCGGGTGGGGGCCCAAAGCCAAGAGAGGGAACCCCAAAGAAATTCTGAACGTTGAACTTGCTGTTCTCCTTCACAGCCCAAAAAGGGGCAGAAATGAAGTACGTAGATATCAAAAAGGCAAAACTTCTTTCTAAATCCTTAGAACACAGACATTTTATAAATGATGTATAGAGTTTTTGTCTTACATGAACCATTTCCACACAATAATCTTTATTATTAATATTGATTGGTACAGCAACTATGTACCCAGTAAAATGGGAAAAAATGTTGAGTATACATTTGGGAACCAATTCCCTGGTATTTTTCTTCTCTGAACTTAAAATCAAGTTAGACTGAGTTTCACACATTCATACCTTAAAAATAACAACCTGAGGGTCTGGTTCTGTGCAAAGTGGTAGCTATAGTATACCTTGTCTCTCCCACTAAATCCAACAATAATCCTTGTATAGAATGCATTGAGCAGCTGTTTGAAGACTGAAAAATAAATGATAGCAGAAGAACTAAGGAAGAAGATTAGAATCTAAAGTACAACAAAACCAGATTAAGTTTCCTGGCATTTTTTCCTCCAATATGGCCTGGCTTTTTTTTCTCTCTGCTGTAATCAACTGGCCTTGACTCAAAAGCAGCAGAAAAGCTGGAAGTGCAACTGATTGTGTACAAAGACTGCCAAGAGAAGCCTTATCTTTCTGATCCAAGAATCAGAAAGGGGGTGCTTAAAGGTCAGAGAACGAAGAACATCCAATATTCTTTTCCACCCTCTCTAGTCCCAACTCCCAGGTAATCCCACAGGGATGGCAGAAGCAATAACCACAACAGATGCCTAAAATTCTAAGGTAAGGGAATCATTCTTTTTACCAGAGGATATAGACCTGGTCTCAAGATCTTAGGTCAAATGCCTGTTGCAACTTTCTCTCTCTGTCTTCCAATCATATGGCCTCAGATGCAAATACATCTGGAGGAAGTACACAGCAGGGCAGGAAAACAAAAGCCCAGTTTTCTGGCCATGAGGACCCGAAAGGGGGTCCTCATGGAAACAAAAAATATCAGAGAGATCACAGAAAAAAGGGAACTCATGAGAGCAACCCCATAAAGTTGTATATTAACTTCTACACTCACCTTTGAGCTAAACGTGCATAGATCTGACCTTAAACAGCATACCAAAGGCTTTCAGAAGTAAACTATAGCATAGACTACTGCACAGATCCCACACTATCCACTGGGTGGTACACATAATGGACAAATCCAAATAGTACTATTGAGTAGACTTTGAAAACCAAATTGATATCGGAACGGCAGGCCATGGGTGGGTTCAACTTGCAAAATGACCTAACCAGGTTGAGTGACCACTAAAGCTAAGAAGAACAGTATTCCCCTTAAGATACAACTGACAGCTAGAATCTCATAATATGCAAATGTCCAGAATAGATTAAAAAATTACTCAACATAGAAAGAAACAGGAAAACGTTAACTTGGAAAATAAAAGACTAATAAGCAAGCCTTGTCAGACCTTGAATGTCAGGCCTTGAAATTTCTGTACAATGTACAAAGACTTAAAAACAATTATTATAACCATGCCTAAGAACATAAGGGCAAAGTCTTTCTAAATAAATAGAAAGAAAGTATTGGACAAGAAATAAAAGCTATACCAAATGGAAATTTTAGAACTTAAAAATACAATAATTGTAATAAAATATTCATTGGATGGGCTGAAGAACAGAATTGAGATGAGAGTAGAAAGCATCAGTGAACTTAAAGCTGAATCATTAGAAACAAACCAGTTTGGAAAATAAAGAGAAAACAAGTCCTTAAAAAAGTAGGCCTTTTGATACTATCATATAGTCACCTGAGGCTCAGAGCCTCAGGACAATATCAAAAGGCCTAACATTTGTTTCATCAGGTCCCAGAAAGAGAGGAGGAAGAAAAAAATATTTGGAGAAAATAATGGCTGAAAACGTATCAAATTTGGTAAAAGACATATACTTACAGAATCAGGAAGCTCAGAAAACCCCAAGAAGATAAACCCCAAAACCTCCAAACCCAGAAACATTATATTTAAGATTCTGAAAGTGAAAAATAAAATACCATTAAAACATCCAGAGAAAACTGATGTATTACAAACATGTATCAACTTGAATGACTGCAAATTTCTCATCAGGAAAAAGAAAGGGCAGAAGGAAGAGAGATGGCTTTTTTTTAGGTCTTAAAGAGAAAGAACTGTCAACTCATTATTCTATAACTATTGAAAATATCCTTCACAAATGAAGATAAAATAGACACTCTCAGAGGAAGAAAAACTAAGACAATTGGTTTCCAGCAAACCTGCTTTAAAAAAAATGTTAGAGGACATTCTTTAAATGGAAGAGAAATGATACCCCAAAACAAACATGGAACATGGGGAATGAAACTGAGTAACAGAAATAGTAACTACCTGGATAACTATAATAGATTATCTTTTCCCTCTTAAACTCTTTAAAATATGTGTGACAGTTAAAAACAAAAGTTAGGACCAGGCACAGTGGCTCAAGTCTGTAATCCTAGTACTTTGGGAGGCTGAGGTAGGCAGACACCTTGAGCTCAGGAGTTTGACACTAGATGGGGTAATATGATGAAATCGTGTTTCTACAAAAAATACGAAAGTTAGCCAGGAGTGGTAGCACATGCCTGTAGTCCCAGATGCTCAGGAAGCTAAGGTGGAAGGATTGCTTGAGCCTTGAGGTCAAGGCTGCAGTGAGCCATGTTACCACTGCCCTCCTGCCTGGATGACAAAGCAAGATTCTGTCTCAAAAAAAAATGAAAAATAAATAAAATAAAAATAAATAAAAGTTATAGGTCACACCTATAATACCAGCCCTTTGAAGGCCACAGTGGGAGGATTTCTTGAGCCCAGGAGTTTCAGACCAGTCTGGGGAACATGGCAAAATGCCGTCTCTAGAAAAAAATACAAAAATTAGCTAGGCACGATGGTGTGCACCTGGAGTTCCAGCTACTCAAGAGGATGGACTGAGTCTGGGAGGTCAAGGTTGCAGTGAGCTGTGATCACGCCATTGCACTCCAGCCTGGATAACAGAGCAAGACCCTGTCTCAAAAAAAAAAAATGTATAAACATTACATTAAATTACTATTTTTAAAATATTTGTGTAATACATACATAGAGATATAAGAGGATATAATACATATAACTACAACATAAATAGAGGAAGGTAATGAGATCTATATAACGATAAGATCTCTATATTTCAATTGTGGTGAAATTTTAACTTTAAGTTGACGGTGAAAAGTTCAGTATGTGTATCATAATCACCAGACCAAGTACTAAAAACAAGCTATACAAAGAAATATTGTCAAAAACTCACGGAATAAATCAAAATGGAATAATAAAAATATTTATGTAAGTAAAAATTAGGTTGAAAAGGAGAAATAGAGGAATGTAAAATAAGGGGACACCTATGATATGACAGAAATCTGTTTATCTCTCTGTGTATCAACAATTACATTAAATGTAAATGGCCTAAACACAAAAGTCAAAAGACAGAGATTGTCAAAAATTGGCAATGGCTACAAGCAAACCTGACTGATGAGATCATTACTGCTTCTCACCTACATGTTCCTGTCAAAGTCCAGAAAATGTCAACTAAACAAAGCAAGGGAAAGTGCTGTATTATGAAATTTTGCTTCAGTTACAGAAGTATATCATTAGTTTGCTAGGGCTGCCACAACAAAGCATCACACACTGGGTGGCTTAAACATAAATTTATTTTATCAAAGTTCTGAAGGATAGAAGTCCAAAATCAAGGTGTCTGGAGGGCTGATTTTATTCTATGGCTTCTCTTCTGGACTTACTAGATGTACATCTTAAGACTCTGATTAGACAATTTAAATGTATTTAAATATATTCTAAGCTTAAAGGGCCAATGCCTAATAGTATAATGGAAGTCTTAGAACTCCTTCAGCCTCTGCATCTCTAAGGTTTTATTCTTTTGTTTTGTTTTGCTTTGTTTTGTCTTTCTGAGACAAGATCTCACTCTGTCATCCAGGCTGGAGTGCAGTGGGTGTGATCATGGCTCACTGTGGCCTCCCACCTCAGCCACTCAAGTAGCTGAGACTACAGGTGCACACCACAATGCCCAGCTTTTTGTATTTTTTTTCTTTTTTTTAAAGATGGGATTTTGCCATGTTTCCCAGTCTGGTCTTGAACTCCTGGGCTCAAGTGATCCTCCCACCTCGGCCACCCAGGTGGCTCACATCTGGCATTACAGGTGTGAGCCATCACACCTGGCCTCATAACATAATTACTAACATTGGTATGAATACTGTATTAGTCTGTTCTCATGCTACTAATAAAGACATATCCAACACTGGGCAATTTATAAAGGAAGATGCTTAATTGACTCACAGTTCAGCATGGCTAGGTAGGCCTCAGGAAACATACAATCATGGCGGGAGGGGAAACGAACACATCCTTCTTCACATGGCGGCAGGAAAAAGAATGAGCAAAAGAGGGGAAAGCCCCTTATAAAACCATCAGATCTCGTGAGAACTCACTCACTACCAGGAGAACAGCAGCCTGGGGGTAACCACCCCCATCATTCAATTACCTCCCACTGGGTCCCTCCCACAACACATGGGGATTATGGGAACTACAATTCAAGACGAGACTTGGGTAGGAACACAGACAAACCATATCAAACACACAAGTACTTTTTGCTGATGTTCTTACTCAACCATTACCTGATTATTGAAAAAATAATACTAGTGTTTTTAAATGCAGGGTCTGTATATTAGTACAAAAGCTCTAGTAGTTATATTCTCATGTTTTTAGAGAACATTATTCATTATTATATTACCTGACTTTCTACTATGGTTTCAATGTGTCCCCCAAAGTTCATGTGTTGTTTAATCCCCAATGCAACTGTGTTAAGAGGTGGGATTTTTATGAGGTGACTAGTATTGTTAATGCAGGAGTGGGTTCATTATTGCAAGCAAGAGTGGGTTCCTTATAAAAGCAAGTTCAACCCTCTCTTGCTCTTTCTCACCCTCTACCATCTTGCCTTCCGCCATGGGATGATGTAGCAAGGAGGACCTTCCCAGATGCTACATCACACAGCTAATTGGGAGGCTTGGGACTTGGGCTCATTTCTTCTAGGCACAAAGTTTTAGAATGTCCATTCCTTTACATCACATTCTCCCCTACCTGTCCAAAAGTTAGAGGGAAATCAGAGCTGAAAAATGAAAAATCTCAAATCCATTCCTTTCTTCAGTATTTCTTATACTCCATATCACCTGTCTCAAGAGTTATATCAAACTCATCTTTCTTATTACAGCACACATTTTGTTATTGTAATATTCTATACTACTACTGTTGTTTCAACTGCAGCAAAGTAACAAACATATACAGAGGTACCTGGCTGTATATGACTTTCACATTAGTGGGATTCTATCTTAAATAATAAATCAGTTTCTCATGTTGCGGAGGCAACTCTAGAGAACGCCGTTGGATGAAATTTTCTGAATAATTCATTCAGGTCTAGTTTACATTGAAGAAAAAGAGGTTTAGGGTACTTTTCCTTCATTGCCATGAATCTTATTTCTCTCTCTTTCTTACAACACACCCAACTAGGTCTTGTCATGCCAGGAAACAAACAGCTATAAAAGCTGATTTTTTAGATGTAAAAGTTAGTAACGATGACCCAAATTAACTTTGATAAAACACTATCTTCTACTGGAACGTAACTCTTAAACATGACTTATACTGAACCAAACTGCCTAAAATATGGAAGAGTGGTGTCTTTTGGAGATTTACTTATGGGTCATGTTATTATTTAATCTTAAGATATAGAAACCATGTAAGCACAATTATGATAGAACTATCAATTAGTGTTTTCTACCATTGCAAAGGGAAATAAACTAATTGAGAATAAAAAATAGGCATGATTATTTTATAGTGTGTGGATTTTAATTTTGAAGGGCAATTTATGAAATATTATTATTAGTCACATGAAAATTATTGAGAAAAAATTTAAAACACAATTCATCTATATTAGACCATATCCCTGAAAATAAAAGCATTCAACATTAAATTAGACACATTTATATAAAACCGGCAAAGATAAGCATCTCAAAAATAGTTAGGGCTGTGCACAGAAAAATATTAAATCTCCTAAACATGAGGCAGATTTACTTCCCCAATTGTTTTGATGAAATCCTACCTTGAATGATGCATATTTTAGTACAAATAGTAAGGCTTAGACTCATACATGAATCATAACAAATGAAGATCCTAATTCTCTTTTTTTGGAAATTTTTCAATTCATACCATATCTACTGTTAACTTTGATTTTACCAAGATGAAGCACCTCCCTTAGGTTATCCAGCAAGTAATTAAAATTTCATGAGATTATCAAGCTTAAACCAAATTCCAACTTTTCTGACTACATTTCAGCATACAATATAATGGCATAGGAAGTGAACTAAACTTTAGACTTCAATGTGAATTTATTTTCACAAAATTACTTTAAAGAGGACAATGCCCAAACTATCACTTTAAAAGCTGAGTTCTGTTTAAAGACAAAAATAAAGACATGGCTCATTCATTAAGTAAACATTTATTTAATGTCTACTGAGCAAAATACTGTACTAAATATTGTGACTCCTGCCCTATGACAATCAAAGAAATAAAAAAAAATACAACTTATGGCCAGGTGCAGTGGCTCACGCCTGTAATCCCAACACTTTTGGGAGGCCAAGGCGGGCAGATCACTTGAGGTCAGGAGTTTGAGACCAGCCTGGCCAACATGGCCAAACCCTGTCTCTATTAAAATATAGAAATTAGCTGGGCATAGTGGCGCATGCCCACTCTCAGCTACTCGGGAGGCTGAGGCACAAGAGTCACTTGAACCCAGGAGGTAGAGTTTGCAGTGAACCTAGATCACACCACTGCACTCCAGCCTGGGCAACAGAACAAGGCTCTGTCTCAAAAAAAAAAAAAAAAAAGGAAAAGAAAAATACATGTTAGTAAATACAAAATTATATAGTACAACTGAATACATAAAAACAGAGGTGTTAAATAATAAGACTAACATAACTAAGAAATGCTTCCCTAGAAAGATCATTATTAAATCATCTAAGACATTTTCATAGTAGAAATTACACACAAAAAGGAAAGAATTAAGAGATTCAGCAAATATATTTTAAGTGGAAGGCTACATTGGGGAACTAATAAGATAAATTTGGAGAAGACTATAAACCCAATTGACAGACTGATTTTACATTAAACATAATAGGAAATAATAACATACTATAAATGCTTGGATAATAGAAGAGTAAAGTGAAGAAAATGTTAATTAATGAAGGTGTCTCTTTCATACATATATGTAGAATGAACTATATCAATGGAAATAAAACCAGCAAAACTGTTGTTGCAGCTACCCAAAGGTAAGATGATGAAGTTCTGTGTTAGTGTGGTTGAAGAAGACATGTGACAGGCTGGGTTGTTGAGGGAAGTAAAATCTACTCTTGTCTTTTTGGAGCCAAAGTTATTACAAAATAATAAGAATAAAAATAAACCAAAACATTCCTGAGCTACTAGCAAAATTAAAGGCCTAGAAGTCTTGAGTGTATGACAGATGAAGAAAGTCCCATAGCTGTAGTTTCAATGGTACATAGGAAATTCTGTTACTCCCATAAGGTACCAGATAACCGTCCTAGAACTGAGTAAAAGATTATTCCATTGATTGCCTCAAAGTTGGTACACTGGATTGTGAATCCAATTTGACATAATGCAGATAAAAAGTTCAAGTATTACAAATTTGAAAATGTGCTTTTAACATACTAATGTTACATCTTATCTTTGATAGAAGATCTTTTTGATACTATTATTCTGAAGTAAGAATTAATCCTTAATTCCTAGTAACCTTGTGAACAGGAGTCAAAAGGATTGTTATATCATAAATTCTTGGCTGGGCGTGGTGGCTCATGCCTGTAATCCCAGCACTTTGGGAGGCTGAGGCGGGTGGATCACGAAGCCAGGAGATCGAGACAATCCTGACTAACACGGTGAAACCCCGTCTGTACTAAAAATACAAAAAATTTGCCGGGTGTGGTGGCAGGCGCCTGTAGTCTCAGCTACTCGGGAGGCTGAGGCAGGAGAATGGCATGAACCCAGGAGGCGGAGCTTGCAGTGAGCGGAGATCGCGCCACTGCACTCCAACCTGGGCGACAGAGCGAGACTCCGTCTCAAAAAAATAATAATAATAATAATAAATTCTTGATGTAAGCATAGTAAAGGCAGTAATTACTCTTGCTCAGGGATTGCTCATGCCATCTACACACTCTTAATAGACACTCTTGCCTCCGACTTGAGGAAAATCAAACAGGTTATACAACTCATGTGGTCCTTCTTAAGTGTCAACCCACAACTTGGTCATAAATTACAGTAGGCAGGTGACACATACAAGTCACAAATAGTTTTGTCACATCAAATTTTACTTTTGTTCTACTGAAAATAGGTGGCAAACCTGCAGAATAATAAAAGAAAAGAAAAAACAATCAAACTAGCAATTAAATTTATTTTAAAGAAAGAAATAAGCTGGAATTATTTACAATTTAATAATGCTACATGACCACAGATAGCACATAATCATAGATTTGTAAAAGGTGCCTGTCACCACAAAAAAAAAAAACAGATAAGAACTCACACTGACTATAACTTATTAAATAAATCATGTCTTTAAGTCATTAATATGATCTACAAATCATCAGGAACAAGACAAGGAAAAAGCCGAGCTTCTGTTCTTAATGTGAAATGCAGTCCACCAAAGAGACAACCAAAATAACTAAACAGACCTCTGTGCTGACTGATGGCATTTTCAAACTCCTGAATAAATAGGAAATGTCCAAAGCGCACGCACACACACACACAAAAGGAACAATCCAGAGACAAACCTGGCTGTAAAATAAGTGTGGAAGCAAAATGATAAATTCGGAGGTATTTTTTATTTGAGAGAGATCCCGAGTGCTTATTGCATCACCAGTGAAGGAAAATGAAGTGTTACCAGGATCCGAAAAGGAGTCTCTGAACAGGGTGTACACTGAATTCCCCTTTAATAAAAAGAGAGCAGCTCTAAACAAATTATTTTTTAACTTCCAGAAAGCCAAATTAAAAACAAAACAAAACAAAAAAAAAAGAAGAAGAAAGAAAGGAAATGGCTTTACCCACAGTCCCATGTCTGGGACAGAGCTCTTCTACCAAGCCATGCAAAGTGTCCAAGACAGAGGCCACCCACCACGCATTCCCAGACTCTTAACCGTGTCACTCCAGAAACCGAGAGGACTTGGATTTCCAGATTGCTAACGTGATCTGAAGGCACTCAATACACATTTCTGTCTGGGCAGGACCAGTAGAGCCACTTCTCGCCTTATCAACCTCCAATAATTGCCACACTGTGTGTGCAACCAGTAAGTGAATGGCACATGGAGTCTGACCTGGCAGCCTGCCTGCTACCCTCACAAAAAACACTCCATTCACACACTTTGTCTGATACTACTTTCATTGTCTGGGCTCTTGTTTTTGGAGAAGAGCTGCCGAAAAGTATCACCTTTTCCTCTATCACTAACCTTTACCTTTACTTCTATCCCTAACATGGGATGCCGAGGTGCAGAGGCACCAGCACCGCCCTGCCATCACTCTACTGGATACGGACCCGATTAGGCGTCCTTCTTCCTTTTGCCCACACCAAGGCCCCCCAGGCCGCAGCTGCTCACCGGGAACCTTCCAGGAGAGCGGCGGAGGGGCCAGGCCATGGTGCGAGGACCTGCAAGAGGGCCCTGACCCTGATAGAGAGGGGCCGATGGGCGGCCAGGTGGGCCTGCGGGTGTACCTTGTTGAAGTGAGGGTTCCGTGTCAGCAGGTAGCCGCGCTGATGGGTGTGGCGGCGACGGGGGGCTTCGGGCTCCATGGCTGGCGCCGGGTTAGGCGGCGGGGTCAGGCCGGGGCGGGCCGCACGCGCGGTGCAGGCGGCGGATGCTGCTGGGGTGAAGGTGCTGACTGCAGCTGTGGCGGCGGCGGCCGCACTGGGAAAGGCCCAGCGGCTGGGGGCGGGCGTGGGTGGCGAGAGGGGGTGGACGCGTCGGGAGGGGCCCGAGCGAAGCCGGTGTCCCCAGCAGGGCAGCTTGCGAGAAGCGCTGAGTCATGGCAGGAGATCATCCGAGCCGGCGTGTGAGGAGGAGGAGGAAGAGCGAGTCCTGGCAGCGCTGCTTGTGGCGGAGCGGGGGTGGCGGCCGGAGCCCTTGGCTCCATAGGGCCTCTGCCCACCATGGGCTTATGATCACCGCTGTGGTCGCCTCTCTTCATGTGGGCATGCCTAAACGCAGTGCACTGGGTGGCTCTGCTGACCCCAGAGACCCAGGGCGGGAGCAGGGAGCGGGGAGCGTCAGGCCAAGATCCCCCTGCCCGGGAAGGCTGGAGAAAGTGGGAGGAGATGCCAGAAGGTGCGAACCTGAGCGGTTCAGGCAGAGCCGGCGGTCGCTCAGACACCGAGGGGGATTACAGGACGGAAGGACTCGTGAGGGGTCCCCAGAACTGTTGACAGAAGACCTCGACAGGCTGAGGAGAATCAGACTAGTCTCTCCCTTCTTGTTAGCGTCTTGGAAGCTCTCTTTCTACAGATTCACAGCCCTCGCCGTGCCGTCCAGGATGCCGGCCATGCCCGGGGCCCTGAGGCCGGAGGGAACCAGGCTTGACCCAGAATGCCGAGGCCCAGGGGAACTGGGAGTAAGCCCAGAGAGGAGAGCTCAGGTGCCACACCTGTCAGTTTCTACAGATTTTCCACTGGAATTTTATTTGAATGCCAATAAGATAAGAGTCAAGGTGTTAGGGTGCAAAGGCCCAATGAACAGTCCTATTTATCTTGTATATTATTTCTCTGGGAGTTCTAGAAACCTGATGTTCAAGAATCACTGCTCTCTCTGAATAATGATGAGTAAGCAGTCTTTCAGGCCTTCCTCCCAACCTCAGGTGATCCACCCGCCTCCGCCTCCCAAAGTGCTGGAATTATAGGTGTGAGCCACCGCGCTGGGCCATTTTTTTATTGTTTTATTGATATTTATGCTTGGAGGTTCATGGACTGGAGGAATAGTCAGATCATAGCCAAAAGGAGTGCCTGTCTGATAAAAATAAATTAATAGCAACAGACACTAAAGCCTTCTGTGCCCCAGTTTCCTTTTCAGTTAAATAGGATTGCTAGTTTCTGTCCCATTTGTCTCTGCATACTGATATTACAAAGGATAGTGTTTGAGATTATTTGCTGATTTTATATCTCCATATACTAGACACACATCCAATCACAGTGTTTTCATTTCTAGTTATGTTACTTTGCCTTATCAGGAAGATTTCTTACGGTAATTGTATTTTGTCCACACTTACATTTAGAAACTTCTTTGACCTCGTCTGAATTATCCAGAAAATTAGTTGTTTTTGTAGAGAATATTTTCTAGGCATCACAAAGTTCTTTTTGAAAAAATTCCTTGAAGTTAAATGACACCTTTCATTGTTAATTCTATACTCCATAAATACTTAATCCTACAACATCTAAGAAAAAGGTATACTTTACAAAACTCACTCTCCTGAATTAACTGAGACACATTACAATTAGGGTGTTTTATGTGAGAGAAAACAGTTTAACAGCAGGCATGGGAGCCAATTCAAGCTGCTTAAGAAGAAACAAAACTGTTAGTACAACAGACCCTTATTATAATAAAGTACTTATTACATGAATTTAGATATACTACCTATCTGTTCCTGTTTCTGAGATTTAATATCTACAGATAGGAAAGGTGTTATAAGTACAGGGAGTAACCCACAAAGAGTATATGGCCTCTCCCTCAAAGGCAACATTACAAGGGGATTACAATATCCTGTCAGTACTAGGTAAAGTTCACATCTTTCATCTATATGTTTACTTTAATTATTAAAATGACAGCATTCATCTTGAATGAAACAGAATAAGGCCTAGCTGAAGAAGCCATTTAGTACATTTATATGTAGTTCCAAGAATACTGGAAAAAACCTATTTTTCTACATAAATGTTAGCTAGAATATCAAAATTTTCAGTCTTTTTTTAATAATAATCTCATAAGATTAGGTTTTATTTCCAAAAATGTAGGACAACAGGTGCAGAGAAAAAAACTGCTTTAATTTGCATTGTAACAAACTGTAATTGCACTGTCACTCTGGACGCAATTGGTAATGTTAAGAATGGGTATCATTCACAAATTAAGGGACTAAAACCTATAGATTTCTGTTATATACAGGTGAGAATACCATCAGTCAAAATCAGATTTTTCTTTCCCAAGTTATAGTTTAGCACATAAAGGGCTTTTACAACATAAAATATGATTGTAATAGATACTCTGATCTAATGTCAGTTGAGATTGCAAGTATAGAAAATTCAGGAAATAACTCATAGCACATACAGCAATTCAAATATTTTACTTTCATGAGATAAAAAAGATTAATAGAAAAAATATGTATCTAGGTGAGGATTTGTAATATTAACTAAATGATTCTGTAGTCACACAAAAAGCACACTACTACTATGTCTTCAAAATCTAGTGTGCATTTTATACTATAATACATCTCAATTTAGACACCAAATTTTTATCAGAAATTTGATCTGTATTTCAATTTTATAAAACTTACATTTGCAATAGTAGACTCTCATACCTAACTTGTTGCAAATATACCTTAAAGTTTTCCAGTGACTAAATTGAGTATCTGTTTTATATTTAAATTAAAATCAAATACAATTTAAACTGAGTATCTCATTTGCACTGGCCACATTTCAAATGCTTAGTAATATGCCAGTGACCATCGAATTAGAGAGCACAAGTCTAATCCAATGCATTTGGGCCCTTAATTAAATGTTTTAAATAAATAAAGGTCAAATATACATACCTGTGTTATTGTAATGTTCATACAGATGTTGTTACATGAATCGCAGAGTAACTCAAGTTATACTACCTTATTAGTTTCACATATATAGCTATTTATAACTGTAAATGCATGCAACATACTGATTTTCTTTACAAAGCACTGATTCTTTTCCTTCTTCTCAGATAGTCAACCTAGTTGTTTCATTCCTCAAACCATTTTGTTAAAAGTTCACAACATCCCAGTTGATAACATGGCATATGGAATAAAATTCTAAATTAGTAAAACTGAATTTTAAATAAACCTTCTGAAATTCAGATGTCCACATAACTATTGTACTTCAAGACAGCAAACTGCTGGAGAAATTTTGCACATACTCTCAATGTTGCTGCCATTATTTTCCCCCCAACGGAGTCTCACGCTGTTGCCCAGGCTGGAGTGCAGTGGCGTAATCTTGGCTCACTGCAACCTCCGCCTCCTGGTTCAAGTGATTCCCCTGCCTCAGCCTCCCTAGTAGCTGGGGTTACAGGAGTGCACCACACATCTGCTAATTTTTGTATTTTTAGTAGAGACAAGGTTTCACCATGTTGGCAAGGCTGATCTCAAATTTCTGACCTCAAGTGATCTGCCCGCCTCAGCCTCCCAAAGTGCTGGGATTCCAGGCGTGAGCCACAGCACCTGGCCAGCTGCCATTATTTGAAATGTTTCTCAGTTCCTCTTTTGGAATTATTTCTTATTTACTCTAGGTAAACACTATACCACATTCTTTTAAGAGCATTTTATTAGTTTCAGGCCAGGCATTGTGTCTCACACCTGTAATCTCAGCATTCGGGGAGGTCAAGGCAGGAGGATCACTTGAAGCCAGGAGTTCAAGACCAGCCTGGGCAACAAAGTGAGACCCTGTCTCTACAAAAAACTTGAAAAAAAAATTATCCCGGTGTGGTGGCATGCACCTGTAGTCCCAGCTACTCAGGAGGCTGAAGCAGAAGAATTGCTTGAGCCTAGGAGGTCAAGCCTACAGTGAACCGTGATTGTGATACTGTACTCCAGCCTAAGCAACAGAGCAAGGCTCTGACTCAAAAAAAAAAAAAAAAAAAAAAAAAAGATTATATTAGTTTTACGTCCACAGGTACCAGGGATTAGAACTTCAAAATATATTTTCAGGGGACACAGTTCAATCCATAACAAGAATGAAGTCTAGAATCAGACTGACTGGGTTTGAATCTTTCTAGCCCTGTGTCTTTGAAAATCTTATTGTCTCGGGGCCTCAGCTTCCTCATCAGAAAAATGAGGATATTAAAAGTACCTGCCTTTTAAAGTTGTTATGGGGATTAAAAGAGGTGATTTTTGTGTATTTATTCAACAAATATTTACCGATTAACATACTATGTGTCAGCCCCTGATATAGGCCCTGGAAGATTTATAGTGAATAATACAAATTCTCTGTATCTAGAAATTACATCCTACTGAGATAATAAACAAGCTATACTATGTCATATCATATAATACAGATAGATATGTAAAGCACTTAGAACAGTGCCTGTCCCATAGTAAGCATTCAACAAATGTTATTCCTTTCCTTCAAGATCTGGTTCATCTTATGAAGCCGTTCCCCATTCCCTCACATAGATATTTCCCCCTTAATTTATTGAAAATGTTTCTTGAACACTTCCTTTATGCCAAGCCTTAGACTGGGCACTGGTATGCAAACATAAGCTTATGGGGAGAAGCAGCCAATACACAAGTAAAGAAGTAGGTAATTATGAAATCCGAACTGTAAAAGAAATGAATGTGCACTTCAGCAATTAGCAACATGAAGACTAATATTTTTAAATATTCATAATGTTTTAAATTGTATTTTTATTGGTATTTGGGATGTCTTGTATTTAAGTACTTGAAAATCTCTCTGAATGGTAGAAGTATTCTTTCAAATGTAAATAAAAGATAGCTTCAGTAACACTTCGCTTGCATGTTCATAACAAATTTGCCCCCACTGGGGATATTCCCAGAAATACTTCAATTTTGAAGGGGGAAAATACTCATTTAGACAGGTAATAGCTGGTGTACTTGTCAACAAGGCATTAAAGTTAGTAATCTAGAATATAGACTTTGGACTAAGAGTTCCTGGGCTCCTGTTCCAATTTTGCCAACTTTGTCAAGTTACTTACCTCCCTTTGTCTCCTCCAATGATTTATCCTCATCATAGTAAGCCCTACATGGGTATTTGTCAAATGAAAACAAAGACAAAAATAAATCAGGTGCATTTCTCTGTATACTTACTTTCATCTTTTAAAAAGAAAACACTATCAATCACTAAAAGAAATTCAAATATTGAGCAGGCACAGTGGCTCATGCCTGTAATCCCAGCACTTTGGGAGGCCAAAGTGGCAGATCACCTCAGGTCAGGAGTTCAAGACCAGCCTGATCAACATGGAGAAACCCTGTTTCTACTAAAAATATAAAAATTAGCTGGGCGTGATGGCACTCTCCTGTAATCACAGCTACTCGGGAAGCTGAGGCAGGAGAATCGCTGAACCTGGTAGGCGGAGGTTGCAGTGAGCCGGGATTGCGCCACTGCACTCCAGCCTAGGCAACAGAGCAAGACACCATCTCAAAAAAAAAAAAAAAAAAGAAAGAAAGAAAATTAATTAATTAATTAATTAAAATATTCTAAGAATATAAATTTTACTTACAATTTTAGCAATTACAGGTTTTGGCTTTAGAAAGTAGAATTAAGTGACTTGACAAGGTTAAGTATTAATCTTGTAGAATTAATTAATATTGTATTGGATTTTTCTGTTTGTGTTTTTTACTCTCATATAACAAAGTAAAAATTTTTTGAAACTGCTTGTTTTTAATTTTCATGTTTTCCCAGCTATCACCACAGTATACCTTCTATAAAACATCATTTCTCTATCTAGGTCAGGGGTCAGCTATCTACGTATGTCATGCTAAAGCTTGCCACTTGTACCTGTGCCAGTCCAAACCTGTTCTCTAGGTTGAAAATGGTAGAGCTGTTCAGATTCTACAAGAAGAAAGGAAATTATGTCACTCTCAAATTAGGAAAAGCTTATGGGATATTTCAGCTATTTATCAGTATGTAACACATTACTACAACATTTAATAGCTTAAAACAGTAACAATCATTACATTATCTCTCATGGTTTCTGTGCATTCAGAATTTGAGAAGGGCTTAGATTGTTAGTTCTGGCCCAGGGTTTCTCATGTCATTGCAGTTAAACAGTGGCTGGTAAAAGGGGGTGAGGGGTGGCTATGCATGCACTCTCTCTCTTTCTCTCTCCCTCCCCCTCTCTTATCTCCACCCTTATCTCTATTTCTATCTCTCAAGTAGTCTCAGGCTCTCTACATATATGATCTTTTATTATGGGCCAGTTTGAGTTCTTCACAGCATGGCAGCCTCAGGACAGTCAAAGTGCTTACCAGGAGCTCGAAGGCTTTCAGAGCAACTATTCCAGGGAAAAGGACAGAATGTGCCTTTCCTTTGGGTGACCTAGACTTAGAGGTCACATATTGTCACTTTTATCTTACTCTCTTGATCCAAACAGTCACAAAAGCCTGTCCCAATTGGAGGAGTGTCAAAGTTACATGTAAGAAGAGCTTGTATGATAGGATAAATGTTGCAGCCATTTGGAAAATACAGTCACACACATGGATGTATAAGGAGACCTATTTAACTGTTTGTTCCCAACACTTTTTTATGTCACTTTTTTAACTCATCTGAAATAAGGAGAGGGTGGTGCACTTGATATGGACAAATTCTTGACACCAATATAAAATGTGCATAAATAAATAAGTTGAGAAAAACTTAGCTGGACATGGCTCACACCTGTAATCCCAGCACTTTGGGAGGCAGAGGCGGGCAGATCGCCTGAGCTCAGGAGTTTGCTACCAGCCTGGGCAACATGGTGAAACCCCGTCTCTACTAAAATACAAAAAATTAGTCGGACGTGGTGGCGGGCGCCTGTGGTCCCAGCTACTCGGGAGGCTGAGGCAGGAGAATTGCTTGAACCGGGAGGCGGAGGTTGCAGTGAGCCGAGATCACGCCACTGCACTCCAGCCTGGGCGACAGAACGAGACTCTGTCTCAAAAAAAAAAAAGAATACCATATTAAAAATAATACTGGACACTGAGTATTGAATGGATGAATTTTCTTTATAGAGAGACAGTGTGTTGCTATGTTGCCCAGGCTGGCCTTGAACTTCTGGCCTTAAGCAATCCTCCTACCTTAGCCTCCCAAAGTGCTGGGCCACCACAGGTGGCCTGAAAATTTTTTCAATTTGGAAAAATCTGCTTCCAAACTGTTGATGGTTTGTTTCCTTTTGTAGTTCTGTAACGTTTGAAGTTTGCAAAAAAATATATAAATAAATAAAGTATCTATTACTTTTACATTCAGGAAAAAAAAAAAAAAAAACACTTAACAGTTGGAACATACCCCAGGGGAGGATATAATGAAAGCAATATATTATAAAACTTTAGGAATCACACTTTTTTTTCTTTTGTTCCAAAGTTAATTTGAGATGATTATTTGGCATCATACTTCACTACCTTCCTGCAGTGTGGATACCTTAAAATCTCTGACTGCTTGCCAGTAGGCACTGAAGCCAGCCACATAATGCAACTCTGAATTAGGGAGGGTAAGTTTCAGAATACCTTATTCCACCTGTGCGGATCCACCCTGCTATCCTTACTTTTTGAAAAAGCCAGACTAAAAACAAACAAACCAAAATTATCTTAAAAATTAAAAAGTAAAATTTTTAAAAACTTTATGGAAAGTTTAACTTTTTTTGTAACAATATAGATTGAATTTATTTAATCCAGACTCACCTAAAGAACAGATTGTCATATAACTTATTTAATAAATAATTGACTTTCAAATACAACATGATGCTAATAGTAATTCGCTAAGCAACAGTATTACGTGGCTTTTTACTTCTCAGTATTTTTCTACATATTTTGAGAAATTTGACGCTAGAGTTAGAGAAAATAAACATTTAATATTTATTTTTGAGTAAAGTTTTACAAACACAAAAATATCGTGGTTCAAAAACTATTAAAACTTCTTTTTGGAATGCCTAGCTAATTCTTGCTTTAAAATTGGCATTAGTTTCTGGTACCATGTTAAATTATTTGGCTTCTTATCTCAAACAGATATATTTTTTTAAATGAATAAAAAAAATCACACAGACAAAAGAGCCTTATCAAATTGCTTTATTTAATTTGAAAAATTTAGACAGAATATTCTTTGTTTTGGAGATCAGGTCAAAACACAAACTTTTTTAATATGTTAACTTTGTTAACCACTGTAACTAGTGGTTAACATCCAGTGGCCTGCCAGAAATAGAATGAAGCCAGCATTAAGCACAAACTATCAATCTGTAATGTCACCAGAAACTTGGCATTTCAAATCCAGTTCTAAGCTGAAGCTCCTAATTTAATGACAAAGCTCCACATTTTCTGGTTCTTGGAAGAGGGAGAATGTGTGCATGAAAGGTTGTACTCAGGAGAGTTATACAAGAGATTCATTCATGATACAGGGAGAGACCTGAATGAAAGCACGTAGGCCAGAGGAAATTTAGAGTGTTAAAATGCATTTTGAAGACATGGTCCAATTCCTGAAGAGAAACTGGGGAATCTTTGGGCAGGAGGGAAAAAAATCATATGGATTTGGTAGGAAAGTTATTAAGTCACTTTGGGGTTTTGACAATATCCAAGGTTTTTGCACTTGTTATCCACACAAATCCATTCAAGACTTCCAAATAAGAGTGGAACTTATATTAATACAAAAACCTTTACGTGTAATTTTTTAAATTTCCAGGCCATTCATATTTAGATTTGGAGATATTCTTTGCTGGAATACTAGAAAACTTTCGAGTATTCTTTGCTAGAACCATATGCAGAAAAATGTGGAGTAAGTAATTCTGAGCTTCCTCCCTGCTAGTTCCACCTCCACTGGCTGTTCATCCTCTGGGGCTAATGGAGCAGAAAAGGAGGCTCCTCAGGGTACTTTCCTCTCTGATTGCTGTGGAAACTGCTCTGTCATGAAGTTAAATTGGGCTGTGGAGAGATCTGAGACCATTATGCCCCCACTGTGGTTTTAGTGTGGTACAGTATCAGGGCAAGGCAGGAATTAAGTTTTATCAGGCAAACCAGAACTGCACAAAGGGAAGATGAATAATCCCCACGCACTTGCTTCATCCCTTCCCTTTCCTTTCTTCATGCTTTACTAAGCCATTCGATGCAATGGAAAAAAACAAGCAGCAAGCAGCGAAAAGATCATCCTAAGCAGAAAGGGAAGAAGCTGTCAGAACACAAGCAAAGTTAGAGCAAAACTATAAAAATCATTCAATTAAAAGGAATATAATTATCAAAAGCCCCTAAAGACTTGAAATTAAGTTCAGTGATAGCTCTAGGTTGGCCAGAGAATAAATGAATAGTTTTATAGATCAGGTCCCAGAGACTTTGATTCACACTTTGATGTGTTTGCCCTGTGTACAGGGAAACTGATATATAATTGTAGAAAATATATTGTTAACTTACTACAAATATTAAATCACTTGGACATTGTTATATACAGTTTGTCTGGAAATTCTTATTTTTTCTAATATATGTTGAAGAGACACTAAGTCCATCTCCATGAGGCTAAAATACTTAAATTTTTTTTTTTTTTTTTTTTTTTGATATGGAGTCTTGGTCTGTTGCCAAGCTGGAGTGCAGTGGCACGATCTCGGCTCACTGCAACCTACGCCTCCTGGGTTCAAGTGATTCTCCTGCCTCAGCCTCCCAAGTAGCTGGGACTACAGGCGCATGCCACCATGCCCGACTAATTTTTTGCATTTTAGTAGAGACAGGGTTTCACCATGTTGGACAGGATGATCTACATCTCCTGACCTCGTGATCCACCTGCCTTGGCCTCCCAAAGTGTTGGGATTACAGGCATAAACCACCACAACACATATAGTTTCTTAATAAGTATATGTGCACATAGCAAAATGTAAAAGGGCCTAAAGGTAAAGTCATATAAATTTGAAACCATAGAGTAGTTTCTGAACTATTAAAGAGCAGTAGAGAGAATGACAAAATGGCATTTTAATTCTTATACATAAAGATCTCACTTTTTCATATAAGCTACTGCCAACCCCCACATTCCAAGGAAGATAATTTTTCCAGAATTAGCTGCTTTTAAATCCACATCAAACACATGGGAAAGAGTTATTTGTTCCTTCAGTGAAACAATTTACTTGAATTTAAGATTCTTTTGTTTCCCAGTTCTGCTTATGACAGTCTTTATAATCTATAGCAGTCTTACAAACAGAAGAGACTCAACAAACCCAGAAAAAAATTCAAATCTCCCTAGATATATTTTTTTGGAAATATATAAACCAACATTCTACAACATGCCAATTATTTCAAAACCACTGATAATTGCAGTGGATATAAATGAAAATTTATTTTTACATTTATAATTGCCAGGTTTTTCTTTTTGGATATCTCCTTATTTCTACATAGTCATTTCATGAAACTAATTTATTCATTTTAAAATGACATTGCTAATATTTCTTCCCATTCAACCTATTAAAATGAAACAGAAGTGGAATGCTACAAAGAAAAACTTGTTGTGGGGGCAGGACACGAAGGTTATTGGAGAACCATATAATTAGATAATTTTATTATTATTATTATTATTATTATACTTTAGGTTTTATGGTACATGTGCACAATGTGCAGGTAAGTTACATATGTATACATGTGCCATGGTGCGAAGAGAATAAACTGAATCTTAATAATGATGGTTTTGCTGGAAATATGTTACTCTTACTATGAAATACTTGTTTCACCCTAAAGGCCATGTAGCGACATTTGAGTTACATCAGAGTGTTACTGGCAGTAGTTAAGGTAGTTTTTGGTATATTAGTTATCTACCAATGTTTAAGAAATTAGTGACCTAAAATGACATTTTTATTTCACAGTTTTTGTGGGTCAGGAATCCAGAGAGGGTTTATCTGGGTACCCAGGCTCAGGGTCTCTCACAAGGCAGCAGTCAAGGTGATGACCAGGGCTGCAGCCATCTCAAGGCTCAACTACAGGAGGGTCAGATTCCAAGCTCACTCATACTGTGGATGTTGGCAGGATTCAGTCTCTAGTTGGCCTCGTTCTGTGGGCCTCTCCATCAGGCAAATCAAACATGCCAAGTTGCTTCATTAGAATAAGCAAGCAAACAAGAAGAGCCAGAGTGAGAAGCTGAATAGAAGCAAAATGCAAGTCACAGACTTTTATAAGCTAATTTCAGAAGCCCATCACTTTTGCCATATTCTATTAGTTAGAAGCAAGTCATTATGTTTAGTCCATGCTCCAGGGGAAGAGGCTGCACAAAATATGTGGATACCAAAGGGCAGTGATCTTTGGAAGCTTTTTAAGAGGCTGTCTGCCACACCTGATATGGGAAATGCTTTTGTAGATCAAGAGCTTTTGTAGATCTCAACAATCTTGGATAACCATTTCTAAAGGTTGGTGAGTTTTGTTTCAATAAACCATGGTCTATTTTGTACTCTGAAATTTTAAAAATAGTTTGAAATAATTTCTTATATAAATTTTAAAATAATTGCCTAGTTTTCACTTAATGATATATCTAAATGCTGAAAACTTTTTTCTTGTTGTTAAACTAAATTAAAGGGAATCAGAAGGAAGAAAAATCAAATCTTTTCAAAATGTTTCAGTATTGAGCTGGATAATATAGAATACAGATTGACACATGTATCATATAATAGCTTTCATTTTACAAATAAAGTAAGATAGAGGACACTTAAAGATGGACATTAAAATTGCCCCCCTGCCAATAAAAAGCAAACTCACAAAAAAGCCTAATCAATTCTTTTCAAATTTTACCACTTCTCCAGTAGGTCAAGAGGTCTCAACCAAATATTTTTGTATATTTGTTAATGTCAAAACTTGATGTATGTGTAAATTTTTCTATAGAGAGAGTTAATAGCTTCATGAGAGTCTCAGAAAACCCAGGACCATTGCCCTAGGCAACAAGAATTTAGTCACTGAATTCTCATATAGATTCTCATGAATTTGCTTCATGTAACCCCCCCGCAAAATAAGTAAAGCAAAATGTATTGAATTTCCTTTTAAATTGTTCATTTCATCAGTGCCACTAGTGTGGGACTCCACATTCATTCGACAAATATTTATTGAGTTTCTACTAGATGCCAGCCACAGTTCTAGGCTATAGAAATGCAAATTCCATCATCAAAACTCACATTCCTGGAGGAGGTGGCATGGCAAATAATAAATACAGTTGGGCTACCCCCTTTGGGTCCCCTACCTTTGTATGGGAGTTCTGTTTTCACTCTATTAAATCTTGCAACAGCACACTCTTCTGGTCCATGTTTGTTATGGCTCGAGCTGAGCTTTAACTGGCCATCCACCAGTGCTGTTTGCTGCCATCACAGACCTGCCACTGACTTTCACCCCTCCAGATCCAGCAGGGTGTCCACTGTGCTCCTGATCCAGTGAGGTGCCCATTACTGCTCCTGACTGGGCTAAAGGCTCACCATTGTTCATGCATGGCTAAGTGCCTGGGTTTGTCCTAATTGAGCTGAACACTAGTCGCTGGGTTCAATGGTTCTCTTCTGTGACCCAGGGCTTCTAATAGAGCTATAACACCCACTGCATGGCCCAAGATTCCATTCCTTGGAATCTGTGAGGCCAAGAACCCCAGGTCAGAGAACAAGAGGCTTGCTGCCATCTTGGAAGCAGCCCGCCACCATCTTGGGCTCTCTAGGAGCAAGGACCACCTGGTAACATTTTGGTGACCATGAAGGGACTTCCAAAGTGGTGAGTAATATTGGACCACTTTCACTTGCTATTCTGTCCTACAGTTCCTTAGAATTGGAGGAAAATACTGGCCACCTGTTGGCTGGTTAAAAACTATTAGCATGGCCACCGGACTTAAGACTCAGGTGTGAGGCTGTCTGGGAAAGGGCTTTCTAACAACCCCCAACCCTTCTGGGTGGGGAGCATTGGTCTGCCTGGAACCAGCTTCCACTTTCAGTTTACCTGGGGAAGCCGAGGGCTGACTAGAGACAGAAAGCTGTCATCGTGAACTCCTGCTGTTAGCCAGTTGAGATCATGGCACAGCCAGAAGTCTCTACTCAACAATCACCCATGAGTGTGCCCCTACCTTTCCTTCTGACCCATACCTCCTGGGTCCCGACCATGACTTTCTTGAAAGTGTAGCCCCAAAATTCTCCTTACCTCTGAAGCTACTTCCTCTGATCCCTGCCTCCTAGGTACTAATGGTTCAGTCTTTCATTTCCTCTGCAAGTTGTATCTCCAAAGGGATGTAAGGAAGCTCCACACTGCATCCTTAGGCCCCTAGGTTATGAACCCAAGAGTCTTGTCCCTGGTGTCCCTCCCAATTTAGGCATACAACTCTAAACATGGGCAGTTATGTGGGACCTGTTCCCCACCACCTTTGCCAGGGCCCCAAGTTTGTAAAGGGCTAGGAGAAAAGAGAAAGAGAGAGAGACAGAGAGGGGAGAGAGAGAGACAAAAAGGGAGTCAAAGAGAGAAAGAAAGAGAAAGAAGTAGTAAAGAAAAAAGCAGTGTGCCCTATTCCTTTAAAAGCCAGGGTAAATATAAAACCTGTAATTGATAATTGAAGGTCTTCTCCCTGACCCTATAACACTCCAATACTACCTTGTTGTCAGTGTAAACAAGGACGTAGCCTGAAAACTCGGAGACCACTGACAACCTGTAGCCTTCCTATAAAAATTCTTAACACAGGAACCCGCAGATGGCCCAAATGCATTCAATCTGTAGCAGCAACTCCTTTGCTAGCAGAAGAAAGAAGAAAAGTAACTTTTAGAGGAAACCTTATTGTGAGCACACCTCACCAGTTCAGAATTATTCTAAGTCAAAAAAGCAAAAAGGTAGCTTACTAACTAAAAAATCTTAAAAGTATGGGGCTATTCTCTTAGAAAAAGGTGATTTAACATTAACCACTGAAAATTCCCTTAACCTAGCAGATTTCATAACAGGTGATTTAAATCTTAATGACCATACAAAGGTCCAACCAGACCTAGGAAGAACTCCCTTCAGGACAGGATGACAGATAGTTCCTCCCAGGTGATTGAGGGGAAAAAAAAACACAATGGGTATTCAGTAATTGATAGGGAGACTCTTGTGGAAGCAGTTAGGAAAATTGCCAAATAATTGGTCTGCTCAAACATGTGAGCTGTTTGCACTCAGCCAAGCCTTAAAGTACTTACAGAATCAAAAAGACTATCTCAATCCCGACTCAAAAGTTTACCTACACCCTCTCTGAAATGAATTTGCCTAAGAACTGTTGTTTATAGGAATGCATCTTGATGGGGCAGCTGGGTTGTTATGAAATAGGAAACCAGCCCAGCTCTGGAACTCACCTCTGAGTGCAAAGGCAATGTTGGGCCCGCTGGTAAAGGACCACTAGAATCCAGCAGCCCGGCCCCCTTTCTTTGTGGTCAAGAAGGGCAGGAAAACAGGTGCAGGAGTGCTACATCACTGAGAGTAACTAATCTAATAAGCAGAGGTCCATGGGTGGTTACGCACTCTGGAAAGGAATAAGCATTAGGATGATAGAGGACACTCTAGGACTAATGCTTATTAGAAAATGACTAGGGGTGCTGCCATCCCTATGTTATTTTTTCAGATGGGAAACATTTCCCCCAAGGCAAAAACGCCCCTAAGATGTATTCTAGAGAATTTGGCCTAGTCAGAGTGTATGTACCTTTTTTCCTGTCAGACTTGAAGCAAATTGAAATAGACTAGGTAAATTCTCAGATAACCCTGATGGCTATATTGATGTTTTACAAGGGTTAGGACAATCCTTTGATCTGGCATGGAGAGATACTTTAGTGCTAGATCAGACACTAAACCCAAATGAGAGATGTGCCGCCACAACCGCAGCCCGAGGGTTTGGCAATCTCTGGTATCTCAGTCAGGTCAATGATAGGATGACAACAGAGGAAAGAGACAATTCCCTACAGGTCAGCAAGCAGTTCCCAGTGTAGACCCTCACTGGGATGCAGAATCAGAACATGGAGATTGGTGCTGCAGACATTTGCTAACTTGCATGCAAGAAGGACTAAGGAAAATAGGAAGAAGCCTATGAATTATTCGATGATGACCACTATAACACAGGGAAAGGAAGAAGATCCTACTGCCTTTCTGGAGAGACTAAGGGAGGCATTGAGGAAGCATACCTCTCTGTCACCTGACCCTATTAAAGGCCGACTAATCTTAAAGGATAAGTTTATCACTCAGTCAGTTGCAGACATTAAAAAACACTTCAAAAGTCCACCTTAGGCCCAGAGCAAAACTTAGAAACTCTATTGAACTTGGCAACCTCGGTTTTTTATAATAGAGATCAGGAGGAGCAGGCAGAATGGAACAAATGAGATTTTAAAAAAATGGCCACCGCTTTAGTCATGACCCTCAGGCAAGCGGATTTTGGAGGCTCTGGAACATGGAAAGGCTGGGCAAATTGAATGCCTAATAGGGCTTGCTTCCAGTGTGGTCTACAAGGACACTTTAAAAAAGATTGTCCAAACAGAAATAAGTCGCCCCCTTGTCCATGCTCCTTATGTCGAGGGAATCACTGGAAGGCCCACAGCTCCAGGGGATGAAGGTCGTCTGAGTCAGAAGCCAGTAACCAGATGATCCAGCAGTAGGACTGAGGGTGCCTGGGGCAAATGCCAGCCCATGCCATTGCCCTCACAGAGCCCTGGGTATGATTGACCATTGAGGGCCAGGAGGTTAACTCTCCTGGACACTGGCACGGCCTTCTCAGTCTTACTGTCCTGTTCCAGACAACTGTCTTCCAGATCTGTCACTATCCCAGGGGTCCTAGGGCAGCCAGTTCCTAGATACTTCTTCCAGCCACTAAGTTGTGACTGGGGAACTTTACTCTTTTCACATGCCTTTCTAATTATGCCTGAAAGCCCCACTCCTTTGTTAGGGAGTGACATTCTAGCAAAAGCAGGGGCCATCATACACCTGAACACAGGAGAAGGAACACACGTTTGTTGTCCCCTGCTTGAGGAAGGAAAGAATCCTGAAGTCTGGGCAACAGAAGGACAATATGGACAAGCAAAGAAAGCCCATCCTGTTCAAGTTAAACTAAAGGATTCCACCTCCTTTCCCTACCAAAGGCAGTACCCCCTTAGACCCGAGGCCCAACAAGGACTCCAAAAGATTGTTAAGGACCTAAAAGCCCAAGGCCTAGTAAAACCATGCAATAGCCCCTGCAATACTCCAATTTTAGGAGTACAGAAACCCAACAGACAGTGGAGGTTAGTGCAAGATCTCAGGATTATCATTGAGGCCGTTGTCCCTCTATACCCAGCTGTACCTAACCCTTATACTCTGCTTTCCCAAATACCAGAGGAAGCAGAGTTTATAGTCCTGGACCTTAAGGATGCCTTTTTCTGCATCCCTGTACATCCTGACTCTCAATTCTTGTTTGCCTTTGAAGATCCTTTGAACCCAACGTCTCAACTCACCTGGACTGTTTTACCCCAAGGGTTCAGGTATAGCCCCCATCTCTTTGGCCAGGCATTGCCCAAGACTTGAGTGCCAGTTCTCATACTGGACACTCTTGTCCTTCGGTACATGGATAATTTATATTTAGCTGCCTGTTCAGAAACCTTGTGCCATCAAGCCACCCAAGTGCTTTTAAACTTCCTCACCACTTGTGGCTACAAGGTTTCCAAACGAAAGGCTCAGCTTTGCTCACAGCAGTTTAAATACTTAGGGCTAAAATTATCCAAAGGCACTAGGGCTCACAGTGAGGAACGTATCCAGCCTATACTGGCTTATCCTCATCCCCAAACCCTAAAAGCAACTAAGAGCGTTCCTTGGCATAACAGGCTTCTGCCGAATATGGATTCCCAGGTACGGTGAAATAGCCAGGCCATTATATACACTAATTAAGGAAACTCAGAAAGCCAATACCCATTTAGTAAGATGGACAACTGAAGCAAAAGTGGCTTTCCAGGCCCTAAAGAAGGCCCTAACACAAGCCCCAGTGTTAAGCTTGCCAGTGGGGCAAGACTTTTCTTTATATGTCACAGAAAAAACAGGAATAGCTCTAGGAGTCCTTACACAGGTTCGAGGGACCAGCTTGCAACCCGTGGCATGCTTGAGTAAGGAAATTGATGTAGTGGCAAAGGGCTGGCCTCATTGTTTACAGGTAGTGGCAACAGTAGCAGTCGTAGTATCTGAAGCAGTTAAAATAATACAGGGAAGAGATCTTACTGTGTGGACATCTCATGATGTGAACGGCATACTCACTGCTAAAGGAGACTTGTGGCTGTCAGACAACCATTTGCTTAAATATCAGGCTCTATTAATTGAAGGGCCAGTGCTGTGACTGTGCACTTGTGCGGCTCTTAACCCAGCCACATTTCTTCCAGACAATGAAGAAAAGATAGAACATAACTGTCAACAGGTGATTGCTCAAACCTACACCACTCGAGGGGACCTTCTAGAGGTTCCCTTGACTGATCCCTACCTCAGCTTGTATACTGATGGAAGTTCCTTTGTAGAAAAAGACTTCAAAAAACAGGGTATGCAGTGGTCAGTGATAATGGAATACTTGAAAGTAATCCCCTCACTCCAGGAACTAGCACTCAGCTGGCAGAACTAATAGCCCTCACTCAGGCACTAGAATTAGGAGAAGGAAAAGGGGTAAATATATATACAGACTCTAAGTATGCTTACCTAGTCATCCATGCCCACAAAGCCATATGGAGAGAAAGGGAATTTCCTAACTTCTGAGGGAACACCTATCAAACATCAGGAAGCCATTAGGAGATTATTACTGGCTGTACAGAAACCTAAAGAGGTGGCAGTCTTACACTGCTGGGGTCATCAGAAAAGAAAGGAAAGGGAAAGGAAAGGAACTGCCAAATGGATATTGAAGCCAAAAGAGCCACAAGGCAGGACCCTCCATTCGAAATGCTTACAGAAGGACCCCTAGTATGGGGTAATCCCCTCCGAGAATCAAAGCCCCAGTACTTAGCATGAGAAATAGAATGGGGAACCTCATGAGGAAATAGTTTCCTCCCCTCAGAATGGCTAGCCACCAAATAAGGAAAAATACTTTTGCCTGCAGCTAACCAATGGAAATTACTTAAAATCCTTAACCCAACCTTTCACTTAGGCATTGATAGCACCCATCAGATGGCCAAATTATTATTTACTGGACCAGACCTTTTCAAAACTGTCAAGCAGATAGTCAGGGCCTGTGAAATGTGCCAAAGAAATAATCCCCTACACTGCAGGCCATATATTTCAATCCCTGTATCTTTAACTTCCTTGTTAAGTTTGTCTCTTCCAGAATTGAAGCTGTAAAACTACACATCACTCTTCAAATGGAGCCCCAGATGCAGTCCATGACTAAGATCTACCGCAGACCCCTGGACCGCCTACTAGCCCATGCTCCAATGTTGATGACATCAACGGCACCCCTCCCAAGGAAATCTCAACTGCGTGACCCCTACTACACCCCAATTCAGCAGGAAACAATTACAATGGTTATCGGCCAATCTCCCCAACAGCACTTGGGTTTTCCTGTTGAGAGCAGGGACTGAGAGACAGGACTAGCTGGATTTCCTAGGCCAGCTAGGAATCCCTAAGCCTAGCTCAGAAGGTGACCACATCCACCTTTAAACACCGGGCTTGCAACTTAGCTCACACCCGACCAGTCAGGTAGTAAAGACAGCTCACTAAAATGCTAACTAGGCAAAAAAAATAGTCAATCAAATCTATCGCCTGAGAGCATAGGGGGAGGGACAACGATAGGGATATAAATCTAGGCATTCGAGCCGGCAATGGCTACCCTCTTTGGGTCCCCTCCTTTTGTATGGGAGCTGTTTTCACTCTATTAAATCTTGCAACTGCAAAATAATAATAATAAGAAGAAGAAGAAGAAGAAGAAGAAGCACAGTTAATTATGTGTACAATATAAAGTGTGATAAGTCTTGTGGAGATAATAAGTATGACATACCTGAATTCTTTGAAGCTTTAATGAGAATATGCAGCTCTTCTGATCTTGCATAAAATCTTTTAACAAGAGTAAAGCACACTCAGTTTGTCCAACAAATATTTATTAAGCACCTAGTATGGGTTATGCACTATGGTAGATGCTGGGGAGAGGCAGTGATGAACATGGTGGTCTGATAATTTTATTGGCTGAGCTTAGAGGGTGTTGCTTCCTCTAGGAATCCCTCTGGCTTGGGTTTAGGTGTCCCCTCTTGGTGATCACACAATAAGATAGGCATATCTTTATTGTGTTTTCCTCTAGTTGCATTTATGTCCAGGTTGCCTGTGTCTTTCCTACTTAATTGTGAGTTCTTTGAGAGTAAGACCTACATTTCATTCATCTTTGAATCCCTGGAGCTTGGGGCATAGTAGGAGTTCAAGACGTGTGTTGCCCTGTACTTGAAGAGAGTTTATGGAAGGTGTGTACATGCCCTAGGACATTCTCTAATTTCCATCTTAAGCAGTAAGATGCCGACTGACTAACTCTCTTAGGTGACAAGCATAATCAGTGAATGTCATTGATATGAAATCTGATATGATGAAAGAAAAAATGTGTTCATCAAGACCATGCGCCTGCTTTTAAAGGAAAACTGGTCATTGTTTTAACAACCAAAAATGATTCTTCATCTCAGATGTCTCCCTCTTTCCTCAACTGAGCCTATGCAACAGCTTTACCTGCCATGTTCCAGCTCACTCTTGCCTTGAGATTAGCAACAGAGAGCTGGGAAGCAGGGAGAGGAGGACGATGTTATTAAGGTGATGACCCCTGCTTTTGCCTGCTTTACTTTCAAGCTTTAAAAAAAGCCACAGATTAGGTTTTAAGCTAAGTTTTACCAAAAAACAAAAAGAACCAAATTCCAATGTCAGATCTCCAGGGAAATAAAAGGATAAATATTCAAGTTGACCTGAACTTCTCAAGGTCAATGTGTTCTATGTATAAATTGTATTAAGACAATTATATCATGTAAGCATTTCTCTCTGAATAAGAACTAATTCTCTACCCACACCCAGCAAAATGTTATTTTTTGTTCTAAATTTCTCTCAAAGGCAAATGCTTTCCCACACTCAGAAATGCATTCTTGGTCCTCTGAGTATTAGTTGTATGCCAAGATTCAAAGTTTAAATTCTAAACACTTTTTTTTAGTTTTTTAAGCATACACTATGGCAGAAAATTTTGCTTTTTTAAAGGTTTGACTGACTCAAATAATCACTATTTCTAGGGATTCTTGAGAAAATTACTTTTAAACTAAGAAATAGAAGAAATTTTACCAGAAAACCTCATTTTGATGAGATTATATGAGGATATTGAATCAAAGGCCTGCATCCTTCTGGACCATTATTTTGCTACCATGATATTAATACACTTATTAATATATTATTATTGCCCAGGTTGAGTTGGATTTAAATTAACAGCCCTGCATCAGCCTATGGGGAAGTCTCTAATAGAAATGACATGCGGCTCTTTCATTGTCTTTACTCTTTAACGTTTACCAACTTTTCAGATGAAAATATAGACGATATACTTATATTGTGATATGTATTTCTTATAACTTTCTTCCTAATTATAAAATTAATTAATGCTTAATACAGATGATTTAGGAAACATGGGATGGTGGTGGTGGGGAATCATCCATAGTAGTGTGCCTTTTCTTTTTCATTAGCAAATTGTATTTCTTGAATAATTTACCAAGGCTCTGAAATATTTTTGTATTTGTCAGAATGTCCATTTCATAGACCTAGCAACATATTAGCTAAATTTGTGAATGACGTGGAGATGAAAGGAATAGCTAGTATGGTAGAGGAAAGAATTAGGATTCAAAACCCTCCATAGGTTGGAAGAATTAGTTGAAACACAAGATAAACTGTAGCAAGAGTAAATGTAGGCCAGACACAGTGGCTCATGCCTGTAATCCCAGCACTTTGGGAGGCTGAGGGGCAGATCACCTGAGGTCAGGAGTTTCAGACTAGCCTGGCCAACATGGTGAAACCCGTCTCTACTAAAAATAAAAAAATCAGCTGGGTGTGGTGGCATGTGCCTGTAATCCCAGCCACTTGGCTGGCTGAGGCAGGAAAATTGTTTGAACCCAGGAAGTGGAGGTTCCAGTGAACACAGAGATCATGCCACCTCACTCCACCCTGGGCAACAAAGCAAGACTCCGTCTCAAAAAAAAAAAAAAAAAAAAAAAGTAAATGTTAAGTCCTGGTATGGAAACAACTGTCCCTGCATAGAAAGAAGGCAATGCATCAAAATAGGAGTTCCTGTGGAAAAGACTGGGTATTTCTTGTTGATGAAAACTTAGCCAGAATTGGGCTTTGATTTAGAATTGGGCCGCCAAAAAAGATAGTGTAAGCTTAGGTATCATCAGTGAAGTACAGAATCCAGAGGGAAGGGAAGAGGTGTTCTTACCATTTCCACATGGTTCAAGCTACACCTGGAGTATTGTTTTCAATTTAAGGACACATTTAAAGACGGCGTTAATAAAACGTGAGCCTTCCCAGCTGAAAATTTTTGTTGAAATCATGTTATATAAGAAAGATGAAGAGAAAGAACTAAAGAAAAACATCATAGCTGCCTTCAACAATTGGAAAGAATTTTTCTGAGCTGCTCAGAAACCATATCTAGAAACAAAGGGTAGAAGAATTGTCATTCAGATTTCAGCTTAAGTGACACTGCCTCAGCAGTGTCTTGCCTTAAAGTAGCCACCCAGTAATTAGTACATAACTGTTTTAGCCTTCTGTATAATAGGTATCATTATCTATTCACTTAATTTTTTTCTGTAAACTTAATTCATTAATTTATTGTCTGTTGGTCTGTTTCTTCTCACTAGAACATAATTTTCCTGATAGTAAGTTCCCCCCTGTCTTGTTCACAGTTATATACAGTACCTTGAACAGTACTACTATAAATATTTATTGAATGAACTAATTTATGGGAAAGCAGATTTTGGCTTAATAGAGAAAGAATTTTCTTTCTGTGGGGAAGGGGCAAGAGCTTTTAACCACTGAGGATGTTTTATGTTAACTAGTTTTATCTTTATACAGTTTGTCATCAGCCACTTTTTGAGCACTTATATGCTAGACATAGGCATGGAAGACACGGCTCAGAGACAGTAATTAACTTTCCCCTAGCTCATGTTGTTAGAACTGAAAATTGTAATCCATCTTGTCTGTTTCCAAAACCACTGGGCTTTCTACTATACCATAAATGGAATAGGGGTTTATGATGATGAATTTTCCCATCACTGGTGGACTTTAGACAAAGACTAGATGATCATCCATTGGGATACTAAATTATGCTAACTAATGGATTCTTGAATTGAGTGGGATGGTGGACTAGATCTAACTCTAAGATTCTGTCATTCTGTGATAGAAGCTGTCCATTCATGATAGAAAGAAATTCTATGACAGGATTTCTTTATGTTGGAAATAACAAAGAAGAAAAGAAACCTTTTTTGAAATTGTTGCTTGGAACCCAAGAATGTGAACTTACACAATTGCCAAAATGTTATCCCTTAATCCTAGTTGGATGGTGGACTGAAAGTGGGCTCAGAAATATACTTGCATTTCAAATACAATAGCTCCTATAGTCCACAAATAAAAAATGAAAACCAAAACTTTGAAACTATAAAATGGAAAGTTTTCAATGAAGTAAGCAAATTGTACAATAATTTCATAATTGTTCTGGGTGTCTAAGCAAAGCTCACATAATGAAGTCTTTTTTTTTTTTTTTTTTTTTGAGACAGAGTCTCACTCTGTCGCCCAGGCTGGAGTGCAGTGGTGCAATCTCAGCTCACTGCAAGCTCCGCCTCCCAGGTTCAAGCAATTCTCCTGCCTCAACCTCCCAAGTAGCTGGGACTACAGGCACCCGCCACCATGCCTGGCTAATTTTTTGTATTTTTAGTACAGACGAGGTTTCACTGTGTTAGCCAGGATGGTCTCAATCTCCTGACCGCGTGATCTCCCATCTTGGCCTCCCAAAGTGCTGGGATTACAGGCATGAGCCACTGCGCCCGGCCACATAATGAACTCTTAAAGGAATCAAAGAATAAAAAATAGATGCAGATACTGGCAATGTCCCAAGAGTCATTCTTCAAAGGAATTAGTCTACCTATGACAGTATTAGTGTTTATAGGATTAGCTGATACAAATCACTTGAAAACGAAACTGTGTTGTATTCAAGCTATTTATTACATTACACCTTGAATATATTCAAAAACATGGCAGGAGGTTTGGATTGTTTTTGCTTTGTTTTGTTTTTGAGACATGGTCTCACTCTGTCACCCAGGTTGGAGTACAGTGGTGCCATCTCGGTGCTCCACCTCCTGTGCTGCAGCCATCCTCTCACCTCAGCCTCCGGAGTAGCTGGGACTACAGGTGTGCACCACCACACCCAGCTAAATTTTGTATTTTTTGTAGAGGCAGAGTTTCCCCATGTTGCCCAGGCTGGTCCTGAATTCCTGAGCTCAAACAGTCCACCTACCTCTGCCTTCCAAAGCAGATTACAGGCGTGAGCCATGATGTCTGGCCCATTTTTTTTTAAATCAAATACTGATTTTTTTTGGTGACGGGCCAGTGTAAATCAACACAATTCCTTAATTAGAAATCAACACAGTTCCTTACTTAGAAATGCTCACCTCAGGTATCCGAAAGTCATTACATTTGGACTTGTGAACAAGAAATATTCTGCAAAAGGATTGTTTTATGATATATAGGTAAAATAAAAAACCATGGCTTCTAGATGATCATAAGGGACTAAATTTGTGAGAGAGCATTTCCAAAATTTTAAGCATGTTCCAACTTCCCAATTTTGCTAATTATTTTTGGTTTAGCTTTTTTCCCCCAAGACAATGCCTCACTCTGTCACCCAGGCTGGAGTGCTGTGGTGATATCAGCTTACTGCAGCCTCAACCTCCTGGGCTCAAGCTATCCTCCCATCCCAGCCTCACAAGTAGCTGGTACTACAGGTGCAACATGCCAGGCTAATCTTTGTTTTTGTTTGGTAGAGCCAGGGTCTCACTTTGTTGCCCAGGCTAGTCTCCATCTCCTAGGCTCAAACAGTCCTCCCACCTCTGCCTTCCAAAGTGCTGAGATTACAAGTGCAAGCCACCGTGCCTGGCCTGGTTTAGCTCTTTAATGCTTATAAATAAGAAATTCCTACATAATAGTCTTAAAAGTCTATGATGTTTGTCAGCTATTCATATGAAATTAATATGCTTTTTGATTCACATAAAAATTAAGAGTAAAAGTAACATACTGTATCTGTAGAATATTAAAAATTAGCATGTTTAATCAATCATTACAACATGAAGTGACTTGTGGTAACCAAAGGAATCATAAAATCACTGAAAGTGAAAAAGTCAAGTGAATTCAGGGCAAGGTAGATGATAACTAAAAACGTATTTACAAAACTGGATGAAAAGAGTCTTTTATGGGTGCTCATCCAGCATACAGAAATTGCCTGGCAAATGTCAGTTTTCTTCTTTACTATTTGTTATATATTCAATAGTTGGCAAAAGGAAACATAGTTACGTAGTTTTGTCTTATTTTACACTATAGACATGTTCCTTAAAAGTATGAGTTGAAATTTTGTAAAATAAGTATCTTAAATGGATTATTGGAATTTGCTTTAATGGTCTTTGTTAGTAAATTATAATCTTATCACTTCTTCATTATGTAAACCTGAACAATTTTAAATCAATTTGCTTAACTTTGCTTTAACAACAACAACAAAACAAAACAAAACAAAAAAACCTTTCTAGCTATTATGTAATGGGTCCTATCTCCTTGGCATAAGATTCAGAATAAAAAGTCAGTATGTAATGCCTCCCTATTATAAGGCAATTATGAAATAAACTACTAAAATCTATTTATTCTTATGTGTCAGCATGGTGGGATCCAAGACCAGGAGTTCCATTATTCTGCCTTTGGTTGAATGCAGCACCTCAAACTCCTTATCAGAGAGTAAGTATAATTCATTCACAATGATTATTTCATATAAATATCCTCATCATGTTATAAAAATTTAAGCATCTCTTGGAGAAACTTATCACTATGCAATTCCCAGGAGAAAATTAAAACTTTTAAAAACAACTGAAAATAGATGCTGGTGATCAACAGTGGAGAAAAAGCCAAGTCAGACATAGGAGAGAATATAGTGTCTGGGAGAAACCAGCCCACAGCTGTATGCCCACAGCTAAAAAATGTGGAATTCCTGATGGCTGGAGCTACAGTAGCTTATTTTCAGACTAAGGCCAATTGTAGTATGCCAACATCCTCATATTCTGCTGAAAGACATTTGCCAAAATTGTTCTTTCCTTCATTATATATGTTACTTTTCCTTTTCTCCTCTGTATATCCCACATTTTTAAATATATAATTCACTGTCAGAAGAAGATATAATTTCTTTTGAACACATGTAATATATAAAATCATGCCTTTACATCACAAGAATCTTTAGAAGATGTTCTGACTTAGTCTTTATAAAGGTTTTTATTTTAACTCCTCTAAGGAAAAGAATGCATCAATAACATCATGCATTAATAGATTATTAAATGTATTGAGAGTAACCCAAATGTTTATGGTTTTACAATTTGGCATTTTTATTTGAGTAAGCATAAAGAAGGTGCTTATTTCCAAGATTAAATAACTTCCTGTAGATTACAAAACAGCCAGAGCATCTTGTAACCATGTAACCATGAGGAATATTAACACTTCTGCCCCTACAACACCCACACCAGCAATTATTTGTTATGTTCTTGACTTTGAACACTCTTCCACAATTCATTTTGTGTCCCCTGAAGGAGACTGAAAACTAAACTAACATCATCGGTGCCTGTTTTGTACTAGGCATTTTGCTAGGCACTTTCATATACATTATCTAACTTAATTCTCACTGCCACCATCCAAAGTGAGTACAAGCGTCTCTAATCGCCAGTGATAATTTATCTTTGGAGAATGATCCAGATTATAGACATTACATTTAATAGCAGCAGTTTTTCTGCAGATCAAATGATGGTGAGATAATTTGAGCCTACATTGTCCAGTGTGGCAGCCACCAGTCACGTGGCTATTTAAATTTCAATCAATAAAAATGAAAAATTCAGTTTCACAGTCTCACTTGCCACATTTCAAGTGCTTAATAGCCACATGTGGCTAGTGAGTAGTTTTACTAGTGAGCAGTTCTTGCCACTTTTACAACCCAGGAATATCTTGTCTCAAGGACCTGAGAGCAATTTCTTTGAAATATAGTTATCAAAGGATATAGTACTCCTATCTCCTAGTTCCTGTGGGAGAGTAGGAGCCTAACTTTAGTGGGCATCTGCTCCAAGTTGCAAAACTACCTTCTAACATAAACATATGAGAAGTTTATTTTTACTTTGGATAAAGCCAATTAGCAAACACAGATGGCCTAAGACTTTCCCCTAATGTCCTCCAGTGCTGTCCACCAGTTCAACCGAGCCCTTAAAATACCCTACCCCCTCTGCCTCAGTGGAGTCAAGTTCAGAGTTAGTTCTGGCCTCTCTCCCCTACTGCAATAGCCTTGAATAAAGTAATGTCATCCTGGCCTATTTTACTTTGCCTGGTACAATTGTTTTTTGTTTGTTTTGTTTTGTTTTTTTTGTTTGTTTTTTGAGACGGAGTCTCGCTCTGTTGCCTAGGCTGGGCAACATATCTCAGCTCACTGCAAGCTCCGCCTCCCGGGTTCACGCCATTCTCCTGCCTCAGCCTCCTGAGTAGCTGGGACTACAGGTGCCCGCCAGCACGCCCAGCTAATTTTTTGTATTTTTAGTAGACATGGGCTTTCACTGTGTTAGTCAGGATGGACTTGATCTGCTGACCTCGTGATCCGCCCACCTTGGCCTCCCAAAGTGCTGGGATTACAGGTGTGAACCACCATGCCTGGCCGCCTGGTACAATTTTTGCTTTAACACCAGTTTTCAGAAAATGAAAATAGTAATTCAAAATAGTGTAAGCCGAGTGCAGTGGCACATGCTGGAGTGCAGTAGTCCTAGCTACTTGGGAGGATGAGGTGGGAGGATCACTTGAGCCTAGGAGATCAAATGTAACCTGGGTAACATAGTTAAACCCCATCTCAAAAAAAAAGTGTAAGTCTTAGTTCATACTGAAAATAGTTCTAATGTTTTCTTAAGCTGAATGATCTACATAAGTAATCATATACAGTAATAATGTGGCAAAGTGAAATGATTTGATTACAGAAATAAATCCATTTCCAGGATTTAAGGATGTAGAGTTGCAATTACATAAGCTATACCTGACACCACTTCAGCATCACATATATTTATCACCCGGTTTAGCTGTTCTGCTGTGAATGCATGATGGAAAAGGTAGCCAAGTTTTTTGGTCTAGGAATACTTTCTTCTGGAACATGGCCTTCCTCTAGCTGAACATAGCAGAAGACCCCAGCTAGGTTCACTGATGGGTCTTTCTATAATAGCAATCTATTTCCATTATGATTCTCAGGCCCAGCCAAGGCCACACACATTCCAAATCTATACTCTCAGGTCTTCCTAGAATTTATATTCTCTGCAAATTCAAGGAATTAATCATTGTGTCTTTCAGCTTTTACTCAGAATTTTCCCAAAGTTAAACCACTGTTAATAAAACATACATTCTTCACAGAGAGTAAATCCAATAGTTTGTAGAGAGACAGCTCTTCAGGGTGATTTTCTTCTCTTTTTTAGTGGCATCCCAGGGGATTTACTTCCATTATCATCTGAGCACAAAAGAGGATCAAAAATTTTGGCCACCGTTTAGCTCTATTTCCTGGTTTAACTACTTTTTTTTTTTTTTTTTTTTAACCAGACTTAAAAGAGATGGCTCTTTGGGGAGAGGGGATGGTACAAGAAGAATCACAAACTTTCATTAAAATCCTTGATAATAATTGGATGTATTTATACATTTCTGGTGATTTATAATTTTCAGAAAGCTTTCATGTTAATTCTTTTAATCCTCCCAAAAATCCTATGAGGTTGGTGTTCATATATGCCCTATTTTACCAAAAGAAAACAAAACAAAAAACTAGGAAACTTAGAGACACGGAGTAGCAATCCAAGCTTACAGAACAGTTGTCTGCCTCCACTGTCCCCACTTCTCACTGCCATTCCGATTTCCAGTTCCAACCCATGGAAACTTGTGCTTGGGCTCCTACCACTTGACTAAAACTATTCTCAACAAGGTCTCCAGTAACCTCTTTGTGGGACCCTTTCAGTCCTTATCTACCCAGACTATCATCAGCACTTGACTTTGTGGGCCACACCCTTGCTTAGTTTCTGGGACACTACACTCATTTATTTTTTTTCTCTTGCTTAATCTGTTTCTCTTTTAAGGACTCCACTTCCTCTATCTCAGAGCTTCCCAACAAACAGGAAACAAAGAGATATTGTTTCACCCATGTGGGACCTGGAAGTACAGAACCTCCTAGCTGATTGCTATCATTAGAAGCATTTTTATTTCGTGCTCCTGTGATGGTCATCCAAGAAAAGTGGATCTGAAAGTGTGCCTCCCTCCTTCCAGCATCACATGGCACTCACTGCTCTATTGAGTAGATCTGGGAGAGGCCAAGTTGGACATCAACTTTGGTAGCCCAAAGAGGAGAGTGCACAGCTCAAGATACAACTGCCTGTGCAGGGGAAGCCAGGTAGGGGCTCTTTCCTATTGGAGCTGCAAGCAGGATAAAATTCTGTCTTCAAATATATCAGTTTTTATTTCTTATGGCATAATGTTTAGAAATAAAGAAATATATAAAATTTGTGCTGACTACAATTTTAGTAGTGTTCTTTCTAGCTATAGTATGACTATCCTAATAATGTGTTTTTTCATCAAGAGAAAATTTGATTGTATTCAAAATCATCTTTGCAAGATGTTTACTATTACATTTGTCACTGAAAAAAAAGGGATGATAGATGCTTTAGATGTAATTCCAACTGTCATAAATTGTTAAGTGGTTATAAAAAATATTCTCACTTTTTAAACTACCTATTCATATGAACATTTCTCACCAATGGTAATGATCACATATAATTAGAAAGAAAGTATACCAATTTCAAACATAAAATCTGATATTAAAGAGTTAGGTTAAATATTATATCAATTCAATATTTAGCACCCCTACTACTTTTTAAATTTTTTCTTATTATAGTTATAGAATATAAAGAAAGTATTAAGAATTGTGTCCCTACCCAAAAAAGATGTGTTAAAATCCTAACTCCCAGTACCTCAAAATAAGAACTCATTTGAAAATAGGTTCTGATATGGTTTGTATGTTTGTCCCATCCAAATCTCATGTTGAAATGTGATCCTCAGTGTTAGAGGTGGGGCCTGGTGGGAAGTGTTTGTGTCATGGGGACAGATCCCTCATGAATGACTTGGTGCCATCCTTGAAATAATGGGTGAGTTCTTGTTCTATACATGCAGGATATGGTTGTTTAAAAGAATGTGGCACCTCTTCTCCCTCCTCACTCCTTCTCTTGCCATGTGACACTTCCTGCTCCCTTTTGCCTTCCCCAGTGATTGTGAACTTCCTGAGGTCCTCACAAGAAGCAGATGCCCGTGCCATGCTTCTTATATAGCTTGCAGAACTGTGAGCTAAATAAACCTCTTTTCTTTACAAATTACCCAGCCTCAGGTATTCCTTTATAGCAATGTAAAAACAGCCTAATACAGGGTCATTACAGATGTAATTAGTTAAGATGAAGTCATACTAATGTGGAGTGGATCTCTAATCCAATATGTGTTCTTATAAGAAGATGGCCATGTGAAGACAGAGAGACACACAAGGAGAACACCATGTTAAGATGAAGGCAGATATTGAATTTCTGCAAGTCGAGGAACACCAAAGATTGATGGCAAACCACCAGAAGCAAGGAAGAGGCAAGGAAGGATTGCCATACAGGCTTCAGAAGGAACATGGCTCTGCTGACATCTTGATTTTGGACTTTTAGTCTCCAGAAACGTGAGATGATAAATATTTGTTGTTTCAAGCCATCCAGTTTGTGGTACTTTGTTGTAGTAGCCCTAGGAAACTAACACAGAAAGTAAAGAAAAATGTCATGCAGCCTTATATAAACACTCCTAAATGTCTCACAGTTTACCCAGTGTGTCATACAAATGCTGTTTCCCATGTCTGCTATGACATGTAAACAGTTGGGAAGCACAGTCCACCACCATTTCTGAAAACACTGACATTTCCTAGGAGGATTTGTCCTTGATCCTCTTTTCCTCTCATAGTTAACCCATTCTTGCTGGGTAATTTTACCTACTCAGTTTGCATCTGAATGTTAATTATTTCAAATCTGTGTCCCCAAGCCCAGCTGTCTTTAAGCCCAGATGTCTCTCTTGAGTTCCAGGTTCTATACCCAACTATCTATGACACTTGGAGGTCCTACAGTCACTGAGACTGCAAAATCCAATTGGGACAATTAAAAAAAACAAAACAAAACTCCAGGTGGCCTAAATTTAGATTATCGAGAGGGGCTTGGAGATGTAGGTGTTTGGGTATTGCTTCAGGATATAGCTCTATTATTTTCTTTTTGTTTTAGCCAGAGATCCATCCCTAGGACCTTTCTTGAGCTCATCTCCCATCAAAGTGAAGACAGTGTGAAGAACCATTCCTGGAAAATATCATCATGTTGAGGAATCTCAAATTCTGGCTAGATGTAGTACACAATCTATGACAATTCATTCACCCTAAGATAGAGCCAAACATGCCACATATAATAGCTACCTAGCTCATGGTGTTAAAGAGAAATTATTCACTGGACAATTGTTGAAAATGACAAGAAAGAATTTGTTTGAGCTACTGCAATAGAAGAGAAATACTTCAGTACAGAACTAAACTCAATTTTGCAGAAATAAAAGATGGGAGGCTTTTTAAACATCTGGGTATACTAAAGAAAAAGTACTGAAGGACAGGACATCAGTGGGGATTGGCTCAAAATGATTAGTCTGTCTTTGTCTGTTAATTGGAACTTACCAAAGTTAGGATCCTACACTCCCAGGGAGACTGCACAACAGGGCCCTATCTTTCTTTGTGATTACACTTCAAAGGGATGGCTCCCAGGTCCTTGAGAAAGACATTCCTGGAATGTAGAGGACACACCTCAAAGAGAGAAAAGATTTACAATAGCAAGTTTTCTAAAGTAAATGCTCTAAGAAAAGAGAGATCAGGGGCCTATACTCAGGTTTTGGGCTAGAATGAACAGTAAATTCTTTTGGCAGTGTTGAGCTTTCTCAGGCAGGCATTTTAAGGGATCTGGGTTTGTCATCCTGGGAACACAGCCTCGAGCTTATAGAAACTATACTAGTGTTTGCCCATGCCTCTTAGTTGGGAGGGCAGGAGGAGTTGGGAGAAATAGTCTCTGCTTTCAGTTGCTGCTCTTATAGGCCAGGATTGAGGCCTAGTCAAGAAAAGGGCTTAGAGGAACCTAACCAAAGTTTGGTCAAGGAGAGTCTTTGTCAATGACTGTAGGAGTTAATATAAATTTCCTCCCATCACACTAGTGTTCTTAAAGCTGTTAAGTTTTCACTCTATTTTAAATATTTTGTGAAAAGCATGGGTCAGACTAGATGAACTTGAGATGTCTATTAACATCAATGTCCAAGAGGCAGAAATTTAATTCATATTAGTGGGGTGAGAATAGAATGTTTTAGAAAAGCTAATGATGAGCCTTCTGATATCTCTGTCTTTGGTTTGCATGTTTCATTGTAAGTAAGCAACTGGACTCTGTACCCTTCTTAGATATCTTACCTTGAAACATGCTTTTTTTCTTGAAGGAAAAACCCAAATCATTGAACAGATATTTATTAAGTACCTACTATAAATTAAGAACTTTTCTAGGCATTGAGGCCACAGCAGTAAACAAGACCAACAGATGTCTGTCTTGAGGAGGCTCACATTCTAATGGTGGGAGACAGACAATAGGTAAATAAATAAGACCATTTCAGATAGAAAATTTTATATAAAATTACTATAAAATAATCCAAACAGGGCCAGGTGTAGTGGCTCACACCTTTAATCCCAGCAGTTTGGGAGGCCAAGGCGGGCGGATCACCTGAGGTCAGGAGTTTGAGACCTGCCTGGCCAACATGGTGAAAACCCATCTCTACTAAAAATACAAAAATTAGCCAGGCATAATGGCGCACACCTATAATCCCAACTACTCGGGAGGCTGAGGCAGGTGAATCACTTGAACCCAGGAGGCAGAGGTTACATGAACTGAGATTGTGCCACAGCGTTCCAGCCTGGGCAACAGAGCGAGGCTCCATCTCTAAAATAATAATAATAATAATCCAAACAGGATTATTTTATAACAATTGTGATGTGATAGAGTGATGGAGTGGGAGGGATCTGCTTTAGATGCAGAGGTCAGAGAACTTCTCTGAGCAGGCATTTGAATGATCCTATGGGCATAACAAAGATCTGGGGGAACAGCATTCAGGCCAAGGGCACATGTGCAAATGCCTCGATGTGGAAATAGTTTTGATGAGTTTATAGAGCAGAAAGGAACAGCTGAAGCATAATGAATAAGCAGGGAGTGGTCTGAAATGTGGCCAGAGAGGAAAGCCTGGTAATACAGGGCCTTATAGGCAGTTGTGAGGAGTTTGTACTTTATTCTAGCTGCAGTGGAAACTCATGAAGGTTGTTAAGCAGAGGAGTGAGAATGTCAGACTTATAGATAAATCTTTTCAAAAATCATTTTGGTTTTCTGTGAAAAAAGATTGATAAGGGGCCAGATTGGAAGTAGGAGAGTAGTTTTGAGGGTATTCAAAAATTCTGGAGGAATTGTGATGATGCTTGTTCTCAAGTGGTAGTAGTAAAGATGGAGAGATATGAATGAATTCAAGTTATATTTGAAAGCGTAACTGGCTTGTGAGTGGATTAAGTAAATGAAAAGGAGAATCAACCTAGATGTATTGACTTGAGGGAAATACTGGAGGAAAATGGGTTTGGAGAGGTGGAAAAGACTTAAGTGTAAAAGGAAATGTCAATCAGGCACTGCATATATGAATCTAGAATTCGGGAATGGTAAAAGCTCAAGATGTCTATTTGGGAGTCATCAACATATGGACACTTCTTAAACACACCAGCTTTAGCGTTTGGGAAACACAAAACAGAAACATTCTAGCCAAATGGGCAGAGGAGGCAAATGTAGTTTGTCTGTGTTATTTATTACATTTTATGGTAGTTATTATGTATTTCACATAGGCATTTTATATGCTATATGTTAAATGTGCCCTTAGGCACACTCAGAAATATCAAGGGGGAGGAGAGAGAGACAGAGGTCTTGCCATTAAGTTTTATAGTGCTGTAATCCTCAAAATACATATCAGTTTCTCAAGTCAACAGGCTCCACCTGCTAATAAGAACAGTACACTCACTGTGTAGTAGAAAGACAGAGAGCAGAAGTATCAGTCATTATCTCCTGGTGCATTCCTACCTTTTTGCTCAACAACTGTAATAAATTCAATGACGCTTAGCTGTCACTCACTTCTGGATACAAGAGGATGGAGCAGAAGAGCTTTAAACAGAATTGCTTCCATGGCCCATCTGAGGCTATGGCACATTGTGTCATGTATGATTACTGGATAATTGCAGCAAGTCTTTCATGGCACATCCCCAAAGAGTGTCAGAGTGGCCCTGTAGCAACCAGCAGGCAATCTGACCATAGTTTACTTATGCCTAATCTCTATTTCTCAAGCATCAAATAAATTGTCCTTTTTATGAGATTGTATATTATCCTGCAGCAGGTCAAACAATTCTAGAATTTGGTCAATACTATTCAGATATTAGAGATGTTCATTTGGAAAAGTGTCTTTTTCATTGGCTCTGTGCTTAGCCACAGTGTAACCACACCCCCAGTCTGAGCATTATTAATAATAATGAAGTCTTAACATTATTGTCACGTCATAACTACTACTGTGCACCCAAAGTTTAATAATGAGTTTGTAGAATTACCAAGGAAATTTATACTTCTGAATCTTGGGCTGAGTTTTACACAGCCCAATCATTATGTTAAATGATTATTTCAAGCTTTAATTTTCTATTTTTTTAAATGAATGCCATACATTACTGTCTAATAGAAACTATTTCAATCAAGCAGTCATCTAGTCTTGCCTAAATGCTTCCAGTGATCAAGAATTTTTACCTCTCTGACGTATTCTGTTCTAAGGTAGCAAAGTAGTTTAATACTGATGTAGTTCTGGTATATTGAGCAGTGGTTGGCACATAATAGAGCTAAAAATATTAACTCACAAGCTTTGGATTAGGTAGTTATAGCTTCAGATTTCATTTCTACTTCTTTAAGGCTGTGATATTGGAGACATTAATCTTGTAAGCCACACTTTCATCATCTATAAAATGTGGCTGAATATTTACCTTATAGGGCTTTTTGTAAGTATTAAATGTGAAGTGCTTAGAACGACATTTGGCAATACTGGGCATCCATAAATGGTAGTGAGATACAACATTATTGCCACCCTGTGACGAGTTCTCCCTTGTACCTCTCACTCCATGACTCTCACCTATTTGGGCCATTAGAATTGCAGTCTAAAGCTTCCAGTGCTTTAAAAGGGTGACTTCAAGTGACAGAGGACTTCAGGTTGTCAAATTCTTCAAGAAGGATCTGGATGAATTAGTGACCCAATTCCTCCCTACCCTGGTTCCTCCCATGCTCTGACTACAAGATTCTGAAGTAATCCATTGGCCCTAAGAGCCAAAAAATTGGTGCAATTCGAAATAAAAGGAATAAATTACTCTCCTCCTCTGAGCTGAGGAGGAATTAGAGGAGAAGAAAGAATGTGAGACTTTAACTGTTCCCCAGACCCTATTCACCTTGGTGCTCCCTACCCCTCACCTAACATGGTGAAACCCAGTCTCTAGTAAAAATACAAAAATTAGCCGGGTGTAATGGCACGTGCCCATAATCCCAGCTACTCGAGAGGCTGAGGCAGGAACTCAGGAGCTGTAGGAGGAACTCAGGAGGAGCCATTATATATCATATATGGTTTGCATACATGCAGATGTACCCACCCAAGAAGGAAGTGAGAGGTGGAGTCTAACTTGTGCCTCCTTAACTAAGTCCCATACTCTGTTGCTGGGCTCGGGGAAGGAGACCCTTTTTCTTCTCACAAAAGCACCAAGCCATACTGGATATAACTGCATTGACTCAGAGGTGAGGCTTCATCTAATTCGCAGGAAGATAGTGGAGGCCCTAGATGGATAAATTTGTGGGCATTGCGCTGCACTGTTTTCCCACAGCCTTGAGAGTCAACAGATTCTCTGAAGCATTTCCCAGGCTGTTATACTCTGGGAAACATGAAACAGAGACTGTGAAAGGGCAAACTGTTAGGCCAAAGATCTGAGGCAGTTCCAGAGTTTTACACAGCCCAACGAGATCAGGGAACTGCCAGATATCTTCTTTGGCTGAGAATGGTCCAGGTACAACCCTGACAGCATGAGGACCTGAGGGATCCTCAGGCTGGGATATAAGGGTTTGGTGTGGAAACCTCAGCAGATGACAGTGTGGAAGGCTGACTATCCTTGAGGACTGGATTGGCCTGAAAACTGAAGACTTCAACAACATATAACAAGAGTGGAAAGCCTTAGGAGGGCAAGGATTTTTGCCAACTTTGTTCTGTGATATATGTCTGACACACAGGCACTCAATAAATACTTGTTTAAAGAATGAAGGAACAAAGGAAGGAATAAGACAGTTGAGGACCAAGGATTATGTGCTCCCTTTCCACTGATATCAAGGTGAATTAGTTATCAATTTCTGCATAATAATATTATTACAAACTTTGCCACTTAAAATAACACACATTTATTAATCTCATAGTTTCTATGGATAGGGAATGCCAGGTAGGCTTAGCTAAGTACCTCTGCTTAGAGTCTTATAAGACTGCAGCCAGGCCAGGCATCGTGGCTGCACCTATAGTCCCAGCACTTTGGGAGGCTGAGGTGGGAGGATCACTTGAGGCCAGGAGTTGAAGATCAGCCATGGCACGTAGCAAGACCTCGTCTCTACAAAACAATTTAAAAAATCAATCATGCATGGTGGTTTGCACATGTAGTCCCCGCTACTCAGGAGGCTATGGTGGGAGGATCACTTGAGTCCAGGACATTGAGGCTGCAAGTGAGCCGTGATTGTGCCACTGCACTCTAGCCTTGGTGACAGAGCAAGACCCTGTCTCAAAAACAAAACAAAAAGACGCTGGGGTTATGATCTCATCTGAAGTCTGACTTGGGGAGGACCCACTTCCAAGTTCACTCAGGTTGTTGGTAAATTTTATTTCTTTTGCAGCTGTAGAACTGCTCTTTTGTGGTAGTAGTCGTTTTTGCTGGCTGACTGTTGGCTGGAGACCATTCTCGGTCAGAGGGCTGCCCACTCACCATGTGCAGTTCCTCAACATGACTGCTTGCTTCTCAAACCAACAAGAGAGGAAGAAGTTGGCACCACAGTCTTATGTAACATAATCACACACATACAATTGAATACCTGGAATCATTAAAATCCCATCACTTTTGCCATAACCTATTGGTTCAAAGCAAGTCATAGGTTCTGCCCACACTCAATGGGAAGTGACCACACAAGGCATGAATATCAGGAGGCAGGGATTATAGGGGCCACCTTAAGATTCCTTCTGTAACACAGGGCACAATTATTGTTTTCAGAATCAAACCTGGGAGAATGTGGAGGGGGAGAATCTTGAACTGACCTAGTTTACACTGAATAGCTTTTTTCCTACAATTGGGGACTTGAGATAAAATCTGATAGACTTATAAAAAATAAAATTACATTTTGCAGACCTTAATATGTAATTTTAAAATTTCTACCTAGCCATAGGAACTACTGACTTTATATTAGCAAATGTTCCTCCACTCTAATTTCTATTTCGTGGTCATATTTCTACCTGTTGGTGCCATAGAAATATAATTTATCTTTTACCTGATAACCCTTCAAATATTTTAACAAGGATACACTGTGTCTCAAAATTCCTCTAAGTTAGTATTCTTAGGCTTGTTAATCATGTATCACACAAAAGTTTTCTAGATTTTTCCAATGTAGTTGCTACTACTCTACGTGCCCAAATATATTTGTCTCTTTTAAAGACAAGTGCCTAAAACTAGGTTTTGTGTTTTATACAAAATATTTTATCTAGAATTATCTAATTTCTGCTAAATGGGATTATATTTCTCTTGTTGGTATAATGATAAAGAACTTTTAAAACAATGGGAATAACATTCTAAGAAAAACAACACACTATAGCAGCAACTCTGAGGATGTAGTAGGAATTTGAGCTTTGTCACCTCTTTTAGACTCTTCATAAATGCTAACAATTATTGTGATTGTTATAAAGATAATAACTATTGTCAGTAAGAAAAATTATTACTGATAGCATCTACTTATAAAATGTAATTAATTAGTTTAAAAGTAAATATTATGTAATTAGAATGAATTGCATACTATCTTATCTATAAAATAAGATAGAAAATGTGGAGAACATTATGGATGTTTTTAAAATGTGAGAAAATGGCAGATGGCATAAACATCAGTAAAATCCAAATGAAAGATCAACCTATTTAGAAAATAAAACAATTTTGTAAGGATTTTGTATTTCTCACTTTTCTGTTATGTTATGCAAGCAATGACTTGGTTTCTGGTGATGTCGAAGATGACTGCATGTTAGGCAACGTAATTCTGGCATTAAAGGTATTACTTTGTGCATTGACAACTGCCACCATCTTTCCAGATTTCTCAAATTGCTTGAGTAGCTTGCAAGCTGACATAATTATGCTGCTCTCATTAGCAATTTAAGTACAGCTGGAAAAAGCTTATTAGGATCTTATACCAGTGGTTCCCAATGAGAATCCTGCAATGTCCTGCAGTAGCTAGGGAGCCACTATGCCCCAGGGATGTTTTGTCACTGCTCTTGAAATGCATTTTCTCTTTCTAAGCATTATACAGCATGGCCTCATGGGCACAGCTGGGTAATAGATCAAGATTTACAAGGTTTATTCCTGCCCCTGGAGCAGATTTCTGGGAAACCAAAAAAGGAACACATAACAGATATGTCTGTATCAGCAAAACTTAGTGGAGTAAAACTTGCCCATTTAGTAACGTGAAACCATTTTATAAGGGTTTAAATTTTGCACTTGCTTATTCTCATTTTTTATCGATTTTGTCCATTTCCCCACCCATATTTTGTTGGCCTCCCTCTATCACCCCCAAAGCTGTTTTTGTTTTGTTTTGAATTCTGGTAACATATACATGAAATTTACTAGTTTAACCATTTTTAAGTATATAGTTGAGTAGTGTTAAGTCCATTTACACTGTTGTGTAGCCAATCTCCAGAACTCTTTTCATCTTGGAAAACTGAAACTCCTATACCCATTAAACAACTCCCTATCATCCTCATCCCTGCACCCCAGCCCTTTGAAACCTTTATTCTACTTTGTGTCTCTGTAAATTCCACTACTCTAAGTACCTCATATAAATGGAATCATGGAGTATTTGTCATTTTACGCCTGGCTTATTTCACTCAGCATAAAGTCCTCAAGGTTATCCACATTATAGCACATGTCAGAATTTTCTTCCTTTTTTAAAAGCTGACTTGCCACATTTTGTTTATCCATTCACCCATCGGCGGACACTTGGGTTGCTTCCTTCTTTTGGCTATTGTGAATAATATTGCTGTGAACTTGAGTGCACAGTTATCTCTGAGGATTACTTTCAGTTCTTTTGGGTATATGGACAAAAGCGGAACTGATGGATCATATGGTTATTATGTTTTTAATTTTTTGAAGAACTGATGTACTGTTTTACATAGCAGCTGCATCATTTTACATTCCCATCAATAATAGGCAAGGATTCCAATTTTTTCACATACTTGCCAACACTTATTTTTTGTTTTTACAGTAGTTTTTATGGTCAGAATTGTGTCCTTTCCAAATTTCTGTGTTGCAGTCCCAATCCCCAGTGCCTCTGAATGTAACCATATTTGGGGATAGGACCTTCGGGGGGTAATTGAGTTAAAATGAGGCATTTAGGGTGGGCCAGAATCCAATCCGATTGATGTCCTTACAAGAAGAGGAGATTAGAATATACAGAGAGAAAGCAAGGATGTGCACACACAAAGAACAGGCCATGCCAGGACACAGCAAGAAGACAGCCATCTGAAAGTGAAGGACAGAGACGTCAGAAGAAACCAAACCTGCCGGCACCTTGATCCTGGACCTCCAGCTTCCAAAACTGTGAGAAAATAAGTTTCTGTTGTTTAAGCCACCCAGTCTGTGGTATTCTGTTATGGTGGCCCTAGAAAACTAATCAGTAGCCATCCTAATGGGTGTGACCTAGTATCTCACTGTGGTTTTGATTGGCATTTTTCTAATGATTAGTGATGTTGAGCATCTTTTCATGTGCTTGTTAGCCATTCGTATGCCTTCTTTGAAGGAATGTCTGTTCAAGTTCTTTACCCAGTTTTGTTTGTTTTTAGAGACAAGGTCTTACTCTGTCACCCAGGCTGGGGTACAGTGACATGATCATTGCTCACTCTAGCCTAGACTAAGTGAGCTGCACATCTCAGTCTCCCAAGTAAGCTAGGACTACAGGCATGTGCCACCACCTCTGGATAATTGTTTTAATTTGTGTAGAGATGGGGTTTCGCTATGTTGCCCAGGCTGTTTGCCCAGTTTTTAATTGGGTTGTTTGATTTTTTTGTTGTTGAGTTATAGGAGTTCTTTATATATTCTGGATGTCAATCCTTTATCAGGTATATGATTTGAACATATTTTATCCTATTCTGTGGGCTGCCTTTTCACACTGTGGATTGCCTTTTCACACTGTGGATTGTATTGTTTTAAATTTTGATGTGGTCCAATTTATCTATTTTTACTTTTGTTGCCTGTGTTTTTGATAACATATCTAAAAAAATTACTGCCAAATTCAGTGCCATGCAGCTTTTCCTCTTTTTTTTTTTCCCTAAGAGTTTAACAGTTTTAGCCCTTGTGTTTAGATCTTTAATTGATTTTGAGTTAATTTCTATATGTGGTATAAGGTAAGGGCCCAACTTTATTCTTTTACATGTAGATATCCAATTTTCCAAAGCTATTTTTATAGCCAATCTTCCTATACTCAAAGTTGAGTGTGGGAAATCAACATTTGGGGCAGGATCAAAACTGAGTTCCTGATTCCCTAAAAGCAGTTTCCGATTCCCCACCTTAACCTTTTCTATGACAAAGCAGGGGTCCAGAATGCAGGTTCAAAGTATGTCTTTCAGAAAACACAGACAGACAAAAACCTGTGCTAGTCACACAAAGGACACTTCAGGTGGGATGTCTCAACTCCCAGGACTCCCAAAGCTGTCCCAAACATTCTCCATTGTATTAAGGATTGTTGCCTTTTATACATCACTTAAAATTCCACTCAATTTCACTTCTTGCTCTAGCACTTCCTCACAGGTTTTGACTGACTCTGATGCAGTGAGTTCCTTCAGAAACTCTGGGCACTCATACCTGCACAACCTGGAAGTTCACGGAGGTCAACACCTGTGGGCCTGCTCTTAACTAATAGGCTATGGGAGCTGACAGATAAATGCTTCCCCCTTTCACTCTCTAGTTAGTCTTCACATGCACTACATAAAGCTTCTCAAATAGTCCAGGCAGAATCAAGTACCAGTCACCTGTAGCTGTGGCCAATGTGATACTATATCCTTGCTTGCTTCCCTTCATTCTCTGTTTGACTCCCCCTGCCCTGCCCTGCTGCTCGATGGTACCCCATTCTCAAACTCCAACCACACAAACCATTGTCTCAGGTTTTGCTTTCTGGGAAATCCAGGCTAAGACAGACATTATGGAGTTACGAAGTACTTCTTTCCTGATACAGGGCCTACCTACCCACATGGATGCCCTTCTGGTTTGTTTCCTTGGCTGAAACAGGATGGAGGAGACCAGAAAAGATAGTGGAGAATCTAGAGCAGATTGTGTATACACAGTAATAGAATTCCTTTATATCTCATTGTTTTATCACTTCAGGAAATCGACCCATCTCCAGATCTTCCCACCAGCCACTTCCGAATGGCAAAATGGAAAACAAGTTTGACAACAGTGTCTGCAGGAACTCATTTCTCAGTATGTCATTAATTTTGTGCTGCAAGAGTTCTCTACATTGTGCATCAATCAGAAAGCTGATCCATAAAGAACCTTCTTGCTGGAGCAGAGTGGGTGGCAGTTTCCTGGTAAGTTAAACAGATGTACTGAGCGACACAGTTTTACTTAATGGTAGACATAGAAGAGAAATAAGTGCACGGGGCTCTGGAGAGAATCTCTGAGCTGGGTAGTCAGGAAACACAGTCTCTGGTTACCTCTGTCATCAAGACAAATAATAGCTCACAGGCTCTCCCAAACTCCATCTGCCTTTGCCAGCTGACTTAGCAAGCAGGTGCTTTGGGTTTGATTTGAGCTGGGCTTCCAGAAGCTGCAGCTGGATGGTCTGAGGGCATGAGAGATGGTCTTCCATAAAGTTGGACTCTGGATACAAAGAAACAGTCTGAAGGTTGCTGTGCAGAGGCAAAGACAGAGTCTGCCACCAGGTCACCCAGGAGAAGGAGATTTAGGCAGAGTCCCCAAGGCAAAGCCAGAACAGATCTCCTGAGAAGCCCATACATAGAGAGTAACTTTTATGGTGTATCCTCAGCCACAACCCTGGATGGGAGATGAACTGGTAAAGACACTGAGACAGTTCAGACATCCTCTCAATTTAATCTCTGGTCCCTTGTTACTCAAAGTGGGATTCATGAAATAACAGTCTCAGCATCACCTATGAGTTGGTTAGACATGCAGAATCTTTACTTGGGCATGATGGCGTGCACCTGTAGCCAGCCCTAGCTACTCAGGAGGCCGAGATGGGAGGATCCCTTGAGCCCAGAGGATCGATGTTACAGTGAGCTATAATTGCACCACTGTACTCCAGCCTGGGCAAGAGAGCAAGGCCCTGCTCTAAAAAATGAAATAAAAGAATGCAGAATCTCAGCTCCATCCCAGACCTGCCGAATCTTGAATCAGATTATGCATTTTTAACAAAATCCCTGATTGTTGCTCATTCCCACTTTACTGAAGTTTGAGAAGTATGGATGAGTTGATTGTGGTAGTATATGTTTTCTGGTTTTTTATAAGCATTTTGGCTCAGGGGTTTTCAATAGGGAGAGAAAGGTACAACTCCCCCAGAAACATTAGGAAGTAGGGAGGGGGTGCATTTTTGTCATAATGACTGTGGAGATTACTAACACTTAGTGGGCAGGTGTCAGGGTTGCTAAATATTCTGCAAAGTGTGGGGGAGTCCCCATAGAGCAAAGAATTGTCCCAGACAAATGCCCCTAGTGTTCCTAGTGAGAAACATGTTGACAATTTCTTCTTCATTTGTAAAATAAGCATTTGGGCTACATGGACTCCAGTGTTTCTCTCAGCTCTAAGAATCTTTCATTCTATCACTGTTTTCACACTGATTTATAATAGAAAGTTATCAGGGCTGTCTTTCCTTCCCTCTAATTCAGGCTGCTGTAACTCTAAGTCATTTTCATTTAGATAATCCAATGGAACGAGTTACAGAGATTAACCTTAATGAATGTAAATTCATTACCACTCCCTGTTAAATATAACTTGCCCTTTCTGGTTAAAAGTCAAAGAGCGCTTTTAGTTAATTAAATGTATTTGTCATTACAATGCTAATAACACAAAGTAGTCTGAAAATACAGTCAACAAGTCCTTTGTTAGTTAGCTATTAAAGGCAATCATTTCCCTGTCAGAGTTTAGCTGGAGTGGCTCTCTTTCCACTCACACCACCTCTGTCCTATTTGGATCTAGCTGAAGATCTTGCTGGAATAGAATGGCAGTAGGGACACTGGAAGAGATGGCAATTCTCCAACAGCTGTTTAACCTTGCCTCAAAAGAGAGAGCAACAGGCAGCAAACACGTGGAGAGTCATAAGCAGGGCTGTTGAGCCTGACTGCACTGAGAACTTTCCGAATGTGTGGGGCTAGCGGAGCAGATGAAGTAAGGCTGGAACTGGTAGACCCATTGGAGTTAACCACCGGGCTCCTCTTGGGCGGGATGTCCCTATTTGAAAATGAAAACATGAGTTAATTGCTGTTTACTCCCACTGTAGTACTGTCAGGAAAAAGGAAAGCCTCTACTGAAAATGTGAACTTCTTAGGTGAAAAGTAGTGTCCACCTGTAAAGTGCTACTAGAATTTACCATTGTGTGATACTTGACACACAGTACAGGTGCAAATGTTAAGAAATTAAGTCACAGAGAAAGTACTTTTAATCACCACAGCTAAAGGAAAAAGCAGTATCCTAGAGGAGATTATTTTTCCTTGGAGTATTTGTCCTGGGATTCTGTGTAGCACTATGTCAGTGCACTAGCCCTGTCATCTTCTAGCTCCAAAAATTAATGACATGACACCTCCTATGTACCCACAAAAATTAAAAATGAAAAAAATTAATGGCATGGATGAAAAGCATAGGCTTTTGATAGTTTGCACATGCTTCATCTGTTGATACATGTTGGTGACTGGTTACTGAGCTAAGCAAATAGGAGAGACAATGTTCAGGATGAGAGTTCTGTCTGGGGCTTATTCTAAGTCAACCAATAGTGTACTAATTATGGCCCCAATATGGTCCTGGTCAGCAGTATAAGAGAAGCCTTTTTTGTGGTGATGAGGAAAGCAGTGGACTGATAAAAGTAGTTACAAATAATAAAAACATGCCTTAACATTTTATTGTAACATAAAGTGCATAACTGTACATGATTTGTCAGCCTTTGTTAAAGTCTTTTATTTGAATCTTCTGATTTTTCTATGACATTTTTGCACAAATGATATCTGTAATACACTTGCTATTATATCACTTCAGTTTCTTTTCTTTTTTTTTTTTTTTTGAGACGGAATGTCGCTCTGTCACCTAGGCTGTAGTGCAGTGGCGTGCTCATTGCAACCTCCGCCTGCAATTCTCCTGTCTCAGCCTCCTGAGTAACTGGGATGACAGGTGTGTGCCACCATGCCCAGCTATTTTTTTTTTTTTAAAGTAGAGGCAGGGTTCCACCATGTTGGCCAGGCTGGTCTCCAACTCCTGACCTCAAATGATCCACCCTCCTCAGCCTCCCAAAGTGCTGTGATTACTGGCATGAGTCACTGCTCCCAGCCTCATTTCAGTTTCTTTAAAGTGGAATAAAAACTAAACATATTTATGAAATAATCTTTATGCAGAGTCCTAGATTTGTACTTACTGTTTACTAATCTTTTATAGTTGCCTTGTCAACTACTTTGACAACTATTGAATCTTCCTTTTTTTTTTTGTTTTCTTTTTTTTGAGACAGAGTCTCGATCTTGTCACTCAGGCTGGAGTACAATGGCACAGTCTCGGCTCACTGCAACCTCTGCCTCCCTAGTTCAAGCAATTCTCCTGCCTCAACCTCTTGAGTAGCTGGGATTACAGGCACCTGCCACCACGCCTGGCTAATTTTTGTATTTTTAGTAGAGATGGGGTTTGATCATGTTGGCCAGGCTGGTCTCGATCTCCTGACCTCAGGTGATCCGCTTGTCTTGGCCTCCCAAAGTGCTGGGATTACAGGCATGAGCCACTGCGCCCAGCCTAAAACTCTATTGAATCTTTCTAAAGGATTCAATTTAGTTTTCATCAAAACAACTTTTTTTTCACATTCTTATTTGTTAGTTTGCATTAAATTAATTTCAATTATATAATTACAATAATAAGTTCAACTTCCATGAACAAGTTTAGTAATCAGCATGACTGATTCAAGCTTAATACTTGCCTTGTGAGAATAGCAGCATGGGGCCTGTTAGTGAATAGCCTTCTAATCATAAGCATTTGTCAAGTCATAGGTATATATGTCTTTTACAAGGAAAATGCAGATTACCTGTTAACCTGGAAAACCAGCTAAGTGGAGGTATTTAAATAGCTATCTGTTATGGACTGCATGATGTGTCACACAAAATTCATATGTAGAAGTCCTAACTTCCAGTGTGGCTGTTTTTGGAGTAAGGAAGTAATTAGTGTCAAACAAGATCATAAGGGTGGGGCCCTTGTGGGTAGGATTGGCAGCCTTATAAGAAGAGACACCTCCAGCCTGGGCAACAAACCGAGACCCCATCTGTACAAAAAATTAAATTAGCTGGACGTAGTAGAGCCTAGGAGTTCTAGGCTGCTATGATGCTGTGACCAATGATTGCACCACTGCACTCCAGCCTGGGTGACAGAGTGAGACCCTGTCTCTAAAAAGCCAAAAAAAAAAAAAAAAAAAAAAGAGAGAGAGAGACACCAGGGAGCTACTCAATCTTCCTCTGCCAAGTGAGAACACATCTGGAAGATAGCCATCCACAAATCAGGAAGAAAGGCCTTACCAGAAACCAACCCTGCCAGGCTTTGATCTGAAACATCTAGCATATGGAACTGTGAGAAAATGGATTTCTGTTGTATAAACCACCAGTTTATGATATTTTTTATGGCAGCCCAGACAGATTAATAATACACTATCAATTCAGAGTTAATATTTAGTACCATGCCGCTGGCCCTGAGGAACAGTTAACAGCAAAGTCCAATTGTGTCAATGCAAACTTATTACTATTTCTGAAAAACTGACTTAAAATGCAGCACCTAAGCTAATGGATCTTGATAAATAGCACATTTCAATTTTTGGGAGGGCAAACACTGAAATGTCTGGTTTGGTTTTGTTTATGTGGGGTCTCACTCTGTTGCCCAGGCCGGAGTGCAGTGGTGCAATCTCAGCTCACTGCAACCTCTGCCTCCCAGGCTCAAGCCATTCTCCCACCTCAGCCTCCAAGTAGTTAGGATTACAGGCACGAGCCACCATGCCCAGCTAAATTTTTGTGTTTTTTGTAGAGACAGGGTTTCACCATGTTGCCCAGGCTGGTCTTGAACTCATGAACTCAAGTGATCCACTCACCTCCACCTCCCAAAGTGCTCAGATTACAGGTGTGAGGTAAAATGTATTTTTAAGTCTACTTCTAGTAATGAATTATTGAATATAGCTACTTAAATCAGCCTCTGGTCTTACCACTAAAATATAATCACAGATATCTCTTTATAGGTTACAGCTTTCCTCTTGCAATACTATTAATGAGAGGCTCATGGTACTAATATAGCCATACACTAAAATGAGGAAATAAAAAACAGGAACAGGATGAAAATACCTGCTATCTCTTTTCTTTCTTTTTTTATTTTTTATTATACTTTAAGTTTTAGGGTACATGTGCACAATGTGCAGGTTTGTTACATACATATATCTTCTCTATACAACATCCAATTACTTTTTATTAAAAGCCCTTCTGATATAAGACACAAGAAAAATAAGGAGATACAAGGATTAAAAGGAAAGTCATAAAACTGTCATTCTTTTCTATTTATGAGCTTTTCTATAATAAAATATTCAATGAATCAATAGATAATGGTCCTGCAAATCAACTGTATTCCTAAAAACCTAAACTGTATTCCTAAAAACCAGCAACAAGTGGTTCAAAATATAATTTTTGAAGATATGTATCATAGCAATAATGCATATAAGGTATCTAGAAATAAATCTTTAAGACTTTTATAAAGAAAAATAAAAATTTTGAGAGACATTAAAGAAACAAATGCCCATGAATGGGAAGTCTCAATAACAAAGACATCATCAGTTCATCCAAAATCCAACAGACTTTTTTGATAAAACTTACTGAGTTTATCCTAAAGTTATCCATATAAATGAGCAAAAGGCCAGGAATTGCCAAAATAATTCTGAAGAAGAATAGGGGACTCATTGTTTAAGATATCAGGAATCTTGCATCCTAAAGATACAGTAATTAGAACAATGTGGTTTAAGACAGAGTAAGGCTGTCTGAACCTGACCTCTTCTCCTGGAGGAATATTTTTACCCTTTATTCTGTGAGTAATAAACCTTATTTTATATCTATTGGTGCCTATGTGTCACTCCTTTCAACATCCCTATAAATTCTGGGATGGGGACTGCTAGTGTTCAGCCAGGGACACCATATGCCCAAATAAAATGATGCTATTCTCAAAACCATAACAATGAAAGATAGGGGAAGAAACATCTTTCAGACAGTTGCAAACACCATGATGCCATTTATGAAAAGTTTTAAAAACATGCAAAACAATATTTTATCTTAATTTATAGATATATACACATTAGAGAAAGTATAAAAGCACATGTAAATGAGAAACATCAAATTCAAGACAGTGATTATCTCTGGTGAAAAAGTGAGGGGGGAGGTCCTGGGGGGAGGAGCCAAGATGGCCGAATAGGAACAGCTCCGGTCTACAGCTCCCAGCGCGAGCGACGCAGAAGATGGGTGATTTCTGCATTTCCATCTGAGGTACCGTGTTCATCTCACTAGGGAGTGCCAGACAGTGGGCGCAGGTCAGTGGGTGAGTGCACTGTGCGCCAGCCGAAGCAGGGGCGAGGCATTGCCTCACTCGGGAAGCGCAAGGGGTCAGGGAGTTCCCTTTCCAGGGGTGACAGAGGGCACCTGGAAAATCGGACCACTCCCACCCGAATACTATGCTTTTCCGACGGGCTTAGGAAACGGTGCCCCAGGAGAGTATAGCCCGCACCTGGCTCAGAGGGTCCTACGCCCACGGAGTCTCGCTGATTGCTAGCACAGCAGTCTGAGATCAAACAGCAAGTCGGCAGCGAGGCTGTGGAAGGGGCGCCCGCCATTGCCCAGGCTCGCTTAGGTAAACAAAGCAGCCTGGAAGCTTGAACTGGGTGGAGCCCACCACAGCTCAAGGAGGCCTGCCTGCCTCTGTAGGCTCCACCTCTGGGGGCAGGGCACAGACAAACAAAAAGACAGCAGTAACCTCTGCAGACTTAAATGTCCCTGTCTGACAGCTTTGAGGAGAGCAGTGGTTCTCCCAGCATGCAGCTGGAGATCTGAGAACGGGCTGACTGCCTCCTCAAGTGGGTCCCTGACCCCTGACCCCTGAGCAGCCTAACTGGGAGGCACCCCCCAGCAGGGGCAGACTGACACCTCACACGGCCGGCCAGGTACTACAACAGTCCTGCAGCTGAGGGTCCTGTCTGTTAGAAGGAAAACTAACAGAAAGGACATCCACACCAAAAACCCATCTGTACATCACCATCATCAAAGACCAAAAGTAGATAAAACCACAAAGATGGGGAAAAAACAGAGCAGAAAAACTGGAAACTCTAAAAAGCAGAGTACCTCTCCTCCTCCAAAGGAACACAGTTCCTCACCAGCAACAGAACAAAGCTGGACGGAGAATGACTTTGACGAGCTGAGAGAAGAAGGCTTCAGACGATCAAATTATTCCGAGCTACGGGAGGATATTCAAACCAAAGGCAAAGAAGTTGAAAACTTTGAAAAAAATTTAGAAGAATGTATAACTAGAATAACCAATACAGAGAAGTGCTTAAAAGAGCTGATGGAGCTGAAAACCAAGGCTTGAGAACTACGTGAAGAATGCAGAAGCCTCAGGAGCCGATGCGATCAAATGGAAGAAAGGGGATCAGCCCTGGAAGATGAAATGAATGAAATGAAGCGAGAAGGGAAGTTTAGAGAAAAAAGAATAAAAAGAAACGAGCAAAGCCTCCAAGAAATGTGGGACTATGTGAAAAGACCAAATCTACGTCTGATTGGTGTACCTGAAAGTGACAGGGAGAATGGAACCAAGTTGGAAAACACTCTGCAGGATATTATCCAGGAGAACTTCCCCAATCTAGCAAGGCAGGCCAACATTCAGATTCAGGAAATACAGAGAATGCCACAAAGATACTCCTCGAGAAGAGCAACTCTAAGACACATAATTGTCAGATTCACCAAAGTTGAAATGAAGGAAAAAATGTTAAGGGCAGCCAGAGAGAAAGGTCGGGTTACCATCAAAGGGAAGCCCATTAGACTAACAGCAGATCTCTCGGCAGAAACCCTACAAGCCAGAAGAGAATGGGGGCCAATATTCAACATTCTTAAAGAAAAGAATTTTCAACCCAGAATTTCATATCCTGCCAAACTAAGCTTCATAAGTGAAGGAGAAATAAAATCCTTTACAGTCAAGCAAATGCTGAGAGATTTTGTCACCACCAGGCCTGCCCTAAAAGAGCTCCTGAAGGAAGCGCTAAACATGGAAAGGCACAACCGGTACCAGCCACTGCAAAATCATACCGAAATGTAAAGACCATCGAGACTAGGAAGAGACTGCATCAACTAACGAGCAAAATAACCAGCTAACATCATAATGACAGGATCAGATTCACACATAACAATATTAACTTTAAATGTAAATGGACTAAATGCTCCAATTAAAAGACACAGACTGGCAAATTGGATAAAGAGTCAAGATCCATCAGTGTGCTGTATTCAGGAAACCCATCTCACGTGCAGAGACACACATAGGCTCAAAATAAAAGGATGGAGGAAGATCTACCAAGCAAATGGAAAACAAAAAAAGGCAGGGGTTGCAATCCTAGTCTCTGATAAAACAGACTTTAAACCAACAAAGATCAAAAGAGACAAAGAAGGCCATTACATAATGGTAAAGGGATTAATTCAACAAGAAGAGCTAACTATCCTAAATATATATGCACCCAATACAGGAGCACCCAGATTCATAAAGCAAGTCCTGAGTGACCTACAAAGAGACTTAGACTCCCACACATTAATAATGGGAGACTTTAACACCCCACTGTCAACATTAGACAGATCAACGAGACAGAAAGTCAACAAGGATACCCAGGAATTGAAGTCAGCTCTGCACCAAGCAGACCTAATAGACATCTACAGAACTCTCCACCCCAAATCAACAGAATATACATTTTTTTCAGCACCACACCACACCTATTCCAAAATTGACCATATACTTAGAAGTAAAGCTCTCCTCAATAAATGTAAAAGAACAGAAATTATAACAAACTATCTCTCAGATCACAGTGCAATCAAGCTAGAACTCAGGATTAAGAATCTCACTCAAAACCACTCAACTACGTGGAAACTGAACAACCTGCTCCTGAATGACTACTGTGTACGTAACGAAATGAAGGCAGAAATAAAGATGTTCTTTGAAACCAACGAGATCCAAGACACAACATACCAGAATCTCTGGGATGCATTCAAAGCAGTGTGTAGAGGGAAATTTATAGCACTAAATGCCCACAAGAGAAAGCAGGAAAGATCCAAAATTGACACCCTAACATCACAATTAAAAGAACTAGAAAAGCAAGAGCAAACACATTCAAAAGCTAGCAGAAGGCAAGAAATAACTAAAATCAGAGCAGAACTGAAGGAAATGGAGACACAAAAAACCCTTCAAAAAATCAATGAATCCAGGAGCTGGTTTTTTGAAAGGATCAACAAAATTGATAGACCGCTAGCAAGATTAATAAAGAAAAAAAGAGAGAAGAATCAAATAGATGCAATAAAAAATGATAAAGGGGATATCACCACCGATCCCACAGAAATACAAACTACCATCAGAGAATATTACAAACACCTCTATGCAAATAAACTAGAAAATCTAGAAGAAATGCATAAATTCCTCAATACATACACCCTCCCAAGACTAAACCAGGAAGAAGTTGAATCTCTGAATAGACCAATAACAGCTGAAATTATGGCAATAATCAATAGCTTACCAACCAAAAAAAGTCCAGGACCAGATGGGTTCACAGCCGAATTCTACCAGAGGTACAAGGATGAGCTGGTACCATTCCTTCTGAAACTATTCCAATCAATAGAAAAAGAGGGAATCCTCCCTAACTCATTTTATGAGGCCAGCATCATCCTGATACCAAAGCCTGGCAGAGACACAACAAAAAAAGAGAATTTTAGACCAATATCCTTGATGAACATTGATGCAAAAATCCTCAATAAAATACTGGCAAACGGAATCCAGCAGCACATCAAAAAGCTTATCCACCATGATCAAGTGGGCTTCATCCCTGGGATGCAAGTCTGGTTCAATATACGCAAATCAATAAATGTAATCCAGCATATAAACAGAACCAAAGACAAAAACCACATGATTATCTCAATAGATGCAGAAAAGGCCTTTGATAAAATTCAACAACCCTTCATGCCAAAAACTCTCAATAAATTAGGTATTGATGGGACGTATCTCAAAATAATAAGAGCTATTTATGACAAACCCACAGCCAATATCATACTGAATGGGCAAAAACTGGAAGCATTCCCTTTGAAAACTGGCACAAGACAGGGATGCCCTCTCTCACCACTTATATTCAACATAGTGTTGGAAGTTCTGGCCAAGGCAATTAGGCAGGAGAAGGAAATAAAGGGTATTCAATTAGGAAAAGAGGAAGTCAAATTGTCCCTGTTTGCAGATGACATGATAGTATATCTAGAAAACCCCATTGTCTCAGCCCAAAATCTCCTTAAGCTGATAAGCAACTTCAGCAAAGTCTCAGGATACAAAATCAATGTACAAAAATCACAAGCATTCTTATACATCAATAACAGACAAACAGAGAGCCAAATCATGAGTGAACTCCCATTCACAATTGCTTCAAAGAGAATAAAATACCTAGGAATCCAACTTACAAGGGATGTGAAGGACCTCTTCAAGGAGAACTACAAACCACTGCTCAAGGAAATAAAAGAGGATACAAACAAATGGAAGAACATTCCATGCTCATGGGTAGGAAGAATCAATATCATGAAAATGGCCATCCTTCCCAAGGTAATTTACAGATTCAATGCCATCCCCATCAAGTTACCAATGACTTTCTTCACAGAATTGGAAAAAACTACTTTAAAGTTCATATGGAACCAAAAAAGAGCCCGCATCACCAAGTCAATCCTAAGCCAAAAGAACAAAGCTGGAGGCATCACGCTACCTGACTTTAAACTATACTACAAGGCTACAGTAACCAAAACAGCATGGTACTGGTACCAAAACAGAGATATAGATCAATGGAACAGAACAGAGCCGTCAGAAATAATGCCACATATCTACAACTATCTGATCTTTGACAAACCTGAGAAAAACAAACAATGGGGAAAGGATTCCCTATTTAATAAATGGTGCTGGGAAAACTGGCTAGCCATATGGAGAAAGCTGAAACTGGATCCCTTCCTTACACCTTATACAAAAATCAATTCAAGATAGATTAAAGACTTAAATGTTACACCTAAAACCATAAAAACCCTAGAAGAATACCTAGGCATTACCATTCAGGACATAGGCATGGGCAAGGACTTCATGTCTAAAACACCAAAAGCAATGGCAACAAAAGCCAAAATTGACAAATGGGATCTAATTAAACTCAAGGGCTTCTGCACAGCAAAGGAAACTACCATCAGAGTGAACAGGAAACCTACAAAATGGGAGAAAATTTTCGCAACCTACTCATCTGACAAAGGGCTAATATCCAGAATCTACAATGAACTCCAACAAATTTACAAGAAAAAAACAAACAACCCCATCAAAAAGTGGGCGAAGGACATGAACAGACACTTCTCAAAAGAAGACATTTATGCAGCCAAAAAACACATGAAAAAATGCTCACCATCACTGGCCATCAGAGAAATGCAAATCAAAACCACAATGAGATACCATCTCACACCAGTTAGAATGGCAATCATTAAAAAGTCAGGAAACAACAGGTGCTGGAGAGGATGTGGAGAAATAAGAACACTTTTACGCTGTTGGTGGGACTGTAAACTAGTTCAACCCTTGTGGAAGTCAGTGTGGCGATTCCTCAGGGATCTAGAACTAGAAATTCCATTTGACCCAGCCATCCCATTACTGGGTATATACCCAAAGGACTATAAATCATGCTGCTATAAAGACACATGCACACGTATGTTTATTGCAGCATTATTCACAATAGCAAAGACTTGGAACCAACCCAAATGTCCAACAATGATAGACTGGATTAAGAAAATGTGGCACATATACACCATGGAATACTATGCAGCCATAAAAAATGATGAGTTCACGTCCTTTGTAGGGACATGGATGAAATTGGAAATCATCATTCTCAGTAAACTATCACAAGAACAAAAAACCAAACACCGCATATTCTCACTGATAGGTGGGAATTGAACAATGAGAACACATGGACACAGGAAGGGGAACATCACACTTCGGGGACTGTTGTGGGGTGGGGGGGAGGGGGGAGGGATAGCATTGGGAGATATACCTAATGCTAGATGACGAGTTGGTGGGTGCAGCGCACCAGCATGGCACATATATACGTATGTAACTTACCTGCACGTTGCGCACATGTACCATAGATCCTAAAGTATTATAATAATAATAATAATAATAATAATAATAAAACAGAAAAAAAAAAGAAAAAGTGAGGGGAACAACAGAATTGGGGCAGAGTACACAGGGGTTTCATATGAGTCAGGAATACTTTCTTTTCTTTCTTTTCTTTCTTTCTCTCTTTCTTTCTTTCTTTCTTTGAGATAGGGTCTCACTGTGTCACCCAGGCTGGAGTGCAGTGGCAGAAACACAGCTCACTGCAGTCTCGACCTCCTGGGCTCAAGTGATTCTCCCATCTCAACCTCCTGAGCAGCCGGGACCACAGGTGCCACCAAACTTGGCTAATTTTAAAATTTTTCTGTGGAGATGAGATCTCCCTATGTTGCCCAGGCTGGTTTCAAACTCCTGGGCTCAAGCGATCCTCCCACCTCAGCCTCCGAAAGTGCTGGGATTACAGGTGTAAGCCACTGTGTGCCCATCCAGGTGTAAGCTTTCCTATGTTAGGGTCAACTGATTTGGGACCTTAATTGCATGTTCAAAATTTATTCATAGCAACACATCGATTGATGTTTGAGTAAGCGGAAGAAAGTGTATGTACACCAGGACCCAGAAATTTGGAAGGCCAAATGGTGCCTACAACAGACTAGGGCTAGGGAGAGTATAGAATAGAAGGTCAATGTCGGGGGAATCAAGTGGCGTCCACATAGGCCCTAGATGTTTAATGTTAAAGATTGGCTAGTATATCTGGCTCATGACGTTCTGCATGCTTAAAAATTAAGGGAAGAGAACAAAGGTCATGAAAATCTCTATGACCTTGGCAGACTGAAGCTCATTAAGTAATAGTCTGGGTACTGCTAAAGATAGCTACAAGCAGGTCAGAGGAAAACTAGTTTGCTATTGGAACCAGTTATCTGAGTTATCCATGCCATTGTAAGTGATAGGTAAGTACAAATCTTATATAAAGACAAATGTAAACATAACTAAACATAGATATAAATAAACATTTTTAAAAACCAGAATATTTATAAAGTAGAATAACGCAGAGACCATTTATATTTGAGAGAACTATATTTTATATCCTGTACACATATAGACCGTGTTTCCTTATTTTATATGTCTATACAGCAGCTAGCCCTATTTTGTAACACATGGTAAAAGGAATAAATCATTGTTAATTGTTTAATGAGTAATAATGATAGCTGGACATTTAAAACCCTCATTGGTATGGTTCATCTTATCTTTCCAGAATTATCTATTATTTCTTTCCTACTTTTACTTTGTATACCAACAAAACAGAATGGCTCATTTTTCCTCCAAACCTATTGCTACACCTTTATCAAGTGTTTACCTCTAATATTCTCCACTTCATCAGTAGCTATTGTTTCTACCTAGCCTTTAGGGCCCAAATTAAATGTCCCCTCCTTTATAAAGAATTTTTAAAAATCTTTCTCAGCTCCCATTGTAAATAGTCTTTCCCACTTGAACTTCCTTAGCATTTTGTTCAAATGTATAGTGCATGCCACTTTCTACCTTACACTATGGTTATCTGTATTCATGACATAGCTCCTCCTACTTGACAAGGTCTTCCTTGAGCAGTAACTCAGATTTTTTTATTTTAGATTACCTATGGCACCTGGCAGAATACCCAGCACTAAAAGTGCTTAAAAATTGTGAATCAATCTTTTGAATGACTGTGTCTCTTTGTCTTTATCCTAGTGCCAAAAGCAAGGCAAAATAAGTCAATATTATTATGGCTAGGGAAAGACCTTAACTACCTCAAAGAGACCTTAGTTACAATTATATTTCGCAGAATTATTTCTCAAAATTCCCCAAAGTTCAGTTTCACCATTGCACTAAGTAAACCCTTGGTTAAGCATAATCTTCACACATGCACAGACTTGCATCATACCTGTGTGACACAAGCCAGGATCGCATCAATTGCCAAGGGAGGTAAGTTCCTCTAGGCAGCCTGACCCAAACCTCTCTTCTGCTACAGCTTTCCAGAGTTCAATCAATTTACCAGAGGGAGAGAAAGGTATTTCCTTAAGAAATCATTTTTTTAAAAAAGGTGACATGAAACTGATAGAGTATATATTTGTTCTATGTTAGAAATGGCTGACATGACATCTTCCTATAGTTTTCATGAGTTTTATTATAAGATTTTATGGAAATAAATACTGAATTAAATTTAGACATCATTCATATCTGTTTCACAAGAAGTTTTATGAGCATACAATTTTTCTCTTTAAAGACTTGAGTTAAATTCTGGCTTACAAGTTAAAGAGCTTCACAGGACAGATATGTTGTCATTTAACCAATCACTTCAGCGCACTCAGAGATGAATGAAGTAGCAGCCATAAAAAAGAACAAAACCATGTCCTTTGCAGCAACATGGATGCAGCTGGAGGCCATTATCCTAAGTGAATTAACACAGAAACAGAAAATCAAATACTACATGTTTTCACTTATAAGTGGGAGCTAAACATTGGGTACACACGGCCATAAAGATAGAAACCAGAGACACTGGAAACGGTAGCAAGGGAGGCAATGGTTGAAGAAACACCTATTGGGTACTATGTCCACTGTTCAGTGACAGGTTCAATAGAAGCCTAAACCTCAGCATCATGCAACGTATCCATGTAACAAACCTGCGTGTGTACCCTCTGAATCTAAAATTTAAAAAAGAAATTAATGAAGTAATAGAATTAAATTAACTATGCTCTTAACTTCATCACATTTTAATTTATAAATTAAAGGCAACATTCTCACGGCATAGTCACATACTACATGTGCAGACACATGTGAAGCTCACATCCAGAGGAAGGCAGTAAAGGAGGAGCACAGAAATAAAAAACATATGAAGAAATAGAAAGTGAGTACTGAGAGGGTAGACCCAAAACCATATCAGTAAACGGACTAAACACTCCAACTAAAAGGCAGATAGTTAGACTAAATTAAAAAAAACGGAACCAACGTATAAGACACAAAATTTAAGGCTGGGTGCAGTGGCTCCCAGCAGTTTGGGAGACCGAGGTGGGCAGATGACTTGAGGCCAGGAGTTTGAGACCAGCCTGGCCAACATGGTAAAATCCTGTCTCTACTAAAAATACAAAAATTAGTCAGGCATGGTGGCGTGTGCCTGTAAATTGCAGCTACTCAGGAGGCTGAGGCATGAGAATCGCTTGAACCTGGGAGGCAGAGGTTGCAGTGAGCTGAGATTGTGCCACTGCACTCCAGCTTGAACGACAGAGCAAGACTGTCTCAAAAAATAAAAAGACAAAAAAATCACATATAAGGACACAGAACAGTTGAAGGTAAAATGATGAAAACATAAATACCATATACCATGTAAACACTAATCATAAGAAAGTTGATACGACTACATTAATATCAAAATAGACTTTCAGGCAAAAAATATTACTAGATATAAAGGGACATTTCCTAATGATAAAAGGGTCAATTCAATAGGAAGTCACAAAAATCCTTAATGTATATTTGCCTTATAGCATACCTTCAAAAAGGAAGTAAAAATTGACAAAAATAAAAGGATAAACAGATAAATCTACAATTAGAATTGGAGATTTAAAAACACTTCTTTCTGTAATTGATAGAACAGGCAGATGATATATCAGTAATATTAATAATATAGAAGATATGAACAATACCATTAACCAATCTGATTAATTGAACATTTATAGAGTTTATAGAATATTATACAACTACAAAACTCAACAACTACAAAAAAGAAAAAAACACATACTATTTATATGCACATAGATCATGCACCAAAATGGACAATATTCTGGGCTATAAAGCTAGTCTCAATACATTTCAAAGGACTGAAATCATACAGAATATATTTTCTTATCACAATGGAATTAAATTAGAAATCAAAAGCAAAAAGATATGTTCAGAAATTAAGAAATACATTTCTAAATTATCTATTGGTCAAAGAAGAAATCACAAGAAAAATTAGAGAGTATTTTGAATTGAAAAATAATATAAATTAATTCTATGAGATACAACCAAAGCAATACTTAGTAGAAAATGTGTATTAAATGCATATATTGGAAAGGATGAAAGTTTTAAAATCAATGATCTAAGCTTCCACTTCAAGGAGCTAGAAAAGAAAAGTAAATTCTAAAAAAGTGTGGAAGATCTATAAGCTAAAAGTAATCAAACATTGCTCAAAAAATTAAAGACCTGGCTGGGTGCAGTGGCTCACGCCTGTAATTCCAGCATTTTGGGAGCCTGAGGCAGGTGAATCACTTGAGCCCAGGAATTTGAGACAAGCCTGGGCAACATAGTGAGATCTCTTCTCTAGTAAAAATTAAAAAAAATTAGCTGGGCATGGTGGCACACCTGTAGTCCCAGCTACTCAGGAGGCTTGAGCCCAGGGGAATTGGGGCGGCAGTGAGCCAGTGTTTGTGCCACTGCACTCTAGCCTGGGCAACAGAGTGAGACTCAAAACAAAAAAAAAATTAAAGACCTAAATAAGTGTAGAGATAAACCACTAGCGTGGTGTTTTTGAGATATCATTTCCCCCTAAAATTGATCTATAGATTTAACAGAATCCCAATCAAAATCCCAGCAGGCTTAATTATTTGTATGTAGAAACTGATAATATGAATCTGTAGTTCATATGAAAATGCAAAGGACCTAGACCAGTCAAAACAATCCTAAAGAAAAAATCAAAAACAAAAACCCGACACAAAGCTAGAAGACCTACTTAAACAGATTTAAAACTTGCTATAAAGCTTAGGCAATTAAGACAGTGTGGCATTGGCATAAAGATAGATAAATAGATCAATAGAACTGAAGAAAGGGTCCAGAAATAAGCCCATGGATATTTGGTCACTGGCTTTACAACAAAGACAATAATGCATATCCAAGAAAAAAAAAGGATAGTCTTACCAATGGATGGTGCTAGAGCAACTGGATATTTGCACATACAAGAAATAAAATTTGACCCTTATCTCACACCTATGCATTAAGTCAATTCTGGGTAGATCAAATATACACTTGAAAGCTTAAAATACCTTGAGACAGGGAAAGGTTTTTTTAACAGGACACAAACAGCACTAATCATAACATTTTTCAATTGATAAATTGGTCTTCATCAACATTTTAAAATCTGCTCATCAGAAGGTACTATTTACGAAGAGAAAGGAACTCCATAGCCTAGAATGAGGGCGTTCAATCTTTTGGCTTCCCTGAGTCACGTTGGAAGAAGAAGAATTTTCTTGGACCACACATAAAATACACTAACACTAATGATATCTGATAAGCTAAAAAAAGAAATTGCAAAAAAACTCAATGCTTTAAGGAAGTTTATGAATTTGTGTCGGTTTGAATTCAAAGCCATCCTAGGTTGTGTGTGGCCCATGGGCTGTGGGTTGGACAAGCCCGGCCTAGAAGATACTTGCAATACACATGTCTGACACAGGACTTCTATCCAGAATATTATATATTTTACATAACTATGTAAAAGTTTACAAGCTGTATTTTTAGGATTTGTATATATAATTGTTTATAAATTATACCTTAGTAAGTAACTTTTACATATATGTGATATATTTTTAAAAATCTATATATTATAGGTTAGGACCTTACAACTTAATAAGGCAAGCAACCCAGCCTGGGCAATACGGTGAAACCCCGTCTCTACTACAAATACAAAAATTAGCCGGACATAGTGATGCATGCCTGTAGTCCCAGCTACCTGGGTGGCTGAGGTGGGAGGATGGCTTGAGCCGAGGTTTAGGTGTTGGGAGAGTTGGGGTGGGCAGAGGTTGCAGTGGGCTGAAATCGCCCCATTGGCAAAAAAAAAAAAAAAAAAAAAAAAAAGAAGAAGAAGAAAAAGAAAAAAGAAACAAATCAAATAGAAAAATATTTAACAAGAGTGATTTTAATACATAATAATTCAACCAATTTCACAGAATCAACACCATACCAGAGTGACAAACCATCATGGTTTGCTCAAGACTGAGGTTTTTTTTTTGATTAGGGACTTTGAGTGCTAAAACTGGGACAGTCCTTAGCAAACCAAGATGATTAATCATTTATTAAAACAGAAACCCATAAATATTTCAGTATGTATCTGTAAAAGAACTCTTGTTTTCACACAAATCACTATACCATTATTACAGCCCAAATCAACACTAATTATTTAATATACACAGGATTATACCCATTGAATAGCATCAACATCCAGTGGCTGTTCAAATTTGTGTCATAAATGTTGTATTTTTATAAGTTGTTTGAATCAGAATCTGAATAAGATAAATATATTGCAATTGGTGAATATGTCCTTTTAATCAATAGATTCCCTTCCATATTTTTATATTTTCCTTGTAATCTATTTTTAAGAAAAATGAGTTGTTTTAAGGAAATTTCTACAGTTTGGATTTTGACGATTGCTTATCTGCAGTTTAGTTTAACATATTCCTCTAGCTCCTATATAGTCTATCAATTGATAGTTGGATTTTGAGGTTTAATCATATTTAGGTTCAATTATATTAGTATGACTATCTCATTTATGAAAATATTCACTGTTTTTAATTTTATTTATAATCTCACCTTGAAAAATTTTATTTAGTTCTTTTTTCAGATCTGTTTGGTCTTTTAGAAACGAATCTCTTGACCTTTACACATATTTTCAATACCTTCTTTTATTGCTTTAAACCATTTAAGCAGACTTATTTAAAATATTATGTCTATGGAATCCACCCAAATGCCCATCAACGATAGACTGGATAAAGGAGATGTGGTACATATACACCATGGAATACTATGCAGCCATAAATAGGAATGAGATCATATCCTTTGCAGGGACACGAATGGAGCTGGAAGCCGTTATCCTCCGCAAACTAACACAGGAACAGAAAACCAAACACGGCATATTCTCACTTACAGGGGAGAGCTGAACGATGAGGACACATGGACACAGGGAGGGGAACAACACACACTGGGGCCTTTTCAGGGGGCTGGGGGGCAACAGGAGGGAGAGCATCAGGATAAATAGCTAATGCATGGTGGGCTTAATACTTAGGTGATGGGTTGACAGGTGTGGCAAGCCACCACAGCACACATTTACTTATGTGACAAACCTGCACATCCTGTATATGTATCCTGGAATGTTACATAAAATTAAATTTAAAAAATAAAATATCTAATAATTCCAATATGTGCAGTCTCTGTGTGTCTTATTCTTTTGGATCTAGCTCATGTGTCTTGTTTCCTGGGAGCTTATATTCCTCGGAAATTTTTCTGAAGGAATTATTTGAGGTCTGTCTTAAAGGCCGTTCAAGATAAATACAACAAACAGACCTAGAACTCCAATTTCTTGAGGCACAAGCCATTGATCCAGAGGAGTGGCCCCTGGAGCAGAGTAAGGCAGGTGACAGACATCAAAGGTCACTACTACACTCATCAGAAACTAATCACTGGCCGGGCACGGTGCCTCACACCTGTAATCCCGGCACTTTGACAGGCCAAGGCGGGTGGATTGCTTGAAGTCAGGAGTTCAAGACCACCCTGGCCAACATGGTGAAACCCCGTCTCAACTAAAAATACAAAAATTAGTCAGGCGTGGTGGTGTATGCGTGTAGTCCCAGCTACATGGGAGGCTGAGGCATGAGAATCACTCGAACCCAGGTAGGAGGAAGTTGCAGTAAGCTGAGATCACACCACTGCACTCCAGCCTGGGTGACAGAGCGAGACTCTGTCTCAAAAAAAAAAAAAAAAAAAAAAAAAAGAAAGAGAAAAAGAAAAGAGAAGCTGATCACTGCCTACACTGACTCCCAGGAGAGAAATATCCCCTGAGACCTCTAATGTCAGTCTCTCTACCACGCTATGTTATGCCTTCCTGTTCTTTTCCCACTATGCCCAAAAGCTCTGACAGAACCTCCTACAGGATGAAAAGGTAAGCAGAGGCCAAGGAATGGCTATCAAGGAGAGAGAGTGATGTGCAAAAGCAATCTTGGAAGATTATTGGATTTGCTTCAAAATGATACTGGGCTGGGAGAAAGTGGGTGGAAAAAAGAGGTGAAAAAACACAATTGTTGAAGTTGGCCAGTGGGAACATGGGTATTCATTATATTCTACTGTCTACTTTTGCATATGTTTGAAAGTCATACAAAATAAAATATTTAAAAAATATCTTCAGTAGATGGATTTAACCATAAATGATGCAAAATAAACTGGAAGATATTGTGGAGGAAAAATAAACAGAATATAGTAGAGAGAGGAAAATAAAGGAAGTCTAGAGAGTAGAACAGGTATTAAAAGTGGGAGCAGACGACCAAGGATAAAAACAGGGAGAACTGGAAGGAACAAGGTCAGGGAAAGGGACAGTAAAGGTCAGTGGCCCTTGAATGTGCCTAGAAGAGATGGTATATGTTTTTGGTTTTTGCTTGTACAAATACTCAGTATGAACAAATTCAGATTCCTTCCTGAATTATCCCTTAAAAAAGGGAAATATGTGATTTGGGGCATATATAATTTTGGGCATATATGGTTCCCTGGCAACCACCATCACCTCTAGCAAGTCCTGGGTGGCAGAAAGGCTTGCCCCATCTTAATGAAGGCAACTACTTGTGAAGTGGATCTGGACAATTCTGACTTCTCTCCCTACTTTCAACTCCTCTGTGTAGTGGACTAATAGCACATAGAAAAACAATTAAACATGCAGTATTTTTAGATGTCCTGGGTGAATATCATTTTTCTTTGAAAAGTGAACGAACCTTTGCTATCACCATTATGTCACAAATATGCTATGATTTCAGCTGATTTGGGCAAGTCTGTGAAATTTTAATAAAACTTCAAAATATCGATAACACCAGCCTGGGCAACATAACAAGACCATGTCTCTACAAAGAATAATAAAATTAAAAGGAAAAGCTGGGTATGGTGGTACTCACCTGTAGTCCCAGCCTCTTGAGCAGCTAAGGTGAGAGGATCACTCGAGCCCAGGAGTTAAAGGTTGCAATGAGCTGTAATTGTGCCACTGCACTCCAGCCTGAACAACAAAGCAAGGACTCATCTCTAAAAAAAGAAATAAATAAAAGATCAATAGTAAGAGAAAAATATTTTTGCAGAAAACATGATAGAAAACTGCATAATGCAGGTGTTATATTAAAAGTACACATAAATTGGCAAGAAAAAACTGGCACTTGTCTGTGATAAGAACATTATTTTTAAAAAATTTTAACCAGGCATGGTGGCACATGCCTGTAGTCCCAGCTACTCAGGAGTCTGAGGCAGGAGGATCACAAGTACCCAGGAATTTAAGGCTGTTGTGAGCTATGATTATACCACTGCACTCAGCCGGGCAGCAGAGTGAGACCTCGTCTCTTAAAAAAATTTTTTTTGATAGACTTTATTTTTAGAGTAGTTTTAGGATTACAAAATAATTGCAGAGAAAGTACCCCCCCGACACACACATTTACCTCTTATTAACATCCTGCATCAGTGTGATACATTTGCTAAAATTGGTGAACCAATATTTATATGTTATTATACACTAAAATCCACAGTTTCTATTAGGGCTCACTCTGTGTTGTAGTTTCATGGGTTTCGACAAATGCTTAAGGCCATGTAGCTACCACTATAGTATCATATAGAATAGTTTCATCACCCTAAAAGTGCCTTGTGCTCTACCTACTCATCTTCTCTCTCTTCCCTGAACTCCCAGTAAGCACTCATCTTTTAAATTGTCTCTATAGTTTTGCCTTTTCCAGAATGTCAGATAGTTGGAATCATATTGTGTATTAGTCTACTCAGGCTGTCACAAGATACCACTGAGTGAGTGGTTAAACAACAGAAATTTATTTGTTCACAGTTCTAGAGGTTAGAAATCCAAGTTTTCTATCAGGGTTGGTTTCTTCTGAGACCACACTTCCTGACTGTCTCTGCATGTTCATGTGGCTTCTTCTCTGTGCACATACACAAAGAGAGAGAACTCCAGTGTCTCTTATTCTTCTTATAAGAATACCAGTCCTCTTGACTTAAGGTCCCACCCTAAGACCTCATTTAACCTTAATTACGTCTCTAAAGGCCCTTATCTACAAGTACAGTTAGATTGTGGGTTAGGGCTTCAACATGAATTTTGAGAATACATAATTCAATCCATAACACGCTACCCTCTACCCCCCTAAAATTCACGTCCTTTGTATATGCAAAACGCATTCACTCCATCCCACAGCCCCAAAAGTCTTAACTTAACACATCCTAAATGTTATCTAAGTCAGGTATCTTAAGTATGAATCACCTGAAGGCAAAATTCCTCCCCGGTTATGAACCTATAAAATCAGGTAAGTTATGTGCTTACAAAATACAATGGTGGGGCTGGGCGCAGTGGCTCATGCCTGTAATACCAGCACTTTGGGAGGCCAAGGCAGGTGGATCACCTGAGGTCAGGAGTTCGAGACCACCCTGACCAATATGGTGAAGCCCTGTCTCTACTAAAAATACAAAAATTAGTGAATGGGGTGGCATGCGCTTGTAGTCCCGGCTACTTGGGAGGCTGAGACAGGAGAATTGCTTGAACTCAGGAGGCAGAGGTTGCAGTGAGCTGAGATTGTGCCACTGCACTCCAACCTGGGTGAGAGAGCGAGACTCTGCCTCGAAAACAAAAACCCAGAAACCCAAAAACCAAAATACAATGGTGGGACAGGCAAGGGATACACATTCTCACTCAGAAAGGGAGAAATTAGGCCAGGCTTGGTGGCTCATGCCTGTAATCCCAGCACTTTGGGAGGCTGAGGTGGGCAGATCACCTGAGGTCAGGAGTTTGAGACCAGCCTGGCCAACATGGCAAAACCCCGTCAGTCTCTACTAAAAATACATAAATTAGCCAGGCATGGTGGCACATGCCTGTAATCCCAGCTACTTGGGAGGCTGAGGCAGGAGAATTGCTTTAACCCAGGAGGCAGAGGTTGCAATGAGCAGAGATTGTGCCACTGTATTCCAGCTTGGGCGACATAGTGAGATGCTATCTAAAAAAAAAGGCAGGGGAGAAATTGGAAAGAAGAAGGGGGTGATAGTCGCCAGGCAAGTCCAAAACCTAGCAAGTCAAATTCCATTAGGTCTTAAGGCTCAAGAATAATCTTCTTGGCTGGGCACGGTGGCTCACGCCTATAATCCCAGCACTTTGGGAGGCCAAGGTGGGCAAATCACCTGAGGTCAGGAATTCAAAACCAGCCTGACCAACATGGAGAAACCCCGTCTCTAATAAAAATAAAAATAATTAGCCGGGTGTCATGGCACATGCCTGTAATCCCAGCTACTTGGGAGGCTGAGGCAGGAGAATCACTTGAACCCAGGAGGCAGAGGTTGTGGTGAGTTGAGATCTTGCTATCGTACTCTCCAGCCTGGTCAACAAGAGTGAAACTCCTTCTCAAAAAAAAAAGAATAATCCTTTTTGACCTTAAGGCTCAAAAATAATCCTCTTTGGCCTTTTGTGTCCACTGGGGTGGCAGCAACACCCCCATAGCCCTAGGTAGTGGCCCTTCCACCTTGGCTCTTGATGGAGGCCCCAGCCACATATCTCTTTGCTATGGTCTTGCCCCTGAGGCACTGGATAGCAGCAGCCTGGCCTGCTGAAACCATGAAGGGGGCCTTCCCTCTGAAACTGAGGAAGAAACAGCCTTGCTCCCTGGACCTGAGGTGGGAGTGGCAAACCTGATGATCTCTGAATTGCCCTCAGAGTCATTTTTCTTTTTCTCTGAAGGATAAAGCATTTTTACAGTCAAATAGCTCTATTATCTAATCCTGTAGAATCCCAGGCATCCAAAAGCCTTCCTTTATTCCATCGTGTTCCTGTTTTTTTTTTTTTTGGTGCAAACTGGCAGTGTCTCTGTGGGTATAATCCCCTCTCTATTGTGGTGCTGCTGAGATGGCTGATTAACTCCATGAGTAATCTCCTTATGGACCGATAGTCCCACCACGCCCTTGGTATTCTCTCCAGAACATGCTTCTCATTTTTTGGAAATATAGATAGGCTAAGAATTTTCCAAATCATCAATTTCTAGTTCCTTTTTGCTTAACAGTTCTTTCAATGTATTTCACCTCTCGCATTTTACTAGAAGCAGTAAGGAGAAGCCAGTTTGCACCTGCAAGATCTTGCCTAAAAATCTCCTCAGCTAAATTTCCAATTTCGTTGCTCATAAGTTCTACCTTCCACAAAACACTAAACACAATTCAATCAAGTTCCCTGCCACTTTATAACAAAGTTTGCCTTTCTTCTAGTTTCCAACAGCCTGTTCCTCATTTCAGTCTTGATACCTCACCAGAAGCACCTTTAACACCTATATTCTTACCAAAGTTCCCTTCAAGGCAATCTAGGCTCTCTCTAACATGCATCTCAAAATTCTTGCAGCCTCTACCCATTACCCAGTTCCAAAGACACACATTTTTAGTTATTTGTTACAGCAACATCTCACTTCTTAGTACTAAAATCTGTATTCATCTGCTTGGGCTGCCATAACAAAATACTACACACTGGGTGGCTTAAACAAAGAAATTTATTTTCTCACAGATCTGGAGGCTAGAAATCCAAGATATAGGCTCTATCAGGGTTGGTTTCTGGTGAGTCTACTCTTCCTGGCTTGTACATGGCTGCCTTCTTGCTGTGTCCTCACATGGCCTCTTCTCTGCAGAGAAAGTGGGAGAGAGAGGAGGGAGAGAGAGGAGGGAGAGAGAGGAGGGAGAGAGAGAGGAAGGAAAATGGGACAAGAGAAAACAGGGGAGAGGGGGAGCTCTCCTGTCTCTTTGTCTTCTTTTTGTTATTGTTGTTGTTGAGATAGGGTCTTGCTCTGTCACCCAGGCTGAGTGCAGTGGCGTGATCATAGCTCATTGAGTCACAATCTCCTGAGCTCAAGCAATCTTCCCACCTCAACTTCCTGAGTACCTGGTGACTACAGGCACATGACAACATGCCTGGCTAATTTTTTTAAAATTTTATCTTTTGTAGAGATGGGGTCTCACTGTGTTGCCCAGGCTGGTCTTGAACTGCTAGGCTCAACGGATCCTCCTGCCTTGTCCTCCCAAAGTGCTGGGATTACAGGCATGAACCACTGCCCCCAGCCACTTTGTCTTCTTGAAAGGACAACAGTTTCATTGGACCACACTGTGAGCTAATCTAACTTTACCTCGTAAAAGTCCTGTCTCCAAATACAGTCACATTGTGAGTTAACGCTTCAACATATAAAATTGGGAAGATACAATTCAGTCTATAACATACTCTGTGTAGCCTTTCAAACTGGTTTCTTTCACGAAGCAAATGCACTTAAGATTTCTTCATGTCTTGTCATGGCTTGACAGCTCATTTCTTTTTTTTTTTTTTTTTGAGATGAAGTCTTGCTCTGTTGCCCAGGCTGGAATGCAGTGGCACAATCTTGGCTCACTGCAACCTCAGCCTCCTGAGTTCAAGCGACTTTCCTGCCTCAGCCTCCTGAGTAGCTGGAACTACAGGTGCACACTACCACGCTGGCTAATTTCTGTATTTTTAGTAGAGACAGGTTTTCACCATGTTAGCCAGCCTGGTCTTGAATGCCCAACCTCAGGTGATCCACCCGCCTCAGCCTCTCAAAGTGATGCTATTACAGACATGAGCCACTGCGCCCAGCTGCTTGTTTCTGTTTATCACTGAATAATGTGCCATTGTATAGGTATATCTGTTTGTTTATCCATTCATGAATTTGAGGATATCTGGATTGCTTTCAGTTTTTACCAATTATGAATAAAGTAGCTATAAACATTCCTGTGCAGGTTTTTGTGTGGATGTACATTTTCAACTCTTTTGGGTAAATACATGGGAGCACAATTACTAGATTATATGGAGCCTATGTTTATCCTTGTAGGAAATTACTAAACTATTTCCCAAAATGTCTTTACCATTTTGTATTGCTACCATCAGTGAATGAGAGTTTCCATTGCTCTACATCCTCACCAGCATTTAATGTTATCAGTGTTCTGAATTTTAGCCATTCTGATAGGTGTGTGGTATCTCAATGTTGTTTTAATTGGCAATTTTCTAATAACATATGATGTGGGACTTTTTTCATATGCTAATTTTCCATCCGTATGTATTCTTTGGTAAGGTACAGATTCATACACTTTGTCTATGTTTTAATTAGTTGTTTTCTTATTATCGAATGTTGAGTTCTTTGTATACTTTGAATACCAGTTCTTATCAGATACGTGTTTTGCGTATATATTCTCCCAGTCTGTGACTTGTCTTTTCATTCTCTTAACAACATCTTTCACGGCGCAGTTTAATTTTTTTTTAATTTTCTGAGACAGGGTCTCACTCTGTTACCTAGGCTGGAGTGCAGTGGCATAATCATGGCTCACTTTAACCCTGAATTCCTGGGCTCAAGCAATCCTTGAGAAGCTAGGACTATAGGCATCCACCACCATGCCTGGCTTTTTTTTTTTTTTTTTTTTTTTAGTTTTTATAGAGATGGGGTCTCACTACATTGCCCCAGCTGATCTCAAACTCCTGGTCTCAGGCAATCCTACTGCCTCAGTCTCCCAAAGTAGTGAGCCACCATGCCTGGCCAGGATTTTACATTTTAATGGAGTCCAATTTACCAAATTTTTTCTCCTGTGGATTATGCTTTTGATGCTGTATCTAAAATTCATTACCAAACCCAGGACACCTAGATTTTTTCATATGTTATCTTCTAGAGGTTTTATAGTTTTGCCTACATTTACGCCTATAATCCATTTTGAGTTCATTTTTGTGCATGGTGAAAAATCTGTCCAAATTTATTTTTTTGCCTATGGATACCCAGTTGTTTCAGCACCATCAGTTGAAAAGACTGTCCTTTATCCACTGAAATTTTTTTGTTCACTTGTTAAAGATCAGCTGACTATATTTGTGTGGGTTTATTTCTGGGCTCTCTATTCTGTTCTATTGTTTCATTTGCCTATTCTTTCACCAATACTATACCATCTTGATCACCATGGCTTTATTGTTGTTTTGAGATGGAGTCTCGTTTTGTCACCCAGGCTGGAGTGCAGTGGCACAATCTCAACTCACTGCAACCTCTGCCTCCCAGGTTCAAGTGATTCTCCTGCCTCAGCCTCCTGAGTACCTGGGACCACAGGCATGCACCACCATACTTGGCTAATTATTTTGTATTTTTAATAGAGATGAGGTTTTACCATGTTGGTCTGGCTAGTCTTGAACTCCCTACCTCAAGTGACCCACCCACTTCAGCCTCCCAAAGTGCTGGGATTACAAGCATGAGCCACTTTATTCTTCTTTAACATTGTGTTGGCTATTCTGGGTATTTTTGCCTTTCCACATAAACTTTTAAATTTGTTAATATTCACAAAACAGTTTTCTGGGGTTGTTATTGGGAATGTATGGAATCCATAAATCAGGTAGGGAAGAACTGACATCTTAACAATATTAAGTCTTCCTATCCATGAAGATGAAATCTCTCCATTTATTTAGATAGTCTTTAATTTCCTTCACCAGCATTTTATAGTTTTCCTCATATAGATCTTATAGAAATTTTGTTAGATTCATGCCTGAGCAATTTCTTTTTTCATTCTTGTTTTTTCGTGCTATTGTATATGTTGCTGTCTTTTAAACTGCAAATTTCAATTGCTGAGCAGGGAATGTGCCTGTAGTCCCAGCTTTCTGGGAGGCTGAGCTGAGGTGAGAAAATGGCTTGAGTGTGGGAGTTCAAGTCCAGCCTGGGCAACATAGCAAGACCCATCTCTAAAAAAAGAAAATTCCAATTGCTTATTGACAGCATGGTAGGAAAGTAATTGACATTTGTGCATTGACTTTTTATCCTGAAACCTTGCTGTAATTGCTTATTAGTTCCAGGAGTTCTGTTATTATTTCGTATTTTTTACACAGACTTTCATGCCGTCTGTGAACAAAAATGGTTTTATTTCCTCTTTCCCAGTTGATATACTTTTTCATTTCTTGCCTTGTCTTATTGCAAGTCCTATAGCTAGGACTTCCCATATGAAGTTGAATAGAAAAGAGAGATAAGAGGGTAAATATTTGTCTTGTTCCCAATTTTAGGAGGAAAGAGTCTAGTTTCTCACCATTAAATATGATCTTAGCTATAGGTGTTCTTTATCAAGTTAATGAAGTTCCTCTCTATTCCTAGTCTGCTTAGAGTTTTTATAATGAATGGCTGTGGGATTTTGTAAACACTTTTTCTACATCTATTAATATGAACAATATGATTTTTCTTCTTTAACCTGTTAATGTGATTAATGACGTAGATTTTTTTCTTATGCAATATTTATCTTAGAAACATTAGTTGATTTTTGAACATTGAATGAGCCTATATACCAAGAATTAGTCCCGCTTGGTTGTGGTGAAGTATACGTCTGCAACTTACTTTGAAATTTTTTTTTTTTTTTTTTTTTTTTGAAACAGAGTCTCACTCTGTCACCCAGGCTGGAGTGCAGTGGTGTGATCTCGGCTCACTGCAACCTCCACCTCCCGGGTTCAAGCACTTCTCTTTCTCTGCCTCCTGACTAGCTGGGATTACAGGTGCCCGCCACAACACCTGGCTAATGTTTTTTGTATTTTTAGTAGAGATGGGGGTTTCATCATCTTGTCCAGGCTGGTCTTGAACTCCCGACCTCATGATCCACCAGCCTCAGCCTCCCAAAGTGCTGGGATTACAGGTATGAGCCACTGTGCCTGGCCTGAAGGGTATTTTGAAAATAACATGGATAAAAGAATGTATGTTTGAGAGATTTTATAATAAAATGTTGGAAAAATTATAAATCTATATGGGTAAGGACTGTAAAGCCAGAGACAAATATAAAAACAAAAGTGATTTGATATGTAGTCATTTTGTTATTGTGAGTACTTTTTTCTTTCTTCAATTTACAGCACTTTGAGTATTTCTAAAAGCTTTTTTAAAAAAAAATCAGCGAGGCAGTCTCAAGATGGCCGCATAGGAACAGCTCCAGTCTACAGCTCCCAGTGTGAGTGATGCAGAAGATGGGTGATTTCTGCATTTCCAACTGAGGTACTGGGTTCATCTCACTGGGGCTTGTTGGACAGTGGGGGCAGGACAGTCAGCACAGCCCACCAAGCTGAGGCAGTGCCTCACCCAGGAAGCCCAAGGGGTCAGAGAATTCCCTTTCCTAGCCAAGGGAAGGGGTGACAGACAGCACCTGGAAAATTGGGTCACTCCCACCCTAATACTGCGCTTTTCCAACGGCCTTTGCAAATGGCACACAAGGAGATTATATCCTGCGCCTGGCTCGGAGGGTCCCACGCCCACGGAGCCTCGCTCATTGGTAGCACAGCAGTCTGAGATCCAACTGCAAGGCAGCAGCGAGGCTGGGGGAGGGGCGCTCGCCATTGCTGAGGCTTGAGTAGGTAAACAAAGTGTCCGGGAAGCTCAAACTGGGTGGAGCCCACCGCAGCTCAAGGAGGTCTGCCTGCCTCTGTACACTCCACCTCTGGGGCCAGGGCATAGCTGAACAAAAGGCAGCAGAAACCTCTGGAGACTTAAATGTCCCTGTCTGACAGCTTTGAAGAGAGTAGTGGTTCTCCCAGCACGGAGTTTGAGATCTGAGAACGGACAGAATATCTACTCAAGTGGGTCCCTGACCCCCGAGTAGCCTAACTGGGAGGCACCCCCCAGTAGGGGCATACTGACACCTCAAACGGCCGGGTACCCCTCTGAGACAAAACTTCCAGAGGAACAATCAGGCAGCAACATTTGCTGTTCAGCAATATTCGCTGTTCTGCAGCCTCTGCTGCTGATACCCAGGCAAACAGGGTCTGGAGTGGACCTCCAGCAAACTCCAAGATACCTGCAGCTGAGGGTCCTGACTGCTAGAAGGAAAACTAACAAACACAAAGGACATCCACACCAAAACCCCATCTGTACATCACCATCATCAAAAACCAAAGGTAGATAAAACCACAAAGATGGGAAAAAAACAGAGCAGAAAAGCTGAAAATTCTAAAAATCAGAGCACCTCTCCCCCTCCAAAGGAATGCAGCTCCTCGCCAGCAACGGAACAAAGCTGGATGGAGAATGACTTTGACGAGTTGAGAGAAGAAGCCTTCAGACGATCAAACTTCTCCGAGCTAAAGGAGGAAGTTCGAACCCATCACAAAGAAGCTAAAAACCTTGAAAAAAGATTAGATGAATGGCTAACTAGAATAACCAGTGTAGAGAAGTCCTTAAATGACCTGATGGAGCTGAAACCATGGCATGAGAACTATGTGACACATGCACAAGCTTCAGTAGCCAATTTGATCAACTGGAAGAAAGAGTATCAGTGATTGAAGATCAAATGAATGAAATGAAGTGAGAAGAGAAGTTTAGAGGAAAAAAGAATAAAAAGAAATGAACAAAGCCTCCAAGAAATATGGGACTATGTGAAAAGACCAAATCTACGTCTGATTGGTGTACCTGAAAATGATGGGGAGAATGGAACCAAGTTGGAAAACACTCTGCAGAATATTATCCAGGAGTACTTCCCCAACCTAGCAAGGCAGGCCAACATTCAAATTCAGGAAATACAGAGAATACCACAAAGATACTCCTCAAGAAGAGTAACTCCAAGACACATAATTGTCAGATTCACCAAAGTTGAAATGAAGGAAAAAATGTTAAGGGCAGCCAGAGAGAAAGGTCAGGTTACCACAAAGGGAAGCCCATCAGACTAACAGCGGATCTCTCAGCAGAAACTCTACAAGCCAGAAGAGAGTAGGGGCTAATATTCAACATTCTTAAACAAAAGAATTTTCAACCCAGAATTTCACATCCAGCCAAACTAAACTTCATAAGTGAAGAAGAAATAAAATACTTTACAGACAAGCAAATGCTGAGAGATTTTGTCACCACCCGGCCTGCCCTACAAGAGCTCCTGAAGGAAGCACTAAACATGGAAAGGAACAACCGGTACCAGCCACTGCAAAAACATGCCAAATTGTAAAGACCATCGAGGCTAGGAAGAAACTGCATCAACTAATGAGCAAAATAACCAGCTAACATCATAATGACAGGATCAGATTCACACATAACAATATTAACCTTAAATGTAAATGGGCTAAATGCTCCAATTAAAAGACACAGACCGGTAAATTGGATAAAGAGTTAAGACCCATCAGTGTGCTCTATTCAGGAGACCCATCTCATTTGCAGAGACACACATAGGCTCAAAATAAAGGGATGGAGCAAGATCTACCAAGCAAAAGGAAAACAAAAAAAGGCAGGGGTTGCAATCCTAGTCTCTGATAAACAGACTTTAAACCAACAAAGATCAAAAGAGACAAAGAAGGCCATTACATAATGGTAAAGGGATCAATTCAACAAGAAGAGCTAACTATCCTAAATATATATGCACCCAATACAGGAGCACCCAGATTCATAAAGCAAGTCCTTAGAGATCTACAAAGAGACTTAGACTCCCACACAATAATAATGGGAGATTTTAACACCCCACTGTCAACATTAGACAGATCCACAAGACAGAAAGTTAACAAGGATATCCAGGAATTGAACTCAGCTCTGCACCAAGTGGACCTAATAGACATCTACAGAACTCTCCACCCCAAATCAACAGAATATATATTCTTCTCAGCACCACATCTCACTTATTCCAAAATTGACCACATAGTTGGAAGTAAAGCACTTCTCAGCAAATGTAAAAGAACAGAAATTATAACAAACTGTCTCTCAGACCACAGGGCAATCAAACTAGAACTGAGGATTAAGAAACTCAAAACCGCTCAACTACATGGAAACTGAACAACCTGCTCCTGAATGACTATGGGGTACATAATGAAATGAAGGCAGAAATAAAGATGTTCTTTGAAACCAATGAGAACAAAGACACAACATGCCAGAATCTCTGGGACACATTTAAAGCAGGGTGTAGAGGGAAATTTACAGCACTAAATGCCCACAAGTGAAAGTAGGAAAAATCTAAAATTGACACCCTAACATCACAATTAAAAGAGCTAGAGAAGCAAGAGCAAACACATTCAAAAGCTAGCAGAAGGCAAGAAATAACTAAGATCAGAGAAGAACTGGAGGAGATAGAGACACAAAAAACCCTTCAAAAAATCAATGAATCCAGGAGCTGGTTTTTTGAAAAGATCAACAAAATTGATAGACCACTAGCAAGACTAATAAAGAAGAAAAGAGAGAAGAATCAAATAGATGCAATAAAAAATGACAAAGGGGATATCACCACCAATCCCACAGAAATACAAACTACCATCAGAGAATACTATAAACACCTCTACGCAAATAAACTAGAAAATCTAGAAGAAATGGATAAATTCCTCAACACATACACCCTCACAAGACTAAACCAGGAAGAAGTTGAATCTTTGAATAGACCAATAACAGGCTCTGAAATTGAGGCAATAATTAATAGCCTACCAACCAAAAAAAGTTCAGGACCAGACAGATTCACGGCTGACTTCTACCAGAGGTACAAGGAGGAGCTGGTACTATTACTTCTGAAACTATTCCAATCAATAGAAAAAGAGGGAATCCTCCCTAACTCATTTTATGAGGCCAGCATTATCCTGATACCAAAGCCTGGCAGAGACACAACAAAAAAAAGAGAATTTTAGACAACTATCCCTGATGAACATCGATGCAAAAATCCTCAATAAAATACTGGCAAACCGAATCCAGCAGCACATCAAAAGGCTTATCCACCACGATCAAGTGGGCTTCATCCCTGGGATGCAAGGCTGGTTCAACATACGCAAATCAATAAACGTAATCCAGCATATAAACAGAACCAAAGACAAAAACCACATGATTATCTCAATACATGCAGAAAAGGCCTTTGACAAAATTTTACAGCCCTTCATGCTAAAAACTCTCAATAAATTAGGTATCAATGGGATGTATCTCAAAATAATAAGAGCTATTTATGACAAACCCACAGCCAATATCATACTGAATGGGCAAAAACTGGAAGCACTCCTTTTGAAAACTGGCACAAGACAGGGATGCCCTGTCTCACCACTCCTATTCAACATAGAGTTGGAAGTTCTGGCCAGGGCAATCAGGCAGAAGAAAGAAATAAAGCGTATTCAATTAGGAAAAGAGGAAGTCAAATTGTCCCTGTTTGCAGATGACATGATTGTATATCTAGAAAACCCCATCGTCTCAGCCTAAAATCTCCTTAAGCTGATAAGCAACTTCAGCAAAGTCTCAGGATACAAAATAAATGTACAAAAATCACAAGCATTCTTATACACCAATAACAGACAGAGAGCCAAATCATGAGTGAACTCCCATTCACAACTGCTTCAAAGAGAATAAAATACCTAGGAATCCAACTTACAAGGGATGTGAAGGACCTCTTCAAGGAGAACTACAAACCACTGCTCAACGAAATAAAAGAGGACACAAACAAATGGAAGAACATTCCATGCTTATGGGTAGGAAGCATCAATATCATGTAAATGGCCATATTGCCCAAGGGAATTTATAGATTCAATGCCTTCCCCATCAAGCTACCAATGACTTTCTTCACAGAATTGGAAAAAACTACTTTAAAGTTCACATGGAACCAAAAAAGAGCCTGCATTGCCAAGACAATCCTAAGCCAAAAGAACAAAGCTGGAGGCATCACACTACCTGACGTCTAACTGTACTACAAGGCTACAGTAACCAAAACAGCATGGTACTGGTACCAAAACAGAGATATAGACCAATGGAACAGAACAGAGCCCTGAGAAAAAATACCACACATCTACAACCATCTGATCTTTGGCAAACCTGACAAAAAGAAGAAATGGGGAAAGGAATCCCTATTTAATAAATGGTGCTGGGAAAACTGGCTAGCCATATGTAGAAAGCTGAAAACGGATCCCTTCCTTACACCTTATACAAAAATTAATTCAAGATGGATTAAAGACTTAAACGTTAGACCTAAAAGCATAAACACCCTAGAAGAAGACCTAGGCAATACCATTCAGGACATAGGCATGGGCAAGGACTTCATGTCTAAAACATCAAAAGCAACGGCAACAAAAGCCAAAATTGACAAATGGGATCTAATCAAACTAAAGAGCTTCTGCACAGCAAAAGAAACTACCATCAGAGTGAACAGGCAACCTACAGAATGGGAGAAAATTTTCGCAACCTACTCATCTGACAAAGGGCTAATATCCAGAATCGACAAAGAACTTAAACAAATTTACAAGAAAAAAATCAAACAACCCCATCAAAAAGTGGGCAAAGGATATGAACAGACACTTCTCAAAAGAAGACATTTATGCAGCCAAAAGACACGTGAAAAACTGCTCATCATCACTGGCATCAGAGAAACACAAATCAGAACCACAATGAGATACCATCTCACACCAGTTAGAATGGCAATCATTAAAAAAGTCAGGAAACAACAGGTGCTGCAGATGACGTGGAAAAATAGGAACACTTTTACCCTATTGGTGGGACTGTAAACTAGTTCAACCATTGTGGAAGACAGTGTGGCAATTCCTCAAGGATCTAGAACTAGAAATACCATTTGACCCAGCCATCCCATTACTGGGTGTATACCCAAAGGATTATAAATCATTCTGCTATAAAGATACATGCACACGTATGTTTATGGCGGCACTATTCACAATAGCAAAGACTTGGAACCAACCCAAATGTCCATCAATGATAGACTGGATTAAGAAAATGTGGCACATATACACCATGGAATACTATGCAGCCATAAAAAGGATGAGTTAATGTCCTTTGTAGGGACATGAATGAAGCTGGAAACCATCATTCTCAGCAAACTATCACGAGGACAAAAAACCAAACACCACATGTTCTCACTCATAGGTGGGAATTGAACAATGAGAACACTTGGACACAGGAAGGGGAACATCACCCACTGGGGCCTGTCTTGGGGTGGGGGGATGTGGGGTAGAGAAAGCATTAGGAGTTATACCTAATGTAAGTGATGAGTTAATGGGTGCAGCATACCAACATGGCACATGTATACATATGTAAGAAACCTGCACGTTGTGCACATTTACCCTCGAACTTAAAGTGTAATAAAAATAAATAAATAAATAAATAAATAAATAAGCGAGACCAAGCACAGTGGCTCATGCCTAAATTCCAGCAATTGTGGAGGCTGGCACGTCCAAAATCGGCAGGCTGGAGACTCAGGGAAGAGAAGCAGCTTAAGTTCAAAGGCAGTCTGCTGGCAGAATTTCTCTTACTTACAGAAGGTCAGCATTTTTTCTATTAAGTTCTTCAACTGATTTGATGAGGCCCACCCACATCAGGAAGGGTTACCTGCTTTACTCAAAGTCTGCTGATTTAAATGTTAATTCCATATAAAAAATACCTTCACAGGAATATCTAGAATAATGTTTGACCAAATAGCTGGGTACTTTGGCCTACCCAAGTTGACACATAAAATTAACCATCGCAGTAGGATAAGCATGTTCTCAGGCTTAGGGAAGAATTGAAGCTTTGTAATAGGGATAATTTGCAATGGGGATAATTCATGAAGAAAAGTCAGAGGGAAAGGAGAGGGGGATAATCAAGGTCACACAGAGAGGGGTTGGGCTTAGAAAGAAGGATAGTAAAGGATGGTTTGGGTGCCAGAATAATTGTGAGAAGAAGGCAAAAATGCTTAAACTATTCACGTCAGATAGCTTTGATGTCTCAGGGAAAAATGGGGTATTTGTTGGAGGGAAAGGCTGGGAGCTGGTGGCAGCTATAAGCACATGTTGGGGACAAGGATGGTATTGGAGAATACGGAAAAGTATTGGGAAGGAATAGCACTCAGGCACTCAGAATAAAATTTGTTTCAAGAAATGTTGAGCCTAAGTTGGCTTTTTCACCCTCTTCTCTTTTTTTTTTTTTTTTTCCAGCATGATTTCTAAAAGAAGTGCAGCTGTGGAATTATACCAACTGGAATTTGAATCCCAGGAACCCACACACTCACCTACTATGTGACCTTGGGAAAATTACCTAAACTCTTATAGACTCTGTTATGAAGAGTTATTAAAATGACCTGTGTAAAAGTGTCAGGGACAGTGAGTGGTACTCAACCAGAGGCGATTTTACCTCTCAAGGGATAGTTGGTGATGTCTGGAGACATTTTTTATTGTAAACAGCTGCGCACTGAGGCATGCTGCAAAGATGAACTATTGGTATCTAGTGTGTAGAGGCAAGGGATGCTGCCAAACATCCTACACTGCACAGGACAGCCACTTACAATAAAAAATTATGCAGAATTGGCATTATCTAAAATGTCAATGCCTCAGGCATTATACACAGTAAATGTTGATTACTGTCTACTGATTGTGGTAAACCAAATTGAACAGAATTTTTCCCATAAGTGGCCACATCTGAAGGTTTTCTACAGTGTTCAAAATGCTCTGCCTTTTGAAGACGGTTAAAGTGTGATTCAGAGACACATACAAAAAGCAAACTCTATTCAGAAACTCTTACACAAATAAAATATTCCATTCAATTCAAGAAATACCCAAAGTCCAGCTCTCTGATACTTGTTTTGAAAAGCTTTGGGTTAGGACAGACTAGAGTTTTAATGTTCTGTGCTCCATGAGCCAGCCTTTGAGGGAAAATTTCAGGTGATTTGGATTTACGTTTGTAAATGCATTTATACATCTTCCCAGTATCGGTGATATATTTAGAAATAAAACAGAGAACTCAGCAAATCAAATGATTCTGTTTTATCTAGTTCTATGTGGAATTTCTTGGCTAAGAATAAAATACTCTAGGCAATTTCAGTGCCAACATAGTAGAGCTTTATCTGAAATGTCTTACTATCTCTTTCTCGGGAGTGCAGACACTAAACAAATACACAAATATAAGGTGATTTTAGTTCCGTTGAAGTGATTTGACCATATTTGTGTCAAAAGTTCAAGTAGTTTGCATTATATTTGTGGGGCAGGGAGGGAGCAGCAACTCTGTAAATAACATTAGCTAGTTAGCTAGCTCTTAGTAATGCTATCACATCGAAACCCTGCATTCATTTAATCCTTTCCTTTATATTTTGGGCAAAACTTGCTAGACAAACCAACAAATAAACAAAAACAAAAAAACTTACAGAAATTTACAAAAATAAAGGCTTTTATTTGTCAAATTAAATGTGGCTAGGAAGTTTGAATTTGAATTTGATGGTTAAGTTTTAAACTATGAAGTGAGATCAGCTAAAATTGGATGAGGAAAAAACTGTGTGAGCCCTGCTGCTTGCTCACTGGACAGCAGACCAGAATTCATTCCCAGGCCTCAAGTAACTGACCAAAGTTGAGAGAAAAGGGGAAGGGACCATTATCCCCGGAACTGAAACAAGAAGTTTCAGTGGATGTTAGGGAGGGACTATAGGCCATGGCTGAAATCATCAATCATGTCACCCTTGCAGGGGTAGAGAGTGATTTTGAAATGTAGCTGCCATTTATTGAGAGCCTACTATGGGCTCTCATAATAAGAGCTATAATACTTTAGATATTCTTCTATTTGATCCTAACAACACCTTTCGGGGTTGAGATTATCATTCCAATTTTTCAAATAAGGAAAATCAGGCTGAGGGAGATTAAGCAAATTGCCTGAATTTACCCAGCTGGTAAATAGCTGAAGCAGGATTTAGACCTAATGTGCGAGGAATGTTGAAATGGCTGAAAAAAATATACCTTGATTTGTGTTTGTCTATGTTAAAATAGATTTATTGTGGTTTTTAAAAAATTAATAAGCTTAATTTTTTCTTTTTGAGACGCGTCTTGGTCTGGGCTGGAGTGCAGTGGTACGATCCTAGCTCTCTGCAGCCTCAAGCTCCCCAGCTCTAGCAATCCTCCTCCCTCAGCCTCCTGAGTAGCTGGGACTACAGCCACATGCCACCATGCTCAGCTAATGTTTTATTATTCGTAGAGACAAGGGTTCATTTTGTTGCTCAAGCTGTTGCCTCAAACTCCTAGGCTCAAGTGATCCTTCCACCTCAGCCTCCCAAAGTGCTGGAATTACAGGTGTGAGCCACTGCGCCTCACCCTAAACTTAATTTTTAAAAGCCTCTTTAGGTTCACATATTATAAGGGTTTTAGGCCAATTTTATAAACAATCTATAATAATATAAGAAAATTAAAATAAGTTGGAGTCCCTCAAGCTCCATATGACAATCTCATGCATGTTTTGTATGGTTATATACACATATGCAATTTGATAAAACAGAGTCATATACATTCTTTGAAAGCTCAGGATGACTTTTTTAATACAGATTTTTTGCTTTCTCCTTAGTTCTTTCCTCCTCTGCTTACCCCCACATTCTAAAATACATTTTCCATACTTTCTCCTTTATTCACATAATCATTATCACACATATGCATTTATGTATACATATCTACATATAGATACATATATAAGTTCTTTGGTTGTTGCTTTTCTATGAATGGGACCATCTTATATATGTTCCTCAGTGCATTTCACTTAACTACACTGAGGAAATCCCTACAATGCAGCTGGTTTGGTCCTGATTTATTCTTGATAATAGCAACGTAATATCCCAGAGTATGGATATACCATAGTGTATTCAACTATTTTCCTTTTGTGAGCATTCACTTTATTTCTTCTTTTCTGCTATTATACAAAAATGATTGCAATAAGTATCCCTGTACATAGCCTTGATTTATTTTGAGCCCTGAAATCCTCCCTTTCCCTCACTCTTTATGTTCAGTCACCAGCTCACTCAATTTGAATCCTGTCACATCTATGGAATCTGTTCTCTCCCCATCTCCACCTCCATGGCTACTGCCTGGTTTGAAGCTTCATAATATCTAGCCTGAGCTATTGTAACAGTGTCTTAGCTGTTCTTTCCACTCCAAGTTTAAAAGACTTCTCTCTCTCCCCCAACAATTCCTTCTGCTTCCAGGATTCCCTTTTTGATATGCAAACGATCCTTATCTTTTCTGGTAGCCCCCTAGCATGTAGTTTGTGCAGTGGGCTAGGAGTAAGAGAAACAATCATGCATTGGAGATGGCAAATGGAAACCAATACTGACAGCGTATGGAGGCAACAACAAGGAGTGGTGACACCTGCCGACCTCAAGCGGGCCTGTTCCATCTAAATTGTTAGCTCCTACTTAGCTTCAGCTGACTACTGCCATGAGGGAATGTGGACCAGACTTGCCTGATGGTCTAATTTTTCACTCACACACACAAAAAACCTAGAAATCAAATTTTTAATGAAAATCTTCAAATTTTCTGGCTACACCAAAACATCTGCAATCTGAAATGTTTGTCCTTCAGGATAAAATGTGACTCAGCCTGTGAGTTATTCCCATCTCTCACTGTTTTCCACATCTATCATCTCTTCATTGATGATCCTGTCCTGTTTATTCATCCTCTAGGAGGTTACCTAAATGTGATGAAGTTTATTTGATTTAATGGATACTTCGTCTCTGGATCTAGTGAGAGTCTTGGGGCATTAAAAGAAAGAGAAGGAGCCGGGCGCAGTGGCTCACACCTGTAATCCCAGCACTTTGGGAGGCCGAGGCAGGCAGATCACTTGAGGTCAGGAGTTCAAGACCAGCCTGGCCAATATGGCGAAACCCCACCTCTACTAAAAATACAAAAATAAGCTGGGTATGGTGGCATACGCCTGTAGTCCCAGCTACTCGGGAGGCTGAGGCAGGGCAGGAGAATCGCTTGAGCCTGGGAGGCGGAGGTTGCAGTGAGCCAAGATTGCGCCACTGCACTCCAGCCTGGGTGATAGAACAAGATTCCACGTCAAAAAAGAAAAAAATAAAAGGGAAGGGAGAGTATAACAGAGAGAAGCTGATATTAGAGGTACCATGGTCTCTTGCCTTTCCTAGGAGTCATGTGGAAGAACAAAAACCAGTCGTATGTCACTTACTAGACTCTGCTCCTGGGGCCAATTCCTGGCTCTCCTTATTGAGCACTTACGTGCCAGGCCACAGCTAAGGGTGTCCACGTACATTCTCACATTTGCCCCTCATAACCACTCTTCCAGACAACTTTTATCATGCTAACTTTTCAAATGAGGGAACGGGGACTCCCAGAGGTTAAGTGGCTTGGCCCAAATCACATGGCTAATAAACGGCAGTGTTCAGGTTCAAACCTTAGTTTCCTAATCCCAGCTATATTTCCACTGAGTACACTGTTCTTATCCATAGTGGGTTCAGTTCCATATTCAGAGGCCATGCAGAAGGAGGAGGAATAGCCTTCATTCTTCTCGACTGGGTATGTGATTAAATAGGTGGTTTGCCCAGGATATTTTGACTCTGATAAAGCTCTTTATTGAAGGCTTATTCATGTCATCTAGTAATTTAATCATCATTTCCAGAACCAAGAAAATAAGTAATAATAAAAAATAAAACAAAAAGCTATCATAAATTTTCAAACTTGGAATATAAACGACTCTGATCCATTAGCCTTAATTTATAGGCCTATGAATTAAACTTTACAGGAGTCTCTCTCCTCTGGCAATGTCCTGTGAAATCCTGTCTCTGGGAGACTTTCTGGTTGGGGCCCAGTGCTTTAGTCCTGGCTGCATTTCCCGGAGTTCGTGTCCTCTTCGGATTTTTAATTTATACTTATTTATGATGTTTCTAGGTTAAGTCTCTGGTTTCTGTAAGAAATCCAGTTTCCTCTGATAATTCACTCTATTGTGTCTAAGCTACAGATGAGAGTGGTAGACTGTCTTGATTCTGGTCCATTTGATTTTCTCAGTTAACATTTGTTAAACATCTAAGTTGCAGGTACCGTACTTAGTGCTGGATATATAAAAGTTTTGCTGCCCTTGAGGCTGTCCTATTTGGGAGGCAGACATGGAAAAAAATAATTCTGAAACAGTGTGGCAAGTACCCAGGACCAGTGCTTGCACAAAGGCAGTAGAGAGATCAACACTGCCTATCAAAGAACACGACCAAATGGAGGAGGGGCTGCACTGAGGGACCCAACTTTCAGATTTTTGGGGGAAAACATCATTGCATTTCCTTGGGCCACCCAGAAAATTAGAGAAAGCCAGTGGTTTTGCAGGTTTGTGGAGCGCCAGCAACTGTTCCTCAAATTAGCAGATCATAGGTGGCTTCTATCACAGTATATCTAATTTGAGGACAAATGCTACCTTACCCTTTTTTTTTAATTACATCTGCTTAATTTTCTCAGTCTGCCTTAACTAAGGGACCCCTAGGTTTTTAAATAGGCACAACCATACAACCTAATAAATAATAAAGAGGGTTTTGATAAAACCTTGGGATTAAAAGTTAACAGGAAGATTACAGCCAAAGCAATTCAGGTCCCTCTACAAGGTTGAGTCATCAGTTAGACCTTCACCACGGACTGTGAAACATCTCCTCTTCCTTTCTTTCCATAGCTAAAACTTTCCAAGTACATTTCCATGATAAGTAAGATTTAGTCTTGGATAGAGATTTATTCTATTTTGGTCTCAGCCTCTTGGGAAATCAAGTCTAGAAAAAAAGGCTAAGTAGTATAGCCTTAATCACAGCCAGGCCTGACAGTGGTCATGGCTTCTCTTCTAGAGAGGCCACTGCACCCCTCGTGACCTGAAATGTGACAGAAGATGTATTCTGGGCCTCTTGGTTCCATTTCTGGGGAAGCATACAAATGCCTCCATTAAGCTGGGGACCTCACAAAGGACAGATGGTTATCAATTTTGTTGGTGCATTAACCAAGAATTTGGGTTGTATTAAAAGTAATTTGATAAAGTCTTTGGTCACAATACTCACAATAATTGAAGATAAAGTCTAGGAGCTTGGGGAGACATGGCTGGAAACTTTGTTATGAGTTTATTTTTTTTAACTGATAACATTTCCTATAATGCATTATTTCCTAAAATGGTAAGAGTTATATTATCCAAAGTTTTCATTCCCATGTGGAAAGCTGGTTGAGAAGCATTGGAAAATTATAGGACCATCATTACAAGACCAGAATGAGGAATTTGATGGGTTGACAGTCTAGTTTGGTATGGGTTTCTGAACTGCCCATACTTTGCTATAGAATACCTGAGGGGCTGGACTAGGCCAGGAGAGCAAATCCTGATTAAGAGAAGCCAGAATTCTGGCCAGTCACGGCGGCTCACTTCTGTAATCACAGCACTTTGAGAGGCTAAGGCAGGAGGATCGCTTGAGGCCAGGACATCAAGACCAGCCTAGGCACCATAGCAAGACCCTGCCTCTACAAAAGAAATAATTTAAAAAGCTGGGTGAGATGGCATGTGCCTGTATACCTGGGAGGTGGAGGTGGGAGGATTGCTTGAGCCCAGAATTTGAGGCTGCAGTTAGCTATGATCCTGCCACTGCACTCCAGCCTGGGTGACAGAGTGATAATTTAAAAACCCTGTCTCTAAAAATTTAATTAATTAAAATTTTTTAAAAATAAGGAGGAAGCCAGAAACCTAGAACTAGAGAAATAGTAAATATGAAGCATCAGGACCAGATGAAGTAAAGTGATAAATTTTGAAAACAGTCAAATTGATAAGACAACCTGGAATAGATCCAGAAATAAGGTACAAGAGGGCTTGGGGTCAAAGGCTTAGGAAGGGGGGCATGAAAATGAGAGAGCCCTGGAAGTTTTCTTTCTGTGATGTCAGTGGAGAATGCTGAATAAAGTGAAGGCAGCAGACCTGGGTCCACAGTGAATCCTTCTGGATTTATACAGTGTTAGAATCCCAAAAATGTTTGAGAGCTGCAGGCCTTGGAACTCCTCCAGCTCAACCATCTCAATTTACAGATGAAAAAGCAGAGGCCCAGGGCACACAGCTATTTAGTGTCAGGCAGAATTCCCATTCTGAGTTCTGGACTTTCTCTGTGACTTCTCCACACTCCATCTGACTAGCAAACTTCTTAGTTCCATGTATAATCCAGCAGCTACTATACGCCAGGCCCTGTGGTAGATGGTGGTGATTCAAAGATGCATATGACTATTATGATCTAATTGGTGAGACAGAGAGCTTCAGAACTAATTCTAACTGGTAAAAATTACCAATAGATTTTAATATATGGGTAAATGCATATGTTAACAATGGTAAATGAGAAAACAGCAATGAAATTGTATATATAGTTGGCCCTTGGACACATATTTGAACTGCACAGGTCCACTTATATACAGATATTTTTTTTTTACCCAAAAGCGGATAGAAAACAGTATTTTCAGGCAGAAATGCTTAAACAGAGGGCAGACTTTTCCTATACGCGGGTTCCCCAGGGCCCACAGCTGGACTTGGACTTGAATATGAGATGATTTTAGTATGGGGGGCTGAGGGGAAGAGGGCCTGGAACCAGTCCGTTGAGTATAACGAGGGACAATGCTAAGTATGTTATCATCTCATTAAAAGTACACAGAAACTTGAGATACGCAATAACCCACTAACGAACCAAATGTTACAAGACATGCTAAGACCTTGTGTTGTAAGTACTTGTGCACTTACTTGATCTCCCTGCTTTAGGGCCAGGACCGAGTTTTTTTGTTGTTGTTGTTGGTTTTTTTTGTTTTGTTTTGTTTTGTTTTTTATGTATTCTCTCGTTGTATCAGTGCATCTTGCCCCAGACCTGTCACCCACTAGAATTTGTTGTTAAACAAATGAAGCTTCCTTTCTCATGTGGCCTCCATCCGTCTCCTAAAGGAGAATAAAAGAGCAAGAGAACGGATGAGGTTAGAATGCTGGTGGGACTGAGATGGGAAAGGACCTTAAAGGTTACTCGCCCAAAGAAGAAAACCAGCCTTTTCCCTGCAGACGGAAACTGACGCGCTCCCCCTGGAGGCAGCGCAGGATGCTCCCGGGGGTCCAGGCGTCCCAGCCTGGGGTCCCCATCCTTGTGTGCAGCCTGGGCGCCTGGTACAAGTCGGGGTAACCCTGTGGCTTGTGCATCCAGAGAAGCTAGGTCTCCGGTGGAGACTAGCTTGGGATAGGGTTGGGGAGACGCCCTCCGTTCTTCTAGATGCCTGGGGTCTCAACAGCAAGCAGTGAGGAATGAGACTTTTACTGAACAACTCCTGAGACTGTTAAAGGAGTGCATACTATCACAGAGACAGGCATCCCCTGTGAACCTACTCATGAATTTTTCCTAATGCTTAATTCAGCTTGAGGGCAGAAATGCTGGGGCAAGACACGGCCAGGTCCGCCCGGTTCCTCCAGGGAAATCCCCTCTCCGCCTTCCCTCTCCGTCTCCTCTTGTCCACCTCCTCCCCCTCCCCTCCCCCCACTCCATCCCACCGCGCCTGCCCCTCGTCATCGCCCCTTTTCCCCTCCCATCTCCCGGCCGTAGTGCGGCGCAGCTCTTTCCTCCTCCGCAGTCTCAGTGGCGAGCTCCGGGTGCTGTGGCCCGGCCTTGGCGGGGCGGCCTCCGGCTTAGGCTGGCTGAGAGGCTCCCAGCTGCAGCGTCCCCGCCCGCCTCCTCGGGAGCTCTGATCTCAGCTGACAGTGCCCTCGGGGACCAAACAAGCCTCGCAGGTAAAGATGAAGCTCCCCAAACCCAACAACCTTAGAACTTAGAAATTTCCCTGAGAAAGGCAGGACCTACCCGAGGAGAGCTTCTTTGAAGGACTTTGAAGAAATGGATCAAACTTGGCACTTTCTTTTAGTCCTCAAAGAAACTAACCACCCTTCCCATAGGCAGTTCTGTGTGCCGGCCTCTGCACAGTTTAATATTAATAGCAACAATATTTGCATTGGAATATAAATGGAATTCTTTCTGCTTAAGCAGTACCAGAGGGGACCCTCTTTATTTTTATGATTGTTAACAGATGCCATTGAGAAAGGTATGAAACGCATTCCTGAAAAGTCTCTTTGGCGGGGTTACTATGAAAGCTAGCCTCTCCCCTCTACCCTTTTATCAACTTGGCTGCAGGGGTCAGCAAAAGGAGCATAGGAAAACGTTTAGAAAACGAGGCGAAATGAAGTAGAAAAGCTTTTGACTTGCTTTGAAATACTCTAGCTAAAAAAAAAAAAAGTGTGTGGGGTGGTGATGGTGGATGAAACATTGGCAAAATATTGACAATAGTTGAAGCTGGTGATGTGCACATGGGGGTTGTACTTTTCTCTCAACTTTTAATACTTTTCTCTGTGCTTTTGTGTAGTCTTGAAATTTTCTATAATAAAAGGTTTTTTAAAAAGTTGTAGAAACACTCCCCCTTGATTGCTCTGACATTTTTACGCTGTCCTTGATTTGAAAAGAAGCTGCATGCTGTGTCTAGGGGGCTTTCGCCCCTTATTAACCCTTCTGACTTCTGAAATTCATTCTTATTTTATCCGAAGTACATTTGTCTTCACAGAAGATTATAAAAGTCATATTTTGCTGGCTGGAGAATTATACTTAGAATCTGGTTTATAATTTAGAAGAGAGAATGTTAAAATCCCTGCCAAATAAGACGTGTAGGCTTGAAGGTAGAGGCCAAGTATCATATGGAATTTTATTTTTATTAGGAAATATTAGAGGAGTTCTTTTAGTGGGGAAAGTGGTGGATGTGGATACTGTCCCCCATTTTTTCTTCCAGATAGCTGGGAAAACTGCATGCTCTTAAGAAGCTTTTTCACGTTTTAAAATGTGAGATTGTTTAGCATATTCTTGGCATACAGTATATGTTCATTAGATGTTAAAATAAACAATTGCTAGTGAGAGTTAATTTTCTCCATTGGGTAAATGATTTTCTTCCGTCCAATGCTCAAATATCCAACAAGCATATTGCATTTGAACAGTAGGATCAGACTCAGAATTTGGGAGGATGGAGCTACTTTACCTTAGCACTGAGTTAACTTTGCAGATGAGAAATCTGAGATGGAGAAGTTAGGAAACAGTAAAGTTAAGGTAGTAGTATGCAAGCTATTATTTTATAATTAAAAAACGTTAAGCTTCGTATAGGTAAAACTGATGTGGGTTAGCCAAAAACATTGTGACCATAGATGCTTTAAAACCTGAAAAGTAGCATACCTATTTATAGATATTCTTTGCTCTCAAAGGCCAACTTGAAAAATACAGATAAGTCTAGAGCTATATGCTGTGCACTTCATAAGGCAGCATACGAAAGAGTCCTCTTGGGGTTCCTTTAATGTCATTCACCCAAAATTTGATTTATCCATAGGATTGCAGAAATTGAGATGTACAGGTCATGGAAAAATAGCCCCCAAACAAAGGGAGGTTTTGTTTTTTATTGTGATGAGAAACAGAAGTTGTGGGTTACTGTAAAATAATCAACTGTGTAACTTTACCATCTTCCTTTCCCCCAAGTACTGCCAAACTTTTTAAGCAGACATTTTTTTGGTCTCCATTTATGAAACTAAACTTGAAAATAGTGCTATGGTATGATATTTTGAATAGAAATTGTCCCACTGTCAATGAACTTTCTTGCCATTTATTCTCAGCCTAGAATCAGTGGAGAGCTTATCCTTTAGCAATGGATTATAAAGTATTTGATAAACGTGAAATATTTGGCAGGTTCAAGATTTTCCTTAGCATTGAAATAAATTGTGGCACGTTTGGGGGACTAATTCACAGTGCTGTAGGTCATGCTGGAAGTGTGCTGGCACTACAACTGTTTTTGAAAAACTATCTGCCAGAAAATTGTCTGGCTGTAGACAGCATTATCAGTCCTCAGTTCATCAGGGTGGGCTCTGTGGCCTGTAGGTGGGTTTTCTAAATGTAATAAATTCCATATGTCTCCCTATGTCACAGCCATTTAGTATATTATTAGCCAGTTAAAAGTTTTGCCCCTGCTGAATCTTACATGCTTTTAAAATAAAATCTATTTCACAGCTGAGTTAAGTGTAAACATTTTAAATACCTGCGTTAGATTTGCCATCACCAGGCTAACTTTGCCATCTAGTGGTAGCAACGTGGATAACAGGCACGTTCTTCCCTGGATGACTAGGAATTGAACCTTCCTGAGAAGCATTGATGAGTAAATTACTTGTGTTTTCTCACTTGTGGTTTACTCTAGAACTTTAAAGCTGGAAGAAATCTTAGAAATGTTGTAGTCCACCTCAACAGTTAAGGATTATCAGAGATATTCTTTAAAAAAGGTTTCGAAATGCATGGCAGAGTTAGTTGGTATGCATTTGTTGAATAGACAAATTTATCTATCCTGTTCTAATTCTTGTTTTTCTTCTAGCAATATTGCATCCTACCACTATGAAGTTTTATCGTGATCTTCTGTTTTTAGTTTTTAAATTGCATTTCTGTATATTATTTCTTAAAATATCACATTTTCATTTATATTTTAAGTCCCAGAAGGAAACATTCTTTTCCACTGTTTTTGTTGGTTTGTTTGTTTTGAGACAGGGTTGCCCTGTCTCATTCTACTTGCCCAGGCTGGAGTGTAGTGACACAACCACAGCTCATTGCAGCCTCCACCTCCCAGCTTAGGTGATCCTCCCAACTCAGCCCAGAGTAGCTGGGACCACAGGCATGTGCCACCACACTTGTAGAGACAGGGTCTCCCTATGTTGCCCAGGCTACTCTCAAACTCCTGGACTCAAGTGATCCTCCCATCTCAGCCTCCCAAAGTGTTAGGATTACAGGTGTGAGGCACCGCGCCCGGCCGTTTTCTACTTTTTAATCACTCCCTACTACTACTACTTCTTTTTTCTTTTTTTGATGGAGTCTCGCTCTGTTGCCCAGGCTGGAGTGCAATGGCGTGATCTCGGCTCACTGCAACCTCTGCCTCCTGGTTCAGGGGATTCTCCTGCCTCAGCCTCCCCAGTAGCTGGGATTACAGGTGCGCAACAGCACGCCCGGCTAATTTTTGTATTTTTAGCAGAGATGGGGTTTCACCACGTTGGCCAGGCTGGTCTGGAACTCCTCACCTCAAGTGATCCATCCACCTCGGCCTCCCAAACTGCTGGGATTACAGGTGTGAGCCACAGCCTCCACCACTCCCTACTACTACTTTCTTTCTAAACAGGCAGTCTGTTGTAAAAACTCAATTCTCACCTTTGTAAGTGTAGTCGTTTCCTACTGCTGCTATAACAAATTACCAAAAACTTAGTGGTTTAAAACAACACAAATTTATTATCTTATGCCTCTGGAGATCAGAAATCTAAAGTTTTGGCCGGCGCGGTGGCTCACGCCTGTAATCCCAGCACTTTGGGAGGCCGAGATGGGCGGATCACGAGGTCGGGAGATCGAGACCATCCTGGCCAACACGGTGAAACCCCATCTCTACTAAAAATACAAAAAAAATTAGCTGGGCATGGTGGTGGGCGCCTGTAGTCCCAGCTACTGGGGAGGCTGAGGCTGGAGAATGGCGTGAACCTGGGAGGCGAAGCTTGCAGTGAGCCGAGATCACACCATTGCACTCTAGCCTGGGCGACTGAGCGAGACTGCCTCTCAAAAAAAAAAAACAAAAAGAAATCTAAAGTTGTATCGTGATCTTCTGTTTTTAGTTTTTAAATTGCATTTCTGCATATTTTTCTTAAAACAACACATTTTCATTTATGTTCCTCCTTCTGGAAGTTCTAGGAAATACTTTTTTCCTTACCTTTTTCAGCATCTAGAGGTAACTCATATTCCTCAGCTCGTGATCCTGCATTACTCTGGCCTCTGCTTCCATCTAGCAGCCCTTCCCACTCTTAACCCGTCTGCCTTCTTCTTATATGAGCCCCTGTGATTGCATTGGATCCACCTGGATAATCCAGAATAACCACTTCACCTTAAAATCCTTAATGTAATCATATTTGTAAAGTCTCTTTTCTTGTGTGTGGGAGATATTCACAGGTCCTGGGGATGAGGATATTTGGCATACCACAATGAGGCAGTTAGAGATGTATGAAATACCTTGTAAATATCTACCTGAGTGTTGGCTCCCCCTGTTTGATATGAAAAACATTGGCATTAATCTTTGTGGAGTGCATACTGTGCTCTTGGCATTGTGCTTATCATATTAGTTTCTCACAGAAATATTCTAAAATATTATCTCTATCTAATAAATGTGGGAAATAATGTCTAGAGAGATTAGGTAACCTTCACAAGATCACAGTGTAACAAGTGGCAAGTGTACTTACAGTGGATTTGGCTTCAAAGCCCACTGCCCCCATAATCATTGAAACACCCTAGTTCTTACTCCCCTTTTTTTATTACGTTACAGACACTGTTATTTTCTCATACACTTTCTAAATTAAATGTTACCTCCATGCAGTGCTGCTGTCAGGGAGTGCCTCAGTGGGTCAGGAATTAGATTTCATAAGCTACCACTTCTCCTCAGCATCTGTTCCCCCAAATAAAACTGATTATGAAAGTTTTTACAATTGTCATCCAAAACATCACCGCTTTCTTTAGTGCTTGCTTTATTTCTGTTTATGTCACTTGTAACTCTCCCCATCTCCTGCTGTGGCCTTTTGCCTAAGCCATTTCTCTCTGCAGTTATTCAGAATCATCTGGCCAGGCCCCAGTGTTTCCCTGTTGTGTGTCAATCCTGAGTAGGTGGAGGATGAAAGTAGAGGAGAAGATGAGGGCATGTCTTCACATTTAGGTATGCATGTAAACAGAGCCAGTGGTGTTAGGAAGGACAGGTGGTTGGGATTGCAAATGGCTAAATAGAGGACAGCCAAGTTTTAAAAGGGGGTCATGCAATCATTGGTGTGTACTAAGATACACACTAAGGTAGAGGGTGGTGTTGGCCCTACAGGGTCATTGATATGACTGAGTAGTTCCTGACCCACAGCAGCCTCCCAGGAACTGTTTGACGGATCAATGCAAAGTTGTGTCCCATGGCAACATGCTATGTACATAAATATGGACAAGTACCTCACTAGACATTACAAGGAACCAGGTGAAAAGAAAGGCATAAGTAATTGTGAGTCTGTCACCTGGTGAGGGAAAGCAATTCAATGCAGGTCCTTCAATGGTAAGTCAGCATCTTTGCTTTCTCATAGACAGAAAAAATAATTGATTTGAAATATTAATATAGTGGGCAGCCATCTAATCTTTCATTAGTTTGCCTCCTCTATCTAAGCTAGACTATAAACTTAGGGTAAAAAACAAAACACAAAAGAGAAACTGAGCCTTAAGGTATAATGTCATTTCATCATAGGATTCTATATACTCTAGATAGACTCACTCAAAAGTTGTTTTTCTTTCATTGTAGATCACTCCCTTAGAGTAATTATGTTGACATAGACTCTGTTTCTTTTTAGGCTGAGGGTCTGATGCAGTTCCAAAATTCCCAGTGTAGATCCAGGCTATAAATAAGACACAGAAAATGCAATTTAAGTGTTTTGTGGCTGCATAGTGTTTAATCACACTGAAGTTTAATAGCAATGAGAGAAATATATTACAGAGCCATGGATATTCATAGAAATAAGTAATTAGGAAAGCATTCATTTGGGAAGTCTCTAAAGTGAAGCTGTCCTTGAACAAAAAACAAAACAAAGAAAAAGCGAATTTTAGAGTGAGTTGGAAACTATCTTGAAATAAAAATATTTGACTGTAAAACTGACTTTTTAGAAAACTACAAGATCTCTAATTTTGGCTTATATAACAACCTGTTTTGAAGTGATACAAATTCACCAATTAAGGTAGGATAATAATTATAAAATAACGTGTTAACTGCTTACTATCCTCTGGGCTCAGTAGTAATTCTTTGCATGTATCATCTCATTTAATCTCCATAACAATGTTATGAAGTCGAAATTACTGTAATATTATGCCCACTTTGCAGATGAGGAAAGTGAAACTTCAAGAGTTAATGAACTGCCCACATGCACATGCCTCATAAGTGGTGAAAAGGGAATTGAACCCAAGCCTTCCCACTCCTTGGTCTGCACTCATAACCACTATGCTGGTACAGATACACAAATATTCTCAACGCTGTCAGCAATCACATTTCTAAGAAACTATAAACAAATAACAAAAGGGTAATAGTAAGTGATCTCGTAGTTAAGTGTGGTCACTTCTATTAATAGATTGGGTACAAATGTGTAATTACATCTCTTCCATCAGTAAGAGTTCGTCTACATACACAGACATTCTTACTTCCTCCTTAATTCCCTTCTACTCAATCTGTCTTCAGGATCCAGCCCATAATCAGCTGTGTGTATGCTGACTCACAGCGGTGGACAGCAATCACTGCAACTTTGCTTTCATTAACCAAAGTTGGAATTTGAAGCCCCAAATCCAAGCCATCTGGAAAAGGACAGTGAAGGTCACAATTATATTGGAAGACAGGAAAAATGAGGGGGGTGGGGAAGCCAAGGGACGTTAGACTTTCAAAATATTATAGCTGCCCCTTCAATTGGGACTGTGTCTTTTTAGATCAATGAGTTAGTCCTTTTTGGATAATGGGCATATGTAGACGTATCCACTGAACAAACTGTGGATTGCTCTATCAGTAAGAGCTATCATTTATGCCACATTGACATTTTACCACAAGACAAACTTAGATTTTCCAAAAGAAAGTGTCCTTAAACATTTGCCCAATTTTAAATTACAGGCCAAATTAGGCTAACTAAATCCATGTCCTCTTATTACTGTGATTCTGAGGTCACATTACAAAGCTCTGCCCTTCCCATACCCAAGGGTAGACGTGGGCATGGTTTTTATTCCTGTGGTGCACTGCACAGAGCTCTCTCAAAGGGCACCAGGCAGGGCTGGTGAACCAATGCCATTGAATGATCTGTAGTATGAGATATTGGAGGCATTACATAGAAACCTTATGAATTTCACTTTTTTGAGACATGTGATGCACATAGGATCACTATGTGATCCTAATTCACACCACTGCACTCTAGCTTGGTGACAGAGCCAGACTGACTCTCAAAAAATAATTAAAAATAAAAATAAAAATAAAAGTAAGTTATGTTTGTTTTTTATTAATTGGCTGAGTGATTTGATATTGTCAGTTGCTAACATAGTAAAAGCATAAAGTCAGAATAAATTAATTTTGTACACAGAGATGAAGCAGATGTCATTTAAAACCCAGGTAAGCCATCATCCTTGGAAAGACCACCTTCTGGGGTATGGCTCATGTTGCTACACCAGAGCCTTGGCTACTGTAGTGGTTCTTAAACTTTATTGAGTGTCAAAGTCATCTGGAGGGCTGGTTAAACCTAGCTGGAAGTCACTCTCCACCACCCTTTCAGGAGAGTTTCTAACAGTAGGTCTGGGGCAGGCCCTGAGAATTAGCATTTTTAACAAGTTCCCAGGTAATGCTGAAGTTACCAGTATAGGGACTGTCCTTTGAGAACCCCTGGTCTGGTGTTTCCTTTTGGCGAGCAACCAAGATATGGGCTCTCAACCACCATTCATAACTGCTGTGAGAATGTGAACGTGAACACAGAGCAGGAAAACCATACCTATATCATTGGTATTATCATTTGATAAGTCAAATCATTGCTTTGTACCAAGGATGGTTTCAAATAGCATTGAAAATTTCCAAAGTATTGTCCAAGGCCTTTGACTAGAACAATAGCTTTATAAACCAGTGTCATCTTCATAGGCAGAAATAAAATTATACTTAAATACAATTCAACTCTGATGAGGCTTTCTTAAAAGTCTGGCTACAGAATTATGGCACAGGATAAGCCTAACTGGGGAAAAAATATCACAGTAACACTATTTAGACATCCTTTATTTTGCCCAGGAATGCCTTTCACAAGTGTATTGCTCCTCAGATCATTAGTATCAAGCGTTAAGATATACCAAATGAGATACTTTGTGTCTCTTGACGTGGATATTTGGCTGACTTTCAAGCTTTGATGTAATCATATATTAAGTACACAGTGGACAGCTGTTGTCATAAAGAGCTAAATGAAAAAGCAATTAAGAAAAAGTTTCCCACACCAAAACAACTCCCTTGATTGAAATTTTGCTGAGAATCAAGTAGATTTAAAAATATATATAATGATATATATCATTTTTATCTATTTTGGTTTGTTGATAAGCTAAGTAGCAGCAAATAACTCTTTGATTTTCACTTTTTTTTTCAGCCAAGGACATAAATTTTCATCCTGGGAACTACAATTTCAAGCGCTCAGTATAGTTACTGAGTCGTGAGCCTTTTTCATTCTAATTAAATGAACTTGATGAAATACTACTGAGAAAAATTGCATAGAAGACAAAATAAAATACTAAGTGGCTCTACTCTACAAAATCCTTGATGATATAATTACTGTTTTGCAGTGGTGACTATTAGAAAATATTGTGACATAAGTGCAGATTTCCTCCCCTCCCCTCACCTCCCCTCCTCCTCTCCTCTTCGACAGGGTCTCACTTTGTTACCCAGGCTGGAGTTCAGTGCCATGATCATGGTTTACTGCAGCCTTGACCTCCTGGGTTCAAGCGATTCTGCCGAGTAGCTGGGACTACAGGCGTGTGCCACCATGCCTGACTAATTTTTTAAAAGTTTTTTTTGTAGAGATGAGGTCTCAGTATATTGCCCAATCTGGTCTTGAACTCCTGGATTCAAACAATCCTCCCATCTTAGCCTCCCAAAGTGCTGGGATTACAGGTGTGAGCTACCACACCCGGCCTGCTTAATATTTCCAAATGTATAATGGTTCAAATTAATTATCTTATGTTTTCATTAATATATCACATTTAAACAATAAATAGGTTAATGTAGCATACATTTTTGTTTGATCAAAAGAATGTTTTAGTTTGTTAATAAAATTATTGTACTTGTATATGGCAACATAAATCCTGTTGTATCAAGGGATACCGATATTGAACTCTGCATCAGGGTTGACTTTTGCCTTTTGTGCCAGTGCACACATCCTGTGGGTGTACCCTGTGGTACAATGGCTGTGGGCCATTGCTAATGTGCTTTCTTTTCCATGCAAAAAATAAATAAATAAAATAAAGCTTATCAGAAGGCATTGAGGATGAAGGTATTGTAGGAATAAGTGAATGCTGAATTGCCTCTGCTTTATACAAAGTACAAATCATTTGCTTAAGTCTTGATATTTTAACTATTAGTTAAAAATGACTTGGAGCATAGTTGGCAAATAATAGCAACACAGAGGTTCAAAATTGCTGCTCCAGCGTGCTCCTACTATACTCACCTCCAAGCAAAGATGGCTGATACATATCAGTTCCACTAAATAGATACATGTACATGCCAGTGAGCCTCAAGAAAAGGAGGGCAAGAAGATGTGAACAGTAGCAGAGGTATTAAATAATTTATTATGTACTGGCACCTTTAACAATATTTAAATAACACAAGAACACTGGTCTTAGATGGTGAGACCTATGGTGAAAAGGGACTATATCTAACCATTATCATGTCCCCCCCAAATAGCCTGTACTTCATAAATTCTTACAAATAATTTTAATATGCAGTAAAGTCCCACCATAAGGCATTTTGTATGGAGCTTTGCTTAGAGGGTGGTTTCAAGCACAACTTTGTTTTTTAAAAATGCATGGTACATTTTTCTTACTTTAGCATAAAATGGCCTGTGCTATATATTTTCTTTTTATGACCAGGCATTCTATAAAAATCAAAGCAGATCAATAGAAGATTAATTAGCAATTTATTGCTAATACTCTTACTGCTTTAAAACATTATCCAAGAATTTGCATTGCACCTTCACATCAGCTTGGGCTATGAATCCTCGTTCATGGACATTCACTGTATCCAATGAGCAGTTTTTTGAGCTCTGTGCTAGGCAGTTATAGTCTAGAAATGGAGAAGTTATGATCCCTGTTTTTAAGTAGCTAAGTGTGGGAAAAGACTGCAGCACATTTGCTTTTATCTTTATTTCTAAATCATCTGGATAAAAAGTTGTAGGATATCTAAGAAGGAGAGTGTGGCTTAGCCGACAGAGGATCCCAACCTACTACCGTATTCTACTGTCTCAGGCACGAGGCTGTTAGGGGAGATAGAGGTGGAGATGACAGGTTGGGGTGGGAGCGAGGTGGATTAGGGCTGGTGGAGGGAAGTTTGGGTGGAAAACAACTTACTGATTTTGGAAGTCTGTGTGAGCCCGTTTACCAGTGTGTATCTAATCTCGTTAAAATCTAGGTAAGGTGAAAATAAGGACACCTCTTTGTGGTGAAGGTACATTTAGGATCCAAGGGCTAAATGAAATGGATAAGTAAGATTTAAAAAGAAAACATTGTAAACCTCTCTCTTTTTCTATTTTTAAGGACAAAATTAGAAGATCAAAATGGAAAATATGCTGCTTTGGTTGATATTTTTCACCCCTGGGTGGGCCCTCATTGATGGATCTGAAATGGAACAGGATTTTATGTGGCACTTGAGAAAGGTACCCCGGATTGTCAGTGAAAGGACTTTCCATCTCACCAGCCCCACATTTGAGGCAGATGCTAAGATGATGGTAAATACAGTGTGTGGCATCGAATGCCAGAAAGAACTCCCAACTCCCAGCCTTTCTGAATTGGAGGATTATCTTTCCTATGAGACTGTCTTTGAGAATGGCACCCGAACCTTAACCAGGGTGAAAGTTCAAGATTTGGTTCTTGAGCCGACTCAAAATATCACCACAAAGGGAGTATCTGTTAGGAGAAAGAGACAGGTGTATGGCACCGACAGCAGGTTCAGCATCTTGGACAAAAAGTTCTTAACTAATTTCCCTTTCAGCACAGCTGTAAAGCTTTCCACGGGCTGTAGTGGCATTCTCATTTCCCCTCAGCACGTTCTAACTGCTGCCCACTGTGTTCATGATGGAAAGGACTATGTCAAAGGGAGTAAAAAGCTAAGGGTAGGGTTGTTGAAGATGAGGAATAAAAGTGGAGGCAAGAAACGTCGAGGTTCTAAGAGGAGCAGGAGAGAAGCTAGTGGTGGTGACCAAAGAGAGGGTACCAGAGAGCATCTGCAGGAGAGAGCCAAGGGTGGCAGAAGAAGAAAACAATCTGGCCGGGGTCAGAGGGTTGCCGAAGGGAGGCCTTCCTTCCAGTGGACCCGGGTCAAGAATACCCACATTCCGAAGGGCTGGGCACGAGGAGGCATGGGGGACGCTGCCTTGGACTATGACTATGCTCTTCTGGAGCTGAAGCGTGCTCACAAAAAGAAATACATGGAACTTGGAATCAGCCCAACGATCAGGAAAATGCCTGGTGGAATGATCCACTTCTCAGGATTTGATAACGATAGGGCTGATCAGTTGGTCTATCGGTTTTGCAGTGTGTCCGACGAATCCAATGATCTCCTTTACCAATACTGCGATGCTGAGTCGGGCTCCACCGGTTCTGGGGTCTATCTGCGTCTGAAAGATCCAGACAAAAAGAATTGGAAGCGCAAAATCATTGCAGTCTACTCAGGCCACCAGTGGGTGGATGTTCACGGGGTTCAGAAGGACTACAACGTTGCTGTTCGCATCACTCCCCTCAAATACGCCCAGATTTGCCTCTGGATTCACGGGAACGATGCCAATTGTGCCTACGGCTAACAGAGACCTGAAACAGGGCGGTGTATCATCTAAATCACAGAGAAAACCAGCTCTGCTTACGGTAGTGAGATCACTTCATAGGTTATGCCTGGACTTGAACCGTATCAATAGCATTTCAACATTTTTCAAAATCAGGAGATTTTCATCCATTTAAAAAATGTATAGGTACAGATATTGAAACTAGATGGGCACTTCAATGCCAAGTATATACTCTTCTTTACATGGTGATGAGTTTCATTTGTAGGAAAATTTTGTTGCCTTCTTTAAAATTAGACACACTTTAAACCTTCAAATAGGTATTATAAATAACATGTGACTTCTTAATGGACTTATTCTCAGGGTCCTACTCTAAGAAGAATCTAATAGGATGCTGGTTGTGTATTAAATGTGAAATTGCATAGATAAAGGTAGATGGTAACGCAATTAGTATCAGAATAGAGACAGAAAGTTACAACACAATTTGTACTACTCTGAGATGGATCTATTCAGCTCATGCCCTCAGTGTTTATATTGTGTTATCTGTTGGGTCTGGGACATTTAGTTTAGTTTTTTTGAAGAATTACAAATCAGAAGAAAAAGCAAGCATTATAAACAAAACTATTAACTGTTTTACTGCTTTAAGAAATAACAATTACAATGTGTATTATTTAAAAATGGGAGAAATAGTTTGTTCTATGAAATAAACCTAGTTTAGAAATAGGGAAGCTGAGACATTTTAAGATCTCAAGTTTTTATTTAACTAATACTCAAAATATGGACTTTTCATGTATGCATAGGGAAGACACTTCACAAATTATGAATGATCATGTGTTGAAAGCCACATTATTTTATGCTATACATTCTATGTATGAGGTGCTACATTTTTAGGACAAAGAATTCTGTCATCTTTTTCAAGAAAGAGTCTTTTTCTCCTTGACAAAATCCAGCTTTTGTATGAGGACCATAGGGTGAATTCTCTGATTAGTAATTTTAGATATGTCCTTTCCTAAAAATGAATAAAATTTATGAATATGACTTTTAAAAGAAGGGTCTGGTTATTTTCCTTAGGAACCAAGGCTGCAACACATTCTGGCCATCATGTAGTGTAAGCAGAGTCCAGTGACTGCCCTGGGGCAAAACACAGAGTAGGCACTCAATGTGTATTTCTTGAATAAATAACTACTTGCTAAAAGGCTGTAAAAAGGGAATAGTTCAGGGCATTATGTTTAAAGAATTTTAGTGATCTATAATCAAATACCCTGTAAAATTCGGCAATTGCAGGCCTTATTTCTGGTCTGGTCTGTTCTTTCTGGTAGTTTCTAAGGCCATATTCTCTTCTCTCTTGACACACTCAAGTCATTGACTCTGCCAGGGTTCAAATTTATCTTATTATTTTTTAATAATGGGGAGTTATACTTTGGACTTGTATACCAAGAAATAATTGATTAGATTATGATAAATGATTTTGTGAATGGTGTTCAAAACAGCAGAAATTCAGTACAAGTGCAGATTCTTTTTTTTTTTTTTTTGAGATGTCTGGCTCTCTCACCCAGGCTGGAGTGCAGTGGCGTGATCTCAGCTCACTGAAATCTCTGTCTCCTGTGTTCAAGCAATTCTCCTGTCTCAGCCTCCAGAGAAGCTGGGACTACAGGTACGTGCCACCACGCCTGGCTAATTTTTGTATTTTTAGTAGAGGGGTTTCACCATATTGGTCAGGCTGGTCTCGAACTCCTGACCTTGGTTGATCCACCTGCCTCGACCTCGCAAGTGCTGGGATTACAGGCGTGAGCCACCGCACCTGGCCGTGCAGATTCTTTTATAATGTAAACCTCTTAAAAATAATTCCATAAAAATTAAAAAATAAATTAGCTATAACTCTTACTGTATCTGTATGTATGCTTTTGTATTTTTTATTTAATTGAAGTAGAGATAGGGTCTTGCTACATTGACCAGGCTGGTCTCAAACTCCTGGCCTCAAATGATCCTCCCGCTTTCGCATTAAAGTGTTGGGATTACAAATTTGAGCCACCATGCCCAGCCATATGTGTTTTGTATACAGGATTTCAGCAAGTATTAACTACCATTTTATTTTTTTAATGATTTGATTTAATTCCAAGCACATTTCACTGAGTAGTATTTTATTATTGTTTCCAGTGGTATAGGGCTATTGACTCAAACGTTTTGCTCAATTTTTGGGGGGGAAAACATCTATGTGATCACAGAAACAAAAATGTTCCAAGGTCAATTTTGCATACTTACACACTTGCAAACACACAGACACTTACACAGAATCTTCATCTTTGAGTCTTTGAATATAACTCCTAGGATTTGAGTAAGTTTAGAATACCTTTGGGTGCTGAGTAAAATAGTTTGGTACTTAAGGTTAAATTCTGAGTATATATTCATTATATATATAATTCTTAAAATCATTGTCCAATACACTTTTCAAAAATATAAAATTGAGCTTGTTTAATTTGCAGAGACTTTTTCTTTTTTTCTTTTTAGAAACAGTCTTGCTCTGTTGCCCAGGTTGGAGTGCAGTGGCACAATTACAGCTCACTGCAGCCTTGAACTCCTGAGCTCAATAGATCCTCCCACCTCAACCTTGCAAGTAGCTGGGATAACAGGCATGCATTAGCATGCCTGGCTAGAGGTTTTTTTTTTTAATTCTGTCATGCACTTTTCTTTTCCAAGTGAATCCTGAATCTTACATGACCTATTTAGGAACACTAAAATGTATTGCATTAACCAGAAAGTTTTGCTTCATATACTTTTTCTCTTATGTTTATCAGATTTGAAATTGAGAACTAGATTGAACTCACTTAGCTAAACAAACATACTTACATGCATACGTGTCTACTGTGTGCAAAGGACTGTACTGACTTATTGTCGGGAATCTTACCAATGGTGGATTTCAAATAACCATTTTCAAAACAACTGAAATTTAAAATGGTGGCATTCCCTCTTTATCTAAATAACATATATTTTTTTTTCTTGTTCAAACGAAATGCATGTGGGTAGAAGCAACTTAACAATTTATTCCTTTTTGATATGCTTCTTAATTAATCCAATGTTTATTTTGAAAAAGATTTAGATAATGTTTGATTGTCTTAGTCCATTTAGGCTGCTATAACAAAATATCTTAGACTGGGAACTCTTAAATGATAGAAATTTATTGTTCACAGTTCTGAAGGCTGGATAGTCCAAAATGGAGGCATCAGTAGATTTAGTGTCTGATGAAGGTCCATTCCTCATAGATGGCACCTTCTTGTTGTGTCCTCATGTAGTGGACGGGCACCCAAGCTTATGCAAGCCCCTTTTATAAGAGAATTAATCCCAGTTATGAGGCAGGAGCCCTCACAACCTAATCACCTCCCACATGCCTTGCCTCTTAATACTGTCACCTTCGGGGTTAGGTTTCAACATACAAACTTTGGGGGGATGTAAACATTCAGACAATAGCAATAACCAAGATCAGAGTTCTGGACACATTCTTACCCTTCTTACTTGTAGATAGAATAATTCTTTTAAATTCTTATTTCATAGAAAGAATCTCAGGATAAGAAGAGACTGTAAAAGATCATCTAGTTTAACCCTATACTTTAAATTTTAATCCCCTTCCATCACATTCTCTGCAAATGGTTGTCCAGTGATAAGAAAATTTTTCACCCCTTATTGTTTAGTTATTAAAATTAATTCAGAAATATAACTTACCATAAGTTATTCAGTTTGCTACATAGTGTAAAAATTATATTGTGTATGTCTTGCATTTTATTCCAATGTTGACCATTTTAATTACTCATAAGTTTTTGTCCTTATGTTAGTAACTCAGGTATTTATTCTCATCAAACATAAACTGTGATTATTAATTAAGAATATTGGGATAAGGCAATTTGACCAAGCACTGGATAGTACAAGAATGTGGCTCTATAGCTATAAATAACCTAGAATTAGCATCATTATTATTTAGTGTGGTTTCCCAGTAACAAATACTTTTTTGGCTACTGATTTTTAAAAGTACCTGCCAGGCTTTAAAAGTACTTTAATAAAACTACTTTTACTAAAAATGACCAGCAAAAACATCTTTACTTAATTAACAGAAGAGCCTTTTTAATAAACTGATTTTTGCAACTAGGTCATTGCTCTTTCTTCAATGGCCAAATCATTAGGTTCAGAGATATTTAGGAGATGTGGTCTAATCGGTGGTGAAATCATGTCCTTGTCAAATAGCATTGACCTATAAGCAGATTCACTAGTTTTAATTTTTATTAAAATAAAATTTCAATGAAATCTTGCTGTGTTGACCAGGCTAGAGCACAGTGGAGTGATCGTGGCTCCCTGAAGCCTTCCTCCTGGACTCAAGAGATCCTCCTGCCTCAGCCTCCCAAGTAGCTGGGACTACAGACATGTGCCATCATGCCAGGCTAATTTTTAAAGTTTTTTTTGGTAGAGATGTGGTCTTGCTTTGTTGCCCAAGTTGGTCTCTAACTCCTGGGCTCAAGTGATCCTTCTGCTTCAGTCTCCCGAAGTGCTGGGATGACAGGTGAGAATCACTGTGCCCGCTCACATGTTTTTATTGATCACTATTCAACTAAACTGAAAAACCATCCTCAGATGGTTTTTCTACTTATAAAATCTAGGAAGGGAAATTCCCTGCTTCTTCCTCTCTGTATTTAAAAGCTGATGTTTTGATCCAGTTAGCTAACTGTCTAGAACATGTTGGGCAAAATGACTTATGATCCCAATATGGGCTAGTTTGCTTACCCACAGGTAAGGTGGTGGTGTTGCCATAACAAAACCCCACACACTGGGTGGCTGAAACAAAAGACATTTAATTCTCACAATGCTGGAGGCTGGGAAGTCCAAAATCAAGGTAGGTTTCATTTTGAGACCTCTTCTCTTGTCTTGAAGTGGCTGCCATCTCATTGTATGCTCCTGTGACCTCTTCTTTGTGCACAAGCAGGATGACAGAGAAAGAGAGAGCAGACTCTATATTTTTCATCTTATAAAGACACTAATCCTATCATGAGGGCCCCATCCTTATTACCCCATTTAACCTCAATTACCTCCCAAAGGCCCCATTTCCAAATACCATCACAACTGGAGGTTAGAGATTCAGCATGTGACATTTTTAGGGGTGGGTGTGGGACACAAACACACAGTCCATAACACGTCTGTAAACCTACAAGTTGCACTAAACTTCTAAACCTACAAGTTGCACCTTGGGCCAGACCCAGGGAATTCACAGCATGTGTCACTAGAGAAACTAGGCAAAGGGGTATGAATGGCAGCTCAGGACAGCCAATCTCTTTTTCCTAACTTTCATCATCATTATTTCAAGTACTCGTACCTGGCACAGAGGCAACGATTGACACATGCTTAAACTTATCACCAAGTATTCATTGAGGCTTACTCTTTCAGGGCATTACTTACTCTATGCTATATGCTGAAGCTCCAAAATGCTATAGGTATTGTCTTAATTGTGTATCATATTAAAAACATAGGAAAATATTTAAATAATGGGAATATTTTCTTGTAATGAGAATTTTAGTATTGGAATACACTATAGCGTGCGACTTAAGGAATTAGATATTTGACACATTCTCTGTTAACTCATGTACGTTTACGATAAAAACTGCCTTCAAACAGACAAAGTGCCAAGCTTCTGTAGCTACACCTTATCCTCTCCTCTGCCATGTAAATATTTAATCAGACAACGTCTGCCTCAAAACCTGTCACCAAAATCTTTTTGCCTTAGTAGTATTTAAAAATTTCCAGTAACACCTTAACATCCATTCACTTTTCTCAAGCACAGAGGACAAGTTGCCCACTTACTTAGAATATCTACTTTGATCCACATTGCAATCAATCATGGGATCCATTACTGCCTCCCTGTATGATTTTACCAACTGGGTTTACACAGTTTACCAAACTGAGACCGCATGATCATATTTCACTTTATATTTGTAAATGTTTACTAATATTCAACTAATATGAACTTGTGTTTATGTTATTGAAATCCTCTGTGCATGCTCATATTATACTTAAGTGTGTGTACACTTCCACACGCAGCATAGATAAGAGGAATACTTTGAAAACTGTTCACACAGCCAAACACAGATGAGTCTGGAAAGTTCCTCTGGGCTTTTGCTCAGCCTAATTAACACTCATTTTCCTTACTCTTCTATATTATATTTTACATTTAATATCATTAGTAATTTGTAATATACCATACAACATCTCACTTATCTAGAACTTCCTTTTCTGATGATTTCAAGTATCTAAAATGTAAAAAAAAATTAAGTTAAACAGTGTCTTCTGAATAACCGACATAGATGCCACAAAATTACTTTTACTCTAGAAATAATCTTAACAAGTTTGGTTATCTGATTTCTGGAACTATAATGAGAAGGCTGCTACTGAGGCAAGTCCAACAGTCCCAAGAAGTGACAGCTGACAGAGAAGGAGGATGTAGACAAAACAGTAAACTATAAAAAAACCCAGGTATATAGGCACTATAAAATTTTAGTAATTTGGAGCTATTGAGTTTGGGCAAGTAGCTCTGTGAGCCATATTAGCCTGTGAAATCATAGCAATATATGTTATGTTTATAATGATGACTGAGCAATCAATATAAAATCATGATCAGTATGAGTTTTGAAAGGCATTACATGATAGAAAAGTTTTCATGAAAATGGCTTGACATTTTATTAAAGTCTTGTTTAAAATAAGAGAAACATCAGTGGTCAATGGAATTGACTTGTTTTTAGGCTCAAATGAAATTCTAGCCTCAAAAATTGAGGAAAAAACGTTACCCCAATATTTTGGTCATTCTTCAGGGTAAAAATATCTGAGTATTTTGAAGACTAATGTGTGTTATTGAAAGTTTGAAAGTTGTCGAACAGCTGCACCCAATTTATGCATACATACAGTGCTAGGAGATAGGCGCAGCAACTCTGGCATAATGAAAAAAGTTCAGGATGCAAAATAAAATACCTTAGTTGTCTAATCATAGTGGACTGCCCTGTAGAGAGCAAATGTTGACCAAATGTAATGTGCTGATCATTGTAATTGGTATTGTTCATTGCAAAAGTTACCTAAGACAATCAATAGTTGCATATAATAAATTAGTTGCATTCTGTTTTACTTTATGTTTGTGAAAGACAAACTGGAATTCCTAAGAGGAGAGATCAGCAATCATGTGGCCCTGTAGAACTAAGGTGAGTGTGTGTGCTGGTGCAAATTTTGTTCTCTGAAACTAGACATCCTCCCCTCCCCAATATTATGTTACTCCTAAACTTCAGCTTACCAGAGTTTGTGATATAGCTCACAACACAACATTTTTCTAAGAACTGTCCATTATGGAGCCTACCTCTTCTCAGCTAGCTAAGCAATCCGGGGATCTCCAGAGTAATCTAATACCGAGAGTACTAGGGGCTTCTGGAAGGTAAGGAAGAGAGACCTCTTTCTGTTACATGTGTGTTTCCTTGACCAGCCCTTCCTCTCCTATTAATTGATAGGAGTCAAAACTCTGCAATTTTTGCTTTACTTAGAATTTAAACTACTGCTATTAACCTAGACTCCAGATCACAAAACAATATAAATTTCAGGAAATAGAAGAAAATAATTTACTAGTGTACCCTAGAGAGAGATCTAGGAGGACATAGGACTTTTTTTCTCCTTAAGCCTACTTTAAATGTATGAATTGTTAGAAAAATTTGCAGCTAACAATCTTAAAAGACAGAACTTTTAAATTAAAAATTTTTTTCCTTGTACCTCTGCTAGAATTTGGTTGTGACTCTGTCTAGTCCTGGACTTTTTTGGTTGGTAGGCTACTAATTATTGCCTCAATTTCAGAGCCTGTTATTGGTCTATTCAGGGATTCAACTTCTTCCTGGTTTAGTCTTGGGAGGGTGTATGTGTCCAGGAATTTGTCCATTTCTTCTAGATTTTCTAGTTTATTTGCATAGAGGTGTTGATAGTATTCTCTGATGGTAGTTTGTATTTCTGCGAGATTGGTGGTGATATCCCCTTTATCATTTTTTACTGTGTCTATTTCATTCTTCTCTCTTTTCTCCTTTATTACTCTTGCTAGCGGTCTATCAATTTTGTTGATCATTTCAAAAAACCAGCTTCTGGATTCATTGATTTTTTTGAATGGTTTTTTTGTCTCTGTCTCCTTCAGTTCTGCTCTGATCTTAGTTATTTCTTGCTTTCTGCCAGCTTTTGAATGTGTTTGATCTTGCTTCTCTAGTTATTTCAATTGTGATGTTAGGGTGTCAATTCTAGATCTTTCCTGCTTTCTCTTGTGGGCATTTAGTGCTATAAATTTCTCTCTACACACTGCTTTCAGTGTGTCCCAGAGATTCTGGTATGTTGTGTCTTTGTTCTCACTGGTTTCAAAGAACATCTTTATTTTTACAAGGAGGAGCTGGCACCATTCCTTCTGAAACTATTCCAATCAATAGAAAAAGAGAGAATCCTCCCTAACTCATTTTATGAGGCCAGCATCATCCTGATACCAAAGCCTGGTAGAGACACAACAAAAAAAGAGAATTTTAGACCAATATCCCCAATGAAGATCGATGCAAAAATCTTCAATAAAATACTGGCAAACCGAATCCAGCAGCACATCAAACAGCTTATCCACCATGATCAAGTGGGCTTCATCCCTGGGATGCAAGGCTGGTTCAACATACACAAATCAATAAACATAATCCAGCATATAAACAGAACCAAAGACAAAAACCACATGATTATCTCAATAGATGCAGAAAAGGCCTTTGACAAAATTCAACAATGCTTCATGCTAAAAACTCTCAATAAATTAGGTATTGATGGGATGTATCTCAAAATACTAAGATCTATTTATAACAAACCCACAGCCAATATCAAACTGAATGGGCAAAAACTGGAAGCATTCCTTTTGAAAACTGACACAAGAAAGGGATGCCCTCTCTCACCACTCCTATTCAACATAGTGTTGGAAGTTCTGGCCAGGGCAATCAGGCAGGAGAAAGAAATAAAGGGTATTCAGTTAGGAAAAGAGGAAGTCAAATTGTCCCTGTTTGCAGATGACATGATTGTGTATCTAGAAAACCCCATCGTCTCAGCCCAAATCTCCTTAAGCTGATAAGCAACTTCAGCAAAGTCTCAGGATATCAAATCAATGTGCAAAAATCACAAGCACTCTAATACATCAATAACAGACAAACAGAGAGCCAAATCATGAGTGAACTCCCATTCACAATTGCTTGAAAGAGAATAAAATTCCTAGGAATCCAACTTATAAGGGATGTGAAGGACCTCTTCAAGGAGAACTACAAACCACTGCTCAATGAAATAAAAGAGGACACAAACAAATGGAAGAATATTCCATGCTCATGGATAAGAAGAATCAATATCGTAAAAATGGCCATACTGCCCAAGGTAATTTATGGTTTCAATGCTATCCCCATCAAGCTACCAATGACTTTCTTCACAGAATTGGAAAAAACCACTTTAAAGTTCATATGGAACCAAAAAAGAGCCCACATTGCCAAGTCAATCCTAAGCCAAAAGAACAAAGCTGGAGGCATCATGCTACCTGACTTCAAACTATACTACAAGGCTATGGTAACCAAAACAGCATGGTACTGGTACCAAAACAGATATATAGACTAATGGAACAGAACAGAGCCCTCAGAAATAGTACCACACATCTACAACCATCTGATCTTTGGCAAGCCTAACAAAAACAAGAAATGGGGAAAGGAATCCTTATTTGATAAATGGTGTTGGGAAAACTGGCTAGCCATATGCAGAAAGCTGAAACTGGACCCCTTCCTTACACCTTATACAAAAATTAATTCAAGATGGATTAAAGACTTAAACGTTAGACCTAAAACCATAAAAACCCTAGAAGAAAACCTAGGCAATATCATTCAGGACATAGGCATGGGCAAGGACTTCATGTCTAAAACACCAAAAGCAATGGCAACAAAAGCCAAAATTGACCAATGGGATCTAATTAAACTAAAGAGCTTCTGCACAGCAAAAGAAACTACCATCAGAGTGAACAGGCAACCTACAGAATGGGAGAAAATTTTTGCAATCTACTCGTCTGACAAAGGGCTAATATCCAGAATCTACAAAGAACTCAAACAAATTTACAAGAAACAAACAACCCCTTCAAAAAGTGGGTGAAGGATATGAACAGACACTTCTCAAAAGAAGACATTTATGCAGCCAAAAGACACATGAAAAAATGCTCATCATTACTGGCCATCAGAGAAATGCAAATCAAAACCGCAATGAGATACCATCTCACACCAGTTAGAATGGCAATCATTAAAAAGTCAGGATAACAACAGGTGCTGGAGAGGATGTGGAGAAATAGGAACAGTTTTACACTGTTGTTGGGACTGGAAACTAGTTCAACCATTGTGGAAGACAGTGTGACGATTCCTCAAGGATCTAGAACTAGAAATACCATTTGACTCAGCCATCCCATTGCTGGGTATATACCCAAAGGATTATAAATCATGCTGCTATAAAGACACATGCTAGTTCAACCATTGTGGAAGACAGTGTGACGATTCCTCAAGGATCTAGAACTAGAAATACCATTTGACCCAGCCATCCCATTACTGGGTATATACCCAAAGGATTATAAATCATGCTGCTATAAAGACACATGCACACGTATGTTTATGGCGGCACTATTGACAATAGCAAAGACTTGGAACCAACCCAAATGTCCAACAATGATAGACTGGATTAAGAAAATGTGTCACATATACACCATGGAATACTATGCAGCCATAAAAAAGGATGAGTTCGTGTCCTTTGTAGGGACATGGATGAAGCTGGAAACCATCATTCTCAGCAAACTATTGCAGGGACAAAAAACCAAACACAGCATGTTCTCACTCATAGGTGGGAATTGAACAATGAGAACACATGGACACAGGAAGGGGAACATCACACACCAGGGCCTGTTGTGGAGTGGGGGGAGGTGGAGAGGTATAGCATTAGGAAATATATGTAATGTAAATGATGAGTTAATGGGTGCAGCACACCAACATGGCATATGTGTATATATGTAACAAACCCGCACGATGTGCACATGTACCCTAGAACTTGAAGTATAATAATAAAAAAAAGAACTTTAAAAAAAGTAAAAAAATTTTTTTTCTTCTGCAATATCTGCAAAAATGCAGTTTTTTTTACTTTTTTGTTTCAAAAATCAGGACTGACTTAATGCCAACGATCTGCTGCCAAACAAAAGTACCACTTTATCAAGCAATTACCTAAAAATAAAAGTGTGTTATTTTTGAGACAGAACTGAGTTTAGTACTCTGCCACTGTACTTGGACCATTTACTTTAAGAGGCATTCTTCATGGCCTGGGGAAATAAGTGACACTGTACCCAACAAATGTGCAGTTGTGTCACTTTATGTATACTGGTACGTGACTGATGTGGCTCCATGAACAGATGTCCTGAGGCCACATCATGGCTATGTGTGGGTAGTCATTGGCTCACATACAGTAGCATCTCTCTCATGCACATACCCCCAAATTAAAGTTTGGTTTTTGGTGGAAACTAGTGTATCATAATGCCACTGTGTTTAGGATACAGTATTTAAAAATTACTGCTGTAGGAGGTTGGCGCCTCCTAGTGGTCAGGACTGGTAAGAAACAAAGCTTCCAAGCTAGACTTGGACCAGCTTTTGGAAGGACTTCGAATGGTATGCTGGAGTGCTTGGACTTTAATCTTTAGATTACTAGGAATTGATGCAGGTTTTATGTCAGGTAAATGTGACCAAGTGGGAATTTTGAGGAGGAAACCTTCTGGAAGCACTATTTAGGCTGTACTGGGGTGGTTTGAGTGGGGATTAGACTAGAAGCAAAAGAGACCAATACAGAGACTGCTGGAGCAGCCGTGGTAAGGAAAAGGCAGAGAGAAAGGCAAGAGAGGACACGTTGTGAGATATTTAGAGAGCTGAATGTTTACTATACTTAGTGGCCTTTGAATACAGGAGAGAAGAGTTGAGGGTGTTCTGTTCCCTGAACTTCTGGTTTGGGAGACTGGGTAGATGGTGAGAACACTGACCAAGACAGAAAGATTAGGCTTGAGGAAAAAGATAATGAGTTCATTCTTAGACACGTATGTTAAAAAGTGTTGTAGGATACTTATCAATAACATTGACAATACCCTTAATAATGACAAGAAAGTTAAATAAAAAACGTGGTTCTATAGTGAACTAACCTATTAATTAACAACATAACCAGTAAGTCATATAACTATATTTTGTTCTGAACTCAAATAGCATCTACACCTTTTTTCTGTTTTTTCTTTCCTTTCTTCTTTCTTTTTCTCTTTCCTTCTTCTTTTTCTTTCTTTTTTTCCTTCCTTCCTCCCTCCTTCCTTCTTTTTCTTTCTCTTTCATTCGTTCTTTTTCTTTTTCTTTCTGATTTTTGACTTTCCGACTTTCTTTCCTTTCTCCTTCATTCCTTCCTTTTTCTTTTCTTTCTTTCTAACTTTCCTCTTTCTCTTTCCTTCCTTCCTTTCCTTCCTTCTCTTTTTTCTTTTTCTTTCTTTCTTCTTTCTTTTTCTTTCTCTTGTTTCTTTCTTTCTTTCCTTCTTTCTCTTTTCTTTCTCTCCTTCCTCCCTCCCTCTTTTTCTTTTTCTTTTTCCTTTCTTCTGTTTTCTTTCTCTCTCTCCTTCCTTCCCCTCCCTCCCTCCCTTTTCTTTCTTTTCCTTCCTTCCTTTTCTTTCTTTTTTCTTTCTTTGGTTCTTTCTCTCTCTCCTTCCTTCCCCTCCCTCCCTTTCTTTCTTTCTTTTTCTTTCTTTTCTTTCTTTTTCTTTTCTTTTCTGTTTCTCTTTCTTTCCTTCCTTCCTTTTCCTTTCTCTCTTTCATTTCTTTCTCCTTCCTTCCTTCCTTCCTTTCCTTGTTCTTTCTTTCTGAAAGAGTCCCCACTGTCACCCAGGCTGTAGTGCAGTGATAAAATTATGGCTCACTGCAACCTCAATCTGCCAGGCTCAAGCAATGCTGCCACCTCAGCCTCCCGAGTAGCTGGTACCACAGACCCATGCCACTATGCCTGGATAATTTTTGCATTTTCTTTAGAGACAGGGTTTTGCCAAGTTGCCCAGGATGGTGCTGAACTCCTGGGCTCAAGCGATTTGCCTGTCTTGGCCTCCCAAAGTGCTGGGATTACATGTAGGCATGAGCTGCCACACCTAGCTACCTTTCTTTTTCTGTTCTAGACAAAATGCTCCTTTTAATTTATCTCTAAATCTTAAATTTTTTCCCTAAGAGACAGGTTTTCTAAAAATCTGGTCCTAAATTTACATCTGAAATATTACATGCATGGTCACAACTGCATTTTCTGTTTTTCAATACAGTGCCAAAATCCACGTGATCCAAAATACGGATGATTTAAAAAATAACTCCGACTTTCCTTGGGACACATTTATAAGACTTTTCAGACCATTCTGTGTTCTGGTTTACAGATACCGTTACAAATTATAAAAGTAGTTAACTTACCCCAAAGATGTTTCATACACTGAAAAAGATGAACCACAAGGATGTTGGGTGTCTGGAGATGAATTTAGTATTAGTATCAAAGGGTGGTTTAACACCAGAGAAAATGATCACTAAGAGGTGACTGTCTCCCTTTATCTTTCTTGCAAGGGGACCGCTCCAGGCCCTGCCGCTTTGTGTGGCTACTGTTTGCAGGCCTGGGTGCTGTTCTAGGCTACAGTCTCTTGTAGTCATAGGCTTTTGCTCAAAATTTTCACCCTCCTCCAGCCCTGATGGTTGCAACCTGCACCACACTACTATGTTCACTCTCGATATTCTTATGTTCAATATCATCTTCCATCTCAGTCTAATCCATCACTAAATATTTTTTTCTTTAAAAAAGTCGTCAATTCACAAAGTATGTTTGTTAATATTTTTGATCTCCAAGTAGAAACACTTTAAATTTTATAATTGGCCAAAAGCATCCATTAGCATCTTTATGTTCTTAGAAAGTGTCACTGGATATTGGAAACTGTGTAAGGAGTCTCCAAGAAATGGAGTTTAATCTCTGCGATGGATGCTGCCCATGCCATGCCAGCCCATTTCCCAGCTGCAGCACCCATCCTCCAGTGCGGTCAGGGGACTCCTAAGGATGCCAGAGGACCTTTCAGAAGGTCCATGTCAAAACTGTCTTCACAGTAATACTAAGACACTCATTTTCCCACAAGTATGCTCACAACAGAATTTTCCAATAACTACCTGACATGGGCTATTGTAACATGTTGAATGCAGAAGCAGATATGAGAATGCAGCTGTCTTCTGTTAAGTCTAATATTAAAGAGATTTGCAAAAATGGCAAAACAGTACCACTTTTCTAAGTTTCTAAGATTTCACCTATATGTGAAATCTAAAAAAGTCACACTCATAGGAGCAGAGAGTAGTATTTTTCATAAAATATTTTATTTATGTTAATATATAGTGGTTTTAATATTTATATTTTTACTTTTACTACATTTTTTTTGAGACAGAGTCTCACTTTGTTGCCCAGGCTGGAGTGCAGTCACATGATTCGGCTCACTGCATCCTCCGCCTGCCAGGTTCAAGTGATTCTCCTGCCCCAGCCCCAAGTAGCTGACATTATAGCATGATAAACATGCCGCCATGCCAGGCTAATTTTTGTATTTTTAGTAGAGATGGGATTTCACTATGTTGCCCAGGTTGGTCTTGAACTCCTTACCTCAAGTGATCTGCCCACCTCAGTCTCCCAAAGTGCTGGGATTGAATACAGGCATGAGCCACTGCGTTCGGCCACTTTTACTACATTACTTTTAATGGCAAAACCAGCAATTACTTTTGCACCAATCTAATACATAAATAAAAATCAAACAAATGTAAAAGAATTTCAGTTTTAATTTCTAACACAGTAAATATTGACAGACATAACCCACCTACATAAAAGCTTTTGGAGGAGCCTCAATACATTTTAAGAGTGTAAAGGGGTCCTGCACTAAAGAGTTTGAAAACTCTGCTCTGTGAATCAGTTATAGAAAACTTTTATGTTTCAAAATGGAATGTGTATGCGATGAGTGGAAATTAATTCACAGAATTAAATTAACATGAGAGTTTAGCTAAGGTTAACTACTATATCACTAAATCACAAAACATCACTCCCTCATAGGTCTCATTACAGACGACACCTGAATGATGTATCCAGAGATGAAATCTGCTGTCAACCAGGCTGTGAGAAACAAATTTCCTTAAAACTCAAGGTGCAGCAGACCAACAAGGCACATGTATACATATGTAACAAACCTGCATGTTGTGCACATGTACCCTAAAACTTAAAGTATAATTAAAAAAAAGAGAAATATCTTAAGAAAACAACACATATCATCTTATGGGTTAGTTTGTATGTAGATAAGACTATTATCTGTTTTGTCCAAAGTTATGACAATGTCTTAGTAGCTTGTCTTCTCATCAAGAGCTCAATTTTTTTATTATGTGATTATTTGATCTGTAAGAATTTGTGCCTAGGAAAAAATTCAAATTGATTTATAAACTTAAAGACATATATTAATATCTTTTAAAATAATTTCTTTATCTTTTAACATAAACCAACAAATTTATTTCCCCTCAAAAAATAAAAATAAAACTAAATGATTTTTCTAACCAGAAAAAAAAAACCCAAGAAGATTAACAAAAAACAAAATATTTTAAATAGAACAAACAAGACATTTTGCTTCAAAAATATAGGTCAATGTGACTCTTCAACTAATATACACACTTATTTTGATTTCCAACAAGTGCTTCTACACAAACCACATGTAATCACTGCTGTAAGACCATGCCTTTTTCCATCAACAAAATTGTGGGCATCTTTTGTTAAAGATGTCTATTCAAGGGTCAGAAAGAAGCCTTTGCACAAATTTATCTTTCTGTGCATCGAGTTCTCATTTCTTTGTACATGACCACACCTTTTCTCTTTTTCTGAACCTCAGGACTCCTTCCAAAGTCTCGAGTCTATCCTTTTTTTAAAAAGTGCAGTAAATAACATAAAAGAGAACAAGGGAGAGACAATTATTATTATTATTATTATTTTTTTTTTGAGAGGGAGTCTTGCTCTGTCACCGAGGCTGGAGAAGGGAGACAAATACTGAGAGAACCACCTTTACAATAATTACAACATATATGAAATGATTCAAATCTTCAGGATGGGGTGTCAATTAGTGTAAGTTCTTCTACTATAATATACACAGCTATCAAAACTCTAATAAAGGAGAACTACCAAATGATCTAGTTGTCTTGCTTCTGGATATATATGCAAAGGATTTGAAATCAGTGTCGAAGAGATATCAGTACTCCTATGTTCACTGGAGCACTATTCACAATAGCCAAGACATGGAATCAAACTAACTGTCCATCAGTAGATAAACAGACACAGGAAATGTGGTGTGTATATATACACAATGGAATACTATTTAGTCTTAAAAAGAAGGATATTCTGTCATTTGAGACAACATGGTTGAACCTGGAAGACAATATGTTAACTGAAATACACTAGGCACAGAAATAAAAATTCTGAATCATCTCACCTATATGTGAAATCTAAAAAAGTCAAACTCATAGAAGCAGAGAGTAGAATGGTGACTACCGGGGCTGGGTGGGGCGGGAGGTAAGGATGGGGAGATGTTGGTAAAAGGGTACAAAGTCTCAATTACAGGGGAAAAATAAGTCTTTTTTAAAAATATATCATACTTTAAGTTCTAGGGTACATGTGCACAACGTGCAGGTTTGTTACATATGTATACATGTGCCATGTTGGTGTGCTGCACCCATTAACTCGTCATTTACATTAGGTATATCTCCTAATGCTATCCCGCTCCTCTCCCCCTAGCCCACAACAGGCCCCGGTGTGTGATGTTCCCCTTCCTGTGTCCAAGTGTTCTTATTGTTCAATTCTCACCTATGAGTGAGAACATGCGGTGTTTGGTTTTTTGTCCCTGCGATAGTTTGCTGAGAATGATGGTTTCCAGCTTCATCCATGTCCCTACAAAGGACATGAACTCATCCTTTTTTATCACTGCATAGTATTCCATGGTGTATATGTGACACATTTTCTTAATCCAGTCTATCATTGTTGGACATTTGGGTTGGTTCCAAGTCTTTGCTATTGTCAATAGTGCCGCCATAAACATACGTGTGCATGTGTCTTTATAGCAGCATGATTTATAATCCTTTGGGTATATACCCAGTAACGGGATGGCTGAGTCAAATGGTATTTCTAGTTCTAGATCCTTGAGGAATCACCATGCTGACTTCTACAATGGTTGAACTAGTTTACAGTCCCACCAACAGTGTAAAAGTGTTCTTATTTCTCCACATCCTCTCCAGCACCTGTTGTTTCCTGACTTTTTAATGATCACCATTCTAATTGGTGTGAGATGGTATCTCATTGTGGTTTTGATTCGCATTTCTCTGATGGCCAGTAATGATGAGCATTTTTTCATGTGTCTTTTGGCTGCATAAATGTCTTCTTTTGAGAAGTGTCTGTTCATACCCTTCGCCCACTTGCTGATGGGGTTGCTTTTTTCTTGTAAATTTGTTTGAGTTCTTTGTAGATTCTGGATATTAGCCCTTTGTCAGATGAGTAGATTGCAAAAATTTTCTCCCATTCTGTAGATTGCCTGTTCACTCTGATGGTACTTTCTTTTGCTGTGCAGAAGCTCTTTAGTTTAATTAGATCCCATTGGTCAATTTTGGCTTTTGTTGCCATTGCTTTTGGTGTTTTAGACATGAAGTCCTTGCCCATGCCTATGCTCTCAATGGTATTGCCTAGGTTTTCTTCTAGGGTTTTTATGGTTTTAGGTCTAACGTTTAAGTCTTTAATCTACCTTGAATTAATTTTTGTATAAGGTGTAAGGAAGGGGTCCAGTTTCAGCTTTCTACATATGGCTAGCCAGTTTTCCCAGCACCATTTGTTAAACAGGAATTCCTTTCCCCATTGCTTGTTTTTCTCAGGTTTGTCAAAGATCAGATAGTTGTAGATGTGTGGTATTATTTCTGAGGGTTCTGTTCTGTTCCATTTGTCTGTAATTCTGTTTTGGTACCAGTACCATGCTGTTTTGGTTACTGTAGGCTGGTGGTATAGTTTGAAGTCAGGTAGCATGATGCCTCCAGCTTTGTTCTTTTGGCTTAGGATTGACTTGGCAATGCAGGCTCTTTTTTGGTTCCATATGAACTTTAAAGTAGTTTTTTCCAATTCTGTGAAGAAAGTCATTGGTAGCTTGATGGGGATGGCATTGAAACTCTAAATTACCTTGGGCAGTATGGCCATTTTGACGATATTGATTCTTCCTACCCATAAGCATGGAATGTTCTTCCATTTGTTTGTATCCTCTTTTATTTCATTGAGCAGTGGTTTGTAGTTCTCCTTGAAGAGATCCTTCATATCCCTTGTAAGTTGGATTCCTAGGTATTTTATTCTCTTTCAAGCAATTGTGAATGGGAGTTCACTCATGATTTGACTGTTTGTCTGTTATTGGTGTATAAGAATGCTTGTGATTTTTCATATTGATTTTGTACCCTGAGACTTTGCTGAAGTTGCCTATCAGCTTAAGGAGATTTTGGGCTGAGATGATGGGGTTTTCTAGATACACAATCATGTCATCTGCAAACAGGGACACTTTGACTTCCTCTTTTCCTAATTGAATACCCTTGATTTCTTTCTCCTGCCTGATTGCCCTGGCCAGAACTTCCAACACTATGTCGAATAGGAGTGGTGAGAGAGGGCATCCCTTTCTTGTGTCAGTTTTCAAAAGGAATGCTTCCAGTTTTTGCCCATTCGGTTTGATATTGGCTGTGGGTTTGTCATAAATAGCTCTTATTACTTTGAGATACGTCCCATCAATACCTAATTGACTGAGAGTTTTTAGCATGAAGGCTGTTGAATTTTGTCAAAGGCCTTTTCTGCATCTATTGAGATAATCATGTGGTTTTTGTCTTTGGTTCTGTTTATATGCTGGATTATGTTTATTGATTTGTGTATGTTGAACCAGCCTTGCATCCCAGGGATGAATCCCACTTGATCATGGTGGATAAGCTGTTTGATGTGCTGCTGGATTCAGTTTGCCAGTATTTTATTGAGGATTTTTGCATCGATGTTCATCAGGGATAGTTGTCTAAAAATTCTCTTTTTTTTGTTGTGTCTCTGCCAGGCTTTGGTATCAGGATGTTGCTGGCCTCATAAAATGAGTTAGGGAGGATTCCCTCTTTTTCTAGTGATTGGAATAGTTTCAGAAGGAACAGTGCCAGCTCCTCCTTGTACCTCTGGTAGAATTCAGCTGTGAATCCATCTGCTCCTGGACTTTTTTTGGTTATTAAGCTATTAATTATTGCCTGAATTTCAGAGCCTGTTATTGTTCTATTCAGAGATTCAACTTCTTCCTGGTTTAGTCCTGGAAGGGTGTATGTGTCCAGGAATTTGTCCATTTCTTCTACATTCTCTAGTTTATTTGCGTAGAGGTGTTTATAGTATTCTCTGATGGTAGTTTGTATTTCTGTGGGATCGGGGTGATATCCCCTTTATCATTTTTTATTGCATCTATTTGATTCTTCTCTCTTTTCTTCTTTATTAGTCTTGCTAGTGGTCTATCAATTTTGTTGATCTTTTCAAAAAACCAGCTCCTGGATTCATTGATTTTTTGAAGGGTTTTTTTTGTGTCTCTATGTCCTTCAGTTCTGCTCTGATCTTAGTTGCCTTCTGCTAGCTTTTGAATTTGTTTGCTCTTGCTTCTCTAGTTCTTTTCATTGTGATGTCAGGGTGTTAATTTTAGATCTTTCCTGCTTTCTCTTGTGGGCATTTAGTGCTACAAATTTCTATCTACACACTGCTTTAAATGTGTCCCAGAGATTCTGGTAAATGCACAAGCTTCAGTAGCTGATTTGATCAGCTGGAAGAAAGGGAATCAGTGATTGAATATCAAATGAATGAAATGAAGGGAGAAGAGAAGTTTAGAGAAGAAAGAATAAAAAGAAACGAACAAAGCCTCCAAGACATAGGGGACTATGTGAAAAGACCAAATCTACGTCTGATTGGTGTACATGAAAATGACGGGGAGAATGGATCCAAGTTGGAAAACACTCTTCAGGATATTATCCAGGAGAACTTCCCCAACCTAGGAAGGCAGGCCAACATTCAAATTCAGGAAATACAGAGAATGCCACAAAGATACTCCTCGAGAAGAGCAACTCCAAGACACATAATTGTCAGATTCACCAAAGTTGAAATGAAGGAAAAAATGTTAAGGGCAGCCAGAGAGAAAGGTCGGGTTACCCACAAAGGCAAGCTCATCAGACTAACAGTGGATCTCTCAGCAGAAACTCTACAAGCCAGAAGAGAGTGGGGGCCAATATTCAACATTCTTAAAGATAAGAATTTTCAATCTAGAATTTCATATCCAGCCGAACTAAGCTTCATAAGTGAAGGAGAAATAAAATCTTTTACAGACAAGCAAATGCTGAGAGATTCTGTCACCACCAGGCCTGCCTTACGAGAGATCCCGAAGGAAGCACTAAACATGGAAAGGAAAAACCAGTACCAGCCACTGCAAAAACATGCCAAATTGTAAAGACCATCGAGGCTAGGAAGAAACTGCATCAACTAATGAGCAAAATAACCAGCTGACATCATAATGACAGGATCAAATTTACACATAACAATATTAACCTTAAATGTAAATGGGCTAAATGTTCCAATTAAAAGACACAGAACTGGCAAATTGGATAAAGAGTCAAGATCCATCAGTGTGCTCTATTCAGGAGACCCATCTCATTTGCAGAGACACACATAGGCTCAAAATAAACGGATGGAGCAAGATCTACCAAGCAAAAGGAAAACAAAAAAAGGCAGGGGTTGCAATCCTAGTCTCTGATAAAACAGACTTTAAACCAACAAAGATCAAAAGAGACAAAGAAGGCCATTACATAATGGTAAAGGGATCAATTCAACAAGAAGAGCTAACTATCCTAAATATATATGCACCCAATACAGGAGCACCCAGATTCATAAAGCAAGTCCTTAGAGATCTACAAAGAGACTTAGACTCCCACACAATAATAATGGGAGACTTTAACACCCCACTGTCAACATTAGAGAGATCAATGAGACAGAAAGTTAACAAGGATATCCAGGAGTTGAACTCAGCTCTGCACCAAGTGGACCTAATAGACATCTACAGAACTCTCCACCCCAAATCAACAGAATATACATTCTTCTCAGCACCATATCACACTTATTCCAAAATTGACCACATAGTTGGAAGTTAGAAGTAAAGTACTCCTCAGAAAATGTAAAAGAACAGAAATTATAACAAACTGTCTCTCAGACCACAGTGCAATCAAACTAGAACTCAGGATTAAGAAACTCACTCAAAACTGCTCAACTACATGGAAACTGAACAACCTGCTCCTGAATGACTAGTGGGTACATAATGAAATGAAGGCAGAAATAAAGACGTTCTTTGAAACCAATGAAAAATAAGTTTTTGAGGTCAATTGCACAGCATGGTAACTATAGTTAATAACAATTTATTGCAAAATTCTAAGTTGCTGTGTTTCTTTGTTTTTAATTAATTTTTTAAATTGACAATAATTTTAGATATCAGGTTGGCTGGCAAGATGGCCGAATAAGAACATTTCCGGTCTGCAGCTCCCAGCAAGATCGACACGGAAGGTGTGTGATTTCTGCATTTCCAGCTGAGGTACCCAGTTCGTCTCATTGGGACTGGCTGGACAGTGGGTGCAGCCCACAGAGGGCGACCTGAAGCAGGGTGGGGTGTTGCCTCACCAGGGAAGCTCTAGGGGTCAGGGGATTTCCCTTTCCTAGCCAGGGGAAGCCGTGAGAGACTGTACTGGGAGAAACAGTACACTCCCGCCCAGATACTGCGCTTTTCCAATGGTCTTCGCAACCAGCAGACCAGGAGATTCCCTCAGGTGCCTAGCTCAGCAGGTCCCACCTGCATGGAGCCCAGCAAGCTCAGATCCACTGGCTTGAAATTCTTGCTGCTAGCACAGCAGTCTGAGGTTGACCTGAGACACTGGAGCTTGGTGGGGGAAGTGGAGTCTGACATTACTGAGGCTTGAGTAGGTGGTTTTACCCTCACAGTGTAAACAAAGCTGCCAGGAAGTTCGAACTGGGCGGAGCCCACCATAGCTCAGCAAGACCGACTCCCTCTCTAGCTTCCTCCTCTCTGGGCAGGGCATCTCTGGAAAAAAAGGCAGCAGCCCCAGTCAGGGACTTATATATAAAACCCCCATCTCCCTGGGAAAGAGCACCTAGGGGAAGGGGCAGCTGTGGGCATGGCTTCAGCAGACTTAAACATCCCTGCCTGACAGCTCTGAAGAGAGCAGTGGTTCTCCCAGCACAGTGCTTGAGCTCTGATGAAGGACAGACCGCCTCTTCAAGTGGGTTCCTGACCCCCGTGCCTCCTGAGTGGGAGACACCTCCCAGTAGGGGCTGACAGACAACTCACACAGGAGAGCTCTGGCTGGCATCTGGCGGGTGCCCCTCTGGGACGAAGCTTCCAGAGGCAGGAACAGACAACAATCTTTGCTGTTCTGCAGCTTCCACTGGTGATACCCAGGCAAACAGTGTCTGGAGTGGACCTCCAGCAAACTCCAGCAGACCTGCAGAAGAGAGGCCTGTTAGAAGGAAAACTAACAAACAGAAAGGAATAGCATCAACATCAACAAAAAGGATATCCACTCAGAGACCTCATCTGAAGGTCACCAACATCAAAGACCAAAGGTAAATAAATCCATGAAGATGGGGAGAAACCAGGGCAAAAAGGCTGAAAATTCCAAAAACCAGAATGCCTCTTCTCCTCCAAAGGATTACAACTCCTCGCCAGCAAGGGAACAAAACTGGATGGAGAATGAGTTTGACAAATTGACAGAAGTAGGCTTCAGAAGGTGGGTAATAACAAACTTCTCCGAGCTAAAGGAGCATGTTCTAACCCAATGCAAGGAAGCTAAGAATGTTGAAAAAAAGGTTAGATGAATGGCTAACTAGAATAACCAGTTTAGAGAAGAACATAAATGATCTGATGGAGCTGAAAAACACAGCACAAGAACTTTGTGAAGGATAAACAAGTATCAATAGTCAAATTGATCAAGCGGAAGAAAGGATATCAGAGATTGAAAACCAATTGAATGAAATAAAGTGAGAAGACAAGATTAGAGAAGAAAGAGTGAAAAGAAATGAGCAAAGCCTCCAAGAAATATGGGACTATGTGAAAAGACCAAATCTATGTTTGATTGGTGTACTTGAAAGTGATGGGGAGAATGGGACCAAGTTGGAAACCACTCTTCAGGATATTATCCAGGAGAACTTCCCCAACCTAGCAAGGCAGGCCAACATTCAAATTCAGGAAATACAGAGAACACCACAAAGATACTCCTCGAGAAGAACAACCCTAAGACACATAATTGTGAGATTCACTAAGGTTGAAATGAAGGAAAAAATGTTAAGGGCAGCCAGAGAGAAAGGTTGGGTTACCCACAAAGGGAAGCCCATCAGACTAAGAGTAGATTTCTCTACAGAAATCCTGCAAGCCAGAAGACAGTGGGAGCCAATATTCAACATTCTTAAAGAAAAGAATTTTCAATCCAGAATTTCATATCCAGCCAAACTAAGCTTCCTAAGTGAAGGAGAAATAAAATCCTTTACAGACAAGCAAATGCTGAGAGATTCTGTCACCACCAGGCCTGCCTTACGAGAGATCCTGAAGGAAGCACTAAACATGGAAAGGAAAAACCAGTACCAGCCACTGCAAAAAAAAAAATACCAAATTATAAAGACCATAGATGCTATGAAGAAACTGCATCAACTAACCAGGTAGCATCATAATGACAGGATCAAATTCACACATAACAATATTAACCTTAAGTGTAAATGGGCTAAATGTTCCAATTAAAAGACATAAGCATGGCAAATTGGATAGAGTCACGACCCATCAGTGTGCTGTATTCAGGAGACCCATCTCACTTGCAAAGACACATAGGCTCAAAATAAAGGGATGGAGGAAGATTTACCAAGCCAATGGAAAGCAAAAAAAAAAAAGCAGGGGTTGCAATCCTAGTCTCTGATAAAACAGACTTTAAACCAACAAAGATCAAAAGAGACAAAGAAGGCCATTACATAATGGTAAAGGGATCAATTCAACAAGAAGAGCTAACTATACTAAATATATATGCACCCAATACAGGAGCACTCAGATTCATAAAGCAAGTTCTTAGACACGTACAAAGAGACTTAGACTCCCACACAATAATGGTGGGAGACTTTAACACCCCACTGTCAATATGAGACAGATCGACAAGACAGAAAATTAACAAGGATATCCAGGAATTGAACTCAGCTGTGGACCAAGCAGACCTAATAGACATCTACAGAACTCTCCACCCCAAATCAACAGAATATACATTCTTCTCAGCATCACATAGCACTTATTCTAAAATTGAACACATAATTGGAGGTAAAACACTCCTCAGCAAATGCAAAAGAATGGAAATTGTAACAGTCTCTCAGACCACAGTGCAGTCAAATTAGAACTCAGGATTCAGAAACTCACTCAAAACCACACAACTACATGGAAACTGAACAACCTGCTCCTGAATGACTACTGGGTAAATAATAAAATTAAGGCAGAAATAAAGATGTTCTTTGAAACCAATGAGAACAAAGACACAATGTACCAGAATCTCTGGGACACATTTAATGCAGTGTGTAGAGGGAAATTTATAGCACTAAATGCCCACAAGAGAAAGCAGGAGAGATCTAAAATCGACACCCTAACATCACAATTAAAAGAACTAGAGAAGCAAGAGCAAACAAATTCAAATGCTAGCAGAAGACAAGAAATAACTAAGATCAGAGCAGAACTGAAGGAGATAGAGACACAAAAAACCATTCAAAAATCAATGAATCTAGGAGCTTGTTTTTTGAAAGGATCAACAAAATTGATAGACTGCTAGCCAGTCTAATAAAGAATTAAAAGAGAGAAGAATCCAATAGGCACAATAAAAAATGATAAAGGGGATATCACCACCAATCTCACAGAAATACAAACTACCATCATAGAATATTATAAACATCTCTATGCAAATAAACTAGAAAATCTAGAAGAAATGGATAAATTCTTAGACAAATATACCCTCTCAAGACTAAACCAGGAAGAAGTCAAATCCCTGAATAGACCAATAACAAGTTCTAAAATTGAGGCAGTAATTAATAGCCTATCAAGCCAAAAAAAATCCAGGACCAGATGGATTCACAGCCAAATTCTACAGAGGTACAAAGAGGAGCTGGTACCATTCCTTTGGAAACTATTGCAAACAATAGAAGAAGAGGGAATTCTCTTTAACTTATTTTATGAGGCTAGCATCATCCTGATACCAAAACCTGGCAGAGACACAACAAAAAAAGAAAATTTTAGGCCAATATCCCTGCTGAACATTGATGCGAAAATCCTCAATAATATACTGGCAAAAAGGAATCCAGCAGCACATCAAACAGCTTATCCACCACGATCGAGGGGGCTTCACCCCTGAGATGCGAGGCTGGTTCAACATACACAAATCAATAAACATAATTCATCACATAAACAGAACTAATGACAAAAAATCACATGATTATCTCAATAGATGCAGAAAAGGCCTTTGACAAAATTCAACAGCCCTTCATGCTAAAAACTCTCAATAAAGTAGGCATTGATGGAATGGATCTCAAAATAATAAGAGCTATTTATGACAAACGCACAGCCAATATCATACTGAATGGGCAAAAACTGGAAGCATTCCCTTTGAAAACCGGCACAAGACAAGGATGCCCTCTCTCACCACTCCTATTAAACATAGTATTGGAAGTTCTGGCCAGGGCAATCAGGCAAGAGAAAGAAATAATGGGTATTCAGTTAGGAAAAGAGGAAGTGAAATTGTCTCTGTTTGCAGATGACATGAATGTATATCTAGAAAACCCCATCTTCTCAGCCCAAATCTCCTTAAGCTGATAAGCAACTTCAGCGAACTCTCAGGATACAAAATCAATGTGCAAAAATCACAAGCATTCCTATACACTAATAACAGACAGAGAGCCATATCATGAGCAAACTCCCATTCACAATTGCTACAAAGAGAACAAAATACCTAGGAATACAACTTACAAGGGATGTGAAGAACCTCTTCAAGGAGAACTACAAACCACTGCTCAAGGAAATAAGAGAGGACAGAAACAAATGGAAAAACATTCCATACTCATGGATACAAAGAATCAATATCATGAACATAGCCATACTGCCCAAAGTAATTTATAGATTCAATGCTATCCCCATCAAGCTACCATGGACTTTCTTCACAGAATTTGGAAAAAACTGCTTTAAATTTCATATGGAACCAAAAAGGAGCCCACATAGCCAAGACAATCCTAAGCAAAAAGAACAAAGCTGGAGGCATCACACTATCTGACTTCAAACTATACTACAAGGCTATAGTAACCAAAACAGCATGGTACTGGTAACAAAACAGATATATAGACCCATGGAACAGAACAGAGGCTTCAGAAATAACACCACACATCTACAACCATCTGATCCTTTACAAACCTGACAAAAACAAGCAATGGGGAAAGGATTCCTTATTTAATAAATGGTGTTGAGAAAACTGGCTAGCCATATGCAGAAAGCTGAAACTGGATCTCTTCCTTAAGCCTTATACAAAAATTAACTCAAGATGGATTAAATACTTAAACGTAAGACCTAAAACCCTAAAAACCCTAGAAGAAAACCTAGGCAATACCATTCAGGATATAGGCATGGGCAAAGACTTCATGACTAAAACATCAAAAGCAATGACAACAAAAGCCAAAATAGACAAATGGGATCTAATTAAAGAGCTTCTGCACAGCAAAAGAAACTATCAGCAGAGTGAACAGACAACCTAGAGAATGGGAGAAAATTTTTGCCATCTATCCGACAAAGGGCTAATATCCAGAATCTACAAAGAACTTAAATTTACAAGAAAAAACCAAACAACCCCATCAAAAAGTGGGGGAAGGCTATGAACAGACACTTCTCAAAAGAAAACATTTATGCAGTCAACAAACATGAAAAAATGCTCAACGTCACTGGTCATTGGAGAAATGTGAATCAAAACCACAATGAGATACCATCTCATGCCAGTTAGAATGGCAATCATTAAAAAGTCAGGAAACACCAGGTGCTGGAGAGGATGTGGAGAAATAAGAACAGTTTTACACTGTTGGTGGGAGTGTAAATTAGTTCAACCATTGTGGAAGGCAGTGTGGCGATTCCTCAAGGATCTAGAACTAGAAATGCCATTTGACCCAGCCATTCCATTACTGGGTATATACCCAAAGGATTATAAATCATGCTGCTATAAAGACACATGCACACGTATGTTTATTGTGGCACTATTCACAATAGCAAAGACTTGGAACCAACCCAAATGTACAACAATGATAGACTGGATTAAGAAAATGTGGCACATCTATACCATGGAATACTATGCAGCCATAAAAAAGGATGAGTTCATGTCCTTTGTAGGGACATGGATGAAGCTGGAAACCATCATTCTCAGCAAGCTATCGCAAGGACAAAAAACCAAACACCGCATGTTCTCACTCATAGGTGGGAATTGAACAATGAGAACACCTGGACACAGGAAGGGGAACATCACACACTGGGGCCTGTTGTGGGGTTGGGGGAGGGGGCAGGGATAGCATTAGGAAATATACCTAATGTAAATGATGAGTTAATGGGTGCAGCACACCAACATGGCACATGTATACATATGTAACAACAAACCTGCACGTTGTGCACATGTACCCTAGAACTTAAAGTACAATTAAAAAAAAAAAAGAAAGTTCACCATAAAAATACATATACATTTTGAAATATGGAATTTCAACTCATTTGGCAGCAGTTACAGACAACCAAGTTTAATGAAGGCTTGTTAAAATTGCTCTTTTTCCTTGTTTTAAATTTTTTATAAAATAATCAAAACTCTATTGGCATAAACAGCATTTTAAAATCTTCAATATTTTGTCTGCTGTGTGTGTCATTTGAAACAGACCTTTTTCCCAAAACATAATCAAAGAGAGAAAAGTTACGTTTGCATTTCTTTGTTCAAGGTGTTTATTGCATCTCAGAGGGCGTACATGCACTGGGTTTTTAAACTGAAATACAAAGAAAGCCATTTTGAAATTGGTTTTAGGTAATTTTTCCCCATTACAGTGTATGTTATCCCCACAGTAAATTCAGATACAACCACTTTTAAATGGTACCATACATCTATTAAATAATTTGAAAAATAGGCAAACACCTTTCCAACCCAATATGCTTTTATGAAGAGCTGCCAAGCCACTAGCAACACTGATCAACAGTGACCTCATTTATGCATCAAAATCTTAAGCCAAGCCATCAGCACAGACAGTATGACAACAAATTAAAACTTAAAGAATACAGTATGTACAGTAAAAGATACAATTCTCTGAATTAGTTTAAATCCTAATCACAATGTTACAACAAAACCTACTTTGAGCTCAGTTGAAGGATGGAAGAACACTAGTCTACAAAACACACAAAGAAATACTAAAGTAACAGATGTACTAAAAACCCACAGTAAAGTAAAGATATTTGCAGTAATCTTTAAATTACAGATATACCTTGGGGTGCCTTCAGAATCACTTGAATAGCACCTCTCTAACTGCATTTTCATGAACATGATACAAACAGACCCTTTACTTTTCAGTGCATTTAATCAAGAATGAATAAATAGGTCAATTTAGATGCAAAACCTGTCAAATATAATTAAAATATATATATTTTAATATAGCAGTGATAAATAGGGGATTCTTCCCATACGCTTTTTCGTTCTTGATAAGGTAGCTTCAAAGAGAAGTATTTATTATGGATGTTAAACTTTATATTTTTTAAAATAAAATTTCTTAACATATACAGTGCCACAAAAATAAACATTTCTCACAACAGTTGAAATTCCTGTGATTGGAAAAATGTACTCCACACTGAAAAAGTTTTGTATATTTATGAGTGTTTTCCTTATTATCTGGTATTATCACACTACACTTGTAACAGAGATACAGAAGAAAAGATAATTTATGGGAAGAGTTTGGGGTTTGTTCAAAAGTTATATGTACATTGAAACCTTCAAAAACACCGACACGTCTTTCCAAATAGCTCACCACACAACAGCTGCATCATCTGTCCTCAGGCGAAGTCCAGAAAAGCACTAATGGCATCAGTAACATCCATTCATTGTTTACATCGTACAATACACAAATAATCCAAATACACTACAATTTCAAGAGTAGGGATAACAGCTAAGGTAGTACACATTCCTAATGTTCACTTTCACGGCTGTGCTACACATTTTGGAAGAGAAGTTATGAGTAAGTATTGGGTTTGGTACTGGTGGCTCCCTTTGAAACTCAGCATCAATCTTATTTGAAGTCTCCAAACTCATTTATTTTCTTATTCAGTCACAAAAATTGCAGCTGTAAAGAAAACAAAAATTAGAATTAGAAAACAAGAATATTACATAGTCCTCAAACATTTTACCTCCCTTGCAATTTTGCTTCATGGTTTCTGCAAACAACTTTTACATAAAAAGGTCTCTGCATGGACAAATTCAAATTTACATACTTTTCATAGCTCTTTAAAACAAGCTTAAAAATTTTAAAGTTTAGCCAGAAATTAAAAAAAACTTTTGATGTATAGTTTCATTTTAGATAATAATTATGTCAACAAAAATTTGAAATTTAGATACATATTAGAAATTTTAGTAGCAGGACATTCGGTATAGCGTTCAGTATCTAAGAGCAGCTAAGCTTTAAAAAGGGCAGCTAAAGGAAAAGGGGGCATGGCAATGACCTTACATTATTTTTTCATGTATTTAGTTATGGTGTTCAATGAGTCACTTACTAAACAGCTGAACCAGTGACACAATAGAAGAGAACGGAGAGATCCCTGGCAACCCGATGCCTTTCCTCAGCCACTTTCCACTCATCTCCCTGGCTAATTCATGCATCATTCATTTCTGCTGGAAACATTTGTGGGGTCTTAAGGCTTAGCTGCATAGATAACTCTTCATAAAATAGTAATTCTCTCTGTGTCTCTGTCTTTGTCTGTCTCTGTCTCTGTCTCTCTTTATCTTTGTCTCTCTCTGTCTCTCTCAGGCAGGGACTGTCTCAAGCACATCTGTTTCCTGTACTTATCAAAGTTCCTGGCATATGATTAGGGCAACATTTACTAAGTAAGAGGTGAATACAGGCTGCTCTATGCAGTTTCCTTGGTCACTCCTGAAACGTATTAAGTGTTCATTGTCTCACTTACGTCTACATTAGCCAATCCAAAGTGAATAGAAAGTTGGGCATAAGGAGAGTTTACTTGACTGAGATGTTAATACCTTAAAATAATACATCATTAATCTTGTATAAGAAGAAAAACAAATAAGAATCCACAAAAATCTTAGTAGACATTAGGGAAGGTTTTTAAGAAACATATGTAGCACAGCAGGTGCATACTGAAAACAACATTGGACAAGAGTCCAAAAACACTGAGCCTCTTACAATTCTTCCCTGTGGGACCCTGGGCAAATTCCTTAATGCCCAAAGATCAGTTCTTTTAGCTGTGAAATGGAGACAAAAAATATCTGGCTAGTTTATCTCACATGACTGTTCTCCTACTGAGAAGTGGATGTGAAAAATACCGTGTAAATTATGTTCGTTCATTCAGCAAGGATTTGTTGAGAAGCTACCCACTCTGTTAGGTGCTGGGGTCAATGGTAAACATTTTTCCTTCATTCCTTTCCTTCCATAACTTCAGCATGAGTCATTTCATAAATTATATGAAATTTGTGAAATTTAAAACTAGAACATTAGAAATTTAAAACTCTGCTTGAATGCAGAAATGTAAAGGGTAATAATCTAAGCTTTATGAGGCAAAAGAAGGATAAACAAAATAAAAATACAATTATGCAGTCAAACATATTCTTAGATGATTTCTAAATGCAATAGTATAAATGTTAGCTTTCTATAAATTCAAGTCATCATGTAATAAAGTGGTAATTTTCTAATTTACCAAGTAGCTTGGGCACCTTTTTGCTTTATTAAAGCTAATCGTTGTGCTTTCCAGGATAAGGACAATTTGGAGGTTACTTTCCCTCCTAGTTATATAGATTAAGATTTAAAAAACTCTTAAAGATAGTTTTAATATCAAATTTAAAAGTATAAACACTCAAATTATTACTATTATACACAGCTATTCAAAACGCAGAAATAATGAATACCTCTGAAATAGCTAAGCATTGTATAGCTCATTATTACAAGCCTACAGGAAAAGCTCAATATTAGATACCTTAAATTGTTTACAAGAAATCCTTGATGTTAAGATCCGCTAATGGGTCCTTTGCTGGAGGTTTCTTGGGACTCTGAGTGGCAGGTGTAGGGCTTGGAGAAAGCTAATGGGAAAAAGCCAGCCCCAAAGAGCAGGAATAGAAAGCAGAGAGAGAATGAGAGAGGGGGGAAGAGGGGGAGGGAGGGAGGGAGGGAGGGAGGGAGGTGGGGGGAGAGGGGGAGGGAGAGAGAGAGAGAGAGAGAGAGAGAGAGAGAGAGAAGCATTAGGCAGAACACATATCAAAGAAAACAAACATGCAGAAGATTAGATGGTTAAAGGCTTATAAAATCTACTTGTTCTACATAGTCACAGAGTTGTGTTTAATCCTGGACTGGTAAAATGTACTTCAACTGATATTTGGCTTTCTTGAACTTCTCTGACATCGGATTTAGCCAAAGTAAAATTTGGGGACTCCAGCAGAACAATACGGATATGACTTAGGGAAGATGTGAAACACTAGTAACATAAAGATATTATGAACAAACAGTAAAACAAACAAACAAACAACCATTTTCTCTATACAAAAGCATTTTTACTTTGAGTCATTAGTACCTCTAAACTAATAAATCTATTTAAATGGCTTTTCCTATAGTGAGAGTGAATTTGAAGGAAAAATAGGAAACGGTTTGCAGAAAGCTATTTAAGAAATTACTTACACTTATTAGCTAAATATACTAGAATTTCATATACATTATTTTAAGTGAAAATCAGTCAAGTTTGAGGGCACTGTTTGTTTCACATGACCAAATAGTTTCCTGGTAGTGAATGCCACTAAATTCTAATGCAATCTATTCAGCTCTCAGAGAAGGCCAAAATTAATTATTAAATACTATAGGAAAGAATCATATTGGACTTGTAGCAAAAGTAACAAATAATTAACTTGCCTTGTTTCTGTTTAACCAGAATCTAAATTATTTTTTCATTGTGTCACAGATATAACTTCTGGAAACCGACTTTTTCAGGATACAAGGTCTTGAAAAATCTCATGTAGTTTATAGAGTAATAGTTGACATCTAGGCTTTGAGTCTAATTAATCTCCTATTCTTGTAATAACATGCTGGGACTGTGGGGCAGTGATGTATATTTTTATTAGTTCAGTGAACAGAGTTACAGAAGTATGGATTTTGGGATTTGGTCCTATGTCCAGAAACTACTGACTAATTATATTATCTATCTGTCAAATTTCCATGTTTAAAACTGGGATATGGGCTGGGTGTGAGAGCTCACATCTGTAAAATCCCAGCACTTTGGGAGGCCAAGGCAGGAGGATCACTTGAGGCCAGGAGTTCGAGACCACCCTGGGCAACAAGGTGAGGCCTCATCTCTACAAAAAAAAAAAAAAAAAAAAAAAAAAAAAATTAGCTGGGCACAGTGGCTTGCATCTGTGGTCCCAGCTACTCGAGAGGCTGAGGTGAGAGGATCCCTGTTGCCTAGGAGTTCAAGGCTGCAGTGAGCTATGATTGCACCACTGCACTTCAGCCTGGACAACAGAGTAAGAATCTATCTTAAATAAACAAATAAGCAAACAAAAAAATAACAACAAAAAACCTGGGATCTGTTTCATAGAAATATATATATATATATAAAGTAAGGCTTGAAGTTCCTTAAATCAGTTCAAAGATTGGTCCATAATTGATAATTAGGTGAGATGACAATATCATGATACCAGCCAATGAAAGAATGCTGGGATAGTCCAGACATCAGTAACAAAAAAACTACTTTGTTTTCTGGAGCTACAAACTCACATTTATTTTATTATCTAGTATAATTATGCTTCTTCTCTGATATAGGAAATATAATCTAAAAATTACATAAATATGGTGTATCACTACCTGGCTTATTGTGAATTCAATTACTGATTAAAACAATGTATTTCCATCATACTATCTATTTTTCATTTTCATTCTTCTAATTAAGTAAACAAATTGTTGCTAACATTGGTATTACACAATAAAAACAACTGCCTTAAGTAATAAAATTACATTCATTTATTTCTGAAGCTTTCAGTGTATCAAACACAATAAGGTTAAAAGAAATCTCAGTAACATTGTTCCAAGTGCATAATAACAGAAATATTTCTTTTTTTCAAAAAGATGATAGTCATGGATCTATTCAAACATCAAGGAAACATTTATGATAGATGAGATCCCTTAGAATTTAAGTATATCTAAGTTATACTTAACCCCAACCATTATACCCAAAACCTTCCTGACTGTCCCCAAAAACAACACTACACAGGGTTCACCAGTCTTCAGGTAGACTAGAAAATTTCTCCTGAAGCCAGTTATGGCCAGTAATAGCCATGAAGGCTAGGGCTTCTCACATTCTAAATTTCTGTCTTTCAACATCCACCATTCTTTCTCATGGTCCCTGTTGCTTTTGAGGGGCAAAGTGAAGAAGCTGGAAGGAAATTTTGGGAACAGGTCAATGGATTTAGAGATGCATCAAGGAAGCAAAAGGGATTAAAGTATACTCAGAAAGTTCACAGCAGGTATTCCATGGATAAGACAGTATAAATACTGATTTGATAAGTTAAAAATATTATAGGACTGAAAACATTTACTCATATCATTAAAATATATTTGAGCTATTTGGTCTAGTTTGTAAAGCATGCTGCTACCAAAGTAGTAATTTGGTGTCCTGACCCCATCCAAGTCAATTTCTCATGATGAAAACTTCTTTGGTTCTACATGTAACATCACCTTGGCCAGACAATTTAAAAGAGGAATCAGGAAAGCATGATTCATCACTAAGACTAGCACCACTAGCAGCAAAACGGTTCAACAAAGTGTAATATATTTTGGCATTTTTGAAGGGGAAGTAGCACAGTGTGTAGTAAGGAATTTAGCTTTACCTAAACTGAGGTTTTTTCCTTTGCCCAGAAAGGGAACCTCTAAATCCTTCTAATTTCTCGAATGATAGGCATGTCTTTGTTATTCAAGGTGGGCTCTGGGAACAACACCTGACAGTTTATGCTAACAAGGTGACTCAGAGTGGAGGCAGAGTGATTTTAGGGCTGGGTCTTTGGGCCACATGAAACCAGCCTGATCTTCAGGGAGGAACAGGGGTTGAAGACTGAGTTCCACAAAATGGGTAACAATTCAACCAACCAATCCTACATAACGAAGCATCAATAAATGCTGGATGCTGAAGCTCAGGTGAGCTTGCGATACTGCATGTGTACTGTCACATGATGATGCCCACAGGAGAACCCACCTCTGAGGACAAAGAAGCTTCATGTTTAGAACTTTCCCAGATGATGTTTATGCATCTCTTCCTATAACTGAATCTAATTTGTATCCTTTTACTACAATAAAACTCTTATAAGTTTAGTACTTTCCTGAGTTCTGTGAATCATTCTAGGAAACTATCTAACCTGAGGGTGGCCATGGAAAAACCTCGAATTTGTAGCCAGCTAGTTCGAAGTGGGGGTGGCCCTGGGGACTCACAAATGTGTGTCTTGCGTCTGGAGTGAGGAGATTCTAAAAGGGACTATTCTCACAGACTTTGCAGTTTGACAAACTTATTGCAGTTAGTGTCATGAGTCTTGGGTGGACATGGCAGTCTGGAGGACTGTGCTGCCAAACTTTCTGGCTAACGCTGGGAACACATACTAAAACTACAGACCAGAAGCACCCATTTCTCTGGGACACATGCCTTGGATGCCCTGAATATCTGGATGTTCTCAGGAACCAATCTGAATTAAGTAGGAAGAGAAGGGAGGGATCTTTAGACAGTGAGTTATTTCCATCATTTTTCCCCCTAAATCTCACACTTTTGCAGATCTGTCTTCCATGCTCCCTTTACTTCTGAAGCAACAGGTATGAGGATTACATTAGGTAAAAACACTTTTTAAACAGTTTGCTACACCAATGTTTTACACTTATTAGTTAATGTCACTGATTTGTGGACATTGAAGAAACTGACCTGCGTGCCAGGTACAGCGGCAGCTCCAAAGGGCGGCCTCATCATGGGCTGTGCAAACATGACCGGCTGCTGAGGCATCATGGGCATGCCTGTCCCAGCAGGAGGCTGAGGAGGAAGAATGGAGAGTGGTTCAGAGCATGAGTGGAACCTACTGGGCACTATCCTGACATTTATTGCTTTTATGTACTTCTGACAATATTTGAGGAATCCAGGACTATGAGGAAGTATAATTTGCAATTTTAATTAGGGATAATGTGAGGCTATACTGTGAGGGAGAGAGTTGCTAAGGTGGGTGGGTAGCATAAGCCTGGTTGGCCACACGGTATGCCCATCCCAACCAAGCTTTGTTGTTGTTTATTCATCTTCTGCAAGCATAATTCTTGGAGAGAGAAAAATTTGTTGCTTTATGAAAGATGGTCCTAAAATTGGCTGGTAAAATTGGTGAGTAAAAAGTCCTAGTATAATAATTAAGGGTTGATTTTGATGATTGGGCTAATACTATATTTTGTAAATTTTATAGCAAAAATGATATAACAATATACTATAGAAATTAATTTGATGGTAGAACATAAGTATTTTATAACTCATTTTATCACTTCATGTGTAGACTACCTAAGGTTTAAAGCAGATGACAACTTTTTAAGTTTTACTTACTGTGTTTTGGGAAAAATTATATTCTGCAGGAATACTTAGTAATTTGGGATTTGGCAAATTATTTAGAAATGTTGATTACAATTTCTAGCACAGGTCATCACTCACCATTCCAAATCCTGCTCCAGGTTGTCCAACCGATGGAGCCCCGGCAACAGGAGGAACTGAACTGGTTGGAGGTACAGCTCCTTGCTACACAGATAGACAGACAGATATACACATACAAATAACACAAAAACACACCAAACAAACATGCGCACAACAATAAACAAACAAAAAGAACAATATAATTTAGTTTTTATTTATTTATTTTAAAGATGGGGTCTCACTGGTTGCCCAAGCTGGAGTACGATGGCATGATCATAGCTCACTGCAGCCTCGAACTCCTGGGCTCAAGCAATTCTCCCACTTCAGCCTACTGAATAGCTGGGACCACGGGCACATGCTGCCATGGCTGACCAATTTTTTAAAATTTTTTTGTAGAGATGGGTCATGCTATGCTGCCTAGGCTGGTCTCAAGCTCCTGGCCTCAAGCAATCCTCCTGCCTTGGCCTCCCAAAATGCTGGGATTACAGGCATGAGCCACTGTACCAAGCCGAACATACTTTGGTTTTAAAATGACAGGATTTTAAAGTGAATGCATGCCAAATATGTATGAGTGGATATGTAAAGAAAATCTCAAATTTCAGTTTTAAATTTAAAAAGGAAAATGGTTCTAGCACCACACCAATGATATAAACAAGATTACTGACTTGATGTTCTCTGTTATAGCATCATTTGGACTTGCTGGCTTGCACTTTGCTCATAACATTGGGCTTCCTCTCTATCTTTTTAGACCCATCCTCCCTGGAAATGAGTCAAACTTCCCTAAGCTTGTCTTTTCCTATCATTATATCCTCTAACGGTATTGGGTTAGACATTTGAGGATTGTTCTAATCTTTCTATATGGCTCTAATTTATATTAAGCAAGGTTTTTAGGTGGATGTGGTGGCTCATGCCTGTAATCCCAGCATATTAGGAGGCTGAGGCAGGAAAATCACTTGAGGCCAGGAGTTTAGGACCAGCAACATAGAGGTATGGGCAACATAGCAAGAACCCATCTCCACAAAAAAATTTTTAAAAGTTAGCTAGGCCTAATTTTTGGTGGTGTGTGCCTGTAGTCTTAGCTACTCGGGAGGCTGAGGCGGGAGGACAGCCTCAGTTCAGAGCTTGAGAATGCAGTGAGTTGTAACAGCACCACTGTACTTCAGCCTGTGTGACAAAGTGAAACCCTGTCTCTAAAAAAACATCAATAACAACAACAAAAAACTTCCATCAAAGAAAAACCCAGAACTAGATATCTTCATTGGTGAATTCTACCAAATGTATAAAGAATTAATATCAATTCTTCTCAAGCTTTTTAAAACAAAGAAAAGGTAACACTTTCTAATCATTCTTTGATGCTGGTATTACCCTGACACCAAAGGCAGACAAAGATATCACAAACAAAAGAAAACTACAGCACGATATTCCTTATGAATGTTGATGAAAAAATTCTCAACAAAATACTAGCATACTGGATCCAGCAGCATATTAAAAGATGATACGCCATGACCAGGTTTTACCCAGCAATGCAAGGTTGGCTTAATATATGAAAATTAACCAATGTAATACACCATATTAATAGAATAAAAGAAAAAAATTACATGATTATAGTTAACTCTTATAATTTATGTTATCTCAGCATCTATTTTGGATACACCTTTAATTTTCTCATATCAGAAGCAGGGCTTAGTCACTTTTGACACAATTTCTAGTTCTCTGCCTCCTCCCAGTTCCTTAAGGTGGTCATCTAGATATCTGCTTCATACCATCACCTTCCCTATGGGATAGCTAGATACAACCTACTTGATTTACCCTACTGTCCCCCACACTCTGCAGAGCTAACTGTGCATATATGCCACAACAACCAACTCTCAGTCACGGCATCATTCCATGGAACTTGTGCCTGCTTGCTGTAAACCTACCAATTAAATTCCTGTGGGAAACCTGCTTAGGTGATATCCTGGACCCCAATAAAGGCCTTGGCCCACAGATCCCTCACTCTCACTCTCTTTTGCTCCTACCCACTGGTTGAACACATGTGTCCTGGATGGCTCCCCACTTCCCTTTGGCATGCTGCCCTCTTCTCCCTGGGATCTGTAACTTTCATTACTTATAGATTCCGTAATTTCATGTGTTTTATTGTATGCCTCCTCTGTGTCTCACTTGACTGACACCTAACTTCTTTGCAGGTCAAGTTCTCTTAGAGAGTGGCTATCTTGGTAGAAATAAACAACACAGGTTAGACAAGAGCCACAGGGGCATTTGCCAGTATTAACAAGCTTCCTGTGAGAGAGACATCTTAGACATGAGGCTTCCCACCACAATAAAGAAGTATCCCATGAAAAGCACATTGTAAACAGCAACCCGCTTTTGAGGCCTGTCAGGGCAGGGTTAGAGTTTGCAGCCACTTTCCTAAGAGAGATCTCAAAAATGAATAAGGGAAAATCACAACAATGATCATCTCAATAGATGCAGAAAAGCATTTGACAAAGTCCAACAGCTTTACATGACAAAAAATACTCAACAAACTAGAAATAGCAGGGAAATTCCTCAACCCAATAAAGGGTATCTACAAAAGCCCACAGCTAACATTATACTTAGTGACTGAAAAAAAAAAACTGAAAACTTTCTACCTAAGAGCAAGACAAGGAGGTTATGAAAGTTCTAAGTCAGGGCAGTTAGCAGGAAAAAGCAAGAAATGGCATCCAGGTGGGAAAGAAAGAATGAAACTATCTCTATTCATCGATGACACAATCTTTCTTATATATAGAAATCCCTAAAGAATCCATATACAACAAAACTGTCAAAGCTAATAAACATGTTCTTCAAAGTTGCAGGATACAAGACCAATATACAAAACTCTGTGCAGTGTTCCTGTGGAACTAGCAATGAACAATCGAAAAATTTAATTATGAAAACAGTTCCATTTATAATAGCATCAACAATAAAATATCAAAAAATAAATTTAACAGAAGTATGAGACTTGAACACTGCAACTATAGAACACTGTTGAAAGAAATTAAAGAAGAACTAAATAAATGGAAAGACACCCTTTGTTCATGGGTTGGAAGACTTAATATTAAGATGGCAATAATCTGCAAATTGCTACACAGATTCAATGAAATCCCTATCAAAATTTCAACCAATTTTTTTTGGAGAAATGGATAATCTGAACTTAAAATTTATATAAAAATGCAAGAGAACCAGGATAGCCAAAACAGTTTTGAAAAAGAACAAATTTGGGGGAATCACACTTCCTGGTTTCAAAACTTAATACAAAGGTACATTAATCAAAACAGTGTGGTACTAGCATAAGGACAGACATATAGATCAACACAAGCAAATAAAGAGTCTGGAAATAAACTCATACCTCTATGGTTAATTATTTTTTCTCTTTCTTAAATTATCCAGCCCAATATGTCAGATGGTCAATTAATTTTTGACAAGGTTATCAAAACCAATTAATCAAGAAAGAATAGGCTCTTCCTTCCTTTCTCTTTTCTTTCTTTTTTTTTTTTTTTTTTTATACAGGATCTTGCTCTGTCACCGAGGCTGGAGTGCAGTGGCATGATCATGGCTCACTGCGGCCTCTAGTTCCCTGGCTCAAGTGATTCTCTACTTCCCTGGATTAAGCAATCCTCTTATTTCAGCCTCCTGAGTAGGTGGAACCACAGGTACATGCCACTGCACCCAGCTAATTTTATTTTATTTTTTGTAGAGATAGGGTCTCATTATGTTGCCCAGGCTAGTCTCAGACTCCTGAGCTCAAGTAATCCATACATCTTAGCTTTCCAAAGTACTGGGATTAGAGGCATGAGCTGTTGTACCCAGCCAGAATAGTCCTTTAAACAAATGATTCTGAGACAACTGAACTTCCACAAGCAAAACGATAAATTTGGACTCCTATCATATAAAAAGTGAGCTCAAAATAGGTCCAAAATTTAATGTAAGAGGTAAAACTATAAAACTCCTGGGAAGAAACAGGTAAAAAATTTCAAGACCTATGATTAAGGCAATAGTTTTTTAAAATATGACACCAAAAACACAAGTAATAAAAGAAAAAAATAGATAAATTGGAGTTTATCAAAATTAAGAACTTTTGTGCATCAAAGGACACTATCAAGAAAATGAAGAGCTAACTCACAGAATGAGATAAAAATATTGGCAAATCATTTATCTGATAAGCATCTAGTATCCCGAATATTTAAAGATCTCTTTCAACTCCATAATAAAAAGACAAACAACCCAATTATAAAATGGGCTAAGGATGTTATAGGGTAGCAGAATATGCCACCCCAGAATATGACACTTTGGCATAATAATTACTTTGAGCTGAAGGCAACTGAAAAGAAGCCTTTTCAGGCTTCAGTACATCATTTTCACTATTTGGAACATAAATTTACAGAGATATTTCTCCTCCCCTCTCTATCAGGGACAAAAGTTCATCACCAGAGACAACTTGAGACCCTAATCAGCCTGAGAGGGCATCAGAATAAAATGCAAAACAAACTTGACTAATTAGCCTAGAACTGCCATTAGTTTCCCATATATTTGCCACCTTAGAGAGTCAAAGTCCTTTTCCTTTGTCTTGTGACTTCTCTAAAAATATATTGTTCCTTTGCTAAGATGCCATCTAAGGCCATGTTCTAATCAAGCCTCTGAGTTACTCATCCTGAGTGCTCCCATGTGTAAGCATGATGCACGTGCTAATAACTTCTGTTTGTTTTATTCTTTTTAATTTGTCTTTGATCAGTCCAATGTTCACAGCCCCAAAGAGTCTAGGAGGGTAGTAGGAAAAATGAATTTTTCCTCCCCTACAACATAAATAGACCTTTCTCTAAAGAAATGACCAATACAAATGATCAATACACACATGAAAAGATGTTAAACATTGTTAGTCATTAGGGAAATGCATATCAATGCCACAATGAAATACCACTTCATGCTCATTAGAATGATATAATAAATAATGAAATGAAAAATAACAAGTGTTGGGAGGATATAGAGAACTTGAAACCCTATGTATTACTGGTGGCAATGTAAAATAATGTAGCTGCTATGGAAAAGCTTGGCAGTTCCTCAAAAGTTAAACATCGACTTACACATGACCCAGAGTTCTATTCCTGGGTATATTCCAAATAGAATTGAGGATATATGCTCATATGAAAACTCATATATGATAATAAAAATCTATTATGTGTAATAGAAACAACATAAGTGTTCATCAACTGATGAGTGGATAAACAAAATGTGGTATATTCATAAAATGAAATATATTCAGCCATAAAAATGGAGTACTGATACATGCTTCAACATGGATAAACCTAGAAAATGTTATGCTAAGTAAAAGAAGCCAGGCATAAAAGGCTCTAAGGGTAAGGGGAAACTGAAAGGGACTGTGTTTCTTTTTGGGGTGATGGAAATATTCTGAAATAAGATAATGGTGATGGTTTCACAATGCTGTAAATATACTAAGAATCATTGAATTGTATACTTTAAGTTGTTAAAATAGTGAATTTAAATGTTATGTGAATTTTGTCTCAATAAAAATTTTTTCAAAAGAAAGAAAATACCTATAAAATTGTATTTCATATTAATGCTTTACCCATCATTTAAACAGGGTAGGCGGTAGGCTATTTACCAGACCTGAATTGCATCATTAGGACTTCAGGCTATGAAAGAGAAAAGGGCCTTATTAGTTATCAAAGCAAAATGAACCTGCAGAAATTCCTGATCAAATAAATGGTCAAATAATTTGAAGAAATTGAGTTAGTCATTTTGCTAAAATGGTAGATTAACTCTTAGATTCAGTGGTGATAAGATTTTAATTGGGATGCCACTTGACTGGTGCAGCTCTAGCACCTTGAGTTCTCATGTAAGCAAAATGAAGCCCAACATAAATAATAAAATGAAACTAGAGACTTTACCAATCAGAAATTGCCAACTAACAGATTCTAACTAGAGACTTTATCAAGCAGAGATCAACAACTAACCTCTAATTATGGTCCTTCTATTCTGATCAACCAAATATATTTTGTTGTACTTCTCTATCAGCCAATAAAAGTTCATGGTCCACACTGCTGTGCTGGACCTCTCTGAACCTCTTCTGTTTCTGAGAGGTACCTGATTCATGGATCATTCTTTGCTTAAATAAACTCTGTTAAACTTGCATAATCATAGCTCACTGTAAGCTCAAACTCTTGGGCTCAAGCAATCCTCCTGCCTCAGCCTCTCATATAGCTCTTAGTACAGGCATGTGTCACCACACCCAGCTAACTTTTTAATTTTTCTAGAGATGGGGCCTCACTATGCTGCCCAGGCTAGTCTCAAATTCCTGGCCTCAAGTGATCCCCCCGCCTCAGTTGCTGGGAGTATATGGGTGAGTTATCGCACCCAGCTCAACTTTGTTAAATTTATTTTGTCTAAAGCTTTTCTTTTAACAGTAATCTTCCTGCAAAATGCACACATTTCTGAATTGCAAATATCTTCCCACTTGTTCGATAAAAACTTAACAGGTCTTAATTCAAGATGGATTAAAGACTTAAATGTTAGACCTAAAACCATAAAAACCCTAGAAGAACACCTAGGCAATACCATTCAGGACATAGGCATGGGCAAGGACTTCATGTCTAAAACACCAAAAGCAATGGCAACAAAAGCCAAAATTGACAAATGGGATCTAATTAAACTAAAGAGCTAATGCACAGCAAAAGAAACTACCATCAGAGTGAACAGGCAACCTACAGAATGGGAGAAAATTTTTGCAATCTACTCATCTGACAAAGGGCCAATATCCAGAATCTAAAAAGAACTCAAACAAATTTACAAGAAAACAACAAACAACCCCATCAAAAAGTGGGCAAAGGATATGAATAGAGACTTCTCAAAACAAGACATTTATGCAGCCAAAAGACACATGAAAAAATGCTCATGATCACTGGCCATCAGAGAAATGCAAATCAAAACCACAATGAGATACCATCTCACACCAGTTAGGATGGCGATCATTAAAAGGTCAAGAAACAACAGGTGCTGGAGAGGATGTGGAGAAATAGGAACACTTTTACACTGTTGGTGGGACTGTAAACTAGTTCAACCATTGTGGAAGTCAGTGTGGCGATTCCTCAGGGATCTAGAACTAGAAATACCATTTGACCCAGCCATCCCGTTACTGGGTATATACCCAAAGGATTATAAATCATGCTGCTATAAAGACACATGCACACGTATGTTTATGGCAGCACTATTCACAATAGGAAAGACTTGGAACCAACCCAAATGTCCAACAATGATAGACTGGATTAAGAAAATGTGTCACATATACACCATGGAATACTATGCAGCCATAAAAAAGGATGAGTTCATGTCTTTTGTAGGGACATGGATGAAGCTGGAAACGATTATTCTCAGCAAACTATCGCAGGGACAAAAAACCAAACACTGCATGTTCTCACTCATAGGTGGGAATTGAACAATAAGAACACTTGGACACAGGAAGGGGAACTTCACACACTGAGGCCTGTTGTGGGATGGGGGGAGGGGAGAGGGATAGATAGCATTAGGAGATATACCTAATGTAAATGATGAGTTAATGGGTGCAGCACACCAACATGGCACATGTATACATATGTAACAAACCTGCACGTTGTGCACATTAAAGTATAATAATAATAAAAACTTAATAGGTCTGCTGTGCACTATAAAACAGGAATAAGTAACCCAGGAAGCACAGGGCTCCTGATGGCCACGATGACAGAGCTCTGCCAGCAGACACAGTTCAATATTCAAGTCCTGCTAAGGTTTTTAGATCTAACTTGGGTTCTGTGATCTGAAAAATGTTATAGCTACACCTCTAAGAAGCAATTAAGGGAAATCTGGAATAAGTGGGGAAAAGTAATCTTACTTCTTATCTATCAATAAAAACTTTAAAAAGGCAGCAAAAGGATCCCCCTTCCCAAATCTGCATCCTTCATCTCCGTCTCAATAGCAAAGACCTGTAGATTACAAGGAAAATTTGGAAACACTGCTTTGCTGCTTCTGAAGCACTTGTTTCTGGTGTCTCTAGCTTCTTTTCCTTGAGTATTCCTAGAAAGAGACTATAAAGGAATAGAAGGTTGGAAGAGATCAACTGGGGAGGCAGGGTATAAAGGCATGTCGGAGAAAGCTAGAATAGTTCCCTCAGAATAATTTCTTAAGTAAAAGCAAAGCCACAGCTTTGTTAGGAAAGAACAGCTTTGTAAAAAATAAATGGAGTAAATGGTAGTAAATTTATAAAAGAATATAGATAAAACTTAGAATTAATAAAGATAAAATAACTATGCATAAGAAAGCCTTTATATTGTGGTGTAAAATGCTAAGTAAAATAAAAGAAATAAAACTTTATGTAACTCTTTATGGTAACAAATAGTTTCTGTTGTTCTAATTTCTCTTTCCGTAGCTGCTGTGGATACTTTATGCTAAAACTTTCCATATTTCCCTTTCTGGGGTTTAATTACCAATAATTAAAATTTTTCTGCTTCATAAACAAAAATAAGGAGTTTTGGGGTTAAAAAAATGAGACATTAATCTCAGTCTCTGTGAAAGTGCCTACCAATCAGTCAGCAGCTTTGTTATCCTAAAGATGCAAAACAGTTGTTAATTAAGTACTTGATGAATTCTTAACTTTGCACAGTTAATTCTTGATCTCAGGGTGGGTAATGGCCAAGGAAGTTCTTCAACTTAATATTACTTTTAAAGTGCTTTTTCCTTGTTCTCTTCCGGGTTAGTGGCCTCATTATTTAGCAAACTGCCTCACACAGAAACCTGGATGATATGGTTTGGCTGTCTTCCTACCCAAGTCTCATCTTGAATTCCCACGTGTTGTGGGAGGGCCTGGTGGGAGGTAATTGAATCATGGGGGCAGGTCTTTCCCATTCTGTTCTTGTGGTAGTGAATAAGTCAGTTTCCCCTAACAAGCTCTCTCTTAGCCTGCTGCCATCCATGTAAGACGTGACTTGCTCCTCATCTTCCACCATGATTGTGAGGCCTCCCCAGCCATGTGGAACTGTAAGTTCATGAAACCTCTTTCTTTTATAAATTGCCCAGTCTCGGGTATGTCTTGATCAGCAGTGTGAAAACAAACTAATATGGTAAAAACAGTACCAGTAGAGTGGAGCGCTGCAGAAAAGACACCCAAAAATGACGAATCAACTTTGGTACTGGGTAACAGGCAGAGGTTGGAACAGTTTGGAGGGCTCAGAAGAAGATAGGAAAATGTGGGCTGCGGTGGTCTCAGATGGAGATGAGGAACTTGTTGGGAATTGCAGCAAAGGTGATTCTTGTTATGTTTTAGCAAACAGACTGGTAGCATTTTGCCCCTGCCCCAGAGATTCGTGGAACTTTGAACTTCAGAAAGATGATTTAAGGTATCTGGTGGAATAAATTTCTAAGCCACTAAACATTCAAGAGGTGACATGGATGCTGTTAAAGCCAATCAGTTTTAAAACAGAAACAGAGCATAAAAGTTTGGAAAATTTGCAGCCTGACAATGTGATAGAAAAGAAAATCCCATTTTCTGAGGAGAAATTCAAGCCAGCTGCATAAATTTGCATAAGTAAAAAGGAGCCGAATGTTAGTCACCAACACAATGGGGAAAATGTCTCCAGGACATGTCAGAGACCTTTGTAGCAGCCCCTCTCATCACAGACCCGGAGGTTTACGGGGTGGCACAAAGTGGTTTCATGGGCCGGGCCCAGGGTCCCTCTGCTGTGTGCAGTCTAGGGACCTGGTGCCCAGTGTTTCAGCTGCTCCAGTTGTGATTCAAAGGGGCCAAGGTACAGCTCGGCCTGTTGCTTCAGAGGGTGGAAGTCCCAAACCTTGGCAGCTTACATGTGGTGTTGAGCCACAGAAGCCAAGAATTGAGGTTTGGGAACCTCCACATAGATTTCAGAAGATGTATGGAAATACCTGGATGCTCAGGCAGAAGTTTGCTGCAGGGGCAGGGCTCTCATGGAGAATCTCTGTTAGGGCAGTGCAGAGGGAAATGTGGGATGGGGGCCCCCACACAGAGTCCCTACTGGGGCACCACCAAGCGGAGCTATGAGAAGAGGGCCACTGTCCACCAGACCCCAGAATGGTAGATCCACTGACAGCTTGCACCATGGTCCTGGAAAAGCCACAGACACTCAACAGCAGCCTGTGAAAGCACCCAGGAGGAGGGCTATACCCTGCAAAGCTACAGGGATGGAGCTGCCCAAGGACCATGGGAGCCCACCTCTTTTTTTTTTCTTCAGGTGGAGTCTCGCTCTGTCATAAGGCTGGAGTGCAGTGGCACGATCTCAGCTCCCTGCAACCTCCGCCTCCCAGGTTCAAGCAATTTTCCTGCCTTAGCCTCCCAAGCAGCTGGGACTACAGGCATGTGCCACCATGATCAGCTAATTTTTGTATTTTTAGTAGAGATGGGGTTTCACCATGTTGGCCAGGATGGTCTCGATCTTTTGACCTTGTGATCTGCCTGCCTCGGCCTCCCAAAATGCTGGGATTACAGGTGTTAGCCACCATGCCTGGCCCAGTAGCCCACCTCTTGCATCATGTGTGACCTGGATATAAGACATGGTGTCAAAGGAGATCATTTTGGAGCTTTAAAATTTGACTCTCCCACTGGATTTTGGACTTGCATGGGGCCTACAGCCCCTTTGTTTTGGCCAATTTCTCCCATTTGGAATGGTGGTATTTACCCAAAGCCTGTACCCCCATTGTATCTAGGAAGTAACTAACTTGCTTTTGATTTTACAGGCTCATAGGTGAAAGAGACTTGCCTTGTCTCAGACGAGACTCTGGACTGTGGATTTTTGAGTTAATGCTGAAATGAGTTAAGACTTTGGGGGACTGTTGGGAAGGCATGATTGGTTTTGAAATGTGAAGATATGAGATTTGGGAGGGGCCAGGAGCAGAATGATATTGTTTGGCTGTGTCCCCACCCAAATCTTATCTTGAATTCCCATGTGTTGTGGGAGGGATGCAATGGGAGGTAACTGAATCATAGGGGCAGGTCTTTCCTGTGCTGTTCTTGTGATAGTAAGTCTCACAAGATCTGATGGTTTAATAAGGGGGAGTTTCCCTGCATAAGCTCTTCCTTTGCCTGCTGCCATCCATGTAAGATATGACTTGCTCCTCCTTGTCTTCCGCCATGATTGTGAGGCCTCCTCAGCCACGAGTCCATTAAACCTCTTTTTCTCGTAAATTGCCCAGTCTCGGGTATGTCTTTATCAGCAGTGTGAAAACAGAATAAAACACTGGGCAACCACTGTCTTAGTTGCCTCATCCATAAAAATCCCCACTTGTGTGGATTCTAACTGAAAATTTGTCTTCTTCTCTTCCTTTGTACCCTAACTCAGGCTCTAAACTTTTTTTCCTTTTGTTTTTTTTGAGACAGGGACTCACTGTCGCCCAGGGCTGGAGTGTAGTAGTGCAATCTTGGCTCACTGCAACCTCCTCCTCCTGGGTTCAAGTGATTCTCCCACCTCAGCCTCCTGAGTAGCTGAGAATACAGGCACATGCCACCATGGCTTGCTAAGTTTTGCATTTTTTTTTTTGGTAGAGATGGGGTTTCACCATGTTGGCCATGGCTGGTCTTGAACTCCTGACCTTAAGTGATCCGCCTGCCTTGGCCTCACAAAGTGCTGGGATTACAGGCATGAGCCACAGTGCCCAGCCAACTTTTTTTTCCTTTTTTTACCCTACAGCCTGTCTGCCAGATACTAATGTTCTCATCACCTTACCTTCCAATACCTTTAACTCACTTTAGACTGTGCTACTACCAGTGATTGTTCTGAAACTAACTTGTTAAAAAACAAAAGTTTTATCCTGGTGATAAGGGCAACATCACCAAAGTATAAATTCCTTAGAACAACAAATAAGGCCTTTCTAATTCTGCACAGAAGAGAATAGGAAAATTAATTCCTTTAATTTGATAATGATAATATAGATTACATTGTGAGATTTAATGTCATTATGTAGTATTAATAGACTTACCAAATCAGTTCTAAAAAAGCTTTTTTCTTCCTTTGGGAATTTTATTCAGATTTATTTACTCTCTCTCCTCCTTCCCACAGCAAAATAGAGGCTATCAAATGTTTCATACCTAAGAATGGAGGGCAGCCCCCTGGGATGGAGTGCTACTTGCTTATGGTCTCAGCACCTGGGCCAACAGGCACAAGCCATGTTTAGGGTCCCAGGGTAATAATGATGATAGTCCTTTTCACCCTCAAACCTTTATTCCTGGTTTGGAAATAAATCATGTAGTCATCCTAGGCATAAGTTGGTTTAAAAGAGATCTGTAGTTTTCTACTGAATATCCTTCGTAAGAATTAAATTGAAACCCTTTATTTTATAGCTAAATATGAAAACTGTCCTCTTAAGTACTGTTTTAAAATAATGCATAGAAAGATATAAAGGGAAAAATATCTAGATTTAATAGGCATTTTTATCATTGTTATCTGTTAGAAACCATTTCTTAAAACTAAGTTATTTCATACTGTGAACTCACCAAAGTCGGAGAAAGTTAAGTGCCTAAATTTCCTGTTCTCTCACAAACACCACAAGATGAGGTGGAAAGACCAGAGGAAATGAATTTAGAGAACCCAAGTCTGAGCACAAAAGGTATTTTCCTTAGAAACTATGTAATTTAATTAATACTACTAGTACTGCTTAGTAGTAAATTCTTCATTCAAAAGGCCTTTTTCAAATTGATTCGAACTTATTAAACTATTTTTAAAACTTTTTATATATACAAATAGCAAAACAGCTATTTAAAAGAAAATGTGTTCTAGGCCGGTGTGGTGGCTCATGCCTGTAATCCCAGCACTTTGGGAGGCCGAGGCGGGAGGATCACCTGAGGTCAGGAGTTTGAGACCAGCCTGGCCCAACATGGTGAAACCCCATCTCTACTAAAAACTACAAAAATTAGCCGGGCATGGTGGCAGGCACCTGTAGTCCTAGCTACTTGGGAGGCTGAGGCAGGAGAATCGCTTGAACCCAGGAGGCAGAGGTTGCAGTGAGCCAAGAATGTGCCATTGCACTCTGTCTCAAAGAAAAAAAGAAAGAAAAGAAAAGAAAATGTGTTCTATATCCCAAAACTCAGATATTTAAATTAATTTCTAGAACACAATATTCTAATGGTGTATTTCTAAAACATTTTAATTAGATTTTTTTTTTATTATACTTTAAGTTTTAGGGTACATGTGCACAATGTGCAGGTTTGTTACATATGTATACATGTGCCGTATTGGTGTGCTGCACCCATTAACTCATCATTTACATTAGGTATATCTCCTAATGCTATTCCTCTCCCCTCCTCCCATCCCACTACAGGCCCCAGTGTGTGATGTTCCCCTTCCTGGGTCCATGTGTTCTCATTGTTCAATTCCTACCTATGAGTGAGAACATGTGGTGTTTGGTTTTTTTTCCTTGTGATAGTTTGCTGAGAATGATGGTTTCCAGCTTCATCTATGTCCCTACAAAAGACATGAACTCATCATTTTTTATGGCTGCATAGTATTCCATGGTGCATATGTGACACATTTTCTTAATCCAGTCTATCATTGTTGGACATTTGGGTTGGTTCCAAGTCTTTGCTATTGTGAATAGTGCCACAATAAACATACGTGTGCATGTGTCTTTATAGCAGCATGATTTATAATCCTTTGGGTATATACCCAGTAATGGGATGGCTGGGTCAAATGGTATTTCTAGTTCTAGATCCCTAAGGAATCACCACACTGACTTCCACAATGGTTGAACTAGTTTACAATCCCACCAATAGTGTAAAAGTGTTCCTATTTCCCTACATCCTCTCCAGTACCTGTTGTTTCCTGACTTTTTAATGATTGCCATTCTAACTGGTGTGAGATGGTATCTCATTGTGGTTTTGATTTGCATTTCTCTGATGGCCAGTGATGATGAGCATTTTTTCATGTGTTTTTGGCTGCATAAATGTCTTCTTTTGAGAAGTGTCTGTTCATATCCTTCGCCCACTTTTTGATGGGGTTGTTTTTTTCTTGTATATTTGTTTGAGTTCATTGTAGATTCTGGATATTAGCCCTTTGTCAAGGCTGGTTCAACATATGCAAATCAATAAACGTAATCCAGCATATAAACAGAACCAAAGACAAAAACCACATGATTATCTCAATACATGCAGAAAAGGCCTTTGACAAAATTCAACAACCCGTCATGCTAAAAAATCTCAATAAATTAGGTATTGATGGGATGTATCTCAAAATAATAAGAGCTATCTATGACAAACCCACAGCCAATATCATACTGAATGGGCAAAAACTGGAAGCATTCCCTTTGAAAACTGGTACAAGACAGGGATGCCCTCTCTCACCACTTCTATTCAACATAGTGTTGGAAGTTCTGGCCAGGGCAATCAGGCAGGAGAAGGAAATAAAGGGTATTTAATTAGGAAAAGAGGAAGTCAAATTGTCCCTGTTTGCAGATGACATGACTGTATATCTAGAAAACCCCATCATCTCAGCCCAAAATCCCTTAAGCAGATAGGCAACTTCAACAAAGTCTCAGGATACAAAATCCATGTGCAAAAATCACATGCATTCGTATACACCAATAACAAACAGAGAGCCAAATCATGAGTGAACTCCCATTCACAATTGCATCAAAGAGAATAAAATACCTAGGAATCCAACTTCAAGAGATGTGAAGGACCCCTTCAAGGAGAACTACAAACCACTGCTCAATGAAATAAAAGAGGATACAAACAAATGGAAGAACATTCCATACTCATGGGTAGGAAGAATCAATATCGTGAAAATGGCCATACTGCCCAAGGTAATTTATAGATTCAATGCCATCCCCATCAAGCTACCAATGACTTTCTTCACAGAATTGGAAAAAACTACTTTAAAGTTCATATGGAACCAAAAAAGAGCCCACATTGCCAAGTCAATCCTAAGACAAAAGAACAAAGCTGGAGGCATCATGCTACCTGACTTCAAACTATACTACAAAGCTAGAGTAACCAAAACAGCATGGTACTGTTACCAAAACAGAGATATAGACCAATGGAACAGAACAGAGCCCTCAGAAATAATGCTGCATATCTACAACCATCTGATCTTTGACAAATCTGACAAAAACAAGAAATGGGGAAAGGATTCTCTACTTAACAAATGGTGCTAGGAAAACTGGCTAGCCATATGTAGAAAGCTGAAACTGGATCCCTTCCTTACACCTTATACAAAAATTAATTCAAGATGGATTAAAGACTTAAATGTTAGACCTAAAACCATAAAAACCCTAGAAGAACACCTAGGCAATACCATTCAGGTCATAGGCATGGGCAAGGACTTCATGTCTAAAACACCAAAAGCAATGGCAACAAAAGCCAAAATTGACAAATGGGATCTAATTAAACTAAAGAGCTTCTGCACAGCAAAAGAAACTACCATCAGAGTGAATGGGCAACCTACAGAATGGGAGAAAATTTTAAATTGGAATTTATATTAATTTACTTCTTGCATGTTTGTTTGGCTGGCGGTGGTGAATGATGATTAAGAATTAATTCAGCTAACAAGGAATGGATGACATCAAGAAAGCCTTAGAGATGGGTTTGATTTAGATAGGTGGAGGTGGTAAGCAAAGGTGGAAAACTGCCAGTAAGTTTGGGAAACAGTGATTAGCTTAGTTTTGCTAAACACAGAGTGTATATAGAAAAATTATACAGTTTGCTACTCTGAAAACACGTTCTTTTTGTGTCAGCAAATTTCACAAAGCAATAGTTGGTCTTAATTTCCAGTCATGTGTTCTTTCCCAGAGTGAATGGCAGTATTAATATATTAATAGAAATTTAAAATACAGACATGAAATCTATTTAAACCTTATAGAGAAGATGGTGTGAGTAGTTCCAATTTTTAAAATGGTGAGCAAAAGTAATAGGATTTTAAAACGAACTTACACAATACAAAACTGCCCAATCTTTCTGGTAAGAAAAAGTTTTTGCTTACTAAGACAATCAGAAAATTTGGGCAAGAAATACGATAAGATAGATAAAATGATCAATGATATTAAGTGCTTTTGATAAATGATTTTCATAATTTTACAAACATGGAAGTATAAATATTAATTAAAATATTTAAAATTTTGAAAAGGTCTTAATCATTATTAAATATAAAGTCATTGGAATCTGCATTTTGGTAACTTTTGCATCTTGCTTAGTTTTGCGTCTTGCTTATTTACTCTCTCTCCCCCTTCCCACAGCAAAATAGAGGCTATCAAATGTTTTCATACCTAAGAATGGAGGGCAGCCCCCTGGGCTGGAGTGCTACTTGCTTATATTTCTTCAATGCAGAGGAATAAGTACACCGTCGGCAGCAAAGTTAGCAAAATGCACCCTACTCTACACACTTGGAAACTGGCAAACTGCCTGCGCTGCCCTGGGCTCTGACTGCTACATACCAAAGGTGCACTTGGTGGAACGCCTGCTGACCAGGTTGCCGGAGCTACTTTCGGCTGCCAGTTGGCTCCACCAGTCAACTTTTTCTCTCCAGCATTCCACTGAAGATCTCCCCTAAAATCAGCCATGCAAAACAAGCAAACAAACAAAAAAACACAAATCAGAAAAAAATGGTGTGTAGCTCCTTAGATTATTTTATTTGGGTTTAAAAGCAGTTTCTTTGAGTCAAGTGGTATAGTAATAAGAACAGCAGTTAAAACTTACAGAGGAATCTTGTCATGCTGTATCTAAGAAAGCTTAAAAGCATTTGAAAAAAAACCATTTAGAGTTTGGACCTCAATAAGTATAGGAATTTCCTATCCTCTATAAAGAAAAGTATGTCAGAAAAATCCAACTGGATTCATTTGTTATTAAAAATGCAAATAAATATATCATATATACTGTACACTTAGATTTTGTTGAATTTAAGATGCACTGATGATGGCACTTTCTGGATCTTAGAGGGTTCAGCAGAATGTTTCACACAACTGTATCATGACTGCAACCTGCCTTACAGTGATCGTAAGACACCATCCACTGAAAAATATGTCTCAATTTCAATGACAAAACATACGTCTAAAAAATAATATATTGTTTACCATTTTTACTATCTTTCCTTACAATTAATACTCCATGAAAGACTTTTTAAAATTCATGTTAGCTAGAACTATGGTAATGAATCTAGAATTTAATGGTATTAAAATATTCAAGCCACAATTCCCAAATATTTCTAGATATAACTTAGTGACAATCTCGGAGATTGAAATAGATTATTCCTTTTCATTGCAAAGCAACAGTTTGGAGCTTCCAGTAGAATAACAACAAAAATCTGGGATGAAATAAAAACCAATTGTGAAATTATATGAAATTATCTAGCATGAGAATGAATAATTACTCCAATGAGTAAAATGGTTGATAGTCTCAAATGAATACAAATATACTGTCAAAAGGAAATCACAAAATTTCCAAACACTTACTTTTTTGATGTGGTACCAGAAATTCCAAGATCTATAAATGGATAGAAGAAAAAAGAATGTAAATCTCTACACTCAGCTTATATGATATGACATTTAAAAGATCAAATAATCAGAAGTCTATAAAAAAGTCCTTATTTTGCCTAGGAATGACTGCATTCAGTTATACAGAAAAGAAACTATATTAGGAAATATTTTCATAAATTAAAGATTTTCTTTTACTTTATGTTAGACTTAAGGATGCATTTTAATGTCAACTGGTGTCCAGAAAAGAGCAAACACAGCAGGTTGGATGCTGCTATTTTAGAAAGGCTGCTATCCGGGAACTTGGTTAGTAAATTGTTTTCTATACTGGGATAAAACTTGCCCTAAATGATAAAGGTGGATCACTGTGCCTACACTACTATTCGTACACATGATATAGTTTATGCTGAATATCCACTTTCATTCTGCAAGTCTGAAATTTTGGCACATGCCAAGCAGAAATGCCTACATGATCACTGCCCAATAAATACTCCGGGTGTGGAGTTTCTAATGGTTTTCTTTAGGCATAAACACCTCATATATGCTGCTGCATTTTTGTTGCTGGGTGAAGAGTATGTTCTTCTCCTCAAGGGAGAGACATAGCATAAGGAAGTCTGCATGTGGACTCTTCTAGACTCTGCTTGTCTTTTCCCCTTATCATCAGCCGTATATCCTTCCTCTGCTTCCGTAATAAATCTCAGCTGTGGGTACAACGATGTGCTGAGTCCCATGTGTCCTTCTAGTGGCTCTGTGAATCCCCTGACATAGTCGGCTTAATCAATCTGCTCTAATATCAATTCATTTATTACTTCAGAAAATATTTTGTGAGCATCTACATATGCCAGGCACTGTTTTAGGCACCCGGAACATATTAGTAAAGAAAACAGTCAGAGAGTCCTATCCTGGAGGAACTTGCACTCCGATGGTGTCAGACAGATGACAAAATAATTAAAAAGTAAATTATATAGGCTGCTAGAAGGCGATATGGAAAGCTTATGGAAAAATGAAAAGGAAGGGCAAAGTAAGTGGGGTTGAAGGGGTAGGATAAGCATGGGGCCAGAGAATACTATACAGGGTGCTTGGGGAAGGATTCATAGAAGTGAGACTTGGGCAAAGCTGAACAGAGTCTGGGTGAGAGCTTTCTAGGCAGAGGGAACAGCCAGGACAACAGCCCTAATCAGGTGCACAATCAATGTATTAGAGGATGAAGTTAATATTTATTTCTTACCAAATATTGGCATTACAAAACAGAATAAGGCATATATTAACTGAACACCAAATATAAAAATGATTACCCATAATTTTAATTTTTTTTAAAAGACAAAATTTACTTTAAAATTTATTTTTCAATTAGACTATAAAACTAAATATATGTGTATTAAATGATTAAAAAGCTAAACCAAGTATTGATGCCTGTTCATGTGAAAAAGCAAAAGAAAGCACAAGTGTATCTTACACATGTATACATGAATCCCTTGTCAAATTTCGTAGCAGATAGGAATGAGTTACTTGAGGGCCTGGGCCTCTGTTGCAAGCTAGGTCTCCTGGGAAGAAGGCTCTGGGATGGAGATTAGCATGCAGGAGATTTATTTTGAAAGGGAAGTGAGGAAACTGTGATTGGGCAAGACTGCAATGCAGTCTCAATAGAAGCGTCAGCTAACACTGAAAAATGTTTTATAAAAACATTTTTCTTGAGATATAGTTCACATACCATAAAATTCACCCTTTTAAAGTACGTAATTCAATGGTTTTAGTTTATTCACAGTGTTAATATAGAACTTTTTTGTCACCACAAAAAGAAACCCTATACCAACTAGCAGTCACTCCTCTTCCTCTCCACTTCCCTCAGCCCCTTGAAGCCCCAATCTACTTCCTGTCTGTATGCATTTGTCTATTCTGAACATTTCATATAAATGGAATCATATATGAAAATATGTAGTCTTTTGTGACCGACTTCTTTCACTTGGCACGTTTTCACAGCAAATCCAGTTGCAGCATGTATCAGTACTTCATTTCTTTTTATTGCCAAATAATATTTCATTATGTAGATATATCATTTTTTTAATCCATTCATCAAGTGATGAACATTAGGGCTGTCTACTTTTTGGCTATTATGAATAACGATACTATAAACATTCATGTACAAGTTTTTGTGTGCATACACATTTTCATTTCCACTCCATACACCTAGGAGTGGAAATGCTGAGTCATACGATAATCTATGTTTAACATTTTGAGTAACTATCAGACTTCTTTCTATAGCAGCTAAACCATGTTACATTTTTACCAGCAATGTCTGTGGGTTTCAAGTTTTCCATATCCTCATCAATACTGGTTATATGGCTTTTTAATTATCTCCATCCTATTGGGTATAAAGTGATATCTTATTTGGTTTTGATTTGCATTTCACTGATGAATAATGGTGAGCACCTTTTCATGTGCATATTGGCCATCTGTATATATTCTTTGGAGAATATAGGGTGCTTGGGTCAAAAGGTCTATTCAAATAAATTCTTTACCATTTTAAAAATTGCATTATTTGTGTTTTCGTTATTGAATTGTGAGAGTTCTTTATTCTGAGTACAGGTCTCTTATCTGATAAATGATTTGCAAATATTTTCTCCCATTCTATGGTTTGTCCTTTCACTTTCTTAATGTTATTGTCTACTGCACAAAAGTATTAAATTTTGATATATTCCTATTTATCTATTTTTTCTTTTGTCTCTTGTACTTTTGGTGTCATATCTAAGAAACCAAACATAACTTAATCTCAGGTCATAAAGATTTACTCCTATGTTTTCTTCTAAAAGTTGCATAGATTTAGCTCTTACAATTGGTTGTATGACTTATTTTGAATTAATTTTTTCTGTATAAGTAAAGGGTAAAATTTCATTCTTTTTCATGAGTTATTTAGTCTTTCCCCAATTTTTTTCTCCTGAAAAGAATGTCTTTTCCCTCACTGAATGGTCTTGGTATCCTTGTCAAAAATCATTTGACTATATATGTGGGTTTATTTCTGAGATCTTTATTCTATACCTTTGGTCTCTATGTCTATCCTTATTCCAGTACCATTTGTCCTGATTATTGTAGCTTTGTAGAAGTTTTGAAATTGGAAACATGATTGCTTCAAATTTTTTCTTTTTCAAGATTGTCTGGCTATTGCTCTAGCGGGTTAGCTTCTTTCAGCTGGGATCATTCTCAAAGGTGGTTGACAGCTGAGGGCTGTGTGTTGGTGGCACTCTCAGCAGCTGGAGGCATAAGTCCTTTATTTCTGAAAGGGGATACATTATAGTATGCAGAGAAAGAAGTCACTTCATGAGATGAAATTTTAGTGTAGGAGGAAATATTCAAATAACCTCTCCCCGGGTATCATAAAAGCATTTTCATGGTTGCTCAAATCACAGGGAAGCAATGGAAAACAAAATGTATGTCCACAGGCAAATTCACAGGTAAAGAAGTCTGTATCTGTGATCTGCTAAACTTTTGATACTACCTTGAATAATATTACATATCTACAGTGGTAAACTCATTCACATGAATACAAAATTCAGAATTAAGAGCAAAGGTAGATCTTTATAATAGCTTCCCTCCTCGCTAGGACTCTCTCCTTTACCCACTCAGCTCTAGCCACTCATCTCCTGGATGTCCCTTGAATCTTCCAGGCAAACTTCTGCCTCAAAGCCTTTGCACTGACTATTTCATTTTCCTGCAGATGTCCTTCTTTAGATCATCACATAGTTTACCCCTTTACCTTCAAAATCTTTGCTCAAATTTTACCTTCTTATTGAGGCTTACTCTAACTCCTACCCTGTAGCACTCTCAGCTCTCCTTTGTCTGTTCTGTTTTTTCTCCATGGCACTTATGATCTATCACACTATAGAATTTATTTATTTTAAAGTTTGTGTCTGCCCTTCCTAAGTGCCATAAGTACAGATATTTTTATCTGTTTTGCTCACTGGTTTATCTCTAGAGCCTGGAAGAATGCTTGGTATTCAATAAATATTTGTTGAACAAATGACTGAAACTCAGTTGGATACTCAATTTATAAAGATACTATACTTCATGTAAGTTACCCTATGTTCTTATTTCCAAATGAAATGGAAAGGTAAGTGCTTTTTACACATAATACACTTGGTTTCGTACTTGTATATGCTCCCTGATTATACCTTTAATAATTTAGACTAAAATGACATGGGTATTGCTCGTGAGCCAATGGCATAGGAACAGTTTGCCTTCCAAGGACCTGCACTGGGTAAAGCACTAAGTATTTCTATTCCCTCCCTGCCATACTCACCCATAAGAGAGTCCAGAAACAAAACATATGAGATGAGAGAGAGAGAGAGAGAGAGAAACAAAAAACAATTCACATACGCTTCAGTTAAAAAAAAAACAAACTAGATTACTCACTGCCTACTAAGCTGGCAAGAGATGAATCAAGATCACTTCCAAGGGCTTTGCTAGCTGCCATCGCAGGACTGGGTGGTACCATTGAGACAGGTGCAGGCTGCCCAGCTGGTGCCATGGTTGGCATCAAAAGATCACCTAGACCATCAAACACTGGAAATCAAATAGACTAGGTTCAGAATAATTGAAAACAAAAAAAGATGATATGCGAAATTAAAGTAAAACTGTCTTTTGATACTATGGAAACAAGTGAATATAAAATCTTATAAAAGAAGGCAAGTAATTCACACTTTTCATGACTGTAACACCAAGAAGAACATGTCGACATATGTCTACTCATAAAGTATGAAAATATTAATGAACATGAACAAGGATGGAAAAAAATCTGTATAATGTACAGGAATGAACACAGACTTCGCAGCCAGAACTGGGCTTCAATTCAGCTGCATGACTCACTGGCTATATGACTTTAAGAAAGTTACTCTCTGAGATTTTTAGTTTTCTCATCTGTAAATGGGAAGAGTATGACCAATACATGGCTTTGTTGTAAATATTAAATTAGGTGATATATGTCATGGGTTTATTATAATGCTTGCTTTATATAGGCATTCAATATTGCCATTGTTGCTCTTATTCGCGAAAATACTTCTAATGTGCTTTATGGTGAAATCTAAATAATTTACTCTGAAAACCTAAAATGTTTACCTTAAAAATAATTCTTAAATGAGAAATCAATGCATCTCTTGGTTTCCTACGAAATTAGGAAACAAAATAACATCTGATATAACAGTCAGCATCTAGTAATAGGTACCTGAAAAAGTTGATCACATTTTAAAAGTAATAATTTTGATTTTTTTCTCTCTCATTAGAGCAATCATTTCTAGTTGTAACTCTAAGGGCATAAGTAAATTAAATACTATTTTAAGTATTAGGGATCAAATGCACCATTGATGGCTCCTGATCACCAAATAAGTTGCTAATTGTTCAGTTCCTAGAATACAGAAAGTCCATTCAAAATGCAGACACATAGCATTTGCATAAGATGTTACTAATATGTTATCTATGTAAAAAACTTTGTAGTTGTAAAATTTTATCAAAAAACTATGCATATCTACCATAACAACTACTATACAATAATTTTAAAGTGAAAAAGGACAGCATTCAACTAGGCACTGGCAATAGAAGCAACCAAATTGTCAGGCAGAGGATTTATTTAGGGTGTTTCTGAAACACATTTAATTGCCAAAAACTCACCAAGTGAAAATTTGTAGTAAGGACCCAGCATGGGAAGAGTAGAATGGAAGAGAATACAAACAAAATGACAGCAGTGATGAAAGGTTAAAGGCAGGCAAAGAATACTATTTGTGTCTCAACTTCATAAAACTGAGGGCCATGCAGGCTTCAGAGGATGTAAGCAACAGCAGTGGGAGTGTTCACATATTCAAACACTGTACAAAGATTTAGTACAAAGTATTTGTTTTTCTTTAACCATCTCTAAACCATGTGCATGTAAGCTCATGCAAATAGATGGTGTGCAGTTTAAGTTAGATTTCTGCTAAAAATAAACAGAAACAGAGAAAGGATTGCAGGTTATTCTTATGGATACCAATATGTACTATAAATTTTAATTTAAGTTACTGAATGAGAGATTTATTAACGTTTTATAAACCAAATTATCACTCAATATTTGCTTGTTGTAAATTTCCTGATAGCATACTAACCTTAGGTAGTACTTTTTTTTATTACCAGGACACATGAAAAGAATGTTTGAAAGTCACTGCCTCACCTGATGGATCAAAGGAGCTGCTGCTGGAAGTTGAAGGTGTTGTCCCAAAAGCTGCCTCAAAATTGGGCTGTAGCAGGTTATTCTGAGCTGGAGTCACTGGAGATGGGGAAGGGGCCATGAAAGAACCCCCAAATCCTAAAAAAAAAGTTCCAAAAAAACATAAGCAGAAATAACATAAATGTGGGTAAAGGCCATAAAAACAGAATTTAAAAAGTTATAGAAAACTGAAAAGGAATTGATTGCATGTTGATTAGCAGTGAGTGAAACAGAGAAGCTTGTTTCTGAAAAGTTGTTCAAGCATAATATTTTGAAATCTGACATGCATTAATGAGAGATTTAATTTAATTAGAAATAAGATAGCACACAAGTATACCCTTATTAAGAGAAACTATAGCAAGCAAATCTATTATTACAATGGAGTATATAAACAAATAAGGTATCACTAGGGTTAAAATTCAGACAGTCTCATTACATTGAAATTTTATGTTTCTTCAAATCATAATATCTGGTTTCTAGAACATGTTTACTGCAAATTATAATAAAATGCAAAACAAATCATAAAAATACACATCAAATCTTTAACATCTATCATACATGTTCTAGCCCCACTGCTGTTACCACCAGTGCAGGCCCCCACAACCCTGCACTCTGGATTCACGAACAGTCATGGAGTGGGATGGCATCCTGTCTCTAGTCTATATCTCCTCCAATCTAGTCTTCACAGTGCAGCCAGAGTGATCTTTCCAAGTGGAAAATGTTGACAAAGTTACTTCTCCAAAATCTTCTGTCAGCTTCCCATAATTTTTCAATTCATATAATTTGAATTCCTTCGTATAGTGATCAGGTCTTTCTGCCTCTACTCACTGGCCCCTGCAGCAAAGCAGGCTGCAGCTGTGATCCGCCACTCGCAGTGTCAGATGCCTACTCTGGGAGGACTTCCTTGCCTTCACACTGCTACCCACTACCAGCTGCACCCCACCCACATCCCCATATACATGCCGAGTATCCTCAGCACCTGGTACATGGCCCCCTGCTACTCTCATTACATGTATTTATCCCCACTGCCCCGACTCCAACCCCAGATGGCTTTTTGAGGCCAGGAACTGTGTCTTCTTTTCATGTTTTTTCCACTAATATCCTGCACAGTGCCTAAAACACTGAATTAATGTTTATTAAATGAAGGACACTTTTGAATATAAAAGGTGAGGACAAATCAAAGACTACTGTAAAGTAATCCAACCTCAGATTAAGTATTTATCCTTTGACGGCTGGAAGCAAAACATTTCTCTCAATTAACAGAAACAGAAGCAGAGATCACTCTGCATTGCTGCTGAACAAAAATATACAACCTGTGAAGGAAGTGATTTCTTAATAAGACACTGGATGATGTTCTATTATAAAAGAATTTATTACTACCACAAGTCATTCCTATATAAAGTTTAAGTATATATTCCTTTAAAATCCAGCCACATTGTCTCTTCTTCACAAACTGCTTGCAAAAACAATGTTTCAAAAAACATCCTTAAGTTTACGTTCCATAGAATTGATTTATAATTTTGAAAATGATTTCCACTAAAATTATCTACTATTTTCTAAAGCACGTGGCAATGCTGTTTGAGTTATGTTATTCCTAGAAATTGACAGTGATGTGGGTTTAGGCTTTCCTCATATGTGTATGAAAAAATTTTAATTTGGAAAAAAAGTTTTTTATTAGATGATCTTTACAGTTCATGATGGCTACTTTAAGTGATTTTAGTATTTGAATGGCATAAGTATCATGTAACTTTCTTTTTTTTTTTTTTTTTTTTGAGACGGAGTCTCGCTCTGTCGCCCAGGCTGGAGTGCAGTGGCTCAATCTCGGCTCACTGCAAGCTCCGCCTCCCGGGTTCACGCCATTCTCCTGCCTCAGCCTCCTGAGTAGCTGGGACTACAGGCGCCCGCCACCGCACCCGGCTAATTTTTTGTATTTTTAGTAGAGACGGGGTTTCACCGTGGTCTCGATCTCCTGACCTCGTGATCCGCCCGCCTCGGCCTCCCAAAGTGCTGGGATTACAGGCTTGAGCCACCGCGCCCGGCCGTAACTTTCTTTACTGAAGAAGACGTTCTCTAAATCAGTAAGAGCTTAGCCCAGCCAAGGTAGGTTGAAAGTAATTATTTTTGTGAATGTGACCATTTTGATTTTAGGAAGATTGGTGGCTGTATTAATGTTGATTTTTTAAAAACATTATCCTGTACCTCAAGTTACAGGATTTTGTCTGGTAAATTTAGGCAACTGTTCTATGTTGTGATTCTCTTTCTATAGGTGAATGTGGAGAAAACTTGACTCTTGACTTCTTAAAACTTGGCCATGGAAAGGACAATTTATTTTAGAATCACAGCATATTAGTGTTGGAAAGGGCCTCAGGATCATCTGATTCCATCCTGTCATTTCATGGCTAGAAGAAATGACTCAAAGAGAAGTTAACACACTGGTAAGATTCAGTAAAAAGAGGAAAAAGAGTGCATTTACCTAGGACACTCTGCTTAGTGCTATTTCCACTTTATGCTAAGATCACATCTATAGGTGAATAAATAAAGCTGTTCACTGAAAAAAAAAATAGTGCTTTCTCTAAGAAAATTAAAGGTAAGCCAACATTGGCCCAGGGCTCACCAAGTGCCAGGCACTGTTCTAGGTTTCCTTTTTTAGGGTGAACCCTATGAACGACACGAACGGCTGATATGTGACTGTTTTGATCCTAGAAAATCAGCGGTTTTAAATGGTTCAATCTAAAACACACATTAGCTTATCTAATCCTTATAATAACCCCCATGAGGTTCAAAGATGAGAAAGCTGAGGTCAGAGATGTTAGATAATTTGTCTAAGGTCACATGAAAGCAAATGGCAGATCCAGGATTCCAAACAGGAATTCTCCAGAGTCTGCATTCTTTGCCACTGTACGACACAGCCTCTTTCTCACATCCAGAAAAAATGCTGCAGTGGTAACCTTCCTATACACTTATAAAATTGTCGAGATCTGGCAGGATGACTTTTTCCCATTATACTCAGTTCTTATGAAGTAAGTGCCCTCACAAGCCTAGAATAATTAAACAGCTATTAAGTGATATAGAATGACCAACTGATTATCTCAAAAAAAGATTGCTATAATGAAGAACTACACAGGAACATTACAGTCATTCATGAAGAGTTTGAGGAATTCCTCCTGGTAACTAACTGAAAAGTTTTAGGGCCCTGGAATAGAGTTAATAGGAAAACCTAAACAACTAATCTTTCTATGTGGTTCTAATTTACATTAAGAAAGACATTTAGGTGGGTATGGTGGTTCATACCAGTAATCTCAGCATTTGGGGAGGCTGTGGCAGAAGGATCACTTGAAGCCAAGAGTTTGAGACCAGCTTGGTCAATATAGCGAGACCTAATTTTTATATATCTATCTATATATATCAATATATATAAATTAGCCAGGGGGCATGACGGCATGTGCCTGCAGTCCCAGCTGCTCAGGAGGCTGAAGTGGGAGGATTGCTTTAGCTCATCAGTTCAAGGCTGCAGTGAGCTACGTTCACACCAATGCCCTCCAGCCCATGCAACAAAGGGTGACCTTGTTGCTTAAAAAAATAAAAATAAAAACAAAAAGAAAGGTGCTCTATGGAATGGAATTCGAAACAGAGTAAGGCTTTTGTGCGTCCTGTAATCATATTTGAACTGTCCTACACTATAATTGAAGAGCCAACTGTTTTCAGGTACTCAACCATCTGTTGATGTACTTACTGCTTTTTAATCACAGATGATTAGTCTTATGAATGTGTTGTTCTAAAGGGGAGTAGCCTACACTCTTAATGAAGTTCTATTGATTCAGATATATCAAGTCTGACTGTCATAGTCTACATAGTCTATCTAACACATCATATTGTTTCAGTTGCAGGAGTACAATTTTTTTTCTTTTCTTTTTTTTTTTTTTTTTTTGAGATGGAGTCTCGCTCTGTCACCAGGCTGGAGTGCAATGGCACCATCTTGGCTCACTGCAATCTCTGCCTCCGGGGTTCAAGCCATTTTCCTGCCTCAGCCTCCCAAGTAGCTGGGATTACAGGTGTGTGCCACTACACCCAGCTAATTTTTGTATTTTTAGTAGAGTTGGGGTTTCACCATGTTGGCCAGGATGGTCTCGATCTCCTGACCTTGTGATCTGCCTGCCTCGGCTTCACAAAGTGCTGGGATAATATAGGCATGAGCCACCCTGCCCGGCCACAAGAGTGCAATTTTAAAACTACTGCTAAAGACACTCCCACACAGGATGATAGAATTGATCCTCTGTAGACTTTTACCTTTTATAGGAAATTGTTACTTTTTAATGCCACACTGGGCATGTTTGTATTTTAAATTCAGTTCAAGGACTTCCGTGGCTCATTTTAAGCAATTAATGTGGTTAAGAGAACAAATGCAAAACTACAAAGGGCCTCATAGGCTGGACCATATAGTCCCCTGTCTTTGCAATTAAAGATAGGATGTGAAATTCTCTTATACTAGTACAGATTTATGGTGCAGTCACCCTAAAATTGTGTCTATGATGGAAAAACATGGTTGTCCTGCTAGATGCCAACCTCAGATGTCAGGCATATTCCTCAACACACCTAACTTCCTTAAAAGTCCATTGTTACCTTTGTCATCCAGTAGTCTGCCTCTAGCTTTCAAACATCTGTATTTTCAGTTGGTATATTTTGAGCAGAGTTTGACAGCTTTACTCTTCACTGTATGAAATATTTACTTTTATTATTTAAAAACTTAACCTTCAAGTTTTCATTCAGATGCTACCTGAGATATGGATAATATCTGTATCCTACCAGTAATCTCAATGGCTTGGAGAGAATTACTCATTGTTGTTATGGATTCTCCCCTCTGCTTCCCCCCGCCCCACTATTCCTTCCTTTCTTCATTATTTTGATAATGATTTTTCTAGTCTGGCCTCTTTGGAAGTTGTCCTCTCCAGAATTTTTTTATCATTTCACTATACTGCATGCACCAAACACCTTAAAATTTTTACTCAAGGGGTAGAAGAAGACACTAAGGCAATATTTCAAGTGCTGTTTAATTCTGGAATTGGTATTACCTGACAGTTCTAAAACTGAATTTGAATAAAGAAGAAGAATAGTTTTTATGATAGATAGGTTCATTTTCAAGAGACTATCTAGTTAGTCTTTGTTTTCAAGTTTCAAAATGATACCAATTTTTAACAAAGCTTTCGCCTCAATTTTAAAATGGTTCTTAATGTTTAGTTTAAAATATCTAAAATCATTTTAATATTTAATTATATCATATATTTATTGCCTTATCTTTATGATTCACATGTAAATGTATTCACTCAAAAAAATCTAATCTTAGGCATGGGATAAGAGTCCTTAGTCCAGTGACCAAGGTTCCCTTTGAACAGTCTAAACCTCCCATGACAGTGTCTGCATATTATTTTTCTTTTTCATTCTTTCTCAAAACAGTTTTATTACTAAAGGCAATCACAGAATTTGAGAGAATCTTTTTCTCTCTTCTCTCTCTTTGCTTCTGATCATATTTGTGGGCTTGTTATCTATGATTAGGCTCATTTATTTATTTTTTTAAAAAATCTTCTTAGTTTCAACAGACTGTGGACTTAGCTGATCCCTCCCCTAAATAAACACAGAAACAACTATAATACAAATGCTAAGCTTCACTGCAAATTACTATACACAGTGCCCCAAATATTTGTCCTACTTAATATACATTAAATAAATATGTACGAGAATTGCAAAAACTCAGAAACAGCCAATTGTCAGCTAGGTTACATATATAAATGTGACTGTGGTTTTATATTGTGTTTATTAGCAGAATTTTTTTCATTTTTCATTTTTTTGTTTTTGGCTAGGAAAGTTGCTCCTAGTTCACAGGATAGAATTGTATTAATATTCCATGATGTTCTTTAGTGAGAATATGACTTCCTTATGCTTTGATACTTGAACAAGGGTGAGAAATATTTTTCTATAAGAAAACAGGGAAGTATGAAAAATTAGCCCCCAAAATTAAGCCCTACGGAAATTAAAAGTAAGTTAAAATTTCTTATGCTAGCTTATTTTTGTTTTTTGTTTTCAGTAGAGACTAGGGTTTCACCATGTTGCCCAGGCTGGCTCGAACTCCTGACTTCAAGTGATCTGCCCATCTGGGCCTCCCAAAGTCATGGGATTATGATTGTGAGACACGGCGTCCAACCCCTTATATCAGGATATAAGGTGAAATAATAGTTCACACTGTGCCAAATAAATCAGGCACTGACATATGCATACATTAAATTACAAGAATTGTTTTGAAAGCAAGTGAGACATTAAACTCATCTTTACTGATTTACATTGAATATTAATTTATTTAAATAGAAAAGAGAGAAATAAGAAAGTGTACACAATATATAACTTTGCCTATCACTGAAAGAGTCACAAGAAGATGCAGTAGAAGAAATGGAAAGTGTACAGTAAATGAGACCTATGTAGATGACATTGGGTACTTTCATTGATGATTTTCTCCTCTTTTCTACCCCACTTTAATAAGATTTCAGAATAGACAACACAATTGAATAATTTTATTTTTTGTAAAGTGAACTAACATACTTTTTTTGTAGACTTCCCCTGCTGGACCTGTCCATATACCAAGCTGTGCAGCTGTGGCACAGGTATGTGCAGTTACACCTGGCAGCAGGTGACAAACCCCTTCAGGCTTGTTCTAGATGTGTTTTTAGATTCTTATTGCATCCCCCAGGGTCAAATCTCTTGGCTCTGTTACTGACCTCTAACTTGGAATTGGATGGGAACACTCCCTTTTCCCACAGGCTTTGACTGGCCTTTCAGCTCCAGTTTCTAGTGTCCTGGGCTCTTTGAGAAACACAGTATCTCAGGTTCTAGCCTTGGAGGACATAGAGAGGCCACAATGGAGGAGGATCCTGGAGTAGACAATGTGGCTGTGCAGCACTGGAGGTGGTCAACAGTGGCTGACCGCTCTGCCAGGCTCCTGTCTGGTAGGCTTCAAATTCCCATTTGAGATCTGTGGCAGGGGATGGGATACCCAGGAGAGAAAGAAAGAATTCACAGGCTTCTGTGAAAGGCCAGAACATTCGATTTTATGGGCCGTTTTAATCTTAATTATAACTTCAAAGCAAAATGTTTGTAATCACTAATCTCATTTTAAAGTTAACAAGGTCATGATCCCCCAAATAGCCATTAAAACTATGCTATTTCTGTGGCATGTTAAAATCTTATTGCTGAACCCCCAAAATGTGTATGAAGTTTATTGGTTTAGTAAGAGTTTGAAAGTTTCTGTAGCCAATTGGAAGCTGATATAAGAATATCTAGGCCTGGATAAAAGCCAGGCAAACTAGCAGTTTATTTCCCCAAGTAACCAGCTGTGGTTTGTGTTAAGTGTACTGCCTCTTATCATCTCTGCAACTTCCAAAGTTCTCAGCAATATCATGGTAGGGCCCTGGTTCTTCAGTGTTGAGGAAAATACCTAGTGGTAGTCACTGGTATGAGTGGTTTCAGCATGCAAGACTGTTATGTTTGATCAAGGTAGTCTGGAAAGGATGGGAAAGACACTAGAGAACTATCACCCCTGGGAAAGACTCTTAAATAGCCAGTCTGAATTACTGATGGAAGGAAAGGTTAACAGCTGGGCTACGACTACCTGCTTTAGCTTCCTGAGGAAAGATTTGACCTCAACTCAAACTTCCTACAACTCTGAAGGCTGATGAGGGTCCTTTAGCATCTGCCATTACTCACTACTAATCCAAGAATAAATGTTCCTTAGCTTGCTGTACCTGGTGCCAGGATTGTTTATCGTATAACTTGTAATTTTATGGGCTATATCCACACTAAAAAAAGGAACCATTCACATGCTCTATCAAGGTCTACATGGCTAGCACTAGCACGGTATTTAAGATGATGGCAGCTTCCCAGTGGTGATGTGACCCATGCTCTCGTCAGCCCCTTGTCAACCTTAGGACCAAAATTCATCCCTTGTGGTGACTGTGGAGGGGCCTCAGAAGCTGCATCTGAGTGACTGAGTCCTCTGTGATACTACTGTTGTGCTTCCTGTTATGTACCCATCTAAGTAAAATCAGAGTAAGGTAAGCCAACAATGTCTTGTGAGTTTGACTAATAATCTGAACTTAAACTTACTACTGTGGTCTTGCAACTGGTCTTTCATAATGCTTTGCTTATGAAAATAATAATTTCTAGGTCAAGGCTATCACTAAGCACACACTTTGTCTTGATCCCAAGGAAGACCAATACTTGGCTTTTACTATTTTTGAGTCCTTGAACTGTTTCCTTTTATTCTATATATACTACTTGGGCCACAAGCAGTAATCCAAGGCAAACTGTACCAATCTATTTCACACTATGACCCTGTTGAACTGAGATCACCCCATGAGTTTTCACACAGAAAGATGATCAGCTTGTTAAAAAACAAAAACAAACAAACAAAAAAAACAGTGGTCTATGTAATAGCAGTTTTGACCCAATGGTAGGAGTCTGTAACAGTTTCTCCTGGAGTGATTCATATATTACGAAATCTGTTTTCCAACATCATGGTACATTTCCCCACAAATTCCTTTAAAAAAAGATGGGCATAGACATTACAAGACAAAAATTGTTACATAAGCACATTACCTTTTAAATAATCTAAAGGAAACATGTTGGCTGAAAATAAGGCAGATTTGGAGCATCCAAGAAGCCACAAAGGTGGCTTGTATACAGCTGCAACTTTAAGACTCTGAGAAATAATCAAACTTCTATCATACAATGACTGAATTTTCAATTTCATGTCTTTTAATATCATTTTTTAAAAATAATTTCAATTTTGTTTTAGATTTGTGGGGGCAAGTACAGATTTGTTACATGGGTGTACTATGAGATGCTGAAGTTTGGGGTATGATTGATCCTGTCACCCAAGTAATAAGCATAGTACCCAACAGTTTTTCAATACTTGTCCCCTCCCTCAATTTCATGTCTTGAAAGAAAAAGAAAATATGCACCCTGCAATTTATGTAATTTTTATCATTGTTACTTATAAAAATATATCCAAATTTAACTTCTACAAAATACCATTTTAATTTAATTACCAGCTAGTAGGTCTGCCGATGCTGATGAACTAGAAGCAGCCTGAGATGCAGGTTGGGGTTCAGAAGCACTACTTCCAAATGCATCTATCCGTTATCCATTGTGCAGCGGAAAAGTAAGAAAGTGTAAAAAGTAAGTACAGTAAGTAATTTAAGTATTATGTAGAGAAATGCAGAGACATGACAGTGTACAGTGAGCTTGTCTTTTGTGGGTGTGTGAAATGATCACATGAATTGAATTATGCTCTGACCGGTTTATTCTCTCAAAAAGAGTTCTAAAATATTAACAAGTAATACCTCTTTGTAAGATTGAGGGAATTCTTTTTTTTTTCTAAGAATAAAATTTTTGGACTAAACCTTGTCATCTGTCAAAACGGAAGCAAGGTTTTAAACTTTTTACCTAAAGGTAATAAAACAGAATTTTTCCATTTAGAATTCTATTAAATGTTTAAAAAATTAATAAACTTAATTCAAGGAGCAGCAATATGATTTGTACCTACATGTCAAGGTTTAGTGTTTATTTGACACAAGTCTTGAGCCCCTAAATGTCAGACACTGCAACATCTTTGTATTCCTCATGTACCCATCATGGAATGTCCACGATGCTTCAATGTACAGGAGGTACTCAATGTGGGTTAAGCTTTCTAAGGATAGTATTTAAGCTCAAGAGCTAATTCAGTACATCTTCCTGCCCTCAGATAACACATACAGGAAGAGGGAAATATATTTAAATCAGCAACACATTTTCCAATCCTTCTAACTCTTTGTAAGGATAGCAAAACATTATAAATAAACCTACAGAATAATGTACAACATCTAGACTTATGCTTTCAGTTTTAACTGGCTTGTTTTCATTTCTAAATTATCTATTAATAGGTCATGTTTATTTGGCTTTTAAGAACTTAGAGATGTTGATTTAGCCAACAGATCAGGATCACCAAGGAAGAACAGTTGAAGGAATTTCCAGTCAGGTAATTCTACATTAGGATGAAGAACAAAAAGTTGAAAACACCAAGTGAAACATTATCTGTTTTGTTAGGTCATGCACTGAAAGTTATGATGAAATGATGAGGATGAAGATGATGATGATGAAGAAATGAAAATGATCTTAAAAACTTAAGTTTACTTTTAAGAGACAGAATTTTATATAGCCTAAAGAAAAAATGATGAAATATAATAAAATAGATCTAAAAATTATTCTGAAGAAAAAAAGATTCCTTAAGTGTTGATGGAGGAGAAATACGCACCCCCAAAAAGGTCTATGACACCTGAAGAATCCACCTTTGCTGGCGAGGCAGTGGTTGCAGGAGATGGTGCTGCAAATGCATCCACTGCAGTGAAGCACAGACAGGAAAAAGTGCATGTCACTCAAGGGAAAAGAAAACTATGAGCCTTGACAAATGCTATCTTGGGATTTCATGGTTCACTCCAGGCAGAAAGACTGTAGACAATCTTAACAGTTAAGGAAAAGCAAACGGATTTTAAAATACATGCTCTCCAGAACAAAATAAAATTGGCTCCTTGAGGTCAGAGGTTTCAGTGTGAAAAAAATTTTCATGAGCCTTAAATTTGAAATATTAACCCTCAACGGTTGATGATGGTCCCAAGAGTGAGTTTTTCTTTTCAAGTACATTTTAAATTTAAAAGAACTAAAGAAAAACCCACATGTTATATCCTTCTCTCCATGCATTACTCCCACGAGACATCTCTGAAGTCCTGACCTTGGCAAAGAACTCACCGGATAAGAGGTCAGCAGTGAGAGAACTCTCAGGCACAGGAGAGGCCCCTTGCGGTGGAGAGGAGAAAGCATCTTCCAAAAGTGAAACAAACCAAAACCAAGCAGAGGTAAGTAGTAGAAAGCTGAAATCAAAGTCAAAAATCTAACAAATGCATTATCACAGGTGAGTACAAAGAGTTTAATCAGGAAAACATCTAAGAAACTAAAGTGAAAAAAAAGGGTTGCTTTGGTTTTACCTGTACCAAACAGGTCTATGCTAGGAGCAGTATCTGGCTTAGGCGCTGCAGCAACTTCAGGAGCGGACTCAAATAAATCTAAGACCAAGAACACACATGCCTTTACTCAACTTGAACAATAAGCCTGACACAGCATCACTTCCCAGTCCTGAATTAGCACTTTGAAGAACTCTGAATTAAGCAGCAAATGGTTTCTAGAGAACCATTTAATTAGACAGTCTTCATGCAGTACATCTCAAGGACCAGAATTCAATCCACTAGACGGAAAGAGGTTGACAACAATAACAAAAAATTACCACCAAAGATATCTAGAGCAGGAGGAGCAGTGGTGGCGGTGGCAGCAGAGGTGGTGGTAGTGGTGGTGGCAGCGGCGGTGGCAGCGGTAGTGGCAGCAGCAGCAGCAGCTGCAACGGCAGGAGCAGGAGAAGGAGCAGTTGCGGGAACCGGAGGGGCTGTGCTAGCTGTAGGGGTAACTACAGGAACACTGGTCTCAGGTGGCTTCATTGCAAAGAGGTCCAGCTCAGGTGCAGCCTCTGCACTACCTTCAGACGGGGCAAAGGGGTCTTTTGGAAAGGAAAGTGGAGACACACACAGTATCAGTAAGGAAAGAGACAAGAGACAGCATCATAACTATGGCAAGAGATACCTTACACAGATATTTACACACTAGCTAGGTGTGAGGCTCCTTGGATTTAACTACTATCCTACTGGCAGGGATTAGTGATTAGGATGTTTTTCTAAAGAAAAAGGAAAACTTAGTAGGTACCACAAGTTAGCAAACTAAAGCACTTTGCAAAGTGCCTAAGATTAACCTAAGTCTAGGATCAGAGATTGCTATCCTTCAAATCTTCACTTAATTTGGTCAATCTGGTAGCTTTGAAAATTCATTAAAACATGCCAATATATTTGAACTCAGTGTTACAAAAGAGTACAATATAGCATTAGAAAAAAAACATTAAGACAGCATACTTGTACTGACAAAAATTGTCAATCTTAAGAAATTGTCAATTTTGATAAGTATGTACTTCATTGTCTTAATGTTTTAAATGCTGGCATTATTTATTCAGTTACGATGAATGATACTTTATACTCAGAAGAAAGTAAAATTAGAAAAACATATGGCCTCTTCTAACTACGGGGGTTTTACATTAGGACAGAAAAATAACAGACTGGCTAATGACTTTAAACCCACCATTTCCTGAACATGCATCAAGTGCTGCTGCTACAGGGGTTGGGGTAGCTGGTGCGGCGGCCCCTTCGGATGCTGCAGGGGCCTCCCCAGGAGAAGCTGCAAAGGCATCTTGGGTGCGGTTTTTAAAACAGTAGAAATTAAAAGAATAAAAAGAGAAGAAAATATAGTAAAAGAACCAAGTTAAATTGTGAAGAAGGCTCCCTTATACAACATGAATTTTTAAAAATGCATTTTTATGGCCCATGCACTGTTGGTGGTCACAAAACAATTATTCTTTGCACACCTTCATGTTAGTTAACATGCAAGTGATATAGTGTTGATACTGCTGAGGCCTAATAGGATCCAAAAGGTAATGAGATTCTCATTGTATAAGGGCTCTGAGAAGCATGTTTTATGTATCATTAGAAATTAATGGATGTAAAAATTAAAACAAAAAATATTTTTATTATGTAATTTAAGACATTAAACTTTCATGTCCAGGTAACACTGACTCACTGTGTTATTAAAATGTCCCTGTCTCATAGCTTCTAGCAAACATAATATCTTCTTTAATGCCAATAAAATTAAATATACAATGGCAATGTAAATAATTCTAGTTTTAAGATTTTTTATAATCTAGTACAGGCAAAATTACAGTGTTAACATGAAAGGTTTACTAAGCATTCCTAAGTGTTAAGTCTTCACTATCCTTGAAAAGCATTTTCAAACATAACCAATAACTTATTTTAAAGACATAAAGAGATAAAAATAGGGTATGATACCATAATGCAATTATATTTTTCTAGTTATTTGGAAAATAATCTATTTTCAACAGATTAAAACTATAGTTTCACATTTTAAGACTAAAATTGTATTATTATTTATAGAATATCATTAACATATGAGCAGCCACAGTTTATAAATGCCCATTTTACAAATGGCTGATGTGTACAAATGCCTCCCAGTGTGTTTCTACCAACAAACAATGTTAGTTAAGGTAAGAAGTCTTTGAGCTTGCATAGAGATGCTATAGTTTCAAAAGTACAGAAGGAATCAAGCCATGATAAGCATGACAGGCTTAGGAGAAGAAAACCCTGGAGAGTGGAGACCAGCACCCACCTAGAACCTGTCACTTACCTGCTAGACTTCCCATCCCCAAATACTGTCTTCTGCAATATCTACTCATGTTTCCTGGAACACTGTTCCTTCAGTCATGAAAATAACTTGTCATATATACTTGGGAAGTGCTACACAGTACATGCTCTTCCTTGGTGATTTACTTAGTATATTAGGCTCTAGGACGTGCTACTGTCAAGATACTTGTTTCTCAGTTTGACCTGGCATGTCCCAAACTGAGTATGAAACACTCTTTGGTAATGTGGAGTTCTAGTTTTACGCGGAATAACAAACATTAAACTAGATACTTACTTGGGTTAAAAGGCCCTTTACCAAATCAAAAATATCCCTAGAAGGGACAACAGGACATCAGTTATTCATATCTTATGGATTAATCTGATCTGATTGTTCCTCTTGGTTATACTGAGGAAATATATGTTCAATTTATTCACTATTAGAGACAGAGTCTTACTCTGTTGCCCAGGCTGGAGTGCAGTGGCAATATCATAGCTCACTATAGCTTTGAACTACTGGTCTCAAGTGATCCTCTGGCCTCAGCCTCCTCAGGTACTGGGATTACAGGCCTACAGCACTATGCCCGGCCAGGAATATATGTTTTGAGTGTCAGGTCAGCTGAGAGGCCAAATAAATAAAACCAAAGAATGAAGAATACATCAAGGGATAGAGTAGGCCTACTTTCTAAATGCCATGTTAAGGATACTATACTTGAGGACTTAGAGCAACACACCCTCTACAAGCAGGGCAGAAGAATATAAGAGAAGTATGAAAAGATGTTGGGAGGGCTGTAAATATTTTGCCATGAGTCAGGTCAGTTGTTTTCTTTTTTTTCGTTCCTAAAAAATTTGGAACTGAGGCCAACAATATTGCAAAGAGTAGAAACACATAGCAGTCATATATATTGCCATTATTAAATTTATCTGTAACAGTCTTGTGATTTAGGTTCTACTGTCTCCATTCTGTAGATAACACAACCAAAGCTTAAAGTGTGTGTGTTCTCATCACAAACAATAAGTGAGGTAATGCATATATGTTGATTAGCTCAACTTAGCCATTCCACAATGTATACATACTTCAAAACATCATGTTGTACATGAGATATATATATATATATATATACTTTTTCAATTAAAAATTATTTTTATAAAAAGGTCTGATGACTTGACTAAAGTTACACAGCAAGAAAATGGCAGAGTTAGGATTTGGCTCAGAGCTGTCTGAGCTTTATGTGTTTAGCCACTGTACTGCATTTTTTATGAAATATGCCTCATTCTATTATATTACTCCCTTCTTTATTATTGAATAAACATCAGTTACATTAGTTCCAGGGATCAAATAGATATTTATGGGCTGACCCCTTTAGGTTATCACTTATGTGTAAGGAAATAAAGCCCATATTGTTATAGCTACATCCTTAGAAGAGGGTTTCAAAAAATCCCTTTGTCAGCAAGATATCTCCTTTTAATGCTTCTCTTGTTACTGGAAACTAAATATTATCAACTTAACTCATCTACACCTGTCAGAAATTTTCTTAAAGGTAGGAGCTGCAGCTGCTCCCACCCCCAGCTGTTTGAATCTTCCTAGCCCCGAAGGAGACATGAATGAGTGTCCAGATGGTACCAGGCCCAATCACTGTCTGACTGCAGCCACAAAAGAGACCTTGAGTGAGAACTGCCCAGCTGAGCTCAGTCAGCCACCAGAACTGTGAGAGATAAAATTTGAATTTGTTAAAAAATAAACAAAACTTTTTAAAATATCTAGTTTTTTTCATTATAAATAGCAGCATTATCTTTCCAGTATTGCAAACTAAAGCTATTTCCAGTTCAGTTCTCCTTTTCATGTTACCCATTTGCAGTTAATTTCTACATTCTGTCAGTTTTTCAACCAGCTCTATTTCCTAGAAATGCATGCTCCTGCTGTTCTTCAATTATGGACTCAGTCTAGGCCTTAACCCATAAACTGAGCTGACTGCTGCAGACTAGTCTTTTTTCCCCTTCTAGCAGTCTAAGAATTTTCCTCTCAAACTTTTTATCATATGACTACCTCTCTCAAATCTAAGAGCTGTTGTTTCCCCCAGCCTGACCTATTCTCCCCATCTACTTTGGCCACATAAGCCATCTTAAATCACACATTCAGCACAAAGGTTCCAATTGTTCTCAACAGCCCAAATGTCACATTCTGGTTCCTCTTTGTCCCCAAAGGTCCCAGGTTATAAGGCTCTTACATGAAATCTAGTTGAAAGTGTTTAATTATTGGTTTTAAGGAAGGTTGGTTAACTTAGTTTTTTGACCAACATGTACCCAATGTGATCAGGCTTGTGAGGTAAGTTCTTTGGTTTTCCAGCCACTTGGTTTAATGTTTGCAGACTACTAACCTCATGAAGGTTTACTCACAAATTGACACATTTGATTGAAAGGGTATCCTTGTTGGTGTGCCGAGGAATTAGCATCAATTTAGCATTCTAGTATTTAGAAAAACCCTGTGTTGTTCAAATCAATGTTCTATTGTCAGTAAAATTTGCATCAATATAAAAATAGGTTATTTTTAAGGATTTTGTCTTTTATTTTTGTCAATATTTATAAATTTTACTAAATTTTAAAGGCATAACACCGCCTTGCAATCCTGCTCTGCATGATCATAAAAAGATCTCATTTCTTAAAAGTTCACTTTAAAAAATGAAGCATTTAATAAATGTATCTGACAAAAATTTTTTAATGACTTACATAAACTACCTACATTGAAAGGACTAAAACATTACTTGTGTGTCAATCAGAATACTTCTGTTGAAAATCACAAAAATTTATTATTTTTAAAATTTGTAATTTAAATATAGTACTAAAATACATTAAGTTTTAATATTTGATAGGGATGAAATTAAATAGCCATCCTTCTGAAATTAAAATCCATTAAGCTTTATTTCTAAAGAAATCTACTTAGTTGCTGTACATATTACATAGGACCTCAAAAAGGCATGTTTTAAAGTTGTAAAGTTATGCTGTGTTAAACAAAACATAACTGGTTTTCTGCCCATTGTAGAGAGACAAAATATTAAAAAAATGGCCACACGAAATGGCCAAAGAGATTTTAGCTTAGGTTTTTATTAAAAATTAAATCTCTGAATAATTTCTTAAAAACCAATGAAGGCATGAAAGAAATTACAGAAAATCACTGAAAATCACAAAACAGATAATGACATATACAGACTCCTGAACATAAAGGATGCAAATTTTATAGCTATCAGAAGCCAGGAGACAATTTATAGAACTATACAGATCAATAAAATAATTATGATGTGATTTTCAGATGTAATTGTCATTGTATACTCATTTCTCAGCCAGATGACTGGAAAGGATATTGACAAAATCACAAGAACAGTCTCATTCTTTGACATTAAGTTACATGATTCTCTGCAGTACTCATCCTTTAAGCTTATACTTAAAGCTACAAAGAATGCCATCATGAAAATTTTCTAAACGTACAGATTTTTCTACTTGATGAATATAGTCAAAACAGAAATAAATGACAAACAAAAACAGCATAATGGCACAAAGAATATTTCAAATAAATATCTTAGTGTTTATTATTCTAGAGGGCTGTGCAGGAAGTAAGATAGAGTTGATTGATTTCTTTGAGGTAATCAACTCCTTATAAGTGGACTGAAAACAAAAAATCTAAACAGCTAAGGTGTAGAAATGTTTCAGCACAAAATTATTATACATCCTGTCCATATTTTCCTTACTTTTTTTCTGTTAATACAAGCCTATGAGAAACTACCCATAACTACATCAATAACAGAGGGTGGGGGAAAGATAGATTATACATTAAAACATTTATTAAGTGTATTACCTATTATTATTATGGAACTTTCAAGCTAGAAGGACCTTAGAGATCTTCTAGACCAAGTTTCCAATTGTATAGATGGGAGAACTGAGGCCAAAGGAGGTCAAGAGGCTTACCTTTAGTCAGGCCTAAACAACTTTGACAAACTCTATTTACCACCTGATTTAGATTTGTGGAAGGAAGAGGAAGTTGATTTTACAAATGTAAGCTAAAATTTAAATTTTTTGTTTCAAAGGATACAGGGGCATAAATGAAAACCTAACCCTCTATAGTGGGTGACTCGTTTTAATTTAATTTTATTTTTGAGACAGGGCCTTGCTCTGTCACCCAGGATAAAATGCAGTGGCATGATCAGGCTCACTGTAACCTCCACCTCCTGGGCTCAAGCAATCCTCCTGCCTCAGTCTCCCAAGTAGCTTGGACTACAGGTGCTTGCCACCACAACTGGCTAGCTTTTAATTATTTTGTAGAGACAGGGTCTCACTGTATTGCCCAAGCTGGTCTCAAACTCCTGAGCTCAAGCAATTCTCCCATCTTGGCCTCCCAAAGTACTAGTATTACAGATGTGAGCCACTGCGCCAGACCATGGGTGACTCTTTATTCAAGGGTCTGCAATCCTTTCTCTCCTACTCTTTTACACACAGGTTTCTCCTGTTCCATAGGAATGGACAGCAAGGCAGCAGGAAATGTCTTTTTTGTAGCAGTGGCAACAATGCTGTGTCTAGCAGAGTGCTCCTTGTCTTGGATGACGTTGGCCAACCTTAGAGACTGGAGCATGGCATGTAGCAGAGTCGTAGGTGACAGTGTGTTAAATGTATGTTTCCAGGGGTATATATTGATTACACCAAAGCCTGCCAAATCTCTCTTGCTTTCACCATTTTCTTCCTCCAATTTCTTTACCATATTCTCAAAATGTCCTGGGAAAGATGCTATATGGTAATGAAGATACACAAAACTATAATGACTATAACATCACTTGACGTATGTGTTTGATATGAGAACTTCTTTAGGTGTGGACATTGGTACCACACAGATGGGGATACATATATGAATGAACAGGCTTTACATGGCTCATCAGGTCCAGGTATATTATACGGGCAGAGTCCAAGATGTTTTAGTGGGTCAGAATTTACATTTCCATGGAAAGCATATTTTTAGACAATCATTTCAAAGACTGACTTAAATCTGTTTTCAATCAGCCTTTCAAGTGCTGCTTCAGATGTTTTCTCAGAGTTCCAAAACCAAAGATGATCCAAGTTTTTATTTGGACAGAACAAACTTAAAGCTGTAAAAACAGACACATCCCTAAACTCTCTTTGGAGGCCTCCCAACCTGAATTACTCTTAGATTATTTTTTGCCCTAAATATTAAGAAATAACTTAGGCCAGTGTTGCTCCTCCTACATTCCCCAAATATTTTCTGGGCTAGTTCTAATCTGGCCAAAAAACCTAAATAAACCTAAAGGTGACAGAGAGCTCTGGTACCACTTTTATACAGACACTGGAGAGCAGGAACATAAAGGCAGGAGTTCTGAAGGCAGCAACATGAATTCTAATGTTAAAAAACCTGAAAATCAAATGGGCCTGATGCATTGCAATCTCTGCTATAAAATTACTAAAATTAAGTGAAGAGAAAGTTGATGAATTTAGTGAAGATAAAATATACATGAATCAACATTGAAAAAGTACTTAAACACTCTGACGTGCTGTTACATAACGGAAAAAATTTTAAAGACCTTAACTCCCAAGTAATTTTAGCAATCCTGAAAGGAAAATGAAAGTAGCAGCAAGACTAACTAACCTCCAAAGAGATCCACTTCAGCAGTGACAGCAGTAACAGTTGTAGTAGTGGAGGCAGAAGCTGAGGCAGTTGCAATTTCAGCAGTTGTAGTAGGAAGGGTAGGTTCTGGTGCAAATGGATCTGAAATCTGTGCTTCAGAGGGAACAGAGGAAAGTGCAGCCAAAGAATCTATATTTCACCAGAGACAGAGAGCAAACGGAGAGAAGAAAAGCAAAGGACAAAAGATATACCAGACTCCAAATGATCAAAATAAGGACAGTTGTTACACACAGAAGTCTGTCAAAATGGAAGTTTAAAAACAAAGCTTTACTCACCCTCTCCCAAAAGGTCTACCGATGTCCATTACATGGCAGCATATGAATAAATAAAAGCTAAAGTTGAAACATGCAACCATACCAATGTCCAAGCCAGATAAGGCACTAACTAAAAAAACCTTAGCTTTATGTGTCTTCTACACCATTTGTAATTAAAAAATAAATGTACTACCTATTATCATGGAACTTTCAAGCTAGAAGGGACCTAGAGATCCTCTAGACCAAGTGTCACCTATAGACATGTACTCCAGGTTTTATTAACAAGCAAATGGGTCACAAAACTACTTGTGCTGTAGCTAACCTTACACATGAAGATATCAGAGTCATATGATCACATAATATTGATTAGCTTTCAAATACATGTTGGTAAATAATTTTAATTCTAATAAATTCTGGCAGTAATCCCATATTTCTCAAAAAAAGTAGAAATTTCACTTTAAGCATGTATAAAAAGAAACTGTTTTCCCAGGTCTAAAATATACAGACACACAACACACACTTATTTGTGCTTCTGCAACATGAATTTACTATGAAGAAAATAAAAATCACTCTCTCTATTAGGGAGCCAAAGATGAGGATTTAAAAAATCCTCTGTATTCTTTCAGCCGATTGCGTTCATCACCAGCCTGTAGAAATGCCAAATCTTACATGCACAATTTAAATTAAATTTACTAAAATAAAGTTGCTAAAATTTGGTTGCTTTACACCAACAGGAAAAAAATGTTATCATTACAATATGTCCCCTGAAATAAAAATGTGTGTTAGTACCTATAATCCCCAAGAAAAATTTAGAGACATTTGAGTGGCTACGGTCCTTGGAAATGAGACCATCCAATTAGGCTTACAGAGTTTTACAGTTTATAATTTACTGCCTAGTTATACAGAATTCAAATATGCTTCAATAATAGAAGTGGCTTGATCTTATCAAACAAGATTGACAAAACAATTTTATTTTTTTGCTTAGTCCAATGAACAAACACATATCTGTTACAATTTAGCATCGCCTTCAACCATGACTGGGTATCCACCGGGCAAATTATAGAAGTTTATTTCAATTTCTAAAAGTCTTATAATTTTTACTATTTTGCTTAGAAATTAGAGAATTTCTTTATTAGCATTTCCCCCCAAAGCTGACTTTTCTATTGCTATGAAATGTTGCAGTTGTAGATGTTTTGTTGAGGCAAAAGTGCTGTCTAATCATCAAAAGATGAACATCAGGCCCTATAAGGTACCTTTGTACTAATTATAAAAATGTACTCCCTGGGGCAAGGAGAGGGACAGCATTAGGACAAATATCTAATGCATGCGGGGCTTAAAACCTAGATAACTGGTTGATAGGTGCAGCAAACCACCATGGCACATGTATACCTATGTAACAAACATTCTGCACATGTATCCCAGAACCTAAAGTTAAAAAAGAAAGAAATAAGAAAGTTTACATGGTTTTCACATATTTATCATTTTAAACAGGTTAAAGATAGTACCTTTCTTGTGTAAATGTAGTGATGACCAGCATAGTACTTGTCACAGAAGGAGCACTCAATCAATATTAGCTTTCATTGTAACTTGAGAACTATCTTAGTTTTTATTTTAAAATTAATCTTATGTGTTTATCAAAAAAACTTTAACCTTATAGTCATTTAAAATGACTGAAAAAAGCATAAAAATATGCTTTTAAAATCAAACTACTATGGAAACTGATTTACCCCAAATTTTGGCCCATTAGCTTACCTATTGGGACAACTGATGTTTAGCCATATGAACAAGCCCCATTTTGTCAGAAATATAATTTGGATCCAACTGCCCTTTTGTGATTTTTTTTTCTTTTTTTTTTGAGAAAGGATCTCACTATGTTGCTCAGGCTGGATTGGACTCTTAACTACTGGGCTTAAGTGAGATTCTCATCTCAGCCTCCTCAGAAGCTACATGCATGAGCCACTGTACTCAGTTTTTTTAAATCCAATTGTCTTTGGTAAACCAGTGAGTTCGTTTTACTGTCTTATGGTGAAAATTTGAAAATAAAATAAAAGCTATATTCTAAAATAAAAGCTATAATATCTTAAAAAGAAGAAAAAAAAAGGTACTCCCTGTAGTGAGACAGATTAGAAAAAGTAAAGCATCTCTTTCTCAAGGATAATGAGAAAGGCTCACAGCGTGGCTATAGAGTTCCAGCTGGATTTCAGCCCCCTTGCCCTGCCTTTGAGCAATGCATGATCTACACTGTCCATATAGTACAGTCCTGGCTAAAACCATACTGCTCTGCTTTCTCTTTTTATGTCCAATGATATTTTAATGTTTCAATCATCAATAGTTACATATTTCTAACTTTAAAGGCTAAAATGTATTCTAATGAAATTGGTTATTAGAATCAATTCCTTATGATATTATGTGTCTTAGCAAAAAGTATTTAGAGATGAAAATGAATAAAAATGTTATATTGCATTTCAACAAAATTTCACCTTTTATTTTTTCCTTTTATTTATTTGGCATTCTTCTTTTAGTGCCAAAATTTTTTTAAAAAAGATAAAATTTATCTTCAGTTTCATGCCAGGGAATATGGAAAAGGGACTAGTTTACAGTTTCACTGTTTATTCATTAAAGTTCTAACAAAGACAATATGGTAATGAAAATAAATTATTAGCAAATTAAAATAATCAATGATGAAGCTCAGAATAAAAACATGAGTAAAAAAGAATGCCCTTATAAAATCTCTTCAGCAATATTTTCTGTTACCAATCGAAATTTAATAAAGTTAAATAAAGCTGAGAGAACAATTTTATTTTAAAAATTGATAGCTGTAGCCTTAGGAGTTGAACATTTCAATATAGGATAAGGTTTACATATTTAAAATGGAAACATGCCAACATTTTAAATGTTCTTATTTATAGTTAGCAACATTATTTCAGAACTGATTATCTTTCTCTTATTTTTGTTACCAAAATAACTTGGAAATGAGATCAAGAGATTACAGATAGGACTTTTGATGTTATACTGACACACTGTTTAACAAGACCACCAAAGGATATCTAATTATTTAGAGAAATATAACTTCATTTGACTTAGTTATTATTGTGCACTAAAGGCTCTGATTCTGCAATGTTATGTTGTTACAGATCTTGTCTGCTAACGATGCAAATAATCTCTGTATGGGAGAAAAGATAACCTCAAGGCTATGATTTTTATTACCCTATAGGACATTAACAGCTTTCTATCTAACCTAGCCATCTTATTCTAACATTCCTTTTAAAATACCTATAAATACTCAGTTCCTCAAAATGTTCTTTGAGACAGCTTTATCATCTTACTGGTTTCCTCATTAGTGAGTTATTAAGTCTTTTATTTCTGTTGCTCCTATAGTTGTACAAGGCATGTCTTAAACTTTTTGAAAATTTTATTCTGATAGTTTGGTGCAGGAGGGCATGGTATTTAAAACCAACTCTTTGCAACTTTGAGCATTATGAAGCAATTACTTTAATTTTTATATCAATATTAAATGTTTTAAATCAAATATTTATAAAAGGCTGATTTTTTTTCCTGAGATCCATAAATAAAGTGGGAATCAAGTGCTTAGATGTGATTCCTCTCGGTCAATCAGTTTAAGTATGGATTTTTCTGGTACAAATAAGAATCTGTAAAAAGATTTCAACTGTATGAAGTCAAATACAATGTGAATAAAATCAATTCAGGCCTAAAAGAATCCAGCAAGGAGGCTACACCTGACCAAACCAAATTAGATATGCTACCTTTGAGTAACCATAAATTAAGGGGACTACTCAATCCTCTAAGGCCTGAGTCTCTAGAGAACAATTACTAAAATTAATCAAAATTTTAGAGTAGTAATAAAGAACAAAAAAAAACCCCACAAAACTTCCTTATTCCAACTGTTAAAATAAAAACTATATGACTAGTTGAACATTCTCACTGTATTACAGGCACTTTCTCTGTCTCTCTCTCTCAATATATATTTCAATCAATAAATGCCATTCTTAACATTTTCCCTCCAAGTTTCTAATACCATTTTGGATAATCAAAAGGTAAATATTAACAATTATAGCCTAAGTAAAAACAATGAAATAAAATGAATAGAGAAACGGCAAGGCTGTCTGGTTTCACTCACCTCCCCATGCAGTGGCTCCTCCAGCAGGTGGTGGTGGTGCTGGTGCTGCGGCTGCTGCTGCCCCTCCAGAGGAAAAGTCTGGCTGGAGGTCCAGGAGATCACTAGATGGTTTAGAAGTGCTGAAAGGAAAATAAAACATTAAAATCAGATTTTGAAATTTTATAACATAAAGGTGTTTTTGAATAAAGACATGCAGAAATCATCAAAGATTTTAGGTATTTTAAATCCAATAAAAGAATAATACTTTGGAAAGTATAGAGATATAGCATATACCAAGAGTTGGCAAACTACTTTTGTCAAGGGCAAGATGGTAAGTATTTTAGACTTTGAGGGACAGTTGGTCTCTATCATTACTTGACTCTGCTAATGTAGAATGAAATTAAGACATAGACAATACATAAACAAATCAACATGTCTTTGTTCAAATAAAACTTTATTTACAAAAACAGAGAGTGGGCTGGAGTTGATCTATGTGAAGCATTCTACAGGGAAATCAAAATCATAACCTTGAGGTTATCTTTTTTCTATTTCCTAAAATCTTTTGTATAGAAAAAAAATTCATGTCTTGAGAAGAACTTATTTATAAACCAAAGAACACTAAAGGGAATTATTAACCACTAATTTATCTTTTTCCTACGTTAGACTATAATATATCAAGTTTGCCTGTAAGAGGACTCACCTAAAACGACTACTGCATTTTTTATTTTTACTCAGTTGAGGCTGTGCTTTTCAAAGCTTCTCTGTCTGTAGAAGCTCCAAGGAGCAGCCTTACTATTCAAAGTATAGGCCTCAAACTAGCAGCATCCTGGGACGTTTTTATAAATGCAAAATCTCAGGCATACCCTGTATCTACCACCTCAGAATCTTCATTTTAATAAGATGCCAAAAAAATTCACATGTACATTCAGATTTGAGGAGCACTAGCTTAAAGGTTACAAGGCCAGCTGCCAAGCCATCAGGGTCCCAGGTTCCCCACCTGTCTTCATAAACAGCAGTTTCATCGTTATCTTTTTTTACATATTGGATTTCCAAGTAATATTCTTTTGAAGAAAGGATTCTGCTGCTTTTAAAAAAAAGTTTCAAAACCACTGAAACCATTGCTTAGTTTTGATGTCCATTTCGTAAATACAACTGGACTAAATACCAGGAAAGGAATACATATTTATTATTAATATCTTAAAGCTTTTGTAAGAAGCAATTTAATTAGAACAGTAACAGAAAGGACTTGGTTATACCAAATTTGCTATTATAAAATGCAGAACTAAGCAAGTAGAGAGTAAAGCACACAGTTAACATGGGTACAATACTTGGATTTCTTGCTCAGTTCAAAGTTCAAGTCTCCAAACATAGGGCATTCATAATCAGAGTCAAAGACACTACAAAATGATATTAGAATCCTCTTAAGGCAAATGAACTAAGGAATTGACCTAAACTTATTATTTGAGGACACACCTATGAGCTAGGGATTGATTTTAGGAGGCTAGAGATTTCAAAGAACGCACAGTCATCCCCAGATTTCTCACTACTGTTCTGATCTGTAGGTTCTATAAAAACTGATTAGGAATACCCCAAAGGCCTCCTCCTACCACCAGAGTGTGAGTTCCTCATATGCACTAGCTAATTGGTCAAACAATTCCAAGTTGGGGTGTGTGTGTGTGTGTGTGTGTGTGTGTGTGTGTGTGTGTGTGTGTGTGTGTGTGTGTGTATGTGTGTGTGTGTGTGTGTGTGTATGTGTGTGTGTGTGTGTGTGTGTGTGTGTGTGTTTTAAAGCATTTTAAAATACCTTTTGAATCTCCCACAAGAAGAAACTAATTTTAGAAAACACTTTCCATATCAGCCAATTTCAGAATAAACTGTGTGTATCATTCTTCCATTCCCTTTCCCAGTTTGTGACAACAAGGTGATTTCTATAGTTTAGGTCCTTCTAATGATTTAAGAGGCACAGGAGTAAAACAATGTACTTTGTGTAGTAAAAACTTCAACATATCACATTACTAGGATTAGATTTCCTTTGGTGAAATCATTTGGGTACAGCACATAAAAATACAACCAAATTCTAATAAAATATTAATAAACAGTTAACTGCATATTTATTAACCAACCTGACTGGGACAGCCGCAGATGCAGTTGCAAATAAATCAACCGGTGGGGATGTGTCAATAGTTTTAGCTGGTGTAGAATTAGGAGACGTAACAGTTGTGACTGGAGAAGACTGAAAGTGAAGATGCACAACACACTCGAGTCAAATATGAATCTACAGGACACAGGGCAGCAGGATTTTTCTTTGTATACCCATGACATGCCCAGCAATTTTTTTTTGTAATTCTTTGTAGAGGAAAAAAAAACTCAATAAAATTTGAAATCAAGGATTGTAATAAATAATCAATATTGGCTAAAACATGTTACAAATTTTAAATGTAATTTATATAAAATGATAAAATATTTGGCTTAACATTGCAATGACTTCCATTCATTAATTAAAATAAAAGCTAAATATATTTCTTGAACATAAAATTATTAGGAAAGATCTTACTAGCTGCAAAAAATTTCAAAAATTATCAATTGTAGTAACTGCTAAAAAAACCAATGTCATTATTTTTTCTTGTCATCCTAAAAAGATTTCTTGTGAGGTCCTCTCAGATGACCTTCAAATCCAGAAATCTAGCTTGCAAAATAGTTCACAGTTGGAAGAGAATGATTCACAAGCAAGATTCAAGTCACTGATGTTTTGAAGATATGACTATAGCCCATCACTAATATGACATAGATAAAACTAAAAAGGTAAAAATAAAATCTAGTATTTATTTTTCTGGACTGGTTTTTTAAGAAGAGGTATTAATAGTCAATTAATATATTACAAGATTTTTATTTAGTTACTGTAACTAAACAATTTTGTCTGGTATATTTAATTCTCCATGCATTCACAAGAGAAAGATTAATGGAACATTTCAAAACAATCTATTGATACTTAGTTCTGTAAGTGGAGATGAGATATAACAGCAGGAAGATTCATGAAGACCAAGACCAAGCCAGGGCTATCAGATACTCCCCTAACTGGGCATCTGACTTCAAACAGACCAAACATAAAGGAAGTTTTAAAAAGAACAATTTGAAGAAAAAAAAAACTGAGGAGATCAGAAATTTACAGAAATTTACAGACTTATATGTTTGTCCAAGAATATACTAATCCAAAAGTCAAAATTCAATAGATACACAAGTGCCAGGCATTTAGCACTTCAAGAAAGGTAGACACATGAGCAGTGTGGATGTTGTTGATCAGAAAATATCAACTCAGACCTCTCTTTTCAACAAAAATCCAAATCTTCCAAATGGAATACAAAACATGATCAATGGAAGAGAAAGGACTAGTTAAAGCTAATTGTATGTCATCCACCGGGAACACTGAGAAATCCTCTAAGAAAAGGTTTTTAAAAGCCAATGCATGTAAATAAGTTTAGAAAAAATGATACTGATGAAACACTGAGAACTTATTGACAGCAATAAATATTATCAACATAAATGCAAAAAATGAAACTCTACAGAAGCCCATTAAAAAATGCCTTGTAACAACAAGCTCTGAGGAGATGTAAGAGCTAGGAAAACAGAACCCAAATAATCTGTTATTACAAAAAGAAAAAGTCAGTAAAATTCAATTTGGCCAAAATGTAGAAACAGACCAACCCAAAGGATGCCACAATTTTACGACACTCTACTCAGCAGTCATATATTGGAGTTTTTCACATAGACATAATGGTTTTAAACCTGGCCTTATATCAGAATAAATGGAGCTTTTCACTTGTTTGTTTTATCTGACTGATTGTTCAAGGTCCCTGAGGGGATCTTAGGCAGCCAGCCAACCCATCAGTGGCATAGTACATGGTGTCTGGAAATCACCAGTGCAGCCATAATGATATACTTGAATATCTGTAATGACAGCAATTATATAATGGAAATTTGTCAAAGAGGAAAAAACACATCTATTACATTTTTGTCTGAAGAATACAGTGGTAAATGTGAACTAAAGACCTATAGAAGTAAATACTCTTGTCACTAATAACCCTAATCCTGTCCTTTCACATGGTAAAAAAAAAGAGACGAGGAGGTAAATGAGTTATTAAAGTTATTATAGTAGACTGTCTAAAAGGCATATTTGTGGAAAGACATCCAATTACAATGGATTTTTCTACCATTGAAACATGCACAATATCACATTACCTACCTCATACGACTCTGATTTAGAATATGTAAAAATGTTTTACAACTATTAAAACATTCTACTGATAACATTTGTTTTCTGTTGTAATATAAATACATGAAAATCTCTCCAACTTTAAAAATATTTAGTCCAAACAAAGGACTAAATTACATATACTATACTACATTGGACTTAGAAACAAATATAAAGGAGGATACATAAAAACGTAACTTAGCTTTCCTCAAACAATTTAAATTAGAATTACCATATGACCCAGCAATTCCACTTCTGGGTATATACCCCCAAAGAATCAAAACCAGGGACTTAAATAGATATTTGTACACCCACGTTCACAGAAGCATTATTCATAAACCCAAATGATACAAGCAACCAAATATCTACTGACGGATGAATGCATGAATAAAGTGTGGTATATACATATAATGGAACATAATTCGGCCTTCAAAAGGGAGGAAATTCAGGCACATGGTACAACATGGCTGAACCTTGAAGATATGCTAAGTGAAATAAACCAGTCACCAAAGGACAGATACTATATGAGTTCACATATATGAGGTTCCCAGAGTAATAAAATTCATAAAAACAGAAAGAATGGTGGTTGCCAGGGGCTCGGGGAGAGAGGGAGGTGGGGAGTTATTGTTTAATGGTATAGTTACAGTTTTGAAAGACAAAAAAAAAGTTCTGGAAATGGATAGACAGGATGGTTGTACAACAATGTTAAGGTATATAATGCCACTGAACTGTACAGTTTATGATGGTAAAATGGTAAAAAACAAAAAACAAAAACCCCAAAACAAAAAACCAAACTTACCTTACTTAATGGAGAGGGAGCACCAGATCTAAAAGGCAACATAAAAAAAATTAAAACTGAATATATGTGAATATATTTGTAGAAGCATTTAAGTTGGATTTCACTTGGTCAAGCACTAACATGTTTTATATACAGACTTTTAAAATAATGGACAGGCTATTTTTAAAAAACTTTTAATCTTTTACTTAATAATGACATCCCCTTCCATTGTTTTCCATCTACTTAATTTCCAGTACTAGAAATACTTAAATTCAACATTATTTTCTATATCTCTCGCAACTCAAATTCTTTGAGTCAAAAATTATTGCCTATGTCCATAAAAAACAAACTGTCCAAATGGGAATTTAAAACCATTTTCAGAAGGCTTGGAAAAAACCATGCTTTGCAGAATTATGACAAACCCCAACACCCAGTGGTTTAAATCACTTAGGTTAAAGTACATTGTGAAGATCCCTATGGGCCCTGTGCCTGAAATATGTCTTGGCTTCCATATTCATACTCTTGAAGTCTGTTTTTCCCCCCTATGGCTGTAATAAAAACTCTAGCAAGAATATTCTAGGAAAAATATTCCCATCATCCTGTTATAATTAGTGGGAGCTAGGAAAAAAACAGCAACTTCGATGCTTTTTTCTAAGAAAATGAGGGAAAATTAGGAAGGCGTGAATTTTAAGTTATATTACTGTTAGCATTGACTATTGCAGATCACTTCTAGCAAAGTGCTTCGGAAATAACTGCCAGAACAGCTCACATTTTACTAACTTCAGTTAGTGAAAAATGAATAACAAAACAAGATGAAGACTAAATACATTTCAATAAGCAGCCTATATTCACCGCCTTACTGGGTGGCAGGCATGACTTTTTACTCATCTACAGAGAAAATACCACACACATAGCAGCAGCAGAAAAAAATTACAGCAGAAATTTAGTAAGTGGAATTTTGTACAATATTATGAATTTTTGTCTTATTGGATATAGCAAATTTAACAGTATTATATGCCAAGTTAATATCTTTCTTTTTTTTTTTTTGAGACGGAGTCTCACTCTGTCACCCAGGCTGGAGTGCAGTGGCGCGATCTTGGCTCACTGTAAGCTCCGCCTCCCGGGTTCATGCCATTCTCCTGCCTCAGTCTCCCGAGTAGCTGGGACTACAGGCGCCCGCCACCACGCCCGGCTAATTTTTTTTGTGTGTGTATTTTTAGTAGAGATGGGGTTTTACCATGTTAGCCAGGATGGTCTCGATCTCCTGACCTCGTGATCCTCCCACCTGAGCCTCCCAAAGTGCTGGGATTACAGGCGTGAGCCACCGCGCCAGGCCCAAGTTAATATCTTTTAAGTTCAACTTCATTTGCAAATACATGCCTCCCATTTCCTGTTTGAATTTAATTTCTACTCAAAATGAATATAAACAACAGGTAGCAAGGGCACAGAGATTTCTGCTATACAACAAGCATAAGGGTAACAACTTGGTTACATGTAGTTTGGCTAAATGTTATCTTAAGAGTAATATAGTCTATGAGGGAAAGGATATACCTTTATCTATACTATCCGTGTCAAAGGGTCTACTGAAATGTCTATAGCAAATTACTTAAGAACCTAAAAATCTAGTACAGCATAAGGTGGAAAATGTCCTAGTGAGTTTTGGCTAATAATTTCTCCACTCCCACTATTTTTTCCCTTTACATATGGAAAAGGGAGTTAAATCTAAATAAAAATTCAAGAAAATAATAGCCTGAATTCTACAAAGAAAACATAGAAGCCTTTGGTATGGTCACTTTCTAAGAATGAATTAATTTAAATTGATTTGTTTCTCTCTCAAGCAATTTTCATAAACCAATTCTTAGTGGTATTGATACAATTATAAATACTAACAAAGAAAAGAGAATAGGCCAGGTGCGGTGGCTCACGCCTGTAATTCCAGCACTTTGGGAGGTAAAGGCAGGCAGATCACTTGAGGTCAGGAGTTCAACACCAGCCTGGCCAATATGGCAAAACTCTGTCTCTACTAAAAATACAAAAAAAATAAATAAATAACAAAAATTAGCTGGGTGTGGTGGCACGTGCCTGTAATCCCAGTTACTCAGGAGGCTGAGGCAGGAGAATCGCTTGAACCTGGTGGGTGGAGGTTGCAGTGAGCTGAGATTGCACCACTGCACTCCCTCCAGTCTAGGAGACAGAGCGAGACTCAGTCTCAAAAAAAAAAAAAAAAAAAATCAACAGCTTTAGAAAAATACATTTCCAAACTAATACCTAAAATATTATAACTTCTTCTAGAACATCTTCTACCTCATAGCAAGAATGAAGATATAATAAAAATGATAGAATTTTTCTACCTGCTATAAAAAGAATATCATACTTAAGTATGAAAAATCATAATTGGTACAAGAATCATTTTGCCCAGCTTCCACATAAACAATATTACTAAATGATACTTGTAGTTATCCCATGAATTATGCAAACAAACAAAACTCTCCTACTGTCTCTGTTGAGATATCATCCCACTTACCACATTATATCTTAGTTGCCTGTTTAATTCTCTGTCTTCTTCACTAGATACTAAGTTTTTTGAAAGGAAGGAACTCATCCCATTGTTTTATATTCCTAGCACTTTACATATCATCTGACATTTTCTGTACTATTTGAATTTTTAAATTAGAATATATTCAGGTATTCATTCTATAATCAATAAATTAACCAGAAGTCTTTAAAAAGTTATTTTCTGTGAAACAAAACTGTCAGGATGCATGACCTCTGTTTTCTAACCAGAGTTGGCTTCTGCCATGATTTAATTAAAAGGGTGAGAACCAGAGGTGCTCCAATGGGGCCATAGCTTTCAAAAGCACCATTAATCACTGATTAAACTCTGAAGGTTCCCAGGCTCAGAGAGGTTAATAACTTTCCCATGTCTCATCATGCTTTAACGGTGGATTCCAGACTCTAGTCCAAGTCTATCTGCCCCTCAGAGCCTATGCTCAGTCCACATTCCAACCCCCAAAACACAGATAAACTTGGCACATTTGCTTCTCTCTTACACAACATATAAATTGCTCTTATGTGTTTCTTGCTTGATTTTCCACCCTAATGTTAGTCATTGCCCTTTAGGAAAGAAGATGCTACATCATTTATATATAGACAATATTTATTAAAAAGATCAATACTTCTATTAATAATTTCACCTAGAAAAATCTAGTAGATAATGAACCATATTGGAAAAACAAGGCATTAAGATAATTTTAGAAGAAAATGAATGACCCATATAAGTAATCTACTCTAAATTCTGTAAAATTACTACAAACTCATGGGTTTCACTATGAACACAGCAAATGTCCATATTTCCTTCCAAGATGTTAATAGGAAGCTGTCAAATAGAATATTTTGTTAAGTTTTATATGAGTCATAACAATAATCCCTACATAGTTTTGAGTATAAGTGCTAGCCAGAAAAAAATACAGATGTGAAAGATCTATCTACATCCTTCAAATAACTTGAATTACAAAAGACTTATCTTAAATTTCCTGTAACCTCAACACTTAGTAAACCCACATAAATAATAAAATAAATTTCTCTCTTTTGTCCTGTGGAATTATAGAAACAGACAATATATAAAGGTATATCACAGAGTATTGCATACAATTACAAAAATAAATAGCAGTGGACGCAAGGTACTAAATATAAAGGGCATAAATATTCTTCATAGCAGACATTTGCAAATGCTTCAATTTATGTATATACTTGGTTTAGAGGTTAGAATAGTTTTATACTGTGACCAGAAGACAAATAAAACAATTTTAAGTAATTAACTTTCTTTATAAATTTGTCTTTTGGCATTTATGCTATAAGCCATGGGGAAGTCTTTTGTTTACTAAACAAATAAAAAATATTTCATTTCTAAAATCTAAGAGGAATATATAAATATACATACATATATACATCTAAGAGAGACTGTTAGTCTAGATCCAAGAAGACCAAAAGAAAGTAAAACCATTTATGCTAGTCAACTTGGGAGACAAAAATAAAGCATAGTGAAAAAACACAGATGTGTAAAAGGGACAGAAATCAGTTTTAAATCTTCTAAATACCAAATGTGGAATCTTAAGAGTGTTTTTTTGCATTTTTAGTAATTACCAAATGCAAAAAACTCACTCCATACAGTACTCACCCTTCACTTAAGTTCCAAGGTAAGCACAAACATACAAAGAAGAGAATAGTTAACTATTATAGTTCATTTATTTTAAAAAATAGGGACTAAGCAAAAGACAAGTTCAAATGTGGTTTTAGCCAATTCAGAAGAGAAATATGACAAGCATAAAATGATTTTAAAGGAAAAAGAAAAATTATTCTAAGAAAAAAGTAATTCGAAATGGAGGATTATTGAATTTTAAATTTCACTTCTCTAGAAATGTAACTAAATGTCCATAGCTATTTTTTTTTCCCAAAAATAGCTTGTGGTGACCACAAGGGGGCGAATTTAGATTTGAAGTCAGGGCTGATGAGACCCATTCTAGCTACCCAAGGAGGCTTCTCTGTGACTGCAGCACTGATAGATTTAACAAAAACACAAGGGAAGGGTGTGGCCCTATATGGGGTTTGACGGACCCTGAGTGGAAGAGTGCAGAGAAGCTGACTTACAGTGTGCATCCAGCACTGCACAAGAGAGAGATTTTAACTTTAGCGGATGTGCATATTTCCTTAGCTAAAGAGGTCCTTCTGTCACAGGAACAGAAACATTTCTCAGCTTCCTGTCTCCATTTGCTTAAATCCTAGGCAACTCATTTGGCTTCCCAGATACCCTAATAGAGGGTTGGCCCAGAAATAACTGGACTAGGGCATCTCTTATTGTGATCTAATGTAGTCTCATGTCAAGTCTGATCATCCCCGGCCACGCTGAGACTGGAGGCAGAGCCTGGACTGTGGAAACAACCTTGAAAGAGCTCCTGAGAGCTCCTACTATCCATCATTCCAAATAGCTCTGCCATAATTGTCTGGAATACTCATACTGTTGCTTATCGTTCCAAATTTAAAACATGCAATAATTTCTACACTAACTTGAAAAAATATTATAGAAATAACACAGCTAATGAAATAACCAGAAAAAAAAAGTAACATCAAGACACAAGCCTAGATTCTGGGAGAATGTCCAGAGGCAACAAAGTCAGAAAATAGTTGCATTTTGATAGCTCTGTCATAGGTAAAATCTGTGATCAGCCTACAGCCCTGAAATGATCATTTTACGGGTTGTCTCTACTAACTCCTGCTGTCAACTTAAATGGAATAAACAGAAAGCTGGTATCATCAACAAAGACAGAGTCCAAGCTCTCCCTGTAGAGGACATTAAATGGACATAATGAAGTATAAAATAGTCCCTAACCTTTAGATTCAGAAAATCTACTTAAATCATACATTTAAAAAAAGAAATAGCCACAATACTGAGCAGTTCAAGATAAAGAAAGGCTTCATGAGAAGGTAGGACTAGAGATGGCCTTCCCTGGATGCATAAGATTTACAAAGCAGGACAAGGAGGGTGGGAATCCTAAGACTTGCAGAATTATAGTCTGAATAAGGCACAAAGATTGGAAAACACCAGGCCTTGTGAACACACAAGTTTCAGACCTGCTGGAGAGATGGAAAAAGAAAAAAAAAGGAACCTGGACATTTCGTGCATGTAGTGAGGAAAAACAGTCAAAAATATAAGTACCCAAACACAAAGGTATGAAAATCTAGTAAAATTGTACTTATCATTGCTTGATTGCTATTCTCTATATAAAATGATCTATGAATAAAATGTCAGTAGTATGCCATGCCTAATGGTTCAAGTAGGGAGAGACTGGAGTCCAAAAAACCATACTTGAGGGCTTTTCTTTTTTCACAGTGGGGTTGATAACAATAATAGAGTGCTCAAGGCTGCTTGTGAAATTGTGCTTGTTTTCACTCATGTCCAGTGATAACAGCTTTGATTTTTAAACACGAGTAACTATTTTTCCATATATTGTGAATTCCTTCTAAGGGCAAATGTTCAAATCATTAGGTTCAGTTAATGTAGGTACAATCTACTAATTTGCTGCATTAGCCTGCAGAGACATTGTCTATACCCACTGTCATAAGTTAATAGGAAGGGTAGGGGTTCTGAGGGAGCCCAGAAAATTACAACAAAGCATGCCCTAAAACTAGAGCAATGTAAGTTGTACCATGATAAATCTCATTCTTAGAAGAACGACTCCAGTATTTTTCATCTTATTTAGAATATACAACTAATGCGTACTTGTTTCCAGGTTTCTTTCCTTCTAATGTATTTAGATGCTGTTCAAGCGTCTCCATAAGACTGCTGGGAGCCTACAATAAGAAAGTAAAAATAAATGTCTGCATTGTTTACCTTCAACGTAAACACACTGTAACGTCACTGTAACTGTATGGTGGAAGTCTGTGGATGGACCCCGATATACATGTGAGATAATTTAATTGCAGGTTCTTTCAGTATTTAAATATTTAAATTCCATAGACTTTCAGACAGACCCATCTTAAATAGACTTAACTCCACTGCATAACAAATAGCATTACAGTGTGGTTTCAGTGTAGAGATTACATTGGATAGACTTTTACTAATATATTACTTATATGCAGTAAACTCAAATCAAGTTCACCACCTCCTTCTCATAAGACCATAGTAAAAATGAATAAATGTTTGTATTCAAGTCAAAAATATGAGTGCCCAAATACAAATTTACAGAAATTTGAAAATACAGTAAAATCTCACTTATCTATGTTTGTCTGAAATATGAGGAAAAACCATTTAAATATATTTTAAAAAGGTGATGAGTGAGAGTTGTGGGGAAAAGAATATAATTCTAATAATAACAATTAAGATTTTATTATTGACCTATTTATATATAAAAATATATTTATATGTATAATAAAGTAACTTTTAGCAAATATAATATCAGAGCACTGTGTATTGGCAAATTTAATAAGTTTCAACTCTTATTAAGAAATACTTGAATGTTTCTTTTTATAAATAAAATTTTAGGCAATATAAAGCGAAGACATTTCACTGTATACTTAAGGAGAAATAATAGGTTCATGCAAGTGTTTCACCTAATCTATTCCTTAAGCATTAGAGATTTAATTTCATCTTTCTCAAATAGTTGTAACACAAATTAGACCTTAACAGCAGCATAGGCATTCAAAGAATAGCATTTCTTAAATGAAATATATAACTACCCTTATAGGTATATTTAATTCTGACAATTCTTCTTTAAATTAATGTGAAATTAATTTTGAAGGACATTGAAGTAACTATGGTAACTGATAAAGGAACTCACAGAATACACAGACATTCATATAACTATCTTTTACACTGTACCTTTAATGACAGATTAAAATTCTTATTAAAAATCTTTAATTTTGAAAATTCAGGACATTTATTTAATATTCATTTTTCATTTCACTAATAGACTCTTAAACTGTCTTAACATTCATGTGATTATTATATTTGTAATTATGTGATTATTATAAGTGTAAATTACCAAGTGAACTAAAACATGTAAATTTAGATATATAGAAATTACTAAGTGAACCAAAATATTAATTTGATCAAAATGATGAAGGTAAGATAGAAAGGAACAGCCCTGTTGGCATTATTTTAAAAGCTCTGAACTATAGAGTTAAAAAAAAAAGATTATCAGAGGATATAATAAGTTTAGAAAATTACAAAAATTAGGATTTTAAAATACAACTCAGATGAAAATGGACTTAATAAATTCTAATAAATCACAACTAAGACAATATTTCTAAGTTTAAAAAATGAATTTTAAAAGAGATACAGAAAATTTTGTTATAGATACCAGATTATAAACTATAAAGAAATGCTCATTGAATAAAGAATGTACATAGTAACATTAAAAAGAAAAAAAAATGGCTTCAAAATTTTTAGATGAATTCACATCTGATAACTTCAAAATTGTCATACTAATTGCCAGTGATGATGATAATGATGATGACAATGATGGAATTTAGGAGGTCTGGGCATATAAACTTTTCATATTTATATTTTTTCATTGGGATCACAGTAAGGAAAAAAAATAAGCCATAGAACTTCTTTCCAGTTATAAAACTTAAGATACTTTGAATGTTAAATGTAAAGAAAGTGTGATTTTTTTGGCTAAACCTAAGTTTAAAACATGGTCTAAGAAAAATGCTATTTATAGTCACAAAATAGCAACAAATATGGGATAACCAAAAATAGGTAATATTTTCTCCTATTAAGTTTCTTAGTTACCTAAAACAAAACAAAAAACCCAGGAAGAGAGGTCCCCATTTTATTCATTTTGTAAAGTTTCTTTCTAAGTGAGAAAATTGAAAAAATAAGTAGAAGTCACAAAAAAAATCATAATAGCCGAAAGAGAAATTTGATCAAGGAATACATGACTATCAAACTGATTTCTGTCTTAAAGGGAAATTAAGTTTGGAGCATTCCATCCTAGAAGTTTGAAAGTGCTTCATCATTTATATTTCTTATAAGGACATGTAAAATCAAAGATAAATAAATTCCTCACGTCTTTGGAGGAAAAAAAGTACTTTGATAGTAATATCCAGGTGTGCAGGAATGTCTACCTTTTCTCAACTGCATCTATGGCAGTGAGGACATCCTGGCATGCAGTAGACAACAAATGAAAACCACCTCTTAAATTTCCAAGGAGCAAAAACTTTGAGAATGCCTCTGCTGTTGTAAAAGGAATTTAATATAACAAAATATAATGAGCAGGCTCTTTAGTTACTTGTTTTTAAAAATGCCAAAGTCAACAGACCAATCAGATGGCAACACCAATCCAAAGAACAAGAGTCAGCCTGTGAAAAATAGATAACAGCAACATATGGTTACTGATTCATCAGTTGTATGGTCTTTAAAAGGAGACCTTTCTTTACCAGTAGTTTTTGTATCAACCAGAATTCCTGACATCAAAACCTAAGATTTTTTTCATAAACGAAGATATTTTACATTTGGCATGTACACATGCCACAAACAGGAAATAATATTAAAAAATTCTTTTCTTGGAACAAATTCATAGCTGATTGTGAGCCCAGGCTCCAAAAGAAAGCATCCATCTATGATTTAGATGCTATAGCTTATAAAGCATCATTAAAACCAAATTTAAAAAAAGCAATCACAAGATCATTCAAATTTTTATCATTAGATCTAAGAAATCATTTGAAAATGCTGAGGAGAAATATTTCAGTTCTGATATATTCAGTTCTTACCCAAAACAGTTATTTTTGAATGTCCTTAAAAATTTCATTGATATTGGTGAATAATTTAAATGTAATAACTATGGTATTATGTGTACAAGTTATAAAGGGTTACAGATGATTGCATTCATGTTTAATGTGCAGTCTCTAACCTAAAAGATACCCATTAAATTCATAAAGATATCTATGAAATTCCTCCATTCCATTTTGCTGCAAGAGGAATTCTAATCATTTTTTAAGTTATGAGCATTCTATTCCTACTCCCAGTAGGAAGCCCTTCTGATCTCCATCTCTTCTTTAACACTCTCTTCTGACAGGTATTTTTGTTTATTACCTGGCTAGATTGAATGGCCATGGTGGCCGCAGACAAGCCTGGTAGAAAGCAGAATCTAATCTTAGAAGAGTAGAACCGAATCCATATAACCTGGTACTTCGGACCCATCTGCAGATTAATCCTGGTTTTAAGGATGAAACAACTCTCTAAAGGACTAACCCCAGAACAATTCACATAGCTAGCTCAGACCTGATCATAACTGTCAGAGGTCTAAATCCTCAGGTCAATTAGAGACTTCCATTAGACCTGCCGAGGGGCTCTACACAGGAATGAAGAAGGGTGTTTAGCTCTATGTCACTCACAACCCCAAAAGAAACCACAGTATTAAGAAATTTCAGAAGCATATCATATTCTTATATTGAACTAGAGGAATTTTTCTATGACAGGAATTTTTGTTTGTTTGTTTGTTTGTTTTTGAGTCTGAGTCTCGCTCTGTCGCCCAGGCTGGAGTACAGTGGCGCGATCTCGGCTCACTGTAAGCTCCGCCTCCCGGGTTCACGCCATTCTCCTGCCTCAGCCTCCCAAGTAGCCGGGACTACAGGCACCCACCACCACGCCCGGCTAATTTTTTGTATTTTTTTTCAGTTGAGAGGGCGTTTCGCCATGGTCTCGATCTCCTGAACCCGTGATTCGCCTGCCTCAGCCTCCCAAAGTGCTGGGATTACAGGCATGAGCCACCGCGCCCAGCCTGAACAGTTAATTTAAAAATAAATATTTTTCCACATTTAAAAAATCTTTTAGGTTTGGGGATACTTGCACAGGTTTGTCATATAGGTAAATTGCATGTCACAGGGGTACCACCTTCTACCCTCCAGTAGGCCTCGGTGTCTGTTGTTCACTTCTGTGTGTCATATATACTCAATGTTTAGCTCCCACTTACAAGTGAGAACATGTAGTATTTGGTTTTGTTTCTGCATTAGTTTACTTGGGATATTGGCCCCAAGCTCCATCCATGTCTCTGCAAAGTACATGATCTTTTCTTTTTAATGGTTGTATAGTATTCATGGTGTGTATGTATCACATAAAAATAAATGTTAATACTGAAATTTATGTGGCGGTTAAGGTCATAACAAAAGAAGAGAATAGAGTGCTAACAGATTCTAATGAATTTCTACCATAGAATAGCTTTCTAACAGACCCAGGGCAAGATTTTATTTTCTTTGAGGGAGGAGTCTCTGTTCCCTAAATTATGAAAACACACATCTTAAATCATTCAGTAAAATATAATGTTTCCAGGCTTCTTGAGGGGGAGATTATAAATATTATAATGACTATAATAGTATCATTAAAAATTTAATCCAAATATATGATTTCAATGATGTACTTTCAATGATATGCTCTCATTGTCTAATGTTAAAAGCAGAAACAGATTTAAGTAGTCATTTGAATATTTCCTTGTTTCCTTTCAGACTGCCCAACTAAGTATGACAGATGAGGACCTATATTCTTAACTGAGAGCCTACTTTCTCTTATTCTACAGTAAGGGTGTCCATAGAGTTGAAATAAAGATGATTTGCCACTTCTAGAAGCTATTCATTAGCTTCTAAATGTCAGAGCTAAATATTTTAATGTCTTAAAAGTTAACATGTATTACTTATGTGGATTATTTTTTAAAATGTACTATAAATTTTACTAAAAATAATTAGTTTAAATGAAAACACACTTATTTTCTTTGCTTTTAATTATAGTGCTACAAAGATAAATCTATATCTAATAAAGAGATTTTTAGTGGTACTTTATGCACACTTAATTTTTTGGCCATATCCAAAATGATACCAATATCTTACTCAGGTATGTGCCTCATCAAAAAACACTGTTTTCTCATAGTAGCAGAAATATTTTATACCAATATTCTGTCTATGAAAAAGAACTACCTCTCAACTTTTAACTAAAAAATACAATGCCATCATGTTCTGGATTGCTCTGTGAATTTTATTCATAAAGAATTCTTGATATTTAATTGGTATTTTAATAATACAAATACAGAAGATGATTTCTTTGAGTTTCCCTAATTTTTAATAAAAACTTAAGGATTAATATTATTTTAAAGATGGAAATATTTCAAGGCATAATAAGGATAGCAAATTACTAAATGCACTTTCATATTATTAACAAGTAGATATCTTTCATTATGACAATTTTTTTCTATTATAATGATTATACAAGGACAGAAAGTTCATATATTCATTACTGGTATATAAGATAGCAGCTCTATGTTTTCTCTTATCATCTCTACAATAACATCATTGCTAGTTAAATAACATGTTTGTTTGGGATATAAATGTACCATAACAGAGTACTTAAGTAAAAACAGTTCCTGCCAATTATGAGAAAGGTTATACTGTACCCATGAATGACCTTGAATCTATATATTATCTATATATTAGGATCCATACACAGTACCCTCTTCACAGATAAAATGATTGATACAGAAGCCCCTCTATTGTTGTCATTTACTAGATGGGCTCCAGAAAAATTGCTCATCTACCACTACTATTTTATTAGCTTATTTTGTACATGGACATTCCTCCATTTCATAGGGGAGACAAGTAGTTCAACTGCGACATCAGAGTTTTCCCTATTCATGGGTCTCCTTCATATCTGGGACATGTTGGAAACTAGGAAGACAAGCAGGAGGAAAAGTTCTAATATTCTGATTATCAGACCTAGAAATAGTGACTTTTCATAGCCAAAGCACTTCTATTAACATTATTCAAGGTTTCCTTTTGATCAAGTTTAAAATGAAAAGATGAGTTCATTTACTAAATTCAGTTGTGTTTAAAGAAGAATCTATATCATAAGAACAAGAAAATCTTCCTACTACCTCCAGAAATATATTCAATGGCTAGAAACAATAAATAAGGTAGAATAATTTCCAAGAAAGTTGGTTGGCCTAAATTCAAAATGCATGAAATGCTTACAAGACTATGCCCATTTGTGGCAATATATGTTGTAATAATCTCATGCATACTGAATCTTCCACTGGGAGAGTTGCTTACCTGTGTGAGGTCAGGAATGTCACCTTTATCAATACCAACTTGCTGTGGATTAAAAAAATTAGAAATTAGTAGAACTTTTAAAACATGTACACATATGTAACTAACCTGCATATTGTGCACATGTACCCTAAAACTTAAAGTATAATAATAATAAAAAATAAATAAATAAATGAAAAAAAATTAATTTTCTTCTTTTAATGGAAGATCACCTACACAATTAGTTAAAACAGCTCAATATTGGTGTAAATGAATTATTTTATATATCAGTCTCACTTGGAACATATGCTTTTTATGCAGTTTTTCACTCAATATAATAGAGCAGTAACTTCATTAATATCGCTAGATATAACAAATGTATAGAATTCTACTAGAATCCAAAAACAAATGACAATAAATTGAAGCATAAAATGTAATGGTATCCTCCTTAGTTAACAGAAGCTCAAAATGTAAAACACTGCTTAGACTAAATTTAGTAGTTAATTATGCCCAGCTTCTGGATAGGGAATGCTCATTTAGTTCTAAAACTCATTCAGGGTATAATTTCCACTCTTTCTCCCACAGACCTAACTTTGTTAGTTTCTTATGTATCCTTTCAGAGTTTCTTTATGTATATTCAAGGAAATATGAAATTATACAAATATATACTTATTTCCCCATTACAACACAAATAACAGCATATTATATATAATGAACTTATATGTTTCACTTAAAAATACATCTTAGACATATATCCATATCAACACACAGAATGTCCTCATCTAATAAACAGCTGCATAGAACTTCCTTGTCCTATATTTAATTAGTAACTTATTAATGGACACTAAAGTTGCTTTTGATCTCTTGCCATTGCAAACAGTGCTGCACACACCATTTTGCATGTGTGTGTATATATCTGTATGATATACTTCTAGAAGTGGAATTACCAGATAAAAGTATATGCATATTGTTAATTTTGTTAGCATGGGGGTAGGGGCAGAGAAAGAGAGAAGGGAGGAAAAGCAAATATGAAAAAATATTAATAAAGGTAAATCAATGAAGAGACCATACATATTTATTCATTACACATCAATTCTTTTGTAGGTCTGAAAATTATTCAAAGTGAAAAGTTGGGGAAAAACACAAATCACAAGTTCAATCGTATCATTTTATATAAATAATGAAATTGAGGTTCAAAGAAACAAAGTGGGTTAAACCAAAGTATCTCTCCTTGAGAAATGAAGAGCTTTGATTATACTGATGGAAATGCAGAAGTAAACACATGAAGCAAAAGTGCTGGGCTGCTACAAAGACAATAAAGCAAACTGGAGATCAGAAAATCCATTTGTGTGTCAAATGCTGAACTACCTTCTTTCCTCTTTCTTCTCTGTGTCTAGAGCAGAGTTTCTCAGTCTTGGCACTATTGGCATTTGGGGAAGATAATTCTTGTTGGGGGGTGTCTTGTGCATTGTAGGATGTTTAGCAGCATCCCTGGCCTCTACTCACAGGATGCTAGTAGCCACCCCCTCCAGTGTGACAACAAAAAAACATCTCTAAATGCTATCCTTTGAGGAGCGGAGGGAAGCAAAGTCACTTGCTGTTGAGACCACTGACGTAGAGCACTTGCCCTAATCTCTCTGGATCAAATAATGTTTGAATCCAGAATTCCAGACTTTACTTTTTTTGCAACTACCAAATATTATTATTTCTTTTAAAAAATTTTCCATTTTTATTTCAGATTCAGGGGTACAAGTGAAGATTTGTTACAAGGGTACATTGTATGATGCTGAGGTTTGGGCTTCTACTAATGCTGTTACCCAGATAGTGAACACAGTACGTAACAGGAAGGTTTTCAGACCTTGACTTCCTCCCTTTGTACCTGCTTTTGGAGGCCCCAGTGTCTACTGTTCTCATCTGTATGTGTGTACCCAAGATTTAGCTCTCACTAATAAGTGAGAACGTGTGGTATTTGGTTTTCTGTTTCTTCATTAGTTCACTTAGGATAATGGCCCCCAGCTACATTCATGTTGCTGCTAAGGGCATGATTTCATTCTTTTTTATGGCTGCATAGTATTCCATGGTGCATATGTACCACATTTTCTTTAACCAGTCCACCACTGATGGGCACCTAGGTTGATTCCATGTCTTTGCTATTTGAATAGCGTTGCAATGAACATATGAGTGCATGTGTCTTTTTGGTAGAACAATTTATTTCCCTTTGGGTATATACTCAGTAATGGGATTACTCAGTCAAACAGAAGTTCTATTGTTAGTTCTTCGAGAAATTTCCAAACTGCTTTCCACAGTGGCTGAACTACATTCCCACCCACAGTGTATATGAGTTCCCTTTTCTCTGCAGCCTTGCCAACATGTTGTTTTTTGGCTTTTTAATAATATCCATTCTGACTGGGTGCAAGATAGTATCTCACTGTGGTTTTGATTTGCATTTCTCTGATGATTAGTGATGTTGAGCATTTTTTCATATGTTTGTTGGCCATTTATATGTCTTCTTTTGAGAAGTGTCTGTTCATGTCCTTGGCCCACTTTTTAATGGGGTTGTTTTTCTTGGTGATTTATTTAAATTCCTTATAGATTCTGGACATGAGTCACTGGTCAGAAACAAAGGTGATGAATATTTTTTCTCATTCTGCAGGTTGTCTGTTTACTCTGTTAATAGTTTCTTTTGCTGTGCAGCTCTTTAGTTTAAACAGGTCTCAGTTGTCAATTTTAATTTTTGCTGCAATTGCTTTTGAGGACTTGGTCATAAATTCTTTGCCAAAGCCAACATCCAGAAGAGTATTTTCTAAGTTTCCTTCTAGCATTTTTATAGTTTGAGGTCTTTCATCCATCTTTAGTTAATTTTTATATGTGGTGATAGGTGGGGGATCCAGTCTCTTTCTTTTGCATATGGCTAGCCAGTTTTCCCAGCACCATTTTTGAATAAGGAGTCCTTTCCCCTTCTTATGCTTATTTTTGCCAACTTATCAAAGATCAGTTGTTTGTAGGTATGCTGCTTTATTTCTGGGTTCTCTATTCTGTTCCACTGTTCTATGTGTCTGTTTTTGTACCAGTATCATGCTGTTTTGGTTACTGCACCCTTGTAGTATAGTTTGAAGTCTGGTAATGTGATGCTTCTGGCTTCGTTCTTTTTGCTTAAGATTGCTTTAGCTATTCCACCTCTTTTTTGGCTCATATAAATTTAGAATAATTTCTTCTAGTTCTGTGGAAAATGATGTTGATAATTTGATAGACATAGCATTGAATCTACAGATTGCTTTAGGCAGTAGAGCCATTTTAACAATATTTATTCTTCCAATCCATGAGCATGAAATGTTTTTCCATTTGTTTGTGTCATCTCTGACTTCTTCCATTGGTGTTTTGTAGTCCTCCTTGTAGAGATCTTTTATCTCCTTGGTTAGAGGTACTCCTAGGTTTTCAATTTTTTGTGGCTATTGTAAATGGTATTGCATTCTTCATTTGGTTCTCAGATTGGAAGTTATTAGTGCATAGAAATGCTACTGATTTTGATGTTTGTAGGTAGATTTTGTATCCTGAAACTTTACTGAAATTGTTTATCAGGTCTAGGAGTTTTTTGATGGAATCTTGAGAATTTTCTAGGTGTAGAAGTTTTTTGATGGAATCTTGAGGATTTTCTAGGTGTAGAATCATATCCTTAGCAAAGAGAGATGGTTTGACTTCCTCTTTTCCTATTTGGATTCCTTTTCTTTCTTTCTCTATCCTGACTGCTCTGTAGGAGTTCCAGTATTATGCTGAATAGTAGTGGTGAAAGTAGGCATCATTGTCTTGTTCTAGTTCTTAAAGGGAATGCTTCCACCTTTTGCTCATTCAATGTGAAGCTGGCTGTGGGTTTGTCATAGATGGTTCTTATTATTTTGAAGTATGTTCCTTCAATGCCTAATTTGTTGAGGGTTTGTATCATGAAGGGAGGTTGGATTTTACAGAAAGCTTTTGCAGCATCTATTGAGATAATTATATGGTTTTTGTTTTTAATTCCGTTTATGTGGTGAATTACATTTATTGTTTTGCATATGTTGAACCAATCTTGCATCCTAGGAATAAAGCCCACTTGATTGTGGTGAATTAACTTTTTGATGTGCTGCTACATTTGATTTGCTATTATTTTGTTGAGGATTTCTGCATCTATGTTTGTCAGGGATATTGGCTTGTAGTTTTCTTTTTTCTGTTGTGCCTTTGCCAGATTTTAGTATCAGGATGACACTGGTTTCATAGAATGTGTTAGGGAGGAATCTTTCCTTCTCAATTTATTGAAATAGTTTCAGTAGAATTGCATCCACTTCTTCTTTTTACATCTGATAGAATTTAGCTGTGAATCCATTTGGTCCAAGGCTTTTATTGCTTAGTAGGGTTTTTTTACTACTGAAGTCAGTTGCAGAACTTGTTATTGGTCTTTCAGACCAATAACGGAGTCTCAACTTCTTCCTGGTCCAATATTGAAAGGTTGTGTGTTTCCAGAAATTTATCCATTTCCTCTAGATGTCTACTTTGTGTGCATAGAGGTTTTCATAGTAGTCTAGAGGATTTTTTTCTATTTTTGTGGGATCAATTGTAATGTCACCTTTGTCTGATTGTATTTATTTGGATCTTCTCTTTTTTTCATTGTTAATCTAGCTAGTGGTCGATCAATCTTGTTTATCCTTTCGAAGAACCAATTTTTATTTCATTGATTCTTTGTATGTTTTGGGGGTGTCAATTCCATTTATTTATTTAATTAATTTCCACAAGTTATTGGGGAAAAGGTGAGGTGGCGTTTGGTCACATGAGTAAGTCCTTTAGTGGTAATCTGTGAGATTCTAGAGCACCCATCACCCGAGCAGTGTACACTGCACCCGTATTTGTAGTCTTTATCCCTCACCCTCTTCCCACCCTTTCCCCCTGATTTCCTCAAAGCCCATTGTGTCATTCTTATGCCTTTGCATCCTCATAGCTTAGCTCCCACTTATGAGTGAGAACATATAATGTTTGGTTTTCCATTCCTGAGTTACTTCACTTAGAATAACAGTCTCCAATCTAATCCAGGTTACTGCAAATGCCATTAACTCATTCCTTTTTATAGCTAAGTAATATTCCATTATATATATATATATATATATATACATATATATATCACAGTTTATTTATCCATTCATTGATAGGTAGGCATTTCGGTTGGTTCCACGATTTTGCAATTGTGAATTGTGCTGCTATAAACATGTGTGTGCAAGTATGACTTCTCCTCTGGGTAGATACCCACTAGTGGGATTGCTGGATCAAATGGTAGTTCTACTTTTAGTTCTGTAAGGAATCTCCACACTGTTTTCCATAGCGGCTGTACTAGTTTACATTCCCACCAGCAGTGTAGAAGTGTTCCCTGATCACCACATCCATGCCAACATCTACTGTTTTGTTTTTATTTTTTTATTTTTTGATTATGGCCACTCTTGCAGGAGTAAGGTGGTATCGCATTGCAGTTTTGATTTGCATTTCCCTGATCATTAGTGATGTTAAGCATTTTTTCATATGTCTGTTGGCCATCTGTGTATCTTCTTTTGAGAATTGTCTATTTATGTCCTTAGCCCACTTTTTGATGGGATTTTTTTTTTCTTGCTGATTTCAGTTCATTATAGATTCTGGATATTAGTCCTTTATCAGATGTATAGATTATGAAGATTCTTTCCCATTCTGTGGGTTGTCTCTTTACTCTGCTGACTATCCCTTTTGCCTTGCAAAAATTCTTTAGTTTAATTAAGTCCCAGAAATTTATCTTTGTTTTTATTGCATTTGCTTTTGGGTTCCTGGTCATGAAATCCTTGCCTACGCCAATGTCTAGAAGGGTTTTTCCAATGTTGTCTTCTAGAATTTTTATACTTTCAGAGCTTAGATTTAAGTCCTTAATCCATCTTGAGTTGATTTTTGAATAAGATGAGAGATGAGGATCCAGTTTTATTCTCCTACATGTAGCTAGTCAATTATCCCAGCACCATTTATTGAAAAGGTTGTCCTTCCCCCACTTTGTTTTTGTTGGCTTTGTTGAAGATCAGTAAGCTCTAAGTATTTGGGTTTATTTCTGGGTTATCTGTTCTGTTCCATTGGTCTATGTGCCTATTTTTACACAAGTACCATGTTGTTTTGGTGACTATGGCCTTATAGTGTAGTTTGAAATCAGGTAATGTGATGCCTCCAGATTTGTTCTTTTTGCTTAGTCTTGCTTTGGCTATGTGGGCTCTTTTTTGGTTCCACATGAATTTTAGAATTCTTTTTTCCTAATTCTGTGAAGAATAATGAATTTTGATGGGAATTGCATTGAATTTGTAGATTGCTTTTGGCAGTATGGTCATTTTCTCAATATGGATTCTACCCATCCATGAACACAGGATGTGTTTTCATTTGTGTTGTCTATGATTTCTTTCAGCAGTGTTTTGTAGTTTTCCTTGTAGAGGTCTTTTACCTCCTCGGTTCGGTATATTCCTAAGTATTTTATTTTTTTGTAGTTATTGTAAAAGGGGTTGAGATCTTGATTTGATTCTCTGCTTGGTCAATGTTGGTGTATAGAAGAGCTACTGATTTGTGCACATTGATTTTGTATCCAGAAAATTTGTTGCATTCTTTTATCAGGTCTAAGAGCTTTCTGGAGGAGTCTTTAGGGTTTTTTAGGTAAGCAATCATATCATCAGCAAACAGCAACAGCTTGACCTCCTCTTTACCAATTTGGATGCCATTTCTTACTCTTGTTTGATGGCTCTGGCTAGGACTTCCGCTACTATGTTGAAGAGGAGTGGTGAGAGTGGGCATTCTTGTCTTGTTCCAGTTCGCAGAGGAAATGCTATCAACTTTTCCCCATTCAGTATTATGTTGGCTGTGGGTTTGTCATAGATGGCTTTTATTATATTGATGTATGTCCCTTGTATGCCAATTTTGCTAAGAGTTTTAATCATAAAGGGATGCTGGAATTTGTCAAGTGCTTTTTCTGCATCTATTGAGATGATCATGTGATTTTTGTTTTTAATTCTGATTATGTGGTGTATCACATTTATTGACTTGCGTATGTTAAAGCTTCCCTGCATCCCTGGTATGAAACCCTTGATCATGGTGGATTATCTTTTTGATATGTTGTTGGATTAGTTAGACAGTATTTTGTTAAGGACTTTAGCATCTATGTTAATCAGAGATATTGGTCTGTAGTTTTCTTTTTTGGTTATGTCCTTTTCTAGTTTGGGTATTAGGGTGATACTGGGCTAACAGAATGATTTAGGGAGGGTTTCCTTTTTCTCTATCTTGCGGAATAGTGTCAATAGGATTGATACCAACTCTTCTTTGAATGTCTGGTAGAATTCTGCTGTGAATCTGTCTGGTCCTGGGCATTTTTTTGTTGGTAATTTAAAAATTACCATTTCAATCTCACTGCTTGTCTGTTCAGGGTATCTAATTCTTCCTGATTTAAGCTAGGGGGTTGTATCTTTCCAGAAATTAATCCAACTCTTCTAGGTTTTCTAGTTTATGTGTGTAAAGGTGTTCATAGCAGCCTAGAATGACTTTTTGTATTTCTGTGGTGTCAGTTGTAATATCTCCCATTTCATTTCTTATTGAGCTTATTTGGATTTTCTCTCTTCCTTTCTTGGTTAATCTTGCTAATGGTCTATCAATTTAATTTATCTTTTCAAAAAAACAGCTTTTTGTTTCATTTATCTTCTGTATTGTTTTTTGTTTCAATTTCATTTAGTTTTGCTCTGGATCTTGGTTATTTCCTTTCTTCTGCTGGGTTTGGGTTTGGTTCATTCTTGTTTCTCTTGTTCCTTGAGGTGTGACTTTAGATTGTCTGTTTGTGTTCTTTCAAATTTTTTGATGTAGGCATTTAGGACTATGACCTTTCCTCTTAGCACCGCCTTTACTGTGTCCCAGAGGTTTTGATAGGTTGTGTCACTACTGTCATTCAGTTCGAAGAATTTTTTGATTTTCATTTTGATTTCATTTTTGACCCAATGCTCATTCAGGGGCAGGTTATTTAATTTCCATGTATTTGCATGGTTTTGGAGGTTCCTTTTGGAGTTATTTCCAGTTTTATTCCACTGTGGTCTGAGAGAGCACTTGATATAATTTCAATTTCCTTAAATTTATTGAGGGTCATTTTGTGGCCTCTCATATGGTCTATCTTGAAGAAAGTTCCATGTGCTATTGAAAAGAATGTATATTCTGTGGTTGATGGATGGAATGTTCTATATACATCTGTTAAGTCCATTTGTTCCAGGGTACTGTTTAAATTCATTGTTTCTTTGTTGACTTTCTGTCTTGATGACCTGTCTAGTGCTGTCAGTGGAGTATTGAAGTCCCCCACTATTATTGTGTTGCTATCTCATTTCTTAGGTCTATTAGTAATCGTTTTTATAAATTTGGGAGCTCCAGTGTTAGGTACATATATGTTTAGGATTGTAATATTTTCCTGTTGGACGAGACTTTTATCATTATATAATGTCCTTTTTTTTTTGTCTTTTTTAACTGCTGTTACTTTAAAGTTTGTATTGTCTGATATAAGAATAGCTCTTCCTGCTTACTTTTTGTGCCCATTTTTCTGAAATGTCTTTTTCCACCCCTTTACCTTAAGTTTGTGTGAGTCTTTATGTGTTAGGTGAGTCTCTTGAAGGCAGCAGGTAGTTGGCTGGTGAATTCTTATCCATTCTGCAATTCTGTATCTTTTAAGTGGAGCATTTAGGCCATTTACATTCAATGTTAGTATTGAGATGTGAGGTACCATTCCATTCATTGTGCTATTTGTTCCCTGTATACCTTGGTTTTTTGTTTTTGTTTTTTAAATTATATTTTTGTTTTATAGGTCCTATGAGATTTATGCTTTACAGAGGTTCTCTTTTGATGTGTTTCCAGAATTTGTTTCAAGATTTAGAGCTCCTTTTAGCAGTTCTTGTAGTGGTGGCTTGGTAGTGGTGAATTCTCTCAGCATTCATTTGTCTGAAAAAGACTGTATCTTTCCTTTATATATGAAGCTTAGTTTCACTGGATACAAAATTCTTGGCTGATAATTGTTTTATTTAAGGAGGCTGAAGATAGGGCCTCAATGCCTTCTAGCTTGTAGGGTTTCTGCTGAGAAATCTGCTGTTAATCTATAATTTAAAGGTATAACTATAAAGGTGTTCCTTTATAGGTTACCTGGTGCTTCTGTCTCACAGCTCTTAAGATTCTTTCCTTCATCCTAACATTAGACAACCTGATGACAATGTGTCTAGGTAATGTTCTTTTTGTGATGAATTTCCCTGATGTTCTTTGTGCTTCTTGTATTTGTATGTCTAGGTCTCTAGCAAGGCTGGGGAAATTTTTCTCAATTATTCCCCCAAATATATTTTCCAAAGTTTTAGAATTCTCTTCTTCCTCAGGAACACCAATTATTCTTAGGTTTGGTTGTTTAACAAAATCCTAGACTTCCTGGAGGCTTTGTTCGTATTTTCTTATTGTTTTTTCTTTGCTAGATTGGGTTAATTTGAAGACCTTGTCTTTGAGCTATGGGTTTCTTTCTTCTACTTGTTCAATTCTATTGCTGAGACTTTCCAGAGCATTTTGCATTTCTATAAGTGTGTCCATTGTTTCCTGAAGTTTTGATTGTTTTTATTTATGCTGTCTAGTTCCTTGAATATTTCTCCCTTCACCTGTTGTATCATTTTTTGTATTTCCTTACACTGGGCTTCGTCTTTCTCTGGTGCCTCCCTAATTAGCTTAATAACTAACCTCCTGAATTCTTTATCAGGTAAATCAGGGATTTGTTAGTTTGGGTCCATTGCTGGTGAGCTAGTGTGATTTTTTGGAGGATTTAAAGAACCTTGTTTTGTCATATTATCAGAGTTCGTTTTCTGGTTCTTTCTCATTTGAGTAGGCTCTGTAAGACGGAAAGTCTAGGGCTGAAGGCTGTTGTTCAGATTCTTTTGTCCCATGGGGTCTTCCCTTGATGTAGTACTCTCCCCCTTTTCCTATGGATGTGGCTTCCTGTGAGCCAAGCTGTAGTGATTATTATCTCTCTTCTGGATCTAGCCACCCAGCAAGTCTATCAGGCTCCAAGCTGGTACTGGGGGTTGTCTCACAGAGTCCTGTGATGTGAACTGTCTGTGGGTCTCTCAGCCATGGATACCAGCAGCTGTTCTGGTGGAGGTGGCAGAAATGAACTCTGTGAGGGTTTTTAGCTTTGGTGGTTTAAGGCACTATTTTTGTGCTGGTTGGCCTCCTGCCAGGAGGTGGCACTTTCTAGACAGTGTCAGCTGTGGTAGTATGAGGAGGAAGAGGTGGGAGGCAGGGCCCTAGAACTCCCAAGAGTATATGCCCCTTGTCTTCAGTTACCAGGGTAGGTAGGGAAAGACCACTGGGCAAGGGCAGGGATAGGCATGTTTGAGTTCAAACTTTCCTTGGGCGGGTCTTGCTGCGGCTGCTGTGGGGGTTGGGAGTGAGGTTCCCAGGTCAATGGAGTTATGTTCCTAGGAGGATTATGACTGTCTCTACTGTGTCATGCAGGTTGTCAGGGAAGTGGGGGAAAGCCGACGGTCACAGGCCTCACTCAGCTCCCATGCAATCCAAAGGACCAGTCTCACTCCCACTGTGCCCCTCTCAGCAACAGCACTGAATGTGTTTCCAGGCAGTGGGCAAGCATGTCTGAGAACTTGCCCCAGGCTACCCACCTCCCAGCTGCGAAGGCAAATAGGGCTTTTCTTCTTCCCCTGCCTGTGGTGTCTACACACCACAGATTCACACCCTCCCCCGAGTTCTGGCCAAGAGGCTTCTCAATCAGCATGGACACAGGAAGGGGAACATCACACACCGGGGACTGTTGTGGGGTGGGGGGAGGGGGGAGGGATAGCATTAGGAGATATACCTAACGCTAAATGACGAGTTAATGGGTGCAGCACACCAACATGGCACATGTATACATACGTAACAAACTTGCACGTTGTGCACATGTACCCTAAAACTTAAAGTATAATAATAATAAAATTTAAAAAAAATTGTTACAGAGTTCAGCTGGAGATTTCTTTCTCCCTGTGGCCTTTTCCCAGTGCCTCTGGCCACCATCCTGAAGGACCCCTGTAAGGCCAGGCAAAAATGGCTTGCTAGGGGACCCAGTAAGCCCACAGGGATTTTTTTCACTGCTTCTTCTATCCCTGTATTTTGCTTGGCTCTCTAAATTGACTCCGTTCCAGGTAAGGTCAAAATCTTCTCCTGTTATCTAGGCCTACAGTTTCCCCAGTGGGGGTGTGTGTTCAGGGGCAGACGATCTCCCTTTCCCACCTCCACAGTTTGGGCACTCATAGTATTTGGGGTGTCTTCTGGGTCTTGTAGGAGCAATCTGCTTTCTTCAGGGGGTCTGTGGGTCATCTGAAGTTTCCTGATTTATTCCTGCAGTCATTCTGGAGCAAAAATTCACAATGTGAGCCTCCATATGCTGCTCTGTTGGTTCAAGTTGGAGCTGCAATCTAGTCCTGCCTCCCAGCCACCACGATCCCCTCTTCTCGTTGATTACATTTAGTTCTGCTCTGATTTTGGCTATTTGTTTTCTTCTGCTAGCTTTGGGATTAGGTTGTTCTTGTTTTTCTAGTTCCCTTATGAGTGATGTTAGGTTATTAATTTGAGATCTTTCTAACTTCTTGATGTAGGCGTTTAGTGCTATAAACTTTCCTCTTAAAACTGTCTTTGCTGCCTCCCAGATATTTTGGTATGTTGTGTCTGTTTTCATTTGTTTCAAAGAATGTTTTGATTTCCGCCTTAATTTTGTTGTTTACCCAATAGTCATTGAGGAACAAGTTGTTCAGTTTCCATGTAATTGTGTGGTTTTGAGAGTTCCTCTTGGTATTGATTTCTATTTTTATTCTACTGTGGTCTAAGAATATACTGTTATGATTTCATTTTTTTGATTTATTGAGATTTGCTTTATGGCTGAGCATGTGGTGGATCTTAGAGTATGTACCCTGTACAGGTGACAAGAACATATATTCTGTGGTTGTTGAGTGGAGTAGTCTGCAGATGTCTATTAGGTCCAATTGGTCTAGTGTCAAATTTAAGTTCATAATTTCTTTGTTAGTTTTCTGCCTCAATGATCTGTCTAATGCTTTCAGTGGGGTGATGAAGTCCCTCATTATTGTTGTGTGGCTGTCTGTCTTTTATTAGGTCAAGAAGTACTTCTTTTATAACTCTAGGTGCTCCAATGTTGGGTGTGTATATATTAGGACAGTTAAGTCTTTTTCCCCCCTAATCTCTCACCTCTGGCTGAAAATTAAGTCTTCTTGTTGAACTGAACCCTTTATCATTATGTAATATCCTTCCTTGTACTTTTTCTTTTTCTTTACTGTTGTTGGTTTTAAGTTTATTTTATCTGATACAAGAGCAACAACCTCTGTCCTTTTTTGTTTTCTATTGGTACGGTGGATCTTTTTTCATCCCTTTACTTTGAGGCTATGGGTGTCATTACATGAGATGGATGTACTGAAGACAGTACATCTTTTTTTTTTAATCCAACTTGCCACTCTGTGTCTTTTCAATCAGGTGTTCGTACCATTTACATTCAACGTTAGTATTCACATGTGAGGTTTCGCTCCTGTCATCATATTGTTAGTTGGTTGCTTTATAGTCTCAATTGTGAAGTTGCTCTGTAGGAACTATGGACTATGTACTTATATGTGTTTCTGTGGTAGCGGGTTTCTTTTGTTTCCAAGTTTAGAACTCCCTTTAGCACGTCTTTTAAGGCCAGTTGATTGGTAACACATTCCCTTAGCAATTGCTTGTCTGGGAAAGATTTTATTTTACTTTCACTTACAAAGCTTAGTTTGGTGGGTTATGAAATTCTTAGTTGGAATTTCTTCTCTTTAAGAATAGTAAAAATAGGCTACCAATCTCTAGCTTGTAAAGTTTCTTTTGAGAAGTCTGCCATTAGCCTGATGAGGTTCCTTTTACAGGTGATTTTATCCTTTTCTCTAGCTGCCATTAAGATTTTTTCTTGTGTTGATCTTGGAAAGCTTGATGACTATGTGCCTTGGGATGGTCATCTTGTATAGTATCTTGTAGGGGTTCTCTGAATTTCTTGTATTCACATATCAATCTCTCCAGCAAGACTGGGTAAATTTTTGTGGATTATATCCTCAAATATGTTTTCCAAGTTGCTCACTCTCTCTTCTCTCTCAGGAATGCCAATGAATTGTAGGTTTGGTTGCTTTACTTAATACCATATTTCTTGGAGGTTTTGTTCATTTTGTAAAATTCCTTTTTTCTTTCTTTTTGTCTGACTGGGTTGATTCAAAGGACTCGTCTTCAAGCTCTGAAATTCTCTCCTCTGTGTGATCTAGTCTGTCATTAAGGCTTCCAACTACATTTAGAAATTCCTGTAGTGAACTTTTCAATTGTAGAAGTTCAGTTTAGTTCTTTTTAAATATAGCTATGTTATCTTTCATATCTTGGATCATTTTCCTGGCTTTCTTGGATTGGATTTCAACTTTCTCTTGGATCTTATTGAGCTTCCTTGCCATCCAGATTCTGAATTCTGTGTCTATAATTTCAGACATTTCAATGTGGTTAGGATCCATTGCTAGGGAGCTAATGCCATCCTTTAGAGGTAAACAAAACACTCCAACTTTTTGCATTGCCTAAGTTCTTGAGCTGATTCCTTCTCATCTGAGGGAGCTGGCTTTTCTTTTTCTTTGTCAATTTGCTTTCATTTGGATAGGGCTTTTTGTTTTTACATTCTTTTTTCCCTTAAGGGTTGACTGTGGTGAATGTTGTATATAGTTGATTGGTTTCGTTTCTGAGTGCTTTCAGAGGGTCAAGGCTCTGTTCTAGGTTCTGAGGTTACAGATGGGTTCCTGCGGTGCGTTTCAGAGGTGTTGCACGGTGAAACAATGTATTTTTGTTTGGTGGTGCAATTCAGGTTGCAGTCTCGTAGATGGCTCTTCACAGTGACATCAGGGCCAGCTGATACACTCTTACTCAGCCAGGCACCTCTTATTTTTCAGTGTGTATGTGGCAGTGCTCTGGGGAGCAGAGGCAGGGGTCAAGACATAAGTCTCTGTCCAAGTTTGTTTCCAGGCCTTGGGCCTTGGTGCTGTCCCCTTCAAGTACTGGTGCTGCACCCATGTTTTCTTTGCCCAAAAGGGGGCTTTGGCAGGCTGTGCTACCCTCTCCCTTTAGGGATGGTCCCAGCTGAGAGATCATCAGGAGATCTCTAACTCTTGGGGGGCCCACTGTGCTTGTGAGAGTCAGAGCAGGTTGTGGGATATGACTACTAGCGGTCTGGTGTTGCAGTGGGTTGGGGTGAAGAATCCCTGGGCAGGGCAATGGTATCATGTATATGCAAGTGGAAAAGTGCCTGTAGCCCAGGGTTTCCAGCCTGGCAGACAGCTGTGGGGCCCACTCAGCTTGTGCTCCTCTGACCCAACAGGTCTTCCTCCAGTGTCTGCCCCGGGAGCATTTTGACTGGCTAGACTTGTTCCAAGCCTTCTGCTCCCAGATCACTGAGCTGTTCCAGATGATGTGGGCTGCAGGGCTCCCTGGGAAAGAAGCTGTGGCTTTCAGGCCGCACCCTTCCCAGATGGGTCTTGTGAAGGGAAGGACACCCAGCTTCTACATTTGTACAAGAACCTGCACCAGCATAAGAACCTAAGTCACAATCTTCTTTTTGTTCTGACGCTGGGGGCTCTTCCTCCACTTGAGCTCAGGCCATAGATCTCAGCACGATACTTGTGGGCAGTGTGCTTGAGTCCCAGGGAGTTGAAACCAGGCCTGCAGATTTGTCTTCTGGCCCCTCGGGGTTAAGCACTGGCTGTGCTGGTGGTGCCAGACTGCTTCCAGGCCACCAGCAAAACACTCAGGTAGGGAAGCGCGGGGGCTGCGCTCTGGATATCCTCCTGTGGGAGTGGCCAGGCAGGCAATCTTGGGAGGGGCCAGCAGGTGAGGGGGCATTCATCCTGGTCCTGCAGCAATGGCAGCTCCTGGCCAGTAGAGAACAGGAACTGCAGAGCAAGATGGAGAGCCTTGGGGGATGGGCACCTATGGTCATGTTTTACTGCAGCTGGCATGTGGTGGCTCCGAGCAGGCTTCCCAGCTTCCTCCCTCTTCAACTACGTTGAAGGCAACTGTGTTGCCTCTCTATTGATTTTCAGTATTTTCTCTCAAAAGATCTGTTGATCATCAGCATGATGATTCACTCGATATTTTGGTTCCTCTTGGTGGGAGAGGCATTTGCTAGCTTTGTCTAGTTGGCCGTCTTCCTTCCCTCTCTGGAATTCACCTTCTAATGACTGAACTCTGGCTTTAGGAACAGTTTAGCCACTGATGCTTCCCTAAAGCCACTTATATTATTACAAATTAGGGAAATTATCAATTAAAGCAACCGTATTCTGTTTATTTGTACGTTTTAACACCACTTTAGATTATCCATTTAAAAATATTAATATGAACAAAAGAGGCATTTTTATGAGACTGACTCGCTGCCTACTGTGCTAAGAAGGCACTGAAAGAAGCATTTTTTAAAATAAAAATATTATGGATCCCTAATACTGAAATCAGTTCAGGAAAAGGTGATGTATTTCCATTAAATGGATAATTGTGTTCAAAGAGACAATTTAGGAATTCTTCCTCAACATTGCTATTTTTATTGCTCTGAACTTCTGAACCACAATATCATTAAAGGATTAAAGTGTGTTACAGAAATCTCATCACTTTCTGTCTGCAAATATTCTGGGAGATGTAACTCCTAGGATTCCGATATCTACCTTAGAATAGAAAACTAAGAATAACTTGGTTCTATGAAAGAGAAGAGTATTTAGCAGAAATATGTCTTACCTGTAAAAATTATTTTACAAAGTTTTACTTGTCTGCCATAGGAGACTTCAGATAAGAATATAAGGCATAGTAAGTTTTCTGTACTTCAAGCAATTTAAGAAATTTGAATAGTTCCATAGAACTTGTTCAACTACTTTACCTTTTCTTTAATACAATGAGCAACTTACTGTTACTATTTCCCAAATAACCAATATATAAAGTTGTATTTTGAAAATCATATTCTAGAAGTCTTCTTGAGACTCTTCAGGTAAATGTTACTAACTATGGGATAGCTATTGAGTATGAATCCATACATAGACCACATGAGTACTATACAGTAGACAGCAATTTGTACATTGGTTGAAAAATTTCTATATTAACCAATCATAACAAAACCACTCAACACTTGTATTCAAACATTGTGTGTTCAAATTATGAACAATGTGATTTAAATGTGAAAGAAAACACAAATGGTTATGGTTGTCCCATTGTGATTTAATGTTTACTCTATTAAAAATAATTTTGTAAATTAGTATTCATTCTATGAAAAAGTCTTAATCATAATGTTCAAATAAAAATAATTTTTAAATTTATTATCCAGTTATTTAAAGACAGACTCTTACAATGATATCTGATTTTTCTATATCTCTTTCTTAATGGCCTCAGTTGGGCTTGTGCTAACATGAGGTATCAACAGACAAAAAATATAATTTTACATGTTAAAACAGAAGGAATTGACACATAAGTAGAACTTTTCTCACGGGAATCATGAGCCCAGCCTTGTAATGCTGATTAGAGAAATGTATACCCCAGATTGCCACATGCCAGCTCCTTACTTATATACAATAACAAATGAGAAACTGGGATGAATGTACACCAAGATTTCATGAAACAATAAAATAATCTGTTCTCGGTACTTAGGCATAATTTATCTTTTCACAGAAAGAAATTAGGCAAATTTTACTAGATTAGGCTCCTAATTACGGTTAAACCATGGCAAAATCATACCAAATACAAAAAATAACACCTGTATAGCAGCAAAAGAAAAAATTTTAAGCAATTCTATCATTTCTTAAAGACTACCAACATTGATAAACCCATGAGGAAAGAAACGTGAATGTGCTTTAATGTATATACAATTTACATAAGCTAATCTTTACCTTTTGTTTCCCTTATATTTAAAAAAGATTTTTATTCTAATTACATGTTGTATGGGTGAAAGTTCAAGAATCAGCATTTTGTGATATTATTTTGGTCCCAGAATTTGCATGTGACAATTATTACTTCTATGAATAAAAGATTTTAAACACAATGCATGGACTAGAGTACTTCTTAAATTGTGTGTATAAAATGCTTGTTCTTGCAGTATATTCTCAAAATGACAAAAACAGCAAAAACATGGCATGAATGTCCCACATCCACAGCATTGTATGGTTTGCTGCTGAGCCTTAGAACCTCTTTCAAACAACATTCCAATCAGTTCCTAGTAATCAGTTAATTGACATGTAAGATAAAAATACACTTGTCATTCTTCCAAAGGACTATAATAACAATGTTATAATTTCCAATATCAGCATGAATCATTAATTGGATTTTATAAGAGAAAATACCAATTCACAGACAATTTCAGGAACACCAACTGCATAGTTACATAGGTATTCTAATCAAGTATAAAGATACATCCTGAAGAAACAATTTATAAACTTTATAAAACAAATTATGCTTTTTGTCTTATTTTTCATTATGTATAAATCACTGCCAAAGTAAGAAAGGTAAGAATTTATGATTTATCATTTACATGCTAAGAATAATAAACAGGCTTTTCTAAAGGCAAACCTAAGGTTCAATGAAAATAAAGGATTTTCTAACAATTAAAGATAGCTATTAGGTGGAATGGAGGAATGGACCACCTTGCAAAGCAGCAAATGAGCTTATTATCCATGAAACTTTTATGTGAATGCAGAATGATCATCTGATTAGGATGCAGGAGTACAGAGTACAGCTCTGTGTGAGAAGTTGGATGAGACGACTTCCAAAGTCACTTCCAACCTTAATATACTGTGACTCTGAGGCACTTCCAACCCTAATATACTGTGACTCTCTTACACCTTCTATTATATACTCCAGATACATGAGCAAATATTTAAAAAATTATATTCCCAAGAAAACTGAATATTACTTACCTCTGCAACCTTGAGAAATTCAGACACTCGTGTCATTCTAGTTAGAAATCGTTTGTAAATTTCTAGAGCATCTTTACATTGTCCTTTCTTCATTTCAAAAAACTTTTCTAGAAAAGATAAAGAGATAAAAGCAATTTGAAAAGAGTATTATGTTCTATTTTTTTCTAAGCTTATGTTAAGATTACTACTTAAAATTTAATTAATGTTTGAGTCAAAACACTTGGCAGTAAAACTTATATGAGGTATTAAGGCACCTAGTGTTATGTTCCAAGATAATCATCTGTCTCAAATAAAACAATTTAAATAATGAAAACAGAACTAAAGCAGAAGAATATATGAATTGCCACAACTGGCTAAATTCATGTTCCATATATTCCAATATCCTGTCTTGGAAAATAGCAGCAAATTCTTCCTGAGGATAATCTCAAAATTTATGACTGCATTCTACATAATCCTTATTTTCTTATTAGCTTGCAGTAAACTAATAAGCTATAAATTATAAGACAATAATCAATAAACCTTCCTGAATTAAAGAATTCTTTAAGTTTTATACACTAAGTTGATACTTGGTTTTATTGGTCATAAATTCTTTCAAACATCATGATGTGGCTTTTATTTATAAAACAGTAGACTTTTGTGAAAAAATTTGTTGTAGTATATCCTTCATGACTTTCTAGTCGATTTATGTTCTCTTTCTCAACCTTTAGCTTTCTAGACAGAAAAACGGAAGCTTATTTTGCTGTTCGCTTTCACACTCTCAAGACTAGAATTCAGTCATTAGGGAACTACAGCTCCATTACACTTGCAATATGAGAGTACAATTTTTCCGTACATGCTTTGAAGAAAACCAATACTTCATCGGTGTTTTAATCAGTTATTCATTGATCATTCAGTCAATAATTATTGACACTGCAGATGGAGACACAGCAGGCCATGTCTGTCTACAGTAGTTCCCAGGCAACTCTGGATTATACCTGATGGCCTAGCATCTTCTTTATAAGTTCGTTATTTTATATTTGCACATGGATTAACATATGCTATTTTTTTCAGTATTCTTTTTTTAATTTATATACATATATTATAAGTTCTAGGGTACATGTGCACAACGTGCAGATTTGTTACATATGTATACATGTGCCACGCTGATGTGCTGCATCCATTAACTCATCATTTACATTAGGTATATCTCCTAATGCTATCCCTCTCCCCTCCCCCCACTCCACAACAGGCCCCGGTGTGTGATGTTCCCCTTCCTGTGTCCATGTGTTCTCATTGTTCAATTCCCACCTATGAGTGAGAACATGCTGTGTTTGGTTTTTTGTCCCTGCGATAGTTTGCTGAGAATGATGGTTTCCAGCTTCATCCATGTCCCTACAAAGGACATGAACTCATCCTTTTTTATGGCTGCATAGTATTCCATGGTGTATATGTGACACATTTTCTTAATCCAGTCTATCATTGTTGGACATTTGGGTTGGTTCCAAGTCTTTGCTATTGTGAATAGTGCTTCAATAAACATACGTGTGCATGTGTCTTTATAGCAGCATGATTTATAATCCTTTGGGTATATACCCAGTAATGGGATGGCTGGGTCAAATGGTATTTCTAGTTCTAGATCCCTGAGGAATTGCCACACTGTCTTCCACAATGATTGAACTAGTTTACAGTCCCACCAACAGTGTAAAAGTGCTCCTATTTCTCCACATCCTCTCCAGCACCTGTTGTTTCCTGACTTTTTAATGATCACCATTCTAACTGGTGTAAGATGGTATCTCATTGTGGTTTTGATTTGCATTTCTCTGATGGCCAGTGATGATGAGCATTTTTTCATGTGTCTGTTGGCTGCATAAATGTCTTCTTTTGGGAAGTGTCTGTTCATATCCTTTTCCCACTTTTTGATGGGGTTGTTTTTTTCTTGTAAATTTGTTTGAGTTCTTTGTAGATTCTGGATATTAGCCCTTTGTCAGATGAGTAGATTGCAAAAATTTTCCCCCATTCTGTAGGTTGCCTGTTCATTCTGATGGTAGTTTCTTTTGCTGTGCAGAAGCTCTTTAGTTTAATTAGATCCCATTTGTCAATTTTGACTTTTGTTGCCATTGCTTTTGGTGTTTTAGACATGAAGTCCTTGCCCATGCCTATGTCCTGAATGGTATTACCTAGGTTTTCTTCTAGGGTTTTAATGGTTTTAGGTCTAACATTTAAGTCTTTAATCTATCTTGAATTAATTTTTGTATAAGGTGTAAGGAAAGGATCCAGTTTCAGCTTTCTACATATGGCTAGCCAGTTTTCCTAGCACCATTTGTTAAATAGGGAATCCTTTTCCCATTTCTTGTTTATGTCAGGTTTGTCAAAGATCAGATAGTTGTAGATGTGTGGTATTATTTCTGAGGGCTCTGTTCTGTTCCATTAGTCTATACCTCTGTTTTGATACCAGTACCATGCTGTTTTGGTTACATATGCTATTTTAATATTGTCTCATACTTGAGAGATATTTCATTCAGCATGTAATTTTACTACCTCAGAAGTATTTTTAATTTTCTTAAGGGAAGTTTAATAATATATAATTACACAAAGAACTAATTATCAAGAGCAGTTACTCATTACCTTCTGTTGACAGTCTTTGGGTAATTTTAACTTTTTACATGGACCTCCCCTGTAGGGTATTTAAGGGAAGCAAAAAGATCAAGAAAACAGACACATACTGTTTCCTACTTGCTAGGAGTTTAGAGAAAAGAAAGTCTTTTTAAAAATGACCAAATCTAAGTATACTTTCTTTATCCACTCTGTCCTGTTTTCTAATGCAATGGATAAACTCACGGTGCTATAAGACGAAAGTCTTTTCTTGTTAAGAAATTTGAAAATAAGGATTTATTCTGGCAAAACATACTTTTTGTTCTCTCTTTTTACAACAATCTTCATATATATATAATTTCTTTCAAATATCCAAATTACTTCTCTTTAGTATAATCTGAGTTTATATCTTTGCATCTGATCTTCAGCAATAATACAAAAAGAAAAATCAAGCAGAATATCTCAATTTCCTTTTAGAACCAGTGACCACAATTTTAACCATTTTTTTTCTGTCTCCTCTGGATACTTTTAAAATTGTTTGTATCCTTCATGATAATTTAGGACTCAGCAATAAAAAGCACTCGATCATTGTGGATTTAGGTTATAATCTCATAATTGTTTCTATAATAGTAGCATTGACACAGAAAGGCAACATGTTCTATTTCACTGACACAGGCACAGCTAATGAGGCTCCCCTGTCCAGATCAGTGCAGGGCCTAGGGAAACTGGCACTTTTACAGAGGGAATTGGTCATCCAAAAATGAGCCTCTACCTTTCTTTCACAGTAAAGGTAACATATGTTAACTTTCAATATTTGAAATGATCAAATTTCATGTTTGTAACATGAACCTTTGTAAAGCTGTGATAAACTACCCTTGTCATACTAGTATTAACTTTTGAAGGATAATTGTCCTAGGAAAGAAACCAAGTGAAAAAAATTATCTCTGAGAGACAAACTGAGAGTTTCTACATACGCTATTACTAATGACCATTAGTCAAGGAGACAGCTTACTTACAAGTCAGAGTTTCATTATAGCAATAAAGCATTTGTGAAGATTTATAGCACCAATATTGATTCCAACATTAGGTGTAAAGTATTGGTCATGAAATCTTTGATTAAAATTAACCCACAACATATTCATAAGGTTAACTTCTAGCACTATCAGGTCAACTAATGAAAAACACAACTGCCTCAAAATTTATCTAATTAGGTGAATATGCCAAAATGTGTGAATTCAAAATGCTAGTCTGAGCATCTGGGAGTGGTTCTAATACAATGATTCCCAAACTAAAGTCCCCAAACCACCAGGAACAGCATGACTTTGGCCCTTATTAGGAATGCAAATTCTCAGGCCCCACCTCAGACTTACTAATTAGAAACTCTGGGTAACAGGTTCAGCAACCTGAGCTTTAACAAGTTCTCCAGATATTCTTGAGGAAAGTCCTTGAACACTGCTTAAAGTACTTTTTCCTTGTCTTCTGCAAATGGACCTTTACCATAGTGACTATGCACAGGGTAAAGGGATATATCCTGACATTTTTTTTTTTAGAAAAATACTTTTTTAAAGAGTAGTTTTGGGTTCACAACAAAATTAAACAGAAGTTACAGAGATTTCCCATATTATCCCTGATCCTAAACATGCACAGCCTCCCCATTATCAACACCTCCGAAAAGAGTGCCATATTAGTTACAACTGATGAACCTACATTGAACGTCATTATCACCCCAAGTCCATAGCATACATTACTGTTCACTCTTGGTGTTGTACATTCTATGGGTTTGGACAAATGTATGATGACATGAATCCACCATTTTAGTATCATACAGAGTATTTTCATTGTCCTAAAAATCTGGCCAGGTATGGTGGCTCATGCCTATAATCCCAGTACTGTGGGAGGCTGAGGTGGGAAGATTGCTTGAGACCAGCTTGGGCAACATAGCGAGCCCCTATGTCTACAAAAAAAAAAAAATTCAAAAATTAGCCAGGAGTGGTGGTGCATGTCTGTAATCCCAGCTACTCGGGAGGCTGAGGCAGGAGGATCACTTGAGCCCAGGAGGTCAAGGCTGCAGTGAGCTGTGTTCGTGCCACTGCACTCCAGTCTGGGAGACAGAATGAGACCTCCACTAAACATCAATGATCTTTTTTATTGTCTTCATAGCTTTGCCTTTTGTAGAATGTCAGAGAGCTGAAAATATGCCTTTTCAGACTGGTTTCACTTAGTAATATGCATTTAAGATTCCTTCACACCTTTTCATGGATTGACAGTGCATTTCCTTTTAGCACAGAATAATATCTGCATATCTTTGTTGGTGAGGTATCAAAGTTTTTAGCCTATTTTTAATTGGGTTGTTTGTTTTATTATTTTTTAGTTCTAAGAGTTCTTTGTATATTTTGGACAACAGTCCTTTATCAGATGTGGTTTTTGCAAATATTGTCTTCCAGTGTGTGGCACATCTTACCCTTTTCTTGACACTGTCTTTCATGGAGCAGAAGTTTTTAATTTTAATAAAGTCCAGCTCTTCAATTATTTCTTTCATGGATCACGCCTCTGATGTTGTATCTAAAAAGTCACCACCACATCCAAGGTCATTTAGGTTTTCTCCTATGTTACCTTCTAGGATGTTTATAGTTTTGCATTTTACATTTAGGTCTGTGATCCATTTTGAGTTAATATTTGTAAAGGGTATAAGGTCTGTGTCCAGATTAATTTTTTTGGTGTATGAATGTCCAGTTGTTCCAGCACCATTTGTTCAAAAGATTGTCTTTGCTCCTTTATTATAGATCAGGTTATATTAATGTAGGTTGATTTCTGGGCTCTCTATTCTGTTCCACTGATCTATTTGTCTATTCTTTTGCCAATATCACAATATCTTGATTACTGTAGCATTATAGTAGGTTTTAAAGTGGGATAGGTCAGTCCTTCAACTTTGTTCTTCTTCAACAATATTGTGTTGGCTATTCTGAGTCTTTTACCTGATTAGAATCAGTTTGTCAATATCCACAGTTACTTGGAAATACTGAATACTATTGCAATGAATCTATAGATCATGTTGGAAAGAACTGGCATATTCACAATATTGAACCTTCTTATCCATGAACATGGAACATCTCTCCATTTATTAGTTGTTTGACTTCTTTCATAAGAGTTTTATAGTTTTCCTCATATAGATCTTAGAGACATTTTGTTAAGTTTATACCTACGTATTTCATTTTAGGGAGTGCTGATGTTAATGGCATTGTGCTTTTAATTTCAAATTCTGCTTGTTCATTGCTAGTATATCAGAAAGCCACTGACTTTTGTACATTAACCATTTTTTCTTGCAACCTTGCTATAAATTGCTTATTAGTTCCAGGAGTTTTTTTTTTGTCAATTCTTTTGGATTTTCTACAATAGATGGTCATATAATCTGGGAACGAAGAAGTCTTATTGCTCCATCCCAAATCTGTATACCTTTCATCTCCGTTTCTTGTCTTACTGCATTAGCTAGAACTTCCAGTATGATGGTGAAAAGCAGTGGTGAGAGGGGACACTTTGCCTTCCTCCTGATCTTACTGGGAAAGCTTCTAGCTTTTTCACCATTAAATATGATGTTAGCTATTAAGTTTTTTGTACATATTCTTTATCAAGTTGATGAAGTTCCCCCTCCATTCCTAGTTCACTGATAATTTTTATCATGAATGGGTGTTGGATTTCATCAAATTTTTTTCTTGTATCTACTGATATGATATGATTTTTCTCTTTTAGCTTATTGATGTGGCAGATTACATTAATTGATTTTCAAATGTTGAACCAGCTTTGCACACCTGAGTAAATCCCCTTGGTCATGGTTTATAATTCTTTTTACACATTGTTGGATTTAATTTGCTAATATTTTGTCGAGGATTTTTCAACCATGTTCATGAGAGATATTGGTCTGTAATTTCCTTTTCTTTTTAATTTTAAATAAAATTTACTGAGTTGTTATTTATATATAATATATTACATTCATTTAAGGTGTAGATTTTATGTGTCTTGACAGTTATATGCAACATCAATTACTGTCACAAGCAAGGTACATGTCAGTCCATTTTCTGCTGCTATCATGGAATACCACACACTAGATAATTTGTAAAGAAAGATTTACTTGGCTCACAGTTCTTGTGGCTGGAAGTCCAAGATCAAGGGGCTGTATCTAATAAGGGCCTTCTTGCTGCATCATAACATGTCAGAAGGTATCACGTGGTGAGAGAGTGCATGCCTGACAAAAGTCACCTCTTAGAAGTTTCACCTTTTAATACCATCACGATGCCAATTAAATTCCAATATGAGTTTTGGAGGGAGCATTCAACCCACAGCAGTACAGAACATTTTTATTACTCTCAAAAAATTTGTGTCCCTTTGCAGTTCATTCCTTCCTCCACTCCGAACCATGGGTAACCACTAGTCTCCTTTCTGTCACTGTAAGTTAGTTTGCATTTTCTAAAATTTTATGTAAATAGCCATACATTATACACTCTCCTTTCTTTGGCTTCTTTGAACCTAATGATTTTGAAATTCATTTATGTTACTACATAATGATACTGTTACTACAAATGTAACAGTTAATTCCTTTTTATTGTTGAATAGCATTGTATAATATGTATACATCTTATTTTGTTTATCTATGTACCTATTAATGAATATTTAGTTACTTTATGGTTTTTTTTCTATTATGAACATTTTTGAACATTCATATGCTAGTCCTTGTATGGATACTGGTTTTTATTTCTCTTGGGTAAGTATCCAGGATATGATCCTAGTGGGTCATAAGTCAGGTGTATGTTTAACTTTTTAAGTAAAACAGTAAATGTAAAATGGTAAAATCATTTGACGTTTTACCATTTTACATTTCTATCAGATGTGTATAGGAGTTCCAGTTACTGTACATCTTCACTAATACTTGATACCATAAGTAGTTTTAATTTTAGTTGAGTCTAGTAGGTCCAAGAGGTATCTCACTGTGATTTTAGTTTACATTTCCTCAGTAACTGATGACATTGATAATTTTTATATGCTTATTAGCCATTTTATATCTTCTTTTGTAAAGTGTCTGTTCAAATCTTTTTGTACATTATAAAAATTGAGTTGTCTTCATTACTGAGTTCTTTATTTGTTCTTGATAGGCATTCCTAAAACACAAATACATATACTTTCTCCTCCTCTGTGACTTGTATTTTCATTCTTAATCATGTCTTTTGAGGAGCATGAGTAATTTTGATGAAGTCCAACTTGTTAACTTTCTCTTTTATAGTTTATGTTTTCTGTATTTTAATTAAGAAATCTTTGCCTAGTCCTTGTTTTCTTCTAGAAGCTTTTTAGTTTTAACCTTTTTATTTAGGCCAATAATTCTTTTGATTTCACTTCTAGGTCTGCTGTGAGGCATATTATCTACTACTGAATAACAAATTACTCCAAAATTTAGCAGTTAAAGCAACAAATAAATTTCTGGTCTCACACAGCTTATAAGTCATGAATTTGGAAGTGGCTTAGCTGGATGATTCTGGCTCAGGACCTCATGAAGTTATAGTCAAACTGCTGGCCATGCCTGTAGCCCTCAGTGGTCTGGGGCCAAAGGTTCAGCTTGCAGGGTGGCTCACTCACATACCTGTTGACAGAAGGTCTCAGTTTCTTGCTGTATGGAACTCTCTACAAGGCTGTCTGAGTGTCCTCACAACTTTACTGCTGGCTTTCCCTAGAGCAAATGATCTAAGCAAGAACTAGTGAGGAAGAAATCAAGGTGTCTCTTATAACTTAGTGTCAAAGCTTCACACCATTGCTTCAGCTTCATTCTATTCATTAGAAGTGAGTCTCTAAGTCCATCTCACATTGAAGGTGACAGGAGTTAGTTTATACCTTTTTTTGTTTGTTTGTTTGTTTTTGAGGTGAAATCTCCCTTTGTTGCCCAGGCTGGATATGCAGCGGTATAGTCTTGGTTCACTGCAACCTCTGCCTCCCAGCCCAAGTGATTCTCTTGCCTTAGCCTCCCTAGTAGCTGGGACTACAGGCATGCGCCACCATGCCTGGTTTTTTTTTTTTTTTTTTCGTATTTTTAGTAGAGATGGGGTTTCACCATGTTGGCCAGGCTGGTCTTGAATTCCTGACCTCAAGTGATCTGCCCACCTTGGCCTCCCAAAGTGTTGGGATTACAGGCATGAGCCACCACGCCCAGCCAATTCATACCTTTTCAGGGGATGAGTATCAAAGAATTTGTAGGCATATTTTGAACAACTAATTGAGATAAAGTTCAAAGTTCATTTCTTTCCCATGTGGATATCCAGTTATTCTACTATAATTTGTTGAAGATTTTTTTTACCCCATAGCTGGCATTATGAGTTCTACTTTCTTTTCCAGATGAATATTATTCATGGTTATATTTCAAAAGCAAACTGAATTTTTTAAGTCAAGCCCACAGCAAAAGGTTATTAAAAATACATAAATGAAAAATTCAAATCATGGTATTAATTCTAATAATGTACTTTCTGTAGCTTGCATTTTCAATTTGCAATTGCAATAGTTAATACAATCTTCGGACATTAATGTTGGAAGACATCTAAGACATTAGCTAATTTACCTCAGTTGTTTTATGAATATTGAAGCAGAGTGTTAGGAGACTAAATGAATGGTTCAGGACATAATACAAGATACAGGCAGATCTGAGAATATTAGCTATTTAATAGCCTGGCTTGGTAACCTAATAGTCAAATTAATTTTTTTTGAGATGGAGTCTCACTCTGTTGCCCAGGCTGGAGTGCAGTGGCACAATCTCAGCTCACTGCAACCTCCACCTCCTGGTTCAAGCAATTCTCTTGCCTCAGCCTCCTGAGTAGCTGGGATTACAGGTGCCCGCCACCACACCCAGCTAATTTTTGTATTTTTAGTAGAGATGGGGTTTCACCATCTTGGCCAGGCTGGTCTCGAACCCCTGACTTCAAGTGATCCGCCCCCCCTTGGCATCCCAAAGTGCTGGGATTACAGGCATGAGCCATTGCGCCTGGCCACTTTCCTTTTCTTGTAATGTCTTTGGTTTTGAGGTTAAGGTAATGCTGGGCTCATAAAAGGAGTTAAGAAGAATCTTCTCTATTTCTATCTTCTGGAAGAGATTGTAAAGAACTGGTACAATTTCTCACTTAAATGCTTGGTAGAATTCACCAGTAAACCCATGTGGGCCTGATGTTTTTTGTTTTCAAAGGTTATTAATTATTGACTAAGTATCTTTAATAGATAGAGGCCTATCCAGGTTGTCTATGTCTTCTCGTGTGAGTTTAGATAGATTGTATCTTTCAAGGAGTTGGTACATTTCATTTGGTTATCAAATTTGTGGGCATACAGCTGTTCATAATATTCTCTTATCTTTTTAATACCCATAAGATCTGTAGTGGTCTCCCCTCTTTAATTTCTGTTATCAGTAATTTGTGTCCTCTTTTTTTTCTTAGTCTGGCTAGAGACATCGATTTTATTGATCTTTTCAAAGAACAAGCTTCTGGTTTCATCATTTTTTTCTATTGAGTTCCTGTTTTCAATTTCATTGATTTACGCTCTAATTCTTATTATTTATATTCTTCCATTTACTTTGAATAATTTTCTTTTTCTTGTTTCCCAAGGTGGAAGCTTAGGTAACTGATTTTAGATCTTTCTTCTTTTCTAGTATATGCACTCAATACTACAAATTTCCCTATAAGCACTGCTTTCAATGCATCCTACACATTTTGATAAGGTGTATTTTCAGTGTCATTTAGTTCAAAATATTCTTACATTTCTCTTGAGCTTTCTTCTTTGACCCATGTGTTATTTAGAAGTGTGTTTAATCTCCATCTATTCTGACATCTTCCAGTTATTTTTGTTATTATTTTTAGTTTAATTCCATTGTGGTCTGAGAGCAGATGGTTGTATGATTCCTATTATTTTAAATTTGTCAAGATGTGTTTTATGGTTCAGATTGTGGTCTCTACTGGTGAACGTTCTATGCAAGCTTGAGAAGAATGTGCATTCTGCTGTTTTTAGATCAAGTAGTCTATATAGATATATGTCCATTATATCTAGTTGATGGTGTTGTTGAGTTCAACTTCATCCCTACTGATTTTCTGCCTGCTGACTCTGTCCATTACTGATAGAGGGGGTTGAAGATCCAAATCTACCAGTAGATTCATCTATTTCTCCTTGCAGTTCTAGCAGTTTTTGCCACACATATTTGTTGATTATCTGCTGTTAGGTGCATATACATTAAGGACTGTTGCATCTGTTTGAAAAAATTGACCCCTTTATCATCTGCCATGTCTGGAAATTAATATAACTACTCTTGCTTTATTTTGATTAGTGTTAGCATGGTGTGTTCTTCTCCATCTCTCTACTCTTAATTTATGTGTGTCTTTATATTTAAAGTAGATTTCCTATAGACAACATATAGTTGGGTCTTGTTTTTAGATCTACTCTGGTAATCTCTGTCTTAATTGATGCATTTAGACCATTGAGGTTAAAGTGATTTTTGGTATAGCTGGATTAGTATCTACCATATTTGTTACTATTTTCTATTTATTGCCTTTGTTCTTTGTTCCTATTTTTGTCTTCCACTCTTTTTCTACCCTTTGTGGTTTTAAATGACCATTTTATAAGATTCCATTTTCTCTCCTTTCTTATCATATCAATTACACTTCTTTTTTACTTTTTTAGTGGTTGCCATAGAGTTTGCTATGTACATTTACGACTAATCCAAGGCCACTTTCAAATAACACCATAATGCTTCATTGATAGTGTGAGTATCTTATAACAACAAAACATCTGAATTCCTCCCTACTATCCCTTGTATTATTGCTGTCATTCATTTCACCTACATATAAGCATATATGTACATACTTTATAAATACATAAACATATATTATTGCTATTATTATTTTGAACAAACTGTTGTCTGTCAGATCAACTAAGAATAAGGGAAATAAAAGTTATTATTTTACCTTCACTCACTCTTCTTTTGATATTCTTCCTTTCTTTATGTAGACCCAAGTTTCTGACCCATATAATTTTCCTTCTCCCTACAGAACTTCTTTTAGCATTTTTTGCAAATGCAGATCTACTGGCAATAAATTCTTTCCAGTTGTGTTTGACTGAGAAACTCTTTACTTCTCTTTCACTTTTAAAGGACTATTTCACAGGGTAAAGAATTCTAGATTAAGTGGGTTGTCTCAACACTAAACATTTCACTCAATTCCCTTCTTGTTTGCATGGTTTGTGAGGTGAAGTCATACATAATTCTTATTTTTGCTCCTCCATAGACAAAGTGTTTTTTCCCTCTGGCTTTTTCATGATTTATTTCTTCATCTTTGATTTTCAATAGTTTGAAAATTATATGCCTCAAGGTAGTTTCGGGGGCATTTATTCTACTCGGTGTTCTCTGAGCTTCCTGGATATGTGGTTTGATGTCTGACATTAATTTGGGAAAATTCTCTGTCGTTATTATTTCAAATATTTCGTTCCTTTCTCTCTTTTCCTTCTGGTATTCCATTATACATATATGACACCTTTTGTTGTTGTCTCACAGTCTTATTCTGTTCTGATGTTTGTTTTGTTTTTAGTTGTTTGTGTTGTCCCACAGTCTTATTCTGTTCTGCCATTTTTGTTTTGTTTTTAGTCTTTGTTCTCTTTGCTTTGTAGTTTTAGAGGTTTCTATTGATGTATCTGTAAGCTTAAAGATTGTTTCCTCAGCCATATCCTGTTTGCTAATAATCCCACGGTGGTTTTGCCCTCTAGTACTTCTTTTTAGTTCTTTTTTAGGATTTCCATCTCTCTACTTACTTTGCCTATCTGTTCTTGCATGCTGCCTATTTTATCCATTGGAGCCCTTAGCCTATTAATCATAATTGCTTTAAATCCCCAGTCTGATCATTCCTTCATCCCTGCCACGTCGGGTTCTGATGCTTGCTCTGTCTTTTTGAATGTTTTTCTGTCATTTAGTATGACTTGTAATTTTTTCTTGATAGCTGTACATGATGTACCAGGTAAAAGGAAATGCTGTAAATAGGTCTTTATTAATGTAGTGTTAAGGTGCGGAGAGGGGAAGTGTTCCATAGTCCTGTGCTTACGTCTCACTTTTTAGTGAGTCTATGCCTCTGGACTGTAAACTTCACAAATGCTTCTTGGTTTTTCCTCTTGGACAAGATAGATGTAGTGGGCTAGAGTTGGGTATTTATCTTGCCCCAGTCCAGTTAGGCTCTGATAAAATCTCAACACATCAGGTGAAGCTCTGGTTAAGTAGTTGCTCCTTCTTAAGGACAAGAGTGCTCTGGCATATTTCAAAATGGTTCCTTTTCTCCTCCCTGTCCTGGAAGCACAAGGAGATTTTTCCCTAATATTTACTATGGGAGCCTAGTTGAGCTCCTGGAGGTAAAACAAAAGTGCGGTGCTCCCTATGACTGGGTTCCCTCAGAGTTTTTAATTCTCAGACTTGGCCACATTGAGCATCCAACAATTCATCAATTAACAGTTCAGATCTTCCTACTTCAACACTGGTTCCTATGGCAGTTTCCACTTGTGAGTCTCTGTTCCAGTAATCCATGACTCCTTGTATTTGCCTGTCTCTCCAATCTTGGGGGCAGAGGTTTGCCCTATGTCCTCCCCTCTCTTGTGGATCCCAGAAGAGCTGTTGATATTTCAGTCTGTTCAGCTTTGTACTTATTTTTAGGACAGATTGGTGACTTCTAAGCTCCTTCCACGTGGAACTGGAAACCGGAAGTCAGATTTACCTACCCAGACTTTTCAAGGACACTGACTCTAAGCTCATTCTACTCCTTGGGGACCCAAAATGTCACTATATGTTTTAGCTATCTGAGTGGAGGCTTTATGGGGATTAAGTTACAAAAGGAAATTAGATCCAGTGAATGCACAAGACTATCTGTGGTTATATCCTCAGTTTTCTGAATGCATAGTTTGAGTAGATATACTTTAAAACTAGCAGAATCCACACTGTTTTTCTGATTTCTGCAAAGATACGGGGGTAGAAATTCCATCACATCCTCAGTACACTCGCATATTTGTTTTATGAAAAGATGTATGCATTTGAGAGGTTAACAGTAGATTACAAACTTAATCAGATGATAACTGCTAATATGCAGGTTTCCAGATGTATCTCATTTACCAGAAGAAAGTCAATGCAGCTCCTGGTACCTCATAGGCAGCTACAGAACTAGGTAATGCTTTTATCTCTACCTCAATAAACAGAAATCATCAGAAGTAGTTTTCTGTCATCTAGCAGAGATGCCATTAAAGCCTCACTGTCTTATTTCAGGGATATCAACCTCTTTGGCTGTCATACTCCCATAGGATATCATTTTGATGACATAAGGCTGAATGTATTTAGTGGGCAAGAACTGATGGTATCTTAGCTGCCTTGATAAGTCACATGCATGTCAAAGTATGGGAGAATCCATGAAAATTCAGAGACCAGTCACCTCAATGAAGTTTCTAAGGGCCCCAAAGTCTGTGCATTTTCAGAGAAATCCCTTCCATGTAAAAGAGAAATTTTGTACCTTGCACTCTTTGTAACTAAAAAGGGGCAGAAGTCTGCTAAGCTGCTTTGGTGGCAACATAGAGGACATGTGTATGTGCTGCTCTAAGCAAAGCATCTGGTATAGTGTCACATATGAGTCAGGCCCAGATTAAGGGAAGACTCTGCAACTTCTCCAAACTGATGTCACGTGGGGCTCTGTTTCAGCAGATCTAAAGGTACTTAAAGTGTGTACAGCAGATTCAAATGCTGTAGAGTACCTCTGGTACACTCCAATACAGGCCTCCAGTGCTTTGGAGTAGAGCTATGTCTTCTTCACACATTAGCTAATCTCCTTTGGAAAAAATGCTCTTGGCTTACTTTTACCTCAGTTTACCTTGGTTTATTTTTACCTACCTTTTACTTTTAGAGACTTAAATTTTGACCAAAGAACATCAAGTGATCATCAGACCTAAAGTGGGTGTTATCTAATGTACCAAACAATAAAGTTGAACAAGTGCAATCATACTCCATTATCAAAAGAAGCAGTCTATAAGAGATAAGCCTCAAGCAGGTTGTGAATAAGCAGGTAGATTGTATGAACAGATGGTTCATATTCCCAGTGCATCTACTCTTTTTCTTTCCCATTTCTCCCTCAAATTATACACACGGACTCTGGGGGAGTTCCCTATCACCAGCTGACTGAGGAAGAAAACATTCAAATTTGGTTTAGAGATGGTTCCTCATGTTGGCACCACCTGGAAGTGAAAAGCTGAATAATATTCCCACAAAGGGATGGCCTTGACAAAGAAAGAAATCTTCACAGTGAGTCAAATTTCCAGAAATATATCTATCTAATTTTCCACTTTATGGTAAAGGAAAAATGGTAAGACACATTGAATGACACCAAATTATGTGTAGCAACTAACTGTTGGCCTGGATGATAAGGTACTTGAAAAAAATAAAACTGGAGGATTGGTGACAAGGAGGTCTGGAGAAAAGGTGATGGATGGACCTCTCATAATGGACAGAGAGCATGAGACTATATTCATCCCATTTGAATAAAAACCAAAGAGCATATCCCACAAAAAGGCTCTTTCTAATCAGAGGGCTAAGAGAACTCTATAGGAAGTGGGCATATATCAGAAATGGATGTTATGAATAGGCTAAACAGCATAGGCTTCCCATCGCTAAGGCTTATATGCCTATCATCACTGCTGAGTCCTCAGTTGGCCAACACCCTGGATCAACACTGAGCTTTCATCATAACACAACAGTCCAGGGACACCAGCCATCCACCAAGTAACAGGTTGAGGATTAATTCCTTTTACTAGGGTGGTTAGCAGCAATCTGTCTACAGTATGATTAGCACCCAGTTATCCTAGATATGGATTTACCATCTCTGCCCATATCATTCTGCCAGTACCACCATCTGTGGACTTACTCACTATCATGATATTCCACACAATATTGCCCACCAAGAAGTGAGACAACAGACTCACCCCACAGAATTCATCAATCTTACTGTGTATCCCATCAGCCCAGACATGTTTCAGTTGTTCCACCTACCGAGTAAGTTAATAACACCATCATTGTAGCAAGCAAAAAGTTTGATAAGATCTTTGAAAAGAAGCATAAATGCTGCATTTATGACACCATTTGTTAGTTCATTTGGATGCACCTAGAAAAACAGAAAAATTTAATATTAGCTGCACTGCATATCATTAAGTCTTAATTTTTCTTGAATCACATTAAAATGTCTCAAATGACTACTAAGAAATTCATGAATATTCTACAAACATTGGTAATTCATTTAGTAACCCTATCAATATCAAAAGATGGACTACATATGTTTTTGCTTCAATTTAAGTCAATGAAGTTAGTCTTATCAATTAAAAGACAGATATATGTGCATTATATATATATATATATGTCTTTATATAGATTAATCCATAGATTATTCAAATTTAACTTTTGAAAATCTGGTGTTTTGTTACTTTTACTGTTGTTACATTTCTTCCACTTCTCCTATCTAATAGTTTCTGTGAAAGGATTCAGGCTCCAGGGGCCTGCAATGACTCAGTGTGGAAGAATAGCATGGGGAATACCTTAGTCAGCTACCTCTAAAATAACTCTAGAGACTCATAACTGTTCACCCATTCCAAACTACTCTAATCATCAACACAAAGGTGCATAATTTCTCTCCACTCCTCAATCCTTTTCTTTTTCCCTTTATGACTTTCTCTTTTAAGACAGAACCCTTACTAAGGGCAAGGAAAGTAAAGAAAAGTAAATGAATTAAAAAGAAAATAAAAGCTAAAAGGCAATTCGACAGATACTTAGTGAAGTCCTTATTGTAAAATCTGTTAAAAAATAAGATGGTTTGCTGCTTTTATGAAATTTCACAGGAGTTAGGTGCCGTGATTAGCACCCAATTATAGACTAAACCATACAATCTTAACAGAGATGCTAAGTTACTAAAATTTGAGGAAAACCTTTGTTGTAGGCAACTACCAAAATACAAAAAGGCTGAACAATATGAGTTAATAATGTCTCTACATGTCAAAATACTTTACTTTCATGAATCAGATTTCAGATTTTTTTTTTTTTTTGAGACAGAGTCTCACCCTGTCATCTAGACTAGAGTGCAAGTGGCATGATCTCAGCTCACTGCTACCTCTGCCTCCCAGGTTCAAGTGATCCTCCCACCTCAGCCTCCCGCGTAGCTAGGATTACAGGCATGTACCACCACACATTGCTTTTTTTTTTATATATATTTTTAGTAGAGACAGAGTTTCACCATGTTGGCCATGCTGGTCTCAAACTCCTGACCTTGTCAAGTGATCTGCCTGCTTTGGCCTCCAAAGTTTGGGATTACAGGTGTGAGCCATGCCCAGCCTCAAGATTCTTCAAAATTAATTTTTTTATTTTAAGACAACTAAATTTACATGCAGGTGTAAGAAGGAACACAGAAAGCTCCCATATACCATTTACCCAGTTTATCCTAACGGTAACATCCTATAAAAGTATAGTACAATATCACAACCAGGATATTGACAATGAAACAATTCACTAATTTATCTAAGATGAAACACAGTTCTTTGGTGGATAGTGTCATTTAAGCAATCTGCATAAAATGGTTTCTAGGCCAGGCGCGGTGGCTCACGCCTGTAATCCCAGAACTTCGGGAGGCTGAGGTGGGCGGATCATGAGGTAAGGAGATCAAGACCATCCTGGCTAGCATGGTGAGATGCGATCTCTACTGAAAATGCAGAAAATTGGCTGGGCATGGTGGCGGGCGCCGGCAGTTCCAGCTGCTCAGGAGGCTGAGGCAGGAGAATGGCGTGAACCCGGGAGGCAGAGCTTGCAGTGAAAGGAGATCGCGCCACTGCACTCCAGCCTGGGTGACAGAGCGAGACTCCGTCTCAAAAAAATAAATAAATAACATAAAATAAAAAATAAAAAAGATTTCTAACAGCAGGTCAAGTTATTTAGCTGCCTGAAGGCATATCTTGCAGATACTTCATCCTGTCAAGTACAATAGGAAGCCACTATCCTACTCAGAACATGAAGTTCCAAGAACGTACCATTCATATTTTTCCATGACTTATATAAACACCTGGTAAACTGCTTAGAAAAATCAGGGGAACCTAAATAATCTTTACCAAGCTTAACAGCCTGAACTAAGTATTCATCTAAATGAAGATCTACAGCTGCTTCCCGAGGAAATCTTTGGATTTACCTGTAGCCTATCTTCAAATGAAAGACAACATTGATTGTGTAAGAAACATTTTCTAGTGAGATACATACATCAAATTCAAGCAGTGCATCAATTTGTCCCTGTAGTATTGGCATACTCTTTAGCAGCTTTTCGGGAGCCATTGTCCTCATTACACCATCGGCCCTATAATTTAAAAAAAAAAAAAAAAAAGGTACAATTTCATTGGATATGGACAATTCAAGACCATATGCATTGTTCTAAGCTGTTCCCCCACACCACCCCATTTCCTTATTAATCCTGTGGGATCAATTTGACGTATTACAAGGTTGTAGTCATTTCCCCCCTCTAGCTATTATCTATTCTTATTCCTCCACTGCACAGGCAATGCTTGTTTGTTTTCTATGTGTGCTGCCCTTAGGAAGAAAGCAATCTAGTCTGGATAAAAGAGGCAAGCTGAGTTTCTGAATGGATTTTTCTAAATCTATAATAAAGGTAATAGTGTTGAAAAGTATGTTTTCTTCTTTTTTTTTTTTCAGACAGTCTCACTCTGTCACCCAAACTGGAGTGCAATGGCATGATCATAGCTCACTGTAATCTCGAACTCCTGGGCACAAGTGATTCTCCTGCCTCAGCCTCATGAGTAGCTGGAACTACAGGTGCATGCCACCACACCTGGTTAATTTTTTAAAAATTTGTTTTGGTAGGGATGGGAGTCTCACTATGTTGCCCAGGCTGGTCTTAAACTCCTGACCTCACACAGTCCTCCCTCCATGATCTACCAAAGTGCTGAGACTATAGCCACGAGCCACTTCGCCCAACCAAAATATAAGCTTTCAAAAAAGCCAGTTTTTTTTCTTTTTTTTTTTTTGAGAAAGAGAAAACATGTCTTAGAAGTTTATAAAACCTGTATGACTTGGAGTACAGGGTTTATGCTATTAATCATCAAGGGAAGAAAAATGCATGCTGATAAGAACACTTTTCCCAAACAAAGGTAAGAGTTTAACTACAGAGGATGAGATTGAAGATTAATGCTGATGTCGGAGGGTGCACTGCACCCTGTCTTCACCTTCAGGTCTCTTAGGAAGCCCTTGTATCCAGTGATGGTGATGGTTGAGGAACAGCAGTATTGTAATAGCTGAAGAAAATACCCAGATGATGTATACATGCTGATCATGGCAACTTTCAGGGTCTCTCCCAGACCAACAGTGGAGAAAGCAATCTGAAGTGTCCATATGTGTTCATACAGGGCTGCAGAAGTTTCTAGGAAGGCCATGGACCTACTGCAGAGGTCACAATGCAGCTGGGAACATCAGCAATGGTTTCATGGTGCCATGTAAGAAGTCAGAGGAAGGCATATGAACTAGAATCATCTCTCGTGAGAAGAGGGTGAAGGAAAATACCTACTTTTATAAAGTATCCATCTACAATAAATTATTTTCAATAGGCAAGTTGTTGTTTTTCACCACCATGGTAAAAAAGTAGCCCAAAACTAAGGTCAGGTTAGCCATTGCAAAAATAAAGGTGCATCTTTTTGTGTGGATTCTTGAGACTAAAATATTAAAGCTGCTATAGTACCTTGCCATTATTTCAAACGAGGAACAGATATAAGATATGCACAAATGTGTGGCTGAATGCCTCTGACTAGATTTATACATCTATTTAGAGGGAAATAAATGGTAATTACAGATAAAATTCAAGTGTTTCTGTTTCAGTGAGGTTTTCTTAATTGGTAGTACTAACAATTAGTTTGATTATGGTGTGTGTTTATGTACGTGTTTTCTAGGGTGATACATCTCTCAAAAACAGATCAAAGTTCAGATTCACCTCAATCAAAAAAAAAACATTTATATAGCTATTGTCTATTTTCCATCTTTTTTTTTTTTGACACAGGGTCTTAGAGACAGGGTTGCCCAGGCTGGAGTGCAGTGGCATGAACATAGCTCACTGTAGCCTCAGTCTCCCAGGATCAAGCAATCCTCCTGCCTTAGCCTCCCAAGCAGCTGGGACTACAGGCACACACCACCACGCCTGACTAATTTGTTTGATTTTTAGTAGAGAGAAAGTCTCACTACATTGCCCAGGCTGGTCTTTAACTCCTACATTGCCCAGGCTGTTCTTTAACTCCTGAACTCAAATGATCCTCCCAGTTTGGCCTCCCAAAGTACTGGGATTACAGGTATCACTGTGCCAGGCCAAATAGCTATTGTCATCTACAGCCACTATACTTTTAAGTGAATCTTGTCTTAATTCCCTCCTTCTTAAATTATTTAAAGGTATATACATGTTTAAAAATTTTGAGTTTTTAACAAATAAAATGTTATATAATTTGTCCTGGGATTACAGAGAAGAAAAAAATGTTATAGCATATAAACTGAGAAGCAAATCAGATTTTTCTGCATGAAGATATAAACAAAATAATGCATATTGCAACTTCAAGGCTAACTTCTACAATACTATTGAGTTTCTTTTTTTAGGTTATTGTAAACTGGGCCTTCAAGCAAATTAGGTGGCATTTAAGCTTAGTTAAAATAAAGCAAGTATGCCTCAAGGACTTATTCTCCTCTAATAAATATAAGAAAGACAAAAACATACCCTTTCTTCACCCTGGCAAAATCAAAGGCCATCTGTCTGTAAGAAAAAGCCTTTTCATTCAAATATCTACTATAGCGCCTTATGAAGGTAGACATATCATAACCTGGGGGAGTGGAAAGAAGAAATAAAACTAATTAATAAAATACCTTCAACTGTGCTTTGCATAGTACTATTTTTTTTTAACTCTCTAAATGGTGATAGTCCTAGGATAGGGTCAATAACTGTATCAGATAGATCTCATTTAAAATCCTGCTTCTAGGCAAAAATACTTTTGACATGAGGCATTCCAGGATTCTTCAATTATTTATTCCACCATTCTAGTACAGAATACGTTTTTAAATTTTCCTTGAATTTTTGTTCATTTTTCAAATAACAGCCAGTTTCAGACTTAATTCATGCAGCCATCTGATAATGTTCCATTTGCTTGATGTGCTTGCTTTACACACAACAGATAAACAGTGAATATGATAAATGAACAAATGAATGCAGTTCAAACCCTATTAATCCACACAAAAAATTTCTTTAAGACTGGAATCATTTTTTTTAATTGAGAAGACATCTTTTATTTCATTGTCTCCTGTACCTTCATAAAAAACAACTGTGGGTCTAGCACACCCACTGTTACTTTTTAAGGTAAACATGTGGTAAAAATGCCCAAAATAAACTTAATATATATTTTGTATGCTGAGTTGTCTATAATTAAATATTTTAAAGCTATATTTAAATATAATTATTTTTACATTCTTAAATATTCAATGAAGCTATCAGTTGCAATGATTTTGGATTAATAGCCTCACTTCAAAAATCAAAGCATTGGCAAAAAATTATAAAATACAAATATTCTCACCATGGGATCCACTTTTGTCCAAAAAATTGCTGAGATTGAATAGTGTATTTCTAGAAGCCAAATATTGAATAAATCTCTGAAAAACAAAAATTAGAATTAAACACACATTCTTAAATCATACTTTTAAACAATTTTTGATACTAAAGGGATTTTTTTTTTAACAAATTCTCATTGTGATCTCTTTTAGTCAGTTATAAAGTTTCCTAGAATTTCTCTGAGGGGAAAAAAAGCTTTGTGAATTAGAATTAAATTGTATGATCTTTCATTTCTGCACATAATGGAAATACTACAATTTATTAGGATTCAGTAGGCATCCTACATAAAATTGGTAACTTTAATTTTATCAGTATTTTCCAAAATAAATATCTTACGAATGCAATTTTCACTCAAAGATTCAAAGGAATCTTTCCTATGGGAAAAATAATTTTATTGTTCCTTCTCCTAACATTTTTGCTTAAAAATAGGTTTACATGGTATATCCATTTTTTGAAGCTATAATTTTAACACAGGCATATCTCATTTTATTGAGCTTCTTTTTTATTGCACTTTTTGCAAATTGAAGATTTGTGGCAACTCAGGGATGAGCCAGTCTATCAGTGCTCACTTTGTGTCACATTTTGGTAATTCTCACAATAGTTTAAACTTTTTAATTATTATTATATCTGTTTTGGTGATCTGTGATCAGTGATCTTTGATGTTACTAACGTAATTGTTTTGAGGTGCCATGAACTGTGCCCATAAATGATGGCAAACTTAATCAGTAAATGTTGCGTATGTTCTGACTGCATCACCACTGGTTGTTCCCCTGACTTTTTCCCTCTCCTCAGGCCTCCTTATTCCGAGACACAAAAATATTGCAATTAAGCCAACTAATAATCCTAAAATGACCTTTAGATATTCAAATGAAAGGAAAAGTCACACATCTCTCACTTTAAGTCAAGAGCTAGAAGTGATTAAGCTTAATGAGAGTGGCACGTCGAAAGCTGAGAAAGGCCAAAAGCTAGCTCTCTTGTACCAGTTAGTCAAGTTGTAAATATAAAGGAAAAGTCTTGAAGAAAATTGAAAGTGCTACTTTAGTGAACACACAAATGACAAGAAAGTGAAATAGCTTTCTTGCTGATATGGAGAATGTTTGAGTGGTCTGGATAAAAGATCAAACCAGCTACAACATTCCCTTAAGGCAAAGCCTAATTCAGAGCAAGGCCTCAACTTTTTTTCAATTCTAGGAGGGCTGAGAGAGGTGAGGAAACTGCAGAATAAAAGTTTGATGCTATCAGAGGTTAGTTCATGAGGTTTAAGGAAAGAAGCCATCTCCACAATATAAAAGTACAAGGTGAAGCAGGAAGTGCTGATGAAGAAGCTGCAGCAAGTTATCCAGAAGATCTAGCTGGGATAATTCATGAAGGTGGCTACACGAAACAGATTTGCAATGTAGACAAAGCAGCCTTCAATTCGAAGAAGATGCCATCTAGAACTTTCTTATCTAGAAAGGAGAATATAGTACCTGACTTCAAAACTTCAAAGGGCAGCCTGACTCTCTTGTTAGGGGCTAATGCAGCTGATGACATGAAGTGAAGGTCAATGCTCATTTACCATTCTGAAAATCTAGGGCCCTTAAGAATTACACTAAACCTACTCTGCCTGTGCTCTATAAATGGAACAACAAAGCCTGGATGACAGCACATCTGTTTATAGTATGGTTTACTGAATATTTGAAGCCCACTGTTGAGACTTACTGCTCAGAAAAAAAGATTCCTTTCAAAATGTTACTGCTCATTGACATGCACCTTGTCACCATAAGAGCTCTGATGGAGATGCACAAAGAGATGCACATTGTTTTCATGACTGCTAACACAACATTCATTGCGCAGCCCATGGATCAAGGAGTGATTTTTACTTTCAAGTCTTGTTATTTAAGAAATACATTTTGTAAGGCTATAGCTACCATAGATAGTGATTCCTCTGATGGATGTGGGCAAAGTAAATTGAAAACCTTCTAGAAAAGATTGACCATTCTAGATGCCATTAAAAACATTTGTGATTCATGGGAGGACATACAGATACCAACATTAGCAGGAATCTGGAAGAAGAGCATTTCAGCCCCTGTGGATGACTTTGAGGGATTCAAGACCAGTAGAGGAAGTAACTGCAGATGTGTGGGAAAATAGCAAGGGAACTAGAATTGGACATGGAGCCTGAAGATGGGACTAAATTACTATAATCTCATGATAAAACTTGAATGGATGAGGAGTTGCTTCTTATGGATGAGAAAGAAAGTAGTTTCTTGAGATAAAATCTACTCCTGGTAAAGATACTGTGAACATTGTTGAAATAACAGCAAAGGATATAGAAATTACATAAACAGCTGATAAAGCAGTAGCAAGGTTTGAGAGGATTGACTCCAATTTTGAAAGAAGTTCTGCTGTAGATAAAATGCTGTCAAAGAGCATTGAATGCTACAGAGAAATCTTTTGTAAAAGGAAGAGTCAATTGATGTGGCAAACTTCACTGTTGTCTTATTTTAAGAGACTTCTGCAGTTACTTCAACCTTCAGCAACCACCATCCTAATCAGTCAGCAGCCATCAATATCAGGGCAAGACCTTCTACCAGCAAAGATTACAACTCACTGAAGACTCAGATGATCATTTGATAATAATTTTTTAGCAATAAAGGATTTTAAAATTAAGATATGTACTTTTTTTAGACATAATACTATTGCACACTTAATAGAGTACAGTATAAGTGTAAATGTAACTTTTACATGTATTGGGAAACCAAAACATTTGTGTGACTCACTTTATTGCAATATTAGCTTTTTTTTGCAGTGGTCTGGAATCAAACCTGCAATATCTCTGAGGTGTACCTGTGCCTCATATCTCTAAGACAATGTCTAACTTAAAGTTTATTTTTTGTTAAATAGCTAAGAAGATTAAACTTGTATTCTAGATTATCTGGAACTGTGTATTTCCTTTTCTTTTTCTCCTAATTAGTGAAAATTTAAAGAGCCTTAAATCATCATCATGCTCTTCCTAAAAGCCTCCTTCCTCCATCAAAAAAAGAAAAGTTTACTTAGTTTACCTCATTTCCATGCACCATGAGATGATGTGTTGTCACTAAAGCCTTAAACACAACCACCCAGCTACTGTTTGTTGCCCGCTCAAAGAGAGTGTCAGCCATCTGAGGAATATTAACATTGGTCTCGTTGGTAGCCTGGATCAAATCTATGAAAATAGAAGATATTAATCAATGATATTAACAATTACATACAAAAATTCGTTTCAAACTTGGAACATATAAACCTGTTTACTAATATATGACCTTAAAAGTACTTTGATAATAGCTGATAACAAAATTTAAAAAATTAAACTGTAATATTTTACCCATGGACACATACATATATTATTTACCCAATATATTTATTTATTCTTGAGTATATTTTGCTACTTAATTTTCTTCTGTACTCTCTTCTGAATTTACCTGTTTGCTGGTACTTATGCCATTTTTAAAATTATAAACTCCAGGAAGGCTAAGCCTCATGTATTTAATCTTTTTTGTTACTGCTCTAAGCACAATGTCTCAAATGTGGGCACTTATTCTATATGCCATTTGAAGGCAATAACATAAATGTACTCTTCAAACTTAACAGCTAAAAGCATATCTCATTTGGATTTGAACTTTGAAAGGTGCTAGTAAACACACTTGTCACATGAGTGGCAGGATGAGGTCAAATATTAAAAGAGAAAAGAATTCTATACACATGTAAGCTTTTGTAGAACACCATGCATGCATTAAATTACTATAATTTGACCTGACTTTGTAAGAGAGTAAACCTTTATAATACATTCACTGTTCACATCTATTAGTATGAGTCCACGTGTATTTTTTTAAAAAATTATCTACTGGCCAACAGGGAGTGCCCAGCATTCAGAAAAGCAGTTAATGATGTCAAAGAGTTAGCTAGGACAACCAAAGATCATGTGCTAAGGAACAGAAGCTAAGCCACAGCGGGACAGTACAGACTTAAGTACTTCCAACAGTACAGGATGACCTCTTCAGGACAGCAGACACTGCATGACTTCTGTTACAGTCCACACTTATCTTGCAGAGACCTGCATGTGATACCCAGTTCCTAGGCAATCCCATGCAACAAACATGCACTTGCAACAAACATGCACATGTATTCTTCTTACTCCAAATCCACACTCAGTAATCATTAAACTATATATTTTATGCATTGCATTTCTCTTCACAATAAATGCTTTTAAAAATTGATATTCTATCACTGAAAAATATCTAAACTCCTTAGACTAAAGGATATCAATAACTGTTCAGAATTATAAGTGGATCAAGGCAGGCTTATTTCTTAATTTATACTGATTTTAAATTTCTGTCATCATCCCCTTCCCATCAGCACCCTTCTCTCAATATTTTCCTTTATTGGACTTTTACTCATCCTTCAGGAAATCTTTCCTGGTCCCTTTCAAATGCAGTCCCATGTGGCCTTCCTGTGCTTTAAAACGTGAGGCACTTTGTTCCTGCTGGGTGTTCAGAATAGATGTATATTTGTTATAATTTCTACCATATCACAGCTCCTTAAAAGCAGTAATGTCTGTTTCACGTGCAGCACTTTGCAGAGCACCGTGTACAATATTTATTGAGCAAAATGTATAAAAGACATACTTTAGCTAAAATAATCAAATGAGTCAACATTTGGAAGGTGTAAATAACTCAGTGAACCAATATTTTCCAAATGACTAGCGCATAACATTACAAAATAATGCGTGGGTAAAAAATGCATTCAAAGTACGATATAGACCAATGCATTTAAACCTAACAGAAGATAAAAAGTTCAATGATACAGTTTCAGAGTCAAGGTTGCAATTTAAACTTAAGAAACTACAACTTGGAGAATTGTAGTGTAGTATCAAAGAATATTCACAATTTTCTGAGAAGGTTATTAAAATAGTTCTCATTTTTCTAACTGAATATCTTTATAAGGCCAGATTTTCTTCACACACTCTAAGTAAAATAATATATGCAAACAGGTTGATTACAGAAACAGATATAAATGCTGGTCTTTTATTCAGCAAGAAATTAAAAAGATTTATAAAAATGTAAAATGATAATACTCTTTTCACTGCTTTTTTTTGAAAACAATCATTTCCCCTAAAAGTATTATTTGTATTAACATGTTTATATGTAACATGTTAACAGATTTATTATTGTTATTTAAAAGTGAATTTTAAAAAACTGTCCCAGTTGTAATTTTTATTTTTATATTTTTTTATTATACTTTAAGTTCTAGGGTACACGTGTACAACGTGCAGGTTTGTTACATATGTATACATGTGCCATGTTGGTGTGCTGCACCCATTAACTCGTCATTTACATTAGGTATATGCATGGGCAAGGACTTCATGTCTAAAACACCAAAAGCAATGGCAACAAAAGTCAAAATTGACAAATGGGATCTAATTAAACTAAAGAGCTTCTGCACAGCAAAAGAAACTACCATCACAGTAAACAGGCAACCTACAGAATGGGAGAAAATTTTTGCAATCTACACATCTGACAAAGGGGTAATATCCAGAATCTACAAAGAACTCAAACAAATTTACAAGAAAAAACCAAACCACCCCATCAACAAGTGGGCGAAGGATATGAACAGACAATTCTCAAAAGAAGACATTTATGCAGCCAACAGACTCATGAAAAAATGCTCATCATCACTGGCCATCAGAAAAGTGCAAATCAAAACCGAATGAGATACCATCTCACACCAGTTAGAATGGCAATCATTTAAAAACTCAGGAAACAACAGGTGCTGGAGAGGATGTGGAGAAATAAGAACACTTTTACACTGTTGGTGGGACTGTAAACTAGTTCAACCATTGTGGAAGACAGTGTGGCGATTTCTCAAGGATCTGGAACTAGAAATACCATTTGACCCAGCCATCCCATTACTGGGTATATACCCAAAGGATTATAAATCATGCTGCTACAAAGACACATGCACACATATGTTTATGGCAGCATTATTCACAATAGCAAAGACTTGGAACCAACCCAAATGTCCATCAATGATAGACTGGATTAAGAAAATGTGGCACATATACACCATGGAATACTATGCAGCCATAAAAAAGGATGAGTTCATGTCCTTTGTAGGGACATGGATGAAGCTGGAAACCATCATTCTCAGCAAACTATCGCAAGAACAAAAAACCAAACACCACATGTTCTCACTCATAGGTGGGAACTGAACAATGAGAACACTTGGACACAGGAAGGGGAACATCACACACCGGAGCCTGTTGTGGGGTGGGGGGAAGGGGGAGGGATAGCATTAGGAGATATACCTAATGTAAGTGACGAGTAATTTTTAATATAGTAAATATCCCACATACACAAGCTTTTTCAGTTCCTTAGCAATTTGAGAGTACAAGAGTCTTGAGACCAGTTTGAGAGCAACTATTCTTCATCTACAGACACTCCTTGACTTATTGTGGATAACATCTTATACATCCATTGTGAGTTAAAAATATTATTAAGTTGAAAATGCACTTAACACACCGATCCTACTGGACATCATAGCTTAGCTTAGCCTACCTTAAATGTGCTCAGAACACTGACATTAGCCTATAGTTGGGCAAAGTCATCAAACCCAAAGCCTATTTTATAATAAAGTGTTGAATATATCATGTAATTTATTGAATACTGTACTGAACGTGAAAAACAGAATTGTTTCACACCATTGTAAAGCTGAAAACTCTGAGGTTGAACCATCATAGGTCAGGGCCATCTGTATACCTAGAAAGAGAATTGCCAGGTTGTAGGGTATGCACATATTTAACTTTAAAGTGTTTTTCCATGGTGATTGCTCCAAATGCTCTCATAAGTAGTTATTATATAAGTTTCTACTGCTCTACTCTCTCACCAAAAAGATAATTTTCATTTAAAGAATTTAAAAAATAAAGTATAAACACACAGAAAAAAATTCTTAAAAATTGTGAGATCTAAATGCTATGTATAGGTCATGTATCAGTTTCTTAGAATTCTAAGTTTTATTTGAACTTGGGAAGATATATCTGGTATCTTTTTGGTAGTTTATAAAACAGCTTTATTGAAGTATAGTTGACATTAGAATTGCACACATGTAAAGTGTACTATTTGATAAGTTTTGACAAACCTATACACTCATAAAACCATCACCAAGAATAAGATAATGAACATATCCATCACCTCCAACAGTTTCCCCATATCCTTTAAAAACTCCTCTTTCTCTTCTCCTGCTGTCCCTTAGCAACCACCAATTTGCTTTCAGTCAATATAAATTAGTTTGCATATTCTAAATTTTATGTGAAGGGAATAAAATTTTTTTCTTGAGAGGGAATGTCTGGATTCTTTCAGTTAGCTAATTACTTTGAGATTTATCCATGTTATTGAATGTATCAATAATTCATTCCTTTTTATTGTGGAGATGTATTCCATTATATGAACATACAAAAATTATTTATTCATTCACCTGTTGATGAACAATTAAGGGTGATTCCAGATTTTGGCGATTACAAATAAAGCTGCTATGAACATTTACATATATCTGTTTACACGGACATATGCCTTCATTTCTCTTGGGTAATTTTCTAGAAGTAGAATAGTTGAGTCATTTTTAAGTAAACATTTAATTTTAGGGAACTGCTTTCAGAAAGCTGTTTTTCAAACTACCAAAAAGATACCAGATATATCTTCCCAAGTTCAAATATTTAATTTTAGGAAACTACTTTCTTGCCTGATGGCATTTCTACCATGTTACATTACCACAAGCAGTGTATGAGCATTCTAGTTGCTCTACATCTCTGCTAAGACTTGATATGGTCTTTTTTTTTTTTTTTTTTTTCCTATTCTGACAGGTATGTTGTGGTATCTCTCGGTGGTTTTTCTTTGCATTTCCCTAATGACTATAATGGTGTTAAACATTTATGTCATGAGCTTTTCATCTGTTTATTTGCCATTGGTATACATTCTTTTCCTATTTTATTGGATTATTTTATTATTGAGTTATTCTGGATCAAGTCCTCTATCATACATGTGACTTGCAAATATTTCCTCTAAGTCTATGGCTTCCCTTTTCATTTTCTTAACAGTGTCTTTGAAAGAACAGAAATTTTTAATTATGATGAAGTCCTATTTATGGAGGTTTTCTTTTAAGAAATCTTTGCTTAATCCAAGGTCACAAAGATTTTCTATGTTTCTTCTACACATTTTATAGTTTTAGGGTTGTACGCACACTTAGGTCAATAATACATTGTTAGTTTTTATAAATGGCATGAGGTATGGATGTTTCATTTTTCTGCATATGGATATCAAATTGTTCCAACACCATTTGCTGAAAAAAACTATTCTTTCTCCACTGAATCACCTTTGCATCTTTGTCAAAAATAAATGGACCACAAATCTTTGAGTCTATTTTAGGACGCTTTTACTCTGTTCTGTTGACCTATTTGTCTGTCTTTATACCAATACCACACTATCTTGATTACTATAAATTTATCATAATTCATAAAATCAGATAGTGTTAGCCCTCCAAGTTTATTTTTTTCAAAATGGTTTTTGGCTCTTTTAGGTCCTTTGTATTTCCGTATGAGTTTTAGACTGAGCTTATCAACTTTAACAACAACAAAAAAGGCTTCTGGGATTTTGAATGGGATTATGTTGACTCTATAGATCAATTTGGGATAAACTGGCATCTTCACAATATTGAGTTTTACAATCCATGTACATGGTCTGTCTATTTATTTTGGTCTTTAATTTCTCTCAGCAATGTTTTGTTCTTTTCAGTATATTAGTCTTACACATATTTTGCCAGATGCATTCCTAATGTTTCATACTTCTTCAAGATATGGGGATATTTATTTTTCATTTCAGTATCCAAATGTTCTTGCCAATATTGAGAAATATAAATGATTTCTGTATCTTGATCTTGTATTCTGAAACTCTGCTAAACTTGCTTATCAGTTCTTTTTGGTAGAGTCCATCACATTTTCTGCATGCATGATCATGTTACTTGTGATAAATTCAGTTTTACTTTGCCTGGTGTTCAATATACTGACAACACTTATTTAATATGCTTTTGTCCAGTGTTTTGGCTGTCTCAGGCATGAGTGAAAATAAAGACAATCTCACTCTGCTACTTGTTACCCCATCTTGCCACAAAGTATCAGTCTCTCTTTTTGGTAGTTTGAAGCAATTGAAAATTAATCTTAGAAAATCTCTCTAAGGTGAGATATATCATAAACGAGAATGAAGGAAATAGGTATAAGTAGAAAGACAACTTTAACTTTCAGGAGTTATAAGTAATTGTTCACTAAAACAAGAAAATAGCAACAAATCTAAATAGTTCTCAAATTTGTGGTCACCTACTTCTTTTCCCACTACTATATGAGATTGTCAATCACTTAAATCCTAGGAAAAGACAGCTGTGTATGACAGGGCCCTTGTTATCTGTTGCTTGGACTGCTCTATGAACTCTTCTCTGAGTCATCTCCAGCACAACTACATACTTCTGTGAAAAATTAATTACCCACGTGTGTCCTTCTGATCATAGCTGTCACTTGCTCAAAACCCCCTGGGGCCTCCTGCTGTCCATTTAATAAAATATAAATGTCTGAAGTATGTACTTTATACCTTATATTTTGAGTATACGGCCTCTCATCAGAAGACTCAGCTACCTTACTAATCTTTTCTCTGCTACAAATTGTGCCAACAAAATTATTATGATACCTTTACATGATATTCTTATTGCCTAGAATGTCTCTGCTTTCACCCTATAGAGAGCTCATCTCTCAAGATCAATCTCAAATACAATATTCTCCATGAAGTCTTTTCTGATATTATCTTCAAATAGAAGATTTTCTCTTCCATGCAAGTAAGGCAAAGGACATGGGAATGGGGGCAAGAGGCCTAGTTCACAATCTCACTCTGCTACTTATGGACAAGTTAATTTGACCACTCTGCAGCTCCATTTTTTTTCACCTAGGAATAAGGATAATATTAACTATTTTACATGATGAACACTGTCATTTCTGGTAATTATCACCCTATATGACTCTACTGTAGTCCTTATTACACAGAATTATCATTGTTAGTCTACATAGGTCTCTCCCCGACTGGAGCTCAAGGTCTAACAGGTAATAAGGGGGCCATATCTGTACTTATGAATCCCTAGTACCTACCACAGGTCTTCATGTATAAAAGACACTTAGTAAATGAAAGATGGCTGTAACTGGCTTGTCATATGTCTGCATCTAAAATACTTTCATACTAAAATTAATAGTAGATATTATAGGCCAATTCTTTCAATAACTCTTACTAGACATAAGTGAATCAACAAATTAGAAAGAGTTACTATTTCATTGTTATGTATACTTTTACCAGCAGCCTAATTTAGGAAAGTATCCTCTATTCCATTTTAAAATCTCTCCCTAAGTTTAATTATATGACTCTGTAAAACCCCACTAGTACAGCAATTTTGCTTTGCACAAATGTCAGAAAGGGGAACAAAAATTGGTCATTCTTTTATTTTATAACCATCATGTAAACTTGAGCTTCCACAAAGAGAAATGAGAAACTATAGACCAAAGTCCAAGGTCACACTAAAATGCAGTTTTAAAATATTCCTGTCACATAATAATAGCTCAGAATATCTGCCACATGGACAAGCTTATATATATATATGCAAGATTATTCATTGTAATTCTTTTAAATTTACATCTCATTCCTTCCTTCTTCCCTTTCTGTTATGGACTGAATATTTGTGTCCCCTCAGCCAAATTCATATGTTGAAATCTACCCCCAATGTAATCGTATTAGGAGAGGAAGACTGTGGGAGATGATTATGTCATGAGAGTAGAGGCCTCATGAATGGGATTAGTATCTTATAACAGAGTCCCCAGAGAGCATACTAGTTCTTTCCACCATGCAAGGGCACAATGAGAAGTCAGCAGTGTGCAGTACAGAAGAGACCCCTCACCAAAACCTGACTATGCTGGACTTCCCATCTCCAGAACTATGAGAACCAAATTTCTGTTGTTTATAAGCATCTAGTCTATGATGTTTTGGTAGACCCTGCAAACTAATATCTGTTGTACCTCCCTCCCTTCCTTGATCCCTCCCTTATAGTTAACAACAATCAAAAGTTGAAACTTGCAAACATTTGTAAACAGAAATAAATTGTTGCTATCTGGACAATACGAAAAAGTGATACAGATGATTCAGACGTTTTTCTTCTTGGGTTCAGCACAAATGACAGACATTAACATTGCCTCACCAACAGCTATTTCCTTCCCTCTTCTTCTCTGCCAGCAGAATCCTGCCCCCATCCCTTCTCTGCCCATCAGAAAGGCCAAAATGCCAGACAGGTGCAATCCAGGCTTCCCTTGTAGCTAGATATGTAAACAGCAGTCTGCTGAAGTCACTTGGGAAAACTTTTTCTTTCACAATAAACAGAGTTGTTATTAACATAATAAACAGAATGGAAACATGTCTCTTCTCCTTCAAGAATGTAGTTGTGTATGCATGTGATGTCATGGCCATCTCAACAGGAGGACAGACTTCAACTATAAGTTGAAGATAACAGATGGGAGTTATAGAAAGCACCTGGGTCTGAATCATGGTTTTTGTTTGTTTGTTTTGTTTTTGTTTTTGTTTTTTAACTGAAAATCAAACCCTGGAAGTACCCTTGCTGGGGACTTCTTGTTAAGAAAGACAGTAGGCCAGGTGTGGCGGCTCACGCCTATAATCCCAGCACTTTGGGAGGCTGAGGCGGGCGGATCACTTGAGGTCGGGAGTTTGAAACCTGACCTCAGCCTGGCCAACCTGGTGAAACCCTGTCTCTACTAAAAATACAAAAAAGTTAGCCAGGCATAGTGGTGGGCACCTGTAATCCCAGCTACTTGGGAGGCTGAGGCAGCAGAATCGCTTGAACTAGGGAGGCAGAGGTTGCTGTGAGTGGAGATAGTGCCACTGCACTCCAGCCCGGGGAACAGAGTGAGATTCCATCTCAAAAAAAAAAAAAAAAAAAAAAAAAGATAATGAATAATTTTATTGTTTTGTCCTTAGTTGGGGTATTCTGTTACTTGCAACCAAATGCATGCTAAGTAATACAAGCTACAACAAAACACCAAAGAAAAGGAACCAGACCTATGGCCTCTCAAGTATCTTCCAGCTCTAAGTTTCTCTGAGTATCTTACTGCTCCTCAAAATCTCAAGGCTTCTATGCTTTCAAAGAATATTCAAAATTCTAGTAGTGTCTTCCTGTGGGATAAGAGCCCTTTGCCTAAGTTCAGTTTCAGGTGAGTTGGTTACAGATATTTAATGGGTTATATTTTGGGAAGGAGAAAGGGGCTATCTTTTTCCCATGCGGAATGAAGACCTAACAATGTGAAACAATTTTATAAAATATAAATTCTGCATATAGAAGTTCTGAGGTAACATGGGAAAGACAGGGAAATCATCAGAACAAGAATCTAAAGAGGATATTGGACATTTCATGCACTTCCTAGAAGAAGGGAGGCTAAGGAGAGGTATTGGGTGAACTGTGCAAGTCTAGGCAAGACTGAGCTAGAGGGGCTCTCCATTGTCAAATGAAACGACCTACTGAGGGTTTAGGTGGGAGGGATACCTGAAGGGGAGGTGCTGAGAACTGCATAAATGAGAATAAAGGAGGGGAAAACGAGAATAAGAAGTGATAACCTTTAATTGCTAACTGTAGATAATGGATGAATAGGGCAAGTAAGAAAAGAATAGACACCCCCTAAGCTTATAGAGATAAAGGGGAGCAGCTTATAAATATGCCTAATACGATAAATTTTATTTGTAGAATTTAACAACAGATATCCTTCCTCAAATAAATTCTTCTTTAAATAGAAAGATAATGTGAGCTTTAAAATACACTATTTACTTTAGTTGATACAGCTGAATAAATACTTGTATTTTTATATCAACATATGAACTTTAATGTAACATTATTTACTTTAGTTGATATAGCTTAATAAATACTTGTATTTCTTCATTAACATGTGAACTTTAATGTAATCTAGTTTCTAAACCATTTCAGTAACTCCTTTCATTTTGAAGAAAATATATATACTTTGTAATTTTTTGTAGTCCTCTGTGGAAATATATGCTACAAAAATTCTCTTACACTATTTGTTCCCCAATAGGATTTTGGCAGATTCACAATTAGGAAATGCAGCATATCACAGTTATTGAGTTAAGATTTCGGAGCCAGAGAAGACCTAGTTCAATTACCTTATATTATTTAATACTGTGTGAACTTGAGCAAAGTTGCCTCTCTTAACCTCCATTTCTTTATTACCGTAAGGGAGATAATAATAGCACCTACCTGACAGCTGTTTTACTAAACTGGGTAATGCAAGCAAAGTATATAGCACAGAGCCTGATACACTTGAAGGCACACACACACACACATACACACACGTATAATTAGATTCACCCTTTGGCTGCCTATGTCAAAAAAGATTTGGCCATGGCAGGAGGATTGCTTGAGGCCAGGAGTTCGAGACCAGACTGGGCAAAATGGCTAGACATCATCATCTCTACAAAAAGTCCTAGCTGCTGGGAGGCTAAGGTGGGAAGATCACTTGAGCCCAGTAATTCAAGGTTACAATGAACTATGATTGCCTCACTGCACCCAACTTGGGCAACAGAGCAAGACCCTATCTCAAAAAAAAAAAAAGAATGTGGCATACTTTGTTGATTAATATATTAATTCATTAACACATTTTTATTTAGTGCCTACTATGTGCCAGGCACTGTTCTATTATCTAGGTATAATAGCAGTGAACAAAACAGACAGTGTCTGCCTTCATGGAGCACACATTCTAACGGAGGAAACACGCAGACAACTAGATATACAATGTCGAGCACAGATAATGTTATGAAAAATAAAAAGTAAGAAGATAAATAGATAGAGGATACTGATTCAGATAGGGTGATCAGAAAAGGCCTCCCCAAGGAAATGAAATTTAAAGTGGTCTAAATGTAGTGAGAAAGCCAGCAATTCAGTCATCTTGGGAAGGAACATTCCAGGAAGAGGAAAGCAGCAAAAGCAAAGGTCCTAAGGCAAGGGCATGCCTGATGGATTCAAGAAAGAATCAGAAAGCTAGTGTGACTGGAGAAGAGCAAGCAAGGGACAGAGTGGTGGACAGAGAACTGACCAGGTTCCAGACAACTCTGTGCATTATAGGTCACAGAAGGGACTTGATATTTCATTCAAAATGTAATGGGAAGCTGCTAGAGGGTTTTGGTCAGGGGAGTATTGTGAGTCAAGTTTTATTTTGAAGAATTACTATGGTGGCTATACAGAGCAAAGACTGGGTGAGGAAAGGGGAGTCAGGGAGACAAATAAAAGAGGTTATTTTAATAGTTCAGGTGAGTGGTGTTAATGAGCTTATATTAGTGTGGCAATAGGATAGAAGCGGGAAAACAAAAGGTAGGATTCTGGATATTCCAAAGGCAGAGCCAAGAGGAATAGCTGATAGATTTGATGTGGGGAAGAGGATGTAAGATACCAAAAGGAACAAAGAATGATAAGCTTGCAGCCCCTGAACAACTGGACAAAATACCTCTTGTACACTCTCTGGAAAAAGGAAAGAAAAACACTACAGGTGAGCCGTGCTTGTATCTAGTTCATGTTTCTCTTTCCACCCACTCCCACCTAGTTGTCACTCTCTTCCTTGACTTCATTCCCAACCACAGGAGACCCCATGCCTTGTGCAATGTTTGAGACACATCCAAAGGGATGTCTACTTTCTACAGAGCAGGTAAGGGGGTACTCTCAGAATTATGTCAGTCATTTCAGAATCACTGGCAAGCTATACCCCAAAATGCTCTCAATGTAGACCAGTCTGAGGTACAGGCATCAGCAACACTTCAAAATGAACATTATAAATTACTGATTATGATTCTTCTGACCAGTTAGTGTACAGGAGATAATGACCATGAATATAACACCATGAACTCACAGAGCTCCAAAGAGCCAGCAAAATTTCCAACCATGTGCATTAGTCTGAAACTAGGGCCATGCACCACTATTACTTCAGAAGGGGATGGTGGAGAGAAGCTTCCCACGTGCCAAATATTGTCAATCCTTAGGGTAGCAGAAAATTATTTAGACAAAAATTGGAAATTTATATTTTTGTCTTTTAGGGTTTGTGCACAGCTTGTTGTGGCATTAACAATGTGACCTTAAACAAGTAATTCAATTTCATTATCCTACAGTTTTCTGTGAGGTAGAAATAACACATGCATGCCAGCTGTAATACTATATTGCTTTTATATTTTATCCTCTTTTGAGTGTTTTCTTCTAAATTGTCATGGGATTCTCAAAAGAACTCTGTGCTTTAAGAATCAGAAATTTATAGGAATAGAACTTTAAAAGGATAAGTAAAAACACAGATCATTCTATAGAGGTGGAAGATGACCATTTGTAACAGACTACTGAAACAGAAGATCTTGGTGTTCTGGGCAATCCACAAAGAATCTCAAGCCAGTTCTCTAAGCTGGCAGTAATTGCTGGAAGGATGGCCTTTGCTGACTTTGTTGCTAGGGAGATTTTAGAAGATATGAGCAGCTTGGGTTACTGATTTCCTGCTACTGCCACACAATGATCAATTACCATGTCTAGTCTTCAAGTATGTCAGGTAAATTAACACGTCCTATTTACATGACAGCCTGGAGGTTTTTTTCTTTTTCAAAGAATCTTGAACTAAAAATAAACTTCAGGAGTTTATATTCAAATTATCTCCAAAACAGTATTTTAGGTGTCTCTAGAGAAGAATTTACCATATTGGTTAATTTACCATCTCCCAACACCGATTGACCAGCCCTGAATATCTTTTAAAAATATCTAACCCTCATGCTCTAACCACAACCTATCACTTCCTACTCTATCCTCAGAAAAGAATAGCTATTTTATCCTTATTTAACTCCTTATATTCAATACTTCTGGTAGAGTGCTCTCGAGCCATAAAAAAAATCAGCGTTTCATAAATGGGACTCAAAAAGCAGACACAAGGCATCAGTTTTCTGTTCCAATCAAGCTGCCTACCCACACACGTGAAACTTATGTTTCCTAAAAATAAATAGTTCAGAAATGGCAACTGCTGCTGCAGGCATTTGGGACTTTTCTCCTTTGCTGTATCTATAACCTAATCTCTAAGATGTCTCTCAAATTCTTTTCTATTTTTCATTCCAAGGTTATCACGGGACTGGATCTAACCTTCTACCTTCCACTCCTGCTCCTCCCCTATTGAGAATCCTTGGCACCATCTCCCAGCATTATCCCACCTCTTTGGCCTTACCAAAGCCTTACTGTTATTATTCTTGATCGCCCTCATCTTACTTTCTAGGAGGAATCATCCAATAAAAATCCAAGTCTGTTTTCTCTCGGAAGTACCAAGGAATACAACTTTAGTTCTCAGTACATCGTTTTACTTTACTGCAGGATTTAAGTAAAAAGAAAGAATATCTAAGTGAAATGAAAAAAAAAATACAGCAGGCCTTCTGTATCCACAAGGTCCACATCCTCAGATTCAACCAAACTCGGATGGAAAATATTTGAAAAGAAAACCACCACACACACACACACAAAATACAACAATTAAATACAAATAGAAAACCAATATAGGATAACAAGTATTTATATAGCATTTCCATTGTGTTAGGTATTATAAGTAATCCAGGGATGACTTAAAGCACACAGGAGAATGTTCACAGGTTATATGCAAACACTACATTTTATATCAGGGACTTGAGCTTCCACGGAATTTGGTATCCACAGAGAGTCCTGGAATCAATCCACCATAGATACTCAGGTACACCTGAATTTAAGCTTCCCCTCCACAAATATCCTTAATTCCTAGGGGAAAAAAAGAAAAGGGAAAACTAGTTTTTAAAAAAATGGTTTTTACACTTCTTTAAAAACACTGAAGAGAAGTTACTAAGACTACATTTGCTGATAAGTAAATTGTGGGGAGAAATGAAGACTGGTCAGAAATTTAGAAATAAAAGTCGACAGCAGCAGAAAGGCAAATCTTTCAGTAGGTCAACCCCTGAAGCCCCAGGCCCCATCCCTATCTCTTCTTTTTCTACAAGGCCCTGCACAGCTGAGATCGTTGACCAGGCCAACCCGTTCCATTCTCTTCTATCCAACAGGTAGAAAAATGAATGAAGTTCCTAGTTCCACTACAGTTTGGAGTCAGGAGGAAACATCTTTCTGACACCCCCAAATAGAACTTTATGTTTTTAATCCTTAAAACACTGTAACAACGATTAGTTTCTTCAAGTAGTTCAGCCTTAGGCTTCAATGCACTTCAGGCTTGGAGAGCTACCTGGAGAACTTAAATATTAATCAGAATATAGTTCTAGAATAAAGTGATTTCTAAGATTTAAAAAGCTTCAGTGTTCACAATCAGCAACACAAAATTATATACTACTCATGTCTACTTACATTTTTTTTTCAAAAAGTTAAGCTAAATCAAAATACAGCTATCTTTCCCATAGCACAGATAATGCTTCATATACTCAATTATTAACAGCTCTTTATAAGGACACCTCTTAATATCTCTTTATAGCTCTCAGAGCTAAGAGAAACTCGGTCAAATATATTTACAGAACCTTCTGGGTCACCCAGGTAATTTATGCCAAATAAAAGGCTAGACCTCTCTCAATCAAGTTTAAAAATTTAGGATTAAAGAGTTTATCATATTACTTCCCCCCCATTCATACCTACACCACTATTCGTACCCGAAAATGTTACCCACCTTAGTAACCATAGTAGTAGACACATCAACTCTTCCATTCAAAAGGAATAAGTAAGGTTTTAAATTTTTACTTTCTGTATGGCAACGTCCCTCTTATCCTATCCTATAACTTCTGTTCTTGTTTTCATTTCCTTTCATTCAAGCAGTAGAAAAAATTTGGCACTGTCACATTCCATCGAAAACTCACTCTCTGATGACCCAACTCTTTTTTAAAACTATCCAAGTCTAAGTGCTCTGAGCATGTTCACCAGACAGGCAGCTTCACAACTGTAGGATATTTAGGCCATCTGTTTTATTCTATTATATCTTCTCCAAACTTAATTCTTCTTAGTTCTGCCCTTCTCTTTATAAATTTTGCATACCACTAAAAAGGATGATATACAAGTTTGCAGGTATTTTCTTGAGTTCTCTTGTGCTCAGTCTAGAACAAGTTTCTTAGCCTTGGCACTACTGATATTTTGGGCCAGAAAATTCTTCATTATGAGGGGCTGTCTTGTGTATTGAGGATGTTTAGCAGCTTCCCTAACTTCCACCCACAAGATGCCAGTAGAATCCTCCTTCCCTCCAAGACAATCAAAAGCATGTCCAGACATTGTTGTAGACTGTTGAGAACTGTTTGCCTAGAGTAAGAATTTGCAGATCTCAGGGATTGAAGTTGGACTGCAGTAGGACAGCTACCCCGGGGAAGCTGTCCCAGCTTGTGACCAATACTTACCTAGTTTTGGTTGTGGCCAAATGACCATGCTGCATGAGTAACAGTCTGTAAGAACCTAGTATGTGTGCATAGTGCTTACAATTATAACCAAAAAAAGATTTACAGAAAAGGGACTCTCACACATAATCAAGCATAGCAGTCCCTAGCTTTTGAAGGAGTTATGATTCAAAACTATATCTTAGAATCGCTAGGTTGAATTATATGAAATTACCATTTTTGTCAGTCAAAAATGGTTAACACCATCAGCAATTTTATATAACTCAACCTAATAATTTCTGAAGCAATTGTAGGTTCCCACAAAATCCTATCAAACTTTCCCATCCTGGCTGCCTCCTTCTTCTCCCGAGGTCCCCAGCTAGCATTGGCCTGAACTTTGATTTTCACCAGGAGCAGTCACTGCTTCTGAGGAGGTTTTCTATCTCTCTAGGCCCTGTGGAACAACACACACAACCTTAGAGCTTTTCTAAAGCCCTGCTGTCCGAAGAGAGAGATGTCTATTTCCTACATTTCTCTTCAACTCTTTTCCTTCATTTATTTAGATCCTCAAGATAAAGACCAATGGTACATATACAAAAATCCACAGAAGATTCATCTATAGTTTACAACATGACAAAGATTACTAGCCAGTTCAGAAAAAAAAAGTTAGAAAACATCAAGGGAAAAACAAGCAAGAAAAAGAAAAGAACTGTATTTACTGGAAGCACAGAATACTATAAAATATAGGTAACTAAAGGGATGTATACTTTGAGCAGCAGTGCTCTATGAGAGCAAGGGTTGAGAGAGAAAGAGAGATGAGAGGGGTATCTGTCAATCAATATCAACTCTGGACACAATAAGCTGTACAAAAGATGACCAATCTTGGTCTACCATTCCCCCAAGTGTTCTAGAATGACAAATGGTAGCAAAAATCCTGGACTGAAAAACAGTTTAAACTCCATATGAGTTTAAATTTGAAACTATAGGTCACAGAGGTCCCATTATCAAGTAACAGAATGGGAAGCAATAAGCACACAGCAATGTTTCTTTAAGTCACAGGTTAATGAAAGCTTCCTTGAATTCTCCTGATACCCTCTGGACCTCGCTTCCATTTGGTGACATGATGGTCCACTGTTTCCTCTTCCCAATCCTGGAGAAAAAAGAGTCCTTCCTCCTTCCTAAGGCCACACCACATTCTGGGCTCTCATTCCTGCAGCAGGCTTTCTTCTGTCTACTCTGTCATTATTCTTTAATTCTTTTTTTTTTTCCTTGAGACAGGGTCTCGCTCTATTGTGCAGGCTGGTGTACAGTGGTACAATCATGGCTCACTGAAGCCTCAACCTCTTGGGCTCAAGAGATCCTCTGACCTTAGCTTCCAACTGAGTAGCTGGGACCACAGACACATGCCACCACACCCAGCTAATTTTTGTGTTTTCGTTTGTGTGTTTGTTGTTTGTTTGTAGAGATGGAGTTTCGCCATTTGCCCAAGCTGGTCTTGAACTCCTGGGCTCAAGCAATCTGCCTACCTCAGCCTCCCAAAGTGCTGGGATTATAGGCTTGAGCCACTGCACCTGGCCTATTTCTTTATTTCTTTATTCTTTCTGTTATACCCTCTCCCCTGTATCTTCTAAGTACATCTTTAAATTAGCCATTTTTTTTTTTTTGAGGAAAAGGAAACATAAGATCCCTCTCTTAGGCCTGTATTATACTCTAGATTCCCTAATCTCACACCTTCTCTTTGTCTCCATTTCTTCACTCAAGACTCGGGACCTCATTATAACCAGCTAGCCTCTGGAAGCCTCTACCACATGACCATCATCCCCATCATGCTTCCTAATCTCCTCCATGGTCAGCTGTGTCCTCTAAAATGCCAAAACCAATGGGCACTCTCCAGTTTCCACCTATTCTGTGTGTCAATCCTGACCTAGTTTTTAAAAGTCATATTTCCTGGGATTTGGGAAAACCACCCTTTTCTGGCCTTTTTCTTATCTCTGTCTTTCCTTCTCAGTCTCCATTACTGGCCCTTCTTTCTTCCCCCAATCTCTTAAATAATGAGTGTGCCTAAGATGATTTCCTCAGTCCTCTTCTGTTCTTAGTCAAGACTCTCTTAGTAAGTGATATGGTTTTGATATTTCTTCTCTCCAACTATCATGTTGAAATTTGATCTCCAATGTTGGAGGTCGGGCCTAATGGAAGGTGTTTGGGCCTTGGGGGTGGATCACTCGTGAATGGCTTGGTGCTGTCTTCACGGTAATGAGTGACTTCTTTCTCTATTAGTTCATAGGAGATCTGATTGTTAAAAAGAGCCTGGCATCTCCTCCTCTCTCTTGCTCCCTCTCTTGCCATGTGACATGCCTGCTCCCCCTTTGCCTTCTACCACAAGTAAATGCTTCCAGAGGTCCTGACCAGAAGCAGGTGCTGGCGCCACACTTCTTGTACAACCTGCAGAACCATGAGTCAAATAAACTTCTTTTCTTTATAAATCATCCAGCCTCAGGTATTCCTTGATAGTAACACAAAATGGACTAACACATCAATCAATCTCTTCCATGCCCATACTTCTAGTAGATAGTCTAAGATGGATCAGTAAGACAAAAATGGAAATCATTACCTTCCTTTCAAACCGACTTTGCCTAGCTCAGATAACGGTACCACCATCCAAAAAGGCCCCTCGGCTTTCTAGCTCAGCATCATTCTTGTCTTCTTTCTTGTTTTCCACATTCAGTCAACCACCACATCACACAGATACTACCTCCTACAAATCTCTGGAACAGTTTCCCTGCTCTGTGTTAATAATCTTCAAACTATCTTCTGTGTGGATCACTATCACAATTGCCTCATACCTTTGTTTCCCTGCCATTTTTCTCCTTCTATTTTTAATCAGCTCTCAAAAGTGTAGTTCTAAATACAAATGTGATTATGTCTGATGAAATGAATACTTTCATAAAATCTAGTCCCCTTCAACCTGGGTTTCCCAATACCCTAAAGCAGTCATTATATGTAAGAAGTTAACTTCTCTTTCATGCATCTGGACTGGCATTAAATACCATCATTGAAAAAATTAAGAAAATATTCACTCAAATCATGCTCTGAATTCTATGGTTCAGATGAGGAACATGGGTAGGGAAGGCTGACACAGACCTCCTGCCACCCACCTTCCATTACTTCCTGCTACTTCTTCACACACAACACACAACCTGCTTGCAAACAAGAAGCCCCTATGCTCTTTCACAACTGTATGTGTTTGCATATGCTATTCCCCTGGCCTGGCATTTTCTTCTTCCACCTGTCCATGAGTGGGCTCCAATTCATCCTAGATGCTCAAACAATACCTCCTTTGCAAGCTTCCTTGGACCTTACCAAACAAAGTCCTTTTTGTCATACTCTGTATACATCTTTATAGCTCGTCTCACAATATCATGAAGATTTATTCACATATCTGTGCACTTTACTAGAATGCAAGCTTTGCTTCACCAGCAAAATTCCTGAAATATAGTGGATATGTAACAAGTCTTCTTTGAGAGAACCATAATAAATGCTCCTTTTTCCTTATCTTAAAAACCTGTAATAGTTGCTCCAAGTCTTGGAGCTCTGTTATTTTTTAAAAAATCAGAAACTATTTCATATCACATTGACATTAATCACAGTTACAAGAAACCCTAGAACCATGCTGCAATGACTCCACTTTTTCAAAAGAACAGATGGAGGGAGAAAGCCATGACAATTATTCTTAAAATGAGTTACAATACCAAGATCTGTGCCTCTTTCCTAGAAGATAACCAACAAGTAGCAAAAAAGGGAGGAGAATATTCAATATGGGCATAGACCTTGTTAAAATTCTCTTTAGTTTAAAGAACATACTCCTTTACTGATCTAAGTTCCTGTTAGAAAAAGAAGCAAAACTTGTCCCTCAGTGTCTAAACAAGATAAGAATTATGATTGTATACCACAGTCCCAGTATTTATGCTTTAAGAAAGTTAAAGGAATGGTCAGAATATACCCCACGTTAACACAGTTGCCAGGTCACACCCTCAGAACATAATTGCTGGCTGGGGAAAACTCCCTCCCTCTGTGCCACCCATAAATATAGCAACACCTGACAGTTCAGGGGTCCAGGCCTCCTTCCATATTGGAAAAAATCCTGCTTCTGGCAAAAAGCTAGAAGTAGCAGGAACAATGCCTGCTGTGTTGTTTGGCACAGACTAAGAGAGAAAAATAAGGAAATAATACTTTGGCTTTCCTTGTCACAAAACATCCATCCCATTGTCGTTAAAAATAAAGTTAGGAAAACATAAGAATAATCGCTAATTTCAGCAGGTTATAAGACTATAACACACTGTTTAATTTCTTCTTTAATAATTCTATGGGGCAAAACTAGGGTATGAACCTCTTATCTTTGACCCTTGCCTTTTCCTATGTTGACACCATACTAAGTGGTACGAACTTCTTCATGTCTTCAACTCTAACCTCTTCCCTATAATCACCTCGTACCAACCTTGCAGAACCTGCTTCAGGACTTCTAAGACAGTTCTATCAAGTAGATTCCCCATCTCTCCAATCCTTCCTGCATTAAACAAAACTGAGGTTCTCAAAACAACTCTTTGAGCTGATCATTCTTTTGCTCCAGATAATTTCAATAGCCAATCACCTACAAAGAAAATCCAGTCATCTTTATCTCACATTCAAGGCCCTACCGAATGCATTCCCATATCTGTGCTTCCATCTTTTTAAGAAAATAGGTCTTTTTTTTTCGCCTTTAACATATTACCCAATTGACTTACCTTTTTGTTTATTTCTTTTTGATTCTCTTGTCCTAACCTCACATGTAAGCTCTACAAGGAAAGCATTTTCAGCTGTTTGGTTCATTAAGGTACCCCAAGCATCTACACCAGTAGATGTAGAGTAGACACTGACTAAATGTTTGTTGTGAACCTGGAACATATTCTGCTCTTACCTCAGTTGCTTAAATTCTAGCCTTCCTTAATATCCCACAGTCAACACTGTTTTTTTTTTTTTCCTTGTCTTTTACTTGAGTTCTTCTTGCACTAGGCCTGCAAAACATATGAAATTAGATGAACTCTCACAGGTAATAGTTGGTTACTTAGTTAAGCACTATTTTGGTGACATGAAATGCTCATCTGAATAAGCTGATAATATTTATATAACTCTCAATAAAATTCACTACTTAGTTTTTTAAGAGTTACTGGCTACAGACGTATTTAACGACAAATCAAGGGGAGAGTGTAAGGAGTTTTATTCAAATTTAAACATTAAGGAAGAGTCTCTTTTGTTCAAAGCACTTATAAAGATTTGTGCTTTAAACTGTGGCTAGTAGGTCTTTGGTGACTAATTCAGCTAATAAATTACTGAAATTTAGGGCCCAATTTGGGCCCAGGCCACTATATGGGAAAATAATCACTTTCATACTTTTATATTATCTAGTGCTTTAGGTGGCACAGCTAAATTTCAAGTGTAATACACAGCAGCTTAAACATCTTTTATGCCAATGATTATATCCATTTGGATTAACAGAATGATTCAATGGATGACACTAAATTTACCAATTCTAATTTCAATTAGTAGACCATAATCAAACTTTTCTTTACTGCTGTTTCCCATGAGAGTACAACAGAGTAAGGACAAGATGAATGCCAACTTCTATAAAGCCTATTAGGAAAAAAGAGAGGCAATGTTACCAGTGTGTTAACTGTACACTCTTGCTAATTAACAATAATGCCTTTTTGTGTTGATGAGCCTGAAAGTTATGCTACTTAGGTTTTGGTTTTCTTGGATAATAATTTTTATATAAAAATGTAAGGCCTTGATAAAGCTCAAGTTTATTAAGTTTTGGTACTGAGAAATGGACATAATACAGGACTTAACATGAATTATTTAATTACAGTTAGCCAGGTACCCTATGCTTCATGCAACCTAGCTGTTAACCCTTTAGCCTGCTGATAATCTCATACTTGGGTTTGATGAGTTCTTGTAATGTAGATAGAGTGAGGTGTTCAGGAGGATTTGTGGTAAAATATCAGTCACTTCAAATGAACTTATGCTTACTGTATGGTTTTAGTTATTCTTACCTAATATGGCGAAAATGAAAACATTGTTTTAATAAAAAATCAGCAGCAAATTATTTCATGTCCTTCAGGATATAAGAATAATAATATCCTAAATGGGCCATATGTTTGTGATGAAATTCACCTGAAATTCAACTAAAATATAAGTGGTTTAGAATTTCTAAAGTATACTTGTATCAAGGTGTGTCCAAGAACTTAAAAATAATTAATAATATGATTTTCTTTTTACATATATTCCTTTTTCTCCCTCTCCAGTGTAAGCTCATCTCGGGCAGAGGCCACTTCACTCATTCACTTATCCAGATATTTGGAAAGGCCATTATAAACCCTTTGAAAGTTTGGCTGAGTGAAATGGGGGTTACTAGCATAGCAGTGCCATGGCTGGAAATATGTTTGAAAGGATTACTCCAACTACTGTGTTAAGAGTACTTTGTTGGGAACGGGAGAAGGACAGAAGCAGAATCAGGCAGCCATCACAGTGGTCCTGGTAAGAGACGATGAAAACTGGGACTAGCAGGGACAGTGGAGATTGTAGGATTTATATTTATTTTGCAGACAGGTAGAGCCAACTAATTTTCCTGACTGACTGAAGGAAATGGGGGTAAGAGAGAAATAAAGGAGTCAAGCAACTTCAAAATTTTGGCTTGAGCAACTGAACAGATGCAGTTGTTTTCTACTGAGAGGTGGATGTCTGAGATAAGATAGGTTGAGGAACGTGGAAGACAAGGGTTCAATCCTGGATGTGTTGAGCGTGAGATATCTAAAAATATTTTCAAACCCATGGAGGCTGACTCCGTTATGGGCCAAGATTAAAATATAGGTTTCTCTGGTCTCTTATCTCTCCCCCTTACATTTCATATATGACCCCATAGCCTCTGCATCAGAATTTCCTTCCAAATCTAGTCTCTCCATTTTATTCCCTTGGTTATTTCCTTATTCAGACTCTTATTCTCACTTGACTCACCCTAATACCTTTTTATCTAGTCTCCTTTTGCTCTAATGAGGCCATCTTCTACATAACCAGATGTGTATTTGTAAAACATAAAAGTAATAATGGAACTCTCCTGTTTGAAACTCTGCATTGGCTTCTCACTGCTTAATAAAACAAAACTTAGGGCTGACATCAGTGATTCTTTCTACAAAGCCCCAAACTTCCTCTCTTTTTACTGTATACAAAATAAGTCATGTCTAGTCATGCTTCTTTGTCTGGAAAACTCCTATTTGTCCCTCAATACTCAGCCAAACATCACCATTTCTTTCATTTCTTTTTTTTTTTTTTTTTTTTTTTTTTTTTTTGAGACAGAGTCTTGCTCTGTCGCCAGGCTGGAGTGCAGTGGCACAATCTCGGCTCACTGCAGCCGCCACATCCCAGGTTCAAGCGACTCTCCTGCCTCAGCCTCCTGAGGAGCTGGGACTACAGACACATGCTACCACACCCAGCTAAGTTTTTTTATTTTTGGTAGAGACGGGGTTTCACCATGTTGGCCAGGATGGCCTTTATCTCTTGACCTTGTGATCCACCCGCCTCGGCCTCCCAAAGTGAACATCACCATTTCTAAAAAGCCTTTCCTGACTATCTTCAGGCAAAATTTGCCCTTTCCACCTCTGTGCTTTTAAAACATATCAGTCATACCACCACGATAGCACTTATAATGGCATGTTATTATTAGTTTGCTTACCTGTCTCTGCTATAAGGCTCCCAGTAGAGGCTGCTGTGTCTTTTCTGTTTTCCTACAGCATCTTACTAAGTGGTAAGTTCGTGGAAGACCCTCTGTTTACCTATACCCCCAACGCCCAATGAAATTAAGTGTTGCTTAGAAGTAGCAAGGGTGTCTATGCTCTAAGATCTTTCACCATCAGGTGTGCCACCCATCATGACTCAGAGTGGGGCTTAGGAAACCTTCTGCTATCCCATCTGCAACATTAAGGACAAAGACATTTAGGACCACCCAAAGAAAGGGAGGCTGGTGGCAGGCCAAAACAGCTTGATAACAGAGCAGCCATCATGATTCGTGAACTGTCAGCTATCTCTTTATACTTGAATATACTGAGGTCTTTATAACATATCTATGAGACTACATAGCACAGTTTTCAAACTGTCATCCAATTAATCCCTCAAAATTAAAAATTCTGTTTTTGCTTTCACAACAAATTATAAAATCATAAAATCAAGAAAACTAACACCTAGGAGAATATACTATGGTCTCTAGTACAAATTCGTTGAATATAGCTATGACAAATGAACTTTAATATATTTTACTCATACAAAAAATGGTAAAAAGTGGTAGACTAGTAGTAAAAATGAACACAAGATAAGCACTAAAAATGAAAACCTCCAAATAATTTTGAGATAAATATAAAAATACCTAGTAAAAATTAATTCAAATTCAGTATGATGGTGCTCCCTTCATTCCATAATCTAAGTACAAAAATCAAAAGAGAAGACAGTAAAGAAAAGAATGAGGACATGCATTTAGAAAACAATTCATTAAATAATTTTCGACATCACTCTTCTTCAAAGATTGTGAATATGGTAATATCCTTATAATTTTCTATTAATCCATGCCAAAAATTTGTTTCCAAAGATTTTATTTCTTCATGTTAGCAGTCTTGCATTCTTTTTTCTATCTTACACATTCTATTTTGACATTTAACTCTTTACCTTTTTCTCAAGATATAAAATTTCATCTTAAGTATATTACTATAATTGTCTCATTTTTTCCTTTTATTTCCTTTCTATTTCTCATCATTTACTTTTTCTCATTTTATAAATTAAAACATTTTTACTAATCTTGATTTTTTCCTATTCGACCCTTTTGCTGAACAATGAGTTAAAATCTTGTTTGCATTTTTGTTGAATATAAAAATCCTCTCAAGTAAATTTGTATAAACACAGGATAAAAGTGAGCATCACATTTGAGAGTTTTCCTAATGATTATGGTTACGAAAGCAATAACTTAATTTGAATATTTGAATTTTTTTCAGGGAATACTTACTAACACTACTATGATGAACAAATCTCTTCTTGAGAAATAAATAATAATACTGTGATCCAAAACAAATGTAACACATTTCTGAAGTATTTCTCCTTTAGCACAACTTTTTAAAAGACTTGTGATCTCCTCATACTTTGGTTGTATGACTCAAAAGATGCTGCAACATACTTTCAGATCTCAAAATTAGGAAGCATTCGTTGAAAGAAGGTTTGTAGGTCTAAGAAAACAATGCAGCTCAGTTACACATTAATAAGAAAATACTCAATTATCTGCTAAAGCAACAGAGACATTGAACAAGTGTTTTGTTTGGTTGGTTATATCCATTTTGACTAATGTACCTCTAAGGAAAGAGAAGGCCTACTAAAATCGGATGCATTTCCATAGGAATAAATTTTGAAACAGGAATAATGAATCTTTAGCTCACAAGAGACAGGTAAGTCTTACAATGGGCAATTTCTGCTTGTATATCTCATGGTCTAGGACCTTTCAATTTTTAACTCTTCACATATAAGAAAAATGAGATGGGCAGTATTAGATTAGTTCCTGTACTAACTAGCAGTCTAAAAATTATTACTTAATTAGTGTAAGAAAGGCATAAACATTTTTAAGGACTTTCATAAAATATAAGGAAAATTACTTAAACTACACTATAACACCATTTTAGATAAGATAGGCAAAATTTGGTATATATAATCAATCACACTGTGATGTAGAAATTGCTAATATTCAATTTCTTATGCATTTCAAGTCTAATGCTCTGCTACTGATGAAGTTTAACTCAAAAATGGTGCCTCTAAGTCAAGGTAGACATTTGTCCTTTTCACACTCTTAAATAGAGCCTGGCTAATTGTAGCAATTTTAGGAAATACATAACAACACATATGAAATGTTTAAAAATAAGATAGCTCTTAATGATGACCTACTTAAGATTTTGACAAGCTCTATGAATTATAACCTCCCTAAAATTATATTGTACCTGGTAAATTAGTTTATTAAATGTTATAAATTCTTAACCACAATTACATAGCTTATTGTTAGCTATAAGGACTAAATTCTTAAATGTAAAATTTAAAATGATTAAATTATCCACTAACAATTTTTCAAAACATCTTCAATCCAAACAATGAATATCAGTAACCTTATTTACTAACTAAATTTTGTTATATGGTTCTACTCAGTCTTGTCTACCTTTTCATTAGTACTAAAATGGTCAAAGTCCAAATATATTTCACTATTAGTATATACAATGTATATCGAGATTCACCACAACTACTGATCGTCATTTTCTAATTAACTTCCCTACTAGATCAACTCTTTTTCTAAATATTTTACAAATTGTTCCTCAATGGCAATTTATCAGTGCTCAATGCAAATATATTTAGTGTCTCCCTGTTGGCATTTACGTCTTCAGCTCCAACCTAAGAATAGTATACGATGCTGACCACGAAGAACCCAGGCCCAATAATAAAGTCACTCCATATATGTTTTTCTTTATTGCTTTCCATGTATCTGAAACACTTCAATGGACAACCACCATTATTTTCTTAAAGAAGCAATAATCTTTAACAAAAACCTAAATATTTGAAAAGTGTAAAGTAATATCTAAAAAATGCTAAGTCCAAACCTATCAAGTCTCAACAACCTATACTAATAAAGGAAAGCCATAACAGACACTCCAAAGTCATTTGTATTTGATTTTAGGAGATGACTTTAATAAAGTATAAGTTATATTTTGATAATTACAACACTTATCAACAAATAAATTATGAAACAGTACAGTGAAGGCACAATTGCCCCATTCTCTTATCTTCCAAGAATAAACTATCATCTCTCAAGTAGATGTCAGAGATAAGCCCAGAGCAGCTGAAGCTGAGCTCTTTGTACATATCTATTCTGCTTACAGTACCTGAAAGATACCTACGAAAAGAACTATTAGATTCTGAAAGGCTCTTTCCTCTAATAACGATAATTTATAGAGTAATTAAGGATTGAAGTTTGTTGTTGCTGTTACTGCCATTTTTAACAAATGTACTCGCCTGTAATCCTAGGACTTTGGGAGGCCAAGGTGGGTAGATCACTTGAGGTCAAGAGTTCAAGACCAGCCTGGCCAACATGGCGAAACCCCATCTCTACTAAAAATACAAAAATTAGCTGGGCGTGGTAGAGCGCACCTGTAATCCCAGGTACTCAGGAGGCTGAGGCAGAAGAATCCCTTGAATCTAGGAGGCAGAGGTTACAGTGAGCCGAGATCTCACCCTTGCACCCTTGCACTCCAGCCTGGGCAAGATGGCGAGACTCTGTCTCAAAAAAAAAAAAATTACCTATTTAAATGTTACCATAACCCCATGATGCCTTACAAAAGAGAAGACTGAGGTCTAAAGAAATTAAATTAATGTAGCTAAGATCACAAGCAGAAAGCAGCAGAGCCTGGAATTACACTAAGCACTCTGATCACAAATCAGTGCCCTTTCTGCTATACCTTCCACCACCCCTAAGGTGCTTAACTAACAAGCATGTTAAAATAAATGCTTCAGTGGCAAATCATCAAAAGACATAACCGATGAGGGGTGAGACTGGCTCAACGACAGTCATTTGAACCCACCCCCTTCCACTTTTTCCCCTATTAGCTAGAGATGGGCCTTCACAGAGCTTTACTTATCTAGTTAATTAGCTATCTTTGGATCTCACCCCATTTTTCCTTCCTAAAACAATCATATGGTCATGTGGTGTGTTTTTGTTTTTTGTTTTTGAGACAGGGTCTCACTATGTTGCCCATGCTGGGTCTTAAACTACTAGGCTCCCTGTAGCTGGGATTACAAATGTGTACCACCACATTGGGCCTGATGTTTTAACTGTTTTTGTTTTTGCTTTTTATTATTGCTACTTGTGACACTAGAGACAGAGAACAAACAAATATCACTATGTAAAAGAAAAAAGCGTAAGTCTTGCAGTTAGGACTGCTGAAGAAATCCTGACTCCTCCCCTCATTAGGCATGGGACCTTGGATAAATTCCTTAACCTCCTTGGGCATTATTTTCCTCCTCTGTAAACTGGGAATAAGAGTATTTAACTAATGGGCTTTGTGAAGATGAAGTCAATCAATCACATACATGGGCCAGGCACAGTAAGTGCTCCACACATCGGCCTCTCCTTCACTCTAAATAGCGCCTTTATTTTTTCTTCACTTGAATCTTGTAGTGAAGGAGAGACTGCTAATGTATCATACATCAAACAATTGAATAAAAAATTATTTCAAATTGAAAAAGAAACTATAATCATGTAGGTACCTAAGTAGCAACTCAAAGAAAATTTCTTGGGTACTAATATGCTTTGCATTAGATATATTTTAAGGCAACTGATTAATACCAGACTCGATGCTGGAAGAAAGTTTAAATATTAAATGCAAAATTCAAAATGTCTTTTCCCTGTCTCACAATAGCTATAACTGTCTCCACTAATGCAAAATGTAAAATCAAGAACAACTACCTTTTGCTATCAAGCAAAGAGAGGAAGAACTTCTCCCTAGGGCGTAACAATACAAATCACTGAATTACTAGCTTATAAAGACAGGGCCACTGGCAGATGAATCCCAGCTTGGAACCATCCATGCTGAATGCCATTTCTGGGTCTATGTAAATCTAGTGAGCAGCTTGCTTTAGTATCCAGCATGGATAAATTGCCTAGACTAGGGATAGCAAGTCTATTTCATCTTAAGTGTCAACAGTGATTGACAGTGACAATCTAAAGCACTGTATATGGATGCACTTTGAGGCAAAATCAAAGCTTTGCAGAAAAGAGTGCCAGGATTAGTCTGCAATGTCAACCAAGAATGGAGGAATATGCACTGAGTCCACTGACATAAAAGAAGTATTTTTAAGTTACAGATGAAAAAACTATAATTTAATTTCCTTTTCCATGGGCATGATAGAATGAATGCTGTGTATTCACACCCCATTTCCTTCTGCTTCTGGACTCACAACTAGGCTTCATCTCCAGCGTTTCCTGCATTTGGATGAGGCCATTAATAGATTTCTTGCCAATGGAATACAGGTAGAAATGATATTTAGGCCTGGACCTACATCTTCTCTTGCAATACTCCCCTTTTTGTCTGTCTCCCTCTGTCAGCCAGATGCATAGATGACAGTGGAGGACTCTGAAGCTCTAGATGACAGAATTTCTAGAAAGGAGGAGCCATCCATGGCAGACTATATACGAGCAAAAAATTAAACTTGTAGCATGCCACTAGCTCTTGGTATTCCCAAAAATGTAGTTCTGGTTGAGGCTGACAATCATAATATCATGCCACATACATGGGTCAACCATGACCTGTGCTAAGCAAATCAGAATTCTTCCCTATGATTTTGGAAAACTCTCTCTCTAGGAAGACAACCCATTTCTCTCAGTGAGGCTATGATAATGTGAACCTGGGAGATTCAGTTCAGAATAATTGAAAAAGTCTTCAAGAATGGAATAGGTACTTCACTACTAATGTGTGAAACAGAAACAAGAGAAACAGGAGGTGGAGGGAGAATCCTGAACAAGCACTAGAGAGGTCAAGCTTCACCCCTGCCTTTTCCTCATATTGGTTACAAGGGCCAAAATGCTTCTCTTTGTGCCAAAACTATTTTGATCTATAGTCCTGTAATCTGCCAACACGACAGTCATGACTAATACGGGTATAAATTAGAAAACAAAAATCTTTCAACTGACAGACAACATTTTGACACACATTCTTACAAAATTATGGCGTACACATACTTTAAAAAAATGAAAACTGTGGGGCCGGGTGCAACGGCTCATGCCTGTAATCCCAATACTTTGGGAGGCCGAGGTGGGCGGATCACTTGAGGCCAGGAGTTTGAGACCAGCCTGACCAACATGGTGAAACCCCATCTCTACTAAAAATAAAATAAAAAAATTAGCTGGGTGTGTTGGCATGAGCCTCTAATCCTACCTACTAGGGAGGCTGAGACAGGAGAATCACCTGAACCCAGGAGGCAGAGGTTGCAATGAACCGAGATTGAGCACTCTGCACTCCAGCCTGGGTGACAGAGTGAGGCTCCATCTCAAAAAAAAAAAAAAAGAGAAAAGAAAAAGAAAAGAAAGAAAGAAAACTGTGATTTATGGATTTATGATCATACCTCATAAATTTTCCTTTCCATGTCAAATATACTTTAACAAGCTCATTTTTCAAGGTTGGCCAGTATCTTATTGTTTGAATACACTATCATTTTAAAAAAAGTATTTGGGTATATTCAATTTTGCATTCCCCTATATACATTGATGCAACAAATTTTGGGGAAACAAAACATTTTTCCAATTATTTACCTGATATAAAGCTGTAGAATTCAACTTGCTTGTCAAAGGATATTCAAGGGTTTTGATTAATATTGCCAACCCACCCTCCCAAATATTTATACCCATTTATACTCGCAGCAATTGAGTGCTCGATTCATACTATTTTTCCACCTGAGAAAGTAATGCTGAGCTGAACTGAAAAAACACTTGTTTCTTAATCCACAGCACTATCCTACGAAATGATTAGTATAATCTACAATAGGGGCCAAAGTCAAATTTCTATTCCATTAAGATATATATAGAATAGACCACTGGCACAGCTATGTCACCAAGGAACACAGTCCTTCACAAAATGCAATAAAATATAACTAAAAATTAAGCAACTCCTTTGGAACAATAATGAGAATTATTGTGGGGAGGGGGGTGGGAAAGAACCACAAAGCAGTGAGGAGATGCATATGTTAAACAGTTGGTCACAGCCCACTCATTAGCACAGTCTCCAATCAGCCTCCTATGGAAACTTCCATGGGTACACTCATGCTCACTCAAGGGTAGCCAAAACCAGAATGTTACATTAAAATACATAATGAAGAGGCCAGAAAAACATGAACACACTGCAACCTACATGTTTCAGGGAGAAAAAAACAACAAAACTACATGAAGCCACTGTCTAACTGAATTATTTAGCTAGAAGTTGGAACAGCTGTAAGCTCTACACTTTTGACACTAACCAGGCTCATAGCGATATTATAGTGAAATCCACTGGTTTAGATGTAACAATCAGAACTAGGTGAATAAGGCAATTACATATTAGGGCACCTATTCAAGATAGGTAGATAAGAATTATTCAGTATTAACACATACAGAAAGTGTAATTTTTGCCACTTTGGGACTCAGCTTACTCATCTATAAAAATGAAAAGGCTGATCAACTTCTAAGATTCTCCTGAGCCTAAAAAGCCCTGCAGATCTCAGGCCATCTACAACCTTGGTGTTATTTCTTAACGTTCTCTGTCTTCCTAAATTGATTTGTCCAGCAACCTTCAACTTTTTCAAACTCCTAAAATGTGCCTTGCTCTCTGTGAGCCTCTTCCTAGATAGCATTCTGCAGCAGTTCTTGTTCACACCTCACCTACTTTAAGTCCCCTTCATTCTTCAAGTCTGGGCTTAAACATCTCTTCCTCTGCAAAGTGCCTCCACTGTAGTCTTCACCTTCCTTATTAAAACTTAATTTTTTGAATCACCTGTAATTATTTCTTTAATTTTCTGTCTCCCCTACTACGTCACAAGCTCTCTGATGCCAAAGGCCATGCATATCTTGCTCACCATGGTATCCCTATTTCCTGGAACAATTCCTGGCATTTGGAAGTTATCCAAATATTTGTTAAATGAATAAATAATGGGATTGTGCTAACTAAGCTAGTGAAAGACTCAGTACTGAAAGCAATTTCTAATTTTTCCAAGTAGGTCATTAAAAATAAAATTAAATATGTTGTTATTTATTGCTTTCTTTACAAAGGCAAAAAAACCCTAAGCTTTAGGTTAATCTTGCCCCCTTTCCTTACTGCTTGTCAAAAGCCCCCAAGTTGTTAATGGAAATTTTATCACGTTAATTAATAGTATCACCAATAACTTAGTGAATACTATCATTTCAGTGAATATTGAAAGTGTGTAGTCACTTTTGAAATTGTTTTTTTTGTAATTATCTTAACCAGCTATAATATATGTAGTTATGAATTATAAAATGAATATTGAAAAACAATGCTCCCCAACTGTATCCAACTCTAAAGAAAATAGCTACACACACACACACACACACACACACACACACAATGCTGGCAAAGGATTTTCTCTAATACTAATACTTAACCATCTAATATCTAACAGTTAATGGTATGTACTGAGAGAAGTCCACACATGCTTTAAATCCACAACCCAAAAATTATGGATATAATTGTTTAAAATCTAACATTTTTTTCAAATTTACCAATTTGCTCATTGTTCTAACTTTTAATATCAATTTTCTGATTTTCCCCAGATTAAATCGTTGTCACATCATGGCCATGCAAGTGTTGAGAGGATGTCAGGAAATACACATTAATTATATACATTAAGTAATTTAATGTTTATTTGTTTGTATTCCTCCAATATTACACTTCTATTGCTTTTATAGTCTTTTGAGAGAAAGAATTGAGTTTAACTCCTTGCTCTTCTGAAGTTTATTGGGTAAAAGTAAAATTTTTAAGTAGAAAGTTTATGAGAAAACAAAGGTATAAAATTAGGGAAATATGAAGCATAATAAAAATCATTCAATAAATATTTACCAAAACCTGCTATCATGCTATGTTTGGTGTGAGGAACAAGACAGTCTCAAAGAAACTACAGACTAGAGGAAGAAAACAACCACTGAAGAGAATCCCACTATAGCTCTGGGAGGGATATGAAAGAAATATATGCACAGGGGGCCATGTAGGCACTGAAAAGAATGCCTAAAACTGGAGTTTTAGAAATTAGATTTTAAAAATATATTAAAACTTAAAAACAGCACATGCAAAGACCCAAAAGTGATGCAGAATATAGTGAATCGAATGCTTCAAAGTAGTTCAGCAATGAACTGTGGCGGGTGTGTGTGTGTGTAGGCAAAAACAAAGAATAGGAAAATAGGCTGGTTCCACATCCAGCATACAGGTGGACTATCAAGGGAAAAACACCTGATAACCTGGATAAATATTACAGGCATCCTTCCACTCATTTGGCTGAACTCACAAGAAAATAAAAGCAATCTCCAAGGCCAAAAAAAATAAAGAAATTGCAGAAAACCACATGGTAAAGTAATACTGAAGAGGAGGCTGCCCTGAAGTCATGTGTTAATCTAAGTGGCTTAGAGTCTTAGATTCTAGCAGTCCTGTGGGGAACAGGGGACAAGGCCTTTGAGACTAAGCAAGGTGACTAGTTGGAACTAAGACCACCATATAAAGCTAGGATCCTCAAACGGTTACTCCCTTAGTAAAATTAAGAGAAAAACAAAAACAAAAAAGAATACCTCTCAGCAAAAGGAGACAAGGGAAAATGTGTTCCGCTCTTCCTAGGCTCTGGGTAGATAAGGGAAAAAAAAATCTGGGGCATTTGTAACCATAGCTTTCCCCCTGATGAACTTTGTGATTCAAATTTATACTACAGATCCACACTCCAATATCTAAGACCCTTAGGGCAACATATGTTTCAGAGTTCATGAGTTTGCAGATTCTACAAAGGTATTATGGTACAGACATCATATATTAAGTAACACCTCACTATAATCTGAACAGCATACCATAATATGACAATATTTTTATAGCTTAACATATGACTCTTCATGATAGGCAGTATATAAAGACTATATATGGTCAACTTTTCCTACCAAATGATTTACAAAAATAATTTTGGTTTTCTGAGCATTCTGAATTTTCAAATTACAGATAAGGATTATGGATCTGGACCTGCACTGGATGGGAAGCTCCAAGGGCAGAATTCAACTTCAGGTGCTCTCAGAATGGCAGCACCTGTGGGACCTCTCTGAAGCAAAATCTTTCTAGGTGACCCCAGTCTCCCTAGGGTTCCCACAAATGAAGTACTAGCCAACATGACCTCAGAGTCTAAAACTACAAAACACATGAGGAATCATGATTGAACACCAGGCAAAAACAATAGAAACAGAACTTCATGTGATAGATCTATGAAATACAGAATATAAAATTAGTTTTGTTTTAAATGGTAAAGAAATAAAAGAGGAACTCAAAAATGTTAGCAAGAAACATACATTATCCAGAAAATGGGCAAATTTGAAAAAATTCAAAAACAAAAAATATAAACAAATAAAGTAAAAAACAAAGAATGCATAAAAGCAGACAAGACACAGCTAAACAGAGAATTAATGAACTGGAAGGTATCTGAAAAACAAATCATGCTGAACAGAAAAGAAAGCATTAGAAAATACAAAAGGTATATTTAGATTTATATGGATGTAATAAAGTCTAACATATTTCTAATCATGTTTGAAGGACATAAAGAGAATGAGAATAAGCAATAATCAATGACAACTGAAAAGCTGAGAATTTTCCAGACTTGATGTGAGACATACATTCTCAGATTTAAAAAAACCAACAAATTCCAAATAGAATAAACAAAAAACAATGCCACATCTAGACACACATCCACTACAGAAGGACAAGACAAACAGAAGATTTGAATGCAGCCCCCGTCAAACAAAGGAATTACCTAAAGGCAGGTAGACAGATAAATTCTCCTAAGAGCAATAATAGAAGCCAAATGACTGAAATATTATCAAAGTGAAAATAACTGTCATTCTAGAATCTTATATACAGATACATTGTCTTCAAAATATAGTTCAAGAAAAGGATATAGTTCAAGAAAATCTTATATATGATGAAGGAATGGTGAGCAAAGAAGTCAGTTACAAGGTAGGCATATCTAAGTAAACACTGCCTTCATCAAATAATAATGTACAGCTTTAGGGGTTAAAACTACAGTGGAACTAAAAACACCAAATAATAATAGCACATAAGACAGAAGTAGGTGATTGAAGTTAAAAGTTCCTAAATTTCTTCTCATGGGAAGAAAAAAGAGATATTGATCAACTTCAGACTTTACATATGCATATTAAAATTTTAAGACTAATCAGTAAAAGAACAGAAATAGTATATATACGTTCCAAACTACAGAAAGAGAAAGTTGGAATTAAAGGAAAAACTGATACAATTAAATGAGGGTGCAAAAACAAGCATGGAGAAGAAGGGCCAAATCACTGGCAACACATGTGGAATTGTTATAGTGGTGGTAGCAGCAATAATAGTACTAGTAATGTTTATCATTAGTAGTGGTATTAATAACTGATTGTTATTGCATATTTGTGTGTCAAGTTCTGAGCTGGGTATTTTACATGCATTATCTTATGCATTACTCACTAAAAGTGAAGTAGGTACTATAATTAATCTTCATTTTACAGATGAGGCTTATTACTGATCTAAATCAAGCAGAAGACAACTAAAGAAAGAGATTTCAGATAGTTTTTTGTTTTGTTTTGCTTTGTTTTGGACAGGGTCTTGCTCTGTCACTCAGGCTGGAGTACAGTGGCATGATCATGGCTCACTGCAGGCTTGACATCCTCTGCAGCCTTCCAAGTAGCTGGGACCATGGGTACACATGATCACACCTAATTTATTTTATTTTTTATAGGGATGGGGTCTCCCTATGTTGCCCAGGCTGGTCTCAAACTCCTGGGCTAAACTGATCCTCCTGCCTTTGCCTCCCAGAGTGTTGGTATTACAAGCAAGAGCCACTGCATCCAGCTCAGAGAGTGTTTAAATAATTATCACTCACTGGATTTGAGGGATGAGGGATAACTCTCAAGTTAGTGGCCTGGGCAATTGAGTAGGCAATGCCTGGCATCCAATAGCAATTCTAAGATTTCATGCATGAATTATGCTATTCAAAGACACAGAATATTTAAAGATGGGTACAGTTGTGTCTGTTTTCTTTGGAATGGTGAGTAAATCACTGTTTCAAGCAGCTTGGTTGTGGGAAAAAAGAAAAAGCAAAGAATGACAGGTTGGTTGTTGAAAAGCTATTATCAAGATAATAGAGGCCAAAGAGACATGTGTGTGGTTTGTTTCTTTTAAATGGAGATACTTGAAAATACTTATAAGAGAGACAGAAGATGTTAAAGATAGAGATGACTGAGAGAATAACTCATGTAGAAAGGACAGTTGTAATTTAAAATAAAAAATGCTAAGCCTAGGAGAAAAATCAAATGGTGAGACACCAAGCAGGGAGAGACCTAGCTTCTCTCTCTCCTGAGTAGCCAGAAATGACACATCAAAAATTCTTTTTTTTTTTTTTTTTTTGAGACAAAGTCTCACTCTTGTCCCCCAAGGCTGGAGTACAATGGCACGATCTCAGCTCACTGCAACCTTTGCCTCTCGGGTTCAAGCAATTCTCCTGCCTCAGCCTCCTGAGTAGCTGGGATTACGGGTGCCTGCCACCATACCTGGCTAACTTTTTTGTATTTTTAGTAGAGATGGGGTTCATCATGTTGGCCAGGCTGGTCTCGAACTCCTGACCTCAGGTGATCTGACCGCCTTGGCCTCCCAAAGTGCTGGGATTACAGGTGTGAGCCACAGCGCCTGGTGAAAATTCTTGAGAAAATGCTAGATACTCCTTAAAAATGAATAATAAAGAAGGCTTCTGTACACAAGGAAGAGGAGGATCCTCACACATCTGGGACAAATGAAGAGACGGCAGAAAACAGCTAGAAAGACTGTGGGCTTCAGGGTACAACTGTCTCTGGTTTGTGCTTTTACCCAATTGTTTCAAGGAAGAGTCCTAATTGCTTACTCACAAGTCATTGTGCAATTGACACAGGGGTATGCCATTCAACCAATCTTCCCTTGGTGAGAAAGAAAAAAATAGGGTAACTCCCACATTACATAAATGCCTAAGAAAAAACACAGCCAACATTCCCCTTCATAAATAAACAATACATTTTTCTAAAAAGAGAAAACATTATAAAAGAAATGAAACTAAGGAAAAATATTTTTAATGGCAAGGAATTTGATTTTTCAAATTACTTAAATGCACTATGATTATGTTTGAAGGTTCTCTTAGTAGATGCTGGCTCAGGAGTTGACTCACTTAAAATACAACTCTGTAAGGAAAGCACCCTCGGCCCCTAGGGAATAGGCTTATATGTCACTTCTGACCTTCTTTACCAAGATAAGCTCCGAAGAACACCCTATCCCAGCATCAGTCAATTGAAGGGAGGAGGTAAGGTATTTAAAGGGTATTTATTTATGAAAAGCTAAAAGAGAGGCCCATGGCAACTAAGTACACAGATTAAATTACAAATAAATCTTTAGCCACCATTTATTAAACATTACAACTAATGTGGCAATATATCAAGAAATTTAGATTTTAATTTAAAATGCTACAAGCTAATATTGCAATTAGGATATGAATTTGCCTACTATCTATATAATTTTTAATACTTTTCCATATCAACATTTTAAATCACTAAAACAACTTTTTAAAAATCAAATTGAGTTATCAATTTTACTCTAAGAAAGTATCTGCTAACCACACCAACTGCAAAAAGTGAAAAAAAAAATCTAAAGTGACCCAAATATATTTAACATTATACCATTAAAAAAAGATTCTTTTGAAAATGAGAAAGTAAAAATATCTGGAAAAAAAAAAACCCTATTGTTCCACTAGCTGCTATAAATTCTGTTTAATTATTTTTGTGTCATTTTTAAAGCATGGTCCCTCTTATTACCTAAGACTCTTTATCACTCTGCTTCCCCGGCTCCTGCCAACCCTGATCACATGGTCTCTTCTCTCCCCTTCTAGGACACTGAGCATCTTCGAGAATGTCACAGAATCACACACATTGGGCCCATTACACATATATGGTATGAATTATAATCATATTAAATGCTTTTCAGAAGTGCATCTCCCCCATCTCTTCACCCTTGGGCTGGGTCTTCTGGTAAAATCAAGAGGAAGGAACAGATTATGTTCTGGTACAGAAAAGTGAGAGGGTGTGTTTTGTTTTGTTTTTGTTTTTGTTTTAAAAAAACTAATAGTTAAATGAGAACAAAAATCAAATTAAAATATATTTACAGCAAGTTAGTATACTTCTCAAATTCAAAGTTACTCTAGGGTTTAGTAATCTTTTACACATTGTTCTACTTAATTTTATTCAGTAAACTTTGCTTACTTTTTGGATCTTTCAGCACTTATAGAAAGCCCTACTGAATTATCACAAATATAAATATATGGTGTCTACTGAATTAGTGTGCTAACAGAACTTCTATGAATTAAAATATATTTCATATTTACCAAGCACATTGATGCAAAGCAAACTCACTTTTAGGCTTAAATTTTCATTCTATTTTTACTCACAAAATTTTTCACTTTTTTTGCAGATATTTTATGAATAAAATTAAAGCAGCAGGAATTTGGGTTGATGTGCCAGTATTTGTGTTGAATCAAAACTCAGTCCATGTCTCCTACTACCTTTACCAGATAGTCTTACGAGAAACATAATCTTTTTCTTTTTCGTAATTTTGGAGGAACAGAATCATTAGTAAAATTCTAGTATCTCTCAAACATCAGATTCAGAACTTGAAGCACTTGCTTTTCATGTGGGATAAGCTCATTACTAAATAGCTTCAAGTGTTTAATACAGAAAAAATAGGATTACTGAAAACCAAATTGGCTTTTCATAAGGTTTGTTTTGATGTTAACAGTAATGTCTAGGTTTGAATTCTGATTATCATAAATAGGATACTTTAACAATGTAGCATATATAGAAATCATTCATAAGCACTATTAACTGAAATGAATCATATAGCAGGGCTGCAAAACTTTCCAAATTTACCCCTGCAGATGTTACTTTGGACCAACTCTATTTTATTGTTCAAGCTTGACCCAATACTGGGTAGGTACTGGGTGCCTATTACCACCTGATCTTTTTACTTTATTATTTGACTTGGGCTATCCTTTAGGGCATCACATACAAAATAGAAAAAACAAACAACATTGAAGTGTCAAACAGTTGTAACTAAGAAGGTAAATACTCATTAAGTCCTGGATGTTTTATATGCTAGCAAATAGGTACAAAAAGTTACAAGGGAAAGGAGGCGAGGATGTACAGGTGGACCCAGAAAGTTAATGTAAAACCAATATTGGTTAGGTATTAAATTTTCACATACAAAGGGCAACATTATTATAGTCGAGTATGGAAAGAAAGTTTTACATAATCCAAAAGTGCCATAAAATATATAATCCTTACTTAGATTATTAGGTGCTGTCACTGAAAAAAGAAAAAAATCTGGGAATAAATGTATATAGTTTCTTCATCTCGACCTTTTCACCAGATATAATTCTGCCCCCAGATGTTAACAAATCATTTCTTCAAGTGTATAAATCATATATCTTTAAGAATCATTTTATAAGTCACCATGACTAACAACAATAATTTTCTTGGCCTATCAACCCAAAGAGAAAAGAATTTATCATTTAAACCAGTACCTTAATATTAAATACATATTTCATAAGGATTTTGAGCCCAATTAATCCAATACCTTTAAAAAAAAATGACAGGACCATAAATCTGTTTTTATAATCTTCCAATCTAAACTCCAAACTAAAAAGTTATACACAAATCAAACTAGTAATAAATTGAAATTGTTTTTGTTTCAAACCCCCAAACTCTACATTTTGTGCTTTTTCTCCCAACCAGTATTTAATATTTTCAAAACTAAAACACCAACTACTTGAGAATGCTTCAATGCTTATAAAGAAACTTAATTATGTGTTTGCATGTTTTAATAACAATTCACTTTTATAACTGGTGTTTACTGAAAACCTGTGAATAAATTACTGAGGTAGTTTACTGTTTCTTTAAAGGAACTTCATAAAGAATTCTGAGCAAAGATGTCCTCTTAATAATGCATATAACATATACATTCAGGTTTTCCATATCATCTTTTCTTAGAATAGTACATATTAGTAATGTGATACCTATGTCTCCAAATTCCATCCAAAAGTTGGTTTTAAGTAGAAGATGTTTTATTTTATGACTTACTAGAAAAGTAAAACATTAAAAAGAAAAACCACTAACCAATACTCCTTAGTGCTTGGTTTTTGGTCATTTTTTTATGCAACAGAATTAAAATATTTTCATTCAATTTTTTCATGACAGAATTAAAATTTTTTCATGCATATTATAAAGACTGCAATATGTATGCGGACTTTGATGCTCAATTCCACAGAAAGCTATGCAAGCAAGGTGGGAGTTTTAGAGATTAGACCATTTAGGTTAATATGGTTCATTTTCTCTCTTCTCTCAATAGAGTATATTACTAAACTACAGATGGCAGTTAAGTGCACTGGTTAAAAGCTATGAACGTTTGGCCAGGGGAAGTGGCAGCTCACTCCTGTAATCCCAGCACTTTGGGAGGCCAAGGTGGGCAGATAACCTGAGGGATGGAGTTCAAGACCAGCCTGGCCAACATGAAGAAACCCCATCTCTACTAAAAAAATACACAAAAATGAGCCAGGCGTGGTGGTGCATGCCTGTAAGTCCCAGCTACTCAGGAGGCTGGGGCAGGAGAATCACTCAAACCCGGGAGGCTGCAGTGGGCCGACAATGCACCACTGCACTCCAGCCTGGGTGACAGAGCGAGACTCCATCTCACAAAGAGAAAAAAAAAAAGCCATGAAAGTTAATTACCTTCCCTGAACCCATTAAGTGATGAAAGATTAATAATATAAAGTTCAGTTCGTGCTATATAGTAACTGCTCAATAAATGTTCAGCTCTTATGACCATTCATATTAATAATTCAACACCAGTTCCTATTTCAGCTGCTTTCTTTTATAACATGGAATCTTCCCCCTATTTTCCACATTTTAGAAATCATATTGGCAAACCTCCTACCTTCAAATTTTCAAAAGACTTTTCCACTAAAATACTAATGTGACTAAATATTTAGATCTGGAGAAGTCAGTCTTTATCTGAATGATGTTTTAATGAAATGTTCAAACCTGTGAATGTTCTCTGAAATATATCAGTATACTGATTTATCATTTTAATTATAGATCAGCATGTAGCAAATTTATAACCTATATCTTTCTTATTATGAGGATTTTCTAGACTGATATATACCTTTAAGACATGAATCATCTTTCCAGAGTTGGGAAAACTGATGGGAAAATGGCTAAATGATTCAGCATGCTGCAGCAAAGTGAGCTGGTCACAAATTTACAATTTCCACTTCTCTTAAGTGCCCTGGCCCTGGTGGCCTCTTTCATCTTGTACTGCATATATAACATACAATGCTGTAATCAATAAATTTAATTAAACATTCCCTTGGGAAAGGCATAATGGTACTTTCCCCTCCAATGAGCTTCTAGAAACAAAATTATTCAATTCTATGAGACAACAGGTTCACAAGGCTGGACAACTCTTACAATGTCCAGTTGTAAGCTTCATCAAGCTTCGCTTTTGCAGATAATAGGGCTAGAGTGAATTCTGACACTGGTGCCATTTTCTTAGCTGCACAAAGGAAATAGCAGGGAAAAGACCCAAGACCAAAAAAACCCAGAAGATGGGCAAAGGAAGCCAGCTGAGGAATGGCTGTGGCCATACCTGTGTCTCTCATGTCAACACTCACCTTTACCAAAAACATCACAATAGAACAGAAGATCCTAAGCAGGTCAAGAGAACTAAATAGCAACTGCTGAACATACACTCATATAGCCTGACTTATGAGAAGCCTCACCACCCAAAGCAGGTGAAAGCCTTTTTATTTTCTAAGTGCCTCTGTTTATCCTTCAATGACAAAAGATTTACTGTTAATTAAGGTATTTCAGAAATATATAGATTCCAGAGTAGAATAAAGCCTTTTCCATCAAATAACGAGTTACAAAAACAATATTAAGAATTAAATGGTTTCATCTAAAATTGCACCATCTCAGATGCTGGGGAAGTACATCCATTTTGTGACCATAGCATAGTCATCTCACCCAGCATTTTCTGAGAATGGGACAAAGTGTGCTAGGACGTGTAAAATGAAATTGCCATAGCTATGAAGTCCAATTTCCTCATTCAGTACCTTGAATTTATTTCAGTTTGGTATGGTAACATATCACACACACACACACACACACACACACACACACACCCATACTCACAAAAACAATCCTCAGGAGCAACACTGAAGAAGATTGTACTACCTTAGAACTATCTGAAAGGTATTTAGGAAAGAACTAGGGTGACAAGTTTGACCTTCCATAAATTCATCTTTTTTTTTTTTTGACTGTGCAACCTCTAATTTCCTCTAATTTGGAGAAGGGAGGGTGGGTGGAGAAAGAAAAAAAGGTGAAAAACATCTAATTCAGAGTGTACAATCTCTCTGTGTGTGTATATATATATGCGTGTGTGTGTGTGTATTTTTCCCCCTCCACCAAGACCTTGGAGGTCAGTAAGAGGAAAAAATGGCTCACAAGACAAGGTTTCATGGCTAACCCAAGGGAACACCTTCACAGCTGGAGAATTTCAGCTCAGGGGCAAACTGGCTGGGAGTATTAGAGGCCGCAGCATTATCGACCAAGAGCGCAGGCCGCACCACCAGCATCCCAGGCGCCTCTGCCGTGCGCATGTCCCTCTTATATAAAGAGATGCTTACAGTCCAGGTGCTTTTTCTTGGGGCCCATCACTTCATGAGTAGTGGCTTTGCAGACCGCTCTCGCTACAGCAGAGCCTGTCACGCTGTACTGAGCGGCGGCGATCCGATCCGTGAGCGTTTGGCCCGACATCTTCTCTGGTCGCGTCTACCGCCTCCTCTTCTGCAGGAAACAAGGGGAGACGGTCCGGCTTTAATCCGCAGACCCTACTCTCCAAGCACCCAGGCCTTGCCTCCTCCAGCCGCGTGGCGGCTCTCTCCTCCTCCATCCCCACCCTAGCACCACCTCTCCGAGCCAGCAACGCGCCAAGCCCCGCTCCTGCGATGCGGTCCAGGGAGTCTTGGCCGTGAGTAGGGCCGTCACAGAACCCCAGCGTGGGCTCCAGTCGCAGCATCGTGACACCGTCCCCATTCTCCCCCGGCCCCCACACAGGGCCAGACTCACCCCCCTGGGGACCTCCCTGTCCATCAGCACTTTCCTCGCAACCTGACCCGCGGGTGCTGGACTAGCCACGACGTGCGTCGGGGTTATTCCCTGGGCGCCGCACCCGCCGGTGCCCACCTCCCACCTCAGCAGACTTTCCTCCTAGCAGCCCGCAGGCTTCGGGGAATGCATCGGATACCCAAGCCCTGGCTGCCTCCCTCCTCCTCCTCGCGCTGCTGCAGCAAAGGGCTCGTCCTCCCTCAGTCGCGAAGGAGATTATCTTAGCGTTGCGCCATGTTATGCCCTCGCCTCCCCTTCCTTCCTCGCCGCCGGCCCCAAAGCCTCGCCGAGGCCCATCGCCCAGGCCCCTTCCCCCCGGTTCCAAATCCCTGCCGCAGGGGCCGCCCGGGAGCTCTGCGGAGGCGCCGGAGTCTTGGGGCGCCTCACCCTTCCTGGCTTTGGAGCGGAGCCGGGCTGACAGCGAAGCCCAGCCCCCCGCCCGCCCTGGAGCGCTCCGCGGAGCTGTCACCCAGCCGCTGCCCTTCTCCGCAGCCTGGGATTATCCTCTGCGGATCCCCGCGCGACCCTGGCGCGAGGAGGGAGCAGAGTACGGCCGCGGGTACCCACCCCGCCCCTGAGCGGCGCCGCCCGCCGCAGGATGAGCGGAGCCCGAGCCGCTGAGGGAAGCCGCGCCGGTGGGTGTGTGCGACCGCGCGCAGACCCGGTGCCCCCGGGCGCAAAGTCTCCAGCCCTGGCCGGGGCCCGCTCCTCAGCTCCGCGGTCCCGGCGCCCACCACCCTTGGCCCCTGGCCCCAGAAGCCAGTACCCGCCCGCCGCCGCCTCTTCTGCCAGCGCCGCCGCGTCTCTCTAGCGCTCCAAGCTGCGTCCCCATCCCCGCCCCCACCTCAGCTGTGGCTCCTCCGACGAGTCAGGTGACGGCGGCGGACAAACCCGGACGAGCCCTCGGCGGAGCGCCTCGCGGCCCCCTCCCAGCTACTCACACACACCGCCCCCAGGGGCCGGGAGCTTAAAGGCGAGGGGGCGCCTCGCGCAAGCATCCCCGGCAAGCGGGCGGGGAGACGAGGGAGGCGGGGAGGCCGACACCCACCCAGCCAGCGGCTCTCCGCGGGGCACCGGGCCGCCCCTCCGCTGCTGGCTCCGCACCCGGCACGTACTGGGCGCGCGCACCACGCACACCTGCCCGCCGACTGCGGGGGGAGCCCTGGGCGGTGGGGGCGTTGGCCAAGTCGGGCGAGTGGGCTTCTCGGGTTCTACTCTGTGAAGGCCAAGGCAAGGGCGTCGTCGCGCGCTGCCTGGCGGAGCTCAGCCCCTTCTCCCCCACACTGTCGCTGACACGCCCGCCTGTCAAAGGCTCTGAGGCCCAGATGAGCAGGGCGATTTTAAATGTCAGATCCTGCCGGCCATCCGCGACCGTCACCTGTGCGTCTTCAGCTCCTCAGGCTCCTCCGCTTGTCTCAGTTACAACCGGGAGCCCGGGTGGGCAGGTAATTCTAGCCACTTTAGTCTTAAACGGATACTGAGGTCTGCTGAAGGGAGAGTAATTAACACAGCCATTAATCGAGTCCCAGATTATCTTCGACAGTAATCATTTGAGTGCATAAAGAAAACCCTTTGTACCCTTAAGAAGTAATTTCTGCCAATTAAATATAGTGTTGGAACGTCCGTCAATTGTATGTCAAGTGTATATTCGAATAGTAAGCAGGAATTTCTAAACAGGGATGTGGAGTTGGTTAATAGCTTCACTTGTTGACATTTTCAAAGGTTGCTATTTATGTTCACCTTTTTTTTTTAATTCTCACAGTAGCATGAAGATCAAAACTATATTTGTGAACTTTCTTGACATTTTTTCCCCTTGCTTGTGGTGGCTTCTGCTCGGCCTTGAAGCCATATATCGATACCTATCGATCTCAAGGTTTTGTTATATATTCCTCTCTTTCACCTGGTACAGTGTTCAGTATGCAGTCATGATTTCCTAACTATTGAGCCTGATTCTAGGACTAATTGGAAGCTTAATGACTAAAGAGAGACAGCTGAAGAGCACCATTGTCTCAAATGCTAGTCTTACCATATTTACAAGGGAAATAAAAACTCGATTCTATTAAAAAAAACTTGTACTCCAGTTTTATAGCAGCTTAATATAATGGCCCCAAACTGGAGGAAAGCCAAATGTTATTCTACTAGTAAATGAATAAACAAAATATGGTATATCCATATAATGGAATACTACTTAGCAATAACAAGAAACAAACTAATACCATTCATGAATCTCAAATTCATTAGACGAAGGGAAAGAAGCTCTATCAAAAATTCTACTTATTATTTTGATTTCATTTATGTAACATTCTGGAAAAGTCAAAACTATAGAAACAGAAAACATATCAGGTGCCGAGTCAGGTGACAGTGGCATTGGGGGAGGGGGCTGCAAAGGGGCAGAATGAAACTTTTTGGAGAGATGGAAATGTTTTATATCATGACGGTGATGATGATTATACAACTGCATGTATTTCTCAAAACTCATCAATTTGTACACTTAAAATTGGTGAATTTTGTTGTTTGTTAATTATACCTCAATATAATCTGATAGAAACAGTTGGGAGTGGCAATATTAATATCAAAGTAGGTTTTACAATAAGGAATATTAATAGCAATAAACAGGCACATTTCATAATGAAAAATTCATTAAGAGCATGGAACAATTCTACGTGTTTATATATCTAAGAACAGAGCTTCAAAATAGGACGAAGCAAAACCTAATAGCATTAAAAGGAGAAACAGGCAAATCCACAATTATACTTGAGGATTTCAGCACTTTTCTCTATGTAATAAATAGGACAAGTAGGCAGGAAACCTGTAAGGGTATAGATGACTTGAAATAGCCCTGTAGGCCGGGCACAGTGGCTCATGCTTGTAATCCCAGCACTTTGGGAGGCCAAGCCGGGCAGATCATGAGGTTAGGAGATTGAGACCATCCTGGCTAACACGGTGAAACCCCGTCTCTACAAAAAATACAAAAAAAAAAAATTAGCTGGGCGTGGTGGTGGGTGCCTGTGGCCCCAGCTACTCAGGAGGCTGAGGCAGGAGAATGGCATGAACCCGGGAGGCGGAGCTTGCAGTGAGCGGACATCACGCCACTGCACTTCAGCCTGGGCGACAGAGCGAGACTCTGTCTCACAAAAAAAAAAAAAAAAAATAGCCCTGCAGACCAACTTGACCTAATTGACATTTATAAAATAGTCCACCTAACAGTAGTGGAATACTTTCTTCAAGTGTGCATGGAACATTCACCAGGATTGACCATGCTGACTGATACTAAGCCATGAAGCTAGTCTCAATAAATTTAAAAGGATTATAATCATACACATTATGTTCTCTTATCACAGTGGAATTTAACTAAAAATCGGTAACAGATAGGTATATGGAAATCTCTAAATATTTGGTAATTAACACATTCCAAATAACCGATGGGTCTAATTTTCTCATAAGAAAAATTTGGAAATTTATTTGAACTAAATAATAATGAAAATCCAACATATCAAAATTTGTGGGTTGCAGGCAAAGCGGTGATTAGAGGCAATTTTATAGCATTAAAATGCTTAGGAATGAAGAAAGAGTTAAAAATATTTATTTAAGTTTGAACCTTAAGGCACTAGAAAAAGAACAAATTGAATTCAACATGAGCAGAAAGAAAGAAGTAATAAAGAGTACAAATCAATGAAAGAGAAAATGACAAATAATAGATAAAATCAATTAAACCAAAAGCCATTTTTTGGAAAAGATCACAAAATGGATAACCCCACTAGCCAGACTGAGCAAGGAAAAAATAAAATGGCACAAATTTCCAATTTTAGGAGTGAAAGGAGAAATCAATTCTATGGACATTAAAAAATAAGAGAATGTTATAAACAACATTGTGCAATAAGTTGGACAATTTACATAAAATGAGGAAGTAGTATAAAATAATGGTTCTCCAACAGTCCAATAATGATGTCATGTCACATATGTTGCTATTAGTTAAGAGGTTTTGAGCAAATAACATGTTTCCAATAATAATTAAAATAATACAATCTGTGAATGATTTATTTTTTAAAATAGATTGGAATGGGTTCAAAGTCAATCCTATAATAGTGTGCAGTTACATACAATACACTGGGAAGTATTTGAAGCCAGAGCTTATTCTTGGTATGCTACCCATGTCTCTGGTACTATACATGGGAGAATATCCCACACATAAACATCCTGACATAGTGTTAGCAGAATGTTTGAAAATCCCTCAACTATAGAAGTATCATATTCTTATAATAAATAATCAATAAATAATGTCAAGGATGGAACCAATATATGAAATGTGGGTTGTTTTGGAAGATCTTAATGAGCATTGAAAATAGTAGCATATTTTCAGTGGCAAAGATTTGGAGATGCTGGCTTCTTACAGCCGTGAAAATCTAGAGTTGCATCCATGAATGTTATATACTAAAGTGAAAGAAAGAAAATAGACTAAAAGAAAGAAATATACTGAGATAAAAAATTACTTGTTGACATGTTCTCTTTGAAGGCACAGGCACGTAATAAATGATATTCAATAAATCTTAGGCAAGAATAAGAATTGACATTTAATATTTTACAAGTTGAAATATCTTTGCTCTCAGTGGTCAGAAAATAGGGTAATTATAATAAACACCCCAAACTGCTTTTTAAAAATACATATTGAGGCTGGCGCAGTAGCTCATTCCTGTAATCCCAGCACTTTAAGAGGCCGAGGCCAGCAGATCACTTGAGGTCAGGAGTATGAGACCAGCATGGCCAACATGGTGAAACCCCGTTTCTACTAAAAATACAAAAAATTAGCCGGGCATGGTGGTGTGTGCCTGTAGTCCCAGCTACTGGGGAAGCTGAGGCCCAATAATCGCTTCAAGAAGTTGCAGTGAGCTGAGATCATGCCACTGCACACCATCCTGACACTCCATCTCAAAAAAAAAAAAAAAATTGAATTTTTCTTCTGGGCCAATATACATAAATGCATATATGCTACTAAACAGATTTTTTCTAAGTCTCTGATTTATTTATTTATTTACTTTTTGTATAGACAGGGTCTCATTTTATTGCCCAGGCTGGTCTTGAACTCCTGGCCTTAAGTGATACTCCTGCCTTGACCTCCCAAAGCACTGGGATTACAGGTGTGAGCCACCATACCCAGCTAAGTCTCTGATGTATTACACATGTTTTCTTCTGAGTATCAGATTTAATACAGAAAAGTCAAGCCAACAATAATTACACGTAGACCAACAATTTATTTCAGCACGAGGGCAAGTGTCTTCAAGTTCTTGATTTCAATTTATTTGTAAGATACAACACGTGTACAAGAAACAGAGAGAAATAAAGCTGAAGATAATTTGATTGGCTCAGATAACAACCTGAGGTGAAATTAGAAAATTTATACCTTTCTCCTAAATCTATAATATTCTCAAGGTAAAACTATAGGGTGAATTTCATTCCAGGAATGCTTTTCTGTCAAAGTAGAAAAAAATACATTGGTACAAGAATAACCACCCTGATTCTTATTCAATGAATCTTATATGAAAGACTTAACTTTATACCTCTCAGAGGTTTCTGTGGATTTGTCACAAAGGTTTACTTTTGTGTGTCACTGTGGTAGTTAGTCCCCCAATAAATCTCCTCCCCTTGCATCTGAGCTGTCTCTGTAACTTGCTTTTGATCAATAAAATACAACAGACTGATGCTTGGCAGTTAGGTCACAAGAAACCTTATAGCCTCCACCTGTGTTTCTTAGAACATTCCAACTTGGGATGTTCCCTCTTGGAAGCCAGCCACTGTGTAAGAAATGTGTTTCCCCTGAACCACTCTACATGAGTAGCCCAAACACACAGAGATGCCCTGCGTAGGTGCTCTGGTCAAAACCCCAGCCCAGCTCTCATTTAAACAGCCAGTTTCATCTGCCAGATGTCAAAGTGCATAAGCCATCTCGGGTAGCCCAGAGGAGAATTCCAGTGACTACAGACCAGCTGTCACCTGACTGCAACTACATAAAAGACTTCAAAGGAGAACTACCCAGCAGAGTCCTATTCACCACAAAATTGTGAGAAAGAATAAAAATTTGCTGTTGTATGCCACAAAGTTTGTTATACAACAATAGACAATAGATTTGAAACTGGGAAGCAAATGAAAATAACATACTTAAATTGTTTTTGTGCCATTAGGCATGTAAAATGTACATGTTCCTTTTATCATGCCAGTTGTCATGATGAATTCATTTCTAACCTGAATTTTAGGCAAAACAAAACTTAGTAAATATGTTTGTTCTGGCTTAGAATATACTTCATTAACTGTAATTCTTAAGACACTTGAATGGTTTCATGGATGAATGTTATACTTCCCTAAGATAATCAAGTTGTTTGAATCTCAATCTTACCGATATTTTGTGCAAGCTATAATTTTTCTTGCTACACTAGGGTGTTCATCAGTTTTATGGTCTTTTTCATTTGTTGTCTTACAAAAGAGAAGCAAGCTTTTTGTCTCTGCTCAAGTGCATTCAGGATATCAAAATTTGCTTTTTGTTGTGAATTGCTTTTGAGTTTGGGTGAAGATGTCACATTTGTGTGTAGGAGTGGAAAATTATTTTAACATAAATTAAAATAACACATTGAATTATTTCCTCCGTTGAAATATTCTTTATTATGTAGCAAGTCATATTAGTCTGTTCTCACGCTACTAATAAAGACATACCCAAGACTGGGTAATTTATAAAGGAAAGAGGTCTAATTGACTCACAGTTCAGCATGACTGGGAGGTCTCAGAAAACTTACAATCATGGCAGAAGGGGAAGCAAATACGTCATTCTCCACACAGCGTCAGGAAAAGAAGTATGAGAGCAGATCGAAGGGGGAAGCCCCTTATAAAACCATCAGATCTCATGAGAACTTACTCAGTATCACGAGAACAGCATGGGGACAACCATCTCCATGATTCAGTTACCTCCCACCCGGTCCCTCCCACAATACGTGGGGATTATGGGAACTACAATTCAAGATGAGGTTTAAGTGGGGACACAGCCAAACCATATCACAAGTGAATTCCTACAAGATTGTGGTCAAGCTGTACATGATCTGCAAATCTTTCCCAAAGCCTCTATTTTAGTCCCTTCTTTTTATATATGAGAAAATTTAAGACTAGAGAGTTTAAGTGACTTTCTCATCATCACACACAGTGAGATAACAGCATAACCAATCCTAAACTTCGTTGTTGAACATCCAATCCAGTGTTCTTTCCACTGCATTCATTGCTTCTGATAAAGGTATAACAGTATGATGTTAGACTCTTATTTCATACTAATTAATTCTTCAGTAAAAAAAAAATCCTTCTTTTTAAAATTTATGGGCTGGAAGGATGGTGGCTAATATCTTAGGTTATAGAAGTAAACAAGCCCTGGTTTGATTCCCTAGCATTGGTCCTTACTAGCTGTGTGACTTTGGGCAAGGTTTGTAGCCTTTAAGGATGAGTTTCCTCATCTGTAAAATGTGCTTGATCCGTAATATCCACCTCAAAGGGTTGCTGTTACTATCAAATGAGGTAATGCAAATAAAGCCAATAGCACAGTGTTTGGCATGCAATAAAAGCCCAATAAATGTGACTGATAATACTCTGTAATTGTTGGTAGACTGATTTTATTAATATATTACTATATTTTCATTTTTATTTTATTGTTTGGAACTACAACTCAAGTGTATATAGTTCTCTGATTGAAATATTATTTTACTAGTATCATCTTTAAAGTGAGAAAATAAATTAATAATTTACGTAGCTCCTGAGATGTGAAATCAGGTTACTTCAATATTATCATGCGGAGGATCAAGCTTCTATTATTTTCAGGAAACTAGAGTAGAAAACATATATATGGCTGGGCGTGGTGGCTCATGTCTGTAATTCTAGCACTTTGGGAGGCCAAGGCGGGCAGATCACCTGAGGTCAGGAGTTCGACACCAAGCTGGCCAACATGGCAAAACCCCATCTGTACTAAAAATACAAAAAAAAATTAGCTGGGTGTGGTGGTGGGCGCCTGTAATCCCAGCTACTCGGGAGGCTGAGGCAGGACAATCTCTTGAACCCGGGAGATGGAAGTTGCAGTGAGCCAAGATCATGCCATTGCACTCCAGCCTGGGCAACAGAGCAAGACTCCATCTCAAAAATAATAAAATAAAATAAAATAAAACATATATACATATGCAAATAGACATTGTACAGCAATACTGTTATGAACAGCATTTTGTTATTTCCTTTTTTTTAATTGAGAAGGATGATTGCAAGAGAATTCTTTGGAGTGAGAAGATTTTGCTGTGAGAAAGGAGAATGTTAATCAGGAAAGTCTATCTGAAGAAGGAAGTTTCCCGAGGAAACTTCTAACTCAAGGGCATAGGAGGGCCGAAGCAGTGTGCCTCACCTTCAACTGTGTATCTCCAGGTTTTCCTCTCATTCTTTAACTTGCTCCTGTATTTTAGGTTGCTGTTTGTGTTTGTCTACAGCTCAATTTATATTTGAAGTTGCTTAGGAAAAATGACACTGACTTTACTTGATACTTCATTGCACGAGTATCACAGAAGCCACATGTATTTGTCTTTGTGCAGCTCCAGGAACACAGCAGAGGACTGTAAGAAGAGCTGGTATTTCTCATACTCCTTCAAATTGTGTATCTAAAACATACACGTTACTGATCACTTCAAAAATTCTCATGCAAAAAATAAATGAGATCTATATAGATATATAGTGGTTTGTTTTTGTTTTTGTTTTTGATTTAGACAGAGTCTTGCCCTGTTGCCAGGCTGGAGTAAAGTGGCATGATCTCAGCTCACTGCAACCTCCGCCTCCCAGGTTCAAGCGATTCTCCTGCCTCAGCCTCCCAAGTATTTGGGATTTCAGGCACGTGCCACCACACCCAGCTAATTTTTGTATTTTTAGTAGAGATGGGGTTTTGCCATGTTTGCCAGGATGGTCTCAATCTCTTGACCTCATGATATGCCCGCCTCAGCCTCCCAAAGTGCTGGGGTTACAAACGTGAGCCACCATGCCCAGCTATATGCTTACATGTATGTAAATATGTGTGTACATATACACATGTATGTAAATATGTGTGTACATATATACATGTATGTACATATATACACATATATACGTATGTACATATATACATGTATGTACATATATACAGATATAGACACACATATATGTACATATATGCACACATATATACATATATGTACATATATACACATATATACGTGTGTGTACATATATACACATATATACACACACATATATATAGGTATTTATAGTCAACAATTTCTGTTTCTCTAGTTACAAGAATATGAAAGAGAAATGGAAAGTTTAGGCTATTTGATATTCAGTATAACCAGATGAGAATGAACTGCTGTGTTACTGTTTAAACTAATTTTGGCTAGAACAAGTAAAGCCTTACTCTTTCTAGGGCATAATGCATTTAACGATATTGAATTTCTTTTTTAATTTACCTCAAGTACTTTCTTTTGTCCAAGGACTTATGCTTCAGACAGTCAGGAGTCATACATAGCACAGAACATTGTTGTGGGAGGTTCAGATAATTAGTAGAGTCTACATTTACAGTTTGTTCAAATACTGCACTTGAATTATGCTAGCCACACATCAGAAAGTTCCCAAATAAACCCCCAAATAAAGCATAATAAAACAAAATATATAATATTCTTTCTTGTAAAACGTTAGTTTGGAGAAAGTTTTCAGCTGAGAATCACTTTTCACTTTTAAGTTGGAAAATAAATTAGGATAATGCTAGAATAATGCCAACGATTTCCCATGGAGAAACTTAAGAGTGAGTTAATTGTTGTATTTCTCCGAATTTATGGCTGTTATTGATTTGATTAACAGATGTCTTCACCTTAAAATTTTGTCTCATTCAGCCTAAAACTGGGTTAATTCTGTTTTCATTGTGAATGATTTTAAACATATTCATAAAAACAAAACTCAGGAAATTCTCTGGCATCGTCTCTCATGGGCTTGGATCCTTGTTTTATCCCTGTATCAGATGCTTTTAGGTGAGCATTATCACAGATGCACATTTGGTTTATGACACCCATGTCAGTGTTAATGGTGCATTTCTTATATCTGGTAGATATAGAGAGACAATTTGTTTCCATTGTTACTCACTTTATTCTACAGCCCCTGTCAAGTTCGCTCAGTATTTTGCTGATAAAAAAGAACAGACGTTGTGCCTGTAATCCCAGCAATTTGGGAGGCTGAAGAGAGTGGATCACTTGAGGCCAGGAGTTCGAGACCAGCCTGGACAACATGGTGAAATCCCATCTCTACCAAAGTACAGAAATTAGCCAGGCATGGTGGTGTGTGCCTGTAATCCCAGCTACTCTTGAGGCTGAGGCAGGAGAATCACTTGAACCCAGGAGGCAGAGGTTGCAGTGAGCTGAGATCGTGCCATTGCACTCCTGTGTGGGCAACAGAGCAAGACTCCATCTCAAAACAAAACAAAACCAAAAAAAAAAAAAAACAGACATTGGCATTACAATAAAATTCTGAAATTTCCATTTCATGGGCAAAAGTAGTAAAATACAGACCAAACAAGTAGATAAATGTATTATTTATGCAACAATGTTTATTAGGGATATCAAAGTATTTCTTATTAATACTCCACAAAATTTTCAAGACATACCTATAGCTGAAGTAACAAATACTGATTTTTGTTTCTTTGAAGTTTTGTTGGGGGTTTTAGCCCTTAGCCTGATGCTATCCAGTGAGGGACATTATTTAGCAGCTGCGTGATTTATTGCTGGTTGCATTTGGAAATGTTATTGATTGCCATTATCACATGATCTCTGTTAGGAAGCCATAGTCCATTCTGAACTGTGTATATAAATATTGTTGATTGATTTCCAACTATAGTAATGGATTATATGGCTGCCTCTGCAGCCCACCTTAGATACACAATTTCTTGCTTATAAGCCCTTAAAGTAATTATGTCTGCTTAAGTACTTCATCTTTCAGGGTTTATAATCCCCTAGCAGCCTTGCCACTTACTAGGCATCAGTTAAGTTCTCCTATATCTCATGTTTTTTCTAGCAGCAGTTGTCTGAGCTTCAGCTGGCCATCCTGGAGGTATTTCCATATCCTTATTCTCATTTGCTTCATCCCATACAGCTGTATGTACAGGGAATCGTTTTCATGACAGGGAACTGGCAACAGTCACAGAACTCATTGCCAGATAGTCTTTTGCCATTGGCTCCCCATAGTGACCATTTCAAAAGCTGGATATGACATTTATGATAGCTTTAAGTGTCACTATCATCTGGAAAGCTGAACACATACCTCTGGAGCTTGATACTTCACTGACTCAAGATTAAACTTTATCAGTTTGTCAGTTTAATCTTGGCCTCCTTGATTCAGGAAACCAAAGTACCTATCATCAAATAATGCACTATGTATTTTAGCTCCACAGAGTAGATGAAATGTCATGATTGTGGGTAGGGCTAACTGACAGAGGCTTGTCTGAAATCTGGTCTGTAGATAAGTACTCATTCCACAGTTAGCAAGTTTCTTCCTACATGGAAACTTCCGGAAGAACAGCAATTCACAGAATCATTTGAGAAATTAAATAACTTTAGCTACCATCATAATGTGGATGATATCTTGGGGTAATGAATCTTGTTACATGTGTGGAAAAATATTCGAACACAATCTATGTCTAATTTTTATAACTATGAACAAGCATATGTAGAATAGATTGCTTTAACTTGCTGAAAGCATGTACTCTGATGCTTCATTTAGGGGGGCCCAGCTATGGAAAAATGAAAAAAATGAGATGCAGACCTCAGCCTACCTCCGGGGTTCAAGGTGCAGGTGCCCAAGCCCAAATTGCATGTACGAAGATAACATTCAACATTCCAGAAAATAATTGGTGTTTGTTAGCCATAGCAAGCAGAGAGCCAAAAGGCAGTAGTTGGTTATCCAGGCAAATCTGCCACGAGGAAGCACAGCCCAGTCAGCAAACTAGGGGCAGGGGCAGGACTCCAACTTGAGTGGGAGGAGTGCTGGTAAAAAAAAATCTAGAACAACACTTAAAGGTCATTCTTAAATACTACCTGGCTTGTATCAGGCTTAGTTTTGACTTGGAATAGCATAGATCCTGCAAGTATGAATAAGGTAGTCCCATTTCTAAGAAAGGGTGCAGAGGCGGGAAATGAAGATAGCAAGAATTCTGCCATTTTAGTCTTATTATCTTGCACTATAGTTTCATGTTTAAGCTGTCTTCAAGTGGTCTAGAAAGTAGAGTGTTAATAATATGCAAACATATTTCCTTATAGTAAACATAAAATTCAAATAATATAATTACTTTTTGGTGTTTATATTTGGTTTAATATATATATATATGTTTAACACAAATAATTTAAATCATAATCTCATCTTTCAGCATTAACTACCGCAAAAATAACTTTTGAAATTGGTGCTAATTGGATGTGTTCTTTTTATAAAAAGCAAATGTCTTCCTTTATTTACCTAAGCCTTCTCAATTTTTAGAGATGAATGAATTTACCGACTATGCAACTGTCTCATTTTACCTCTTAAAATTTGTGCCTCTCCTCAGTACAGATATGTTTGATGAGTGAGCTAATGAATAAATGGACCAACATCTAGCACAATTGTAAAACTTAGTATATGCCTAATAAATGAATTTAATAAATGAATGAATGTGAAATTATGGGTAGTAACAACATTGGCAATGGAAATTAATTTTTTGGAAAATTTAATTTCTGAAATAAACCAGAAACCTCTGATTATATGAGGTCAGATACACAGAGAAATGAAAAGGACACTACCTGACTTATTTTTTTTTTTTTTTTTTTTGCAAATCAAATGGCTTTACTCCAAGGAATTCTAGGCATTGTCACAAGCTGTAATTTGCCAACTACATATAAGTTCTTAAAATACCTTCAAGTGAGGCTACAATAATTGTTCAAAAGTAGGTTTATAGAGTTAATCACTGCTGTGCTGTGAAAATACTATAATTTTGTTAGCACAGCAGTACATTTTGATAGGTATATGTAGCCACATTGTAAAATAGCTAATCTGTCACACTGTGACTCATGATTCTTGACCACATTTCATAATCTTTCTTCCTAAAATTTGCTCAAAGCTTGGATAGTCTACCAACTAAAAACACTCTTCCATAAGCCTTAATAAGCCTGTGATGAATTTCTGCTGCAAGAGCAATTTTCGTATTTAAGAATTAAATCGGCCAGGTGCGGTGGCTCATGCCTGTAATCCCAGCACTTTAGGAGGACAAGGCAGGCGGATCACCTGAGGTAAGGAGTTCGAGACCAGCCTGGCCAACGTGGTGAAACCCTGTCTCTACTAAAAATACAAAAATTAGCCAGGCATGGTGGCAGGCACCTATAATCCCAGCTACTCCGGAGGCTGAGGCAGGAGAATCACTTGAACCCGGGAGGCGGAGGTTGCAGTGAACCGAGATGATGCCATTGCACTCCAGCCTGGGCCACAAGAGTGAAACTCCATCTCAAAAAAATAATAATAATAAATAAGAATAAGAATTAAATCACAGTATATGTTTTGCCTAAGAGCCATATATTTAGGACGTAGTTATTTTAAACTAAATATATTAAGCCATAAACACTGATAGATAAATCATCTTACAACCCAGTTTTAAATCATAATGTGATAAGACAGAAATTTAACAAATATTTGTTGAAGACCCATATGCCAGGCACTTTCTGGGAAAAAAGAATTCTAGCAAGAGAATATAGACAATAAACAAATAAGAAAATTGTCTAAAATATTAGAAAGTGGCAAATGCTCTTATAAAAGAGTAAGCAGGATCTGAGGGCTAGTGTGAGAGGAGTGGAGATGTGATCTTAGGTAGGGGGTGGTTGAAAGTGAGTGCTCATGAAGGAGGTACATTTGAGTAAAGAAGGTGGTGAAGGAACAAGTCACTTTTGTGTACAATACATTAATAATTATTCTTGTAAATTTCCTTCTCAACAGCCCTCATTTTTTATATGGATGATGTCATTCTCCTGCCAAAAACTCTTCAATGACCTCCTACAGCATTTGGCATAATATGTAAGCTCCTTAATTTGTTCTATGACTACCTCCGTGATGTCACCTCAGCCTCAGTCTCTAGTCCCTTGCCTTTTTCTCTTGATTACTCTGCTTCAGCCATACTGGATTTATTTCAGTTACCTCGTGAGTACCAATGGCTTTCCTACCTTTTGGCCTTCTCACAAGCATTTCTTTCTCTCTGCTTGTAATCATTCCCCAGACTTTTACCTGACCAACTTCCCAACTAGCTGACTACTCTACTTTGCCTTGTTCTTACATTCTCATTGCACAATATGTTTGCCTTCCCATCCCTTATTACAATCATAAGTAAATAACATGTAATCATTTGCTTAGTTTCAGTTTTTCTGATCTTAAGCTCCTTGATGATAGGGATATTGTGAGATGTCTGCCTTGTTCATCACTATGTCTCCAATACCTGCTACATGGTAGATGCTCAGTATCTATTGAATGACTAAACCATGCTTCAAAAGGGGTGAGATTCATGTAGCTGGGCTAAGAAAAGAGAATGTACCCAAGGTTAGGGTGGGAAAATAAAAGTGAAAACTATTTTTTCCCTGACTGAACTTAATATTTCAACAAATTAAATGGCCAAGACTGAAAGACCTTTGAGGTCTTTAGGCAGTTCTTTTAGGATGTATTCTTTTCATGAATCCATATATAGCTGGCAATGAGTCTCCTTAGGTAATGATTATAGACTAGGAAGTGTAGCTATTAGATGCTTCTCCAAACATTTTGGTTCTCTCTGCTACAAGGTATGTGGTAGAAATCCACTTCCCTACCCTCTTGAAGTTGGGGATGGTCATGTGACCTTGGATTATGAACTGTGAGTGGATATAGGTTATGTCACTTTTGGGAAGAAGCTTTAAGAGTCACTACACAACTAGTGCCTTTCTCTTTGCCACAGTACCTGGCAATGCCTCAGGTGGTAGCTAGTCTGTTAGTGGGTCCCTGTTCCCTTCTTCACTGTTTTGCTTTCCGCCTGTCTCTGCCTTATCTCAGGCTTCTACCATTTCTGTCCTGGATAGCCTCTTAACTTATGTCCCTGTTTTCACTTTCACTCCCCTCTGGTACATCTACTGCATTGTAGCCAAAGTGGATTCTCTAAAAGAGGCTCTGATCACACTCTTCTTCTGTTTAAAACTCTCCAGGAAATTCTCATTAACTTCTGGAATAAGTCTACACCCTCAGCAGAATGTATTCAAGCAGGACTTTTGAGACCCTCAGCCACTGCCCCTGTCCCATCACAAGCTAGTCGGATGTCCATCCCCCATAAACCCGTATCTTACACTTCTATATTAGTGCTTTTCACAATATCTCACAGCAACCCCTGTCAGCTCTGTGGCAGCAGAACACTGGGCTGCAAGGATCTTAGTGCCACTCTATGGTGGCACCCCCTCAGCCCTGCAAATCTTTTTTACTCACAACTAACCAGGCAAGTAAAAAGAGACCATAAAACATGCTTGTTATTGAAATCACCAGGTATACATTTCTGATCTCTGATTCATTTTCTTTTTCCCCTTTTTGTCTTAAGATAAAAGATTTGTATCTTTTATTTGTATTGAACATATTCAGTCTTGAAACGTGTTCATCTCTGATATGCATGTGTCCTCTATATTAATTACAAGTCCCTTTTCCTAATTTTTTTATATCACTGGATGTTGTCTCCCGCTTAGGATTTATTACTGTGGGAGCCTAAACAAAATAAAAATTTAAATATAGACTATCCTATTCAAAGTATCTTAACTACATTTAAGTCCTATTGGGTTTATTTAAAAAAAAAAAAAAAAAAAAAACAGGAGGAGAAAATTAACCAGTGTCAACTAACACTGTCATAGGGTCAGAAACTGAAGGCCCTCAAACCATGCTCAGAGGGACCAAATTTCCATGTGGTCCTATTCAAGTAAAATAAATTATTGACTTAAATGTACTTGAATATCACCAAAGCTTAGAAACTACATTAAAACTACATATTTTTACACTACAGAAAAATAGAGAAATAAGTTAATGATCAAGTTTGAAATACCAGGACCTCATGAATAGAAATATTGGGTAAGAATAAAGGACTGTAAAGCCAAAGGCTGTTGAGTGTTTATCTAGTACAGTACATCCTCTTGCCTTCTGGCAACAATCCATTTAAGCCATCCTATAATAGGGAGAATCTCTTCTTTTTGTGAAGACGTGAGAAATGAATTCCATAAGCTCTCTTGATTGTTCATTCCACTGGGATACCTTGGTGATCCCAAACTGTTTCAACATTTTAACTGCCTTTTAATTTCCTTATTATCTTTGATTTGGCCTGCCTTTAAAATATTTAATTTTGGTAATTTGGCTCAATTATTTTTATATCACAGTTATCATTTGTCAAGGGTAAATTTTAGCTTACATATATTTAGGTGGGCTTATATTTTGTTCTGCAGGAAAAAGTGATGTAAGAATTAGGCATATATATAAGAATGTTATATGTTTACCTAATTTTAAAATTGCAAATCACATTTAAAAATTTGGTGGCTCAAACTAAAGATTAAAAAAAAAAAACGATTTTGGGCATGGTGGCTCACGCCTGTAATCTTAGCACTTTGGGAGGCTGAGGCAAGCAGATCACAAGGTCAGGAGTTTAAGACCAGCCTGGCCATCGTGGTGAAACCCTGTCTCTGCTAAAAATACAAAATTTATCTGGGCACAGTGACATGCGCCTGTAATCCCAGCTATTTGGGAGGCTGAGGCAGGAGAAATGCTTGAACCCAGGAGGTGGAGGTTGCAGTGAGCTGAGATTGCACCATTGCACACCCGTCTGGGCAACAGAGCAAGACTCTGTCTCAAAAAAAAAAAAAATTACTTGGTAAGTAATAAGAGTTTAATAGTAATTTTTTAAAAGGAAAAGATTATTTTAAGCTTTTAAGCTTAAAATTTATTTTAGAAAACATAATATTAATTTAGCTCAATTTAGCCATTCCATAATGTATACGTATTTCAAAACATCATGATAAACGTATGCAAATTTTTGTCAATTAAAAAACCTGTTAATTAAAAAAACTAAAACATATTAATATTAAATGAATGTTTAGTTTTAAATATGTGAAAAATGTTGAGAATAACATACTTGTAGTTTCTTTTAAAAACTACCACCACAACAACAAAAGATGAAAAGGCCATTTTCCTATTTATATCAGGGGCAACAAATAAAATATTTTATTTTATTCAATAAATTTTTCAAAGCTCTTTTGCTTAGGTTACTTGCCAGGGAGCCTGAAGTTTTCATTATCTGAATTTCACCTTGGAATTAGGGGAAAGAAATTGGATAGTGTTGTCTTCTGAAGGCACTATTCAGATGAATCCACAAGAACTCAGAAGAAGAGAGGGAATGCACTGAAGAAACTCATTTACCCTTGTCCTATTACCAAATATTTATTTTTTTAAGGAGCTATCAACACAAAAGACACAGAGACCCTGGCTGTGAATGAATGAGGTAATGTGTAATTAACTTTTAGTAAATTTTTTTTTAAAAAAAGAAGCAATGAACAGAAACACAATGTTTGGTTTGTGGGATGAGAACTCAGAGAACCTCCTATTAGGATTACTGACATCAAGAGTATAAGGGAAGGATTGGAACTACTAGGAGGCCAGGCAAAATTTGGTAGCCATGATAGGCTAAAAAGCTGACTACATCTGCTCTTCTACAATTTTACCTAAGGCTGGGGCTTCAATATTTATTCAATTTTGTCATTTTTTCATTAGTTTAGTCTTTCATTCACTACTGATTTGATGAACACCTACTTTTTAACCAAACACTATCCCGAACCCTGGATGACAAAGGTGAAAAGGACAGAGACCCTGCCCTGGAAGGAGTCAGAGTTGATGCAGGTCCAAACAGTAGTGTTTACAAGACTCACCTAGTGGTTTTGCTTCAATAGGAGATTCCTGGATCCCATCCACAGAGCCTGGGATTCAGGAAGCATGGAGGTACTGAGGTGAGTGTAGCAATGATATTCTAAGCGTGCACTGATTTGTTTCTTGGCCTGGTGTTTTATGTGCTCTAAATTCAGACTGATCTCCTTCAGTTCATTAGAAGGAATAAAGTGTGTCTTGACAGAAGAAATGAATAAATCAGTAAGGAAAGTATAAAGATAGAGAAAAAATTATTAGGAAGTGAGAATGAGGCGGGAGGAAAACGAAAATGAATGTGAAGTGACTTAGTGGGACCCCCAAAAAGACAAGACTGGACAGTATTGGAGTGACACACAGATACGAGGCTCTTTCCATACCTGAAGGATCCTGACATTTGAAGAAGTGGAATTCCACACTTCACAGGATGGGCAGCAGTTACAGTCCCTAACTGTGAGGCAAGCCAGCTTGTTACTGACCCCAGGAGGAGGTACCTGCTTGGTCCACATGTTTGTGCGGCAGCCACCTTTGTGTTCTGTGAGAAATGTGCCAGCTTCCTGCAGGGTGAGCCTGAGGAGCCTTAGAAAGCTGCCACTGGTGCATGCCTGTAGTCCCAGCTACTTGGGAGGCTGAGGCAGGAGAATCGCTTGAACCCAGGAGGTGGAGGTTGCAGTGTGCCGAGATCGCGCCACTGCACTCCAGCCTGGGCGACAGAGTGAGATTCCCAAAAAAAGAAAGAGAAAGAGAGAGAGAGAGAGAGAGAGAGAGAGAAAGGAAGGAGAGGAGAGGACAGGAGAGGAGGGGAGGGGAGAGCGGGGGAGGGGTGGGGAGGGGAGAGGAGGCAGGAGAATCACTTGAGCCCAGAGGCAGAAGTTGCAGTGAGCTGAGATAGCACCACTGCACTCCAGCCTGGGCAACAAGAGTGAAACTGCATCTCAGAAGAAAGAAAGAAAGAGAGAAAGAAAGAGAGAGAGAGAAAGGGAAAGCTGAAAAGCTGCCACCTGAAAAGCTCACAGATCCAGGGACCACTACCATTTGAATAACTCATGTCAGGTGCAGTCATGCAGTATTAAAAATTCTCCAGTGAAATGATCCAGGCCATGGGGACTAACTGCCACATTCACTCCCACCAAGAGCTGCTCTCTGCCTGTCCATTTTTGCCACTCACCATCCTCTTCTGCCCTCTCACCTGTTCCATCCTTCCAGCTGGCCATCCTACTCAACGTGGCTTCTGATTCCCGGTTGCTCAGATTGGAGTTGGATTTCCCCTGATATAGTACTGCCAAGAGGCCCCTGACCTCTGTGTCTCTGGGCACAGCCCTGGAACCCCCATCGGTGAACTGCACTCTGACAATTTGGAGCCCAGCTTTCAGCCTTAAGGGACTGGACTAGATATTCCCTGGTAAGGACAGAGGACAGCTGTAGTCCCTGGGAAGAGAAGGAAAGAGGCAAATACAGGGTTCTTACAGACCCAGAACTGCCCCTGCCCCACCCACAAAACCCTTGTATGCACTTCTTCCTCCAAAATAAAAATAATAACAGCACTTTTCAGACTTTCCAGACTACCTGGTTTGGAAATAAGGCAGAGAAATGGAGTCTGCTCCTGGTCCCCTGCCTGACTGGTGATGCCACCTGGACTGCAGGTGTCGGTGGGAGAATAAAGAAGGATCCCTTCCTTCACTCTTTGAGAGGGGAAACCAATCTGGTCAAACAACATGAACAGGGAATCTGTATGCTTCTGCTGGTTCAGTGGTTCTCGGACACTTGCCACTATTTATCTCTGGCTCCACCTGAGGGCTAGACTCTCCTGGAGGTGGTGACCAGGGTTGCAGGGTTGTTTTCACTGAAACCATGTGGTGGGAGCGATGATGCTTATGTAGGAGACAGTGATTCAGGCCACTTTCCTCAGAAGTGTGCTGAGTCCATAGGATTTTGACAACATATGCACACCTCTTGAAGCCCAACAGGAATATAAAGTTGACTTATCCTGTCTTATTATTTGGAGTGACTTGGTCTGTTCTTTGAAACAGATGTGTTCTCTGAATTCTCTCCTTATAAATAAAAAAGGAATGTTAGCTTGGAGGAGAGGAATATGGAACACTATGCAGCCATAAAAAAGGATGAGTTCATGTCCTTTGCAGGGACATGGATGGAGCTGGAAACCATCATTCTCAGCAAACTAACACAAGAGGAGAAAACAAAACACCACATGTTCTCACTCATAAGTGGGAGTTGAAACAATGAGAACACATGGACACAGGAAGGGGAATATCACACACCAGAGCCTGTTGAGGGTGTGGGGGGCTGGGGGAGGGATAGCATTAGGAGGAATAACTAATGTAGATGACAGGTTGATGGGTGCAGCAAACCACCACGGCACATGTATACCTATGTAACAAACATGCACATTCTGCACATGTGCCCCAGAACTTAAAGTATAATAATTTAAAAACATTTTTAAAAAGAATTAACAATGAGACTTATAAGAATTGAGTGATAATTTCTTAGGTCAAGAGAAAAAAATCAGAAATTAGGTAGAGTTGAAAACACAATGTGGAAGGGTATTTTTGGTGAAGGGTTTGCTAAACACATTTTAACAACTTAAACTGAGAACTCAAAATTGGCATCTGATTGACTAAAAGTTCAAAACTATGTTTTAATATAGTATAAATACTAGATTATCTATGCATAAACAGCAGACCCTTATCTAGCTTGGAGTGACATTACTTTTACTGTTTAAGCTGTAATGATTGGCAATTCCCACTTGCCCAGACTATTTAAATCTGACATCTCCTTTCTAAGATTTCTCTCCTCAAGTATTCCTGGGAATCCTTAGAGAATGCTACCACATCCTTCTAACCCATCCTGGTGGCCACTCTGCCCTACAGAACTCTCCAAGTCACCTTTGGCCATTTCTAAGTGAAAACTGACACTGTTCACAACACACTGCTTTGTTCCCAGTATAGACATATCCTTTCTCTTAAACTTTCCAAATCTCGGCAAAGTGAGGGATAATGATGCTTTACTGTTTGGGAGATAAACTCTGGTACCTCAGTGATTTACCATGGACATTAGAATCTAGTGTTGGGGTTTTGGCCTAGCTCTGTGCAGATTCCTGGGTGTCTAGACGCCAGTACACTACTCCAGCCAAGGAGAAATTTCCATGTTCCTTCACTTCAAGACCCCTATTCTTTGGTCCTATATTTCAGAAATGCCCCAAGGACCAGGCCCACTAATTCTTGCCCCACCTAGACTGATATTGAAAATAGACACCTGTTCTTTTAGCAGAAGAAGACAGGCATAGGTTGACTGTCAAGGGTTAGATAATGCAATCATAGTGGGTGAAAATGTACTTCCCAAGTTTTTGGATAATTCAATCTTAATATGGAGGCCACCGACATTCTGTTTGTATCCATATTTTGGGAAAACAGTTCTCTAACTCTAGAAGTCCATAGTCTGCCTAAAAATGCAGCCATTTATATTACTACATCCAAATTTGTGGAGACTTCACAATTTTCTCCAGGAAAAATGATAGGTACTTTTATGTAATTAAAAGTTCCATCCTGGTGAATTTCCCAAAACAAAGGGAATTTGTTCTAAAACTTAATTGATATTTCCAACTCTGGGAACTGAAACATTCAGCAACCACAAATGGTAGTTCCTTTTCTAAAAGTAATTTTTAAAAGTAATTCTTAAATTCTTCCCAAAAAACCCACACGAAGTTATAGTTAATATTCACAATGAATTCAGGTTAATATGGGGAAACATAGAACAAAGATGAGATATTCACATGCATTTATTTTTAAAAGATATAATTCAGAGAAATACATTGGCATTTCCAAGTGTCTATCTTTTTTTTTTTCTGGAGAAAAGTTCTAGTGTAGGCCCTCTTTCTATTTTCATAACAGCATTGACACACATTTCTTCAAACAGAATTATGTTCTAATTCAAATAATTTATGAAAATATACATCTTCAACTACAGAAGTGATTGCAGCAATTAGCTAGAAATGAAATATATGAAAAATTAATAGTGATTTTATAACATTTTAAGTATGAAGGTTTTTTACTTACACAAATAGTACCTATTTATTGTTTTCAAAAATTGTGAGATATAGGAAGGTATAAATAAGAAAAATACTTACCAATAATCCTACCATCCAAAGATAATCAGTTGTTACTTTGCTGTCTTTCCTTGGTGTATTTTTCTAATAATTAAAAAATAGTTGTGATTATATGCTATCCTAATTTTCCCATGTTATTTGAAATAAAAGAATTTTCCTATAGCATTAAAAATGATTTACAAATATAATTTTGATGAAAAGAGTAACCTTGGCTTGTGATGACCTTTTTAATTCCTGAGATTAGTTATAAGGCATGCTTGTACAGGTCAATGTAGAACAAATAGTTTTGTCAGAATTGAAGTTCTGTTGCATTCCAATTTAACTTATCATATCATTATCAGAAGACTAGATTTTTCAGAAACCAGTTAAAAGCACAGAGCAAAACACATGGTTTGCCTCCAAACTGAGGTGGAACCCTTGGTTCAAGCTTTTATAGGCCAGTGAACATTCTCATTAGTCCTAGAACAGCCTCTAATGATGGGAGAGCTAAGTGAGTCAATCATAATTACATTGGATTGTGCTATCTAGTTCCCCTAATGGATGTATACCAAAAGCCTTCTTTGATTTCCTATTATGTACCAGACTTATTTCTAGATGTTGTACAGTAGTAAACAATTAGAGTGGGCCCTGCCCTTGTGGCACGGCATGGGTGAAAGATATGCTCCCTGTCCTCATTCATCATAAGGGTCATGGTCAACACTCCTATAACAAAAGACAGGTTAACAAGAAAAAAGCATAGCAAATTTATTTAATCTAAGTTTTATGTGACACAGGAGCCTCAGAAATGAAGACCTAAAGGCCCAGGGAAAACTGTTGTAGGTTCAATGAAGAATGGAGAGCCATGTACGAATGTGATTGGATAAAGGATATGATCTAATGATAATAGACTGGTGGGAGAAACATAGCAAGGCCTTTCTGTACAGATTTCCTTGGTCTGTCTGTGTAGCATTCCTTCCTCTGAGGTATGGACAACACCCCTCTGGAATGAAGATCTTCAAGGGAAAAGGGAGAGGGGAAAGACCTTTCTGGACTTTATGGCTTGCTTTGAGGGAGAGAGGTTCTAGTTTCTATGACTCAAGTCCTAATCAAGTCTATTACTGAATTTGAAAGAGGAATTTTGGCTTCTATGACCTGTTTCTGGGGAAAACAAGGGGAAAGAGACAAGAGGGCAGGAGAAGGTCATAGAAAATTTTCTTCTGAGGCCTTTCAATCTCCTTCAGTTCAAAATACTCAACATGCCAATGTGCCATACTTTGGGGTATCATGTTCTCAGCCCTGAGAGCACTAGCAAGCTGGCTGGAGCTTGTTAACTAAAATTTATTTGAAAGTTTCTGTGCAGCGCTAAATCATTGGAGTAAGTCTTCTTAATCATTAAGCATGTAAGATAGTGGTAAAGATTAGAAAGCAATATTATGATCCTTCAAAATAAAACAAATGAAGAAACATCTATCTGATTATCTGGTATATTTCATTTCTCAAACCTTGCAAAATAAAAAATGCCATTTATAGATAGTCTAGGGAAAGAAAAAATATGCAGTTGTCCTATTAAGAGCAGATCATGAGTCTCAGGAGTCAATAAGTAATTTGTCAAAAGTATACTGCACAAAATGTATCCTTCATAGAGCTTATAATCAGAAGATTGTGTACTAGGCAATGAATTTTATATCCAAAATAATCAAATAGATGTATTTCTTATAGCAAAAAAAGCTATCCATTTTATATTTTTAAACTTTTATTTTAGGTTCGGGGCTACTTGTGCAGGTTTGTTATATAGGTAAACTCATGTCATGGGGGTTTGTTGTACACTCAGGTACTAATCCTATTACCAATAGTTATTTTTCTGCTCCTCTTCCTCCTCCCACTCTCCACCCTCAAGCAGGTCCCAGTGTCTGTTGTCCCCTCTTTGTGTCCATGTGTTCTCATCATTCAGCTTTCACTTATAACTGAGAACATGTGATATTTGATTTTCTGTTCCTGCATTAGTTTGCTAAGGATGATGGCCTCCAGCTCCATCCATGTTCCTGCAAAGTACATGATCTCATTCTTTTTATGGCTGCATAGTATTCCATGGTGTATATGTAACACCTTCTCTTTATCCAGTCTACCATTTATGAGCATTTATGTTGATTCCATGTTTTTGCTATTGTGAGTAGTGCAGCAATAAATATAGAAGTGTAAGTGTCTTTTTGGTAGAACAATTTCCATTCCTTTGGGTATATACCCAGTAATGGGATTGCTGAGTTAAATGATAGTTCTGTTTTTAGCTCTTTGAGGAATCACCCACAGCATTCCACAAGGTTTGAACTAATTTACTCTCCCACCAACAGTGTATAAGTGTTCCATTTGCTCTGCAACCTCACCAACATCTGTTATTTTTTGACTTTTTAATAATAACCATTCTGACTGGTATGAGATTGTATCTCATTGTGGTTTTGATTTGCATTTCTCTAATGATCAGTGATATTGAGCTTTTCTTCATATGCTTGTTGGCAACATGTATGTCTTCTTTTGAAAATTGTTCATGTCCTTTACCCACTTTTTAATGGAGTTGTTTGTTTTTTTCTTGTAAATTTGTTTAAGTTCCTTAAAGATGTTGGCTATTAGACCTTTGTTAGATGCATAGTTTGCAAATATTTTCTCCCATTCTGTAGTTTGTCTGTTTACTTTGTTGATAGTTTCTTCTTGTTTTTACTTTTACATGAATGTTTATAGAAACAATATTCACAAAAGTCAAAACATTAAAACAACCTAAATATTCATCAACTGATTAACAGAAAAACAAAATGTGGCATACCCATACAAAGGAATATTATTCAGCCATAAAAAGAAATGAAGTACTCTCACATGCTACAATTTGGATGAACTTTGAAAACATTATGTTAAAGAAGCTATACATGAAAAGCCACATATTATATAATTGCATTTACATGAAATACCCGGAATACATAAATCCTTAAAGACAGAAAGCAGATTAGTGGTTTATTAATATACATTATTATTAACTAAAGTCCGTACTTATTTAGGTTTCCTTGGTTGTTACCTAATACTCTGTTTAAGATACCACATTCAATTTATTCACCATTTCCCTTATTGTTGATACTTTATTTTGCTATGCAGAGGCTCTTAAGTTTAATTGGATCTCATTTGTCAATTTTTGCTTTTGTTGCAATTGCTTTTGGATTCTTCATCATAAAATCTTTGCCAGGTTCCTAGTTCCCAAATGATGTTGCCTAGGTTGTCTTCCAGGGTTCTTATAGTTTTGGGTTTTACATTTCTCTTTAATCCATCTTGAGTTGATTTTTGTATGTGGTGTAAGGAAGGGGCCCAGTTTTAATCTTCTGCATATGGCCAACTTGTTATCCCAGTGCCACTTATTAAATAGGGAGTCCTTTCTCCACTGCTTGTTTTTGTCAAAAAAAAAAACAACTATCTATTTTCAGAATAAACAATTCCCCCTTCATAACGAAGTATTCTAGGTGGATAGATGAATTTTATGAAAGCACAAAATAACTATACCTGTGTTATGTGAATCTGAAGAACATGAAAATCACTTCGGGTAACCTATTATTGAATAGCAATAAGGTCAATGTCTTAAAAAAAAAAAAAAGAAGTGTAACAGAGAAAGGGAAACAAATCGGGAGAAGCCAAATATAAAGTTCTAGATGTATGTTTATATATCTAGCACCTGCTACTGAGAAATGTTGAAGATCTCATTCCGTGCATACTATACTAAAAGCAACCATTTTATCACATGTGCATTTAAATCGTTGGTGCATTAGATAATACTCTTTTATTCCACTTGTTTTCTACACTCTAAGATTCTTGAGAGTGTAAAGTGTCACTAATTATCGTGTTTATGGTGTATGAATGTGAAACTCTGTTAGCACACAGACAAGGGCAAATTTGTTTTATTCCATTATTTGTACTGTGACAGAGCAAAATTTACTTATCACTACAATGTGAGGATTTAACATTTTTCATTACACTCATCACTCTGTTATGTGTGTGTGTGTGAGTGTGTGTGTGTGTGTAACCATTAATCTTTCCTAAAGTGGCCACAAGTATCTTTTTCAGTAGATGTTGTCATTCGATGTCTTTGCTTGATGCCTGCATTAAAATAAAATGAATTGTGACAAAAGATTAATAGCTAACATCACATTAAACTGGCCTTTTTTTTTTTTTTTTTTTTTTTTTTGAGACAGAGTCTCGCTCTGTCACCCAGGCTGGAGTGCAGTGGCGCGATCTCGGCTCACTGCAAGCTCCGCCTCCCGGGTTCACGCTATTCTTCTGCCTCAGCCTCCCCAGCAGCTGGGACTACAGGCACACGCTGCCACGCCCGGCTAATTTTTGTATTTTTAGTAGAGACAGGGTTTCACTGTGTTAGCCAGGATGGTCTCAACCTCCTGACCTTGTGATCTGCCCGCCTCGGACTCCCAAAGTGCTGGGATTACAGGCGTAAGCCACCGCGCTTGGTCTAAACTGGCTTTCTTAAATTGAGTATGCAGAAGTGTTAATTGCCCATTTATAAGCATAACAGAACTGAACTCAAATGTGTGTGAAACTGCAGAGGTAGTCATATATGTTGCTAGTTTATTTTTATGATTAGATTTTGAAGGAAAATGGCCCAGAAATTGTCCTACACAATACATGAACAAAATAGTATTTGATAATTAAAACAGAGAGTTTAGGATTTGACCACGTTATTCCTGACAACATGTTAAAGTAAAAGGATGCCTTTCATACCAGAAAACAGTTGTTCACTGGGTGTTGCCAATGAATCATTGAAAAAACACTGGATTTAAGGAGCCAAAAACAGTGCAAGCTTTCTCATTTTGTGCTTTCTAGTATTCAGTGGGGGTAGTTACTGAATTTCCTAATTACAAAATGCTCATTCTTTTCAGTCTTGCTTACAGAAATGAGAGATTACTGAACTAATAAATTACACGTTGCCCTAGAAACATATAAACTTAAAAACAGAAATCTGTATTAGATTTTGTATTTAATGGTGAGGAGTTAAACTAACAGTTTTAGCCTTGGAACACCAGAGAAAAATATCATGAGAGCTTGCCATAGGGAGGCACTAACTGAAAGTCATGTGTATGCATTCAGTGAAGAAAATCCCCATAGCAATGAGAAAATGTCGAGAATTTCATAGAGGAGGTAAAAGGTTTTCATTTCTATTATGCTTCCCTGTTGTTAGGGTTAATGTTGAACAGGATGGAATTTTTTACATGCAGTCACTTTAGGACTTTTATTCCAAGTTTTAAGATTATGGCTGTGAAACTGTTTTCTTAAATCTAAACTATTGAAAATTTATTTTGTAATACAAAATAATGTCTGAGGCAGAAGTTGAATTCTGTAAATAATTAGGTCACTGAATTGTTAGTTAAATGTGCCTACAATTTTGTGCTTCCAGTTTCACCCGAAATCAACTTTAAACGGGTCAACAAAACAATTGAAGAGAAGTGTCTGGAGTCCTTCATATGAAGACAGAAATCCCCTGGGGTAAAGTGGAAAGAGACCTGTCTCTATAAACAACTGAAATAGATTAATTTTGAAAGCAACAAAATTATTTGTTATGAAGAAGAAAAGTCTCCACTGCATTCTTCTCAAAATAATTCCTAGTATTTCTTAATGACTATTAAAAAAATCTAACTACTTATATTACAACACTTACTGGAAATCTTTTTATTATTTTTAATTTTGTAGGTACATAGGTGTATATATTTACAGGGTACATTAGAACTTTGATACAGTCATGAAATAAGCAATAATCACATCATGGAAAATGGGGTACCCATCCCCTCAAGCATTTATTCTTTGTGTTGCAAACAATCCAATCATACTATTTTAGTTATTTTTAAATGAATAATGGCAGGGTGTGGTGGCTCATGCCTGTAATCTCAGCACTTTGGGAGGTTGAAGTGGGCAGATCACCTGAGGTCAGGAGTTTGAGACCAGACTGGCCAACATGGTGAAACCCTGTCTCTACTAAAAATACAAAAATTAGCCAAGTGTGGTGGCAGACGCCTGTAATCCCAGCTACTTGGGAGGCTGAGGCAGGAGAATGGCTTGAACCTGGGAGGTGGAGGTTGCAGTGAGCCGAGATCGTGCCATTGCATTCCAGCCTGGGGAACAAGAGTGAAAATCCATCTCAAAAACAAATAAACAAACAAACAAATACAAACAAACTCCCAAAACAATCCAATCATACTCTTTTAGTTATTTTTAAATGAATAATGGCCAGATGCGGTGGCTCATGCCTGTAATCCCAGCACTTTGAGAGGCTGAGGGGGGCAGATAGATCACTTGAGGTCACGAGTTCAAGACCAGCCTGGCTAACATGGTGAAACCCGGTCTCTACTAAAAATACAAAAATTAGCCAGGCGTGGTGGTGGGCAACTGTAATCCTAACTACTCTGGGGGCTGAGGCAGGAGAATCACTTAAACCCAGGAGACAGAGGTTGCAGTGAGCTGAGATCACACTACTGCACATTAACCTGGGTGACAGAGCGAGATTCCGTCTCAAAAAAATATATATATATGTATGTTTGTCTATAGTCACCCTGTTGTGCTATCAAACACTAGGTTTTATTCATTCTCTCTCTCTCTTTCTCTCTCTAGTACTCATTAATCATCTCCACTTGTTCCCCACCTGCCTACTACTCTTCCCAGCCTCTGGTAACCATCCTTCAACTCTCTAAGAGTTCAATTATATTTTCGCTTATGTCGCTCAGGCTGGAGTGCAGTAGCATGATCCTGGCTCACTGCAACCTCTGCCTCGCAGGTTCAAGTGATTCTTGTGTCTCAGCCTCCCAGTTAGCTGGGGTTACAGGCCTGTATCACCACACCCTGCTGATTTTTGTATTTTTAGTAGAGGCGGGGTTTCACCATGTTCGCCAGGCTGATCTCGAACTCCTAGCCTCCAGTGATCCACGTGTCTTGGCCTCCCAAAGAGTTGGGATTACAGGCATGAGCCACTGTGCTGGGCCAATTATTTTCATTTTTAGCACCCACAAATAAATGAGAACATATGAAGTTTGTCTTTGTGTCTGACTTATCTTACTTAACCTAATGACCTCCAGTTCCCTCCATGTTGTTGCAAATGACAGGATCTCATTCTTTTTTATGAATGAATAGTACTTCGTTGTGTATATGTACCACATGTTTTATCCAATCATCTGCTGATGGACATTTAGGTTGCTTCCAAATCTTGGCTATTGTGAACAGTGCTGCAACAAACAGCATGGCAGATATCTCTTCAATAAACTGATTTCCTTTCTTTTGAGTATATACTCAGCAGTGGGATTGATGGATCATATTGTAGCTCTATTTTAGTTTTGTGAGGAACCGCCAAACTTCTCCATAGTAGTTGTACTGATGTACATGTTTACCAACAGTGTACAAGGGTTTCCTTTTCTCCATGTTCTCACCACCATTTGTTATTGCCTGTCTTTTGGATAAAAGCCATTTTAACGGGGATGAGATGATGTCTTATTGTAGTTTTGATTTGCATTTCACTGATGATCAATGATGTTGAGCACCTTTTCATATGCCTGCTTGCCATTTGTATGTCTTTTTTTCAAAAATGTCTATTCAAATATTTTGCCCATTTAAAATCTGATTATTAGATTTTTTTTTTCCTATGGAGTTGTTTAAGCTCCTAATGTATTCTGGTTATCTTGTCAGATGGTCAGTTTGCCAATATTTTCCCTCATTCTGTGAGCTGTTTCTTTGCTTTATTTTTTCCTTCACTGTGTAGAAGCTTTTTAACTTGATGTGATCCCATTTGTCCATTTTTGCTATGGTTTCCTGTGTTGTGGGGTACTATTCAAGAATTTTTTGCCCAAGCCAATGTTTCATAGTTTGATGTCTTAGATTTAAGTCTTTAATTCATTTTGAGTTTGATTTTGTATATGGTGATAAGCAGGGGTCTAGTTTCATTCTTCTGCATATGGATATCCAGTTTTCCCAGTACCATTTATAGAAGAGACTGTCTTTTCCCAATGTATATTCTTGGCATCTTTGTTGAAAATAAGTGAACTGTAGATGCAGGGAATTATTTCTGGGTTCTCTATTCTGTTCCATTGGTCTATGTGTCTGTTTTTATACCAGTCCCATGCTGTTTTGGTTACTATAGGTGTGTAGTATAATTTGAAGTCAGGTAATGTGATTTCTCCTGTTTTGTTCTTTTTGATTAGTATAGCTTTGGCTATTCGGGGTCTTTTGTGGTTCTGTATAAATTTTAGGATTGATTTTTCTATTTCTGTGAAGGATGTTATTGGTATTTTGATAAGTATTGCATTAAATCTGTAGATTGGTTTGGATAGTATGTACATTTTAACAATATTGATTCTTCCGATTCATGAACATGGACTGTCTTTAGATTTTTTGTGTGTCCTCTTCAATTTTTTTCATCAGTGTTTTATAGTTTTTATTGTAGAGATCTTTCACTTCTTTGGGTAATTCTTAGGTACTTAATTTTATTTTGTGGCTATTGCACATGGAATTACTTTTTTTATTTCTTTTTCAGATTGTTCACTCTTGGCATATAGCATTGCCACTAGTTTTTGTGTGTTCATTTTGTATCCTGCAGCTTTACTGAATTTGTTTATCAGTTCGAATATGTTTCTGGTGGAATCTTCAGGTTTTTCCATGTATAAGATCATATTATCTGAAAACAAGGGTAATTTGACTTCTTCCTTTCCAACTTGGATGCCCTTTATTTCTTTGCCTTGTCTGATTGCTCTAGCTAGAACTTCCAGTGCCGTATTAAATAACAGTGGTGAAAGTAGGCATTCTTCTCTCATTCCAGATCTAAGAGGAAAAGCTTAGTTTTTCCCCATTCGGTAAGATACTAGCTGTGGGTCTGTCGTAAATGGATTTTATTGTGTTGAGGTATGTTCCTTCTATGCCTAGTTTGTTAGGGTTTTTATCATGAAGGGATGTTGAGCTTTATCAAATGCTTTTTCAATATCAATTGAAATGATCATATGGTTTTTATCCTTCATTCTGTTGATATGATGTATCACAATGATTGATTTGTGTAGACTGAACCATGCTTGGCATCTCTGAGATAAATCCCACTTGGTCATGATGAATAATCTTTTTAATGTATTGTTGAATTCAGTTTGATAGCATTTTGTTGAGGATTTTTGCATTAATATCCATCTCATGTATTGGCCTGTAGTTTTCTTTTTTTGATGTATCTTTGTCTCGTTTTGGTATCAGGGTAATACTGGCCTCAGAGAATGAGTTTGGCAGTATTCTCTTCTCCTCTGTTTTTCAGAATATTTTGAGTAGGATTGGTATTAATTCTTTAAATGTTTGGTATAATTCAACAGTGAAGGTATTGGATCCTGGGATTTTCTGTACTGGGAGATTTTTCATTACAGTTTTAATCTCACTATTTGTTATTGGTCTGTTTAGGTTTTGGATTTCCTCATGGTTCAATCTTGGTAGATGGTGTGAGTTTAAGAAATTATACATTTCCTCTAGATTTTCAATTTTTTTAGATTGTATGAATTTAGGAAATTATACATTTCCTCTAGATTAGCAATTTTTTCATATAGTTGTTCATAGTAGCCACTAATGATCCTTTGAATTTCTGCAGTGTCAGTTGTAATGTCTTCTTTTTCATCTTTGATTTTTATTTATTTGGGTCTTCTCTCTCTTTTTTTCTTAGTTAGCCTGGCTAACTGTTTCTCAATTTTGTTAATTTAAAAAATTTTTTAAATTCATTAATTTCTGCTCTGGTCTTTCTTTTCTTGTACTAAATTTATGGTTTGGTTTCCTCTTGCTTTTCTAGTTCTCTGGTTTTTGTTTTTTTTTTTTTTGTTTTTTTTTTTTTTTTTTAAAGGAAGTTAGAATTTTATATTGCATCATAAAGCTCATTTTCCAATGCACTTGTTAGGTAAGGTGACTGACATAATGAATTCTACAGAAAATCGTATATTGGGAGAGATTAAAAAGCTTTATAATGAAGATGACATTATCATATTAGTTTTGCAGTTAAATCTCAAAAGAATTGAAATTTGACTTCAGTTTTTTTTTTTTCTTTTTTTATTATTATTATTATTATTATTATTATTATTATTATACTTTAGGTTTTATGGTACATGTGCGCAATGTGCAGGTAAGTTACATATGTATACATGTGCCATGCTAGTGCGCTGCACCCACCAACTCGTCATCTAGCATTAGGTATATCTCTCAATGCTATCCCTCCCCCCTCCCCCCACCCCACAACAGTCCCCGAAGTGTGATGTTCCCCTTCCTGTGTCCATGTGTTCTCATTGTTCAATTCCCACCTATCAGTGAGAATATGCAGTGTTTGGTTTTTTGTTCTTGCGATAGTTTACTGAGAATGATGATTTCCAATTTCATCCATGTCCCTACAAAGGACATGAACTCATCATTTTTTATGGCTGCATAGTATTCCATGGTGTATATGTGCCACATTTTCTTAATCCAGTCTATCATTGTTGGACATTTGGGTTGGTTCCAAGTCTTTGCTATTGTGAATAATGCTGCAATAAACATACGTGTGCATGTGTCTTTATAGCAGCATGATTTATAGTCCTTTGGGTATATACCCAGTAATGGGATGGCTGGGTCGAATGGAATTTCTAGTTCTAGATCCCTGAGGAATCGCCACACTGACTTCCACAAGGGTTGAACTAGTTTACAATCCCACCAACAGTGTAAAAGTGTTCCTATTTCTCCACATCCTCTCCAGCACCTGTTGTTTCCTGACTTTTTAATGATTGCCATTCTAACTGGTGTGAGATGGTATCTCATTGTGGTTTTGATTTGCATTTCTCTGATGGCCAGTGATGGTGAGCATTTTTTCATGTGTTTTTTGGCTGCATAAATGTCTTCTTTTGAGAAGTGTCTGTTCACGTCCTTCGCCCACTTTTTGATGGGGTTGTTTGTTTTTTTCTTGTAAATTTGTTGGAGTTCATTGTAGATTCTGGATATTAGCCCTTTGTCAGATGAGTAGGTTGCGAAAATTTTCTCCAATTTTGTAGGTTGCCTGTTCACTCTGATGGTAGTTTCTTTTGCTGTGCAGAAGCTCTTGAGTTTAATTAGATCCCATTTGTCAATTTTGGCTTTTGTTGCCATTGCTTTTGGTGTTTTAGACATGAAGTTCTTGCCCATGCCTATGTCCTGAATGGTAATGCCTAGGTTTTCTTCTAGGGTTTTTATGGTTTCAGGTCTAACATTTAAGTCTTTAATCCATCTTGAATTGATTTTTGTATAAGGTGTAAGGAAGGGATCCAGTTTCAGCTTTCTCCATATGGCTAGCCAGTTTTCCCAGCACCATTTATTAAATAGGGAATCCTTTCCCCATTTCTTGTTTTTCTCAGGTTTGTCAAAGATCAGATAGTTGTAGATATGTGGCATTATTTCTGACGGCTCTGTTCTGTTCCATTGATCTATATCTCTGTTTTGGTACCAGTACCATGCTGTTTTGGTTACTGTAGCCTTGTAGTATAGTTTGAAGTCAGGTAGTGTGATGCCTCCAGCTTTGTTCTTTTGGCTTAGGATTGACTTGGCGATGCGGGCTCTTTTTTGGTTCCATATGAACTTTAAAGTAGTTTTTTCCAATTCTGTGAAGAAAGTCATTGGTAGCTTGATGGGGATGGCATTGAATCTGTAAATTACCTTGGGAAGGATGGCCATTTTCATGATATTGATTCTTCCTACCCATGAGCATGGAATGTTCTTCCATTTGTTTGTATCCTCTTTTATTTCCTTGAGCAGTGGTTTGTAGTTCTCCTTGAAGAGGTCTTTCACATCCCTTGTAAGTTGGATTCCTAGGTATTTTATTCTCTTTGAAGCAATTGTGAATGGGAGTTCACTCATGATTTGGCCTTCTGTCTGTCTGTTATTGATGTATAAGAATGCTTGTGATTTTTGCACATTGATTTTGTATCCTGAGACTTTGCTGAAGTTGCTTATCAGCTTAAGGAGATTTTGGGCTGAGACAATGGGGTTTTCTGGATATACTATCATGTCATCTGCAAACAGGGACAATTTGACTTCCTCTTTTCCTAATTGAATACCCTTGATTTCCTTCTCCTGCCTAATTGCCCTGGCCAGAACTTCCAACACTATGTTGAATAGAAGTGGTGAGAGAGGGCATCCCTGTCTTGTGCCATTTTTCAAAGGGAATGCTTCCAGTTTTTGCCCATTCAGTATGATATTGGCTGTGGGTTTGTCATAAATAGCTCTTATTATTTTGAGATACGTCCCATCAATTCCTAATTTATTGAGAGTTTTTAGCATGAAGGGTTGTTGAATTTTGTCAAAGGCCTTTTCTGCATCTATTGAGAAAATCATGTGGTTTTTGTCTTTGGTTCTGTTTATATGCTGGATTACATTTATTGATTTGCGTATATTGAACCAGCCTTGCATCCCAGGGATGAAGCCCACTTGATCATGGTGGATAAGCTTTTTGATGTGCTGCTGGATTCTGTTTGCCAGTATTTTATTGAGGATTTTTGCATCAATGTTCATCAAGGATATTGGTCTAAAATTCTCTTTTTTTGTTGTGTCTCTGCCAGGCTTTGGTATCAGGATGATGCTGGCCTCATAAAATGAGTTAGGGAGGATTCCCTCTTTTTCTATTGATTGGAATAGTTTCAGAAGGAATGGTACCAGCTCATCCTTGTACCTCTGGTAGAATTCGGCTGTGAACCCATCTGGTCCTGGACTTTTTTTGGTTGGTAAGCTATTGATTATTGCCACAATTTCAGCTCCTGTTATTGGTCTATTCAGAGATTCAACTTCTTCCTGGTTTAGTCTTGGGAGGGTGTATGTGTTGAGGAATTTATCCATTTCTTCTAGATTTTCTAGTTTATTTGCATAGAGGTGTTTGTAATATTCTCTGATGGTAGTTTGTATTTCTGTGGGATCGGTGGTGATATCCCCTTTATCATTTTTTATTGCATCTATTTGATTCTTCTCTCTTTTTTTCTTTATTAATCTTGCTAGCGGTCTATCAATTTTGTTGATCCTTTCAAAAAACCAGCTCCTGGATTCATTTATTTTTTGAAGGGTTTTTTGTGTCTCTATTTCCTTCAGTTCTGCTCTGATTTTAGTTATTTCTTGCCTTGTGCTAGCTTTTGAATGTGTTTGCTCTTGCTTTTCTAGTTCTTTTAATTGTGATGTTAGGGTGTCAATTTTGGATCTTTCCTGCTAACTTTTGATTTGGTTTGGTTTGCTCTTTCTTGTCTAGTTCTCTGGTCTTCATTATATCTTTTCTTGTGCTAACTTTTTGGTTTGGTTTGTTTTTGCTTTTGCTTTTCTAGTTCTTTAAGATGCATTGTTAGGTTATTTATTTGAATTTTTTCTCCTTTAGTGATGTAGACACTTAAAAATTTTTTCTTATTACTGCTTTTGGTGTATCCCATAGGTTTTGATATGTTATGTTTTCACTATAATTTGTTTCAAGAAATTTTTCAGTTTCCCTCTTAATTTCTTCATTGCCCCGCTGGTCATTCAGGAGCATATTGTTTAATTTCCATGTGTTTGCATAGTTTCCAAAATTCCTCTTGTTATTGATTTCTAGTTTATTCCACTGTGGTCAGAGAAGATGCTTGATATTATTTCAATTTTTTGAATGTTCTAAGATTTGTTTTGTGACCTAAAGTATGGTCTATCCTTGAGGATAATCCATGTGCCGAGGGGAAGAATGTGTATACTGCAGCCTTTGGATGAGATGTTTGGTAAATATCTATTAGGTCCATTTGTTCTATAGTGCAGATTAATTCCAATGTTTCCTTGTTGATTTTCTGTCTGGAAGATCTGTCCAGTGCTGAAAGTGGAGTGTTGAAGTCTCCAGATCTTACTGTATTGAGGTCTATCTTTGTCTTTAGCTCTAATAATATTTGTTTTATATATCTGGGTGCTCCAGTGTTAGGTGCAGATATATTTATTTTAATTGTTATACCTTCTTGCTGAATTGACCCCTTTATCATTATATAATGACCTGCTTCATCCCTTTTAGAGTTTTTATCTTCAAGTCTATTTTGTCTGAATGAGTGTAGCTACTCCTGGTATTTTTTGATTTCCATTGGCATGGAATATTTTTCTCCATCCTTTTATTTTCAGCTTATGTGTGTCTTTATAAATGAAGTTTATTTCTTGTAAGCAAGAGATTATTGAGTCTTACCTTTTTAATCTATGCAGCCACTCTATGTCTTTTGACTAGAGAGTTTGGTCCATTTACATTCAATGTTATTATTGATAAGTAGGGACTTACTCCTGACATTTTGTTATTTGTTTTCTGGTTGTTTTGTGGTCTTCTCTTCCTTCTTTCCTTCCTTCCTCCCTGTCTTTCTTTTAGTGAAGATGACTTTCTCTGGTGGTATGAACTAATTTTTTGTTTTTTACATTTTGTGTATCTGTTGTGTGATTTTCACTTTTAGGTTGCCATGAGACTTGCAAATACTATTTTATAACCCATTATTTTAAACTAAGGACAACTTAACACTGGTTGTATAAACAGACAAATAAGTAAACAAATAGAAAACTAATAAAAAGTCTGCACTTTAACTTTGTCCCCCTCCTTTTTAACTTTTTGTTATTTCTATTTATGTCTTACTGTACTGCCTATGTCTTGAAAAGTTGCTGTAGTTATTATTTTTTATTGGTTCATAGTTTAGTCTTTCTACTTAAGAATATTTTACACATTACAGTTACAGTGTTATAATATTATTTGTTTTTCTGTGTGCTATTACCAGTGAGTTTTGTACCTCTTTATGAATTCTTACTGCTCATTAACATCTTTTTCTTTTAGATTGATGTACACCATTTAGCATTGCTTGTAGAACAGGTCTGGCATTGATGAAATCCCTCAGCTTTTGCTTGTCTGAGAAGGTCTTTTTTTCTCCTTCATGTCTGAAGGATATGCTGTCTGTATACTATTCTAGAATAAAGGTTCGTTTCCTTAAGCACTTTAAACATGTCATGCAACTCTCCCGTGGCCTGTAAGGCTTCCACTGAAAAGTCTGCTGCCAGACATATTGGAGCTCCATTGTATGTTATTTGTTTCTTTTCTCTTGCTGCTTTTAGGATACTTTCTTTATCTTTTACCTTTGGGACTTTTATTATTAAATGCCTTCAGTTAGTCTTCTTTGAGTTCAATATGCTTCATGTTCTATAACCTCCTTCTACTTGCATATGGGCATCTTTCTGTAGGTTTAGAAAGTTCTCTGCTATTATCCTTTTAAATAAACTTTCTACCCCATCTCTTTCTCTACCTCCTCTTTAAGGTCAATAACTCTTAGATTTGCCCTTTTAAGGTTATTTTCTAGATCTTGTAGGTGTGCTTAATTCTTTTTTATTTTTTCTTTTGTCTCCTCTGACTGTGTATTTTCAAAGATCCTGTCTTCAATCTCATGAATTCATTCTTCTGCTTGACCAGTTCTGCTATTAAAGGACTCTGACATGTTCTTCAGTATGCCAGTTGCATTTTTCAGCTCCAGAATTTTTGCTTAATTCTTTATAATTATTTCAATCTCTTTGTTACATTTATCTGATAGAATTCTGAATGCTTTCTATGTGTTATCTTGGATTTCTTTGAGTTTCCTCAACACAGCTTTTTTGAATTTTCTGTCTAAAAGGCTGCATATCCTTGTTTCTCCAGCATTGGTCCCTGTTGCCTTATTTAGTTCATATGGTGAGGTCATGTTTTCCTGTATGGTCCTGATGCTTGTTCATTGGTGTCTGGGCATTGAAGAGTTAGGCATTTATTGTAGTATTTGCAGTCTGGGCTTGTTTGTACCTGCCCTTCTTGGGAAGGCTTTCCAGGTATTTGAAAAGATTGGGGCCCTGAATTCAATAATGCTGTGGTTCTTGAAGATTCACAGAGTGACCGCTTGGTGATCTTGAATAAGATCTGGAAGAATTCTCTGAATTACCAGGCTCAGACTCTTGTTCTTTTCCCTTGCTTTCTCCAGAACAAATAGAGTCTTTCTCTATGCTGGCATCCTACAACTAGGGGTGGCGAGACAAAGCACCCCAGGGGCCACAGCCACTGGGGCTGTACTGGGTCAGACCTGAAGCCAGCACATCACTGGCACTCGCCTAAGGCCTGCTGTAACCACTATCTGGCTGCCACCTAAGTTCACTCAAGTCCCTAGGGTTATACAATCAGCAGGTGGCAAAGCTAGCCAGATTTTTGTCCCTCCCCTCAGGGCAGTGACTTCCCCCTGGCCCTGGGTGGGTCTAGAGATGCTGTCTGGGAGCCAGAGATTGATGTCAAAAATCTTGGAAATTTATTCAGTGTTCTAGTCCACTGTGGCTAAGCTGGCACTCAAACCACACAAGACTACACCTTTCCCACTCATCTCTCCTCTTTCCACAGGCTGAGGAGCCTCTGCATATGGCCACCACCATCATCGACCCACAGGGGGTTCTGCCAGGCCACCACCGGTGTTCACTTAAAGCCCAGGGGCTCTTCAGTCAGCTTGTGATTAATGCTGTCAGGCCCGAGACTCACTGTTCAGGGCAGTGGGCACCCCGTCTGGCCCCAGGGCAGGTTTATAAATGCTAACCAAGAACTTAGGTCTAGACTTGGGAACCACAAGGGCTTGCTTGGTGCTCTACCCCACTGTAACTAAGCTAGTGCCTAAGGTCCCAGATAGAATCCCCTTTATTTTTCCCTTGCTTTTCTCAAACAGAAGGAGTCTTTCCACCATAGCCACCACAGCTGTGAATGTGCTGGATCACACCTGAAACCAGCAAGTCTCAGACTCCAAGGCCCATGGCATATTACCTGGGTATTGCTTTGGTCATTCAGGGTCCAGGAGCTCTTTAGTCATCAGGTGATGAATCCTGCTAGGTGTCTGCTATGACAAGGCAGCAGAGTTCAATGTAAAGCCCCCCTTTGCTGCCTTCTCCCTCTCCCAAAAACATAGATTTCTCCATGCCACCTACCCATTGCCAGGAGGTGGGGGAGAAGTGGCACAAGCACTCACTTAGCCACCCCATCTGGTGTCTCAGTAAGTCATGTTCCCCCCAAATCCACTGGCTCTGAGCCCAGCTCAGCACTAGGAATTGCCTAGGAATCACAGTCATTGTGGCCTAGACTGCCCCTCAAGTTCGTTTAGGGCTCCAGAGCACTTCACCTCCCAGTGGCAAGGCTTGCTGGAACTCAAGCTCCAATTACTAGAGCAGGAAATTCCCTTTTGTCTAGGGCTGGTCCAAATGCTCCCTCCATGGGCAAGCATTGGCTGAGTTCAACCTGGTTCTGCTTTCTGCTGTGACAGAGCAGCACAGAGTTCACTACAAAGCCCCACATTTGCTGCACTCTCCCTCTCTGTGCAGCACTGCTGGGGGGTTGGGGAGGGAGCATCAGCACTTCAAGATAATCTTTCCTGACCTCTTCAATGTCTCTTTCAGTAATATGAAGTTAAAACCAGGTACTGTAATTGCTCACCTGGTTTTTGGTTCTTGTGATAGTGATTTTTGTGTGTAGTTAGTTAATTTGGTGTTCCTGCAGTGGGGTCCGAGTAGGCTTCCATTAGGCCATCTTGCTCCACCTCTCCTGGAAATCTATTTTCATGCAAATCTAGTGATCAATAAACATCTGATGAGTTATATAAAGTAACAGTCAATTCTACCTTCTGAAATATTAATGACTCTTCCAAGAAAACTTACTAACTCAGAGGAACTTTGAGAAACTATAAAACATGGGACCTTGGTAGTAGTCTTACTTATGAAATCTACAGGGGCTTTTGGGAGAGATGAAGATCAATAGCCATTTAGGAATATTCAACATCAACTTTGCAACTTCTGAATGTGGAAGAGAAATACAACTAAGATAAAAATAAAACAGATATATTAAAAAAATCCCTAGGGACATCGTTTCCTCTCATAACACAGAAACAGATTATTTTATTAGGCAAATCTGTATTAATTATCTACCTGGATTTCAGAAAGGCATTTCTCGAGGTTTTTTATGGTGACATAGTGGACAAGAGAGAGAGATGTGGACTAGATTACAGTGCAGCTGCATGGACCCCTAAATGTTTAAAGAAGAGAGAAGAACTTAAGCACGTGTTAGCAATCCTATATTTGACACAAATTTTGAGTCAGTAAATTATGTGAAGATATAAGAAACATTTGCCTTATCAAGTTTTTGTTTGTTTATTTGTCTCTGTTTTTAGAGACACAGTCTTGCTCTATTGCCCAGGCTGGAGTGCATTGGTGCAATTATGGCTCACTGCAGCCTCAAACTCCTGGGCTCAAGCGATCCTCCCACCTCAGCCTCCTGAGTAGCTAGGGCTACAGGTACATGCCACTGTGCCTGGCTAGTTTTTAATTTTTTTTTTTTTTTTTTGTAGAAACAGGGTTTTGCCATGTTGCTCAGGCTGATCTTGAACTCATGGCCTCGTGTGATCTTCCTGCCTCAGCCTTCCAAAAGCACTGGGATTGCAGGCAAGATCCTGGCTCTTATCAAGTTTTATATGATAAATTTGCTCATGTGAATATATTGAGGAACAGAATTTATATTCAGAAGGACCCTGAAAGGTATATTAATGGGTCAAAATTAAAAAGATGAAGATTTTTTTTTGAGTGTGTGTTTGTGTGTGTGTGTGTTTTTGAGACAAAATCTCATTCTGTTGCCCAAGCTGGAATGCGGTGGTATGATCCTGGCTTGCCAAAGCATCAACTCCTGGGCTCAAGTGATCCTCCTGCCTCAGCCTCTGGCATAGGTAGGACTACAGGCATGCACCACTATGCCCAGTTAAGTTTTTAATTTTTTTTGTAGAAACGGTGTCTCACTATGTTGCCCAGGCTGATCTTGAACTCCTAGCCTCAATTGGTCCTCCTGCCTCAGCCTCTCAAAGTGTTGGATTACAGACATGAGCAACCACGGCAGACCAAGATTAAGACTTAAATGAAGAGTATGACACTTCCCTGCCAGTCCCAATATTTTTCAAAATCTGTCCACTTTCTGAGCTTTGAAATAAGGGACAAATGGTAAAGGAAAAGACCAACAGGTTCTGTCAACGCAATGAGGTAGGCTAGAATCTCTATAGGGGGCAGTGGCCAGTGTAAAACTAAGAAGTGTCAGAGGATGCTAAAGCTGGGAGCATATACTTGTTTGTATCTGGACTGTGGTTAGGAGAGTGGGGGGCACTGCATTAATACTCTAAGGGATGCCATAGTCTGTAGGAGTAAAAAGAAGTTTAAAATCATGATGTCCAAAAGATGAGGTGGGTTCAGACTCAAAGGAAACATTTTTATTATCACTCAGAATTCTCATAGTTGGAGCAAAGTAGTGGGAGTTTATCAGGAAAAGGTACAGTCTACCTAGTAGTGTCCAGGTGGCCTGCCTGAGATGAGTAGGCTGATCTGATGGAGGAACAGCACAGTCTCCAGCAGTGGAAGCTGGCAAAAGTGATGGAGAATCAGTCTGATTAGATAAATGAATCTCAGTATTAGCAGCGAAAGGGAATTACTTTCTGGAAACAAAGGTAAAATTTTCACAATCAGGATTGTGTGGGTAGATGGGGAGTCAATAAATAAGATGCTCGGAGCCTACTTTGAGATGTCAGATGACAGGCTGGGCAAATCAACATTAAAAATAACCAACCTATTTGATGGAGTGGGGTTCCAAGGACCATAATCCAGCTTTGGTCTGGATCCTATTATACACTGAAATTATTTTAAAATTTCAATACAACTGGCCAGGCACAGTGGCTCACGCCTGTAATCCCAGCACTTTGGGAGGCCAAGGCAGGCGGATCATCACAAGGTCAGGAGATCGAGACCATCCTGGCTAATAAGAAACTCCGTCTCTACTAAAAAAAATACAAAAAAAATTAGCTGGGTGTGGTGGCAGGCGCCTGTAGACTCAGCTGCTTGGGAGACTAAGGCAGGAGAATGGTGTGAACCCGGGAGGTGGAGTCTGCAGTCAGCCGAGATTGTGCCACTGCACTCCAGCCTGGGCGACAGAGCAAAGACTCCGTCTCAAAAAAAAAAAAAAAAAAAAAAAAAAAAAAAAAATTCAATACAACTAATATTAAACTATAAAATTAAAACAATAAAAGAGCTATAAAAACCGCAAAAGATGAGTTGATTGATTATAGCAGAGATTATGAAAAGCTAATTAAAATATAAAATAGGAATGCATAAAATAGGAATTAGGAGCATGGACTCTGAAGTCCCTAGATTTCTATCTTGGCTCTACCATTTGCAAACTATGCGACTTCAGAAAAACTACTTAGTTTCTATATACCCCGGTACCAATGACAGCACCTATCTCAAAGCGACTTTGCAAGGATTGAGTTAATATTTTTAATGTGCTTAGAATAATACATGGTAGATAACTGCTATTTAAGCATTTGTTAAATAAAAAGAAATTCGATGAACATTCAGGTTGACGGGAGTAATATAAAGGCTTATCCCAACATATAAATGGGCAAAAAGAACATAAACAATCACACAGTAGATGATTTTTTTTTTTTTTTGGAGACAGAATCTCGCTGTGTTGCCCAGGCTGGAGTGCAGTGGCGCGATCTTGGCTCACTGCAAGCTCCGCCTCCCGGGTTCACGCCATTCTCCTGCCTCAGCCTCCCGAGTAGCTGGGACTACAGGCGCCAGCTGCTACACCCGGCTAATTTTTTATATTTTTAGTAGAGACGGGGTTTCACCATGTTAGCCAAGATGGTCTGAATCTCCTGACCTTGTGATCCACACGCCTCGGCCTCCCAAAGTGCTGGGATTAGAGGCGTGCACACAATAGATGATTTTCAACCTTAATACTAATTGATGGAATGTATCTTAAACCAACAACAAGTTACCATTATAATGATAATACCACTGCAGACAAGTTTGAATGGATATGTTCATAAAACCTTTAATCTTTATGTTAGGTACACTTGTAGGTACCGGTAGTAGAAAAATGAAGACCTCATCCTTCCCTTGAAAACCCCACAGTCTAGGTGAGAGACAAATACGTAGACAATTATGAAACAATGTGATGAGTTGTATACCTTATACATGCACATGTATAAGCGGTTATTGGAACAGAGAAGCGGAAGTTATTAACTTGGTTTAGAGGAAGAGAGGAAAGTAACAGGAAAGCATCTGGGAAAGGTAATTGCAGGCCAGACTATAACAGATGCTTACATAGCATTCCTAGGAAACATGGCACAAAATAGGAAAGGATCCTAACTGTTCTTCATTTTCTAACATTAGGAAGTTAAACCCAACATGTTTAATGTCCATGCCTCGATCTGAGAGAAATAACGATGCTCTTAAATGTTTAGAGGATAGCCCTTGATGCTCTTAAATGCTTAGAGGATAGCATCTCCTTTCATTTTGGAAGCAACTTGGCAATGGTACTGTGGATTCATAAAGGGCTTCCCTAACTTTATATTTCTGAGAGTTTATTCTAAGGCAATAAGTAAGGTTATTTAAAATAACAAAAAATATAATAACAAAGTAACCAAAAAAAAAAGCTTAATGAAACTGGCACATCAACTTGATGGAAAATTTTGCAGAAGATTTTAAAAAGATGAAAATTTGGGGATCCCTGTAAAAATGTGGAAACACATTTATGACATAATGTGAAATGAAAAAATTTAAAATAGTATCTGTGGTATGATTACTGTTAAGTATATGGGAAAGACTTAAGGGAAAAATTTAAGTAATTGATTTGACATGCTTAGATTGCTAGAATTCTGAGTATTTATGGATTTTATTTTTGATAATTAAATTTATTACAAGAGAAAATAAAGAATATTTTGTCATATAGGTCCAAAAAGATAAATACTAAATTAAGGACACTAGTGTGATAACACATCAGATAAAAAGGCCCACGAGCTTAATCAACTGTAAATTCAAAATGAAACAACAACTTGACATCACTTCCCCAGAAAGTAAATTTTATATTAAGGAGCAAAAGCACAAGAAGAAGATTTAAGAGCTGTCTTGGAGAAGACAGAATGAACTTTATGTAAATCCAGGAGTCTTAATTAGTGGATATTACATGAAGGCAGATCTAGGTTTATAGAATTAAGATCATTAATAGTATACTTTAGTACTATTTAAAACAAAATGGGCCAGGCGTGGTGGCTCACAACTATAATCCCAGCACTTTGGGAAGTCAAAGCAGGTGGACCACATGAGGCCAGGAGTTTGAGACCAGCCTGGCCAACATGACAAAACCTTGTCTCTACTAAGAAATACAAAAATTAGCCGGGCTTGGTGGTGCATGTCCATTAATCCCAGCTCCTCGGAAGGCTGAGGCACAAGAATTGCTTGAACCCAGGAGGCAGAGGTTGCATTGAGCCGAGATGACGCCACTGCACTCCACCCTGAGTCTCACTCTGTCCCCCACACCCCCCAAAAATTAAAAAAAGTCTGTTATGAAAAATAATAAACTCCTTGGAGTTGGACTGGTTTAGCCAGATGCTGTCTACAACCTGTAGAAGATATTGCAGAGGCGGTGAGAGTTTGTAATAAATGTCATTTAACATGTATCCCAGTCCTGAACTCAATAACGCAAAGTAATGTCCTCTGAAGAAACTCACAACTGGCAAGCTCTTCCAAACCTGCAGAACCTACTTGTTATTTCTCTTCTGGATTGAGTTTAGGATTAGTAATGACAAAGGACTGAATAAGATATGAGAACGACAGCTGAAATGAAGAAAATTGATATTTAAAGATGAAAGACATGACTTGAAGAAGGTGCTCCTATTAAATCCTGTTGTAATCAAAAGTTCGATGAGTAACAGAAAGCTTGTGTTATGGTAAATATTCCAATCACTGACATTTTGAAATGAAGGATAGTTTCATTAAAATTTAATTCCAGTAAAAATTAAATCCATTTAAATTCTCAGAAAGAATGTTGAAAAAACATTGCAGAACCTTAGAGAAACAGCTATGGCCACACATAGTTTCTGGTCTATGAGGATAAAAGATGTACTTAAAATGTATTTTGAAGTGGATTCATTTTATTCATGGAAAGCTAATTTCTGAACTAAAAATTTTCTGTGATTAACTATTAAAGACCTGTCTACTCAAAGTTTCCAATATGATAGTATATTTATTGCTTTCTGCTTCAACGATTTTCATAGAACAGCATTATTTTCTTTGGGTTAATAGCATAAACAAAGTCAGAGGTTCAGATTATATTATAATAATTTAAGATTTTTTGTTTTAATTGAATGATTTGTGACAAACTACAAGGACATACTTCAGTCCGAGGATTGTTCTGAATCTCTTTTGGTGTCTTCTCACTACCCTTGAAGTGTTGCACAGTGTAATCACTGAAGAATGGCTAATCTTTCAGAAGTTCCTTCTTATTATAACTCACTTTAGTCTACTAGATCTTGAAGTTTTTGTTTTAATGTGGAAATTTAAGGATAACTTTTGGTATCTATTTTTAAAGTTCTTACAAACTATAAATACTATGTGTAGTTCTTTAATATGGGTAATGGGATGCTGTAGTAAACTAGTTTGATTAAAGATGATTGATTGAAACTATTTTATCTTGTGGAAAATTGATTTGCGGCTCCAAAAGAGATGACCTATGTAGCATACATTTTATTTCAAGACAGTTTGGCTATGTCCTTCTTGTCTGATGAGATTTTGTTTTGTTTTGTTTGGTGTTTGTTGTTATTGTATCACCAGAAATTTTGTTGAACTTGAAACTTTGATTCGGTTTAAATTTTATGGTCTTATTTTGAAAGAAAATATGTATGTATGTATGACGTGTGTGTATATATATCATAGGTAGATATTACATGTCATCTCAAAAATAGTTCAGAAACTATTCTGCTTTGCAACATTTTCTTTTGTCAAATCTCAGAAGAAAGTATTTATATTTTAATATATTTTTTCTTGGTGAATAGCAGGCCAAGTGATATTTATTGCAAATATAGCAGATATAAATAAATTAAAATGAACAGAGTTAATTAGGTTCAAGCATATAACATCCTGGTATCCATAAACATTTTAAAGTTCCCACTGCTGAATAAACACACAGCCAAATAAAACCAAGTTATGGTTTTACAACTTCCTATGTTTATCATATTAAGTGTTAAAGCTTACATATGAAAAAACACTTTTAATGGATTAAATATGAACATAATGGCATATTTATATTAGATTTCTATAGTTCCCTCCTCTCAAATAATTAAAATTCAGGACAAACACTTTATAATCAACAAAGTGTAAGGCAGGGGAAGTAGAGCTTAACAATTACTAGAAAAGATTCCTTTCTTTAAAGACTTATAAGCAGGTATCGCTAGCAGGCAAAAACATACACAAACACACACCCACACATGCCCTCCATCAACAACTGCTGCTCTACCTTATAGACTAATTCTGTTCTTGGCAGATGGCCATCTGTTTCTGGCCTTGGGCCTTGACATTGACCTTAAAAAAGGAAACAGATGACTGTAGGAAATAGGTCCAAGAATATGTAGGACTAAATTTTCTAAATAGTCCAAAATCCTAGGAAAAGAAAAACATTCAAAAGAGAGTTTGTACCAATCCCACTGAAACTATTCCAAAAGATAGAAAAAGAGGGAATCCTCCTTAATTCATTCTATAAAGCCAGTATTACCCTAATTCCAAAACCGAGAAAGGACATAACCAAAAAAGAAAACTACAGACCAACATCCCTGATGAACATAGATGCAAAAATCCTCAACAAAATACCAACTAACTGACTCCAGCAGCATATGAAAAAGATAATACATCATGATCAAGTGTGTTTCATACGGGATTCAGGGACGGTCTAACCAGCATGGCACATGTATACATATGTAACTTACCTGCACATTGCGCACATGTACCATAAAACCTAAAGTATAATAATAATAATAATAATAATAAAAGAGAAAGAAAAAAACATATAGGGGTCAATAAATGTGATGCACCACATAAGCAGAATTAAAAACAAAAATTATATGATCATCTCAAAAGATGCATAAAAAGCATTTGACAAAATCCAGCATCCCTTTATGATTAAAACCCTCAGCAAAATTGGCATAGAAGGAATATACCTCAAGGTAATAAAGGCCATCTATGACAAACCCACAGCCAACATTATACTAAATGGGGAAAAGTTGAAAGCATTCACCCTGAGAACTGGAACAAGACAAGGATGCCCACTTTCACCACTTCTATTCAACGTAATACTGGAAGTCCTAGCCAGAGCAATCAGACAAGAGATAAATAAAAGACATCTAAATCAGTAAAGAGGAAGTCAAATTGCCCCGGTTCACTGATTATATGATCGCATACTTAGAAACCTCTAAAAACTCATCAGAAAAACTCCCAGATTTGATAAATGAATTCAGTAAAGTTCCAGGATACAAAATAAATGATCACAAACCAGTAGCACTGCTATATACCAACAGCAACCAAGCTGAGAATCAAATCGAGAACTCAACCTCTTTTACAATAGCTGCCAAAAAAATAAAATACTTAGGAATATACCTAACAAAGGAGGTGAAAGAACTCTACAAGGAAAGCTACAAAACACTGCTGAAAGAAATCATAGGTGACATAAACAAATGGAAACACATCCCATGCTCATGGATGGGTAGAATCAATATTGTGAAAATGACCATACTGCCAAAAGCAATCTATAAATTCAATGAAATTCTCATCAAAATACTATCATCATTTTTCACATAACTAGAAAAAGCTATCCTAAAATTCATACGGAATAAAAAAAAAAAGAGCCCACATATCCAAAGCAAGACTAAGAAAAAAGGACAAATCTGGAGGCATCACATTACCCAGCTTCAAATGATTAATATACTCTAAAGCCATAGTCACCAAAATAGTGTGCTACTGGTATAAAGATGGGCATGTAGACCAATGGAAGAGAATAGAGAACCAAGAAATAAATCCAAATATGTATAGCCAACTGATCTTTGACAAAGCAAACAAAAACATAAACTGGGGAAAGGACACCCTATTCAACAAATGGTGCTGGGATAATTGGCAAACCACATGTAGAAGAATGAAACTGGATCCTCATCTCTCACCGTATACAAAAATCAACTCAAGATGGATCAAAGACTTAACTAAGACCTGAAAACATAAAAATTCTAGAAAATAACATTGGAAAAACTTCCAGACATTGGCTTAGGCAAAGAGTTCATGACCAAGAACCCAAAAGCAAATGCAACAAAAACAAAGATAAATAAATGAGGCACATGTATACATATGTAACAAATCTGCACATTGTGCACATGTACCCTAAAACTTAAAGTATAACAATAATAAAATTTAAAAAAAGAAAAAATAAATGAGGCTTAATTAAACTTAAAAGCTTCTACACAGCAAAAGAAATAATCAGCAGAGTAAACAGACAACCCACAGAGTGGGTAGAAAATTTTCACAAACTATGCCTCTGAAAAAGGACTAATATCCAGAATCTGCAAGGAATTTAAACAAATCAGCAAGAAAAAATAATAATAATTTCATCAAAAAGTGAGCTAAGGATGTGAATACACAGTTCTCAAAAGAAGATAACAAATGGCTAACAAACATACGAAAAAATTCTCAGCATCACTAATGATCAGGGAAATGCAAATCAAAACCAAAATGTGATACCACCTTCTTCCTGCAAGGATGGCCATAATTTAAAAATAAAAAAAAATACATGTTAGTATGATGTGGTGAAAAGGGAACACTTGTACACTGCTGGTGGAAATGTAAACTAGTACAACCCCTATGGAAAACAGTATGGAGACTCCTTAAGGAACTAAAAGTAGAACTATCATTCTATTCAACAATTCCACTACTGGGTATCTACCTAGAGGAAAAGAAGTCATTATGTGAAAAAGACACTTGCACACTCACGTTTATAGCAGCACAATTCGAAACTGCAAAAATATGGAACCAGCCTAAATGCCCATCAGCCAATGGTGGATCATGAGGTCAGGAGTTTGAGACCAGCCTGGCCAAGATGGTAAAACCCCATCTCTACTAAAAATACAAAAATTAGCCGGGCACGGTGGTGGGCACCTGTAATCCCAGCTACTCGGGAGGCTGAGGCAGGAGAATCGCTTGAACCTGGGAGGCGGAGGTTGCAGTGAGCCGAGATTGCACCACTGCACTCTAGCCTGGGTAACATAGCAAGACTCCATCTCAAAAAAAAAGAAAAGAAAAGAAAATGTGGTATATGTGTGCCATAGAATACCACTTAGCCATAAAAAGGAATGAAATAATGGCATTTGTAGCAACTTGGATGAAGTTGGAGACCGTTATTCTAAGTGAAGTAATTCAGGAATGGAAAATCAAACATTGTATGTTCTCTCTTATAAGTGTGAGCTAAGCTGTGAGGACACAAAGTGTAAGAATGATTATAATGGATGCTGGGGACTCAGAGGGAAAGGTGGAAGAGGGGTGAGGGATAAAAGACTACACACTGGGTAGAGTGTACACTGCTCAGGTGATGGGTACAGCAAAATCTCAGAAATCACCACTAAAGAACTTCTCTATGTAACTAAACACCGCCTGTTCCCCTGAAACTATTGACATAATAATTAATAAAGAAATATGTAGAAGGAAAAAAAGTTGTGAGAATAAAAACAAGCCATCGAAATTAAAAACTCTAAAAAGAGAATATACTCTGGATTGGTCTTAGTAAAAAAGAGAACTGGCAATTTGAAAGACAGTACCAAAGAGTTTGCTCAGAGTGGCAAAACGATAAGATATATGGAAAAATCAGTTGAGACAAAGAGAATAGGTATTGCTGCTCTATTATATGTCTGTTAGAAGTGCCATAAGAAGGGAATTGAAGAAAAATAATATTGGAAGAAATAATAACTGAGCTGAAGAAATATATGATTTTTATAACATAAGTACATTATGAGTATTAAACAGAATAAATAAATTCAAACCAAGTTACATTATGATGAAACTGCTGAACATCAAAGGAAAAATAAAAGTATTGGCGATGAGAATGGGGAAAACACAAATTAAATAGGGAGGAAACACTTTGAAACTGGCAACAAACTTTTCCTCAGCAACACAAGAATGTCAGAACATAATGGGGCAATATCTTTAACATGCCAAAGGAACTTATCTGCCAAATTAACATAATAGGTGGCTAAACCATTGTACAAAACTGGGGGTAAAACTAAAGGAAGAAAGTCAGAAAAACTCAGAAAAGGAGAATTTGCTCCCTCTAGACCTTTACTAAATTATATAAGGAGGATAACCAGACGACATGCCTCCTAATGAGAACACACAACCACTTATGAAGTAGTCTTGCAAAAACCAATAATAAATAAAACCAGAGTTAAGTCTCTAGATCAGTGCTGTCCAATAGAAATACAATGCCAGCCACACATATATTTAAATCTTCTAGTAGCTGCATGATCAATAGTAAAAATAACAAGGTGGAAATTATTTTTAATAAATGTAACCCAATATATCCAAAATATTATTTCAATGTAATCAGTAAAAAAACTATTAAGGGCAGGGTGCAGTGGTTCATGCCTATAATCCTTTTGGCCTCAGGCACTTTGGGATTGAGGCCAGAAGTTCAAGACCAGCTTGGGCAATACAGTAAGACCCCACCTCTGTGAAAAATAAAAAAATTAGCTGGGCATTGGTGGCATGTGCCCTTACTCCTAGCTACTTGGGAGGCTGAGGCAGGAAAATTACTTGAGCCCAGAAGTTTGAGGTTACAGTGAGATATGACTATATAACTACACTCCAGTCTGGGTGACAAAGCAAGACTGTCTCCTAGGGAGAAAAAAAAATGATTAATGAGGTATTTCATATTATTTTTTGTAATAAATCTTCAAAATTAGTGTGCATTTTGACACAGCACATCTCAATTTGTACTAGCCACATTTCGAGTGCTCAACAGCTACCATATTGAACAGCACAGCTCTAGATCCAAGTACTAATTTATGAGAAATACAAAAGATAAATGAACATAGCCTCACCATAGGGATTCAACTGGCAAAATCCAGACTGCGGGAAATTCAATAGGTCAAAACCTGGTTTCTTTAACAAATTAATGGCAAAGAAAAAGGAGATATTGAGGAGGAATTTGTAGATTAAGTGACTTAAATGACAAAGGAGAAAAAAACTTAAATGTGGTGTTTAGAAATGCACACAGGTGATAAAACTATAAGAAAAGCAAAAAAATCATTACCATAAATGTTAGGATAGTGGTTACATTTGGAGGAAAAACGATTTCAATTGGAGTAGAGCACAGGCAGCACTTTTGGATTGTCTAACAATGTTATTTTCTGTACCTGAGTAGTGGTTACATCTTATAAATTCGTGATTAACCTATACATTTGTTTCAAGCAGTTTTCCATGTATGTGTTATATTTTATAATAAAAAGGTGTTAATTCATAAATAAATATTTGATGGAAAAAATAAATAAATAAATAAATAAATTATAAAAGCATTAAGAACACTAAATCAAGAGTGGAGGTGTGTAATCCAGGAAACAATTGTAAGCTCAGAAAATGATTAATAAAAAAGTCATTAAATATAATTGACTTTAACAATAATAATTTTTGCATTAAAATAAAAATAAAAATGCTAGATAACATTAAGATTGTAAGTAGGGTAGCTGAATAGGTAAATAGCAATAATTTGAGAGAAAAAGAGAAGTACTGAAAAAAGTAGACTATTAGAAACATTTACATATATATTTTAAAAATTTAAGAGTAGTCAACGAAACAGTAGAAATACAATATACAGCTTCTCAATCAGCAGAAGAAGGAAGTGTGAGATGTGAAAACTTTTTTTTTAAAAAAGACACTAGGCTGGGCATAGTGGCTCATGCCTGTAATCCCAGCATGTTGGGAGGCTGAGGCAGGAGGATCACTTGAGACCAGGAATTTGAGACCAGCCTGGCCAACATGGCAAAACCTTGCCTCTACTAAAAAAAAAAAAAAAAGAATACAAAAATTAGCCAGGCATGGTGGCACATGCCTGTAATCCCAGCTACTTGAGAGACAGAAAAGAGAATCGCATGAACCTAGGAGGTGGAGGTTGCGGTGAGATGAGATTAAAGCAAAAACTAAGAAAGCGATAAGCAAACTTGACAAGTTTACAATTATAGTGAGTGATTTAACAGAGCTTTCAAAAATTCATGAATCAAATACAAAATTAAGTAGGATATAAAAGATCTTAACAATGAAACAACAATCCTATTTAATGAATATATATAGAACCCTGCACCTTCTAATCAAAGAATACACCTTTTTTTTCAAGTCCACTCTCAACATTTACAAAAATTGACCTTGTACTAGGCCAGAGGAGCTTCAGTAAATTCCAAAAAAAGTACAATATTGATAAAATTCTCCATTATAAGAGAATATTAGAATTCAAAAGTTAAAAAGTCAAAACATATACAGATGAAAATATATAGGAAAAGTTTGAAAAAAGTGAGATAAGAGTTGCCAATCATATATGTGAACATACCACAGAGCTACAATAATCGTAAGAGTGTGTTTTACACTCAAGAATAGGTAGCTCAGAACAAGGCCATGGAATACGTAAAATTATATGTACGTGTGTGTGTGTGCGCGTGCGTGTGCATAGATATGTGTGTGGCATAATGATTAAGTAGAAAATAAAAAGATTTATTAAATTGCATTAAAGCAATTATATCACAACTTGGAAAAATTCCTTAACATCCTTGTATTATACACAAAAATCAATTCCAGATAGACTAAACAGTTGAGACTCAAAGTCAAGACAGAAAATAAGTACACAAAAATAGAAATAAATATTTTATCTCTGAGTGAGAGAGTATTTTTTAAGCCTAGAAGCAAAGAAAATATTCAGTAAGCAGAAGATAGGTTTGTTTACATAAAAGTTTGCTAAAAAAATCTTTGTATATTAAAATGTGTACAATTAAAAAAAAATCGCAACATAATTCAAATAAAGACTATCTATAAATATAAATATTACATACAAATTAATGAGAAAAACACCATGAACTTTAGATAAATGAGCATTGGAAAAAATGAATTATTCACAGAAGAAAATATACAATATAAAATTTGAATTTTCTATTTAAACAATAGGATTTTATTTTCTCTATTGAAATTAGTAAATGCTTTAAGGGTCTGTGAATCTCTGTTGAGATGGTCTGAATACCAACACTTGTAAAGAGTTTTTTATATACATTTATGCCATTCATATGTCTTCTTTTGAGAAATATTTATTCAGGTCTTTTTGCCCATTTTTTAAATTATACTTTAAGTTTTAGGTACATGTGCACAATGTGCAGGTTTGTTACATATATACACATGTGCCCTGCTGGTGTGCTGCACCCATTAACTCATCATTTAACATTAGATATATCTCCTAATGCTATCCCTCCCCCCTCCCCCCACCCCACAACAGGCACCAGTGTGTGATGTTCCCCTTCCTGTGTCCATGTGTTCTCATTGTTCAATTCCCACCTATGAGTGAGAACATGCGGTGTTTGGTTTTCTGTCCTTGCGATAGTTTGCTGAGAATGATAGTTTCCAGCTTCATCCATGTCCCCACAAAGGACATGAACTCATCCTTTTTTATGGCTGCATAGTATTCCATGGTGCATATGTGCCACATTTTCTTAATCCAGTCTATCATTGTTGGACATTTGGGTTGGTTCCAAGTCTTTGCTATTGTGAATAGTGCTGCAATAAACATACGTGTGCATGTGTCTTTAGAGCAGCATGATTTATAATCCTTTGGGTATATACCGAGTAATGGGATGGCTGGGTCAATGGGATTTTTTGTTTTTTGGTTTTGAGTTGTTTGAGTTGATTATATTCTGGTAATGAATCCCTTGTCAGATGGGTAGTTTGCATGTATTTAACCCCATTCTGTAGTTTGTCTCTTCACTTTGTTAATTGCTGTCTTTGCTATATAGATGCTTTTTGGCTTGCCATCCTATTTGTCCATTTCTGCTTTTGTTGCCTGTGCTTTTGAGGTCTTACCCAAAAGATCTTTGCCCAGACCAATGTCCTGTAGTGTTTTCCTAATGTTTTCCTTCAGTAGTTTCATATTTTCTGTTCTTACATGCAAATTTTTAATCCATTTTGTGTTGATTGTTGTATATGGTGAACAATAGGGATTTAGTTTCATTTATCTGCATATGGAGATACAGATTTTTCAGCACCATTTATTAAAGAGACCATCCTTTCCTATTAGTGCCTTTGTTGAAAATAAGATGAGTGTAAATATGTGGATTTATTTGTAGGCTCTCTATTCTGTTTCATTTGTCTACGTGACTGTTTTTAAGCCAGTACCATGCTGTTTTGGTTACTATAGTCTCATAATATGTTTTTAAGTCAGGCAGTGTGATGCCTCCAGCTTTGTTCTTTTTGCTCAGAATTGCTTTAGCTACTTGGGGTCCTTTGTTGTTTCGTATGAATTTTAGGATTGTTTTTCTATTTCTGTAAATAATTTCATAACAGTTTATAGGAATTGTATTGAATCTGTAAATCACTTTGGATAGCATAGACATTTTAACAATTTAACAATATTAATTCTTCCAATCTTTTTGTGTGTGTGTGTTGTCTTCAATTTCTTTTATCAATGCTTTAAAGTTTTCTTTGTAGAGATCTTTCACTTCTATGGTTAAATTTATTTCTAGATATTTTATTTTATTTTTGGTAGCTATTGTAGATGGGATTGCTTTTTTATTTCTTTTTCAGATTGATTACTGTTAGCATATAGAAATGCTACTGATTTTTGTATGTTGATTTTGTATCCTGCAGCTTTACTGAATTTGTTTATCTGTTCTAAGAGTTTTTTGGTGTAATTATGACATTTTTCTAAATATAAGATTATGTTATCTGTAAACAAGGCAAATTTGACTTCTCCCTTTCCAGTATGGATCCTCTCTGTTTCTTTCCCTTGCCTAATTGCTCTGATTAGTAGTATGTTGAACAGAAGTGGTGAACGTGGGCATCCTTGTCATGTTCCACATCTTAGCGCAAACTCTTTCAATTTTTCCCCATTTAGTACGTTATTAGCTGTGGGTTTGTCATATATGGCTTTTATTGTATTGAGGTATGTTTCTTCTATACCCAATTTAGTGAGAGTTTTTTATCATGAAAAGATGTTGAGTTTTATTGAATGCTTTTCAGCATCTATTGAAATGATCGTGTGTTTTTGTCCTTGATTCTGTTGACGTGATGTATCATATTTATTGACTTGTGTACATTGAACCATCCTTGCATCCCTGGGATGAATCCCACTTGATTATGGTGAATGATACTTTCAATGTATTGTTGAATTCTGTTTGCTAGTATTTTCTGAGGATTTTTGATGAGTATTTGTTGATCTGTGTTTATTGAGTCATTGGCCTATAGTTTTCTCTCTTTTATGTTATGTTCTTGTTTGTTTTTGGCCTATAGTTTTCTTTTTTTAAAATGCCCTTGTCTGAGTTCAGTATCAGGGTAATGCTGGCCTGACAGAATGAGTTTGAAAGTATTCCCTTATCTTCAATTTTTTTGAAATAGATTGAGGAGAATTGGTATCAGTTCTACTTTAAATGTCCAGCAGGATTTAACAGTGAATCCATCAGGTCCTGGGCATTCCTTTGATGAGGGACTTTTTATTACTGATTTATTCTTTTTACTCATTATTACTTTGTTCAATTTTTCTATTTCTTCATGTTCAATCTTGATAGGTTGTATGTTTCCAGAAATTTATCCATATCTCACAAGTTGTCAGATGTGTTGGCATATAGTCATTTACAGTAGTCTCTAATGATCTATTGTATTTCTGTTGTATCAGTTGTAATATTTTCTTTTTAATCTCATTTTATATTTTTCATTTTCTCTCTTTTTTCTTACTTGGTCTAGCTAAAGGTTTGTCAATTTTGTTTATGTTTTCAAATAACAAACCTTTTATTTCTTTGATCTTTTGTATTTGTTTTTAATCTCAATTTTATTTATTTCTGCTCTGACCTTTATTACTTGTTTCTTTCTACTAATTTTAGGTTTTATTTGTTATTGCTTTTCTAGTTCCTTGGGTTGCATGGTTAGGTTGTTTATTTGAAGTCTTTCTACTTTTCTGATGTAGATGTTTATTGCTATAAGCTGCCCCCTTAGTACTTCTGTTGTTGTACCCCATGGGTTCTGATATGTTGTGTTTCCATTTTCATTTATTTCAAATCATTTTAAATTACTTCTTTGACCCATTGGTGATTCAGGAGCATGTTGTTTAATTTTCATATATTTGTACAGTTTCTAGAGTTCCTCTTGGTATTAATTTCTAGTTTTATTTTATTGTGGCCAGAAAAGATACTTGATATAATTTTGACTTTTTTGAATGTGTTGGGACTTATTTTATGGTCTAACATATGGCCAATTCTGGAGAATGTTCCATGTGCTGATGAGAAGAATGTGTATTTTGCAGCAGTTGGATGAATATGTAAATGTCTATTTGGTTCATTTGGTCCAGATAATAGTTTAACTTCCATGTTTCTTTCTTGATTTTCTGCCTGGATGATCTTTTCATTGCCAAAAGTAGGGGTGTAGAAGTCTGCTAATATTACTGTAATGCAGTCTATCTCTTCCTTTAGAGCTATTATATATAGCTCTAAATATATAGTAAATATATATTTATATATATATAATATATATAAATATATATACCCATATATAGTAAATATATGGGTGCACATATATTTACTATTGTTATATCCTCTTGCTGAATTGACACCTTTATTATCATATAATGTCTTCTTTGTCTCTTTTTCTGGTTTTTGACCTAAAGTCTATTTCATCTTATAGAGGTATAGCTACTTATACTCTTTTGGTTTCTATTCGCATGAAACATCTTTTTGCATTCCTTCACTTTCAGTTTATGTTTGTGTTTACAGGTGAAGTGAGTTTTTGTAGGCGGCATATAGTTGGTCCTTATTTTTTTACTTCATTCAGCCTCTCTATGTCTTTCAATTGGAAAATTTAGTCCATTTCCATTCAATGTTATTATTGAGAGGTAGTAACAATGAATAACTACTGCTATTTTGTTGCTTTTTTTCCGGCTATTTTGTAACTCCTGTCTTCCTTTCTTCTTTTCGAACTGTTTTCCTTTGTGATTAAGTGATTTTCTTTGGTAGTATATTTTAATTTGTTACTTTTTATTTTTAATGTATCTATTATATGCTTTGGCTTAGTGATTACAATAAGGCTTACCAAAAACATCCTATAGTTCCAGGGTGTTCCAATCTTTTGGTTTCCCTGGGCCACATTGGAAAAAGGAGAATTGTCTTGTGCCACCCATAAAATATACTAACACTAATGATAGCTGATGAGCTAGAAAACATCACACAAAAAATCTCATAATGTTTTAAGAAAGTTTACAAATTTGTGTTGGGCCACATTGAAACCTGTCCTGGGCCACTGGGCCATGAATTGGATAAGCTTGCTATAGTTCTAACAAGTTATTTAAAACCGACACCAATTTAACTTTTATCACAAATAAAAAGACCACCAGCAAAAAAATCAGTATAAATTAATTCTCTTCTCCTTCCACATTTAAAATTTTTGATATTAAAATTTACACTTTTATGTTGTCTATCTCTTTAAAAAGTTTTGTAGTTATTATTTTTAATAGCTTTCCTTTTAGTATTGTTGTAAAGATATAAGTGCTTTATACACCAAGATTACAATATTAGTGTAACAATCATGTTAGCATTCTTTTCTTTTGGTTTGAAGAATTCCCTTTAGCATATTTTGTAAAACAGGTCTGATAGCAATTAATTCCCTCACCTTTCATTTGTCTGGGAAAGTCTTTATTGATCCTTAGTTTTTGATGGACAGCTTTGCTTGGTATAGCATACTTTGTTGACAGCTTTTTTATTTTTCCTTCAGCACTCTGAATATATTGTCTCGCTCTCTTCTGGACTGTAAGGTTACTGCTATGAAGTCTGCTGCAAGGTGTATAGGATCTCCCTTATATGTTATTTGTTTATTTTCCCTCTCTGCTTTCAGGATCTTCTCTTTGACTTTGGCCTTTGAGAGTCTGATCATAATATGTGTTATGGTATTCTTATTTGGTTTAAATCTTATTGGTGATTTTTGACCTTCCTCTATCTAGATATTTCTATCTTTTTTCAGGTTTGGAAAGTTTTCTGTGATTATTTCTTCTAATAAGCATTCTACCCTTTTGTTTTTCTCAGTTTCTTCTTTAACTCCAACAACTTAATTATTTGCTCTTTTGATGTTTTCTCATAGAACTCATAAGGCTTCCTTCTTTCTTATTCTTTTTTTGTCTTCTCTATTTTAAAACAGACTGTCTTCAAGCTCACTGATTCTTTCTTCTGTTTGATCAATTCTGCTGTTGATGCTGTCTGTTCTGTTGCATTTGTCATTTTATTTACTATGCTGTTCAGCTCCAGGATTTCTGCTTAATTTTAAAAAATTATTTCAATCTCTTAAATATTTTCTGATAAATTTATGAATTAATTTTTTTGTGTTTTATTGCAGTTCATTGAGCTTTCTTAAAACAGATGTTTTGAATTCTTTCTGTAACAGATCATACATCTTTATCACTTTAGGTTCATTCTCTAACACCTTATTTTGTACATTTGGTAAGGCCATATTTCCCTGAATCTTCTTGATGCTTATGAACATGCAACAATGTCTGCACATTGAGAGATTAAGTATTTTTTTAGTCTTCACAGTCTGGCTTTGTTTGTGCTTGTCCTTTTTCAGAGGGCCTTCCAGAGATTCTAAGCAGACTGACTGTTGTGTTTGCTGAGCCTGTGACCACTGCAGCTGTCTCAGCAGTAGAGAATGCTCTAAGTCCAGGCTTGCTGCAAGTCTCATGAGGGCTCTGAGGTTTATATGGCAACACTGGGTAGGGACCTGAGTTCAGAAGACTGTCCCAGTGGCCCAGATGGGTGTGCCTCCCAGCAGGTCTCTGCACATACAAGATAGGTCCCCGACTGCACTGAGAGGGGCTAGAGTTGCGACTGGACCCCCTCAGGATTTACTGGTAGGAACAAGGCTGGTAGGCCCATCTCATTGGCTCAAGCAGGACCCTGCAAAAGCCAAGTAGTACCTCAACTGCAACAGGAGGGTCCAGAGATGAGATGGGCTCTTCTTAGGATCTGCTGTGGAATGAAGGTTGGCATGTTTATCATGTTATCTCAGATGGGTATGCATCTCCCAGCATGTCCATACATGGACAGGCTAGTTCTCCAACTGTAGCAGAAGGAGCTGGAACTGAGACTGGAATCTGAGATTTGCTGTAAAAAAGAGGCTGGAGAAGCTGAGTGCGGTGCCTCATGCCTGTAATCCTAACACTTTGGGAGGCCAAGGCAGGTGGATTACCTGAGCTCAGGAGTTTGAGATCACCCTGGGAAACATGATGAAACCTCATCTCTACTAAATAAAAAATTAGCCAGGCATGGTGGCACACACCTGTAGTACCAGCTACTCAGGAGGCTGAGGCAAGAGGATCGCTTGATCCTGGGTGGCAGAGGTTGCAGTGAGCTGAGATTGTGCCACTGCACTCCAGCCTGGGTAACAGAGTGAGACTCTGTCTCCAAAAAAAAGAACGACAGAGAGAGAGAGGCTGGAGAGTTGGGTCTCATTGGATCAAAGTGGCACACACCTCCCAACAAGTCCCTGCACATATGGGATAGTTCTCTGACTGCAGTAGGAGGAGCTGGAGCTGAGACTGAGTACCTTCAGGATCTGTGGGAGGGAGATTGATGAGACCATCTGGGAAGCTCAGATTCCTGGGCTGTGAGACATGGGTGAATCTCCCTCTGGGTCCTTGTGTGAGCGGCTCTGAGCTAGGATCTCAGCTGAAGTGGGCTGGAGCAGAGCCACAGGACAACTTTCAGGTTCACTGCTGTGACTGCTGTCAGTAAGTAGATGAACCTTTCTGCCAAGCACTAGTGTGTGCAATTCCTTCTGGACCCCTTGGCAGATGGTTTTATTTGCAGGCTCAAGGCCAAATGGGGCTGTAGCCAAGCCCCTTGGAGGACTGGGCCATTTCCAGGCTTGAACCCAGGAGCAATCTTGGCAGATTAGCCACCTGGGTGTTGGTTTTCACTCTCAAAGTGACCCTCCAAGATCTTGGACTCCACTGGGGTTTCACAAACTCTTACCTGAATCCTGAGGCTCTTGCTGAGAGAATGTGGATAGGTGGAGAATTCTTGTTGTGGGGGAATATTATTAGGTTATCTTCTATTCTGCCATCTTGGTGACATCACTCTCCTTTAATTGTGGATAATTTCTATGCTTTTAAATACTCTCCTGTATTCTACATATATTATCTTTTTTAAACAAATAATAAAACAAAATCAAAGATAGGCTGGAGAGGGAATAACAGGCCAGTCAGAAACTTCAAGGATGAAAGAAGTAACAACTTTAGAAATCTTAGAAATCCTAGAAATCTTGCTTAGTGACCAAGACTTTGGTGTGCTTTTTAGAGGTTGTATTCACCTAACCCAGGCCAGAAACAAAATAAAGCAACTAGTATATAAACAAAAGTAATATTTTTATTTCACTTAATGCAAGTACTTACTAAGTAGTTCTTATGATGGAGCTTAGAAATATTTATGAACTGTGGAGTTATACTCCGATGTATTGTCATGTAATTTAACTTATCATTCAATTATTGGTATTTTGTTAGTAACTAAAACCCTGTTCTTAATAATGTTTGTTATATATTTTGATGTTACTATTTCTTCAGGACCAATGAATTAATGGATCAGCAAATTTTTACTAACACATTTTATTTAGATACCTAGCTTGAGATCTATTTATTAGATACCTACTTTAGATCTCTGGCTCAGTTTTCTGGTACATTTAATGAAAGGTGTGGCTTTCACATTTTTCTGTGTATGTGAATGACTTGAGGATCTTGTTAAACTACAGATTCTGGGACAGTAGTTAGAGAGGGTGCCTGAGAGTCTGCATTTCTATCCAACCATTACTTCTAATACCAGGATTTTAGAGAACTCTGAGGCCCCAAACAACTTCAAGGCTATGATATCATTTCTTACTATTAAGATGATTGCTGTGGGACTTACGACTAGTTATGCTGTAAACGGCCTTTTCTTCATTGTCTCTTTACCAACAATTTTATCAACTTAAGTCCTTTGGCTGGAAGGCAGAGGTGGGAAGTGACATCTGCCAGATTGTGACTGTCAGTGTCAAAGAGGTGGTTGAATGGTGACAGTGGAGGGAGGAGGAAGCAGAATTACGTGCTGATATGAATTGCATTGGCTGACTGACTTCCATTTTTATGACACTTCATCCTTCTCCTGCCTTCTCACTGGAACTAATTAAATAGGCCCATCAGGCTGAGATGTGACACAGCTTCAACCCCACCAAACTGTAAAATTACTTTCAGTTGTCCCATTCTTCCAGGCTGTAGGGACTGTTTTACCCAGCAGACTCATGCAAGACACTCAAGGCAATAAAAAACAATGATGCTTGATATTTTTTTCTCTGGAGGAGCTGACACCCCACTTGAGGAGACAAGAAATTGGGAGAAGCAATGAGAAAGTGAGAAAAATTGGAGTACTGTTAATTACTTTGAAAAACTGAGGACATCAAGTTAACCTTGCTTTGTTTGAAGAAATTTTGAGGTAGTGTGAATTTAATAAGAGAAAACATTGCATCTGAATTGATCCCAATCAAGTTAATTGAACAAAGGGAAGCATTCCAGGAATACCTTTAATACTAAATGAGAACATTGATTTTCATTGCAAGGTATACACCCTAAGGAACCCGCCATATCTTTCTGAAATAAAATGTAAACACTTACAATAAAGTTGATATTCCATTTTTACATTATTAGTAGGATCCAACCATATATTGGGAATATTAATAAATATGTTCCAAATTTATAATAATGAACTTTTTTGTTTTTATTTCAAGAAATATATTTGATAAAATTATTGGCTTCCACAGAAACAAAGAAAGTTGGTTTGACATTTGGTAAGGCAATTAAAAACAATGGTTTCACATTCCTGTTGTTGAAACTGTTATTGAAAGTACTTTTATTGGCCTGATAGCAGAAATGTATAGTGTGACCTTGTGAAATCTAATGCATAGAAAATTTATTTAAAATTCATTCACAGCAAAGCTCTGGCATCTTTGGATAACATCATGCCTGCTCAATGGACCTTTTTCTTCTTTAGGGTGCTCTGCTGGTTAATGGTAGCTGTATCAAGCAGGGAAAGCTTAGTAGTAACATGGTGCTCAGTTTTATGGTAAGGATAGGAAAGAAAACTCTCAAGAGGGAAAAAGATTAATGCTTCCAAATTAGAAATTTTTAAGTGTCTCCTAGATTTAATTATAGTGGCTAAAGTTTTCAGTGCCCAGGATGGAATTTAAACTACAGAATTATGGAATTCTGGTCTGGATCCAGCAAGATAGGCAAAGACTAAGAAGATTTTTTGAAAATGGTCCCCAGACCCCTAGGATCGGCCTGAATCTCATAAGGTCAGAAAGTAATATCTAAAGCAGAGCCTAAGGTCAAACACACCTTTATAAGATGCTATTAAATCAATTTTAGTTAGAGTTATATCATTTCCCCCAATAACCTTTTTTATATGTAATCTTTTTTAGCAAACTAAACTAGAAATCCCTTTCCAAAATACATTTTTAAAAACTCTCTTAGTGGGGAGGAGCCAAGATGGCCGAATAGGAACAGCTCCGGTCTCCCAGCGCAAGCGACGCAGAAGACGGGTGATTTCTGCATTTCCATCTGAGGTACCGTGTTCATCTCACTAGGGAGTGCCAGACAGTGGGCGCAGGTCAGTGGGTGAGTGCACCGTGTGCCAGCCGAAGCAGGGGTGAGGCATTGCCTCACTCGGGAAGCGCAAGGGGTCAGGGAGTTCCCTTTCCAGGGGTGACAGACGGCACCTGGAAAATCGGGCCACTCCCACCCGAATACTGTGCTTTTCCGATGGGCTTAGGAAACGGTGCCCCAGGAGAGTATAGCCCGCACCTGGCTCAGAGGGTCCTACGCCCACGGAGTCTCGCTGATTGCTAGCACAGCAGTCTGAGATCAAACAGCAAGTCGGCAGCAAGGCTGGGGGAGGGGCGCCCGCCATTGCCCAGGCTCGCTTAGGTAAACAAAGCAGCCGGGAAGCTTGAACTGGGTGGAGCCCACCACAGCTCAAGGAGGCCTGCCTGCCTCTGTAGGCTCCACCTCTGGGGGCAGGGCACAGACAAACAAAAAGACAGCAGTAACCTCTGCAGACTTAAATGTCCCTGTCTGACAGCTTTGAGGAGAGCAGTGGTTCTCCCAGCACGCAGCTGGAGATCTGAGAACGGGCTGACTGCCTCCTCAAGTGGGTCCCTGACCCCTGACCCCCGAGCAGCCTAACTGGGAGGCACCCCCCAGCAGGGGCAGACTGACACCTCACACGGCCGGCCAGGTACTCCAACAGACCTGCAGCTGAGTGTCCTGTCTGTTAGAAGGAAAACTAACAGAAAGGACATCCACACCAAAAACCCATCTGTACGTCACCATCATCAAAGACCAAAAGTAGTTAAAACCACAAAGATGGGGAAAAAACAGAGCAGAAAAACTGGAAACTCTAAAAAGCAGAGTACCTCTCCTCCTCCGAAGGAACGCAGTTCCTCACCAGCAACGGAACAAAGCTGGACGGAGAATGACTTTGATGAGCTGAGAGAAGAAGGCTTCAGATGATCAAATTACTCTGAGCTACGGGAGGATATTCAAACCAAAGGCAAAGAAGTTGAAAACTTTGAAAAAAATTTAGAAGAATGTATAACTAGAATAACCAATACAGAGAAGTGCTTAAAGGAGCTGATGGAGCTGAAAACCAAGGCTCGAGAACTACGTGAAGAATGCAGAAGCCTCAGGAGCCGATGTGATCAAATGGAAGAAAGGGTATCAGCCCTGGAAGATGAAATGAATGAAATGAAGCGAGAAGGGAAGTTTAGAGAAAAAAGAATAAAAAGAAACGAGCAAAGCCTCCAAGAAATGTGGGACTATGTGAAAAGACCAAATCTACATCTGATTGGTGTACCTGAAAGTGACGGGGAGAATGGAAACAAGTTGGAAAACACTCTGCAGGATGTTATCCAGGAGAACTTCCCCAACCTAGCAAGGCAGGCCAACATTCAGATTCAGGAAATACAGAGAATGCCACAAAGATGCTCCTCGAGAAGAGCAACTCCAAGACACATAATTGTCAGATTCACCAAAGTTGAAATGAAGGAAAAAATGTTAAGGGCAGCCAGAGAGAAAGGTCGGGTTACCATCAAAGGGAAGCCCATCAGACTAACAGCGGATCTCGTGGCAGAAACTCTACAAGCCAGAAGAGAGTGGGGGCCAATATTCAACATTCTTAAAGAAAAAAATTTTCAACCCAGAATTTCATATCCTGCCAAACTAAGCTTCATAAGTGAAGGAGAAATAAAATACTTTACAGACAAGCAAATGCTGAGAGATTTTGTCACCACCAGGCCTGCCCTAAAAGAGCTCCTGAAGGAAGCGCTAAACATGGAAAGGCACAACCGGTACCAGCCACTGCAAAATCATACCGAAATGTAAAGACTTTGAGACTAGGAAGAGACTGCATCAACTAACGAGCAAAATAACCAGCTAACATCATAATGACAGGATCAGATTCACACATAACAATATTAACTTTAAATGTAAATGGACTAAATGCTCCAATTAAAGACACAGACTGGCAAATTGGATAAAGACTCAAGACCCATCAGTGTGCTGTATTCAGGAAACCCATCTCATGTGCAGAGACACATATAGGCTCAAAATAAAAGGATGGAGGAAGATCTACCAAGCAAATGGAAAACAAAAAAAGGCAGGGGTTGCAATCCTAGTCTCTGATAAAACAGACTTTAAACCAGCAAAGATCAAAAGAGACAAAGAAGGCCATTACATAATGGTAAACGGATTAATTCAACAAGAAGAGCTAACTATCCTAAATATATATGCACCCAATGCAGGAGCACCCAGATTCATAAAGCAAGTCCTGAGTGACCTACAAAGAGACTTAGACTCCCACACATTAATAATGGGAGACTTTAACACCCCACTGTCAACATTAGACAGATCAACGAAACAGAAAGTCAACAAGGATACCCAGGAATTGAACTCAGCTCTGCACCAAGCAGACCTAATAGACATCTACAGAACTCTCCACCCCAAATCAAGAGAATATACATTCTTTTCAGCACCACACCACACCTATTCCAAAATTGACCATATACTTGGAAGTAAAGCTCTCCTCAATAAATGTAGAAGAATAGAAATTATAACAAACTATCTCTCAGATCACAGTGCAATCAAGCTAGAACTCAGGATTAAGAATCTCACTCAAAACCGCTCAACTACGTGGAAACTGAACAACCTGCTCCTGAATGACTACTGGGTACATAATGAAACGAAGGCAGAAATAAAGATGTTCTTTGACACCAACGAGAACCAAGACACAACATACCAGAATCTCTGGGATGCATTCAAAGCAGTGTGTAGAGGGAAATTTATAGCACTAAATGCCCACAAGAGAAAGCAGGAAAGATCCAAAATTGACACCCTAACATCACAATTAAAAGAACTAGAAAAGCAAGAGCAAACACATTCAAAAGCTAGCAGAAGGCAAGAAATAACTAAAATCAGAGCAGAACTGAAGGAAATAGAGACACAAAAAACCCTTCAAAAAATAAATGAATCCAGGAGCTGGTTTTTTGAAAGGATCAACAAAATTGATAGACCGCTAGCAAGATTAATAAAGAAAAAAAGAGAGAAGAATCAAATAGATGCAATAAAAAATGATAAAGGGGATATCACCACCGATCCCACAGAAATACAAACTACCATCAGAGAATATTACAAACACCTCTACGCAAATAAACTAGAAAATCTAGAAGAAATGGATAAATTCCTCAACACATACACCCTCCCAAGACTAAACCAGGAAGAAGTTGAATCTCTGAATAGACCAATAACAGGAGCTGAAATTGTGGCAATAATCAATAGCTTACCAACCAAAAAAAGTCCAGGACCAGATGGGTTCACAGCCGAATTCTACCAGAAGTACAAGGAGGAGCTGGTACCATTCCTTCTGAAACTATTCCAATCAATAGAAAAAGAGGGAATCCTCCCTAACTCATTTTATGAGGCCAGCATCATCCTGATACCAAAGCCTGGCAGAGACACAACAAAAAAAGAGAATTTTAGACCAATATCCTTGATGAACATTGATGCAAAAATCCTCAATAAAATACTGGCAAACAGAATCCAGCAGCACATCAAAAAGCTTATCCACCATGATCAAGTGGGCTTCATCCCTGGGATGCAAGGCTGGTTCAATATACGCAAATCAATAAATGTAATCCAGCATATAAACAGAGCCAAAGTCAAAAACCACATGATTATCTCAATAGATGCAGAAAAGGCCTTTGACAAAATTCAACAACCCTTCATGCTAAAAACTCTCAATAAATTAGGTATTGATGGGACGTATCTCAAAATAATAAAAGCTATTTATGACAAACCCACAGCCAATATCATACTGAATGGGCAAAAACTGGAAGCATTCCCTTTGAAAACTGGCACAAGACAGGGATGCCCTCTCTCACCACTTCTATTCAACATAGTGTTGGAAGTTCTGGCCAGGGCAATTAGGCAAGAGAAGGAAATCAAGGGTATTCAATTAGGAAAAGAGGAAGTCAAATTGTCCCTGTTTGCAGATGACATGATAGTATATCTAGAAAACCCCATTGTCTCAGCCCAAAATCTCCTTAAGCTGATATGCAACTTCAGCAAAGTCTCAGGATACAAAATCAATGTACAAAAATCACAAGCATTCTTATACATCAATAACAGACAAACAGAGAGCCAAATCATGAGTGAACTCCCATTCACAATTGCTTCAAAGAGAATAAAATACCTAGGAATCCAACTTACAAGGGATGTGAAGGACCTCTTCAAGGAGAACTACAAACCACTGCTCAAGGAAATAAAAGAGGATACAAACAAATGGAAGAACATTCCATGCTCATGGGTAGGAAGAATCAATATCATGAAAATGGCCATCCTTCCCAAGGTAATTTACAGATTCAATGCCATCCCCATCAAGTTACCAATGACTTTCTTCACAGAATTGGAAAAAACTACTTTAAAGTTCATATGGAACCAAAAAAGAGCCCGCATCGCCAAGTCAATCCTAAGCCAAAAGAACAAAGCTGGAGGCATCATGCTACCTGACTTCAAACTATACTACAAGGCTACAGTAACCAAAACAGCATAGTACTGGTACCAAAACAGAGATATAGATCAATGGAACAGAACAGAGCCGTCAGAAATAATGCCACATATCTACAAGTATCTGATCTTTGACAAACCTGACAAAAACAAGAAATGGGGAAAGGATTCCCTATTTAATAAATGGTGCTGGGAAAACTGGCTAGCCATATGTAGAAAGCTGAAACTGGATCCCTTCCTTACACCTTATACAAAAATCAATTCAAGATGGATTAAAGACTTAAATGTTAGACCTAAAACCATAAAAACCCTAGAAGAAAACCTAGGCACTACCATTCAGGACATAGGCATGGGCAAGGACTTCATGTCTAAAACACCAAAAGCAATGGCAACAAAAGCCAAAATTGACAAATGGGATCTCATTAAACTAAAGAGCTTCTGCACAGCAAAGGAAACTACCATCAGAGTGAACAGGCAACCTACAAAATGGGAGAAAATTTTCGCAACCTACTCATCTGACAAAGGGCTAATATCCAGAATCTACAATGAACTCCAACAAATTTACAAGAAAAAAACAAACAATCCCATCAAAAAGTGGGCGAAGGACATGAACAGACACTTCTCAAAAGAAGACATTTATGCAGCCAAAAAACGCATGAAAAAATGCTCATCATCACTGGCCATCAGAGAAATGCAAATCAAAACCACAATGAGATACCATCTCACACCAGTTAGAATGGCGATCATTAAAAAGTCAGGAAACAACAGGTGCTGGAGAGGATGTGGAGAAATAGGAACACTTTTACACTGTTGGTGGGACTGTAAACTAGTTCAACCCTTGTGGAAGTCAGTGTGACGATTCCTCAGGGATCTAGAACTAGAAATTCCATTTGACCCAGCCATCCCATTACTGGGTATATACCCAAAGGACTATAAATCATGCTGCTATAAAGACACATGCACATGTATGTTTATTGCGGCATTATTCACAATAGCAAAGACTTGGAACCAACCCAAATGTCCAACAATGATAGACTGGATTAAGAAAATGTGGCACATATACACCATGGAATACTATGCAGCCATAAAAAATGATGAGTTCACGTCCTTTGTAGGGACATGGATGAAATTGGAAATCATCATTCTCAGTAAACTATCGCAAGAACAAAAAACCAAACACCGCATATTCTCACTGATAGGTGGGAATTGAACAATGAGAACACATGGACACAGGAAGGGGAACATCACACTTCGGGGACTGTTGTGGGGTGGGGGAGGGGGGAGGGATAGCATTGGGAGATATACCTAATGCTAGATGACGAGTTGGTGGGTGCAGCGCACCAGCATGGCACATGTATACATATGTAACTTACCTGCACATTGCACACATGTACCATAGAGCCTAAAGTATAATAATAATAATAATAATAAAAAGAAAAAAAAAAAACAAAACTCTCTTAGTGACCTTACAGTGCACGAAGTATTTAGGTCAGTGAGATTTTGGAGTATTTTCCAAAGCAAATGGGAAAATTTTGGCCCATACTCTGGGCTGCAAATTAAGATCAGGCCTGAAAGAAGCCTATAGTCTTTCAAGTGAAATCTAGGGTTATTTTGGAGGATTAGAATTATTTTCAGACCTGACATAATCTGCATTTGTCCTCATGGATCTCTGTGGTAGAAACAATCAATCCCTTTTCCAGAAAGAACTTAATGCCTCCGGTGTCAGCATCTTCTGAGTTTGCCTCAGCTGCACAGCCCCATTTTTCAAGGGCAAAGGCCTTCCCAGAAGCCCACATCCAATGACTGATGGCAGATACAGTGACTGATGGTGGTGGAGTATAGAGGACCAATGTGGTACACCTCTGATGAACGTATGTGCTCCAGCTCCCTTGGGGATTGGATGAGGCTGTCATCCTATATCACAATTTGGCATATCCCTTTGCCCAATTCTGGCCCTGCCTCTCCCTTATACATGAGTTGATTTCTGAATCCTGAGCAGCTAGTCTGAGATATGACCAGGAGTGGTGCCAGAGTGCAGGTGATAAGATGGAGCTTTGGAGCTGTATCACTTGCTGTCCAGTGGGCAATAAGGACTCCAATAATGGTGGTGGATGGAGCACAGTGCACCTGGCATTGACTGTGAATTAGGAGGGTATACTGGTGGAAAGGAATTCACTAGCATATGTGATTTATCAGCCTTGTTGAGAAGTATGAGGAAATAGTAAATATAAAGAAAATGGCATTGGATAGCTATTGTTTAGCATCACTGATAAATTTGAAGATAAAGGAAAGCTATAGGTGAAGAAACTGTGCTTCTACCAATAGAAAATGAGTTGGGATTCATATAAACCAATAAGGAAACACATTTCTAGGCCATAGGACATTCTGTATAGGTGATAACTCTGTGGAATAGTGAAAAGAAAAACAAATAGTTGAGAAGGGATTAAAGATTTTAGTAAAGCAAAAAAATGTGAAGGTTCTCCCCACCAATGTAACTTGTTGAAATAAAGCTGATTATTTTTGGTCACTCTTCTTACTAGCTTTTTTTTTTTTTTTAACTTTTCTACCTTTCCTTGTGGTTTTTGAGGGATTATCAATACCCACATTTGTGAATTTCAACTGTGAATATTCAAATTCTTTTCACATATAAATGTGTCATTTGATTTTTCTTTGTTGGGCTATTTGTCATGATTGCTATTAACTAGATGTGCAAAGTGCTAATGCATCTTTTTTGTTTACATCAGAGATATTCTTGAATTTTGTTGATCTGAATGCATTCCACATTGCTCACCCCAAATGCAGAAAATGTGAGCATTTTTCTGCCTTCATTATCTTGTCAAGTAGAATTAAGGCACTGAATGAACATAATAAGCATTTTGCAATGGACCACTGTTTCTCAATTTCCTGATGAAGAGAGAAACTCTTCTTTTCCCAAATCTTTTCAGAATCTTTCTAAATGCTTTTTTAAATAAACACAAAGTGAAAACCACCAAAAATCAGAAGATTAACACTGAGGATATCAGAACATTGGTTTAACTAATGTCAGGTAGAGATATAAAAAGACACCTGAGAGAAATATACATCACTTCTTTCATATTTATTTATAGATATTCATGCATTGTCATTTTTAAATAGTAGAAATTATCAAAGAAAGTTTTCATGGGAAAAGAGACAGAAATGTTCACTCACTCTTAGGTGAAAGAGATCTCTCGGACAGCCCATGGAATCTACATAGAGTGGGCTTATTAGGGAAAATATACACAGTTTAAGATTTGGGATTCCATCATGTAATACATATAATGAAGTGCTGGTTTGAATCTTTTTTCCCTAACGGCGGCAGCAGCAGCAGCTAGGAATCAAGAGACCTTGGCCAAATTGCCTCACCTTCTGGGCCCTCAGTTACCTCCTCTGTATATAAGTGGTTCTCAAACCTAGATGCACACTAGAATCATTTGGGAGCTTTTAAAAAAAAATTCTGTCATTATAGGTTAGTTTTGCCTTCTTTGAACTTAATAAAACAAGATAATATAAAATGTACTTTTTTATGCTAGCTTTTTAAGTTTAACATCATTTCTGTGAAATTTTCCTTGTTGCATATACTAGTAGTTTATTCTTTATTATTGCTGTAAAACATTCACTGTATAAATATGTCATAATTTCTCCATTCTCCTGTTGGTAGTCATTTGGGTTGTTTCTAGTTAGGGGCTATGGATAGAATACTGCTATAACAATTCTCATCTGTGCCTTATAGTATAAATACATACTCATTTCTTCGGGGTAGGTATCTCATCTTGCCTTATAGTGTAAATATATACTCATTTCTTCAGGGTAGGTACTTAGAAGTAGAATTGCTGGATCACAGGGCTTTGTATATTTATCTTTAATAGCTATTGCCAATCAATTTTCCAAAGAGGTTGTGCCAAACAGCAGCATATGAGTTCTGGTTGCTTCATATCCTTTATGACCCTTGGTATCATCATTTAAAAAAATTTCAACCATTCTGGCAGATGTGTCACGATATTTCATTGTGGTTTTAGTTTGCACTTTCCTACTGGCTATCAATCTTGAGCACTTTCTAAAAGTTCTTATTGAACCTTTAGGTAACCTTTTTTATGAAGCGCCTATTTAGAGTTTTTGCCCTCTAAAAATTGGTTTGCTTTTCTTTATTGAGCTGTAGTCATTCTTTATATATTTTAGATACAAGTTTTTTGTTAAACATATCTATTGAAAAATTATTTTCCCTCTCTGTGATTTTTCATGTAGTTGATGCTATCTCTTGATAGTATTTATTATTTTAATAAAGTCTAATTTAATAAAATGTAATTTGTTGTGGTTAATGATTAATGTTTTTTTGTGTCTTATTTAAGAAATATTTGCCTGCCCCATGGCCATTAAATATTCTATATTTTCTTCTCACAAATTTAGTATTCTCAAAGCATTTATATTTAGATCTAACTACAATCTATTTGGAATTAGCATAAATTAAGGTTCAAGTTTCATTTTTCCATATGCTTATCTAATCATTTATTAAAATATTTTTTGCATTTAAGTTCATGAGATATATGGGGTTATAATTCACTGTTCTTATAATGTCTTTGCCAGTTTTTTTCAATCTGGATTATACTGGCCTCATAAACAAGTTTGGGAATGTTTCCTGTTTCTCCATACTCACAGTTTATATAAGAGTAGTGTTATTCCTTCTTTAAACATTCAGAAAAATTCACCAGTGAAGCCATCTGATCAGTTTCCAAAATCAAAGTCTTGGTGGGTTTCTGGAATAGCCTTCTAGTTATTCTCTAGCCTGTGTATGCCCCCCACCCCACCCCCACAATTTTTTTTGCTTATTTGATCAGTTATGAAGTTGTTTTAAAGTACAAAAGAGGAATTAAATATCATTACCAAAGATTTTCCAAGAGTATTCACACTAATTCCCCAGAGTAAATTCTAGTTATGGTTTAGAAAACTAGGAATCATGTCATTTCTCGATTTAAGTGGATTTAAGTGCATTTAAGTGGATGGAAACGGGGAAAAAATAGTGTGTAGGTGTGATAAGTGTTCTTTCCTTTTTGTACCAAACAAAATAGGAGAGCTGTGTCTGTGATCTAAGGATGTATTTGCTTATTTGTTAGATTTATAAAAATGTGCTGCTGGGTATTTATAAAAATAAGCATTGTAATTAAACAAACTACATGGTATGGCTCGTTGAACTGTGACTTTTGTTTCACACAGAAATGACTGCAGTCCTATTTCGGGGAGGAGTAGAGAATAAATGAGTAGGTTGTCCAGGTAACAAATGTTACCATTATCTGGGAAAAATGACTGCCTCCATTAACTTAGCAGTATATGAAGTGACTTTGAAAGGATTAGCTACTGCAGCAAGTTGGAATTTTATGGAGACTCAATCTCTCTCTCCCTCACTTTTCCCCTCCACCCAGCTTTGACCTTCCATACTTACATTCCGGCTCCTTTGGCCTCCCTGACTCCCACAGTCCTGCCAACACAGCTTAACTACATGCAGAAGAACACCCATCTCCCAACAAAATCCACACAAAAACTCAAATGAAAACTAGATGGTAAAATAATTCAAACGGGCAGAAAATAAGACCAATAAAGTCTGTCTGAGCGGTGTGATATGGTTTGGCTGTGTCCCCACCCAAATCTCAGCTTGAATTGTAGTTCCCATAATTCCTACATGTCATGGGAATTGTCTCTGTGGGAGGCAATTTAATCATGGGGGCAGGTCTTTCCCATGCTCTTCTCCTGTTAGTGAATAAGAGATCTGATGGTTTTATAAAGGGGAATTCCCCTGCACACGCAATCCTGCCTGTGGCCATGTAAGATGTGCCTTTCTCCTCTTTCGACTTCTGCCATGATTGTGAGGCCTCCCCAGCCATGTGACACTATGAGTCCATTAAACCTCTTTTTCTTTATAAATTACCCAGTTTAGGGTATGTCTTTATTAGCAGCGTAAGAACAGACTAATGCAAGGTGCTATCACGTTTCATTTGGGGTTGTTTAGAGGGTACAGACTAGATGTGGGCCTTGGAGTGTAAGCTCTCTGGGGACTGAGGAGATCCTAGGAGTTAGAAAAAAATCATTGGAAAAATTGAAAGCAAACTTGAGAGTTTTTAGAGAAGGTTTCAAAACATGACGAAGTAGTTACAACATAAATAACTTTCAGCCTCTGAACCAGGGATATGTAATTGGTGATACTTTTATGAACAAATTAAGTTACAGTTGAAGTAGATTTAAGCAATGAAATGAATATTACCTGGAAATGGGGGTGAACCTGTAGCTCAAAGAGAAGAAATTTCGCTTTCCTATTAATAAGGAGGCTGGGAGAATTGGCTCTGATTTTCAAGGAAGATGCAAGTACACGGAAATTATGAAAGGGCCTGTGAAACTGCCATAAAATGCCATCACATTTGTCAACTTATGCCAAAAATAATGTATCACTCCAAACTCATGAGGCTATAACTTACGTGCTTTACAGGTAGTAAAATGTTTGTGCATCCCATACAGCTGACTGAAGAAATGGGGAAAGGACCGTGTGAGAACACAAAGGATCATGCTTCAAGGGAAACAGTCTCGTCAGGGGAATCTTCTGGTCTACTGGGTGTTAGACATAGAAGGTAAACTAGGTGAAACTGCTGAAAGCCTTTTTGCAGCTGTATTTGGCCATCTTATATGGCTGTGACATAGCAGCCAAGACAAAGACTGTTTACCTAGCTTCAAAGAAAGTCCAATTTGGTTGGCTGCAAGAATTCCATGTGTAACCTTGTGTAAGTGTTTTGACCTCTAGGGCATGATTTATAGCTTTGCCTTTTTTTGCAATCTTTGCATTGCTTCAGCCCAATAGGAATCCCCTGGGCCCTGATGTCAGCAGTCTAGGATTTTCAGTCAGATAAGTGTTTCTCGGCTGTCACGAACCATGTTAAATTGTTCCCAACTGCGCTGCTGTGAAACCATGAAGCATTATATCAGACCATTAGATGTACTGATCCCCGTCCACCCCATCTTGCTTGCTGGTCTCTATGAAGTTGATGCCGATGCGCTCGGCTATTTTTCTTCCTACTGTGCCTTCCCTGTTGGGTAACCTGAATTCACAGTTTCACTTCCTTTCCAGAAATGAACCAGAAATATTTTGCTTATTTGTGTGAATGAAGTGCCTGATGAGAAAGAGGAATGTAGCTTAATTCCAGTGTTGAATGTGGCTCTTGAGGCCAGTATACGCTAAAACTCAGAATAAGGATCCCTTTCCCATTCTTTCCCTCTTCTCATCCTTTGTGGTTAGTTATACTAGAGACAAATCAGTTGGCAGGGAGTCATTAAGGCTGGAGATTAAGCTACACTTCTAGGCAGGAGGATAACTGCTAATGACCCTCCAAAAGTCCACTTTTCTAGCCCTAGACACTAATTATTTTAGATATTTACTGTTTCATATATATTTACTATTTAATATTAAATATTTACTGTTTAAAATATAATTATTTTAAAATAAAATTATTGTTTTATTGCTTGCATGCTGGTAAGTGAAAGCACATCTAGGAGATCATGCAGGTGAGATGGGCCAGTGGGACCTCCAAAAGAAAATAGCCCAAGTTACATGTGTCCCCACCTTTGCTGTTGACCGTAGATAGTGAAATCTATAAATCTATATGGAGCCTCCTCTGATTCTTGCAGTTTGGGCACAAACTGAGTTCATCAAAGCCTTGCTGATGGGCTCATTTTTTGCTAATCCCACTGTAGTTATATTTTTCTACCCTGCTCTTCTGCCTCAAAGCTATAAAAAGTGCTTGGGTGTCATGGAGGGGTTGCTCTTTGATCACTCTCTTCTCTTTGTCTATAGTAGGAAATTAACAAATGTTGACTGAATGTGCGAGTGAGTGAATGTCAGGGGTTTCTGGACAATATCAGTCAAGGGAATGTGAAAGAGCACAGCAGCCAAGGAAGAAAAATAGGGCTTGGAAGAATGGACTGGAGGACAGGTCCAACGGTAAAGAGATTTGAGGAATACAAATGGATAAGGTTCTGTAAGGAGGGTTACAGAGTTTGTAAAACGGTGCTCCCTAGATGCTAAAAATGAAGCCATAACCTCTCCCAGCTTCTTCTCATCTGCTTGTGCACACCAATGGTAAGACATAGGGAAGAAGAAGTAGATATTTGACTAGTACTTGTGTTGGGGGTGGGCTTAGAAAGTATTCAAGGGGGTAAAGCCACCAGACCTCTAGTCACTCTTCCTTTCAGATCTTGAGTTTGTATGCATTGATTCTCTTTCCTTAGGAGTTCTCAAGTCCATCTCTTCTCCATTCCAATGGCATGCCTTAATTCCAACCCTCACATCACTTCTTACCTTGAAGGCTAGAGTGATCTTCTAATTCATTTCTTAGACTTCAGTAGTACCTGTCCAATCCACTGCCAACATTGCTACCAGAGAGATCTTTATAAAACACAAATCCTTACTGAAAATCATTTAGTGGTCCCATTGTCCTCCAAACTTGAGGACTGCAAGACATTTTATGATCTTCCCCCACCTACCTCTTCAGCCTATTTCTTGCCAGGCCCCTAGCATTGCTGAACCACCTGCAGTCCCAGGGATTTACAGTGAATTTCTAACCTCTGTTCCTTTCTACAAATGGCTCCATCTGCCAGGAATCCTCTGTGTTCTTCCTCTTCATCTTTGCCAACCTCTTACTCCCATCACTGAGGTGTCTAAAAAATGTCCCATCTTTTAGACATTGTTCAGGCATCATCTTACCTGAGGAGTCTCTCTGGAATCTCCATCTTCCTTTGCTCTCCTGGATGATTAGCTTCTTGAAAGTAGAGACAGAGGCTAAAATAGTAATGGGTACATGGTGGGTATTCGGTAGCTATTTTAAAAAAGAAATGAGAGAAAAATAGAAGACTATACTAGAGATATTGATCATTGCCTGCCCTGCTCATAGCCCTTTCTGTATCCATATGATCCTATCCCTCAGCCTGAGTGGATTAGGACCATCAATGGCCTGGCTTGAAAAGACCAGCTGAGCCAATCAGATTTATTTATTGGTATTTTGGAATTGGGGAATGAGAAACTGAGTGAATTAGAAAAGGCAACTGGAGTTGAAGGTATGATGTAGAGTCAGGATATAGAGGCATGGTGGAAATGGAAATTATAGGAAGAAGAAGTTAGTTAATAGATGCGAATTGAGCAAATGCACACAGAAAAACAGAGATGTCATGAGAGAAAGGTCATATGAGAGAGAGAGAGAGAGAATCTTCTGTTCCTAACACATTTTCTTGGGTGGGTTCCTGCAAAATCTGTTTTGTTTTGGGGGGTGCTTTTTTTTTTTTTTTTTTTTTGTCAGTGTCTCAGTTTGTCATGCAGGCTGGAGCACAGTGAGCCATCTTGGCTCACTGCAGCCTTGACCCCACAGGCTGGAGTGATCCTCCTGCTTCCGCCTGCCAACTAGCTGGGACTACAGGCACACGCCACCACACCCAGCTAAGTTTTGAATTTTTTGTAGAGGTGGAGTTTTGCCATGTTGCCCAGGCTGGTCTCCTGGACTCAAGGGATCTGCCTGCCTCAGCCTCTCAAAGTGCTTCTATTACAGATTTGAGCCACTGCACCTTGCCTTTTTTTTTTTTTTTTCCTTCTTCTTCTTTTTGAGTCAGGGTCTCACTCTGTCACCCAGGCTGGAGTGCAGTGGCCTGATCTCAGCTCACTGAAACCTCCAACTCCATGGCTTAAGCAATTCTCCAGCCTCAGCCTTCTGAGTAGCTGAGACCACAGGCATATGCCACCATGCTGAGCTAAAATCTCCGGATTTTAACATTGAATCATTATGGGAATTAATATGAGCAAATTTCTGTTCTGAGTATGTAAAGGAGTCTAAACTGAAATAGCAAGAGAAGAGAGAAAGGGAGAGAGGAAGAGAAGAGGGAAAGAAAAGAGCAAATAAGGATTGTTCTAGACCACCAACCTCCCTTTTCCCCTAGGCTTCTCTGTTTGCTTGGGATTTACTCCACGCCAGAAAGAAACAAGGAAACCCACTCCCTCTCCACTAGCCCTGACCAGGGAGGAAGTCTGCCCAGGGTTTGACATCCATAATTTCTCCATGCCTATGGGCCCACCTTGGTCACCCACTGCTCCATAGCATTGTCATTGTGAATTATGCACAAATAAACAGAGGTCTGAAGAAACACCATAAATCCCTGGTGCTAACATAAAGAAATTAATTAAGAAAGTTAAAAATGTTAAATATCTTATTGAACCCCAAACACAGTTCACAAAAACAAAACTTCAGTAACAAAAAAGAGTTCGGTCAAAGAAATATTTTTGACCTTAGGAAATTGATTAATAAGTGTTTTTAAAAATATGCATGAATTAAATATAAATGCTATCAAAAAAAGTTGCAAAATAAATGAAAGACAAAAATTATTTTGTTTCTAGTTATGTATCCGAACAATTGTTTTATTGGTTGATTGTTTGGTTGAAACTTAATAATTTATTATGCAAAATGGACATGAGGATTTATAATGCCAAGAAATAGAACTCTGTTTTGCTCTTTTTTCGATTTCTCAAAAGGAATACCTTGAAAGAATGTCTTATAAGGAAGTTCAAAATATTTTGAGCTACTTATTAGTAAACAAAAATTTATACACTTAGATGAGATGCCAAAAAATTGAAAAAAATGAAGTAATATTTTTTCTTGTAGTTGGAAGCATGGCTAATATTTTAATACATTTATAGGCATTTATCATAATTGCCTGTTAGATATTTAATACATTTATCATAATTTAAAAATGTATGATAAAGTGTTAGATGCTGGCACAAATTCATTAATTCTATGTGATAGCTGTCATGGAAAGACTTTCTTGGAAAAAAAAAATTATTCAAAGCATATTGTTATGGAAATGACCAAAATTTCCAAGAAGGGTGGTTTTTTTACTTGTTAAATGAGAGGAGTTTATACTTAATTCTTGAATTCTTTCTTGATAAAAAGCAGAAGTTAGAAAACTGTCAACTAGAATGATAGATGTGCAGTATAAAATTTAATGAACTCTTTGGGGAATTCCGTATATTTTAAAGCAATTTATTTTTTTAAAGAAACACATTAACAGAATGGGTTCTTTTCTACAGGAGCATTTTATTTATTTATTTTTTTAACTTTTATTTTAGGTTCGGAGGTACATGGGTAGGTTTGCTGTATAGGTAAACTCATGTCACAGGGGTTTATTGTACAGGTTGTTTTGTCACCCAAGTATTAAACCCAGTACCCAATAGTTCTTTTTTCTGATTTTCTCCCTCCTCCCAACCTCCACCTTCAAGTAGACCCCAGTGTCTTTTGTTTCCTTCTTTACATCTGTATGTTCTCATCATTTAGCTCCCACTTATAAGGGAGAACATGAGGTATTTGGTTTTCTGTTCCTGTGTTAGTTTGCTAAGGATAATGGCCTCCAGCTCCATTCATGTTCCTGCAGAAGATACAATGTCATTCTTTTTCTGGCTTGATAGTATTCCATGGTGTATATGTACCACATTTTCTTTATTCAGTCCGTCATTGATGGGCATTTAGGTTGATTCTGTGTCTTTGCTATTGTGAATAGTGCTGCAATGAACATTCTCATCCATGTGTCTTTATGGTAGAATGATTTATATTCCTCTGGATACACACCCAGTAATGGGATTGCTAGGTTGAATGGTAGTTCTGTTTTTAGCTCTTTAAGGAATCATCATATCATTTTCCACAATGGTTATGCTAATTAACACTCCCACCAACGTGTATAAGTGTTCCCTTCTCTCCTCGACCTTGCCAGCCTCTGTTATTTTTTTAGTTTTTAACAATAGCCATTTGGAACGGTGTGAAATGGTACCTCATTGTGGTTTTGATTTGCACTTCTCTAATGATCAGTGATATTGAGCTTTTTTTTCATATGCTTGTTGGCTGCATGTATGTCTTCTATTGAAAATGTTCATGTTCCTTGACCGCTTTTAATGGGGTTGTTATTTCTTGTTAATTTGTTTAACTTCCTTATAGATGCTGGCTGTTAGACCTTTGTCAGATGCATAGTTTGTGAATATTTCTCCCATTCTATAGGTTGTCTGTTTACTCTGTTGATACTTTTTTTTTTCTGTGCAGAAGCTTTTAAGTTTAATTAGATTCTACTTGTCAATTTTTGCCTTTGTTGTGATTCCTTTTGGTGTCTCCGTCATGAAATCTTTGCCTGTTCCTATGTTCAGGATAGTATTGCCTCATTGTCCTCCAGAGTTTTTATAGTTTTGGGTTTTACATTTAAGTCTTTAATCCATCATGAGTTGATTTTTGTATATGGTATTAGGAAAGGGTCTGGTTTTAATATTCCACATATGCCAGTTATCCCAGCACCATTTATTGACTATAGAGCCCTTTCCCCATTGCTTATTTTTATGAGGTTTGTTGAAGATCAGATGGTTGCAGGTGTGCAGCCTTATTTCTGGGCTCTCTATTCTGTTCCATTAGTCTACGTGTCTGTTTTTATACCAGTACCATGCTGTTTTGGTTACTGTAGCCCTATCACAGGAGCATTTTAGTCGTATTGTTCTTTATTAAGAACACTATAGCTAATGTTAACAAAATCAAATTATGAATAAATTAGAAAGCTTAAGTACATAACCTTTTTTTCATGAAGGGCCACTAATTTCTTTTTTAAATTGTTTTATTTATTTATTCATTTTTTATTTTACCTTAAGTTCTGGGATACATGTGCAGAACGTGCAGGTTTGTTACACAGGTATACGTGTGCCATGGTGGTTTGCTGTACCTATCAACCTGTCATCTAGATTTTAAGCCCCACATGCAGTAGGTATTTGTCCTAATGCTCTCCCTCCCCTTGCCCCTGCCCCCAACTCCCCGAGAGGCCCCAGTGTGTGATGCTTCCCTCCCTGTGTCCATGTGTTCTCACTGTTCAACTCCCACTTATGAGTGAGAACATGCGGTGTTTGATTTTCTGTTCCTATGTTAGTTTGCTGAGAATGATGGCTTCCATTTTCATCCATGTACCTGCAAAGGACATGAACTCATTCTTTTTTATGGCTGCATAGTATTCCATGGTGTATATGTGCCACATTTTCTTTATCCAGTAGAATGACTTATAATCCTTTGGGCATATACCCAGTAATGAGACTGCTGGGTCAAATGGTATTTCTGGTTCTAGATTCTTGAAGAATTGCCACACTGTCTTCCACAATGGTTGAACTAATTTACACTCCCACCAAGACTGTAAAAGCATTCCTATTTCTCCACAGCCTTGCAAGCGTCTGTTGTTTTCTGACTTTTTGATAATTGCCATTCAACTGGCATGAGATGGTATCGCATTGTCGTTTTGATTTGCATTTCTCTAATGACCAGTGATAATGAGCTTTTTTTCATATGTTTGTTGGCAGCATAAATGTCTTCTTTTGAGAAGTGTCTGTTCATATCATTCACCCACTTCTTGATGGGGTTGTTTGTTTTTTCTTGTAAATTTGTTTGAATTCCTTGTAGATTCTGGATATTAGACCTTTGTCAGATGGGTAGCTTGCAAAAATATTCTCCCATTCTGCAGGTTGCCTATTCACTCTGATGATAGTTTCTTTTGCTGTGCAGAAGCTCTTTAGTTTGATTAGATAAGGGCCACCAGTTTCTAAATGTTAATCCACTGTGGTCATATAAAAAGAAAAATAACTTTTTTTTCCGAAAAATAAGAAATGTTCAACTCATCCATTTAAAACCCAAATACTGAAAGGTGACATCACTACAGATCCTATGGACAGTAAAAGGATAACACAGAAATGAATATTACAAGCAATTCTATGCCCACAACTTCAATAACCTAGATAAAATGGACCAATTCCTTGAAAGACACAATCTGCCAAAACTCATACAAGAAGAAATAGACAATCTGAATAGACCTATATCTATTAAGGAAATTTAATCAATAATTAATAACATTCCAAAGCAAAAAGCATCAGGTCCAGATGGGTTCGCTGGTGAATTCTACCAAATATTTAAGGGAAAAACTATACCGATTGTCTGCAATCTCTTCCAGAAGATATAAGCAGAATAAATATTTTCTCACTAATTCTATGAGGCCAGCATTACTCTATTGCCAATATCAAAGACATTAGAAGAAAAGAAAACTATACACCAATATCTCTTATGAATATAGATGTAAAAATACTTATAGAATTATAGCAATCAAATCCAATTACAGCTAGAAAGCTAAAACATCATGATCAAGGGAGTTTATTTCAGGATTACAAGATTGGCTTAACATTCAAAAATTAATTAATCTACCACATGAACAGGCTAAGGAAGAAAAATCACATGATTATACCAAGAGATGCAGAAAAAGCATTTGACAAAATCCAACATCCATTCATGGAAAAAAAGAGCCAGCAAACTAGGAATAGAGGAGAATATCCTGAACTTAAGAGGGAATATTTATACAAATCCTACAGTGAATAGCATACTTAACGGTGAGAAACAAAACTTTCCTGCTAAGATCAGAAACAAGGCAATAATGTCCTCTCTCACCACTGCTCCTCAACATTGTGTTGGAAGTCCTAGCTAATGCAACAAGATGAGAAAAGGAAATTAAAGGCAAAAAGATTGGGAAGAAATTGAACTATCTTTTTCTGTAGATGACATGATCATCTACAGTCATCCCTTGGTATCCATGGGGTACTGGACCTCTCTCACAAACCAAAATTGACAGATGCTCAAATCCCTTATATAAAATGACATAGTATTTGCATATAACCTACACATATCTTCCTGTATACTTTATCATCTCTAGGTTACTTGTAATGCCTAATACCATGTAAATGCTTTCTAAGTAGTTGTTATACTGTATTGCTTTTTAATTCATATTATCTTTGTTGTTGTACTGTTAATTTTATTATTTTTTTCTTAATATTTTTTATACACTGTCATTTGAATCTGTGGAGGTGGAACCTGCAGATATAGAGGGCCAACTTCATGTAGAAATTCTGAAAGAATTGACAAAGAAATCTTCTGGAACTAACAAGCAATGTTGCAGGTTACAAGGTTAATATATAAAAGTCTATTGCTTTTCTATATACCATCAATGAACAAGTGGAATTTGAAATTAAAAACACATTTAGCACCCCTCCACAAAGTAAAATACTTAAGAATAAATCTTACAAAATATGTTTTTATGACTTATCTTCTCATATAAACTTTTTGTTGATTACAAATGTAAACCTTATATGAGGTTCTATATGCGGAAAACTACAAAAATCTGATGAAAAAAGTCCGATGAAAGATATCAAAGAAGAATTGAATAGAAAGATATTCCAGTCTATTGAAAATAAGACAATATTATCAAGATGTCAATTCTTCTCAACTTGATCAATAGGTTCAATGCAAGTGCAACCAAGATCCTAGCAAGTTATTTTGTGGATATCAACAAACTGGTTCTAAAGTTTGTACAGTGAAATATGGCTGGGTGCAATGGTGCATGCCTGTAATCCCAGCACTTTGGGAGGCTGAGGTGGGTGGATCACTTGAGGTCAGGAGTTCAAGACCAACCTGGCCAACATGGTGAAACTCTGTCTCTACTAAAAATACAAAAATTAGCCAGGTGTGGTGGCGTGCACATGTAATCCCAGCTACTCAGGAGGCTGAGGCATGAGAATCACTTGAACTCAGGAGGCAGAGGTTGCAGCAAGCCGAGATTGCTCCATGCACTCCAACTTGAGCCACAGCGTGAAACTGTGTCTCCCCCTTCCGCTGCCCGCCACAAAGAAAAAAGGTTTATACAGTGAAGCAAAAGGCCAGAATCGCTAACTATTGAATAAGAATAAAGTTTGAAGGACTGGCATTACTCAGCTTCAAGACATACTTTAAAGCTACACTAATGAAGGCAGTATGACATTGGCAAAAGAACAGGCAAATAGAGCAATGGAACAGAATAGAGAGCCCAGAAATATACCCACAAATATATAGCCAAACCATCTGTATTAGCCAGGGTTTTCTAGGGGGACAGAACTAATAAGATAGATGTATATATGCAGGGGAGTTTATTAACGAGTACTGACTCACAGTGACAAGGTGAAGTCTCACAATAGGCCATCTGCAAGCTGAGGAGCAAAGAAGCTAGTCCAAGTCCCAAAATCTGAAATGTAGGGAAGCCAACAGTACAGCCTTCAGTCTGTGGCCGAAGGCCCGAGATCCTCACTGGTCTAAGTCCAGGAGTCCAAAAGCTGAAGAACTTGAAGTCTGATGTTTGAGGAAGGAAGCATCCAGTATGGGAGAAAGATGAAGATCGAAAGACTCAGCAAGTCAAGTTCTTCCAATTTCTGCCTGCTTTATTCTAGCTGCACAGGCAGTTGATTAGATGGTGTCCACCCAGATTGAGGGTAGGTCTGCCTCTGCCAGCCCACTGACTCAAATGTTAATCTCCTTTGGCAACACCCTCACAGACATACCCAGGAACAATAGCTTGCATCCTTCAATCCAATCAAGTTGACACTCAATGTTAATCATCACACCATCTTTGATAAAGAAGCAAAGACAATACAGTGGAGTAAAAGTAGTCTTTTCAACAAATAGTCTGAAACAACTGGACTTCCATTTGCAAAAAAGTGAATCTAGACACAGCTCTTGCACCCTTCACAAAAATTAACTCAAAATGGATCACAGAACTAAATGTAAAAATGCAAAACTATAAAGTTCCTAGAAGATAACATAAGAGAAGGCCTAAATGACCTTGGGTACAGAAATGACTTTTTGGATACAATACCAAATGTATAATCCATCAAAGAAATAGTTGATAAGCTGGACTTCATTAAAATTAAAAATTGTTGCTTCGTGAAAGACAATGTCAAGAGAATGAGGAGACAAGCCACAAACTGAAAGAAAATATTTGCAAGACACATCTGATGTGGACTGTTATCCAAAATATACAAAAAACTCTTAGAACTCAAAATAAGAAAATGAACAACTGGGTTAAAAAATGGGCAAAAGACCTGAACAGACACCTCAACAAAGAAGACATATGGATGCTTATGAAAAACATACGAAATATATTCAACATCATATGTCCTTAGGGAATTATAAATTTAAACAACAGTGAGATACCACTACCTACTAATGAGAATGATCAAAATTCAAAACAGTGATAACAGCAAAAGCTGGCAAGGGCGTGGAACAACATGAACTCTCATACATTGCTGGTGGGAATGCAAAATGGTACAGTCACTTTGGATGATAATTTGGCAATTTCTTACAAAACTAAGTATACTCTTTACATACAATCCAGCAATTGGGCTCCTTGGTATTTACCCAAATGAACTGAAAACTTATATCCACAGAAAAGCCTACACATGGATGTTTATAGCAGCTTTATTTATAATTGCCAAGATTTGGAAGCAACGAAAGATGTCCTTCAGTAGGTGAATGGATAAATAAACTTGGACTATATGGAAAATGGAATATTATTCAGCATTAAAAAAAAAGAGCTAACAAGACATGAAAAGCCATGGAGGAAATTTAAACGCATATAACTAAGTGAAAGAAGCCAATTTGAAAATACAACATATTTATGACTCTAACTATTTGACATTCTGGATAGGGTAAAACTGGGGAGATGGTAAAAAGATCAGTTGTTGCCAGAGGTTTTGAGGGAGGGAGCAGAGAACAGGTGAAGCACAGAGGATTTTTAGGGCAGTGAAATTATGCTGTATAATGCAATAGTGGTGAATACCTGTCATTACACATTTGTCCAAGCCCCAACATCAAGAATAAACCGTTATGAGGCTGGATACAGTGGCTCCTGCCTGTAATCCTAGCACTTTTGGAGGCCAAAACTTTAAGACCAGGTTGGGCAACATGGTGAAACCCTGTCTCTACAAAAATACAAAAAATTAGCTGGACATGGTGGCACATGCCTGTAGTCCCAGCTACTTGGGAGGCTAAGTGGGAGGATCACCTGAGCCTGAGAGGTCGAGGCTGCTGTGAGCCATGACTGTGCCACTGCACACCAGCCTAGGCAACAGAGTAAGATCTTGTCTCAAAAAAAAAAAAAAAAGAATAAACCCTAAGGTATACTATGGACTTTGGGTGCTAATGGTATGTCAGTGTAGGTTTATCAATTGTAACAAATGTCCTACTCTAGTGAGGATGTTGATAATGAAAGAGGAAGAGGGTGTGTGTGTGTGTGTGTGTGTGTGTGTAGACAGAGATATGTGGGAACTCCCTGCACTTTTTGCTCAGTTTTACTGTTAATCTAAAACTTCTTGAAAAAAATGAAGTTTACTGACAAAAAACTGACTAGAAAACTGTATTTAATAAGCACAGAAAATAATACATTGTTTTAATTACATGTTATAACCAATTTAGGGAGAAGTAGGACTCGGTCATGGCTACTAGTTCCTCCTACACACTCCATTTTCAAGGTCCCAACTTCTAAAACTTGTATCACTGTCTATTCCTCCCCTAGATCTAACAAAAGGAACTTGGTAAAAATACATGAACAATTTTAGAAATGCAATGATATAATAATATGCACAATAGTTCTGCTGATTTTATTGTTAAGAAACTGTTATCCTTTAGGACTCAACTAGGAAGTATCTAACATGACTGAATGGAATTCAACTATTCAACAAACCAAATAGTAACTTAATGTTTAGCACTTTTGAGGTCCTTGAATCTAGTCAAAATTAATTTTCTCCTGAAACTGACAGATCTCTAAATGGTCTTGATCCAGTCCCAATCCTAAATCATGATTCACTTGTTGATTTATATGTAATTATGTAATATAAATGACATATATGTTGTATAATATTTTACTATTGATTTTGTAGTCACAAAAATGCTGAGAGAATGCATTCTAATTTCACAAATTGAATGAAAATTTTTGAAGTGAAAAATGTCTTAGGAATCATCTCATAAAACACTTTATTTTACAGATTAGGGAATTGAGTGACAGTGAATTTAGTGACCTGACCAAGGTGTCATAGTTCATTAGCAGCAAACCTGAGATTAGAACACAATTTTTCTGACTCCATAAATTAAGAGTTAAGTCCATAGAATATACAAAGTGTTGACATCAAAGAGAAATGGGAAAATATTTGTAGACTTAATGGTTTTATCAATCAAAATTTTGAGCAATATTAATGATCAATTTGACCTAAAGGAGTTAATTTATTAACTCAGACTTTCTTGGACTTGATATAACTCACTTGTCATGGCAGTACACTGTAACACAACCCAAGGAAACAAGAAATTTATTGTAGGATGTGATCTCAGTTAGGTCTCTCAAAATAGAAGCTAGCTCTATTTAGAGAGCAGGTGTGTTATTGGGAAAAACATACCAACTTTTCACTTTGAGTATACTCCAATGCAGTACTCATTTTCTGATGAAAAGAAGAGAGGAAATATGCTGAATATTTAATAATATACTGTTTTGTGGTTTCTCCTAAACCTTGATGTGAAGACAATATTTGTTTCTCTTGAGTGATGATGACATTTGGTGCATTATGTTCCATTTAGTATGTAATCTATGCCATGTCAAAATCATTAATGCTATGAGAAAAGGAATAAAACAAAACTACAGTTTTTTATGGTCCTAGAGAAGAGAAGCAATGTTTTTATTAGGGTATAAATCAGTTTTCACAGATAGAATGCATCTTCACCAGAGACAAGCAAATAATAACTTATTCCCTTTATTTGAGCTTGTGTCTCTTTGATGACTCTTCCTAAAATGACTAAGATGACTCTTCCTTCAGTTAAAGAAAGAAGATACTTGAGTGTTTCTTTCATTTCACTCAATTCATTGATTTACTCCCCATCTTTTAACAGAGGATTCAAGAATTTTGTTAAAATATTTTCAGATTTCCATCAAAAGCAAGGCTGAAGGCTCCCTACCTTGAACTTCTTTCAAATATTTTGAATCTCCCTGCATGACATTTCTTTCCCTTACCTAGTCCCCAAAAGCTATTCTAATTTTAACTTTTTCCTTGACAACTCCTCTAAAGGAAAAAAAAATTGATTTTAGAACTAACACTCACAATGGTGTAAACACAAGCAAGCAGTGTAATGCCTTTTTTATGTAACTATTCCTTATTTCTGTTTAAGTTAATATTGACATTTAGGAAGTGTGTTATCAGATCTCAAAAATCAAGCTGTAAATGTAAACATTGCTTTTGTCACATGATGAAACACTAAAACATTTTTCTTGTCACAGTCCCTTATATTGTTGAACTATCAGGCAAATCTCTACACTTTGGTATAAAGAATTTGCATCAAGCATGCAAATAACTTTGAAAAACCATTAGGTGGCAGAAATTGTATATTGATTGGCCATTCTTAACATGCACATGTACCATAAAACCTAAAGTATAATAATAATAATAATAATAATAAAAGAAAAAAAAAAAAAAAAAAAAAAAAAAAAAACATTTACAATTTCTCATTCCAGCCTCTCCTGCCTTATTCTACTGCTGCCTTTCAGCACTGATGAGGAGAGTGCTGTTGCCTTACGAAAGCAGTTACTCTGAGATGGTATGCACACTCTCATTACCCAGCAAAGCACACCAGAAAGGAGGGGCATGATCGTTTTACAAAAAGTGAGATGATTTATGTGAGAGGGATTTGCGATTGCAAAATAACATAGTAAAAATGTAAATCCAAGGTATTAAATTATTTTTAGGAGTTGTGGAAGCCAGGATAATAGAATGGCAGGCAGGAGCACTTATTACTAGACTCAACCCTGCCACTAACCACTTACATGACTCTGGGAACAGCATTTAATTATTCTTTTCTGCTGTGCTTGTATCACTGCATAAGTTAGTCTACCACCAAACCTATTGTGTTATAATTATTTGCCTATGTATCTTTCTCACCTATCAAAACTACATTTTCCTTAAGTATAAGAATCACATTACACACATTTCTCCATCAGTCATGCACAGCTCTGTTCCTGATACAAAGTAAGTGCTAAAAGAACTTCAGATGATGAATACATTTAACAGTTTTTGCATCTAAGATCTTATTGCTTAATTCTCATAAAGTCTAGTTAAGACCCCAGGTACAAAGCCTCGTGCCTGTTCTTTTCACATCTGATTTAAAATAATCTTGGTGTAAGGAAGTGAGATGGAGAATATAAGGTATAAGCGATTATTTTACAGACAAAACCTCTGGAATATCAGCAGCGTTCTTACTCAGGGGAGGTATTTTATAAGATCACTTTCAAAGTTTAAACGTATGCATGTGAAGCTCCCACTGAAATGGGAGTTACGCATGTCAGCGTCTGCCAAATTGAGCCTGCCTTCCCTATTTTTGTCAGGCAACTCACCTCCCACATGAAAACCACCACAAATGCCTGCACATGCTATTTTTAAATGCATTTTTGGGTGTGCTCTTGAGTAAGCACCATTTCTGGCTGTCCATTCCTTGTGATACAGATTTCATTTGGGTCAAGTGGTTGGGGCACTATGTTTAAAAGAATTCCATCAGAAGTTTTTTGAGCCAATGTCTATGTTCAATAGAAGCAAGTGTTCTTGGTTCAGGATGTGGCAGTACACATGCCAAGGGTTTGTCCTCTTTGTTGGGTGTGTTTGATGGGTTTGATAATAATGACGTCTAATATTTATTAAATACTTACTGTGACAGGAACTCCTACAAAGCACTTTACAACCATTAGTTCATTTGATCCTTTCAATAATCCTTTGAGATATGTACAAAAATCACTATTTTACAGTTGAGGAAATGGATGTTCAGAGATGTTAAGTAATTTGTTCAAGGCTATTTGTATGTCTATACAGTAGCTGGTCTACCATTTAAACACAAGCCATCATTTTCCAGGGCCTGTGCACCTGACGCTATACATACTAATCCAGATATATTCACCATGAAGAATCTTGTTTCTCTCTGATAGCAACATCAACAACAACAACAACAACAATTTATGACACTATGAAGGATCTCAAGTCCTCTGCCATCTGCCATGCCTTTTCTTAAAAGGAAAAACTGACTTCAGTGCTCAGGGGGACTCTGCTTCTTTTCTGTAAATGGCATATGGCAATGGACTTGAAATGGCATATCTCCAACATATGCATCTTTAAAAGGTATAAGTCTGGAAGTTTGGGGAGGCTGTGGGATTATTGAGTTCATTGCTTTTTCTTTCCTTTTTCTCCAGTGAAGACGTTAGCCATGATATTATCTGATAAATGCTTTTGCTTTGAATGTAGTTGCTTCTTTAGTAAAAAGCTCAATAAGGTGGGGCCTACATCTCGTTAACAGGCCACACCTCCAAATCCCATGTCTGTTGAAGGGCACAAATGTGTACCCATTTAAACTGAAGGTTCTGTGTCAAGGAATCTTCCCATCTCAGCATCCTGAGTAGCTGAACCATTTTGAAGATGGAAGTTTTAAAATACCCTCACTCACATTTATCCTCATATGACTTACCATCATTAAATCTTTACATAGCTCCCCTTGCATATTTATTTTGTGCAGAAAGGTAACCTCACAACCCTGGCAGATTCAATAAGTATTTTTTTTTCAAAACCACTCTATGCTAGTATCTGTGCCAGATAATATTAGCTACAAAATAGACCCTGGGTAAATGAGCTGATCTATTCAATACAATTGTTTGATAGCATTCATTAGCATGCATGTTTAACAAAAACAACAGTCTGGAGGTTGGTATAATTAATATTTAGATGTTTAAAACATCTTGAGCTTCTCATAAGACCATTTCTAGCACTGAAAGAAAGGCTCATACAAGCAGAATATGGATTTTTACCATCATGTTTGTTACGGTTAGTGTCACCTGGTTAGCCTGGGACAGTTCATGCTGATACTTCTTGCCTCGGTTCAGTTATTAATAGAATCCTATTTTACTTTCAAAATTGCCCTGATTTGGATGACAAGCTATATCATTATCTTAGTATTGGCATGTGTCATAACTCAGACAAGCTCAGGCCTGGGGCATGCTGTAACTGAGCAATATGGCTGAAGTGGGGATCAAGAAGGAAACCTCAACAGAATGGGGAATGGATGGGAGAGTGGAAAGATCTCATGGAACTGTAACACACTAAAAAGTCCCAAAGTGGTGCATTTTTGTTCTAGAGGGTGTTACATAAGATCTAATATGATGGATGGGACCATCAACAGGCAATTCTCAAAACCAGCCATGTGATCTAGTTCTGCTTAGGATAAGACTGAATATGAGTGACTATGCACAGAACAGTTGGTTGTGGTAGTGACGACGGACATATACAGGCAGGAGCTGTGTGTGTCAGGGCCCCCAAAAGTAGTCTGACTTAAGGCACATCCCAGTCCTGGGAGGGAGACTAGGATGCTAGTTGGAGAACTAAAACATAGACCTTATTTTGTGGACTGGGCAATACAGCAGGAAGTAAGAGAGGGCTGCAATGTGGTGGGTTAATTTCAGGTACACTGGATATTGGGTCCACAACAGAAAGACCAATGGCAGATTCAGTCCACCATTAGTGCTGCATGTCCTACTGATCAGTATTGGCTCAAGAGCCAGATGTGACTGAATGACAGTTAGAAGTCATCATATGAACTACATATGGAAGGGGGTGGGAAAAGTGTTGTCTAAGTCTCTCTTTTAGAGTATAAGGAACAAATTGAAGAACTACATTTCAAGTCAGGATGCTTGACACATATTAGCTGTTTAAAAAAGATTTATTGAGTGAATGAATGCCCAAATGGTGTGGATTTTACCACTGAGAAAACCCCAAGTGAATAGAACTGTTAGTATAAATGCAAGCCAGAGTCTTTGAAGGGGAATCAAGATATGGACCAGAAGCTCAAGACTCAAGGTCAGGAATGGGATCACACACAATTGATAGAGGCAGAAGCCAGAAGCAGACTGGGTCACAGGAGGAACAGATGGGAGGAGGGTTCATGTCAATGGATGTTACTACCAATAGATAACAGTGGCATATCTTTGTGGACCTGCAGATTATGCAGAGAAGGTGTGTCTGTTGCAGATACAGAGTTGAGCTTGGTGATAGGCAAAACTGACCACAGGAAGGAAGCAGCTTTGTGTTCCGAAAACTGACCCAATTATGAAGCGCACATTGAAAAAAACAAGAAGGGCTAGGGTAACATCCTGTCTTATGCCAATCTGAAAAATATAATAATGCCAGAAAGGCTTTTCTGCCCACACTAATTCAAGTATGGTGATTTTAATAAAGATGCTTAGGGAGCTCTGAAAGCTTTAAATCAATATTGCAATTGTACCACTTTCTCCTATGTGTGATTCTTGTCCATGAGGCAAAAAAGACAACACATCATTGAATACTTCCAAAAATAAACTCAATCATTTATTTTATGCAAAATTGTCTTAGTTAAAACCATATGATAGTCAATGGCACAATAGTTGAACTTCATTTTTTTTATTTTTTTTCTTTTTATTATTATTATTATTATTATTATTATTATACTTTAGGCTCTATGGTACATGTGCGCAACATGCAGGTAAGTTACATATGTATACATGTGCCATGCTGGTGCGCTGCACCCACCAACTCGTCATCTAGCATTAGGTATATCTCCCAATGCTAACAATAGTTGAACTTTAAAGGTGATGACTCCTCCTGTGAGATATTAGATTGAGAAACTCTTTTTTTTTTTTTTTTTTTTTGAGATGGAGTCTCGCTCTGTCACCCAGGCTGGAGTGCAGTGGCATGATCTCAGCTCACTGCAAGCTCCACCTCCCAGGTTCACGCCATTCTCCTGCCTCAGCCTCCCAAGTAGCTGGGACTACAGTTGCCTGCCACCATGCCCGGCTAATATTTTGTATTTTTAGTAGAGACTGGGTTTCACCGTGTTAGCCAAGATGGTCTCAATCTCCTGACTTCGTGATCTGCCCACCTCAGCCTCCCAAAGTGCTGGGATTACAGGAGTGAGCCACCGCGCCCGGCCGAGAAACTCTTAATTTATTGGAAAATAAAGTGGAATATCATTTTAAGGAGAATATTTCATTGAAAGATTTGTAGCTTGGAGAAAATAATGAATTTGTTCTCTTATAGATATGATATAGACTATATTTTGGTCAATCCTATGGATACTATATCCAAAATCTTTTTCCAGATTAAATTGTCATGCACACAGACACACACACACACACACACACAGTTCTCATAACCATCCTACAAGTCTGTAACCTTCCTTTTATAGATGAGGAGATTGGGATAATTCACCTAAGGCTAACTGCAAGGTACTGGTGCAAGGTTTTAAACCCAGGCCCGACTTAACCTCAAAGCCCACTTTCTTTCTGTAAACCAAACCTCACTATGCCACCTCACTTTATTTTACTTCCTAGCCTGGTTTTATGCATATGCTAGGAACTCAATAAACAATACTTACTGATTAAATACTTACAGATCAATACTTATAGGTTTATATAAATAAGCACATTAAATACTATCAAGGTTCCATGTGAGATTAAAATCTACAGGGTCCTAAGACTGTAAGTTGCTGGTCTCATGTAAATCCTGTGTATTTGGCATGCAGCAAGCACCCAAATATTTGGTAAAGGAAGGGTGGGAGAGAAAGAGGAGGGAGAAGGGAGAGAAGGAGGGAGGAGTAATATTGCCTTGGATGTTATATGATTATGAAGAATGGGGAAAAGGGATTTGAAGTATTAGTACTTAAAGGTAAAGGTGATTTTGTAATTATCACCCAATGGGGAAAAGTGGCACCTGAGGCGAAAGTCAAGCAATGGAAGAATGTTCCTGGCTCATATGAAGAAAATTGAACACAAAGGGCAGAGAGAAGCATGTGGAAATCTATGATTTTGAGGATTGAAAGTCTGGAGGGCATTTGGGTGAAAAGAGGAGAGAGAAAAATCAAAGATAGAAGAACATAGAAAATACAATGTTCCCAAGAGGTGAACTCGGGGACTTGTCAGACATATAACCCAGGTAGAAAAGCAATTCCTCTTTTGTGCTTCCTGCTATTTCCTCTACCCAGTGTCCATTTCAATCAACAGAAGTTTTCAAAGGAAACACATAATAGATAAAAGGAGACTTAAAATTTCAAGGATCCATGTGTGCAAGTGACAGAAACTTAGAAGGATAATATCAGAAAGACTCAAGTTTAGGACGTGCTGACTCTGGCAGAAATGCTAACAATATTTTCAGAAGGTTTTGAGTGATCTTTTTCTTAAGCTAAGTCCAGAACAAGAACAACGAAAAAGAGACATGGCCAAGGCTTGGGGCAGGTGGTATATTAACAGATGGTAGAGAAAAGACAAAGCTCAACTGTCTGTTTTATTTTTCTATCAAGAAAGATGATACTTAAATTGGGATTCATAAAGTAAACGTTGTTAAGAGGGCACAAAAGACCAGCTTAAGTGAAGCAATTATTGAAAATCATTTGCTTCTTTAAACGTCGTTAAAACTCTAGGTTTACATGAATCGTACCTGAGATTCTTAGAGATATCTCCATTCTATAAGCTTCAAAGTTCATGGCAAAGAGTTTAGGTTCCAGAAGTAGAAAAATGTCACTTTTTTTTTTAAAATTTGAGACAGAGTCTCACCCTTGTCACCCAGGCTGGAGTGCAGTTTCATGATTTTGGCTCACTGCAAACTTCACCTCCCAGGTTCAAGTGATTCTCCTGCCTCAGCCTCCCAACTAGCTTGGATTACAGACACCCAGCACCATGCCCAGCTAAGTTTTGCATTTTTAGTAGAAACGGGGTTTCACCGTGTTGGCCAGGCTGGTCTTCAACTTCTGACCTCAGATGATCTGCCTGCCTTGGCCTGTCAAAGTGCTGGGATTATAGGCGCAAGCCCACCCCACCTGGACATGTCACAATTTTTAAAAGTTGAATTTTGAAGGGTGGATTTGGGAAATGCAGATCAATGCCTGGCAAAATTCTAGCATAGGTTATTAAATAGATAGACAGTGAGTACCTAGGAAAGCCCATTGCCAAGACATTGCTAGCTGGAATATTTACAGTGAAAGGAAAAAGGTGCACAAGGTAATTCTGAGGGGTCTGAGGAGCTATTCTGATTAACAAGCCTGAAAAAAAGGAAATCAAACGTGGAAAGAATCAGAAAATCATTCTGACAAGGGGAAAGAATGGAAAAAAGGATACCAACCAAATACAGAGTAACAAAAGGGCTGGGTGAGCTGATGTCATAGACAACAGGAGACAGAAATAGGCAGGGCTAGAGAGATACTGGAGCTAGGCCAAGGCAAGTGGGTATGAAACCCAATGGATCCAGTAAACTGAAGTGGGGTTTGTCAGGACTAAACTATCTCCTCATGGTTTGGTGCCTTTGGAAGCTTCTAACTCAGTACTACATCTGGGCTACCCAGGAACATATGCCCTCTAAAGAGCCAGACACCTGAGAACTCATCCTCTCAACTCCCTTCAGTTCAGAGCACCTTCCAGGTGTTTTCCTTTCTTTGTGTAGAAAATCAGTCATACTTTGAAAAGAGAAAGAATTTAATTGATTGTACTATTAGCTGCTTAAGATGCTTATTATGGTATGAATGTTTGTGTTCGTGCCCACCCCCTCCCCCACCGCCCTATAATTCATGTATTGAAATCCTAACCCCCAAGGAGATGATATTATGAGGTGGGGCCTGTCATGGGAGCAGAGCTCTTATAAATGGGATTAGTATCCTTGCAAAAGAGGCCTCAGTGAGACCCCTCACCCTTCCACTGTGTAAGAACACATTGCAGGCATTGTCTGTGAACCAGAAAGCCAGTCCTCATTAGACACTGAACCTGTTGGTGCCTTGATCTTGGACTTCCCAGCCTCCAGAGCTGTGAGAGATAAATTTCTGTTGTTTATAAGCCACCCAGTCTATAGTACGCTGTTATAGCAGCCTGAACGAACTAAGACAATGCCACCTCATGGAAATCTTAATTTTTTCATAGTCATCAAACATTAAGCACTTACAGTGCTTTTCTAAACATTACTGTAGGCAGAAAATGAGTGTTGCTGAAGAAGTCCTGCATGGCTAAATATTATTTTTTCTCTGTAATTTTAATAAAGGATGTTAGGTAAGAAACAGAATAACATGTTTTCCTTAATTAATTGTAATGAATGTTGCTTATCATTTTCAGCATCTTTTTTAAAACTGATAACTTGCTCCAGATTAGCTACTCTTGGCAAGACTGTATCAACTGTTATAGCTCATATTTCCTGTGTTCAAAGAATTCTTCATTAGAAGAATTTCACTAGAGGTTCAGCTATACATAATAGAAATTTATATTTCTCTTATGACAGGTTTGAACAGCATATTTTATATATAAAAAAGTATTTCCTTCTGACAGTTATATAGTCCATTATGTTCTTATGTAACCTTTCCTCAGATTTAATTTCCTGTCTACCGTCATGTATTTTTCTCATACTTGAATGTGTTCAGGGTTAGGAATAAAATGGATTTGTTTTTATTCACAGGAAATATCTTGAATTATAGAACTTTCTATTTGGTATTTGCTGCCATTGTATTAACTTCCTGACTATGTAATCAATCACTGATAAGAAAATATATAGTATTGATGATTGGAAGGCGCTTATTCTTGAGTTAAACAAACCACCATTTTTCATGAACTCTGTCTCACTCTCTGTCTCTGTCTCCTTCTCCACCCTTCACTCCCTGTCCCTGCCCTCTTTCCTTCTCCCTGACCCCTACCTCTAATTTTCACACATTTTATTAGTTAAAAATATTTTCCATATCAAATAATAGAAAACACTCTTGTAGTGGCTTAAATAGACTGGAGTTCATTTTTCTCACATAGGAAGAAGTCCGGAGATTGGCAGTGCAGAGCCTCTAACAGCTCAGCAGTGTTATCAAGGATCCAAGCTCTTTCTGTCTTACACGTAGTACCATTGTTAGCATGCAAGCATCTATCCTCATGATTACTGCCTCATAGCTCCTCCACCTGGGAGCAGAAATAGAGGGGAGAGGGTGGCAAAAGTCAAGTCTATCCTTTTACAACAACCTTGTATTCACTTCATTGGCCCTAATTGGGTTGCATTGAAATCCCCACACAATCACTGGACAGTAACTAGAGAGAAGGAATACAGATGGGACTGGGTCAACCAAGCAACATCATCTGCCACACTTACCTATTTCCTCCTAGCACACCCTATAACTTAGTAAAAGAGTAATTTTAATGATTTCTAACATGTTTTGAATGTTCAGTATGTGCCAAGGATGACACAAAGTGAATTATATTCACTATTTTATTTAAACCTGATAAAACTCCATGCAATTATCATCATTGTTATTATAATTCTCATTTTATAGTTGAGAAGAGGCAGAGGCTTGGACAGCATAGGGTCATGCAGCTAATGAGTGACAGAGTACACATCTGGTCTCCTCTAAAGCCCATGGGCTTAGTATTAATTTGACCTCCCAGCTGAGAGATATAGTGTAAAAAGTGGGCTTGAGTATTGTTTTTCTCCTAAAAACAAAAATGAGAAATTTTTGCATGTGAATCCACTCAGGTAGCCTTCAGATTTAAATGAATAAATGAGATATGAAGAAACGAAAGAAAGGAATAGATGGTTTTCTACGAGCAACTATTGTAATCCTATCCCTCTGCCCCACATCTCTTTGAGAGGAGAAACCAAGTGGTTTGAGAAAAAGAATCCTAAGCCTGGGACACAGGGTCTGACTTTGTGTATCTACTTTAACCGTATGAGTTTTGTCAACTTGGGCTGGAGATGTTTAGCACCTGGTTCCCTGTGTGTAGTTCTGACATGAATGTTGATGATATTTTCATTTATGTTACTGGGAAAGAAAAAAGTGAAGCATCAAAGACATATGTTGGAACTTTATTTGTTCATTAGGGAGGTGACTTCTTTGCTAAATCAGATAATAAGATTTAAACATCCAAAGAACATTTTCTCAATTTTTTGTGCTATTCACAGTGTAATAGCTGTGGACATAAAACATTTTAAATTTAATCCTTGTGAACATTTTTCATCACTTTTTAAAGTCTAGACAATCAACAAAGCAATAAATCAAATCCTGATTTCCATGGTGTAAATGTTTCCACCGTAGCCAATTTCAAGCTACCAACATCACATCACTGAATGTGGAGTTGCGAGGCATGTGCAGTAAGTAGCATACCCTTCTGTGGTATTTCTACCATGTAGACAAAATAGATGTCAATAACCTCCAGATAATAGTAAAATGTAGCAAAAAAAGAACCTAGGAAGTGATGGGTTTTGCATATCACTTTTAAAGTGTAATTTATTTACCTATAAATTAATAAAATTTATTTTTTCTGTTAATATTTTCTACTTTTATTATTTTTAACTGACATATAATAATTGTACATATTTGTGGAGTACAGTGAATATTTTGATACATGAATACAATGTATAATGATTAAATCAGTGTAATTAGCATCTCCATCACATCAAATGTCTGTTAATTTTAAAGTTTATGAGTATAAAATGACTCTCCTTTTCCCATTTTATAGCTTTTGCTCTGAATTCCACTTAGTTTAATACTACTGTGGGGACTCCTGCTTCTGAGGGTGACACAATTGTCTGAATCAACTTTTTCATCAGTTTAATATTTCTGAGGCTCTTTGTCGAGTACGATACAAAAGTACCCGCTGGATGTGGCCACAAGAAGTCCATCGGCAATGGTGAACCGGGGGGTTTCAGTGGAAACATCGAGCCTGCCAAACTTCAGAGTGCTGAGTGCTCCTGGGCAGTATAGAGCCTACTGCAAGCAACTCTTCCCATAAATGTGTCTGTGAAGAGTCTGACGTGAGAATGAGATAGGACGGGAGACATAAAAAGAAAAGAAATTTGGGGTAGAGGGTGGGGGAAGAGAATTAAGCCCCTTTAAATGCTGATGGGAAAAGCCCCAGTATAGAACAACCGTTTTGAAGCCTCAAGTAAGAAAGTAGTTAATTTACGGCATTAAATCTCTGGAGAAACTGTTGGAAATGGGATCTAGATTGTAAGTGCAGGCATTAGTTTCGTGAAGGAGGCAAGATGCTTCTCCCATCATCCTAATTAGGAGGGTGAACATGACCTTTAGGAACAATGGGAAGCTTGGGGATGAGGTGGCAGGAAGGTACAAGGCGCTTCCTCCTATCTTGTGACTTCTATTTTACCATGAAATAGGAGGCCAGTTGTCCATTGAAAAACAGAAGGGGTATGATAATACACAGATTTTCAGTGATATAGGTTTGAAATAGTCACTCTGAAAAACAAGAGGTAAATTTGATGAAAGAAAAACAGTCAAATTGTCACAGATTGCTGGAAACTCAGGAGAAGGTGAAAATCATGGATTTGAGATCACACTATTTCATGAAGTTGTGAGATTTCCCCCACTAAACTTTAATTTTTAGTAATAGTTGTATTTAACAACTGGTTAACAAGATTCTTGAAAATGCAAGTGAACCCCAGTATCCAAGTTAACCTATTTTAGTTACTGTTCCTTATCATGCAATGAAAATTAATATTCTTGCTTTGTTTACCTGTGATTGTTGTGAGAATTACATGAAGTGATCCATTTGGTGAAAGGACTTTGTAAATGGTAAGGTCCTATGTAAATATAACCTCAGGAACAGGAAGAGATGTAGGAAGACAAAGAAGTCTGCTTTGGAGAAGTGTGTGCTGTTTCAAAGACAATAAATTGAAAATAATTTTTTCAAATTAATTCATCAATTTGAGAGTGAAGACATTTTGCTAATGTGTAGGAAAAGGAAGGGAAATGAAGTGAGGGTCATGTTGGACTGAAAAAAATGCCACAATTCTTTGCACCTCCTCTCATCAACAGGTTAAATGTGAGCTGATCTTGTGACTTGCTTTGGCCAATAGAATGCAACAGATGCAACATCCAGTGAGTTTTGAGCTTGGTCTTGAAAGGCTTGGCATGTTTCTGTTTGTGGCTTCTGGAACCCTATGACAGCTACATAAAGGAGCCCGGGCTACTCTGTTTGGGGATGAGAGGCCATATGGAGAGGAACCCAACCACCAGAGCCAATAGCTCACCAGATCTCAGCTGATCCAGCAGCCAGCTGCAGAAGCATGAGGGAACCCCTGCAGAGACTGGTACAATGGCCCACTTGAGCTCAGCCCAAATTATTGACCCTTAGATCTATGAGTTAAATAAATGGTGTTGTTTTAACTCACTAAAAGTTGAGATGGTTATTACAGAGCAAAATCGACATGGCCCTATAATGTTCAAGAGTTTATACTGGGTTCTTCCTGTTATTTGGTCCCAATTAATCTTTATGAGTCTTATGAGTATGTATTTTTAATCATATTTTAATTCTTAAAGGACACTGGTTAGAGGAATATGGTAACCATCAAATTGAAGGGTATATGGAAGGGTATATATAATTTGTGTAAAGACTATCACATTACCTGACTTCAAACTATATTGTAATGCCACAGTAACCAAAACAGCTTGGTACTGGTACAAAAACAACACATAGACAAATGGAACAGAATAGAAAACTTAGAAATATAGCCACATACCTGCAACCATCTGATCTTTGACAAGGCCAATAAAAACAAGCAATGGGGAGAGGACTCCCTATTCAGTAAATGGTGCTTTGATAACTGGCTAGCCATACGCAGAAGACTGAAGCTGGATCCCTACCTTTCATCAGATATAAAAATTAACTCAAAATGGATTAAAGATTTAATACCTCAAAGTATGAAAATCCTGGAAGACATCCTAGGAAAAATTCTTTTTGACATCAGCCTTGGCAAAGAAGTTTTGGCTAAGTTCCTAAAAGCAAATGCCACAAAACCAAAAATAGACAAGTGGGACCTACTTAAACTGAAGAGCTTCTGCACAACCAAAGGAACTATCAACAAAGCAAACAGATAACCTGCAGAATGGGAGAAGATATTCGCAAACTATGCATCAAACCAAGGACTAATATCCAGATCTATAGGGAACTTAAATAAATAAACAAGCAATAATAATAATAATAATAATAACCCCATTAAAAAGTGGGCAAAGGACATGAACAGACACTTCTCAAAAGAAGATATAAAGTAGCCAATACACATGAAAAAATGCCCAGCATCACTAATCATTAGAGAAATGGAAATCAAAACCACAATGAGATACCATCTCATACCAGTCAGAGGCTGTGAAGAAAAGGGAATGCTTATACCCTGTTATGGGAATGGAAATTAATCCAGCCACTGTGGAAAGCAGCCTAGAGATATCTCAAATAACTTAGAACTATCATTTGACCCAGCAATCCCATTACTGGGTATATACCCAAAAGAAAATAAATCATTCTACCAAAAAGACACCTGCACTCATATGCTCATTGCTGCACTATTCACAATAGCAAAAACAGGGAATCAACCTAGGTGTCCATCAAAGTGTGGTACATATACACAATGGAATACTATACAGGCATAAAAAAACCCAAATCATGTCCTTGTAGCAACATGGAGGGAGCTGGAGGCCATAATCCTAAGCAAATTAATGCAGGAACAGAAAACTAAAATACCTCATGTTCTTACTTATAAGTGGGAGCTAAACATTGAGCACTCATGGACATAAATATGAGAACAATAGTCACTGTGGACTACTAGAGGGTTCAGGGGAGGTGTTTAAGAACTACTTGTTGGGTACTATGCTCACTAACTGGGTGATGAGATCTGTACTCCAAACTTCAGCATCATGCAATATTCCCATGCAACAAATCTGCACACATACCACCTCTATCTAAGACAAAAGTTGAATTTTTTTTTAAAAAAAGAATATTCACAGAAGATATATTAGAGTTTAAAATTTGTATGTGGAAAAGATTTGAGAGATGAGACATAAGGAAGTCTATTTTTGTTGAGTAAATAGTACATGTTTACTTTCATAACTGTAAAATTTGGATCACTCGAACACATGGAAAATATACTGTGTAATCCCCATACTTAAATTTTAAGATAAAGGCAAGTATTTGGAGGAATCAATTTTCTTCACAAAAAGTCTGAGACTGTATCTGAAAGTCACTACTAGTTATTCTACAATAACCCTCAATGCTTTTTAAAGTTGAATGTCTTTTCTGAATTTCATAATGCTAGTTTAAATTCAAGACTCTTTACTGATACAGTGACTATTAATATTTATTGCATTTGGCCAATATATACTATAACTCCTTACTTTGAACTAATACATTAATAAAGAACTTTAAAGCTCTCTGAATTATACATACATATGTAAACTTTTAAGTAATGAATTGATATATATGAAACTAATTTAATCTTAAAATTACAAAAAAACCTGCAATGTCTTTACTTACACAAACCTTAGTTTTTATTAAGACACTGAATATAAAAATGCTGAATTTCAATTATTTCTCCAGCTCCCCATCATTCTTAAGATATTCTCATTTCTTAGCTTGCGCGCGCGTGCGCGCGCGCGCGCACACACACACACACACACACACACACACACACACACACTGTCTTGGATGAGTTATAAAACAGGACATCCTGGTGAGAGTGTCTGCATATAGCAAGAAACTGCTTACTACGTGTTTATTATTATCGCTTTACTTCTTTATGAAAGAAGATTGTTTTGGGACCAGCTCCTAAAAGTCACAGGGAAACCACCAGAATTATTTGCACATTTCTTTGCAAAAGAATTGCAGAAAGTATAAAGCTTATTCTAAAGATCCAGTATTGGTCACAGGCAAATCATGAAGAGGGTCTCATTTGTCTTTGAGGCCCCCATTCCCTTCTTCCACTGCTGCTTTTCCAGCATCCTCATCTTCCCTTCTCACTACCAACGCTTTATTTTATTGTTATTTTTATTTTTTTTTATTTTTTGAGACGGAGTCTCGCTCTGCCGCCCAGACTAGAGGGCAGCGGCGCAATCTCGGCTCACTGCAAGCTCCGCCTCCCAGGTTCTCGCCATTTTCCTGCCTCAGCCTCCCGAGTGGCTGGGACTACAGGCGCCGGCCACCACGCCCAGCTAATTTTTTTGTATTTTTAGTAGAGACGGGGTTTCACCGTGTTAGCCAGGATGGTCTCAATCTTCTGACCTAGTGATCCGCCCGCCTCGGCCTCCCAAAGTGCTGGGATTACCGGCGTGAGCCACTGCGCCCGGCCTCAAGGCTTTATTATATGACCCACTCTAACAAGTATTTGCATTTTTATAAGGACCAAATCCTTAAAGTAAATGGATAAAATTTTATTGCAAGAAATTCTCGAGTGTGCGTGCGTATGTGTGTGTGTGCAAACGGGAGTATATGGATCATTGTAACATCATATCATAGGGCCAGTGATCTGTTTCATATATGCAGATTTGGAGCTTCAGTGCTCTAAACACTGAGATTATATTGCCCTTCCTCCCATTTGTTATTTAAAATAAAAACAATATTAAACTATAAAATAAATGCAAGGAGTTCAGCAAAGATCTGGCTTTTCTATTGGCGTTTCCTTGAATTTATTTTAATATTAATTTGAAATGTTTTCAAACATACTGATTTTTTTTTCACTGTCTTTGGACCTCTGCTTACCTCTGAAGCCATAAACCAGACACTGGTGCTGCCTGTTGGTGACCCAGTAGAGTGTGCATGGTGAGGTCTTTTCTGCTATGATGAAAGCTAGCTTTCCAGGAAAAGTAATAGTGAGACAGCCTCATCAAGGGTCATTTGACATGGGTACAAAATGCTGACTTCTTTTTAGTACATTTATAAATTGCTAAGTATTTAGAAAGATCCTCTTTAGGACTAATTAGCCCCCCTCAAAACTGTATATAAATTCATACAAAGTCAGGAAGGATGATAGCAGTAATACCTCTTGGGTACCTGGGCTCCTTACTTATTCTCCAAGCCTCTTCCTGACCTAACTCTTTCACTGCTCCCAGCTCCTGAGTCAATGCTATCTACCTCATCCCTCTCCTGGTGGGATTTGACTAAATCCCTAAACTTCTGTCCGGGTCTTACAGTTGCAATTGCCTGTTGTAGTATTGTCTTAGGGGGTTCAAGACAAATCAGGCAGAGGTGGAGCAAAGTCTGGCTGCACAGCAGTATCTGTACCAAATAAATCATGTGATGGGAGACTCAGGCCAAAGGCACCTCCAAGCAGGATTGGTGTGCCCGAGAATCTGGGTAGGGTGAGGAAAGAGCCTAAAGTGATGAGTTCCACCAGCAAAATGCCTGCCCTTCACCTTCTGCCCTATTTCAATCTGAGTAAACTACCATGATTCACTAAGAAAAAAAGAAAACAAAGGCCCCAAATACAGTAGTCAGATCCCTCTGAGTTATCAGTTCTGACATCTTGAAACATGCTGGGGGCATTAATATGAAAATGAGTTATTTTATTTTTAAATACATTTTTTATTATTTTATTTCAAATTAATGCACAGTAATTGTAGAAAATTAGGAAAATGCAAATAAGTAAAAAGAAGAAACAAGAATCTCAAATATACTACTCACATATAAATATTGTTAATATAAAATAGTTTTGCTGTGTCTATACACTGTGGTCATATATAATGCATGTTATCTATCTATCTTTAAAATGAAATCAAACTGTACAAACCATTCGAAGTTTGCCTTTTTTCATGTAACTATATGTTCTGGATATCTTTAACAGAATCATTTTCAAGTGGTTTTCCTTTACCCTTTTCTTTTGACAGAGTGATCTGACATCTCTTTAATCTTGTACGTTCAGTCATTTTGAATTATCTGATATAGTTGTTTTAAAGTATGTTTTCAAAAGCCTCTTATTAAGTCCAATTTTATATAAAGAATTTTAACTGAGAAATTGTTAAGGCAGACAAAGAAAGCAAAAAATGACTAAGATGAGAGAAGTGTTGACTTATAACAAAATACTTAATACATTTTGAAGGTTTTTTCCTGAGTTTTAAATGAAAACAAACCACTCCAATTCCCAACTTGTCCCAGAGCTCTTGAGACACATATGTCTATTCAACTTAAATTATTATAAATTGCTATCGTACGTGTATTCCTATGGATAAAACATGCAGTAAGTGCCTAGAAGGGAATCATTCTGTGAAAATACAGGCCTAAGTAACATAGTTCAGCATGATTCCCCAAATTACTCTGTGATTCTAAATTTCATGGTTTTTCATAGCACACTGAATGTGTTCAGTCCCGTTCTGTGAGTGTACCACTGTGAGGGTTCTTTACAGATGTCCCTACACAAAAGGTCTCTCAACCCGCTTTTTCCCCTTATCTGAAGGCATCTATCCTGACAATGGGACCTTCTACCTTACAGTGTGGAATTACTATATTAAGATTCCTGTCTAAATTATCTTTTTCTTATCATCTAAAGAGATATCGTTTAACTATCAGACAATGAATGTTTTCCTTGCATAATATAATCTTGGTTTAAATAGTTCCAGACTCTTCTGGTGGATTCACCTGTTCAGCAGTTGTGGTACATCACTTTACTGCTTTACAGGATTTAAACTGGGTTATTCATTTCTTATATACGTGGCTGGTTCTGGGTCCCTTGTAGTAAAATGATGTATCTGGTTTAAAACTAAACACAAAGATTTTATAACTTCTCATTGCTTCTAAGCATGTGAATTCTGTGATTCAGCCATGTAAAGATAATTTTTTAAATCAGAATTAATTTAAACTTGCAGGTGAGCATATGGCTGCTGCATTCATATAACTTCTGCTTGAATGGCCTGTGCTTTTGATATTCTTTGATTCTCTTTGTAAATCCTTATTTTTCTTTCCATTTGTGATCTATTCCGTTGTTGAATCCATATAACTGGAGAAGCAGTTTTAATGGAATCATCAGCAGTTTTCACTAATACTTCTCAGAGTTTTGTAGCCAGGGAGCCATTTCTCCCAATTCATCTTTATTTCCTTCTGAGCCTTGAGCATACTCTACTTTTCCTGAGGAGTGATTTTCAGGACTATGATTTGCCCCCTGAGAAGGATTTCAGTGATTTGGTAGAGGAATGGACAGTATAAAGACTTCTTTGCTTAAGCTGTGTAGCAGCCATTTTCTTCCTTTAAAAGTTAAACCATCTCTTTTCCTTTTCCTACTCTGATATGTTCTCCCACATCAACTCTTTTTAAAAAATTAACATTTAGAGCCACACCAGGTTGCTAAGAGTACACAGCATGCCATCGTGTTCCAGGGCCACCATGGCCTCTGCTCTTCCTGAGATCATGATCCCTACGGAGTCCTCCCAGATGGGTCTCTTATTCTCCTTACCTTTTTCCTCGAGGGCTCTGGAAGCATTTATCTTTTCATTTAAGACCATTTATATCTAGAAACTAAGCTTTAGTGCTTAGTTCCTTCAGCTGACTTTAGTCTTCCATGATTTCTGTTTCAATGCTAGGGTTTTCTAGGTGTTTGATTTTGTTTTCTCTTTGTTCTGAAACATCCAACATTCCTCTCCCTAGCATTCTATCAGGACATAAAATCGATGCCTATCAAACCCTTAGTATAAGAGTCTGTAGTATGTCACATTCATGTAAGTACATCTATGCTTGTTTATCATGCCACAAACATGTTAAATGATTTTTATCTTTGCAAAAGGTAACATTAGTGTTCCCTGAAGCCAGGTCACATGGAGCAGAATACGTATAAATTCATTAAACATAAATCCAGTGTTTTTTTCTTATGTTTTCAAGTCAATATTTTTCTATACAGATATTTGCTTATATGTTTAGAAGCTGTTACTTGATGATTAGGGTTGTGATGAATGATTCCATCCTTAGACCTAAAAAATTTGTTAAATTAACTTTTTGGTTCATATGGTGCACTCTAGTGGGGTCTACTTGAATTACAAACTGTCCTGTTCCCAGCTCCTTCCGTCATTTTTGAAGACTGGGGAATTATCAGAGAGGCAGAAATTAGCTAAAAATATACTGTGGCATAATATATATCCTTTAAAAACTGGTGAACTCTTCTGAATAAAAGAAACATAGATCCAGAAAGGAGGTGGAAGTATCCAGTTCTTTCTATTGCCTCTAATGAGCACTTCACCTAAGTCAATCCAGAAGATAGATTTCTACCCTAAGCATATATCTGAAGGAGAGAAGTAAATCATGCAACATAACTATTTTGTGTTTACTTTGAAAAGGTTTCAAATTGATGTTAAACATCATTATCATCAAATATTTACAGAGCATGAGTTTTGTACTTAAAAGTGTACAAGATGCTATGATTATTTTTTCCTGGGCTACTACATACATTATAACTACTGACAAGCCAGTACAATGTAATTACATTGTATCTTTACATTTAATTGGAAAATCAAAATAGAATTCTTTTTTTTTTTTTTTTTTTGAGACAGAATCTCACTCTGTCACCGAGGCTGGAGTGCAGTGGTGTGATCATAGCTCATTGTAAGCTAAAACTCCTGTCCTTCTGCCTCAGCCTTCCAAGTAGCTGGGACTATAGGTGTGTGCCACCACTCTGCTTTCCCTGGACTAATTTTTAAATTCTTTGTAGAGATGAGTCCTCACTTTGTTTCCCAGGCCTCAAGCAATCCTCCTGCCTCAGCTTCCCAAAGAACTGGGATTACAGGTATGAGCCACTGGGCTGGGCCCCTAAAATAGAACTCATAGGATGAGGTGTGTATTAGTCTGTCTCACCCTGCTAATAAAGACATACCCAAGACTGCATAATTTACAAAGAAAAGAGGTTTAATGGACTCACCTCATGATTGTGAGGAAGGCCTCACAATCATGGCAGAAGGCGAATAAGGAGCTAAGTCACATCTTACATGGTGGCAGGCAAGAGAGCTTGTGCAGGGCAACTCCCGTTTATCAAACCATCAGATCTCGGGAGACTTATTCACTAATATGGGAACACTATGCGGGAAACCACCCCCATGATTCAATTATCTCCACCTGGCCTTGCCCTTGACACCTGGGGATTATTACAATTCAAAGTGAGATTTGGGTGGGAACACAGCCAAACCATATCAGGGTGATACCATAATACTGTGGAAAATAGCCATGTTCTGCCAATAATGTTGGAGACCAGAGATATTCTTCATGGAAAATTTCTAGTCCATTTTCCTTTAATATAGCACATTTTCATTTCTGTGTGATTTTTTAAAAAAGAAAATCCAATAGACAATGTAGATATGAAGCTGTGCAATGTTGAAAGCAGAGAGGACTGAGAATTAAGAGATCTGGATTCTAGTTGGTGTGCTTTCACCAGCCAGCTTAGAGACTGGGCAAACTGATTGAACAGACTGGTCTTCCACTTTTTCATCTGTAAGACTAGGAGGTTAGCCAAATATTTCTTCATTGGTTGGTTCATTAGTTGATCCTAACTATGACATTGCATTGTTCACAAGTAGAAACACTATTTTTCACAGTCCCTGAAAATCTGTGAGAAATTTAGGGTACTTTAACGTTCATATTAAAGTCCTGTCCTCAGGAGAAGGTCGTATTAACTAGTTAATACTAGTTGTTTGTAACATAATTCAGACAAATAGGAATCATAGAAGAATGTTCAAAGAACATTCCCATTTGTTTGTAATGTTTACATTCTCTTGGATCACTAGAACTCGGTAGTTATGAAAGGTTTCTAGTACTCATAACAGAAAGGAATGCTTAATTGCATAATGGGCACTTTTTCTTTTTGATAAGAAAATATGCATACAGATAGACTCCGTCAAAGTCCATATATATGGTTCAGTTTGGCATGCATGGGAAAACATTATTCACATGTTCTTCTCATAATTATTAGTAAACCTATATTAATACATAATGTAATAAAGATTTTTAGATATGACTTTAAATATCTCTATATGCCTAAGGTTTTATATTAGGCCATAATGAAATGTGTGGATTCTGAATAATAATTTCTGGTTGTTACTTAAAATTTATACAGAAATATATTCTGCTAAATGAAACAAAGTTGAGGCAAGAATCAATGGCATGAGAGTTTCCTTGAGAAATGATTAAGTCCATCGCTTTGCCCACCTCTAAACCTATGTGCTACATTATCTAAAGAGAAAGAGACACTGATCTATTTTTAAATTCCCCGTTCTGGTAGGTTCCTCAGTCCTCCTGAGTAATGCCCACGTTCCTGTGTCTGCCTCTTCAGATTCCTGCCTCCTCTTCAGGATACGGTGGTAACTATGTCAGCATTTAAAGAATGAAGAATTAAATATCATAGGGTACATAATTTATGCTACAAATTAATCCCCATTTCATTCACATATTCCATTGGTTCTCTGTTTTTCTTTTATCTCACCATGATTATCAAGTAGATGTAGTTAAATAATATCTTCACCTTCTGCCATTTAAAAAGTAATAGCTGTTAGTGCTTAGTAGGTACTGGGCAGTATGTAAACGCCAGGGTTAGAGTCAAGTAATTATTTTAAGACCTAAATTTGTTCTTTTTTTGATTTTATTAATGTCCCTAATTCCACAACATGAACTCTATGGTAAACTACTTAATAAACTACTACCAAACTAAACAGTTGATTCAGTCAATTTAGTGACAACATGTAGTCCAGATTTAAACAAAATTCTATTCAACAGCAAAGTCAGTTAAGAAAAAAGAAAACAACACTAATAAAACTATATTTGGATTCACACCAAACCAAGTATTTTGTTATAGTATAATACAATTCTTGCTAGTTTCTCATATATACATAAAGCAAATTTTAAAAAATCACCAAAATGTTGAAATATTATTCACTCAAGATTGGTAAGGTACTTGTCCCTGATGCTAATGAAATGTACTGAAGTCATGATACGAAATGTAAGCTTACTACAAAAGCTTTAATCATTTACGTTACAGTTCTACATTAAGGCATAAGCCAAGAGCAATTGAAGAATTTGCCATATAGAGACCCAGATCAAGTTTCTGCATTTAATGAGCTACAAATGGACACTATATTTAGCTCATGTCTCAGAGCAGTAATTCAGTCATTACCTCTATCTTGTAAAAAGATGGTTGGAAACAAGTCATTTTAAAACCTGTTAAAATATCCTAACTTGATGAATTCATTCTAAAAATGGATACTATATAGATTAGTGCAGGAAATATATAAATACTGTAAGAGGATTCATTTCCCCAGAAATTCACATATAGTCCATCTCAGGGGGAAAATGCTGATTCCAATCCAGTAACAATTACCTCCTATAAATTTATCTGTCATAGGTTATTTCCCATCATCTTGGTATGTTCAGACTCTATAAATAAATCCACGGTTAGAAATGTCACACTAAGGTTGGGCACCATGGCTCACACTTGTAATCCCAGCACTTTGGAAGGCCAAGATGGGAGGATCTCTTGAGCCCAGGAGTTCAAGACCAGCCTGGGCAACATAGCAAGACCCCATCTCTACAAAAGTAAAAAAAAAAAAAAATTAGCCAGGTGTCATGTTGCGGACCTGTAGTCCGAGCTACTCAAGAGGCTGAAGTGGGAGGATCCCTTGAGCCCAGGAATTCAAGGCTGCAGTGAGCTATGATTGCACCACTGCAGTTAAGCCTGGGCAACAGAAAGAGACCTATTTCAAAAAAATAAAAACATAGGAATATCACACTATGGCATTCTGGCTGACATTTGATCTGGCTAAAACAATGAAATATAATCAGATTTTAAAATTTGTTTTCTTCTGAAAATGCCGAAGAACTCAAAAAGAATAGTCACATCCACTTTCATGAAATATTCTAGCATCAGATGCATAAAATGCTAAAAGCCCCTTTCTAGAGATAGAAACATACAATACAATGAAAGACCTTGGAAGGAATGTATTTATACACATCAAAGAGTCTCATTCTAGAAGAGCATGAATTTGCTTGAGTTGTTTTCTTCCTGTTACATAAGAGCATGGGAGTCAGCCAATGGACATCTTGCCACAGAGGATCGACAGATGCTTGCAGAGTAAAAGTGGGAAAAAGCCAGGAAGTCCAAATTAGCAAACTTCATATTGACTATGGACAAAACATTTGTTGTAATGAAAGATATTCAACTAGTTTTCCAGTTTTGACATAGGCCTTATGACTTTATAAACACATTTTATTATCCACTTCTTTAAGGTTTTTAAATGGCAATCCATATTCTCGCTTTCATAGGTGCAGTGTTGTATTTTATTATACGCCAATAAATGAACTGCAATATGTGGCCAGAAATACTCAACATTTCAATATTATAGGCATAGCATTGTTGTTTTTAAGATGCAGTGAGAAATCTGAGCATTTGCATGGGAATGGTCTATTAGAAAAGTTTGTAAAAAAAAAAAAAAGAAGAAGAAATAAAATTAATATAAATTTTCCTGCAAACAATTATTACCTTGAAACACTATATTTCATGTCCGTAACATTCCTCATCTTGTTCTAGTTATCAGCCTCTTTCCACCTTACCAGGTAGTGTGATAGAGAGGGCACAGGCTCTGAAATTTGACAGGTCTGCCTTCAAATCCAGCTCCACTACTTGCTTGCAGCATGATCTTGGAAACTGAGCCTCAGTTCCATCATTTACACAAGTATAATAAATTTAATTTAAATGGCGTTCTGAGGATGAAATCAGAAAATAATGTTTCTCACACTTAGTAGGTAGGGGTACGGTAGCTGTTTCTTTTCAAATCTCCCTTCTACCCTCAAAACAACAAAACAATAAAACCTGGGTACATCATGAGTATATTCTGGTTTTTGGTGGTGTAAAGCTTAAGAATACAAAATTAGTTTTAAAAATATACACTTAGAGGAGAAAATAAATCATAACAAATTACAAATTTTTAAAAAGCTGATTAAAAAATGAAGCATCATACTTTTGATCACTTCATCTGTCGGCAATTTTGTAATAGCATTTTTCTATATTGAAAAAAAATCAGACTTTTTTTCCCAGCATGGTTAGATTGAACTTTGGTTTTTAATATGTCTAGTCTGCACATTATTTTTCAGGATCATAACTGTTTATTGATAATGGCAGGTTAAATTTTAGAATTGTTGCCAATTTTAGAAGATTATTTATCAAATTTATTTAATTATACATTTCAAGATTTGGAAGAACTTCAAGTTTTCTCTAGCAAAAAATTTTAAATAACTTTTTTTTATTATTATTATTTTACTTTAAGTTTTAGGGTACATGTGCACAATATGCAGGTTAGTTACATATGTATACATGTGCCATGCTGGTGCGCTGCACCCATTAACTCGTCATCTAGCATTAGGTATATCTCCTAATGCTATCCCTCCCTCTTCCCCCCACCCCACAACAGTCCCCAGAGTGTGATGTTCCCCTTCCTGTGTCCATGTGTTCTCATTGTTCAATTCCCATCTATGAGTGAGAACATGCGGTGTTTGTTTTTTGTCCTTGCGATAGTTTACTGAGAATGATGATTTCCAATTTCATCCATGTCCCTACAAAGGACGTGAACTCATCATTTTTTATGGCTGCATAGTATTCCATGGTGTATATATGCCACATTTTCTTAATCCAGTCTATCATTGTTGGACATTTGGGTTGGTTCCAAGTCTTTGCTATTGTGAATAGTGCCGCAATAAACATACGTGTGCATGTGTCTTTATAGCAGCATGATTTATAGTCCTTTGGGTATATACCCAGGAACGGGATGGCTGGGTCAAATGGTATTTCTAGTTCTAGATCCCTGAGGAATCGCCACACTGACTTCCACAATGGTTGAACTAGTTTACAGTCCCACCAACAGTGTAAAAGTGTTCCTATTTCTCCACATCCTCTCCAGCACCTATTGTTTCCTGACTTTTTAATGATTGCCATTCTAACTGGTGTGAGATGGTATCTCACTGTGGTTTTGATTTGCATTTCTCTGATGGCCAGTGATGATAAGCATTTTTTCATGTGTCTTTTGGGTGCATAAATGTCTTCTTTTGAGAAGTGTCTGTTCATATCCTTCGCCCACTTTTTGATGGGGTTGTTTTTTTTTCTTGTAAATTTGTTTGAGTTCACTGAAGATTCTGGATATTAGCCCTTTGTCAGATGAGTAGGTTGCGAAAATTTTCTCCCATTTTGTAGGTTGCCTGTTCACTCTGATGGTAGTTTCTTTTGCTGTGCAGAAGCTCTTTAGTTTAATGAGATCCCATTTGTCAATTTTGGCTTTTGTTGCCATTGCTTTTGGTGTTTTAGACATGAAGTCCTTGCCCATGCCTATGTCCTGAATGGTAATGCCTAGGTTTTCTTCTAGGGTTTTTATGGTTTTAGGTCTAACATTTAAGTCTTTAATCCATCTTCAATTAATTTTTGTATAAGGTGTAAGGAAGGGATCCAGTTTCAGCTTTCTCCATATGGCTAGCCAGTTTTCCCAGCACCATTTATTAAATAGGGAATCCTTTCCCCATTTCTTGTTTTTGTCAGGTTTATCAAAGATCAAATAGTTGTAGATATGCGGCGTGATTTCTGAGGCCTCTGTTCTGTTCCATTGATCTATATCTCTGTTTTGGTACCAGTACCATGCTGCTTTGGTTACTGTAGCCTTGTAGTATAGTTTGAAGTCAGGTAGCGTGATGCCTCCAGCTTTGTTCTTTTGGCTTAGGATTGACTTGGTGATGCGGGCTCTTTTTTGGTTCCATATGAACTTTAAAATAGTTTTTTCCAATTCTGTGAAGAAAGTCATTGGTAGCTTGATGGGGATGGCATTGAATCTATAAATTACGTTGGGTAGTGTGGCCATTTTCACGATATTGATTCTTCCTAGCCATGAGCATGGAATGTTCTTCCATTTGTTTGTATCCTCTTTTATTTCATTGAGCAGTGGTTTATAGTTCTCCTTGAAGAGGTCCTTCACGTCCCTTGTAAGTTGGATTCCTAAGTATTTTATTCTCTTTGAAGCAATTGTGAATGGGAGTTCACTCATGATTTGGCTCTCTGTCTGTTATTGGTGTATAAGAATGCTTGTGATTTTTGGACATTGATTTTGTATCCTGAGACTTTGCTGAAGTTGCTTATCAGCTTAAGGAGATTTTGGGCTGAGACAATGGGGTTTTCTAGATATACAATCATGTCATCTGCAAACAGGGACAATTTGACTTCCTCTTTTCCTAATTGAATACCCTTTATTTCTTTCTCCTGCCTGATTGCCCTGGCCAGAACTTCCAACACTATGTTGAATAGGAGTGGTGAGAGAGGGCATCCCTGTCTTGTGCCAGTTTTCAAAGGGAATGCTTCCAGTTTTTGCCCATTCAGTATGATATTGGCTGTGGGTTTGTCATAGATAGCTCTTATTATTTTGAGACACATCGCATCAATACCTAATTTATTGAGAGTTTTTAGCATGAAGCATTGTTGAATTTTGTCAAAGGCCTTTTCTGCATCTATTGAGATAATCATGTGGTTTTTGTCTTTGGTTCTGTTTATATGCTGGATTACATTTATTGATTTGCGTATATTGAACCAGCCTTGCATCCCAGGGATGAAGCCCACTTGATCATGGTGGATAAGCTTTTTGATGTGCTGCTGGATTCTGTTTGCCAGTATTTTATTGAGGATTTTTGCATCAATGTTCATCAAAGATATTGGTCTAAAATTCTCTTTTTTTGTTGTGTCTCTGCCAGGCTTTGGTATCAGAATGATGCTGGCCTCATAAAATGAGTTAGGGAGGATTCCCTCTTTTTCTATTGATTGGAATAGTTTCAGAAGGAATGGTACCAGCTCCTCCTTGTACCTCTGGTAGAATTCAGCTGTGAATCCATCTGGTCCTGGACTCTTTTTGGTTGGTAAGCTATTGATTATTGCCACAATTTCAGCTCCTGTTATTGGTCTATTCAGAGATTCAACTTCTTCCTGGTTTAGTCTTGGGAGGGTGTATGTGTCCAGGAATTTATCCATTTCTTCTAGATTTTCTAGTTTATTTGCATAGAGGTGTTTGTAGTATTCTCTGATGGTAGTTTCTATTTCTGTGGGATTGATGGTGATAACCCCTTTATCATTTTTTATTGCATCTATTTGATTCTTCTCTCTTTTTTTCTTTATTAGGCTTGCTAGCGGTCTATCAATTTTGTTGATCCTTTCAAAAAACCAGCTCCTGGATTCATTAATTTTTTGAAGGGTTTTTTGTGTCTCTATTTCCTTCAGTTGTGCTCTGATTTTAGTTATTTCTTGCCTTCTGCTAGCTTTTGAATGTGTTTGCTCTTGCTTTTCTAGTTCTTTTAATTGTGATGTTAGGGTGTCAATTTTGGATCTTTCCTGCTTTCTCTTGTGGGCATTTAGTGCTATAAATTTCCCTCTACACACTGCTTTGAATGTGTCCCAAAGATTCTGGGACATTGTGTCTTTGTTCTCATTGGTTTCAAAGAACATCTTTATTTCTGCCTTCATTTCGTTATGTACCCAGTAGTCATTCAGGAGCAGGTTGTTCAGTTTCCATGTAGTTGAGTGGTTTTAAGTGAGTTTCTTAATCCTGAGTTCTAGTTTGATTGCACTGTGGTCTGAGAGACAGTTTGTTATAATTTCTGTTGTTTTACATTTGCTGAGGAGAGCTTTACTTCCAACTGTGTGGTCAATTTTGGAATAGGTGTGGTGTGGTGCTGAAAAAAATGTATATTCTGTTGATTTGGGGTGGAGAGTTCTGTAGATGTCTATTAGGTCCGCTTGGTGCAGAGCTGAGTTCAATTCCTGGGTATCCTTGTTAACTTTCTGTCTCGTTGATCTGTCTAATGTTGACAGTGGGGTGTTAAAGTCTCCCATTATTATTGTGTGGGAGTCTAAGTCTCTTTGTAAGTCACTCAGGACTTGCTTTATGAATCTGGGTCCTCCTGTATTGGGTGCATATATATTTAGGATAGTTAGCTCTTCTTGTTGAATTGATCCCTTTACCATTATGTAATGGCCTTCTTTGTCTCTTTTCATCTTTGTTGGTTTAAAGTTGGTTTTATCAGAGACTAGGATTGCAACCCTTGCCTTTTTTTGTTTTCCATTTGCTTGGTAGCTCTTCCTCCATCCTTTTATTTTGAGCCTATGTGTGTCTCTGCACGTGAGATGGGTTTCCTGAATACAGCACACTGATGGGTCTTGAGTCTTTATCCAATTTGCCAGTCTGTGTCTTTTAATTGGAGCATTTAGTCCATTTACATTTAAAGTTAATATTGTTATGTGTGAATTTGATCCTGTCATTATGATGTTAGCTGGTTATTTTGCTCGTTAGTTGATGCAGTCTCTTCCTAGTCTCGATGGTCTTTACAATTTGGCATGATTTTGCAGCGGCTGGTACCGGTTGTGCCTTTCCATGTTTAGCACTTCCTGCAGGAGCTCTTGTAGGGCAGGCCTGGTGGTGACAAAATCTCTGAGCATTTGCTTGTCTGTAAAGTATGTTATTTCTCCTTCACTTATGAAGCTTAGTTTGGCTGGATATGAAATTCTGGGTTGAAAATTCTTTTCTTTAAGAACGTTGAATATCAGCCCCCACTCTCTTCTGTCTTGTAGAGTTTCTGCCGAGAGATCAGCTGTTAGTCTGATGGGCTTTCCTTTGTGGGTAACCCGACCTTTCTGTCTGGCTGCCCTTAACATTTTTTCCTTCATTTCAACTTTGGTGAATCTGACAATTATGTGTCTTGGAGTTGCTCTTCTCGAGGAGTATCTTTGTGGTGTTGTCTGTATTTCCTGAATCTGAATGTTGGCCTGCCTTGCTAGATTGGGGAAGTTCTCCTGGATAATATCCTGTAGAGTGTTTTCCAACTTGGTTCCATTCTCCCCGTCACTTTCAGGTACACCAATCAGATGCAGATTTGGTCTTTTCACATAGTCCCATATTTCTTGGAGGCTTTGTTCATTTCTTTTTATTCTTTTTTCTCTAAACTTCCCTTCTCGCTTCATTTCATTCATTTCATCTTCCATCACTGATACCCTTTCTTCCAGTTGGTCGCATTGGCTCCTGAGGCTTCTGCATTCTTCATGTAGTTCTTGAGCCTTGGCTTTCACCTCCATCAGCTCCTTTAAGCACTTCTCTGTATTGGTTATTCTAGTTATACATTCGTCTAAAGTTTTTTCAAAGTGTTCAACTTCTTTGCCTTTGGTTTGAATTTCCTCCTGTAGCTCGGAGTAGTTTGATCATCTGAAGCCTTCTTCTCTCAACTCGTCAAAGTCATTCTCCGTCCAGCTTTGTTCCGTTGCTGGTGAGGAACTGCGTTCCTTTGGAGGAGGAGAAGTGCTCTGCTTTTTAGAGTTTCCCGTTTTTCTGCTCTGTTTTTTCCCCATCTTTGTAGTTTTAACTACTTTTGGTCTTTGATGATGGTGTTGTACAGATGGGTTTTTGGTGTGGATGTCCTTTCTGTTTGTTAGTTTTCCTTCTAACAGACAGGACCCTCAGCCACAGGTCTGTTGGAGTTTGCTAGAGGTCTTAAATAACTTTTAAATTGGAAACAATGGACCAACTTTTTAATGATATTGTCATGTCCTGATGTTGGACAGAATAAGCGGTAGTATTTCTAGAAACTCTTCTTACACCTGGTCAGCCAGCAATTTATACCCACATGTGACTTTGTACACCATGATTCCCATTAAATACAAACAAAATATATCTTCAATTCAACTGTCCCTTAATTGCACCTCATACTAAAAAGGGAAAGTTACAGTAAAGAGAAAATGGTCTTATTGCCAACTGCAGTTAAAATACCTTGCTATTGCAAAGTGTACAAAACTTATGACTGCATGAATATATGGTCAGGGTCCTTCCCAGGGCCTTGAAAGGAGTCTCTGTAAGTAAGGGGCCCTGAAACATAAGCTTCATTAGCTTCATCTAAAATTCTTGCTTCTCATTTCTTTTCATTGTTTCTCTTCCTTTCCCACTCAAACTCGGGTCACTTCTCTGCTTCCACTCCCTACATTCTGATTATTAGCTCCATCATGATATTGAAATTGCTCTCTTGAATGCATTGACATTCAACTGCTTTTCCTCAATTCTGGTCCAACTTGATCTTATCACATACTAGGCCATTGATCACATGCTCCTTGAAACTCCTCCTTCCTTTTGTTTTCTGGTGACTCCTTAGTTCCCTATTTGCCTTGTAGCCTTGCAGCCTTCCTTCTTTGCCCTTTCCTGGCTTGTCTTTCTCTTTCACCTCCCACCTTATATGGATCCCTACAGTTCTCTTCTCTGCTGTCTATACTCATCGTCCTGTGAACTCCAGAGAGAACTCTCAGCTCTCATGGCTCCAGTTGTGACCTCTACCTGGATGATTTCTAAATCTCTAATTCTCATCTGAACCTTTTAGTATGCTCCAATTTCATTTTCCTATCCATTTGAATAAGAAGCCTGTTCGATGTCTCATCACCACCTTAAAAATCAGATGTTCAAAACCTACTTCATCCTCATTCATCCCAATTTACCCCATGTGTACCATGCCATTTGTGCTACCTAATTATTTGTTGGCCTCTAATTATGTCATCTCCTAAAATACTATGTAAGTTTATGAAGGCTTAGAAATGTATCCTCCTCTCCCTTCCTGCCCCTCCTCTCCTTCTCCCTCTCCTCCTCCTCTTCCTCCTTCGACTCCTAGACAGTTCTGGTTATACAATTGATATTCAGTAAACATGTGCAGATTAAATAATATTCTCTAGAATGTTGAGAAAAATTCTATACATCTATTTCTTGTAAAGAAATAGATCATTTTCATCCTTTTTAAAAAAAACTGACTTTACAAGCTTAATACCTTTTAAACTTTCAGGAAATCTTAAAACATAGGGAAATAAGGAGAAAATCACTAAGATTTATGAAGATGACACATGCACAATGCTCCAACTTTTTGGTCCTTCATTAAGATGAGAAAATCTGTGAAACACTACCATCTGCCATCCAAAGAATTACAAAATTTAAAAACACACTCAAATTTAGTCAATTGATGACTCACAACAGGGATACAGGTTTGAAGGGCAACACATTATATAATGAGTAATAGAGTGTAAAACAATGGCAGGGCAGAGAGGAAAGAGGAGAAGAGGAGGAGAAGGGGGCGGAGGACCAATGGTGATCACCCAGTTGCCATGTCACTGCCAAGCTACAAGACAAGAAGATGGGAGGGAGAGGATGACTAAATTATTCTCTGCCCTCATCATTAGCAACCCACTGTTGCTGGGAGTCAGGAAAGTGTTCAATTTCAGGAAGAGTTCTTGTGCTTCAATAATATTATTGTGTTTCATTTCTTAGTTAAATCTTCCATCAATGTTGGGGGGCAAAATGAAAGAGTTGGGAAGCCCTAACTTACTCACAGAAACGTAGTTACACCCAGACAGAAGCATCTGATCCATGGTTGTTCATATTTTCTCAGGAAATAACTCAGCCCTGAAAAAGAAAAATGCTTCTGAAAGAACTGGAGATTGATACTGCATAAACCAAACTGGACAGTAAAAACAATGAAAGTAATAGCTACCCTCTATTGAGTTCTTAATATGTGCCAGACACCTTTAAGTGCTATATACAGTTACTATTTCATTGATCCACACAGAAAATCTATGAATTAGGAATGATTATTATCCTAATATGACAGATGAGGAAAGTAAGTCACAGAGAGGTTAAGCAATTTGCCCAAGGTTACACAGTATGAAAGTTTCAGAACCAGGATATGAACCCAGGCAATCTCACTTCAGACTTCACATCTTAATGAAGAAATTTTCATTCTTATTCTATGCTGATATACTATGGTGCATTTTAATGTATTTTAGGTGATTTTATTATTATATAGACAGAATAAGATGAATTAGCTGTAATATTAAAATATCAATAAAGCCCTTAAAGTTCATAAAAGTAGGTATAACTATTACAATCACTATTAAAATATCATAAAGCCCTTAAAGTTCATAAAAGTAGGTATAACTATTACAATCACTTCAGCTTTAATAAAGGAAACTGAAGCATAAAGGAACTATAACTGAAAACAATGTAAAATACTGACATACTTAGGAATTTATCATTTTTGTCTCCTAAGCAATCTCAGTTTGTATACCATTTTACAAATAAGTTAAAAACTTTAATGAGCTATGGTTTTGTCTATTTTGAAATTTAGCTCATTGTTGAAAATGAAAAAAATAGAAAGTATTTATTTTCTACTGTTACAGAAAATCTAAATAGACAAATTTTATTTAGTACCTAAACTTAGAAGGTTTTGAAAGGATTTATGAGATTGTAAAATGACTAGGAGCACCTAGCACAAGCTATCTTTAAAAGGTTTCCTTGTAGGCTGGGCACGGTGGCTCACTCCTGTAATCCTCCCAAACACTTTAGAAGGCAGAGGCCAGTGGATTGCTTGAGCCCAGGAGTTTCAGACCAGCCTGGGCAATATGGCAAAACCCCTTCTCTACAAAAAATATATAAATTATCCAGGCATGGTGGCAGGCACCCGTAGTCCCAACTACTCAAGGGGCTGAGGTAGGAGAACCTGAGTCTGGGAGGTCGAGGTTGCAGTGAGCCATGATTTCATCACTGCACATCCCGGACAACAGAGGGAGGCCCTGTCTCAAAAAAAAAGTTTCCTTTTAATAAAACTAAAACTAATATATAATAAGCCAAATTGCTGTTAATCTCCTATCTTAGTTTGGCCTCTTAAAGACACAGACCCTGAGATGAGGATTCAAGTGCAACCAGTTTGGGCAGAGGAGGACACGATCAGAAGAGAGTGAGGAAATGAGACAAGGAGGGAGGGCAGCAACAAAGGATATAGTATGAAGTCTGCTATCACCATGTGTGAGTAGGGCCTAATCCCACTGGGCAAATCCTGAAAGCTAGTGTACACCATGTTCCTCAGAAGAGCAAGGGAGCTAGGACATTTACACACTAACTCCCATCAGCCCATTCCTTCAGGCATTGCATGAGGGCTGCTCTGGTGAGGGGCAACAACTCCGCCATTTGTCAGGCCTGCCATACCGGAGGGCAGAGTGCACTCCGATAGCAAGAGAAAGCCCTTGGTGCAGGTGCTGGCAATGGGACATCCATTGTGCTACTTTCCACTGTAAAAGGGACTATTTTTTCTATAAATCTTTACATTCAAACATCATCTACCCTTGGAAATAAGAAAATAAGAGATCAAATTATCCAACAATGAGACTTTTTTATCATGTTAGTTTGTGTGAGGCCTTCACAGAAGCAATGCTCAGACTCCCTGTTTCAAGCTGCTCTGGATGATTAAACACATGATGTCTTGCACAAAACAGTAGAGGAGGAGTTAGCAGGAAGATGTGTGCAAGAAGCAAAATACACTGAGTGTATCCCTTATTGAAGATATCAGGGCCGGGTGCAGTGGCTCATGCCTGTAATCCCAGCATTTTGGGAGGCTGAGGTGGGCAGATCACTTGAGGCCAGGAGTTTAAGACCAGCTGGGCCGAAATGGTGAAACCCCGTCTCTACGAAAAATACAAAAATTAGTCTGAGGTGGTGGCATGCACCTGTGGTTCCAGCTACTTGGGAGGCCGAGGAAGGAGAATCACTTGAACCCGGGAGGCTGAGGCTGCAGTGAGCTGAGATCACACGGCTACACTCTAGCCTGGGCAATAGAGCGAGACTCTGCATCAAAATATATATGTATATATCAGGATGCAGTCTGGAAAGTCTCTTCCTCTTCTAGTCCTTAGGTAAAATGATTGTTACTGTTTTGGGTCTCATAGTCATCGGAGGAAGCCATTTATCCTTCTTACTTTATCTATTCATGAACCTTAAATTTCTGTGGGCCTTCAAATCCCTTATTTATGAGGCAAGGGGATTTGCAGTCCTGAGAGAGGCCAAGTGGCTTATCATTGGTCTTAAATTGAGTTGATGATTTAACTTGAGCCAGAGCTGACTCCATATCTGGTCAAGGAGATGGGAAGATTTGGAGTAAGAAACCTGCTCCAGCTCACCCACTGTCCTCTAAGATACACACATTGCCATTCCCACTTGCCTTCAAATTTGTCTCATTCTTTTCTTTCTTTCACATAAAAGTTTCCAAATTGGCCAAATGGCCAAATGACCAAATAGATGTTTTTCTTCTTTAGTGTTCTTGCTTCCTTGTAGCTGTAGGTTAGAAGTTGCATGTACTTCTTCAGGAGTGAAAGATATGTAGTAATGAGATAAATTCTCATGTAATTAGAAGACATAAAGGACATTTCAACCATCCCTACCTGCCCTTGTACCCTATTTTTATTCACCTTTCTCTCAGCCATACACTCACATAGTTAGAAAAATAGATTTATTTGTATATCTTATAGTTTGCCTTGTTTTTATTCATATTAAACTTTTTCTCAGGCTGTACCTTGATGCTTTGTTCTGAAACATCCTCACTCATTATCCAAACACAACTAATTAAAATTAGTTAATTTTGAAAAATTAATTATAAAGATTCCCCGAGTTGAAAAAAATTCAAGAAATAAATGTCAGGCTTTTAACAACAACAACAACAATGAAAAAGGTGATGAAAATCAGGAAATCACATGCCTAACTAAGAAGTGTGATTTTTCACCCTCTTGTTGGATGGCTGGCAGGATTGCAAAGAAGATGAAAAAAAAAAAAGATTAACTATGTGATTTATATTTGTGCTTTGAAATTTGTCCCTAGCCTGAAATCAGATCCCTGTGTTTACTCAGCCATAAGATGGAATAACATTACACCTCCAGCTGATGACTCACAGGAAATACTGGATGATTTTTAAACGGAAAAATAAGCATAACATTCTTTTTCTGAGCATCCTGAAAGATAGGGAGATAAGAGAAAGAGGATGGAAAATGCCTTCCCACAGTCACCACTCAATAATACTCATTAAGTTCTGAAGAGAACAGAAATGCTGATCGTTTTCTCTGGTCTGTACATGGGGAAGTGTGAAAGGATGCTGTTACATTGTAAGTGCATTTGTTGGGAGGTTTTCTTCCCAGCTGTAACTCCAGGATGTATGTACATGTGTGAATATGTGCATGTATGTGAGTGTGTGTATGTAAAGGGGAAAGGTATAGTCATAGAACTTGGAAAATGAAACATGCATATTTATAACTAGGCTTCTTATGTATTTCTCTTTTATATCTTTGGAGAGAAACATCATAAAGATGGAAAGTATATAAACATATAGATGATTACAATAGAAGAGCAATATACAGCAAAGGTATCAGGGTTGCATATTGCAATTTTGCATAATCCAAGCATTACATTAAATCATCCTTTGCTAGAAAAACATGCATTCCTATAAAAATTAGAGTACAACATATGCATACTACAGTGTTTTAATTGCATCAAGAATACTGGTAATCAGCAAACATTGATTGGACTTAAGATTGCCAAGAATATCCTGCCAATTTAGGGTTTGTTGATTTACTTTGCTTGGTTATTTAGTCAAAGATGTTTCAATTATTTATTTAATGCTCTTGTTAATTTGATCCGCACCACATGTCTCTTTGTCTACAGTCTAGTAGACACTGACTCTTAGGCATGTGCTTAAGACAGAGAATGTGTTCTCTTTATATGCAGGCATGCTACCTTTATAGTGTGCTTAGATATTCAAGTCAGATAAAAGCATGAACACCAAATTTTGGTTTCCTGGTGAACACTCGTATTCTCCTTTTATGTTATATCATAAACTGAGGCTTGATATTCAAGGAATACATAGGGAATCTGGACCCTTGAATATGAATAAAATATTATGACAAGGTAATAGCAACTTGATAGACATTCATACTTGCCAGAGACATCTTAAAATAGTGGAAAATTGCCCTAACTACGTCTAATAATAATTCAATTAGGTAGAAATCTAAATTAATGACACAAGCAAAAGAACAAATTATCAGAGTATTCTGGCATTACGCAGAGACATTGAGATCTGTAGATAGAAAATGTAGCATGTTCTTACCCTGTAAAAATATAATCCCCTGAACCTAAAGACTAATATTGCCCAATAGAACTATCTGTAATTATGAAAATGTTCTATAATCTATTCCATCCACTACAGTGGTCACTAGCTACATGTGACACTTGGAATTTAGCTAGTACAATGGATAAACTGTATTTTAAATTTTAGTTAATTTAAATTAATTTAAATTTAAATATCCTCATAGGGTTAGTGCTTTTGCAATATGTGTATTCAATAACATCAAGCATAATGCCTGGCTTGAGATAAGTGTTTTATAAATATTTCAGTCTTTGTCATTCTTTCTCTGATATTCAGAATCACATTTTAAAACTGTCCATTGCATGATTGATAATTAGTTTATGAATATATATCAGTTTAGAAAGCCTCCGGTTATCACATATCATAGAACACCAAATTTATGGAAGATTAAACCCTAGGGATATTTACTGTATTCTTCCAAGGTTTTATTAACAGTTCAAAAATGTCTTTCTTCCCTTTGGTTTCACCATTCTCAGTCTGTTGGACTTTCATCCATTTACCTAAGTGAAAGAGCAGGTAAGGTACTTTTACTTACCATCACAAGATAGTGGCTGTAGCTCCAGGCATTATATCTTGATATAATTGTCCCAAGGTGTAAAAACGTATCCATGGCAAGTGTGTCATCCCTAGCTAGACAGGCCAGAAAAAGGAATGTCTGGGAACGGAGAAGAGGGATTTCATGATTGGCTTAGACAATTCATCACTTGGGGCAAAGTATATTGCTATCCAAACAAAATTAGAATCTTGTTGGGAAAGAGAGACATGGCTCTTTTATAGGCTTAGGGAATGTCTGCCCCACTCTTGCATTTTTACTCTCGACTGTAGTTTCCTTGAAGGAAGAAATAACATCTTTATCCCCCAGAGTGCACAGTGGTCTTAAAAACATAGCAGTCACTCAGTAATTATGTGTTTGATGGTTGAATCCTTAACTGGTGTTTGGGACATTTCCTATGCCTTTAAATTATGTCTTTATTTTAGATACATTTCAGAGTCACAAACAGCTACCTATTTTGTAAATAAGAAAAGTTCAGGCCAGGCGTGGTAGCTCACACCTGTAATCCAAGCACTTTGAGAGGCCAAGGTGAGTAGATCACTTTGAGCTCAGGAGGTTGAGACCAGCCTGGGCAACATGGCAAGACCATGTCTCTACAAAAAATACAAAAAATGATCCAGGCATAGTAGCTTGTGCCTGTGGTCCCAGCTACTTGGGAGGCTGAGATGGGAGGATCGCTTGAGCCTGGGAAGCAGAGGTTGCAGTGAGCCAAGATCATGCTACTGCACTCCAGCCTGGGCGAGAGAGCAAGACTCTTGTCTCAAAAAATAAATAAATAAATAAATATTTTAAAAAGTTCAGCAGCACACTGAGCCAACAGACACATAAGTTTAACACAGTTTGTATAGATTCCTACAGAACTCAGAAGCCAAAATACAAACTTTGAGACTGAGATTGTTTTTATTATATCTGCCAGATGTAAACATTATGTACTCAGCTAAATGGAGAGTCCTTTAATTATCTTTTTCAGAAAGCCTTGCGGAGGGTGTAGATCCTAAAGCTACCACCCAGAGCAGCTTCCTGACAGCTCATGCTTCTTTATAGCAGGAGTCAACCCCAAATAACAGTTCCTCTATCCATACATTATAGTATTTGTCTGAACACAAAGTAATCAATACCTCCATCAAATAAAATCTCTAATTGCATCATATGGTCTGAGCTGCTCTCAGGTCACTTATCCATCTGGTTGGATTGATTTTGCCATTTGCCAGCATGTGGGTTTGTGTGTGTAGTGAGGGGTGTGTGGGGCAGCAGAGGATTGTTGGGTGTTTGGAGTAACACGTTACCACATGTGCATGGTCAGGTTTGTAACGTGCACCCTATCACTCCACCACTGTGCTCAAGTAAGAAAAAGACAATTGCTCCTGGTCACAACATTCTTGGGTTTAAATTCTAATACATCCCTATTTTGGTGTCTCCAGAGAGCATCAAGCATGGAAGATATACATGTTTTTTACAATTAACTGGGTGAAAAGCTATAGCCTAGCAATTCCTCAGCTCTGAAAGTAAAATTCTACAGTTCACAGAAATAATGACAACTCTAGATGAAAGTTACACAGAGTTTTTGAGCCAGTGGGGAGAAAAATATAGAAAAAAATGTATGCAAAATAGTCTCAGTCTATGTATGTATTCCCAAATTATGTATATGCAGATTAGTTTGTACATACTCCCCAAACATTGGAATGGAAAGTGAAAAATTCCAAAAATCATCCACATTATTTGGTTATATGACATTGCACCCAGATGTTTTGCATCCAGCTTTTTACTTTTCTTTCAACTGCTTTGAAATTACATACATGTGATAAACAAATCTTCATAGATAAAAAGAGGACTGGTCCAATTTATACAGTAATAAATGGAAAGACAGAAAATATTTAACCTAGAGTTTTTGGATTATCTGAAGTTGCTGTTTATAAGACTGTCCTAAGACTGTTCTTAGGACATACTGCATAGCATTGCAGACATACTGCAACTCATGAAAAGCCATTCCATATGTACGCTGAAATAAAATAAATGAAATAAAATAGGATATAGATACTTCACACAAGCCAAACGTAGCACTTGCAATGAATATCACTCAACAACGAATGAGAGTTGTACCAACTATAAGTTTTACTTTTTATCAACTATTTCAATATACCTTTTCATTTAGTTTTGTTTTCCATGAAGAAAAAATGAAAACCCAAACTGGAATGAGCACCTAATATGCTCTCCTCATAGGGGCTACACTTAAATTAACAATTTTAGCTGCCAAGCTGGGTAGGGAGTGTGGAGTATGGGGTGACGCAGTTGCAGAGAGGAGGATGATCAAAAATATTCACTTTGTTATTTGCTACTGCTGGTTATTATTCTATTATTCATTTTCTTAGACCATTTAACCCATGCTGATGTTTACCACTGAGGGTGACAGAGGGCATTAGGGCAGTCAGCATAGTGTTGGAATGGAGATTCTTAATGGGTTGAAATTCTGCTCCACTAGGGCTGGCAAACTGTCTGGGCTTGGCAGCTTGGGTAAGCTGCTTAACTTTTCTAAGTCTCAGTTTCTTTTTGTGTAAATTAACATAACAGTAATTATTTTATAAGATTGTGGGCAGACTGAATAAAATAATCATAGATAGGCCAGGCGTGGTGGCTCACGCCTTTAATCCCAGCACTTTGGGGGACCAACGCAAGGGGATTCCTTGATTTCAAGAGTTCTAAACCAGCCTGGGTGACATAGGGAGATGCTGGCTCTACAAAAAAATTTAAAATTAGCCAGGCATGGTGGCACATGCCTGTAGTCCCAGCTACTCAGGAGGCTGAGATGGGAGGATTGCTTGAGCTCAACAGGTTGAGGCTACAGTAAGCAGTGATCGCACCACTGCACTTCAGTCTAGGCAAAGAAGTGAGACTGTGTCTCAAAAAATAAATAAAAAGTAAAAATAAAGTCGTATATGTTGGAGTCCCCCTTATCCATGGGGAATATGTTCCAAGACCCCCATGGATGTCTGAAACCATGGATAGCATGGCACCGTATACACAGTCTGTTGTTTCCTATACATATATACCTATGACAAAGTTTAATTTATAAATTAGGCACAGTAAGGGGTTACTAACAATAACCAATAATGAAACAGAACAATTATAACAATCTAGTGTAATAAAAGTTAGGTAGATGTGGTCTCTCAAAATATCTTTTTTTTTTTTTTGAGACGGAGTTTCGCTCTTGTCGCCCAGGCTGGAGTGCAGTGGTGCGATCTTGGCTCACTGCAACCTCCCCCTCCCGGGATCAAGCGATTCTCCTGCCTCAGCCTCCCAAGTAGCTGGGACTACAGGCGCCCACCACTATGCCCAGCTAATTTTCTTTTTGTATTATTAGTAGAGACAGGGTTTCACCATGTTGACCAGGTTAGTCTTGAATGCCTGACTTCAGGTGATCCACCCACCTTGGCCTCCCAAAGTGCTGTGATTACATGCATGAGCCACCGCGCCTGGCCTCAAAGTATCTTATTGTACAGTTCTCACCCTTTTTCTTGTGGTAGAGAAGGGATAAAGCAGAATGGTGTAAGATTTCATTCATGCAATTTAAAACTTATGAACTGTTTATTTCTGGAATTTCCCATTTAATATCATCAGACTGCAGTTGACCATGAAAACCATTGAAACCACAGAAAGCAAAACTGTGGATAATGGGGAAAGTGCTTAGCTCATAGTAAACTCTACAAATGTCAACATTAATATTATTCTAGTTATAGTGGTAATAGGAGAGAGGGGTACAAAAGGGCGCGCTTTAAAGCCTATTCCAGACATCAATCATCCATTTATTTCTTCATTCAAAAGAAGTATACAGATTGTCATATTGCATGCCTACTATATTGAGGTAGACATAACTGCTTTGGGAACAACACAAGATCTTGGTGAGATTCTCAAATAGGGGATATTTGAATCTAAAAGCTTCTCGCTCTTTCAGCTGTGCTCCTCTAGAGCGGCAGTCCCCATGGTTTGGGGATGATTCAAGCACATTCCGTTTATCATTAGAGTCTCATAAGGAGCACGGAACCTACATTCCTCACATGCAGCAATTCACAATAGTGTTTGCCCTCCTCCGAGAATCTAATGCCGCTGATCTGACAGGAGGCAGAGCTCAGGCAGTAATGCTCACTGGCCTGCAACTCACAGGGACCAGTAGCTTTCCACCGCCGGGTATTAGGGACCCGTGGTCTAGAGTACTGTTATCCCCACTGCCCTGGTGGTTCAGAATCACTCACTGGAGTTTACCTTAACAGACAAACTGTCACCTCAGTCATCCCCACCAAAAGTCTCCCGGGCAAGCTCCCATTTCCTCAGGTGGTTTTTTTGGTGACTGGCTTGATTAATGCTAAGGTGTTAAATTTTCTGGTCAGTGTGTACATGTTCTTAACTCTTCCAGGTATTAAGCTTGCATTTCAAGAGGAGCACTGTAGTGACACCATGCCTTACACAAAGGAGTCCTTCTCATGCTGGAATTTCAGAGCTCAGAGTGGGCCTATGGGACAAAGACTCTGAGGAAGATAAGATGTTCCACATTTCACAAATCAAATCACACAGGCAGTTCTGTCTACATACAGGGATGGCTTGGCAGGAAGTAATGAGGTCCTGTTGAGAACTGAAGCAGCAGAGAGTATAGTTGGAAAGATAAGAAATGTATCAATTAGACAATGATGGAATAAAACCCAATGGATGATAATATTGTTCTGAGAGCATATAAAAATGCCAAAGGTTTTTTTAGTAATAATAACTGATGTGTATTGAATGCTCACTCTGTAAAAGCATATTTTATTGCGATAAAACACACATTAACATAAAATTTACTGTTAGTGTTATTTGGTATATTCACAGTGTTGTATAACCATCACCACTAACTAGTTACAGAACATTTTCATCCATCCAAAAGGAAACCCCATGTCCATTACACTTCCCTTTCTCTCCTATCCCCTGGCAACTACTAATCTGCTTTTTGTCTCAATGGATCTGCTTATTCTGGATATTTCATATAAATTGAATTGTACAATATGTGGCTTTCTGGGTCTTGCTTCTTTTACTTAGCATGATATTTTCAAGGTTCATCCATGTTGTAGTATGTATCAGTACTTCATGCCTTTTTATGGCTGAATTATATCCCATTTTATAGATATACCACATTTTGTTTATCATCTGTCAGTTGGTGGACACTTGGGTTGCTTCTATCTTTTGGCTATTGTGAATAGTACTCCGCTGAACACTCATGAACAAATTTTCATTTGGGCACCTGTTTTCAATAATTTGTGGTATACACTCAGGAGTCGAATTGCTAGGTCATATGTAATTCGATATTTAACTGATTGAGGAACCACCAAGCTGTCTTTCAGTTTCCACTTTACATTACCTCCAGCAATGTATGAGGTTTCTAATTCCTCCACACCCTCGCCAAACTTGTTATTTTTCATTTTCCAAAAAATCCTAGCCATTCTAGGTGGTGCAAAGTGATACCTCATTTTGGTTCTGATTTGCATTTCCTTAATGACTAATGATGTTGAACATCTTTTCATACATTTGGTGGCCAGTTGTATAGCTTTGTAATATAATTTTAAATTCCTTATGTCATGTAATTATTACCATAGACTTGATAGGTATTTTATAGATAAGTAAACCAAGGGTTTATAGATAAGGTGAAATAAATTGTTGAAAGTCAAGCAGAATCCAGTTCAAACCCATATATTTAACACTCTGGAAATGGAGGAAACAAGCCCGAAAAGTAATGGGCTTGCATTATAAAGAGTATCTGGTCCTCGGGTTAAGAAAGACCTCCAAGGACAGTGTCATTTCAGTAAAGGCATGTGGGAAGCAACTGACCTGGGAAGCAAGGCATCCAGAGGAGAGGCCACACACAGCTGGGTCTCTGCACCAGTTGCTCAATGTGTTAACCCGAGGCATTCAGCTTTCACAAAAGGGGCTTTGGGAGCTTCTATAGGCCATTGAAAACTTATTTTTATTTAACAGCAGCGGCAGCAGCAACTGACACCACCTATCATAATTACACTAAGATCTAATATCTTCCATAAAATGCCATTTTATTTCACTAACTAGGTCACTGTGGTCAGAATGCAAAAGATGAAGAAGTTATTAGACTTACATAACCCACTAGGAACAAAATCCAGTGTTTCAAAGAGTTTCTGCTCCCTTAGGATATTCAAAGAGCTTTGATATAGGACTGGTGAATAAAGAACATATGTCTTGGGACCGGTACTTTCCTAATGCACAGACTGACCTGACAGCCCATAAGAAGGGAGTCTGTGTACCGAGATGTGCCACACATATCACCTATATGGATGCTTCATACAAAGGCATGCCATTGCCTCATCACATATTAGTAGCAACTGCTAAGACTTTATACATGTCTTGGGATTACTCTGCCATTGATTATGTAATTTGGGAATTAAATAATGCACAAATAGTAAAGAAAGTTCCCACAAAGTGCCATCGATATAGTGGTTTCTAGGCATCATGGTAAAAAGATGCCTAATGTCACATGGAGATTGAGCCAAATGTAGGATTTTAAGTTCCAGTCTATTTTACTCCAAATACTGAATAATCTTTCACTCTCTCTGAGGCAGTATTAAAGTGATGTACGGCAGGACATTGTAAACTAGAGGCAGAGATAATCAAATATACTTCAGGACTAGTTAGAGAAACCAAAGGTTTAAATGTTGGGTAACTTTAAAGTGCATTCATGAATCACATTAACGGGACAAAGCTCGCTGCCTGTGCTCTGTGGGAGCACTGTATTTTCCCAGGTACTTGTGTGAGTAACACTGTCACATACCCTGAGCCATGTGGGGTGTTTTCATTAGCACGCAGAGGCAAATCTCCAGCAACAGTAAAGCTTTCTGTTTACTTTAAAAGAAGTGCAAAGTATAAATGTTTACCAAATCTGGACTAGACTGCGTGGTCTCCAAACGAGTTTGGCTGTGATTTCTGTTTTCTTAAATGTGTTTTGATATGAGTAGAGCAATGGGACAGAAAATAGCAAGATTCACTCAGATCCCTTTTCTCCTATGAGCTCTGCCTCCCAGAGGAAAGGTGAGGAAATTGGCAGGAATTTTCCTATCAAGAATGGCGACTGTGTAACATCACTTGTGTTAAGTATACAGCATTATGTTTTTAATAAATACTTTTTAAAGCAAGTGATTTTTGAAAAACATTTTCTTCAAGAATCTTCTCTCCTCATTAAGGAAAAAAAAACTCTCAGCAAAAGTAACATTTATGTTGAAAAGAGGCTTTACTGGAAACAACTGGGAAGCATTTGCTGGTGCCAGGCCTATATCTGCAGCATTTGTTTCCTGCAGAGTGTGATGAGATAAAGTGAGCTCTTTTGTCCTCTCGATCCAAAATACACATGACTCAAAACCCTGTCTTAGTGCAGAACTTAATCAAAGATGGGACCAAACAGTGAACGCACAGATCATTCCCAACAAGATCTTTACATATGTGACTGGCTGTGGCGTGGAGGGTATAATCCAGCTGAATTGACTTGAACTCCCTGGAGGTTATAAAAATGTATGAACTGTCAAAAGCAGTTTTACATGTGTGTTTGAACTATGCAATTCCAAATTCAAAAAATAAAATAACATAGTCTACACTGAAGTTTATGAAAAATTAGAAGAAGTAAACATTACTGGCTTTTAAAAATCTTCTCACCCCTAAAACATATTTCACTAAGAGTAGCACATAATATAAACATGACCAAGGGTTTATCTCTTTGATGCTAGTCAAAAAGAGCTATGTTTTTTCTTTACTTTTATATCATTTTAGTCTAACTTTATCGTATTTTTCTGGTTATAGACAGAATATATAAACATTGTTGAAAAAATAAAAAGTGTAAAAAATACGTTGCAGAAATTGCAACCCCAATTGTAACAAATTTTAATGCTTTGGTCTATTTTTCTAGTTTCTTGTCTATGTTTGCATGAATGCATATGTGTAATATCTAGATATTTACTTGAAAAGTTGAATTTACACCTTAAATACTTTTTGTCTCCAGTTTCACTGAACATTATAAAATGAGATATTAACATGTCACTAAACACTTTTTGAGCATAAGATTTTAAATGACTACATAATATTCTTTAACAAATTCAACAGTATTGAGCATGTAGGTTGTTTTTAATTTTTTGTTCTTGTAAGTGATAACAGTGATAAGAATTTTGATACACAAATTTTGGATCCTATCTCTGATATTTTCTTTGATAGATTCTGGAATTGGAATTGATGAGTAAAATATAAACCTTTTAAGAGTTCATGATACGTTTTTCCCTTACTGTTTTGAATAAATATTCCAGTGTAAATTGCATTAACTCCTACCATTGGTGGAAAAGAATGGGCCTATCTATCTCAGCACATTTTCATCCAGATTTAACGATTAACATTTTTAAAATACTTTCCAGTTTGATATGCCAAAAACAGCACCACTAGCCAGGCATGGTGGCTCACGCCTGTAATCCCAGCACTTCAGGAGGCCAAAGTGGAAGGATCACTTGAGGCCGGGAGTTTAACACCAGCCTGGACAACACAGTGAGACCTCCATCTCTACAAAATATAAAAAAAAAAAAAAGAATTAGCCAGGCATGGTGTCATGCACCTGTACTCCCAGCTACTTGGGAGGCTGAGGTGGGAGGATCACTTGAGCCTGGGGTTTTGAGGCTGCCATGAGCTATGATTACGCCATTGCACTCCAGCTCTAGCCTGGGTGACAGAGTGAGACCCTGTCTCTAAAAATAATAATAATGGCAGTAATTGGAGGAGTATCAGTTTGTATGTTTTCTTTCAAAAATTGTTTATTTCCTTTGCCTATTTTTTGTTGTTAATTTGATATTTTTCTTCATTTTTGGTTTTTAAACTAAAAATAAATGCTCATTATAAAACTCAAATGAATTTTAATTACGTACAATAAAAGTATTAAAATTACCCTTCACCTCTAACCCAACAGTATTGTATGCATATTTTTATGCAATTACATTTACTTTTACAAAATAGACAGACATACATGCACATCTATAACATATTCTTTAAACATAAATTAGATCACTTGCTTTTTTACTTAAAAGTATATTATGGACTTATTTACTTTTCAGTCTTCAAAATTTCTCACTCATTTAAAAAGCCTATAGTAGCATTCTGAAATTTGGATGTTGCATAGTTTATTTCACCACTTATTTGTTTGTGTACATCCTTGTATGTACATTTTTATGCTCATTGTGAATAAGGCTCTGGCCTATTTATATGCATCTTCTCTCTAACTGAATGTAAATCATGGATCTCACTTTACACTTAGTCCCTTTCTGAGGGAAGAGGTTTCTCTTTTGCAGGCTGAGAACACAGTTCTTACAAACTAGTAAGTAAAATCAAGGGCAAAATAACAAACTCTGGTAAACTCCATTCTCCATACTCAGAAATGACAGAACAGGATTCCTGGAAAAGTTGCAGAAGATGCCTCTTAGCCTTCTCCCACCCCATTGTCATTCTGAAATCAGACAACATGAGCATAGCTAGTCACAGCGCTAGTGGGGAGGAGGGGACTGAGTCACTCTCCTGTTGCACATCGCTGCTGAACTGGTGGCTTAATGCCTTAGCTATCGAGCAGGTTGCCACTGGCCACACTGGCCAATCTGGCCCTATTTCTAGTGTAAAAAGCTCAAACAGCCTGCACAGAGTAGGCTCTTGGTTTCTGCCTCCAGGAGGTAGTTTCAAGGGCAAAAAGCCTCTAGAGGCCATAGGAAGGAGAAGCTGCCAGGTTCAGTCTCATTTTACCTCGTCTCTGAACATTCTCAGACTGGACTTCCAGTAGAACTGCTTCAACCACCTGCCCAACCTGCCTCAGGAGAGCATGATGGATGGATGCCCTGTCATGCAGATCCATCATTCACAAATTCTTACTCCTGAAAATCCTGGCTAGGGTGTGAAGGGGATCTCCTACAAAATCCATTCATTCATCTGTTCATTCATCAATCACACATTTATTAAGTAGCTCCATAATTTTAGTTTCAGGTATCTTGTTGGGCAGCAGGGATGGAATAAGGTAAAAACATGGTATTTGCTTTTGAGAAGCTTGTTGTCTATTATAAAGTGATAGATGTGAACAAATGATTATAATATCACATGATTGGTGCTAGGTCAAGAGTGTGTATAGAATAGGGGAGGCACGAGAGAGGAAGTGAGTTATAATATTTCTACTTGAGGGGTGAGGAGACTAAGAAAGGGGTCATGGAGGAGGTGCTGCTGAACCCTAGTCTGTTGGTCTTTCCAAACATTGACTTCCAGTGCATCCCTTAAGCTATGTCTGACCTCAGAGCCAGGTACTAATGGTTGCCAGAGCAAATATCCATTAGCTAAGCATGGCCACCCCAGAGCCCAAGGTTATGGATAAGTGTCTCACCCATGGAAAGCTTCTTAAACTAGAGACAACAAGTCCAAGCCTAGGAATACAATGTCTCCAGGTCAAAGATTCAACCCTTAGAGAGGACATGAATTTGAATCTATGATGGAGTTTCATTTGGCCTTTGCTGTCCACACCCTCCTGTGGATCCAAAAGGCCTTAGTTCCACTGTCAAGGCTTACAGTAATGAGAGCCCAGAAATGTTATTTAGGGCAAGAACGCCATCAAGGTGAGGAATTTCTTAAAAATAATACTTTTCTGTTTAATTTTATGACGAAAATATGGTTATTAAAAATTCAAATATGTTAGACCCTCATTAACAAAATCCACTTTATTTTAAAAATTAAACTTCTACCTATTAACAAACTAACTTCAAATAATTAAATCTAATATCACGGAGCAGACATGCTTTAGAGAGTGGAATCTGGAGTCCATTATATTTGTCAGAGAAAGAGCACTCCCACACACCACTCATGTGTCTGTGGACGGGAACCTCCAATCGCAGCAGTCAGCACTGGGGGCACAGAGACATTCATAAGGGCCCTGAGCCCCTGGATCTTCTAGTGTGACCTCTGAAGCCCCAAACAGCTTTGGCCAACAATAGAGACAAGAGTGTTCACACCTGCCATATTCTGATTAGCCTATTTCAACCCCTACCTATTCAATGTGACCACTGGGGTGTTTAGAAGTCACCCTCCTGGGGAGGTCACCTAGAAAACGGTGACCCTGTTCGGAGGCAGTGACAGACAGGCCTATTGCTGTGCTGCCTCATAGTTGAGACGATAGGAGTTGACCTGATTGCCTGAGCTCAAATTCCAGCATTGCCATTGACCAGCTGTGGGATCTAGAGTTAAGTTGTTCAGCCTCCTTGTTCCAATTTCCTTATCCGTGAAGTGGAGATAATAATAAAATCTTATTCAAAGGTTTTGAAGAGTATGCCATGTCTTCTAGGCCTTAGATCAGGGCCTCATACATAAAAAGCCTTCAGCAAATGTTGATTCTGATGAACAGGTTGATGCTTGAAGGTTCCTATCAGAGCTTTTGGAGGATGCTAGTTTTATACCTTCAAAGATTATAAAGGGCACCTGCCGGGCTATGTGGTGGTAGTCAAGGCCTAAAGCCTATACCTTTCAGGCCATGAAGTCTCTTAGAGCAATTTTTCTCAAACATTAATGTATCTGTGAATCTCCTAGGGGAATCTTGTTAAAATGCAAATCTGAGCAGATCTGAAATTCTGCAAGTTTAACAAATTTCCAGATAAGTTTGATGCTGCTGGTTTGCAGATTATCCTTTTAGTGACAAGCATGTGGGTTTCTTCAAGATACTGGCTTTTGCAGCCTCTTTAGTGGACCCACATTTATAAAAACACAGTCATACAGAATGTAATTGTGAACCTATATAACATGGAGTTTAAAAGCAGAAAATTTAGAATTAGACAAACCTGGAATTCATTTTTGGGTATATACTAGCTATATGACCTTAGACAAATTATTTAATGTACTTAGGCCTCAGTTTCCACCTCTGCAAATACGGATAATGATATCTAGTTTACTCAGCTGAAAGACCTATGTGAATTAATGTTAACGCTGAAACACTTGGGCTGGGAAATCCCAGACTCCTGGCATCATGGAGGCAGCTCCTGGTCCTGTAATAGCAGCTGATCTGATCTAGACAGGTGTTTCTGGATGGCCCAGCTTTTGTGTGTTCTAAAAGGACAACTAATATCAACCAATATTTGCCCATACTTTGCTCTGCCCGTTCCCTCCAACTTAAAGAAGATGTCCCAGTGAAGGGTTGTCACAGCACAAAGCTACTGTGAATTTGTCCCTTGAATCTCATCCAAACCCATTATCTTTAGTCTTCTATTCTCTGGGCCAAGGACTTTGCTATCCATTGTCCTGGCTTCATCTTTACCTCAGCGTTCCCACTAGATGTACAGTTGTTCCCCTGGCTAGACTGATTTCTCCTGAGGACAGTTTGTTCTCTAATGCAGGTGCACTGATCTCATCCTCCTTTCCCAGAATGACTCTCTTAATTCAGACATATGACATAATATACATTTTGGGTTATTCTTGATCCCCAATTAATATTTGGTTTCCACATTATATTTGAATAGTGCAAGTTATAAACTGGTTATATCTTAGGTTTTCATTGATTGATACATTTTACCATGAAATGTCTGAAGGAAATAAATGAAAGCGGAGAAATATTTTTTTGTCAGGCAGGTTATGACCCTCTCCAACCCAGTCTATCTCCACTATCATATTTACCTTGGCTTAAAACCAAAGCAGACAGATCCATTTTGGTTGTGGAGTATTGTCAAGAAACATTCTAAGGTGCACATTCAATTCATTGCAAAACATTTATCCCAGCTAATTCAATATACTCTAAATCCATTATTTTTGGAAACTACTTAAAAGGTGCTTGCTATAATGAAAGACTTTGCAAGAAATTTCCATAGGAATATGTTGTATTTTCTACAGTGATGGATCCTGCTTTTATTGTTATTAGGCAGGCAATAAGCCTGCCATATTGTCTTTTAGATTTTTCTCTATTATGACATTTTTCTATCTTCATGTTTTTATTGCTAGGTCTCATAGTAAATTTTTAAAAAATCTAAACTATTGCATTCTTGCTCTGAGCTATGTGCTCTAATACATTGAATACAAATGACACAGATTTATAAAATGACACAAAAATCCTTATTCTGGGTCATGACTTAAAATATAAATTTAGCTTAAATTGACTGTATATTCAGTCCCAAGACAATACACACACGTATGCATGGCATTAATACATTTCTGTGAATAAACATGTAGGCTTTCTATAAAATCCCCATTAATTTAGTATATTTTAAGATCTCTATCTAGTAATCACCTGAACAAGAGTCTCAAGACTTAGGCTGCATTATTGCATTCAACAATGATGATACGACATTATCCTTTCTCTGTTGCGTTTCTCTATCTAAATATTAGGAGTATCGCTTTTTATTATTTATAGATCATTATGGGAAAATGTTAGCTAATAACTATTATACCAAGATTCTTGGTCTTCTCCTATTGGTTTGCAGATGTGAAGGTCTGAAACTGGAGTTAGGAGATTTTTGTTGGTGTGCTGGTGGACAGGCTCTTTGGACCCTGCCTTCCAAAAATAAGAAAAGAAAGGAAAAAAGACGCTGCTTTGTAGAATTTGCCAATTTACATGGTGTAGATAGTCCTGCCATGTTGGATTTCAAGCTACCAGTGGGTTAAGAGTAGGCTAGTCAAATGTTAACAATCAGTTCTCAGTCTTGAGACTGAGAGGGACAGAAAGAGAGAAAGAGACAGAGAGAGAGAGAAAGGGAAGGAGAGAGGGAGGGAGGGGAGAGGCTGCTGCAGCATACCACTGGGTTTTGATACGGAAATGGTCAAAATTCTCAAGTAACCAAGGAGGTGAGTGGGATAGTGGAAATTGGTCAATTTAACATTAAAATTCACTCTCTTTATACCTGTGCCATAGGTAATAAACATCTATATCATATAGTGTATGCAGAAATGTTTTGAGCTTTTCAAAGAACCATCTCTAAGCAAACATATTACTAAACATAGAAAATTTTAGTAACCTGTAACATAAAGCTAGGATTATGATTGAATTGTCATAGGCTTTGACCAGAATCCACATCCATGTGATTAAAAATTCCCCAAAACTGATATTAGGCATACATGTTTCTGTGAGAATGGGAAAAATAAAAAATTAATAGATAAATATTCATAATTCATTTTCCAAGTATGTATTTAAAAATAGGTAACCATTTCCATTTTTCTCTATGTCCTACTCAATCCTAACATTATCCAATCTTCATCAACAGAGCTATGAGTTTTTCATCAAAATAAGTAGACACTAAAATTATCATTAAAATATACCTCTAAGACTCCGTGGATAAATCTGAGATTGTGAAATGTTTCTTGCTGTTTCTGCAAATTTTTAAAGCATTAGATTGCTACAGGAGCTTGTTTCCAAATTTGCCTTTCTTGTTCAATCAAAGGAAGGGATAACACTATGGAAGCTCCAAATATTCTTCTGAGTTGTATTGCATAACGTTTTAGGGTTCCTTTTTTAAATCAGAGGTTTGGAAATTTTTGCCCAAGATCAGTTCCTTAGCAGCTGTGTCTAAATAATATAACCTCATGGTTTGATATTATAAGCCTATATCTTTGCATAATGCCTATACAAAAACTTATCTTTCAATTAGAGTTGACATGTTTAAATTTTGGAAGGGCTTTAAGTGCTTAAAATGTTCACTCAAAGAAATTAGTTTACTTCATTACATGAAACTTTGTTATGATTATTGCCCTGAAGATCTTGCATACTCTCACATTTAAATGTGATGTTGTAGATGTCATAAAAACTGTATGTAAAAATTATCTATTACCTTAAAGTAGATGTCTAAATTTAATCCAGATTAATTAAATGATTTTATCCAATACATTATGATATGGTTTGGCTCTGTGTCCCCACCCACATCTCATCTCATAGCTCCCATAATTCCCACATGTTGTGGGAAGGACCTGGTGGAAGATGATTGAATTATGGGTGTGGGTCTTTCCTGTGCTGTTCTCGTTGATAGTGAACGGGTCTCATGAGATATGATGGTCTTAAAAATGGGAGTTTTTCTGCACAAGCCCTCTTTTTTTGCCTGCTGTCATCCATGTAAGACGTGAGTTGCTCCTCCTTGCCTTCCACCATTATTGTGGGGCCTCTCCAGCCATGTGGAACTGTAAGTCCAATAAGCCTCTTTCTGTTGTTGTAAATTGCCCAGTCTCAGGTAGGTCTTTATCAGCAGCATAAAAATGGACTAATACAGTACATTGATACCAGTAGAGTGAGGCACCACTGAAAAGATACCCAAAAATGTGGAAGAGACTTTGGAACTTGGTAACAGGCAGAGGCTGGAACAGTTTGGATGGAGATGAGGAACTTGTTGGGAACTGAAATGAAGGTGACTCTTGCTATGTTTTAACAAAGACTGGCAGCATTTTTCCCCTGCCCTAGAGATTTGTAGAACTTTGAACTTGAGATAGATGATTTAGGGCATCTGGAAGAAGAAATTTCCAAGCAGAAAAGCATTCAAGAGGTGATTTGGGTGCTGTTAAAGGCATTCAGTTTCAAAAGGGAAACAAGGCATAAAAGTTTGGAAAATTTGCAGCCTGTCAATGCAATAGAAAAGAAAATACCATTTTCAGAGGAGAAATTCAAGCTGGTTGCAGAAATTTGCATAAGTAATGAGGAGCCGAATGTTAATCACCAAGACAATGGGGAAAATGTCTCCAGGACATGGCAGAGACCTTTGTGGCAGACCCTCCCATCACAGGCCTGGAGGCCTAGGAGAAAAAAGTGGTTTCCTGGGTTGGGCCCAGAGTACCTGTGCTGTGTACAGCCTAGGGACTTGGTGCCCTGCGTTCCAACCACTCCAGCTGTGGCTGCAAGGGGCCAACATGGAGCTCGGGCTGTGGCTTCAGAGGGTGCAAGCCTCAAGCCTTGGTAGTTTCCACTTGGTGTTGAGCTTGTGAGTGCACAGAAGTCAAGAATTGAGGTTTGGGAACCTCTGCCTAGATTTCAGAAGATGTAGGGAAATGCCTGGATGCCCAGGCAGAAGTTTGCTGTAGGGGCAGTGTCCTCATGGAGAACCTCTTCTAGGGCAGTGCAGAAGGGAAATGTGGGGTGGGGGCTCCCATGCAGAGTCCCTACTGGGGCACTGCCTAGTGGAGCTATGAGAAGAGGGCCACTGTCCTCCAGACCCCAGAATGGTGGATCCACTGACAGCTTGCACTGTGCACCTGGAAAAGCCACAACACTCAACACCAGCCTGTGAAGGCACCCAGGAGGGAGACTGTACCCTGCAAAGCCACAGGGGTGGTGCTGCCCAAGACTATGGAAACCTACCTCTTGCATCAGTGTGATCTGGATATGAGACCTGGAGTCAAAGGAGATCATTTTGGAGCTTTAAGATTTGACTGCCCTGCTGGGTTTCTGAGTTGCATGAGACCTGTAGCCCCTTTGTTTTGGCCAATTTCTCCCATTTGGAATGACTGTATTTACCCAATGCCTGTACTCCCAGTGTATGTAGGAAGTAACTAACTTGCTTTTGATTTTATAGGCTCATAGGCAGAAGGGACTTGCCTTGTCCTGCATGAAACTTTGGACTGTGGACTTTTGAGTTAATGATGAAATGAGATGAGACATTGGGGGACTGTTGGGAAGGCATGATTGGTTTTGAAATGCAAAGATATTAGATTTGGGAGAGGCCAGGCACAGAATGATAAGGTTTAGCTCCATGTCCCCACCCAAATCTCATCTTGTAGCTCCCATAGTTCCTATGTGTTGTGGGAGGAACCTGGTGGAAGATGATTGAATTACGGGGTCAGGTCTTTCCCATGCTGTTCTCGTGATAGTGAATGGGTCTCACAAGATATGATGGTTTTAAAAATGGGAGTTTCTCTGCACAAGCTCTCTTTTTTTGCCTGCTGCCATCCATGTAAGATGTGACTTGCTCCTCCTTGCCTTCTGCCATGATTATGAGGCCTCCCAGCCACATGGAACTATAAGTCCAATAAACGTCTTTCTTTTGTAAATTGCCCAGTCTTGGATATGTCTTTATCAGTAGCATGAAAATGGACTAATACACATTATTATTATTGATTCTATGATAATTTAAAAATGAGGGAAGGTAGTATTGGTAAGAAGATTGTCTAACATTGGACAGAACTTGAAGTCCATATCTCTGGAAAATTCTCTCCTTATCACATTGAAATGGGTTTTTTTTTTTTCATCTAAAACATTTCATATGGACAAGTGTGTAAAACTGAATTTCCCTCAACAAACATTTATTAATACCTCTTGTAGTTTAGGCACTGATTTCAAAACTGGAAGTATCTAAATGATCTTTTCTGGAGAGGAGTTCAGGCTCTGGCAAGGAGAACGACCTAAATAAATGATCAGGTATATTCACAGTGGCATGGAAACAGAGAGAGAAAAAAAAAAAATAGGCCAGGGCTGTCCTGAGCAAAGGGAGTTTTGAACTGAGCCTTGGAGCCTGATTAGAGGTTTAACCAGGGGGTAATTAGGTGCATAAGAATGGGAGTAGGGGAGTAACAGAGTTTCAAGATATTTGATAAACAGTGATTCTTCTACAGTGGTTGGAAGATATAGAGGGGAGAGAGATTGGAGATGATGTTGGAAAAGTGGGCTGAAACCAGGACGGAAAGAGCTTAGGTACTATAGGACCTTCCTATGGCTGCTGTAACAAAGTGCCATAAATTTACTGGCTCAAAATAACACAACTTTATTCTCTTACAATTCTGGAAGTCAGAAGTCTAAAATAAGTCTTGAGTAACATGAAGGTGTCGGCAGGGCTGGTCCCTTTGGGGGCTGCAGGGGAGAATCCATTCCTTACCTCCTTCAGGTTCTAGGGGCTGCCTGCATTTCTTGGCTCATGGCCCCTTCCTCACATCACTCCAAGCTCTCGCTTCTGTTATCACATCTCCTACTACTGACTTTTATCCTCTTGCTCCCTCTTATAAGAACTCTTGTGATTTCATTGGTTCATCCAAATAATCCAGAATCATCTCCCATTTCAGCGTTCTTAGTCACATCTGCAAAGCCCATTTTACCATGTCTGGTAACATAATTACAGGTTCTGGAGATTAGGATGTGGATATCCTGCTCTGGCTGGGTGGAAGGCGTGGCTGTGAGGAGGCATTATTCTGTCTACCACAGGTATCCTGTGGAGTGTTTTGAGATATAATAAAGATAATATATCTTTAGGATTATTGGGAACTACTATAGGTTCCTAAACTGTGGAATGCCTTGGTCAGATTTTCATTTTAGAAGATAACAATATCTGTAGGGTGGAGGACAAGACTCAGGACAAGGCCAAGTGAGAGACGGTGAGGAATGGGAAAAGGGGAACATTAAACAATCATAGTAGAATACAAATATTCAGTCCTTTTCAGAATGAAAGTGTGTTTTATTCTTTCTCATTTCTTTGCTGAATTAGAAGGATGGAACATAATAATTTCCTTTTACTCCCTGGGGGAGTTCAAAGACTGAGCTCTTCATGCCCTTGAAGAAAGGGAGTTGGCTATTTCTGCAGCTTTTAATCTAGGCTCTAGATTTAATGAGCCATTGAAGTCTGTTGTGAGAGAACACAGGGCGTGGAGAAGGATAAAGAGATTGTGGGGATGGGGAAGACTGAAGAGCAAAGGAGCAAAAGATAAGTGATACTAGATGGGACCCCAGAAGCCTGGGGAATTGACCTGGGGGGATTGGCCCAATAAGGAAAAATGCCTAGTCCTAACAGAGTGGGCCAGAGGAGAGACAGGAGTCCTCTTCTATGATGGTCCAGCCCTCACTGTACAAAAGCATTCTACCAGAGATATCCCCCTGGGCTCACACAGGGTCTCTAGTCCAAAGGATCTGGGTGGGGTAGTATGACTGGTTCTGGCTCATTAGATGTGAGTGGAAATAAAAAAGGCTACTTCCTGGCCTGGAACATAAGAAATTATCTATGCTTGATCCTGCTTTCTCTTTCACTTGGAAGACACCTGCCCTGGAAAGCTGCCTGATGAGGAACATTTGCATTGGATTTTGCCTAAGTGAGAAATAAACTTTTATCGTGTAAAGTCAGTGAACGTTAGGGCTTATTTGTTACTGCAGCATAGCTTAGCCTGTCATGACTAAAACCCAGTGGATTTTAGTTTTAATTCCCAAGAGAACTTCACCCTAGGGGCCCCAGCATCATACCCAGTGAGTACACAGTAGGAGGGACATATTTGTAAGAAATACTGTTATGAGATTACTTGTGATTATCCACTGGTTATACCTCACTGCACTTAAGATGCCTGTGAGTCCAAGGGAAGTCACATCTTGGATACCTAGTAAGGTAGTGAGATGGTAGAAAAGTCCAACATCTGTACTTGGGAAGACTGAACTGTCCTCACTCCTTTGAGATGGGACACCAGTTACTGATACCTTGGCTACATTGTATTAAGTTTGTAATATTTAAGATTAGAATAAACAGGACCCACATAAATGTTGCTCATTGATTTCATGGACATGATCCCTGATCAGACTTTGTCTGGTCTCCTAAACATTAGTCTGTCTTAGCCTGGGTTTTCTCTGAAACAGAGCCTAAAACAAGGACTTGTGTACAGGAGGCTTATCTAGCATGTGATCATAGGAAGCAAGAAGAAGGGACCAGAATTATAAAAATTACAAATTAAAAAATTATAATTAAAAAAATTATAAAAGAAGGAAGGAGAAAAACTACCACAAGGGTCTTATACCAAGTTATTCTCCACAGTGGGCAGCTGGGGCTTGATCCCACCAGGATCTGCTGAAGCATGCAGAGGCTGTTTTAGAATTGTCTACTGAAGGATAGACAATTCAACAGGAAGAAATATTTATCCATAACCCATTGGTTGAGGTGGCCCCAGAAGGCACTGACTCCCCTGACTTTAGGGCTGTGTTTGGAGCATGCTGAGCTGTCTTCCATGGTGTTAAAACAGCTTCCCCCAGGCGGAGAGCAAAAGATGCTCAGAGCATGCTGGAGGCAAGGTGCTGTCAGTGTGAAACCATCTGAATCTTACACAGTACTGTTTGCCAAAGCCAAGGCTGCAAACAGTGCTGAGGCTGGCAGGATGTGAAGCAGGTGTCTGATGCACATCCCCCTTCCCAAAAGCACCCTGATCTCTTTATGGGGATTTTTAGGGGGCTAGGAATTCCTGGCTCTGATGTCTCATTGCTCAGAAGCTGAAACCCAAGGGTAGAGATCCGTCCTCAGCCTGACCTAAGCTCACTTTATTGGTGAGTGAATAAGCCTGAGAGACAGGCTACACACGCATCAGAAGGTCCTGGCAGGATCAAGTCCAGTTTCCCACAGTAGTGCACAACTGAATAACATCCCCTTATGGTAGCTTAGGACAGGGAGGGGACATCCCCTGACCTTGAGTGTCTCTCAAGAGTATACAGCAAAGGACAGGAGCAATTTGGTGGTCAATCTTACACAGTGGTGGCCTCGGCAGCAGCATTCTGACCAAGCTGTCCCTTTTGGGTGACAGTCTTTGTTTCCTGTTTCCAGCACCAGCCGTTTTGAGTTTCTGTGTTCCTGTCATTCCATAGCTTGAATTCCAGTCTCGCATTGAGTCTATGAGCCCCTGATATTATTCCAATAAATTCTCTTTTCCTTAAGCCAGACTCTGATAGAACAATTATTAAATAAGAGAAGACAGGGCTACTAGCAGGGCAAAGGTTGAGAAGCAATTTCATCACCCTCCCAAAACAATCAGGTTTGAACTCATCATGTGATTCACTACTAATTTGTGTCAACAAACCAGTGGGTATTATGTGTACATATACGTATTATGTTTATTATGGCACATTTGTCAGTAGAATTGTCAATAGAAACCAGCTCTGACATCATCTTGCTAGAATTAACATTGATTAAGAAAAAAAATCCCTCTAGCTTCTGCCTCAGCAGTTTATCAGTAATAGTCTATCAGAATAAGAGTACACATTTCTGATTTTATACTGACCTAGAGATATTTTGGTTTTGCTTCAGTCCAACTTAACTTCAGTCATATGATTAAAGAGATATTATGGAAATGTGAATTGAACCCATGCATTTGTCTCAGGTGTCTCATGAATCCTGCTCAGATGATGGTAAAGGAACAACAACAACAAAAAGGCATACATGTTCAAGGACAAAGAGAAGAGGAGTGGATGGAGGACCAGCTACTGACTCATCAGTCTGAAGAAAGCCCATACCTAAACCAGCAGTGGGAGAAGGAAACAGCCAGAAACAAGCTGATTCATGCTGCAGAGCCCTGGGAAGGCTTAGGGATTGGAGGCACCCAGTACTGTTGAAGATGAGAAAGTGTGGAGATGCTGAAAACAGAATTAGCTGAAAATCTGTATTTGCAGCAGTTAGACTCTTCCTCCCCAGCACATACACCAGGTAAATGCCCTTTCCCGATCACAGCTGAAGATTGGAAAGGTCAACCCTGACAAATTCCAGATTTGAGAAGAATAAGCACAGCTGAAGTGTGGGTCAGGCATGGTATTGAAATGAAGGGAGTGTTAAATATATATTACAAGAAAGTATCTTATACTCCAAAAATTTTAGATAGATTGCAAATAATCAATGGGTATATAAATTCCAGAATTTTTAATATCTAGGTATCTATTTTAATATAACTTTTCTTAGCTATCACTTACAAATACAACTTCAGGGTCTCACAGAAGTGAGAACAGCCTTGCTCCTGATAATCTGCTCTGGGAACTGGATGAAAACATGACCATAAATTCATAAGCCCAGAAAAGGAGCCCTGTTTTTCATAGACCAGCCACCTGGATGCTGTGTGGTCTAGTGTGTACTTCTAGTGCTCCACTCTAGCCACTGATTATTTATAACACAGTAGTTATAGAGCACAGTTCCTGAAATTGAATGGCTTGAGTCCAAACTTAAGCTCTGTGTTTACCTATCCCTTAAGGGATCTTGGACAAGTTATTTAACTTCCCTCAGTGCCTTAGTTTCTTTATCTAAAATAATTTTTTTTTTTGAGACAGTGTCTCGCTCTGTCGCCCAGGCTCAGTGCAGTGGCGCGATCTCAGCTCACTGCAACTTCCGCCTCCCAGGTTCAAGGAATTCTTCCGCCTCAGCCTTCCGAGTAGCTGGGACTACAGGTGTGTGCCACCACATCCGGCTAATTTTTATATTTTTAGTAGAGACGGGGTTTTGCCATGTTAGCCAGACTGGTCTCAAACTGCTGACCTCAGTTGATTCACCCACCTCGGCCTTCCAGAGTACTGGGATTACAGGCATGAGCCACGGTGCCTGGCCTCTTCCAAATCCTTATTGTAATATGCCTAGGACATACTTCAGTTTTCTGTATAAAAAAGAAAACCACTCAAAATTATATTGCTGTCAAAGACAGAATTTCAAGAGCTTCATTTACCAATACTACAGATTGCTTTATTCTTTTCCACACCCATAGATTTAAATATCAAACAGAATTCTGAATGATAGGATTGCTGTATTTTTACAAATCAAAATACTAAGGCCTAGAATGCCAACTAATGCATTCAGGAGGAATGATGGAGCTAGAAAGTCATAATTTTGAAACAATCATCATAGTAATAAATTTAGGCAAGAATCATCAATGGATGCTAAAAGTAGTGGTAAAAGTTTAATGAGAAACAAGGTAGCTATAAAGTCTCAAAGTATCTTCCTATAACTACTTATTAATTAAAAAGGGAAAATAACTTCACAATGGAGAAACTTGACAGACACTAATTTAAGCAAGTGAATAAAGTTCGTATCACAATAGCAGGACAAAGCCACAGTATGTGCCACCTGTTGGGATGCCTTGAAAAAGATACAATGTCACAGCTGACTTATTCCTCCCAAATTTGCATAACTTGAATTAATAATGGAAAAAAATCAGATTTACTCAAATTGTGGAATATTCTACAAAATAATTGGGCAGTACTCTTTAAAATGCTGAGGTTATGTAAGACAATGAAAGGCTGAGAAGCTGTCACAGACAAAGGGAAACTAAAGAAACATGCAAACTAAATTCAATGTATGATCCTGGATTGAATCCTGGGCTAGGAAAAGAAAAGAGGTATAAAAGACATTATTGGAGCAATTGACGATATTTGAATACTGACTAGGGGAATTAGATAATAGTTATTGTATCAATGTAGAATTTCCTGATTTTATCAATTGTGTTGTGGTTATGAGAGATTGTTGTCGATTTTGGCATAAACATACTGAAATATTTAGGGATAAAGGGGCATGATGTCTGCAACTTACTCTCAAATAGTTGAGAAAAATATGTATGTGTATATATAGAGATAGGACAAGAAATCAAGCAGGGCAAAATGTTTAATAATTGGTGAACCTGGGCAAATGACATATAGGAGTCTTTGTAATCTTTTCATAAGTTTGAAATTATAGAATATTAAAAGTTAAAAAAATGTCATGGCCAAAAGATTGCCTCTCAAATATAATCTTCTCCAGGTGGCATTAGATGATTCAGGTGACCACAGTAGATCAATTTATCGTGTTATCTCATATTTCCAAACTTAAAGAAAGCTTGCTCAGTGCTTGAGAAAACTTGCTCAAACTATGCTCAGTGCTATGAACAAAGGCAAATAGCTCTAGACTCCCAGATTCCACGAAGTCTGTAAGTATGAAGGTATGGAACCAATTTTTTTAAAAATTATTCTTCCAATAAAACTTCTTGCAAGTAGCTTTAAGTAATATCTTCTATACAACAGTGTGGCAGAATCTGCTATTGCCACTCCAATATTCATTCTTTAACTCTTCCTTGGTAATGACCACCCTGATTTTTAGGTAGAGATAAGTTTGCTCACAATGAAGGCTATATTTGACAGCTTCCCTTGGAGCTAGGTGTGGCTAAATTGCTAAATTCTGACAAAGGAGACCAAACAGAAAAGTATCATGGCAACTTCCAAGACACCTCCTTAAAAGACATCAGGCACAGGTCCTTTTACCTTTCTCTTTTTCTGCTACTATATTATCACCTGGAGTATAAATGTGATGCCTGGATCTCTAGCAGTTATCTTGGGCAACACAGGCAAGGTCCATACCCTAGGGATGGTGAAGCAGAGAGACAGAAGAATTTGATTAAAACAGAGCTATTGTACCAACCCTGGAATGTCTACCTGGTAGACTATTTTATATGAGAGAAAAATTAACTTTTATTTTGTGTAAGTCACCATGAATTTGAGTTTCTATTATATATAACAAAACAGATGGTTTTTCAAGAAAAAAAAGGGGGGAGACCAAGGTCTCACTTAGACTCCTAACCCCAATGACATTTTTGGGAGTTGGTTCACTCCATGAGGGTGGAGGCCATCCATGTATCTTCCTAGAACCTAGCAGTCTTCACCTAGTTTGAGTTGATGAACATTTTTAGAATGAATAAAGTTTCTTTTTAGAAAAACAATTTCAAAATGTTACTTGCAACAATATTAGAAATTCATCTCTGTTTGGTACTGTTTTGAGAATTATAAATTGCTACAAAGAGCAAATTCAATACATTTCTTTCCCTGTAAATCTTTTGTCAAAAACAATATAATCACTATCTGATCTTCTAACTGGTTGAAATTATAAAGAAAATTTTTTATTATATCATTGCTTCCATAGAACTCTTCATTAATAGATCATAAAGTAAGGTGAATCATAAAGTACAGGCTGAGTTATACCACAATAACAACTCCAAAATCTCACTGTTTAAAACAACAAAGGTTTACTTCAAGTGAGCAGGAACCTCTGTTCCCTATCTTCCATTTTCAGGCCAATGGAATCTCTTCCCTCAAGGAAGAAGAGAACATGACAAATTGCCCATTGGGTCTTAAGATTTCCATTGAGAAATGAGACACATCACTTCCATTCATATTTCATTGATTGAAGTCACATGGCCTGTTTAAAACAACAAGGTTTACTTCAGGTGAGCAGGAAGCTCTGTTCCATATCTTCCATGTTCAGGCCAATGGAATCTTTTCCTTCAAGAAGGAAGAGAACATGACAACTTGCCCACTGGTTCTTAAGGTTTCCATTCAGAAATGAGACACATCACTTCCACTCATATTTCATTGACTAAAGTCACATGGTCATATCTAACTTCAAGGGGCAGACAGTGAAATCCTACCATGTACTCAGCATGAATACCCCAGAATTACTGGATAGCACTACCTACCAGATATAGCATCCCACAAGTAATTCTGAGCTCATATCATCTCACTTCAGTCTTTTAAATTTGCTTTAATAAAGTTTTAGAGGTAAGAAGGATTTGGTTGGCTAATAGAATGAGCCAGCTATATTCACTTTGATTATGGAAAGTGGAATTTTCCTGAGAAGCTGGAGAATTAGATCTAACTTTCCTAATCTGTCAGTATTATCTTGTAACTAGCTGATGATAAAAAACAAATCAACATGACTTTTCAAAGTCTTATCATTGTAGTCTGACTATGTTACCGCAGATCAGTGATTTAAGAAGTGTGCAGAATTCTAGGGGAATCTCCAGAAAATGCAGTTAAGAGGTCCACAAAACCCTTCCTTTTCCAAACTCATCTGTTTGACACTGTATTTTCTCCATGTACTTCAACCAAGACAACATACTGTAACAAACAATGTAGAGCAGACATAAGAATCCACTCACCTCATATTAGGCAAAAATTTATAGAGATTTTCAAAGAAATTAGTTGTGGGAAAATACAGGAATTTAAAAAATACATATTTTATGTTAATATGCAAGAGATGGTTGCTATTTTAAATGAATATATATATACAAATTTTTGTTTTAATTTTAATGCAGTAAATATTGATAGATATAATCCACATAAACCTGAGGTTTGTGGGGTCCTTAATAATTTTTGTTTTGAACTAATTATCTTCAGTAACTTGTAAGAATTTAAAGGGTTCCCAAGACCAAAAGTTTGAGGATCACTATCTTAGATAACACCTTGCTTGGTAAATTTCAACTTAGTCTTTCAAAGGAGATAACTACTAAATAACATTTTCTCTGGAAGATTTTAAGACCAGTGATATAATTATAATAACTTGTAGTTATGTACACAAAGAACATGGCATTGTGAAAAACCCATCTAATTGCTGGGAAAGGTAGTTTGGCCTATCTACGCTGAAACACCAAATCACTGCATATTTGGATTGCAAGAGAGTATGTTCAGTTAATCCATTGAATAATATCTGAGACCAGGAGCTAGTCACTGAATAAGGATCCATGCACCTGCATATGACTAAAACTTACCTAAAAGAGGCTAAAATTAAAATAAGCAAATTTATATTCTCATGTAACAAGAAGTCCAGATGTTGGATATTTCCACAGATGGCTATTCCATAGGTGTGACAGCATCAAAATACTCCCAGGATCTTTACATCCTTCCAATCTGCTAGTTTCAGCATCTTGGTTCATGTAAACTGGCTCCTTCCATGAGCTCCAAATCCTGACATCAAAAGTAAATGCAACATGGGGTAGTTGTACTTCTCGAGTGGAGTCTTTCTCTTAGGCTGTAAGAAAGACTTTTCCCAGAAGCATGGTGCACCCTAACACTGGCTCCTTTTCAAGTATCCTTGGTCAGTATTGTATCATATGACTGCTCAAATTAATCACTGGTAAGGGAAATGAGGTTATCATGATTGGCTTAGACAAATCATGATTCTCTCTTTGTGGCTGAGGAAGGACCCAGCTTTTCCAAAAGCACTCCACTTCTTGATATCTGCACAAAATTGCTGTTCTTTTAGTAAGAATAAGGGTGGGGTGGGGAGTAGCTATGGGATGAGTAATCATTAAGGTCTTTTGACAATTACAAAAACTGGGATGTCTCATTGCAATAACTAAGACTATCACGGGATAATAAAAATTCAGAGAGGTATTATGAAGATCATATTTGCCTGTTTTCCTTCAGTCAATTAATATAATAAACGCCTAACAGCATTAAAAATTTGTAGTTTCATTTTTTAAAATCTTCATTGGTAGCTCATTTTAGTTTGTAGTTGTCTGTAAGTTCTCATACATATTTCATTCAGTAATAACAAAAAGTCAGTTCTATTCAATCTCACACTACTCCATTTTTGTTTCCTTACTTAAATTATCATACACTTGTCAGTGCTGACATTATAGTATCCTACCATTTAAACTTAATACTTCCAGTTAAAATTTGTCTCTCTCGTTAAACTGGGGACATTTATAGATTTTAAAAATAAAAATTTCGTTCTATAAGCCAAGTAATTATCTAATCTAAGTAATTAATAAAAGTTAGAAACAAATACAGAAATATATTATCCAATATGGCCTTCTTTCTCTGGAACAACCCACATACCAGCTGTCTGCTCTACTACTAATAGTATGAGCCAACTAGGGCTGGGAGATATTTTCTGCTATGATTTTGTTAATTTATAGCTAATTTAGAAAATGATCCTCTGTCATTTTTCCTTCAGGTCTCACTTTAAATGTCATCTCTTCTGGGGCCTTCTCTGACCACCTTGTTTAAAAGATGCCTCTTCCAATTATTTTCTATTAAATCACTCTTCTAATTCTGTCTATAGAAGTCTTGCAAATCTGCAATTACCTCCTTAATGTATTTGTTTATTTTCTATTTCCCAACTAGAATGTAAACACTGTGAGAGCATGTTAGTCTTATTCTATACTGTATGCTCAAAGCTTAATCTCGTGCCTGGCTCATAATGACTGATCAATAAATATTTGTTAATTGAATTTAGTTTTCTTTCCTGAATCACCTCTCATTGAAACATTTTATGTTCTATTATGAAAGAAATTTTAAAATAAATCTTGATGTTTGTCATATTTTGGCCAACGATATTTAATAATACAAGATATTAAATTTGTGTAGTTAATGAACATTTAACATAAAGTGTCAGATGTGGTAAAACATTGTAAAAAATAGTTTATAATGGAACAGATAAATCTCTTTTTATGTCTGATGGTACCTTTTTATACACTGTATTTTTATTTTACATAATTTATTAGGTATGATAAATTAATCTATTTGGGGTTAACACAGATATTTTAGAATGTCTAGAAGTGAAGCCATCAAGAACCCACGATAGTTTATTTGGCCAAAGCTGAACTTTGCAAATATTTTGTGTCTTCAATATACTTTGAATTGAAACCACCTCTCATGAACTCTCATTGTGGTTTTGTTAAATATTCAGTTGTAACTAATAATAAGAAACATGAACTATTTTAAGGCATTAAGTATTTTACTAAGTAAATACATTAACTACTTTATTCCTGTTATTAACTACCTAGGAAAGTTACATGAGAAGCACAGTGAAATCTGGCTGTTTTCAGTGGAGATATTCCCATGTATGAGTGTGATTAGCACAGACTTGCTAAATCTCTCTCTGAGCCATCTGTGAGCACCTTCTTGGTTTAAAACAACACACGCTAGCTCTGCTCAGTTCTAAGTTTTTACCACAACTTTTATCTTTATCTTAAACCTGGGAAGATTCTCAAATGCCTGAAGCTTGGAAAATGCCACCTTTCACTAAGGATCTGAACCTTACTTAAACTGAAAAAAGAATTATATTAAATCAACTATCTCAAATGAGATTTTATTGGCATGAAGTGTTGACCAAAAAAGTTCTAATCCATTTGTAAGGAAAAAAAATAGAGAATATTCAGCTTACTAGTTAGTTTAGAACATAGTCATGTGTTTATTGTTCTAACAATCCTAAATGAATTTCCTAGTCACTTGAGCTCGCTTGTTTCTCGTTAGCTCAACTTCAAGTTAGAGTGATGCAAATCTCTTTTTATAGTGACCCCAGTGTGAGGTCCTGGGTTTTAATGAATCAGCAATAGTGGAGACTTTTCTGGAAAAGACTTGGCAGTAAATAACCCACTCCATAGCTTGACAGCCTAGGTCCTTACTGCAGACCTGGTGCAATTTTTTCTAAAGAACTTGTTCTGATCACCACGAATCAGAGCATTCAAGTGGAATTTTCAGAATACTGCACTGTAGCAAAACTACCTAGAACTGCCCAGAGAACTGTAAACACAATGTAAGTTTTAAAACAAATTCTAAAGTTATAAGAGATATTATGACAATCACTTTCTCTACCAAAAATATGTGTTTTAAGAACCTGCAAATCAGGAAAATTTAGAGTAGGCTTGATTTTGACTGTGGTATTTAGTTCTACAAGCCCAGACTGAGTGCAGTTAAGAATCAATCCTTCATTGTCATAGCTAAGGGTTTTATATTGAACTGCACTTTGCATATCATAAAGATCACCCAGTTTAACTGTACAAGTGAATGACATTTAGTAAATTTACAGAATTGTGCATCCATCAACACAATCCAATTTTGGAAGATTTCCATCACCCCAAAAAGATCCCCCATACGCATTATGTTTAGGGTTTTCTATTTAATTTTTCCACAGCTTTTCTGTGTGAAAACATAATGCCATAATTGAAATAGAATACCAAAAATGTTAATAAATTTGACAGCTGGCATTCAGACACAACTGAATAATTTGCCTGGAAAATAGCAAATTTTGTGTGTACAACTTTTTAAAAAGGAGTCCAGCTAATTAAGCAGATACTAGTTTTCCTTAAATATTATTCATAAGATCACGAATAAGAGGAGATGTGTATGAACTGAGACTAGCTCTGCTCTTGTTATAAGCAAATCTGACGTTACTTAGGAGGCACATGGTGGCAACAGCAGCTGTGAGTCATTATATTCCTCTCATTCCTTCACATTTCTGTTTTTCACCTTACTTTCTAAGTGGAGAATCAGTCATATTTGGGCTGAGGTCATCAAAAAGGGTGGGGCAACACCAGGTTACATTCAAAGTGGGAGCCCAGTTCAAGCTCCAATTTTTCTTTTAATTGGTTACTGTTCTCTGGATTATACAGAAGCTCATATGAATGTTTTAAATGTGGTCTTGACTTCTCTTTTTCCTCCTCAGGGACCATCATTTAGTACCCTTTCGCCAGAGTATAATTCCTTTCTCACATCTTATAGTCATGCAAAGAGCCAAAGATTAAAAAATAATAATAAATAAATAAATAATAAATTTAAAAATAAAAATAAAAAAAGAGTGTTAGGCCCACAAGCACCATGTATAAGGTAAATTTATAATATTTTCTCTTAGTAAAATACAAAGTTTGGTGGCACAGATGTCTGTTAGAAGGCAGCTCCATAAAAATATAAGAATTTTGTCAGTTTTGTGCATTTAATATATCCCAAGATCCTAAAATCGTGCCTGGCACATAGTAGGTGTTCAATAATACTTGTTAAATAAATGAAGTTTTAAAAAATGCTTGTCTTAATGGACTATTAAGTTTGATCCACCTCACTGGTGTGTTATGAAAAGTGTGCTGATATGTTAACATAAAATACATTTTAAAAATGTACTAGTGGAACTCAGTATACAATTCTAAAGTAAATTTAAACTGTAAAATGAGTTGTTATACCTCAGATTATGTTATTTTATGATTCTGTATCTCTTTATATTTATTTTATAGAGCTTTACATCCTCATATTGCACACAGCTTGGATAAGAAGTACATATCTATGTTCTAAAATAAATATAATGTCCCTGAAAATTGTACTGGTTTTCTCTTCTTTAGGCACAGCTTATAGTTAATATCCTCCTTAATGATTTAGCTGAGAAATCCCATCTTTGATGGAAATGATAAACATGCAAAAAAAAAAGAACTAAAAGAAAAATAGCATATTGATCTTGGCCTCATGAAAATCAGCTTCAAGATCTGTATAAATAGGTAGCATACATTAAATTAATGTATAAATGGTAGGTTTTGGATCTTTCTAATAATTCGTATTTGTTTCTCGTTTACTTAAATTTGGTCAAGTAAAAATCTTGCCATATTTTTATTAATTGGTTCTCCTTTTTTTCTAGTAATGCATTTTTTTTCACAATTTTAAGACAACTGATATTCTCTCAGATTCATGTCTCATCACTACAGTAGATCCCTCCTTCTCTATGCCAGAACTAGTCACCTTAATTAAACTTGTTTCCTGGGAGTTCCCAGACCTGGATTATTGTCATCACTGATTCACACACTCCATTCTTTTGAGGATTCTCTTCAGGGCTATTGATCTCATTTTTTCCTTCCTCTTTGGGGACCATGAACCATCATCCAGTCCCTGTCTCTTCAGAAGCATCTCCTCTCCTCATTTTATAAACATACTTTTGTCTTTGCACCCTAAAACCAAGATCCCTTTATGGACCCAGCATTCTCCCTCTATTTTTCCTCTCAAAAGAGTGGCTCAACTCACTGTTTTGATTTCTTCTTCACCTCTAATCTACAACTCAACTTGCTGTAAAAAAAAAAAAAAAAAAAAGGTTCTGTCCCTATACAGTCAAACGATATTGTTCTAAAGTCACTTATAACCCCTTATAAGGGGTTATATTGTCAAATCCAATTAACACTTGTCCTTATCTTATGTAACCTCTTGGTAGCCCTGACTGCGTTGGACCTCTCCTGCCTTATTGGAGTTCTTTCATCCCATGTTTCCACCACACCTGCTTTACTAAAGCACTTTCGCACCTTGCTTTACGGAAACACTTTCTCTTTCTCTTCTTCTTCCTCTTCTTCTTCTTCCTCTTTTCTTCTTCCTCTTCTTCTTCCTCATCCTCTTCTTCTCTTCTTCTTCTTCTTCCTCCTCTTCTTCTCCTCCTCCTTCTTTTCTCTCTTTCTCCTCTCTTTCTCCCTTCCTTCCTTCCTTCTCTCTCTCTCTTTCTTTCCTTCCAGTCTTGCTTTGTCACCCCACTGCAGCCCCAACTTCCTGGGCTCAAGTGATCCTCTGGCCTCAGCTCCCTGAGTAGCTTGGACTACAGGCATGAACCACCACGTCTGGCTAATTTTTTAAATTTTGTTTTGTGGAGATGAGCTCTCATTATGTTGCCCAGGTTGGTCTTGAACTCCTGAGCTCAAGAGATCCTCGCACCTTGGTGTCCTAAAGTGCCAGGATTATAGGAGTGAGCCACTGTGCCTGGCCTACTGATGTACTTTCTACCAGCTTCACCACTCCTTTTCAGTGAGATGGGTTTTTTTGTTTGTTCGTTTTATTTTGCATATCCTCTCACCTTACAATCAAATGTTGATCTCTAGGCTACTGTCCTTGGTCCTGGACTCAAGCTACAAAATTTCCCTGGGAAAACAAATCAATTCTTATTGTTTTAATCGCCATTTTTTTTGCTGATGACTCTCACATTTAAATCTTTAGCCTTAAATTATCTACTAAACTCCAGACCTCATGTCTCTGGTTGTCCCCTGAATATCTTCTCCACCTACATGTTACTGAGCCTTCCAAAGTCTTAGATCTATTCTGAGTTCTTTTCCTTGGGGTGACTGTATTTTACATGTAGGAAGGAAGACGAACTGAATATTTAGTAGCCAGAAGGGCAGATGATGGCACTCTTATATGTTGTTTATTTCTGTTTCTCCTCTTTCTGAACACATCATAGAATTGCACTTCCTTGGTTTTTGAAATTGGTGTCATGTGACTTGTTTTAGCCAGTGAAATGTGTGTCCCTTCTAGGCAGAAGCCTCTGAAACCTGGTATGCAAATAATTTTATTCTTTTCTTCTTATACATTCCAGAGGGAAGAGGCTCCATCAGCTTACATCCTTAAGTGAAGATGATGTAGAGCCCACCTCACACCAACCAAAAATGGATATAGAGCATGAGTGAAAAATAAGCCCTTGCTATTTCAAGCCTGTGAAATTTTTGAGTTATTTGTTACCACCAAATAGCCCAGCCCATCCTGACTGATTTAAGATTCAAAACCAAACGCATTATTTTTTTCCTGCACATCATTAACAGAATAAAACAACATAAGAGGATCTCACCTGCTTTTTATCCTATGCTCCCTGTCTTCTATGTCTGTGTTTGAGCCATCACCATTTACTCAATTAACCAGGCTAGAAACCTGGGAATATATCCAGACTCCACTTTCAAGTCCTCCTACATTTTATGACTCAAGTAGTTCTTCAGGTTCTATTTCCTAAGTATCCTTCAAATCTATCCCTTCATCTCCATTCTTAGTGCACATCTTACTATCTCTTGCCTAGACTATTACAGTGGCCTTTTAAATGGACTCCCTGTCTCTAGCCTTTCCTAAATCCATTTTCCATATGGCTGCCTGAGTGATTTTTATAAAATGTCATTCCACTTTCCTGCTTAAAATCTTTCATCAGTGCTTACAGAATAAAGTGAAAATGACTTAGCATAGCATTTTAGGCTCTTGATAGTCCAAACCCCTTCTATCTCTTCAGCATCTCTGCTCCAGAGATATCCAGTCCCTTTTCCTCCTACTCCTGAACAACCCAGACAATACCATTCTTTGATTAATCCTTCCAAAAATATCAACTTAGATTTGATTTACTCTAAGAAGGCTTTCCTGGTTATCCCAAACAGACTTCTTAAGTTCCTCCCACCTATCTGCCTAAAATGCGCTTTTACTATTGAATGTGTCACTTTAATTTTTTTTTTTTTGCTTATGTGTTTATTGTAGTGGCCAGAGTTTGTAATAATTGTAATCTTCTCAAGGATAGGAGGAATACCTTACTGTCCTTATCTGGAAAGCACAGTAGTTAGCACATACAGCCACCTCAAAAAGATTTTTTTTTTATTTTTTATTTTCATTTTAAGTTCTGTGGTACATGTGCAGGATGTGCAGGTTTCTTACATAGGTAAACATGTGCCATGGTGGTTTGCTGCACCTATCAACCCATCACCTAGGTATTAAGCCCAGCATGCATTAGCTATTTTTCCTAATCCTCTCTCTCCTCCCACCCCACCCACTGACAGGCCCAGTGTGTGTTTTTCCCCTCCCTGTGTCCAGGTGTTCTCATTATTCAGCTCCCACTTATAAGTGAGAACAGCAGTGTTTAGTTTTATGTTCCTGCGTTAGTTTGCTGAGGATAACGGCTTCCAGCTCCATCCATGTCCTTGAAAAGGACATTATCTTGTTCCTTTTTATGGCTGCATAGTATTTCGTGTTGTGTATGTACCACATTTTCTTTATCCAGTCTATTACTGATGGGCATTTGAGTTGATTCCATATCTTTGCTATTGCAAATAGTGCTGCAATGAACATACACATACAAACATTACGCATGCATCTTTGTAAAATAATGATTGATATTCCTTTGCATATATACCTAGTAATGGGATTGCTAGGTCAATTGGTATTTCTGGTTCTATGTCTTTGAGGAATCACCACACCATCTTCCACAATGATTTAACTAGTTTACATTATGGAAAGGAAATAATAAGCCATTTTATCAGAAAGGTTAACTTCTGTTAAGGCCTTATATTATTTACGTAGCTTAAAATCTGTTGAAGGCTTACTATATGTCAGGCACTGCAAAACGCATTTTATAAGCTTTATTTTATTCAGCCTAACAATAACTGTAGGGGATGCAGACATGCATTAGGTATCTATCCTTACTGATTTTCTTATCAGAAGCAACCCAAATCTCACCTTCCGGCAGGTAGATCATTATAGGCTCTTAGCTACTATTAATAATTAAATTATTTTCCTATGCAGTAGCTGAATGAATAGCAGAGACAACTATAGTTTACAATCAAGATTTTTGTCTAAACTTTTAAGAGAAAGTCCAGTTTTATTATTTAAAACATTTTGAAAAAAATTTATAACATTTATATATCATCTTTCCCTCGATGCATAACACTTTTTACAAAATTCAGTGGTAGATAAGTGAGGGGTAACTCAAATCAGAGAAACAGGGGTGCAGACATGTGATTAACTTGTCTCATATCATAACTTTTCAAGATTTCATTATCATTCCACAACACTGCCCTCAGAAAAGAGTTTTCTAATTACCATTGAGTGACAAAATACCAACTAGTGACAGAGGTGTATAGACGAACTCAAAAGTTATTGTAGGAGGATACTGATAAAATATTGGGGAAAATCACAAAAGACACCAGAAGATAATTTAGAGCTCTATGCCCAAATCACATGACTCCAGTATCTGGCTCTCTTAGCCAGAACAGCGAATCTTTTACAATTTACCTCTTGTTGCCAATAATTTTCTATTATCTTCAAATAACAATAGGCTGGAGTATGAACCTAGTTTATCAATACTTTTTTTAAAAACCGACATTCCTTTCTTAAGGAGTCCATCCGTTCACCCATTTTTTTAAAAAGTGTTCCAGGAAGAGGAATTAAGTTTATTCCTTTGAATTCTAGTCTGCATCCCAGCTTTTAGAACAGGGGATGCAGAACCAGTTGATTTACCACAGGCCAAGTCCTGAGTCTCCAGCGAATCAAGCAATTAACCAGTCACTTGGCCTTTTTGCAGAAATACACAAAACGTGTAGACTCGCTTAATTCCATCTCCTCCTGGCCTCTTCACACGGAAATTGGCTGCTCGGGCGAATGTTGTTTTTCACCGCAGCCATGTGTCGAAGGGCGATTAACATTCGCTCGACAAAACCCTGTCCCGGGCCATTTGGGAGTTGCACGCGTTCACACCCGGGGCTCAGCCCGGTGCGCCTTCACGCGCAGCCTTTTTGTTTATGCGGCTAGCAGGGGAGAGGGGAGGCGAGGCAGCGAACCTCTCAATGTGCAGCAGGCCGCGAGGGCTATATAAAGCTCGGGTCTCGGACCCACTGGAACTGGCCAAGATTGCCCGCGAGCTGGCAGCGGCCTTCAGCCCAGCTCTGCGGAGTCATGGAGACCGCAGGAGGCGCAGAGGGCACAGAGAGTGGAGCTGCGGCGTGCACGGCCACCGACGGCCCTACGCGGCGCGCGGGCGCGGACTCCGGGTAGGCTTCTCCGCGCTGCTCTGCGCCTCCCAGCTTCCCCCGTCTCTCCCGCCTGCGCCTCCCCAGCTCCTCCCCTCCAACTCTCCATCCCCCACTCCCCGGTGCCAGCGCTCGGCTTCGGTGGTTTCTCCCGGGTCTGGGCTCACGTCTCCTCTGCGCGCCTTGTGCTCCCCATCCCGCAGATACGCAGCCTTCTGGAGACCCTGGGTGGACGCCGAAGGCAAGAAAGAAGAGCAGACGCCGAACCACGCCGCGGAGGCGGTGAGTGAGCTACGCGTCTCAGGCCGCGCCTCCCACGGGTGCAGAAGATCGACCAGGGCTCTCGGGACGCAGGTCCTGAGAGAGACATGCGAGACACCGGTCCTGCCTCTCGCTTAACATCCTGCCTGCCGGTGGCCGTAAAGGTGCCCACGCGGCGGATGTGTCCTCTGGAGCGATGGGCCACAGGCACCCAGCCGGGAGCGAGGCTGCTGAGAGCCCTGGGGTTACATTCCCAGCGGGCACGAGGAACACTGGGTCGTGCACGTTTCCACTTTCTAGAAGGAGGTGGGTGATAACTGGATTCACTTCCTTTCCTCTCCAGATGCCCGATGGCCCTGGAATGACCGCAGCCTCAGGAAAGCTTTCCCAATTCAGGCACCCAGTCAGGTGAGTGACAGGCCTCACCAAAGGTCTCCCGCTCCTCCAGCCCCAAGGAGGAGCCAGGGGCATCGTGCAGCCCAGCTCCGCAGCTGGTCCTGCAGTCTCTCTCTCTCTCTGAAAATCTGGCTTCAAGGTTACTTATCTTCTCACTCATCAAATTGAAAAAGGTAGGGGCTCACGGTCTCACGTAAAGGGACTATTGATCAATACATACTCAGTGAACTTGATGCATATATTATGAAGAGGGAAAGGGGATGATATGGTAAAAGAGCCGTGACATCTTGTGCTGGCAAAACAGTTTTTGTTTTTAAATCCTAAAGGGTTCGAATGAAATTGACTTCGCATCAGGCAGAGTGTGTATGCTGCTTTTGTCTTGCAATCTGGAAGGAAGAATGGGATTAACAGTTACAGTCTTACAGCAAATCAAGTTTGCCGAGTAGGAAAAAATAGAAATGTAATGAAAATCCTAAAGATTATTGAGGATGGTTATAGAAAGGGTCAAAAGTTTATTTAACATGCCGAGCTAGTTTACTGTTCCTAGCCACAGGAAGTCAGCCGTTATCTAAGATTCTGTGTCACTTTTATTCAGGTGAAATGTTAATAATTCTGCAGTTTTCCTGCCTCCGAGAGCTGTTAAATGAAGAGCTGAATGATGTTTGTGAAGTGCCTGTGGTCATAAATAGCACATAGAAGTCATTACATCTAATTTCCTACCACGTACTAGCACTGGTGAAGGACACAGGAAAAAGTAGTCACAGCACATGGCAAATGTAATGGAATTTAGTTTGGTTAGTTTTACAAGTATGGGCAGGGCACGAAGTGCCTAAATCTGTCAGTGGTAGGGGGAAGGGTCAGGGAAGTGTATATTATAAGTTGTGGTTACCTGGTTGAGTCTTGGAAAAGTTAGATGAATGGGAAGTGGGAGCAAAAGAAATAGCATTGGAAAAGAGAAGCAGGATCATGAAACGGTGTGGCTTCTTGTGGGAACTCCAAGGAGTTTAGGTGTGTGAAGTTGTGGTCATTTTAACAGGGTAATCAGAGGTCAAATCTTGCACAGAGTTTTGTCCTGATCCTGTATGTAGTGTTGGGAACCCATGGGCTTTATTCCAAAGGTAGTCTTGGGGGTTATATGTTAAATAGGCTTAGTCAGGACATCAGAAGTAAAACTGGAAGTTCTGCAATTTTTCAGGTAAGAAATAATGATGAGCCATTGTAAGACAGTGGAAGTGAGGGTGAGACTGGGTGAATCTAGAAAATACTTGGATGACAAAATAGTTTAGGCTTTATAATGTATTGGATATGGTAGATAAAGAAGAGGTAAAAGGCCAGAATGGCTCCTAAGTTTGTGGCTGGTGAGCAGGTGAATGCTGTACTAAAAGAATGTAAATTAGGGCCGAAAACAGATTTGGGAGGTGAGACCATGAGTCAAGTTTTCCACTTATCATATTTAATGAGCCTATGGGGCATTCAAAGAGTGATATCCTGTAGAGAACTGCATACGTTAAGTTAGGGGCCCAGAGTCAAGATCTTAAGTGGAAATACAGACTTGGGAGTCCATGGTAAATGTAGGGTGGGGAAATCATGACAGTGGGCCAGGTCATCCTAGTTTGTTTAGAGGGAGGGCTGATGTTCTCAATGAAAACCTGAGGGAAGGCCAGCATCTAACCAGTACACAGAGAAAGAGAGGTCCACAAAGGAGACTGAGAAGAATCAGAACAGGAAGAAGCTCAGAAAAGTATGCAGGCCCTGGGAGAAAAATGGCCTACAATGAGAAATTCTGGACAGAGTATCATAATGACTAGCATTCTTTGGGTTTGCCAGTTCCAGTTACGCATTAGGAAATAAATTGTTTCTTATATAAGAAATTCCTTTCTTTTCTGAAGTACGGTTACAATTTAATTGTGCTTCTAATATTTTATTTTTATTCATTTATATCTTGACTAATATGGTGTGTTTTATTCTTTTTATTCAGCTGTCAACTTTTTGAGGGTAGGGACCATGATTTATTCATCTTTAAATTGTGAATTATGTTGGCACAAGGGATCACTAAAATATTTATTGAACGACTGAATAATTGATAGTTACCTGTTTAAGCATCAAAAATAGAAACTTTTTTATGATTTTTGCTGGAAACATTTATAAACTGCATTGTTTGTTTTTCTGCCTTTTAAAGTGGAGCATACTGAACATAATGTAATCTTCCATTTGTTGGAATGACTCCATTGTATGGATATATGGGCTGTTTACCCTACACTAAAATGACTGCACTGTACTTGGTGATTCAGCCTTATCTCTCCTCTTTCTTTTCCTTGATGAAGACCAGAAGCCAAGATTAGTATTTGTCAGGTTTTTGAAATTCTGAGGTAATCATACTTACATGCCAGTTATTTGTATAAAACATATATAATTTCTCAACATTTCATATGATATTCACAAATTTAGTTGAATGGGGAGAAGACAGGCAGATAGAATCAAAGTTGAGGTCAAAAGTAGTCTTTCTATGCCTCAAGTTGTGAGTGCATAGACAAAAATTTTAAAATACTGGTTTTTATACATTTTTAAACTTACACTGTCTACTTCTGTAAGAGTTAAATCTGTGAGTTTTAAGTAAGATAATAGGTTATTTCCACCTTTTTGTAAGGTGCATAATATTTTGTCATCTTTATAAAGCTGGCTATCATTAAAGTTTTTAATGTAGTGGTAGAACTCAATTCATTTTTTCCAAAGGAATTTAGAAACTGGAAGACAAATCTTCTATATATTATAAGAATAAATATATCCATAATGTACAAAGTAAGGTAAACATTGATCTTATGCATATACAGGGTTTAGTGTAAATTTGTTTGATCCAATTTACAGCTTGAATAAAGATTTAAAATAATCAAAGAGTTATTGATACTTGGGCAAGTAGATTCCATGAAAGCTGTGATAGTAGCATATTTTAACTCTGTATCTTAAGTCTATATCCAAATGTATAAGTCAATTGTTAAATATATGGAGCTCTTGAAATTTGACCATTTCATGAGTTTAAAGATTCTGAATGTGAAAAAATAAAACATGTTGTCTGCTTCTTTCAGACTATTTTGGCCAAAATCAAAATGTTATGATTACTTATATCAAGAAGCAGAAGCTCTTCTGAAATATTTTCCAATTCAAGCCACAATTTCATTTTATGAAGATTCTGATAGCGAAGATGAAATTGAGGAGCTGACCTGTGAAAATTAATCTGATTAGCTACTTTTGATTATATCCAAAGCTTGTAGGGTTTAAATTTAGTGTACAAATGTATCATAATTATTTTAAACTAATTTATTTGTATATAAATTATTAATAAAATGAAATATTTTGTAATTATTCTGGTATTTGGCCTTTTCTTTATCCCTACACTAGAATTGAATATTGGAATCTAAAACAGGTGCCATCTACAAATGTCTTGATTGTATTATAAATATTTGGGGCTTACAAAGAATACATTTTTCTCATCGTTAAATTGCAAATTTATATTTAGTTATAATTTTGCAAAGAACGACAGTATTTAATTATCAAGACTGAATCTTTTAACATCTGCTATTTCCTACTGATGCCAGTTGGATGTTGTAGTTACAGATTAATATTATCTTATTAGATAATGAAGAAAATAGCCTTATGTTAGAAATCACTCATTTATTAGTAAAGATTTCTTAGCAGATGGAGAAAAACACATTAAATCATTACCTGTAATTGAAAAAGGGAATCAATCTTAGGGCTTTTAAATTATAGATATTTTAAGTAAATGATGAGCAAAGTAACTCGTATTTTAATACTCCTCTTCAGTCCTTAAATCCAGTAGTAAAATAGTATGGATGTTTAATCTTAATGTACTACATTGAGGGATCCCTAGAATTAAAACAAAATGTTTAAATTTGAGTGATTGATATGGAGTCTAAAAAAGTGGAGTCTAAAGGCCAGAAGTTGATAGTATCTTCCATTTCTGTACAAAGGGGAACTAAGAAATTTGGAAAGTATGGAACATTCTTCAACAATATTAACTTTTCCTTGCTCTGGTTCTCTGCTTTTGATATTCTTATGTAGAAGTTTTCTCATGAGAAGTGAAATAAATCTCAGTGATTAGTTTTTCTTATGTAGACTCTAGAAGAATATATCATCATTTAATGAGAGAGAACACAGAAGCAATTTGCAAGGTCAAAGTAATAGTTAATTATAGTCATGAGGTTCTTTTAGCTCAAATTCAGTCTTCTCATAATAAGCATTTCAATTACAAATAAAAATGGACAGAGGTGAATGTCATAGGTGGCTACCTTATTTGAATGCTCTTATTTGAATGGCTCTTATTTGAATGGCCACATATAGTCACACACTTTTTCTTCTGATTCTGCAAACATAACCTTGATTTTTTTAGGCACTTTAAGAACTAAGTAGTTAAACAGAGAAAGTTTAAAGCATGACAATATGTTCAGAGTTAGGAAAAGTTAGTAATTAAAGGAGGATGGGGAGGATTATTTAGAACTATGTTTCTTCTCCTGAAAACTTTCTCCCTTATTGGATTCTACTCTCAAGATCTATGTGTTCCCCAAGGGACACACAAAACAATCAATCAAACAAACAAAAAACATCAGATTTTGAGCATTAGAGCCTGGTGTTTATCTGCACAGTGTTTGTCCTTTTCCCATGAATATGTTGGAATAGCACAAACAGCCACTGCCAGTTATCCAGTACCTAATATTAACCAGGCACTACAGTATGTAGTTTACATATGATCCTTTAATCTTTAATAAACCCATTATGCAGATGGGGAAAATGAGACTTTGAGATACTAAAGTAACTTGCATAAGACAGCTCAGTCATTAAGTGCAGGTATGGCATGCAAACCAAATCTGACTTTTAAACGTTACTTCATCACCACAGCTGGAGGTGAGCTGCATCAGTACACAATTCCCAGGGAAGACAGGAAGTTACATAAGGAGGGAGAATTTGTGAATGGGTGAATAGAGCAGAAGGAGACTTTACTAACGTCTTTCGCGCATTCATTAGCCCTCAGCATGCTTAAAGTTGAGGTTTAAGGATGCTTAAAGGTGAGGTTTTCTTCTTACCCCGCAGTAGTGGCTGTTGACATTTGATATTTTTGCTCTTAAAGGTGTGAGATGCTCTTTCCAGTACAGCCTAGTGCCTTACAGAAAAGAATTTCAGAGAAACTAAAATTCGTTTTAGTCCATATTTCAAGTAGTGTGTTTTATTCCATATTTCAAGTAGCGTGATGGTACTGCTTAACAAAAGAACAGACATTGCTGTTCCGGGTTAACAGGACTAAGAATTTGTTCCCACATTCGGTCAGCACCAAGGCTAAGGAACAGCTTCACTCTCTAATCTTTCCACGAAATAGCTGTCACCTTGCTCCGGTGCTGAAGTTCGGGACGCCGAACCAGCTGAGCATGCGTACTTCCTCCTTGCAGGCCCTCCCTCCGTCCCGTTGGCTCCGCCCTCCGCGGACGTGCTGCGTCAGAACGCGTCTCACCCCTGGCGACCCCGGAAGTGGGTCGGGGGCTTGGCCTCTGCCCGGCCACAGAGCCGGAGCTGGAGGTGCAGTCCCGTCCGGCGGCGATCCTCGGGCAGGGCCCGGGGCCGGAGTTTGAAGATGCTGAACGTCCCTTCCCAGTCTTTCCCGGCCCCCAGGTCGCAGCAGCGTGTCGCCTCCGGGGGGCGTAGCAAGGTAAGCGGGTGGCTCCGTGAGTCTCTCCCCTCGCTGCGTTTCGAGCTCTGGCAGTGTGTTCTCTTCTTCCGCCTCAACTCCCAGCTCCTGCACCCCTCTCTAAGCTGTCGTTCCCTGCTGTCCTCGCCTGCAGCCTCTTTCTGATCCCACTCTGTCTACAGTCCCTAAACTCTTCTTACCTCCCTCCCTTTCACCTAGTAGTCCCTCTTCTTTCTGGTCCTTTATCCCGCTATCCGTTCCCTTCCTCCAAGTCCTTTCCCGCGATTTAAATTTATATGACAGAGCCAGGCACTGTGCTTGCGGTATTATAGGCGCTTGGTATTAGCCTCCTTCCCTCAACCTCATCTCCTCCCTGGTCTTTTGTTCTTCACTGCCTGAAGGAGTTGTACCACATCACTCGATGTGGGTTCCCTCGCAGGAGGGAAAGGCTTGGCAGTGGCGACAGTGACCGTCTGTGCAAGGATGGGGACTTCTGGAGCTGGAGAGCTAGGTCAGGTTTACAGACACTATCCAAGTCATACTGACTTTCTTTCTTCCCCTGGTACCTGATTGTTTTGTCATTGCCTTTTCTACTAGTATCACTTGCTAACTTCGAAGCAAATATAATACTCTTGAGTTCTTGTTGAGCACAGTTGCTGTTAGCAACAGGTGGAATACTGTACAGATATATTTTATATTTGCAGAATTCAATAAAAATTGTGTTCTTTGTTCTTTTGCGAATGTTGTTTGTTCCTATTTGTTAGTTCCTCATTCTGTAACCATATCTTTATCTTTCGTTTGTGACACTTCCACTTACTTGGGCCACTCGGTTAACTCTTGAGTCTTAGCATCATTTGGAACCCTTATCGATTTTCTTATTTTTCTCCACTTAGACCTGGCGTTCTGATTCTAGTTCAGAATGAATATAGGTTCAGGGATCTGTACTTTTCATTAGCTTTCCAGAGAAGTACTTACGGGTGGCCGTGTATGTTCTCAGTGCTTTATATGTATTAACTTTAATTTTCACAATTATCCTGTGAAATGAAAGCTTTTATTGTCTCTATTTCACAGAAAAGGAAACTGGCTAAGAAATGTTGCCCTAAATTCCGTAGGCTTGTGTTGTGGTTCTGCTGTGAAATTTCATTTACTGATTCATATATCAATCATCTAGCCATCCAATCATGTATATTTTTCTCACTGGTTTTTGACCTATTTCTTGAAGCTAAATACTTGACTGAATAACGTAGTCTTTCCAGAAAGAATCTCTGAATTAGAATATGAGTTACTGCCCTTCTTCGTTAAAAATACCAGCTGTGTTCTTAGCATCCATTTAAAGGAGAAAACTTAGAAGCAAAGACAAAAAGTCACACAGGGGGCGATGGCAAAGGTGAGTCTTTGGTCCAAAAAGAGAACAAGATAAGATTATTGTGCAATTCTAAGGAAAACTCAGACTCCACTCTTTTTCCTCTTTTCTTTGTGAAACAAAATGATGCTGAGAATGTAAAAACTGAGTCAGGTTTGGATGAAATGGGTAGAGGTTGAGAAAATAGAACCTAGTTGGGAAGGTTGTGTATTATACAAAAGGTTCTCAAATAGTGTTGTTTCATTCAACAGCATTTAGTTATAATATTGACGAGAAAAAAAAATTTCGTTTCGGCCGGGGCCACTGTCTTTGGAGTTTGCATGCTCTGTGTCTGCGTGGGTTTTCTCTGGGTACTCTGGTTTCCTGCTACAGCCCAAAGATATGCAAGTTAGGTTAATTGGTGTGTCTAAATGGTCCCAGTCTGTGTGAATATTGGATGTGTATGAGTGTGCCTTGCCATAGGATGGCATCCTGTCCAGGGTCGGTTCCTGCCTTGTGCCCTGAGCTACTGGGATAGGCTCTGACTACCTGTGACATTGAACTGGAATAGTTGGGTAAATAATTATCTAACTTGTTTTTTAATTAATCTTTCTTAAATGTATATATAGCTAACATTTCTTTCAGTGTTTAATATTAGAAGTATTTTGGTCTTTATTTAGAAGTCTGGTGATGTTTTTGTGACCAGAAATATGCTGCAGGAACTTTTGTTTATGTCAATTAACCCACGGTAAAATTAGTTTCGTTGTACATAGTTTAGTTTCCAAGCACCTAGTGACCAGCTTAAGTGAAGACTTATTGTAATTTTTTAAAGGCACAGATTTTGAAGTGAGAAAGACCTAGATTCTTTCACCATATCTGCCAGTTAATCTCTTTGAGTCTGTTTCCTCAGATGTAAATGAGAATAACAGTACCCATTGTATAGGATTGTTCATAGGACTCAATGAGATAGTATTTCTCTTAGCACAGCCTTGGTAAACACCCAGTAAATGCTACTTGTCCTGAGGCTTTTATTCAGATCTCACAGACTTGAGTGTGACACAGAATAGGCACTCAACATATGATAGTTATTATTTCTATTAATGCTAGTAAACAAATGCTTATTGAGAACCTACCATATGCTGGAGTTTGTGGTCTCTGATTTCAAGGTGTTTAGTCTCATAGGTTGCATGAAATAGTGAACATTCAGTTATAATGTCATAAGTACTACAACAGGGTGTTATGACCACTAAGGAGTTGAGGATTAGAGAAACCTTCCAGAGGAGTTAATGGGAGTTGGAGTGAGGTTGATCCATGCAGGGAAAGCAACACTTCTGTAAGCAAGTACTTGACAGCAATAAAGGAATCAAATAATCGGTTCCCATTTGGCTAAAGTATATAATGGAAAGGAGCAAAAGTTAGAACATGGAGCTAGTACGGTCAACTGTGACCAGATTGTGAAGACCTGGTAAAAATCCCTAGGGAATTTAGAGACGTTGTTGTAAGGTGACGTGAGGAGCCACTGAAGGAGGGAGAGCCTGTGATTAGATTTGCATTTCTGAAAGATTGCTTTAACTATCCTGTGGATTATGGAATGGAGAGAGGTGAGTGATTTTAGTTTGGGATGGGAAAGGTCATTTTCTCACACTTCATTTATTGGGATCAAGAGACCTAGAGTTTCAGTGATAGCCAGAATGGAGTGGTGTAGATGATAGGATGGAATGTGAAAGGCACCACAGACCTATTAACTTGGTTACTTTGGGAGTAAATGGATGTCTAAAATAGATATGATTCAGGAAAGGAGATATGTAAACATCCTTGAATGTGTCTGCCTTTACATTAAACATTCTTCTGTTACTACGTTACAAATTAGTCAGACAAGCTTAGTTCCATAGAGATATCTTGAAAATGTTCTGGTCAAAGTACTAATAATACTTCTCATCTGAAAACTTTGAAAATGTGTTTTATAAAACAAAACAAAATAAAAACCCAAACCATCCTGTTACTAAGTTCCCTAGGCAAGGGTTGGCAATTTTTTTTCTACAAAGGGCCAGGTGGTGTTTTCGGCTTTGAGAGCCTCATAAGGTTTCAGGCTCTTTACCACCACATGTGAAGATGATTCTTTGCTCAAGGGCTGTATAGAAACAGGTGCAGGCCATAGTTTGCCACCCCTTCCCTACAGTGTTAAAAGTTTTATTTTCCATTATTTGATAAACTTTGTTACTCAATGGATTCTTAGATAAGATTGCTATCTAATGATTTCTAATAGTCTGTTTATCTTGACAGTCCAGAAAATCAACTATAGTTAATTGTCTCTTGACCTTTTCTTCTGTCAAATCTCTTTTGATTTTTAAGGTGAAGAAATTTTGGTCCATACTGGTAACTGTAACATATTAATGTCAGAGCTGGGACCAGAACCTCTTTTCTAGTTTCTGGTTCAATACCATTCCTGTTATATGGTCAACCGTTGTAGCCCTGGGTTCCGCGTCCAAAGACTCAACCAACTTTGGATCAAAAATATTTGGGGAAAAAAATTAAAAATAACAATACAACAATAAAAAAATAAGAATTATAAAACAATACAATACAACAACCATTTACATAGCATTTACATTGCTTTAGGTATTATTAGTAATCAAGAGATTATTTAAAGTATATGGGAGGATGTTCATAGGTTATATGTCAGTACTTTGCCATTTTATATGAGACACTTGAGCATCCTGGATTTTGGTATAGGGTAGGGGGAAGTCCTAGGACCAGTCCCCCATGAATACTGATGGACTACTGTACTGTGACATCAATATGGTGAAAATTTCTGTGGTAGAATTTCTAAGCCCTACCTTTTATAATTCAAATACAGCATAAACAATGTTGACAGCCTCTTAAAGCTGTAAAAGGATTTATAGAATTGTTAGATTTGAGTTTTATTATCTTTTAAAATGGAATTAAAAGTAATGAAGAAGCTAGATTTAATTCTTCCTTTTTCCATTTTTAGGTACCTTTAAAACAGGGCAGAAGCCTTATGGATTGGATTCGACTGACCAAAAGTAGAAAGGATCTAACGGGATTAAAAGGCAGGTTAATTGAAGTAACTGAAGAAGAACTTAAGAAACACAACAAAAAAGATGATTGTTGGATATGCATAAGAGGTAGGTGGTATTTATTAAGTCCTTCAAAAAATGTTGCCTGAACTTTCCAATTGTGATGTTACATAACCTCATAGTGATGTTATTTTAAACAATTGACAATTATTTAACAAAAATATGCCTTGTGCTTAACAATAACTTATATAATTCTGACTTTGGATAGTATTTCTTCCTTAAGTAACCATTATATTCTGATGCAGAAAACAGTGAACTTCTGATATGAAAAAGTTTTTCTTGCTTCCTTGTACTGCATTTCCTTTGAAAGGAAACAAGTATTTGCCAGGCAGTATAGTATAAAATTATTTGGGAAAATCCAGTTTATATAGCAATAACTTTCTGTCTCAGAGCCTTATAACAGAATTCTGTTGGAAAAAAAAATCTCTGAGAATCTAAAGTAAACCTGAAAGTCCTGCATTAAAGCCAAATCTTCAGTTTTCACTTGCAGCAATTTTCATTACATGGTATATGTTTCTTAGCAATATTAGTTACTTGATTTTGTTTAGCTCAGAGTTCATTAGAAACTCCAAATTAGATATAAATGTATTGGAGGAGGTGAGCAGACAGACAAGAAGGTAGCTGATAAAAGCTGACTTTGTGGTAGCCAACGACCTGACATCTAGTAGGGGAAGAAAAATAAAAATGAAAGGCATCCAACTATACCATGAGGCTCCATACATGGTTAACTGTGTTTACCATCTGTTTAGAGAGGAAGGGAAATATATCATTTTTGTTCTTAATGCAATTGTAATTTTATCATTGTGTAATTTTTGTTTGTTGTCAGTTATCCTGACTACACTATAACCTATATGAGGGCAGGGACATTGTCGGTCTTACTGCTCTCTCCTTAGTGGCTGGCACATAGAGGCCATTGGCTTGTATTTGTTCAATGAGTGTAACACTTACTTTTAAGAAGTATGGTCACTTAAAGAGGTGTGTGGTGGTTTTCACAGTGGATTGGTGATATCAACACCAATAAATGCTGTATTAATGTCCTATGGATGCCATAACAAAGGACCACAAACTAGATGGCTTAAACAACAGAAATTTGTCTCATAGTTTTGATGGCTAGAAGTCTGTGATTAGGGTGTCAGCAGGGTTGGTTCCTTCTGAGGACTGAGTAACAATTTGTTCCATGGCTCTCACCTAGCTTCTGGTGGTTTGTTGGCAATCTTTGGAGTTCCTTGGCTTATAGAACATTACCCTAATATCTGACTTCATCTTCACATGGCATATTCCCTATGTGCTTGTCTGTGGTCAGATTTTCTGTTTTTATATGGACCCTAGTCATACTCGATTAGGGACCTCCGCTACTCCAGTATGACCTCATCTAATTTTGCATCTGTAACAACCCTATATCCAAATGAAGTCATATTCTGAGCTACTGATGTTTAGGACTTCAACCTATGAATTTGGGGGGCACAAATATGTTCAACCCATAACAGACACAATTAGAGTGTGAAATTTTCAGTGGCAAAGGGTATGGAAACTTCCAGCAGGTGATGACATAGTTTGTATTGAGACATAACAGGTGTTCAGCTCCCCAAAGTTCCCCAGAGACATACAAATGTGAATGGTACCAGCAATCTGGAATGAGGATTCTGGCAGGTGCAAAAAGATCCTTTTGACATTTTATACGGTTTTTGCCACCCTCTTTATCCTTCCTTCATGCTCCCTATCTGTTTACCAGCTGCAAGTAACTGGTACAGAATGACTTCCCCATTGTGCCTGAGTGTTTTCTGCTAGATAGGGTAAAGTCAAGATTAGTTTCCCAAGAACACCTTTCAGCTGGTCCAGGCTGCAGGCATGCCTGAGTTCTGTTTCTGCACTTGGAAACCACTTCAGGAAACTCGATTATGTGAACCCTTCATATCCTAGTGATATTAGATAATTGAGGCATTATTAGAATACAGTTAGACTTTATTATTCATATGATGTATTGATGGGGACAAGGGACTGGATTGCTGTGTTTGAAAAGTGATACAGGTTGAGTATCCCTTATCCAAAATGCTTGGGATCAGAAGTATTTTGAATTTGGGATTTTTTCAAATTTTGGAATATTTGCATTATATACTTACTGGTTGAGCATCCCAAATCCAAAGACCGGAAATTTAAAATGCTCCATTGAGTGTTTCTATTAAATATATTGGAGCTCAAAAAGTTTCAGATTTTGGAGCATTTCAGATTTATGAATTTGGGATACTTAACCTCTACACTGCTCCCGGTTCCATGTCCTCTGTAATGATTTGAATGTATGGCACCTCATCTGGTAAGGTTTTTGAATTAATCATGTTTTTTGTTTTTTGTTTTTTGTTTTTGTTTTTGTTTTTAAAGGAGACAGGATCTCGCTTTGTCCCCTAGGCTGGAGTGCAGTGGCTCGATCTTGGCTCACTGCATCCTTGACCTCCTGGGCTGAAGTAATACTCCTGCCTCACCCTCCTAAGTAGCTGGGATGACAAGTGTGCACCACCATGCCCAGCTATTTATTTTTTATGTTTTTCTAGAGATAGGGTCTTGCTCTGTTGCCCAGGCTGGTCTTGAATTCCAGGTCTCAAGCAGTCCTCCTGCCTCAGCCTCCCAAAGTGCTGGGATTACAGGCATGAGCTACCATACCTGGCCATGAATTTTTTAGAGGTTTCTGCTGGGGAACATGTTCTACTCTATCAATAGTAAGATGTTTTCCCCTCTTTGTAGAAATAAGATATGTCTTTTTTTAAATCTTTTTGACAGAGTTTGGTCTTTTATTTTATCAAGAAACACTCAGTTTAGACCTTGCTGATGGAGGAAGGATAAATGATTGTTAGCAGGCAGAGTGAAGCACCTTAAGAGGTCTACAAAGTGTAAGTGATATCAGACTGTTGGAAGGGAGACACATGAGTTAGGAAAATCAGAGATGCTTTTGTGGTAGAGATAAGCCTTGAAGCAGTAGACAGGATTTCAATAGGAAATGAGGAAGTGCACTCAGGTGGAAGGAAAGGCCTGAACAAAGGTACAAACACAGGAAAGTTTGAGGTGTTCTGGAGCTTAGGTTAATTGTTGGAGAATTATAAGACGGAAGGCTGGAAAGGTATGTTAGGTCAGATTGTGGACAACCTTGAAAGCCAGACTGGGAAATGTGTTCCTCATATAGATGGCAGTGTGTACTCTTGAAGGGATTTGAATGTGGGGACAGTGTTATAAGAGTATGCCTTGGAAAGATTAATCTGGTGGTAGGTGTGGTGAATTGAAATGGGATAAGGAAAGCATTTATCTTCTTACAGAAGTTCAGATGATAACAGGAGGTGAACCAGGATGTTGACAAAGGTCATAGACTAATAGGATGAATGTGAGACAAACAGATTACTGGTAACTTCTAGCGTGATCCCAATGAAACTAAAAATACATGTGTAAGGGAAATGGCTGTGCTTTAGTCAGGAGTAGGCCGAGGTGGCCTTTCTGCACAGCATAACTCAGTGGGTTTGGAGTGCAGGCACATCACCTCGCACATTATGTAACCGTGTCATGTGAGCTCGTGCTTGGCTCTGAGTCACTATTGTCTGTAAAAAGTATAATTGCCCTACTTACGCTGTACATACAGCTTGCTCACACCCAGTGAGAGAGTAAAGCCATGTTGAAACCGTCTACGATTCCTCGAGTGTTTTTCCAGCTACCCTCCGCTTGCCCACCCACTCCCCTCAGACCTCAGTTAGAACCTGACAGCATGACTAAACAGAATTATCTTTCTCTTCACAGCTGTTCTAATTTAAAATATTACTGATAGTTTCTTAATGGGGGAATGTTTGTGCCAACTTTAGTCTTGAAGGTTAGAGATAGTGTTTGGACCCAAGTTTTCATCAAAACTGTGCCACAGGGAAGCATGGTATCATAGTGCCATTTTTTTTTTTTCCTTTTTTCAAGTACTAATTCCTTCATTTTGTGACAATTGCTCCATTTTTAGATTAGGTCTGAATTCAACTGATCACAATGTGGGAGACACAATCAGTTTCTTCAGGAAATCTTAGAAAATATACAATTTGGTATGGGTGTTTACGACTAATATTTTGGGGACTGTTTTCTTTTTTTGAATAAGTAGCAGCATTTCTGCTTCATGTTCAGGTTGAATAAGTAGCAGCATTTCTGCTTCATGTTCAGGTGTGCTGAGCCTAGTCACATACCTTAAAATGATGGTATAAAAACAGCACTTGGCTGACAGTGGGATGTAAAAAATGAGCATCAGTTTGGAATGATCTGTAAGACGTGTGTATCAAGTTCCTAATTTTTTCATTTAATTTTCACCATTTTCTGTAAAGTATGTAATTATTGTAATGCAGTAGTAGTTAATTGGAATGCTGAAGAAATGGGTTTGTAGGGGGATTACTGGTTTTTTAAAAAACTTGAATTTACCATTAATTCATGCTTTTATATTTTTCTCTCTTATTGTTGTTTCTCCCTCTTTCTCAAGAACTAAAGATTTACAAACATGTAAAGTGTTGAGCAAGTAGCTAAATCACTCATCTGAGAGTTCTTCTGTCAAGCCTAGTTCAGACTGTTTGTACTGTAATATGATATGTTTTATTGTAGTATAGTCAGTGTTAGTAATGATGCATTAAGTAGTGAAATCATCGTTTGGGCAGCATGGTTCACCCTTTTATCTTAGTGAGGGTAAGGGAAGTGTGGCTCGATACTCAGTAACAGTCCATTTGAATAAATGGTATTTCAAAAAAAGTTGACTACTGCCAAAGGACTAGTGTCCCTGTTGCTAAAAATTTAGCAGATTAGGTTCTCCAAATGGTATTTTAATGGATTTCACTTATTTAGAAATGAACACATTTTGATTTCTCCTTATGCTGATTGTCATATACTAGTAAATTGAAGAGGCCTGCTTGATGCCACTGCAAAAGTGGCTTATAATGGGTCTGTATTTTTAATTTCATAACTATTTTTTAAAACTTGTGAAGTGGATCCTAAGAAGTAGTATTTAGTCCTGTTATATTTCCATTTCAGTTATTTAGATTTCTAGGTTCATTTACAACAGACCTTTTAAAATTTACTCATAGGATGGTAGAGTACATTTTTGTGAATATAGTTGACCCTCATTATTCATGGGCTTTATATTTGCAAGTTTACCTACTTGCTAAACTGTATTCATAACCTCAAACTCAGTACTCACAGTGTCTGTTAGTCATTCAAAGACACACACAGAGCAGTGAAAAATATCTTTGTTGCCCAACGTGCACATTCCTAGCTGAGGTTAGACAAGGCTATGTTCTGACTTCTTGTTTCAGTTCTTACACTGTAAAAAAGTGTCTTTTTGACCAGGCGCGGTGGCTCACGCCTGTAATCCCAGCACTTTGGGAGGCCGAGGCAGGCGGATCACCTGAGGTCACGAGTTCGAGAACAACCTGCCCAACATGGCAAAACTCCATCTCTACTAAAAATACAAAAAATTAGCTGGGCATGGTGGCACATATCCCAGCTACTCAGGAGGCTGAAGCAGGAGAATTGCTTGAACCTGGGAGTCAGAGATTCCAGTCAGCTGAGATCACACCATTGCACTCCAGCCTGGGCGACAAGGGCATAACTCTGTCTCAAAAAAAAAAAAAAAAAGTGTCTTTTTTTGAGGTCTGTTTAGTGCCATAATTTTTACATTTTTGTGTTTTTGGTTGGTGATTTTACTGTTTAAAATGGCCCCCAAGAATAGTGCTGAAGTGCTGTGGCAAGAAAGCTGTAGTATGCCTTATGGAGAAAATATATGTCAGATAGCCTTCATTCAGACATGAGTTATAGTGAGTTACAGCTGTTGGCTGTGAGTTCAATGTTCGTGAATCAACAGTATATATTAAAGAAGGTGTCTTTAAACAGCAACACACATTAAACAAGGTTATGTATTGATTGGTTGACAAATGTTGTCATTATGGGCTCATAGGAACCCAACTTTGTATTTTTTACTAGTAGCAATGGGTCAGTATTCGCTAATTCAGTGTTTGCAGCATACAGGAACCCAACTTTGTATTTTTTCCGAGGAGCAATGGGTCACTATTTACTAATTCAGTGTTTGCAGCAATTTTATGGAAATGACTGCCATGAACAAGGATAACCAACTGTATTTCTTTAGATTATCTTTTATTTATACTTCAGTAATGATAACGAAAGCTTTGTACTTTTTAGGTTAGATTGAGACCCACCAAAAATAGAACTGATTTATCTAACTGTTTTTTTTTCCCTAGGTTTCCTTGGCTCCTTGGTTCATTCTGTTTTCAGAAACTGCAGTGTTATTTGTCCATAGCAGGGAAATTTTTCTACCTGCTCTTTTAGGAGCAGTTTTTCAAATTTGGAACTAATGTTTTAATTTGTAATAGAACATATTAACCCAGTAATATACCATCTAAATAATAATATATTATTATTACAGTTCAACCATTCTGTAGTTTACTTTGTGTACTATCATCATTACTTTCTTGGCAGATTTTTGAACAACTCTCTTCTGCCATTTTCTTGTTTAGGTTAGATTAAAACCCACTGTATTTGTAACCTCAAACTCAGTACTCACAGTGCTTTTAGACATTCAAAGACACGCAGAGAGCAATGAAAAAATCTTTGTCGCCCAACATGCAGGTTCCTAGCTGAGGTCAAAGAAGGCAGTGTTCTGCCTTGAATACAAATCAACAATGTTCTGCCTTGAAGAAAATCAACATTATTTTAGTGGTACATTTCCCTTCATTCATTGTTTGCTTTTTTTTTTGAGACAGAGTTTCACTCTTGTCATCCATGTTGGAGTGCAATGGCACGATCTCAGCTCACTGCAACCTCCGTCTCCCGGGTTCAAGTGATTCTCCTGCCTCAGCCTCTTGAGTAGCTGGGATTATAGGCGCCTGCCACCATGCCTGGCTAATTTTTTTGTATTTTTAGTAGAGATGGGGGTTTCACCATGTTGGCCAGGCTGGTCTGGAACTCCTGACCGCAGGTGATCCACAGCCTTGGCCTCCCAGACTGCTGGGATTACAAGTGTGAGCCACCACGCCCGGCCCGTTCATTGATTTCTAACCTAACCCATAGATTTTTCAAGTGGCCTTATTTTACATCATTATGCAAATAATCTAGTCTTTGTCAATTGTATTAATTCCTCTGTCTTACTGACATCTAAGATTATTTGCTTTCTCTTACTTTTACCCTGTCTTTATCTCCTAAATTGTCATTCACTCTTTTCCTTCTCCTCCTTTTTTTCACTTTTTCTCTCTCTGTACTTATCTCCCATTCATTAAAAATCTAGTGGAGAGGAAAAACTGCTGATCTGAGGGCCTCATCTAACCCTCAGGTGTTGTGTTTGGTTGACACAGTGGTTTAGAAACTGCAGCCAACATTCTGAAATTTTCTTTGTGGGAAAGTTTTTCTTTTTTATTACAAATTTAATTTTAAAAAAGGATATAGGGCTATTTAAATTTTCTCTTTACTTTTGTGTCAGTTTTAGTTGTGTTTTTCAATGAGTTTGTTAATTTTGTCTCATTTAATATATTGGCATATAGTTATTTGTAATATTCCCTTTTTATTTCTTTAATGTCTTTAAGTTCTATGATATACCCTATATATCCTTTTTCATTCCTGGTGTTGCTAATTTTTTCCCTCTTTTTTTTCGTGATCAGTCTTACTAGAAGTTTATCAATTTTATTAACATTTTGAATAAACTAATTTTGGTTTGTATTTTCTCTGTTGCTTCTTTTCTGTTTCATTGTTTGTTGTTTCATTACTTGTTGTTTTCTATTTTGTTACTCTTATTAGTGATGTAGCTAGTTTAAGATGTTTTTTCTTCAGCATTTGCATCATTATATTTCTAGAAATAGTCTGCAGTAACTCTCATTATATTCCTGGTTATTGCCTGAATTACTTGATAGTGGCAATTTTAACTCCTATTTATGGTTTGGCTGTTGCCATTATCTTTTTGCACATTCAGATGTATTACCCAGTCACATAATTCTCAGGTTTAAATTAAAACCTCATATATAGTTAAATATTCTTTTTAGAAAGTGCTTTCTTTTTAAGTACCCTAGCAGGGTTATTGATGTGTCAGTTATATGCTATGTGCTAAGTGTTAATTTTCACAACAGACCAGTGAGATAGGTCCTCCATTTCACAGATAGAGGGGACTGAAGCTTAGAGAATCCGCATTTACCAAATAAGAAAACTGAAGCTGATAAAATCTGTTAGTGGGGAGTCATAGATGTAAGTGATAGAAAACTATTTTGGCTTAAGCAGAAGCAAAAATTTACTAAAAAGTTAGAGGTGAGGATTGATGCAGGGGCTCAGAACAAGTCCCCAGGACCTGCTTTCACATTATCTTTTGGTTTTCCTTCTGAGATCACTGTGTTTAGGATTAACACTAACTTCATAGCCTGAAGATGACCACAGAAACTCCAACCCTAGTTATTTTCTAGTTCTGTTGTGTTTCTCTAATAGCTGAGATAAAGGTTAGATTTGACTTTGGTTGTAACAGTTTTGATCAAGATCCCATTGCTGGTACAGTAATTCTATTTAAGGGAAAATGGTATACTTACTCACTTAAACCTAGGTCACAAACTGCATCCTGTAGCCTAATGTGGGACCAAACTGAAGCATATATGACAGGGAGTAGTTCCCTGAACAAAACGTGATACTGTTGCTAGAAGGGATTGGATGCTAGGGGAAAATATTAATGTCTACCACAGAGAGTCTGGTAACTTGCCAAAGCCATAGCTGATGAGAATGGAGCCCCTGTTTCAACCTAGGCAGCCTGATTCTAAGCCTTTATACTTAAACTATAGACTGTGCTGCCTCCTGTTTTACTATATTCAGCTCTAAAGTTAATCGTGCTTTAGCATTTGTGTGTGTTTCTCACTTTGAGTGACATAACATAAATTAATTAAGAAATTATCATGGGGTGTCTGTTACTTATAACTCTTCTCATGTTGATTAACATTGCTAGTTAAGAATCATGTAGGGTATCCTTTCTTTTTTTTTTTTGACAGGGTCTCACTCTGTCACCCAGGCTGGAGTGCAGTAGCATGATCTTGGCTCACTGCAATCTCCACCTCCTGGGTTCAGGTGATTCTCCTGCCTCAGCCTCCCAAGTAGCTGGGATTACAGGCACCCATCACCACACTTGGCTAATTTTTTGTATTTTTAGTAGAGATGGGGTTTCACCATCTTGGCCAGGCTGGTCTTGAACTCTTGACCTCAAGTGATCCACCTGCCTCAGCCTCCCAAAGTGCTGGAATTACAGGCATAAGCCACCTTCTGAGACAGTTTTTATCTTTAGTAATTTGATGAAACATAGTTTTTGCTTTTTTGTATGACTGTGTGTAGTTGTCGCCTTTAAAATATAGAGAAGACAGGTCTTAAGTTTCCTTTGTTGGTTCATTCATTTAATGAATATTTCTCAAGGGTCTGCTATGCGTGTGCATTACACGAGGTTCTGGAGGGTAATACAAATTTAAAATAGAGATGGGTTGTGCTCTCATAGAATTTACAATCTGCTCGGGGAACCGAAAGTGTTAATCCAGTCTGTTAGGTGTTGTTAAGGAGAGGTGCGCTGTGCTGAGTGAAGACCGCAGAAGATTGAGCTGAGATCTAAAGGATACGTGGGAGTTAACTAGGCAAGGAGAGGAATGGGAACATTATTCCAGGCTTCAGGAAAAAGCATGCAAAGGATGGGTGGTGTGTTTGTGTGTGATTTCTTTGTGATAAAAGAAATTATGTACACGGGCAGGTGTTTACAGTGAATATAAGGAACTTGAAGTGGTAGCCATATTCTGTCTTCTCTTTTTTACCAGAAAGACACTTCTTTCAAAGACTTCCTTCCTGCCTGCTTGCGTCCCCTCCCCTCCCCTCCCCTCCCCTCCCTTCCCCTCCCCTCCCCTCCCCTCCCCTCCCTTCCCCTCCCCTTCCCTCCCTTCCCTCTTATTTTTTTTGAAACAGTGTCTCATTCTGTCACCCAGACTGAAGTGCAGTGGCATGATCATAGCTCACTGTAGCCTCAACCTCCTGGGCTCAAGTAATCCTCCCACCTCAGCCTCCAAAGTAGCTGGAACTACAGGTGTGCACCAACATACCTGGCTACTTTTTAAAAAAAAAAATTATTTTTTTGTAGAACCGGGCCTCACTGTGTGGCCCAGACTGGTCTTGAACTCCTGGCCTCAAGCAATCCTCCTGCCTTGGCCTCCCAAAGTGCGGGGAATGGGTCACTGTGCCAGGCCTCAAAGACCTCATTCTTTCTCAGGCCTTTTTTTTTCCCCCCCGCCCAAGGCTAATCCCTTTATGTGTTCTTATCAGTCCTTTCCAGCCTTTTTTATGATGTTGGGCCATTGGTCATCCTTTATTGTCTGACATCTTCAATTCTTGCCTTTCATTCTTCCAGCAGCTTCTTTCCTTCAGTCTCTTCATCTTTGAAAACCTGACTCTGACCCTCCCTGATCGCTTCTTCCCCAAGGCTTTCTTCCTCTATACCTGGTATGTAGGACTTCTGTTAGAACATCTATTTCGTTTTCTTGGCCACTTTTTATATTTTTGTCTTTATTCTTTATTTTTTAATTTTTATTATTTTTTTTAGATAGAGTCTCACTCTGTCGCCAGGCTGGAGTGCAGTGGCGCGATCTCAGCTCACTGCAACCTCCGCCTCCCAGGTTCAAGCAATTCTCCTGCCTCAGCCTCCTGAGTAGCTGGGATAACAGGCGTGCACCACCATGCCCAGCTAATTTTTGTATTTTTAGTAGAGATGGGGTTTCACCATGTTGGCCAGGCTGGTCTCAAACTCTTGATCTCGTGATCTGCCTGCCTCAGCCTCCCAAAGTGCTGGGATTATAAGCGTGAGCCACCGTGCCCGGCCGTCTTTATTCTTAAGTTTCAGGATATTAATGTACCACTTTTCTCCCTATATCCCTTGCATCTGGCAGAGGGCATAGCTCATGGTTAGTATTCAGTAAATGTTCTTTGAGGCATGTGTAGATTTTGATATGTGCAAGACTTTTTATTTTTAATTAAAAGAAAATTTTAATGTTTTTTTAGATACTGAGTCTCACTATGCTGCCTAGGCTGGACCCAAACTCCTGGGCTTAAGCAGTCCTCCTATATCAGCCTCCTGAGTAGCTGGGACTACAGGATGTGTAGGACTTTTAAACTACGTTATGGTGGTGTTACAGGACCACCACCACTTACCCAAAGGTAGCCATTGTGTCAGGATTTCTGCACTGTAGTCCCTTCTGTGGTTACAGGAAAGCGTCCCGGATCCAGACCCCAAGAGAGGGTCCTTGGGTCTTGTGCAAGAAAGAATTCAGGACAAGTCCACAGTGCAAAGTAAAAGCAAGTTTATTAAGAAAGTAAAGTAGTGAAAGTACAGCTACTCCATAGGACAGAGTAGGGTGTTCCTGAGAGTAAGAGGAAGAACGCATCCACCCTAGGTACAATGCTTGTATACATGTGGAGATGTGCTCTGCTACAAGAGTTTGTGATAAAGGATTAATTTTCTTAATTACTACGTTTTGCAAGAATCAATATTATTATCTTTGAAGAAAAATTAGGAATGCCTTTGTTCTCCAGATATCAGGATATCTGGCTACTCCCAAGTCTGGGTCTGTTTAGTGGATACTATTAATTTGTTCCCTTAACCACAAACATCTAGAGGCTAGAAATGTCTGACTTTCTCGGAATTTAGCCCGACAGGTCCCAGCCTCTTTTTCCTAGCCCTCTCTCAAAATGGAATCGCTCTGGTTCAAACGCCTCTGACAGTAGGGATATTCTAATGATATCACAAGATGGAACCCAGCTGAGGGACTTCCATGTTTTGTGTTGCCATATTATTGGCTCCTGGAGTTGGGGAATATACTAGTTCCTTAATAAGAAACTTTGTTATTTCTGGACAGTTCTCTGATATAGATTCATTCATTATTCAGTCTATTAATTCAAATGTGAGCAACAGCCTGATAGGTTTCATATGGTTTCTCTCCTTTGTATAGTTTTGTATTTTCTTTTGTAGACTTTGCACACTGTGGGGATTGGGTAAATATTGAAGATTTCTTAAGGGTCATTTTTGTCATTAAATACTTTTTAATGAAGCATTTTATTTTGAAAAAAGTTTCAGACTTACAAAAAAGTTGCAATTGTGATGCAGTGAATTCCATAAATTCTTCAACTGCCTGGATTCATCCATTGTTGACATAGTTATCATTATATTTTAATGAAACCATTTTTTTCTCCACTATTATTTTTTATACTTCTTTGATTTTTTTTTTAGCAGTTGCTCTAAGGGTTTATGATATACATTTCTAATATATCAGTCTACTCTCAAATAATATACTATTTCACATATAGTATAATAACCTTTTAATAATATACTTCCATTTTCCTTTTCTGTGCCTTATGCTGTTGTTGTTATTCATTTCACTTCTATATAAGCTGTAAACCCCACAATATGTTACTATTTTTGCTTTATACAGTTACTTATCTTTCAAAGAGATAAAGATAATTAAAAAATTATATTTTATGTTTACCCACATTTTACCATTTTCTGCGATTGTTATTCCTTTTTGTTGATCCAGACTTCTGCTGAAGAGCTTCCTTTAACTTTTTTTTTTCAGACGGAGTCTTGCTCTGTTACCAGGCTGGAGTGCAGTGGCACGATCTTGGCTCACTATAGCCTTCGCCTCCCGGTCTCAAGGGATTCTCCTGCCTCAGCCTCCCCAGTCTGGGAGTACAGACATGTGCTACCACACCTGGCTAATTTTTTGTATTTTTAGTAGAGACGGGTTTCACCATATTAGCCAGGATGGTTTCGATCTCCTGACCTCGTGATCCGCCTGCCTCAGCCTCCCAAAGTGCTGGGATTACAGGCATGAGCCACCGCACCTGGCCCTTTTAACATTTTTTTATACTGCAGGTCTGTTGGCTATGAATTCCCTCACTTTTATTTCTGAAATGTCTTTATTTTGCCTTCATTTTAAAGATATATTGTCATTGAGCATACATTTCTAGATTGACAGTGTTCTTTTTTCCATCAGTTTAAATATGTTACCCTATCGTCTAGTTTGCATAGATGAGAACTCTACCATCATTCTTTTTTTCCCATAGTATGTGTTTTAGTTTATTTTATGTTGCTATAAAGGAATGCCTGAGGCTGGGTAATTTATAAAGACAAAAGGTTTATTTGACTCATGATTCTTGATGGCTTGAAAGTTTAAAATTGGGCATCTGCATTTGGTGAGGGTCTCAAGGAGGAAGATGAAAGGGAGCTAGCGTGTACAAAGATTACATGGCGAGAGAGGGGGAAGGGCAGGAGTGGGTGGGTGGGGGAGGACGTGCCAGGCTCCTTTTAACAATCGGCTTTCACAGGAACTAATAGAGTAAGAACTCACCCACAAAAGAGGGCATTAATGTGTTCAAGAGAGATCTACCCCCATGAACCAGACACCTCCCATTAGGCCTCACCTCCAACACTGGGGATCAAATTTCAACGTGAAGTTTGGAGGGGACAAATGTCTAAATCATAGCAGTGAGTAAGATTTCTTTTTTCTCTGACTGCCTTTAAGACTTTCTTTTAGGTTTTTAGCAGTTTGACTATGATATGGTTTTCCCTGTATTTTTCCTGCTTGGGGTTCTCCAAATTAATTTTGGGAAATTTTCAGCCATTATCTCTTCAAATATTTCTTTTGCATCTTCCTCTGGGATTCCAGTTACAAACATGTTAGCCTATATTGTCCCAGGGCTCTTAGATGCAGCATTGTATTATCTCACTCTTTCCTCTTTTGTTTATGTTTGAATAATTTTTATTGCTCTTTCTTTAAGTTTGCAGAGTCTTTCCTCTATTTCCAGTCTGCCAATAAGCCCATTAAAGAAATTCTTCATTCTAATATCATGTCTTTCAATTTGCTATTTCCTTTAGACTTTGTTTTATGGTTCCCGTCTCTCTGCTGGAAATTTCTCATCTGTTAAATGTCATCCACATTTTCCACTAGATTAAAAAAAAAATCAATCATAGGTATTTTGACATGTCTGTCTAATAGTTCCAATACATTCTGGTTGTGTTGCTGTTTTCTCTTTTGACAATGAGTTGTTGTATCTTTTAAAAAAGATGTGTTTTGTAAATTTTTTTTTTTTTTTTTTTTTGAGACAGAGTCCTGCTCTGTCGCCCAGGCTGGAGTGCAGTGGTGCATTCTCGGCCCACTGCAAGCTCCGCCTCCCGGGTTCATGCCATTCTCCTGCCTCAGCCTCCCCAGCAGCTGGGACTACAAGTGCACGCCACCATGCCCGGCCAATTTTTGTATTTTTAGTAGAGACGGGGTTTCACAGTGTTAGCCAGGATGGTCTCGATCTCCTGACCTTGTGATCTGCCCGCCTCGGCTTCCCAAAGTGCTAGGATTACAGGCGTGAGCCACCGCGCCCAGCCATGTTTTGTAATTTTTGAATGAATGTCACACATTACGTATAGAGGAATAATAGAAACTGTGGTATTTACACTCAGACATGTAGTACATTTTTTTTTTTCTGGCAGGTAGTTAGGTTGAATCAATCTAGTAAGTAGTTGAGCTAGATTTGGAGTGTATTTTGCTATTGTTATCATCAGTGTACCACAAATTCCTCCAGTGGTGGGCCACTGCTACCTTGGTTTTAATTCAGGGCCTGCAATGCTAGAGGGTTTTTTTCCCCCCCCATTGTTCTTGTTCTACTCTTAGCTGACACCTTACCCTATATATCTTTGTAGGATCTTTCTCCATTGCTCTTCCCCCTCTGCAAAAGGCAGATGCTGTTACTTATTACTTGGTGTAAGACTTGTAGTGGGGGCAGAAGGGGTTTTGCAGTTTTCCTGTTTCAGCCTCAGTCTTGGACAGGTTTTATGCACCTGAGCCCCAGGGGCTGAGCTCTCTCATTGCTTTTGTACTTCCCCAAGGGCAGATAACCCCTGCATCGTACTCAATGCAGCATCTAGAATGCAGGCAGGTTTCATGAGCTTCTTCCCTTTGTGGCAACTGGACTTTGCCTTGTACCAGGTGGGGAGGGCAGGGCAAAGGATCTAGGATGTGAGCAGTTTCCCTGTCTCTTTTCCAGTGCGAGAGTATCAGTGTTTTGTATTCACACCGAATCTGGGTCTGAGTACATTTTCTGTTCTTTCCCAGTATTTAGCTAGCATTTGCCTAGTGTCAGTGCAGGATAAGGGAGAGTGTGTGTTTTATACTCTTTCCGGCAGCAGTTAGTATTTGCCTCCTGTCAGTACAGGGACCGGTGGTGGGAGGCTTTACTGCCCCTTTCCATCAATAGATGGCTTTTGCCTCCAGATAGGATCTGTGGTATGGGTGAAATTTTCCCTTTAACCTGGCAGTAGCTCATTAACACCTTGTACTCCTGTAGGCCTTGAAGTATGGATGGACTTTTCTTTGTACTCTTGCACTACCCTTCAATCTTGCTGCAGGTATTACACAGCTGTGCTACCAGTGGGCCTTTCTCGTGTCTGCTTTGCCTATAGTATTTCTCATGAGCATCTCAAGAGGTGAAAGATTATGAAAAGAGTTGGCAAGTGGGGACAGAATCCCCTTGTGTCTGAGGTTCTCAGGGATTCTAAATTGGCTGTAGTGCGCACTTGGCCCTTAAAGTTTGTTAAAATTTCAGTTGTTTTTTGGTGACGTCTCATTTTTCTGTGCTCTGCCAAAGCTGAAAGGGTTCATGTGGTTCATCTCCTCAGAGGGGCATGTCACCCTTTGGAATTTAGATCATCTGGTTGCCTTATGACCTCACCTCTCTGATGGGCTCAAAATTTTATGATTTTTTAATAGATTGTCTGCCTTGTTGTTAAAGGTGAGAGCAGTGTTTTCTTGTGGCCTTCTACTTTTTTCCCACTTTTTTAATTTTTGTTTTTTATTGACACGTAATTGTACATATTTATGGGCTACCATGTGTTGTTTTAGTACATGTATACATTGTGTAATGATCAAATCAGGGTAATTAGCTATTGATCACCTCAAATATTTATCATTTCTTTGTGATGGGAACGTACAATCTACTTCTTAAGTTTATTTTATCTTAATGAATCTTTGCAGCTGACTTGTTTTGGAAAATAGGAAATAGCCAAGAGTGGAAGGACTCATTGGCTTTAATTTTTTTTTCCATCCAAGTGACTAACAGCAAAGGTAGTTAAGTGCTGCTAACTGTCACTGTTAAACCTAAGGCATAGACAGTCAGGAAAATGAACCCATGAAGTTGAAAAGACATGGAGGAAGACAGGGAAACTGATTTTTTTTTTAAAGAGAATACTTGTGTAATATTGGTGTAAGTTGTAAATCCGATTTAATTATTGTAAATGTGGCTATTGCTAATGACTGCTAGTCTCCCTAGGAGAAGTTTATAATTTTTTTTCAAAACATTTAGAATGTAACTGATTGCTTAGATTGCTGATTAATTTTTTATGCTTTTACTGGTCAATTTTCGTTTAGTTAAATGTCAGGGCTGTTTTTCCTAGTAGTAATAACGTCACATAAGATGATCTTTGATAATTATGCCTAGTTAATCTTCTGAAGTGCTTAGAGACCTTTATCAAATTCTGTTTATTAAGGAGGTAGCTATTTAAAAATATTTTTCCTCCTGCATTGGCATCAATATTGGGCCGGCCTACTCTCACTAAGAAGAATCCTACAGTCATCTGCAAATAAGTGTCCTGGGAGCTGTTTAGGAATGGGTGGTGGTGGTAGGAGGTAGATCATAATGTTCTGACATGCACACTTTTTGCTTCTTGTTTTTATTTCATTCCCTTTCCTCACTTCAAGTATGTCTGTTTCCCTGAGTGTAATGTCTCTCTGGTTTATCTTCTCCAGAGAGCACACCTACACTTCTCATAGGATTGGGTAGGAGGGTTGTTCCTTGGTTATGTGAGATATGCCACAGAGGATTTGAGGATTATACTGCCTTTTTTTCTTTTTCTTTCTTTTTTTTTTTCTTTAGAGACAGGGTCTTGCTCTATTACCCAGGCTGGAATGCAGTGGTGCAGTACTAGCTCATTGCAGCCTCAGACTCCTGAGCTCAAGTGATCTTCCTGCCTCAGCCTCCTGAGTAGCTGGGGCTACAGGTGCATGCCACCATGCCTGGCTAATTTTTAAATTTTTTATAGAGATAGCATCTTGCTTTGTTGCCCAGGCTGGTCTTGAACTTTTGTCCCCAAGCAGCCCACCACTCCTTGGTCTCCCAGAGTGCTGGGATTACCAGGCATGAGCCACAACACCCAGCCTCATATGGCTTCTTGTACTGAATTCGATAACTTGTTACACTATGACTTTCGGAACTGCCTGGAATCTAATTCCTGTACCTTTTGGGGGTTCTGTGGAACAAATTGTTTTTTATAGAAGTTCCTCTCCACCTTATACATAAGCTTTAGTTTCATCTTTCTTCATTCTTCTAAGTATGTTATTACTCATCCGTTTGGTTTTCAGTCTTCCAGAACTTAGTTGCTGTCATCTCTTCTGATTTCTGTAGCTCTGTGATTTTATGTCTTATTTATCCTTTACAGCCATTTTAGAAAGTTTTCAGCATGTGGGAGACAAACGAACGCTTTTAATTCAGAAGTCCTAAGTTCTCTGTTGTCCTAACAGCTTTTAAGCCTTTTTAGTTACCATTCTTGAATATACCGAGACCACATTTACTTTAAATTATTATAAAATCAATGTGTCTTTCATTAATTTATTTTCCATTTGTCTTCATTGAAGTTGGCAAGTTTTATTGCCGAGTGCTCTAAAATAATATGCAGAGTTTCAGTGATTATAGCTGATTATCTCCTATTAGATCAAGACTCCAGCAAATGCCAACTATAAACTCAGACAACATATTTTAAAATACTATCTAAAGATACTGGTGAACAATCAAAAGCAGACAGGAACTAGAGGGTAACAGTCATCTATATTTAGAAGGAGGGATGTCACTGTGTGAGTTTCCCATTTCTTATGGCACTGAACTTGAGGTTATGTGTGTGTTGGTGCTGTGAAGGTGAAAACTCAGGTGGAGACTCAAAGTCTTACTGGCTTGAATAACTAGATGTCAGAAGTTGGGGCATCTGCAGTAACTGGAAAGTGGGGGAGAAAATCCAGAAAAAGATTCAGAGAAGGGTATAAACTGTCTAAATCTTGTATACGGGACAGACTCTATGCTACCTGAAGGCTAAAAACATTGAACAAAGGCTTCATTTTTCACCCCAGCAAAGGGGAAACAGTTTGGAGTTGTGTCCAGTCGAGTTAATTGCCTACTAAAACAGTCAATAATCTTTGCAGGAATATTACAGAATCCAAAGTTTCTACAACATATTTATAAGGTCAGAATATAATCCAAAGTTACTAGATGTACTCAAGAGAAAAGGCAGTTGTTGGAGTCTGACCCTGAGATGATCCAGATGTTGAATTTAGTTCACAAGTATTTTAAAGCACTCTTTATAACTGTGCTAAGTAAGTAAGTAAAAGAATATATGATATGAGCCCGGCGCGGTGGCTCATGCCTATAATCCCAGCACTTTGGGAGCCCGAGGTGGGTGGATCACGAGGTTAGGAGATCGAGACCATCCTGGCTAACATGGTGAAACCCCGTCTCTACTAAAAATACAAAAAATTAGCCCATGCCTGTAGTCCCAGCTACTCGGGAGGCTGAGGTAGGAGAATCACTTGAGCCCGGGAAGCAGAGGTTGCAGTTGAGCTGAGATTGCGCCACTACACTCCAGCCTGGGTGACAGAGTGAGACTCCATCTCAAAAAAACAAACAAATAAAGGAATGTATGGATATAATGAATAAAAAACAGAAACTCTCAGAAGAATAGAAACTAAAAAATAGAAATTTAGAATTGAAAAATACATGAAATAACAAATTTGTTGAATGAGCTTAATAGCAGATTGGTGGCAATATAGACAAGACTTAATGAACTTGCAGATAGATGAATAGAAATGTCAAATCTGAAGAAAAGAGAGGAAAATTATCAGAAATAAAGTGAACAGGGACTCAGGGGCCTATCAGACAAAATAAAAATATTTAATAAATGTGTCATTGGAATTCTAGAAGGAAAGGAATGAAAGAATGGGGCAGAAAAATATTTGAAGAAATAGTGGCCATATATTTTACAAATTTAGTGAGAGACATAAATTGTAAATTCAGAGGCTTAGCAAATCCAAACATAATCAATACAAAGAAAATAACATCTAGGCACATCCTAAACTGCTAAAAGCTAACAAGGAGAAAATCTTGAAAGCTGCCAGAGAAAACACACTAGGAAATAATAAAAACGACTGCTGAAGAAAAAGTAACACCATCAACCCTGAATTCTGTACCCGTAGGGAGACAGAATTCTTTAAGGATAAAGATGAAATAAAGACTTTTTCAGATAAACCAAAACTGGAAATTTATTACCTGTAGATCTGCAATATAAGATAGATGCTAAAAGGCATTCATCAGGTTGAAAGTTAGTGATACCAGATAGAAGTTCAGATATTTAGGAGGCGGTAAATATGTGAGTAAGAGAAAATACTACTTTTTGTCCTCTTCATTTTATAAAAACACATGTAAAAAATACATGACTTTAAAAGTTATAACATTGTATTGTGGAGTTAAAGGATAGGAGTTAGCAGTAAATGGTTCTTGTATTATGTGGGAAGGCATACAATATTAACTCTTAAGTAAGCAGGTAAAAGTTGAGGATATATACTACAGTTCCTAGAACAATCACTTGAAAAATAATTTAAAGAGGAAGGCCAAAAAGCCAATCGATTAAATGAAATTCTAAAAAAAGTTTGGTTAACCCAAAAGAAGGCAGGGAAAGAGAAACAGAGACATATAACAGAACACTTGGGGCTGGGAGGGAGATTAGTAAAATCTCCCATATTAATAATTAAGTGTAAATGAATCAAGCGCTCTAATTAAAACTATTATAAATGATAGTTTATAATAATTATCTATGATGTAATTATAATAATCTATTGATAATTATCTTAATTATAGATAAGATAGCGATTATCTCTTTGTGTGCACCCATGTGTAGATGTATGTATTATCAAGACCTGACTACATGATGTCTATAAGAGATATACTTTAAAAACACAAATAGGCTAAAAGTAAATGTTTCGGAAAAAGTATGCTATCCAGCTAGTCAGTTTTATTATTGGTTGGACTATATTAGTATCTGATAAAAAGGATTATGAGGCAAAGAATCTTACCAGAGGTATAGACATTTTATAATGATAAAAAGGGTCATTTCATTAGGAAAACTGTTTATGCCTGTGATAGAAAAGATTCAAAAGGCATGAAGCTAACATTGATAGAATTGAGGGGTAGAATTAAAATCCTCAACCACAGTTGCATATTTTAACACCTTTCCTCAGCAGTCAACAGGAAGTAATTACAATAATGTGCAATTTCGTTACTGAACACAAGATGGCAAAGTAGTCACAGTAATTGTAACAATCGACCTGTGCATTTGAATACAGTGAAATATGCCATAATTTTATCGTGTGAACACATCTTTTCTCCTCATTTATTTTATAGACAGGAAATGAACAGTGGTGAGTAATTGCAAGAATGCTACAGTATACTGGCATAATATTTGGTATACACGTGATAGGCATTAAATGAATTTTTGTTGAATGAATATAATGTGGGGCTTTTGGAATTAAATATTTGTTTGAATTTCAAAACCCAAAATTATTTTTTAATCTTATTACAGAAATACCGCTTTTACTTAAAGCAGTGGTTCTCAAACTTTTTGGTCTTAAAATATCTTTACTCTTTTAAAAATTGTTGAAGACTCCAAAGGACTATTGTTTAGGACATATCTATTGATATTTATCTTTCAAAAATTAAGAAATGTAAAGAATATTTTAAAAATAATTTTACAAATAATGAGCCCACTATATGTTATAAATAGTACCTATGTTTATGAAAAATAGAAAAGTAGCATTGTTTTACATTTTGGCAAATATCTTTAATGTGTGGCTTAATAGATGACAACTGTATTCTCATGGCATCTTCGATATTCTATCTTATTTGTCATGTAGTATCTTGAAAATGTTACACTTGTGAAAGAATGAGAATAGAAAAAGACAAATAACATCTTGGTATTACTATGAAGAATTTTTGACCTTGAGCCACCAAAAAGGTCTTAAGCTCCCTCAGGAGTCCCTAGACCATATTTTGACACTCTCTGACTTACAGAAGTAAACAAAGAAGAAGTGAAAAATTATTAATTAGTGGATATGTGGCCTGAACCATGGTGATACAGTTTACTCCTTATTGGTGAGCCGTTATGGTTCATATGTACGGTTACCTAACCTGAAAATTTGTGGGAACTTCATCTGGAAGATAGATTAGTAGGTGTAAAATGTCGCTTTAGTCTTACATTGTGCTGCCTTTAACCAAACCCTATCATATAGAGCTGGGTGTGAGATTAAGTTGGAGCATGCTGTAATCCAGTTCTGAATTGGTCTTCTGAGCTATTTGTGATGTGATTCAGATTTTATAGATGGCTTTTCTTCTCTGTGGAGAGTTGGAATAGTGACTAAAAAAGAGCTCTCTGAAATTGGAACCTCTAACTATTGCTGCTAAGAATGGAAAACAGTCTGGCAGGGCCTCAAAAGGTTAAATATAGAATACTCTGTGACCCACCAAATTTACTTTTAGTTGTATATACTCAAGAGAAACGAAAATATAAGTCCACACAAAAACTTGTACATGAATGTTAATAGCAACATTCTTCATGATAGCCAAAAACTGTGCCTTAGTTCATTTTCTGCTGCTTATAATGGAATACCTGAAACTGGGAAATTCATAAAGAAAGGAATTTATTTCTTACAGTTATAGAGGCTGAGAAGTCCAAGGTCAACAGGCCACATCTTGTGAGAGCCTTTTTGCTGGTGGGGACTCCCTGCAGAGTCCCGATGCAGTATAGGGCATCCCATGGTAAGGGGGCTGAGCATGCAAGCTCAGGTCTCTCTTCCTCTTTTCATAAAGCCACCAGTCCTACTCCCATGAACCCACTAATCCATTAATTCATGAATCTGCCCTCATGACCCAATCGCTTAAAGGCCCTACCATTCAGTACTGCCACATTGGGGATTAAATTTCCACATGAACTTTAGAGGGGACAAGTATTTAAACAATAGCAAAGTGGAACCAGCTCAAATGCTCATCCACTGATAAATAAATAAAATGTGGTATATCCATAGAAGAAATATTATCCATCCATAAAAAGAAAAAATACCGATACATGCAACATTATGGATGAATCTTGAAGGCACTATGCTACCTGAAAGAAGTTAGTCACAAAGACCACATATTGTATGATCCCATTTGTATGAAATGTCCAGAATATGCAAATCTGTAGAGACAGAAGGTAGACTAGTGGTTACCTAGGGGTAGGGTGGATGGGAGTAATGCCACGTGAGGATGTTTCTGTGTACTGTTAAATTGTAATATCTGTTATGTGGTTAGTGTTCCCTTTATGAGGACTCATAATTCTTCACAATATCAGGAGTTACTCCCTTTTGAAGAACTAATGAGCTAAACAAGTCTTCTTTGTTTTATTTTTAATAATTTTTAAAATTAGATAATGAGACCACTGTTACTAGTGTCTCTGTTGGCCTTGGCTGCTAGGAAGTTCAGGACTATATTAAATGCTCACAGTAACGCTGTTAGTGAGGTTAGACAATTGGTATACTTTCTTTTCTAATACACATTTTGTTGTGGGTTTTTAAAGTTTTTACACACAGACTTTCACAAACTTAAATTTAAATATTTTATTGTAGGATGCCCACAGTCTTTATCAGAGGCAATTGGGGTTAAATTGAAAACAAATAAATATAAAATGCACAAATGAAAAACTATAGGCAGTGTCTTTCAAGAGAGAAAGAATTCTTTCTGTATAAAAAGGCAATATTCGTTTTTAGGTATAAAAATGATATCCTTGAACTGAGCTTTTTAAAAAGGTGGTAAGCTACTAGGCACTGGATCTGTTCAAGCAGACGCTGGATGATGCTCTGTCTGTAAGATATTATAGATATATCTCCCAATGCTATCCCTCCCCCCTCCCCCCACACCACAACAGTCCCCGAAGTGTGATGTTCCCCTTCCTGTGTCCATGTGTTCTCATTGTTCAATTCCCACCTATGAGTGAGAATATGCGGTGTTTGGTTTTTTGTTCTTGCGATAGTTTACTGAGAATGATGATTTCCAATTTCATCCATGTCCCTACAAAGGACATGAACTCATCATTTTTTATGGCTGCATAGTATTCCATGGTGTAGATGTGCCACATTTTCTTAATCCAGTCTATCATTGTTGGACATTTGGGTTGGTTCCAAGTCTTTGCTATTGTGAATAATGCCGCAATAAACATTCGTGTGCATGTGTCTTTATAGCAGCATGATTTATAGTCCTTTGGGTATATACCCAGTAATGGGATGGCTGGGTCAAATGGAATTTCTAGTTCTAGATCCCTGAGGAATCGCCACACTGACTTCCACAATGGTTGAACTAGTTTACAGTCCCACCAACAGTGTAAAAGTGTTCCTATTTCTCCACATCCTCTCCAGCACCTGTTGTTTCCTGACTTTTTAATGATTGCCATTCTAACTGGTGTGAGATGGTATCTCATTGTGGTTTTGATTTGCATTTCTCTGATGGCCAGTGATGGTGAGCATTTTTTCATGTGTTTTTTGGCTGCATAAATGTCTTCTTTTGAGAAGTGTCTGTTCATGTCCTTCGCCCACTTTTTGATGGGGTTGTTTGTTTTTTTCTTGTAAATTTGTTGGAGTTCATTGTAGATTCTGGATATTAGCCCTTTGTCAGATGAGTAGGTTGCGAAAATTTTCTCCCAGTTTGTAGGTTGCCTGTTCACTCTGATGGTAGTTTCCTTTGCTGTGCAGAAACTCTTTAATTTAATTAGATCCCATTTGTCAATTTTGGCTTTTGTTGCCATTGCTTTTGGTGTTTTAGACATGAAGTCCTTGCCCATGCCTATGTCCTGAATGGTAATGCCTAGGTTTTCTTCCAGGGTTTTTATGGTTTTAGGTCTAACATTTAAGTCTTTAATCCATCTTGAATTCATTTTTGTATGAGTTGTAAGGAAGGGATCCAGTTTCAGCTTTCTCCATATGGCTAGCCAGTTTTCCCAGCACCATTTATTAAATAGGGAATCCTTTCCCCATTTCTTGTTTTTCTCAGGTTTGTCAAAGATCAGATAGTTGTAGATATGTGGCATTATTTCTGACGGCTCTGTTCTGTTCCATTGATCTATATCTCTGTTTTGGTACCAGTACGATGCTGTTTTGGTTACTGTAGCCTTGTAGTATAGTTTGAAGTCAGGTAGCGTGATGCCTCCAGCTTTGTTCTTTTGGCTTAGGATTGACTTGGCGATGCGGGCTCTTTTTTGATTCCATATGAACTTTAAAGTAGTTTTTTCCAATTCTGTGAAGAAAGTCATTGGTAACTTGATGGGGATGGCATTGAATGGTGGGTGCAGCGCACCAGCATGGCACATGTATACATACGTAACTTACCTGCACGCTGCACACATGTACCATAGAGCCTAAAGTATAATAATAATAATAATAATAATAATAATAATAATAATAATAATAATAAAAATAAAATAAAAAAAAGAAAATTTAAAATTACAAAAAAAAAAAAGAAATATAAATCATTCTACCCTAAAAAAAAAAAAAAAAACCAGTTATTTCTCACAGTACTAGAAGCTGGAAGTCCAAGAGTATAGTGCTTGCATCTGGTAAGGACCTTCATGCTCTATCATAATATGGCAAAAGGTCAGAAGCACAAGTGAGCACTTGAGACATAAAGAGGGGAAATTGGGCCAAATTCATCCTCTTTATCAGGAGCTCATTCTCAACGTAACTAAACCACTTCCTCAATAATGGTATTAATCTATTCATGAGAGTGGAGACTTGATAACCTAATAACCTCTTATTGGTTCCCACCTCCCAACACTGTTGCTTTGAGGATTAAGTTTCCAACACATGAACTTTTGGGGGACACATTCAAACCATAGCAATACACAAAGTCAAATTACAGAAAAAGTACTTGAATTTGACGGAAAATATTTGAATACAAATGAAGAAAATGTCTGGATATTATTAATGTTCCAGTTATCTTTGCTATGTAACAACCCATCCAAAAATGTACTGCTTAAAACAAAACAAAACAAAAAAATGAAAAAAAAACAAACAAAAAAGATATTATAGAGATAAAGCCTGTGCTGGATGAGGCTAAAAATTGCCTTAAAGTTCTCCTAGTCTTTAAGACTATCATTCTGTGATTTTGAAGTTTACATTTCTGACAACACAAAGTACTAAATGGTAATTTTAAAATGGGTAATTTTTATTCAAAGAACTTGTTTGAGAGCTCAGAATTCCAGATATAACACAAAAGAAGTAATTTAGTATGAAAAGATATTAAGAACAGGTACTACCAGTACATTGCCTAGAGAAACTCAGTGTAGTTATTGTTCTGAATATGTGTTTTAAATTGTGCTGCCTCTCTGCTATGATGAATTAGCTATACAGTGTACCCCTAATATTGCTAGGGCATTTAAAAATGATTTATTTAAACATTGGCGTATACCTTCCTGATACAACTGTTGTATTTTAGTTTTAATAAGTGGCTCTTCTGAACAGTTCTCAGTCAGTCCTTTTTTGGGTCTGTTCCTGGTTAGAGTTTAAAAAACAAAACACACACAAAAATAAAGTATCAGCATAAAGGAGGGGATGGGTGGGTGGGTGAATGGATAGATGGATGGATGGATAGATAGGTATTCTCCCTAAATCCCCCCTTTGCAACTGAAGATCACCCATGTCAGTGATCTAAAAATACCAGTTGGATTGTGACCAAGAGTCCTTATTTACAGTCCAGTTTTGCACCATGGAGGATTGGTGTTTCATGAATCTGTTTAAGCCCATTTTTGCTCTTAATGTTATTATTAGGATTTAGGTTTTGCAGAACTCACTAATAGCCTAGTATCAATTTGAGATTATGTCTGCTGGCCCATAATTATTATTTATTTATATTTAGTGAGTAATTGGATGCTCAGATCTGCCAGACCAGAGCAATTAGAGATGTGGGAATAAGTTAATAAAATTGCATCATTGGAAAATTTAGATGGTTTCAAAATTAGTTTCTAAAAACCAGGTGGAACTCATAGAAGGCTAGAACCTTACACATGAGAGATTTTATTTCTAAAAGCCATATATAGTACAAATAGAGTACAGGCATACCTTGTTTTATTGTGCTTCACTTTATTGTACCTTGCAGGTAATGGATTTTTTACAAATGGAAGATTTGTGGCAACTCTGTGTCTAACAACTTTTTGGCACCATTTTCCCAAGAGCATGTGCTCACTTCATGTCTCTGTGTCACACTTTGATAGTTCTTGCAAACTTTTTCATTATTATTGTATCTCTTATGATGATCTGTGATCAGTGATCTTGGTGTTACTATCGTAATAGTTTTGGAGTGCCACAAACCGAGCCCATATGAGATGGTAAACTGAATGGACAAATGTATATGTTCTCACTACTCCCCTGACTGACAATTCCTGTCTCACCTTCTTCTTGGGCCACTCCATTCCCTGAGACCCAACAATATTGAAATTAGGACAATTAATATCCCTACATTGGCCTCTGAGTGTTCCAAGTGAAGGAAATGTTGTATATCTCTCACTTCAAATAAAAAACTAGGAACGATTAAGCTTAGTGAGGAAGGCATGTTGAAAGCTGAAAAAGGCTGAAAGCAATGCCACTAGTGCCACACAGTTAGCTAAGCTGTGAATGCAAAGGAAAAGTTATTGAAGGAAATTAAAGTGCTATCCCAGTAAGCATATGAATGATAAAAGAAAGCAAAACGGCCTTATTGGTGATATGGAGAAAGCTTTAGTGGTGTGGATAGATTAAACCAGCTACAACATTCTCTTAAGCCAAAACCTGATTTGGAGCAGAATGCTAACTGTCTTCAATTCTAGGAAGGCTGAGAGAGGTGAGGAAGCTGTGGAAGAAAAGTTAGAAACTAGCAAAGGTTGGTTCATGAGGTTTAAGGAAATAAGCCACCTTCATAACTTAAAAGTGCAATGTGAAGCATCAAATGCTGATGTAGAAGCTGCAGCAAGTTATCCAGAAGATCTAGCTAAGATCAGTGATGCAGTTGAATACACGAAAAAACACATTTTCTTTGTAGATTAAATAGTCTTCTATTGGCTGAAGATGCCACATAGGAATTTCACAGCTAGAGAGGGGATGCCTGGGTTCAAAGCTTCAAAGGACAGTCTGACAGTCTGACTCTCTTGTTAAGGCCTAATGCAGCTGGTGACTTGAAGTCAGTGTCCATTTACCATTCCAAGAATCCTAGGGCCCTAGAGAATTATGCTAAGTCTACCCTGCCTGTGCTCTATAAGTAGGACAACAAAGCTTGGATGACAGTACATCAGTGTTCATAGCATGGTTTACTGAATATTTTAAGCTCAATGTTGAGACCTACTGCTCTTTAAAAAAGTTTCTTTTCAAATTACTACTCATTGACAATGCAGCTGGTCACCCAAGAGGTCTGATAGCAGTGTACATCATGCCTTCTCTATTAAGCTGTTCTTGCATTACTGTAAATAAATACCTGAGACTGAGACTAGGTAATATATAAAGAAAAGAGGTTTAATTGGCTCATGGTTCTGCAAGCTATACAGGAAACAGTGCTGGCATTGGCTTCTTGGGGAAGTCTTAGAGAGCTGTAACTCATGACAGAAGGCAAAGCAGGAGCAGGCACATCACATAGCAAAAGCAGAAGCAAGAAAAAGAAAGAGGAGGGGTGGAGGTGCCACACACTTTTAAATGACCAGATTCTTGAGAACTATTATGAAGACAGCACCAAGCCATGAGAGATCTGCCCCCATGATTCAGACAACTTCCACCAGGCGCCACCTCCAGCACTGAGGATTACAATTCAACAGGAGATTTGGGCTGGGACAGATATACAAACTATATCACCTTCTAACATGGCATCCATCCTGCAGCCCATCAATCCAGGAGCCATCTTGATTTTCAAGTTTTATTATTTAAGAAATACATTTTATAAGGCTATGACTGCCGTAGATAGTGATTCCTGTGATGGATCTGGGAAAAGTAGATTGAAAATCTTCTGGAAAAGATTCACCATTCTAGATGCCATTAAGAACATTTGTGATTTATGAGGGGAGATCAAAGTATCAACAGTAATAGGAGTTTGGAAGAAGGTGATTCCAGCCCTCATGGGTAACTTTGAAGGGTTCAAGACTTGAGTGGAGGAAGTCACTGTAGATGTGACCACAGCTAGAAAACTAGAATTAGAAGTGGAGCCCAAAGATGTGACTGAAATTGCTGCGTGATAAAACTTGAATGGATGAAGAGTAGCTTCTTAGGGATGAGCAAAGAGAGTGGTTCTTGAGATGGAATCTACTCTTGGTGGAAGATACTGTGAACATTGTTGAAATGACAACAAAGGATTTAGAATATTACATACACTTAGTTCGTAAAACAACAGCAGGGTTTGAGAGGATTGACATCAATTTTGGAAGCAGTTCTACTGTGAGTAAAATGCTATTAGACAACATTGCATGCTACAGATGAATCTCTCATGAAAGGTCGAGTCAGTTGAATGGCAAACTTTACTGTCAACTTATTTTAAGAAATTGCCACAGCCACCTCAGCCTTAAGCACCCAACATGCTGATCAGTCAGCAACCATCAACATCGAGGCAAGACATTTCACCAGCAAAACGTTTAACTCAGTTAAGGCTCAGATGATATTAGCATTTTTATCAAAGTATATTTAATAAAGGTATGTACATTATTGTCTTAGACGTAATGTTATTGCACACTTAATAGACAACAATATAACATGAACATAACTGTTATTTATTTTAGAGACAGGGCCTCGCTGTTTTTTCTGGCTGGAGTGCAGTGGCATGATCATGGCTCACTGCAGCCTCAAACTTCTGTGTTCAAGCGATCCGCCCACCTCAGCATCCCGAGTAGCAGGGGGACTACAGGCACACTCCCCCACGCCTGGCTAATTTTTAGTTTTTTTTTGTAGAGACAGGATCTCACTATGTTGCCCAGACTGGTCTTGAACTCCTAGCGTCAAGCAATCCTCCTGCCTCGGCCTCCCAAACTACTGGGATTACAGGCATAAGCCACCATGCCTGGCCTAAACATAACTTTCGTAGGCACTGGGAAACCAAAACATTAGTGTGACTTGCTTTATTTGCTTTACTGCAGTGGTCTGGAACCAAACCTGCAATATCTCTGAGGTACACCTGTATAATAAAGCATGAAGAAAAAGCATAAAGTTTGTTTTTTTGTGTTTGTATTTCTCTGCCACTTCCAGGGGTCCAAGTTTTTAGTTGTTCAGAAATACTTTTGAAAAGGAAAAAAAGGGAGATAAGAAGGAAGGAGAGAAAGAACAAAGAAGAGCCTCTGAATCAGAAGAAATGCACCTGTTCTGTTTTGGGGCTAGGTTTAAGTTTCATAATTAGCAAATTACTAACACAGCCAAGTGCTTTTTGATCTAATGCGTCTTGGACTGAGACACTATTTAACAGTGTTAATTCCTTGTAGTAAGGGATAGACATTCCTAGTTGTTTTCATCTGGAAAGCATGGGATACTCCTCATGTCCATGGAGTGATCCTAGCCCCTATCAGAAAGAAAGATAAGATTGTGACAGTATAAGGGTCAATGTAAAGGGCTAGCAGGTTAGCAGAGAACATGTATGGAATGTTCTAGGCTTTATGTGCTCATCATGGATAGCTGTTTAAGCTACCAGAAAAGCTGGTTGCTGAAACTCATGGAATTCCATCACAAATGATCATGGGTTGTAGATTTCTTGTTCTTGAGAAACTGTAGAACTCCAGTCAGGACTTGATTGTAGAGAAAGTTTGGAACTCTTGTTTGGGAGGCATCCTCTGTCTTAAAAAGCCTATTGGGCATAATTCTGATCCTAATCATTACCACTCACGTTTTTGGTCTCTGGATTTTGGAGCATTAAACAATGGGAAAAAATTCTTCTAAATCTTTTGGGACTCTAGGCATGTGGGGAAGGAAAAAAGAGGGAACTTAACTAGTTTTGTTCAGACTTATTTGGAATGCTGCTGAAAGAAATTCTGTGAATTTACTTCCTTTTGTGCTTACCTTTAAGAGACTTTATAAAGAAATCTGGACTGGTTGGTTATTTTCTAAAATATAGCTGGTCAAAAAACTGCAGTACTTTTCTTGGGTCTGAAATCCAACCTCTTCTTTTCTTCCAAGATTATTAGGATGAACATTTTAAGTTATCTGAGGTTATTTAAATTCATAGAAGTCATCATATAAAGAGGAAATAGTCCTGGATATTTTAAAAAAAACAGTCGTTGTTATTGCACTTTCATGATGTCTTTAGGGCTAGATTTGTCTGGTATCTATTTAGTTTTCAAGAATGAAAAAGCAACTTACTTCCTTGGGAGAGCTATGCATTGAGATATTTTGTCTTTGTTGTTCCCTATTCCTCTTTCTTAAAAGATAAAAATAAATAACAGTTGAATAGATGAAAGAAATATTTGGAGAAGACAAAATGATTAAATTCTGAATAATAATCTTTGAGAAGAGTTGGGCTTCCTTTTCACAGAGCGTGCCTAAGTGGTCACCATTGCTTAACCTTTGCTGAGATGATCAGAAACCGGGATTAGAGCTTGATTCTTTTTTCATCAGATACTTCTACCAGGGCAATATGGAAATGTTTTGACTGTGTAGTAGTCACTTTCTCTCTCTTCCTCTCTCTCTCTCTCTGTGCGTGTGTGTACTTTCAAAAATTATATACACAGTATTTCATTTCTTTGTGTTGGGAGGCAATTTTCTTTTGCATTTCTGCATGTCTTGTGAGCAGAGGCAGTGTCTTTTTGTACAATCTTTTAAAGGATATTTGCATTGTGAACAACCTTGAATGTTAGTGTCTTCCTCTAAAACAAAGGACAGCTTTGCTTACTCTTCTGTATAATAAATATCTCCCCCAGGAACAAGGGTAGGCATGCTTATAAAAGATTCAAGTTTCCTGAGCTCAGAATTCCTCTTCTGTAAAGCAGCACATTAAGTGTGCCGGTATTACCTGGCCCTCTTCACATAGCACTCTTGTGAATTAGGGTTCAGTGAACTGACACAAATGTTTATATTCTGACTACTGCTATTGATGTGAGTGCTAAACTCTTCTTTGTCTCTGACCTAGGAGTCTCTTGTTTTCTGCCAGGACCCATGAAAGTGGCAGGTTAAGTTGTTTGCTTGCAAGTATGATGAAATCTCAGATCCTTTACAGTTAGTTCTTGATACTTTGAAATAACAGTGATTAATTAAATGGAACATATTTGGAAAGATTTATTGAAACATATTTATAAGTTTTACAATTTTTGAGAAGTTCATTTAGGATATTATTTCTGCTTGCTTTGATACAGGTTTCGTTTATAATGTCAGCCCTTATATGGAGTATCATCCTGGTGGAGAAGATGAACTAATGAGAGCAGCAGGATCAGATGGTACTGAACTTTTTGATCAGGTAAGATGTGCTGAAAGTAACCAAAGTATTCCAGTGGAAGAGTACTCTTAGATTTATCAGTGTGACATTTGTAGAAAGAAAGAAAATAGTTGCATAAATTCCAGATGCATTGGCTTGAATTTTGAAGTGTGGGAAGATGCTCACAAGTAGCAGCTGTTCGTTTAATTTGCCCTTTGAGTTATTAAAATTTTAGAGATGTTTCAAATCTGTGTCTAGGGGTCTTCTCTTAAGTGTTTGCTGCCTTCTTTGTTGGTAAGAGTTTATTCAGTCTTGATTAGTTTTGATAATGATTGGCTTATGGGAGGTAGTGACAATTGGAAGCAGGAACATTGGGATCCACTGCTAACTTGCTGAATCACTTTAAACAAGTAACTTAGCTTCTTTTCTGTTAGTCCTTTGTCCCCTAGGGATTGCTATATATTCAGCCTACTGCTATATACTGAATTTGCATGTCATGTAGAAAGTTAGCCGATGGTGATTAATGAATAGAAACTAATTTTTCCTAGCATGATGGCAGAGATTCTGTATAGGTTATCTCAAAAGATATTTAAATTAGTCACTTTTCCCATTATATTTACTAAAAACTAGCATTAGCTCTGAAACTATTTTAAAGTTATACATAATGTTGATTACTATCAGTTTGCCGAACTGTTATTCTGAGACAACAGTCTTTAGAAAGATAGAAATTTGCCTTTGTCTCATATATGCTTTATTTTATATTTTAATGATGATTAACCATGTTGTAATATTGGATTTTTATCATTTGAGATACCTGAATCAGGTTGGGTTATATTATAGCTGTTTTTTTGATCAAATATAATTTGATTTCTGTTCTTCCTATTTTCTCATCCATTTTAGGATTTGTTTTTTGACCATGTTGCCAGAAATAGAATTTGTTTTGTATGGTTGACCTTTGAACAATACAGGGATTGGGGTGTCAGCACCCTCACTCTCCCACGCAGGAGAACATTCATGTATAACTTTTGGCTTCCCAAAAACTTAACTACTAACAGCCTACTGTTGACCAGAAGCCTTACTTATAACATAAACAGTCAATTAACATATATATATATGTTATATGCATTATATACTATATTCTTATGATAAACTAAGCTAAAGAAAAGAAAATGCTATTAAGAAAATCATAAGGAAGAGAAAATACATTTACTATTCCTTAAGTGAAAGTGGATCATCATGAAGGTCTTCATCCTCATCTTCATCTTGAGTAGGCTGAGGAGGAAGAGGAGAAATAGGGAGGGTTGGTCTTTCTGTCTTGAAGTGTCAAAGGTAGGTGAAAACCCATGTATAAATGGACTCGGTTGCAGTTCAAACCTGTGTTGTTCAAGGGCCCATTGTGTTTGAGAGCACTTAGGTGCATTTGCTTAAATGGCAGGATCTCATTTGCTGTTAAGAGTCATGTTTACTCTTGGTCATAACAGCATTCTCTTTGGAAGGTTTTTATTGCTGTTTTAAGGCAAGTTTCCATTGTCATTTGGTATTTGCTTTCTGTCTGTCTGCCTGCCTGCTGTCTATCTGTGTATCTATGAGACAGAGTCTCGATCTGTCCCCCAGGTTGGAGTGCAGTAGTGTGATCTTGGATCACTGCAACCTGCGCCTCCCAGGTTCAAGCAGTTCTCGTGCCTTAGCCTCCGGAGTAGCTGAGATTACAGGAGCGTGCCATCTCGCCTGGCTAATTTTTGTATTTTTAGTAGAGATGGGGTTTTGCCATGTTGACCAGGCTGGTCTTGAACTCTTGGCCTCAAGTACTCTGCCTGCCTCAGCTGCCCAAAGTGCTGGGATTATAGGTGTGAGCCACTGCACCTGGCCTGGTATTTGTTACCTAGCAATGCAAGCCAAATAGAAAGGTTTAGGAACATTTGCCTAAAAACTTACCTGCTATACTTTTCTCTTGAATCTTCCTCGTAACCTCCTAATGTTGAATGTACTGTGCCACAAGAAGAATTTCCAATAAAATCTAGTCTTATTTCTGTTCTTGAGTGTTATGAGGTTATATAGACCTTATTTAAGGAAAGCTTGTTTTGGAGAATTCACAAGAAGTGCTATATTGTTAAGTTTTCTAGTATTGAAAACAATATTTACTAGACTGCTAGATTCAGAACAATTAGATTGCATTCTTCTTGGCTTTAATAAAACCAGTGATGTTTAATTATTTATGACTTGCTCACCACAGAAGTAAACTAGAAACTACAGTGACGCTTGCATTTTTCAATATGAGAATTTACTTGTGCCCAGTATTTTAGCTGCACAAATAATAGTTATTTCCTTATTGTCCTATTTCTGTTTTTATCCCACCGCTGACCTCTTATCTTGCATTTCCAAATACCTGATAGGCAATTTGATGCCCTGTACTTCAACTCATTATGCCCTCAAATAATATCAAGTCATTTTCTTTCCTCTTTTTCCTTCTGTTTCCTGTTTCTTGTAATAGGGACTTGAAGTCCCGGAGTAATCTTTTTCATCTCTCCTTGTGCCCCAGTATCCAATCACTGGCCAAATCCTATGATCTGTCTTTTTTTCCCTTCCCACTACCTTAGTTCACCCTCTGTAGCCATATTATTTTAATACTGTCTTGATATCTTTACCTTCAGTATCAATTTAGGTAACATGACAGCTAGATTAGATTTCTTAAAGACAATCATCTTAGCACCTTGCTTGGCAACTCTCAGTGGCTCACCCCTGACAGGGAAATAAATTTACACTCGTTAGCCTGGCATGTGAGGTCCTAAAAGAATATATCAGGGTAAATATTCCCAACATGCATCTCACTTTGCACCCTTCCCTGCCTCTGATATCTATCATTCTATTCTGTACGTCAATGAGATCAAATTTTGTAGCTACTATGAGTGAAAACATGCAGTATTTGTCTTTCTCTGTCTGTGTATTTCACTTAATGTAATGATCTCCAGTTTCTTCCATGTTGCTGCTAGTGACATAATTTGATTCTTTTTTATGGCCAAATGATATTCCATTGTATGCATATATTATAACACATTCTCTTTATTTATCCGTTCCTTGTTTGTGGACACTTAGGTGGATTCCATATTTTTGCTATTGTGAATGGTGATGCAATAAACATGAAATATAGGTATCTCTTTGATGTAATGATTTATTTTACTTTGGATAGATACCCAGCAGTGGGATTGCTACGGTAGTTCTATTAATATTTTAGTTTTTTGAGAAATCTCCATAGTTTTCCATAATGGTTGTACTAATTTACATTCCCAACAACAGTGTGTGAGTTCCATTTTCTTTTTTTTTTTTTTTTATTATACTTTAAGTTTTAGGGTACATGTGCACAACCTGCAGGTTTGTTACATATGTATACATGTGCCATGTTGGTGTGCTGCACCCATTAACTCGTCCTTTAGCATTAGGTATATCTCCTAATGCATCCCTCCCCCCTCCCCCCACCACACAACAGGCCCCGGTGTGTGATGTTCCCCATCCTGTGTCCATGTGTTCTCATTGTTCAATTCCCACCTATGAGTGAGAACATGTGGTGTTTGGTTTTTTGTCCTTACAATAGTTTGCTGAGAATGATGGTTTCCAGCTTCATCCATGTCCCTACAAAGGACATGAGCTCATCATTTTTTTATGGCTGCATAGTATTCCATGGTGTATATGTGCCACATTTTCTTAATCCAGTCTATCATTGTTGGACATTTGGATTGGTTCCAAGTCTTTGCTATTGTGAATAGTGCCACAATAAACATATGTGTGCATGTGTCTTTATAGCAGCATGATTTATAATCCTTTGGGTATATACCCAGTAATGAGATGGCTGGGTCAAATGGTAATTATAGTTCTAGATCCCTGAGGAATCGCCACACTGACTTCCACAATGGTTGAACTAGTTTACAGTCCCACTAATAGTGTAAAAGTGTTCCTACTTCTCCACATCCTCTCCAGCACCTGTTGTTTCCTGACTTTTTAATGATCGCCATTCTAATTGGTGTGAGATGGTATCTCATTGTGGTTTTGATTTGCATTTCTCTGATGGCCAGTGGTGATGAGCATTTTTTCATATGTCTGTTGGCTGCATAAATGTCTTCTTTTGAGAAGTGTCTGTTCATATCCTTTGCCCACTTTTGGATGGGGTTGTTTGTTTTTTCTTGTAAATTTGTTTGAGTTCATTGTAGATTCTGGATATTAGCCCTTTGTCAGATGAGTAGATTGCAAAAATTTTCTCCCATTCTGTAGGTTGCCTGTTCACTCTGATGGTAGTTTCTTTTGCTGTGCAGAAGCTCTTTAGTTTAATGAGATCCCATTTGTCAATTTTGGCTTTTGTTGCCATTGCTTTTGATGTTTTAGACATGAAGTCCTTGCCCATGCCTATGTCCTGAATGGTATTGCCTAGGTTTTCTTGTAGGGTTTTTATGGTTTTAAACATTTAAAGACTTAAAAACATTTTTATGTTTTTATGGTAGGGTTTTTATGGTTTTAAACATTTAAAGACTTAAAAACATTTAAGTCTTTAATCTATCTTGAATTAATTTTTGTATAAGGTGTAAGGAAGGGATCCAGTTTCAGCTTTCTACATATGGCTAGCCAGTTTTCCCAGCACCATTTATTAAATAGGGAATACTTTCCCCGTTGCTTGTTTTTCTCAGGTTTGTCAAAGATCAGATAGTTGTAGATACGTGGCATTATTTCTGAGGGCACTGTTCTGTTCCATTGATCTATATCTCTGTTTTGGTACCAGTACCATGCTGTTTTGGTTACTGTAGCCTTGTAGTATAGTTTGAAGTCAGGTAGCGTGATGCCTCCAGCTTTGTTCTTTTGGCTTAGGATTGACTTGGCGATGCGGGCTCTTTTTTGGTTCCATATGAACTTTAAAGTAGTTTTTTCCAATTCTGTGAAGAAAGTCATTGGTAGCTTGATGGGGATAGCATTGAATCTATAAATTACCTTGGGCAGTATGGCCATTTGCATGATATCTATTCTTCCTACCCATGAGCATGGAATGTTCTTCCATTGTTTGTATCCTCTTTTATTTCATTGAGCAGTGGTTTGTAGTTCTCCTTGAAGAGGTCCTTCACATCCCTTGTAAGTTGGATTCCTAAGTATTTTATTCTCTTTGAAGCAATTGTGAATGGGAGTTCACTCACGATTTGGCTCTTTGTTTGTCTGTTATTGGTTTATAAGAATGCTTGTGATTTTTGCACATTGATTTTGTATCCTGAGACTTTGCTGAAGTTGTTTATCAGCTTAAGGAGATTTTGGGCTGAGGTTATGGGGTTTTCTAGATATACAATCATGTCATCTGCAAACAGGGACAATTTGACTTCCTCTTTTCCTAATTGAATACCCTTTATTTCCTTCTGCCTGAATGCCCTGGCCAGAACTTCCAACACTGTGTTGTACAGGAGTGGTGAGAGAGGGCATCCCTGTCTTGTGCCAGTTTTCAAAGGGAATGCTTCCAGTTTTTGCCCATTCAGTATGATATTGGCTGTGGGTTTGTCATAGAAAGCTCTTACTATTTTGAGATACGTCCCATCAATACCTAATTTATTGAGAGTTTTTAGTATGAAGTGTTGTTGAATTTTGTCAAAGGCCTTTTCTGCATCTATTGAGATAATCATGTGGTTTTTTGTCTTTGGTTCTGTTTATATGCTGGATTGCATTCATTGATTTGCGTATATTGAACCAGCCTTGCATTCCAGGGATGAAGCCCACTTGATCATGGTGGATAAGCTTTTTGATGTGCTGCTGGATTTGGTTTGCCAGCATTTTATTGAGGATTTTTGCATCAGTGTTCATCAGGGATATTGGTCTAAAATTCTCTTTTTTGTTGTGTCTCTGCCAGGCTTTGGTATGAGAATGATGCTGGCCTCATAAAATGAGTTAGGGAGGATTCCGTCTTTTTCTATTGATTGGAATAGTTTCAGAAGGAATAGTACCAGCTCCTCCTTGTACCTCTGGTAGAATTCGGCTGTGAATCCATCTGGTCCTGGACTTTTTTTGGTTGGTAAGCTATTAATTATTGCCTCAATTTCAGAGCCTGTTATTGGTCTATTCAGGGATTCAACTTCTTCCTGGTTGAGTCTTGGGAGGGTGTATGTGTCGAGGAATTTATCCATTTCTTCTAGATTTTCTAGTTTATTTGCGTAGAGGTGTTTGTAGTATTCTCTGATGGTAGTTTGTATTTCTGTGGGATCGGTGGTGATATCCCCTTTATCATTTTTTATTGCGTCTGTTTGATTCTTCTCTCTTTTCTTCTTTATTAGTCTTACTAGGGGTCTATCAATTTTGTTGATCTTTTCGAAAAACCAGCTCCTGGATTCATTGATTTTTTGAAGGGTTTTTTGTGTCTATTTCCATCAGTTCTGCTCTGATCTTAGTTATTTCTTGCCTTCTGCTAGCTTTTGAATGTGTTTGCTCTTGCTTCTCTAGTTCTTTTGATTGTGATGTTAGGGTGTCGATTTTAGATCTTTCCTGCTTTCTCTTATGGGCATTTAGTGCTATAAGTTTCCCTCTATACACTACTTTGAATGTGTCCCAGAGATTCTGGTATGTTGTGTCTTTATTCTCGTTGGTTTCAAAGAACATCTTTATTTCTGCCTTCATTTGTTTCTGTACCCAGTAGTCATTCAGGAGCAGGTTTTTCAGTTTCCATGTAGTTGAGTGGTTTTGAGTGAGTTTCTTAATCCTGAGTTCTAGTTTGATTGCACTGTGGTCTGAGAGGCAGTTCATTATAATTTCTGTTCTTTTACTTTTGCTGAGGAGTGCTTTACTTCCAACTCAGTGGTCAATTTTGGAATAAGTGCGGTGTGGTGCTGAGAAGAATGTATATTCTGTTGGTTTGGGGTGGAGAGTTCTGTAGATGTCTATTAGGTCTGCTTGGTGCAGAGCTGAGTTCAATTCCTGGATATCCTTGTTAACTTTATGTCTCGTTGATCTGTCTAATGTTGACAGTGGGGGTTAAAGTCTCCCATTATTATTGTGTGGGAGTCTAAGTCTCTTTGTAGGTCTCTAAGGACTTGCTTTATGAATCTGGGTCCTCCTGTAGTGGGTTCATATGTATTTAGGATAGTTAGCTCTTCTTGTTGAGTTGATCCCTTTACCATTATGTAATGGCCTTCTTTGTCTCTTTTGATCTTTGTTGGTTTAAAGTCTGTTTTGTCAGAGACTAGGATTACAACCCCTGCCTTTTTTTGTTTTCCATTTGCTTGGTAGATCTTCTTCCATCCCTTTATTTTGAGCCTATGTGTGTCTCTGCACTTGAGATGGGTTTCCTGAATACAGCGTACTGATGGGTCTTGACTCTTTATCCAGTTCGCCATTCTGTGTCTTTTAATGGAAGCATTTAGCCCATTTACGTTTAATGTTAATATTGTTATGTGTGAATTTGATCCTGTCATTATGATGTTAGCTAGTTATTTTGCTCGTTAGTTGATGCAGTTTCTTCCTAGCCTTGATGGTCTTTACAATTTGGCATGTTTTTGCAGTGGCTGCTGCCGGTTGTTCCTTTCCATGTTTAGTGCTCCCTTCAGGAGCTCTTTTAGGGCAGGCCTGGTGGTGACAAAATCTCTCAGCATTTGCTTGTCTGTAAAGGATTTTATTTCTCCTTCACTTACGAAGCTTAGTTTGGCTGGATATGAAATTCTGGGTTGAAAATTCTTTTCTTTAAGAATGTTGAATATTGGCCCCCACTCTCTTCTGGCTTGTAGAGTTTCTGCTGAGAGATCCACTGTTAGTCTGATGGGCTTCCCTTTGTGGGTAAGCCGACCTTTCTGTCTGACTGCCCTTAGCATTTTTCCCTTCATTTCAACTTTGGTGAATCTGACAGTTATGTGTCTTGGAGTTGCTCTTCTCAAGGAGTATCTTTGTGGCATTCTCTGTATTTCCTGAATTTGAATGTTGGCCTGCCTTGCTAGATTGGGGAAGTTCTCCTGGATAATATCCTGCAGAGTGTTTTCCAACTTGGTTCCATTCTCCCCGTCACTTTCAGGTACCCCAGTCAGACGTAGATTTGGTCTTTTCACATAGTCCCATATTTCTTGAAGGCTTTGTTCATTTCTGAGTTCCCTTTTCTTTACATTCTCACCAGCGTCTATTATTTCTTGTTTTTTTTTTTTTTTTTGTAATAGTCATTCTATCTGGGATAGGATGATATCTAATTATGGTTTTGATTTGCATGTCCCTGATGATCAGTGATATTGAGCATTTTTTCATATCCTCATCAGCCATTTGTCATCTTTTGAGAATTGTCTATTCATGTTCTTTGCCCACTTCTTATTGGGATTTCCTTTTCTTTTTTATGGTTGAGTTCCTTATATATTCTGGGTATCAGTCCTTGTTAGGTAAATAGAGTGCAGATATTTTCTCCCATTCAACATGTTGTCTCTTCACTCTCTTGATTGTTTCCTTTGCTGTATAGAAACTTTTAAGTCTAATATAGTTACATTTGTCTATTTTTGTGTTAGTTGTCTGTGCTTTTGAGGTCTTAACCATAAAATCTTTGCTTAGACCAATGTCAGGAAGTGTTCTTCCAGTGTTTTCTTCTAGTGATTTTATAGTTTCGGGTCTATATTTTAAGTCTTTAATCCATTTTGAGTTGATTTTTTAATATGGTGAAAGATTGGAGTTCATTTTCATTCTTCTGCATATGGATATCCGATTTTCCCAGAACCATTTATTGAAGAAGGTGTCCTTTCCTCAGTGTATATTCTTGACATCATTGTTGAAAATTAGTTGGCTATAAATATGTGGATTTATTTCTGGGTTCTCTGTTCTGTTCCGTTGGTTTATATGTCTACTTTCATACCAATACTATGTTGTTTTGGTTACTATAGCCTTGGAATATATTTTGAAATCAGGTAGTATGATATCACCATCTTTGTTCTTTTTGCTTAGGATTGCTTTGGCTATTCTAGTGGGTTTTTGGTTCCATATGAATTTTAGGATTGTTTTTTCTATTTCTGTGAAAAATAACGTGGCATTTTGATAAGGATTGCATTGATTCTGCATATTGCTTTGGGCTGTATGTTCCTTCTGATTGTTACTATTCTTCTGATCCATGAGCATAGTATATCTTTCCATTTGTTTGTGTCCTTTCACCAGTTGTGTTCTTTCATCAGTGTTCTGTAGTTTTACTTGTAGAGATCTTTCATCTCTTTGGTTAAATTTATCTGTAGCTTTCTTTCTTTCTTTGTGGCTATGGTTTATAGGATTGTCTTCTTGATTTCTTTTTCAGCTGTTTTATTATTGGTGTATAGAAACACTGCTGAGTTTTGTATGTTGATTTTGTGTCTTATAACTTTACTGAATTTGTTTATGAGCTCTAAGTTATTTGGGTGGAGTCTTTTGGTTTTTCTAAATAGAAAATAGTATTTGTGAAAAGGGACAGTTTGACTTTCTCTTTTCCAGTTTGGATGCTTTTTATTTCTTTCTCTTGCATTGCTCTGGCTAGAACTTCCAGTACTGTATTAAATAGGGGTAGTGAAAGTGGGCATCCTGTCTTGTTCCAGTTCTTAGTGAAAAGGCTTTTAACTTTTCCCAGTGCAATATGTTGTTAGCTGTGGGTTTGTCATATATGGCCTTTTATTATTTTGAGATATATTCCTTCTATGTCTAGTTTGTTGAGAGTTTTTATTATGTAGGAATGTTGAACTTTATGAAATACTTTTTTGTGTTACTGAGATGATCATACCGTTTTTGTTTTTCATTCTGTTGATGTGATGTATCACATTTACTAATTTGTGTGTATGTTAAACCATCCCTGACTCCTTGGGATAAATTCCACTTCATCATGTTGTATTATATTTTTGATGTACTGTCAAATTGATTTGGCTAGTGTTTTCTTGACATTTTTCCATTTATGTTTATCAGTGATATTGTAGTTTTGTGGGGGTTTTTTGGTTGTTGTTTTTGTACACTTACTTGGTTTTGGTATCAGGGTAATGCTGGCCTTGTAGAATAAATTAGGGTGAATTCCCTTCTCTTCAATTTTTTTAGAATAATTTGAGGAGGATTTTGATTTACTCTTCTTTCTACATTTGGTAAAATTTTACAGTGAATCCATCTAGTCCTTTGTTGTTGTTGTTGTTGTTGTTCTTGGGAGATTTTTTTTATTACTGATTCAATCTTGCTACTGGTTATTGGTCTGTTCATGTTTTCTATTTCTTCCTGATTCAATCTTGATAGATTGTATGTTTCCAGGAATTCATCCATTTTCTCTAGGTTTTCCAGTTTGTTAATGTATAGTTGCTCATAATAGTCTCTGATGATCCTTTTATTTCTTTGGTATCAGTTGTGTTGTCTCCTTTTCATTTCTGATTTTGTTTACTTAGGTCTTCTCTTTTTTTGGTTGTTCTAGCTAGTGGCTTATCAATTTTGTTTTATCTTTTCAAAAATCAACTTTGTGTTTTATTGATCCTTTGTATCTTTTTAAAAAATCTATTTCATATAGTTCTGCTCTGACAGTTATTATTTCTTTTCTTCTCCTAATTTTGCCTTTGGTTTGTACTTGCTTTTCTAGTTCCTTGAGGTGCATTGTAAGATTGTTTATTTGATATCTGTCAACTTTTTGGAGTAGGCATTTATTGCTATAAACTTCCCCCTTAGATACTGCTTTTGCTATTCCACAGGTTTTGGTATGCTGCATTTCCATTTTCATTTGTTTCAAGAAATTTTTTTATTTCCATTTTAATTTCTTCTTTGACCGAATAGTGATTCAGGGGCATGTTGTTTAATTTCCATGTATTTGTATGGTTTTGAAAGTTCCTGTTAGTATTGATTTATTTTACTGGGGTCTGAAAATATACTCAAGAGGATTTCAGTGCTTAAAAATATGTTGAGACTTGTTTTGTAGCCTAACATATGTCTGTCATGGACAATGTTATATGTGCTGATGAAAAAAAATGTGTATTCTGCAATCGTTGGATAAATGTTTTATAAATGTCTGCTAGGTCCATTGGTCTGAAGTCCAGTTTAAATCCAGTGTTTGTTGATTTTTCTCCTTAGATGATCCGTCTAATGCTGAGAATGGGATTTTGAACTCCCCCACTATTATTGTATTGGAGTTTCTCTCTCTTTTTAGATCAAATAATAATTTGCTTTTGAATGTGTTTTGTATATCATTCAATGAGTTCTTCAGTTCCAGAATTTCTGTTTGGTTCTTTTTCATGATGTCTATCACTTTTGTAAATTTCTCATTCATATTCTGAATTGTTTTTTGTATTGTTTTTTATAATTCTGTTTGTACCTCACTGAACTTCTTTAGAATCAATAATTTGAATTCTTTTTCTAGGATTCCATAAATTTCTTTTTGATTGGGATCTGTTGCCAGAGAATTATTGTGTTCCTTTGGAAGTGTCATATTTCGTTGCTTTTTCATGTTTCCTATGTCCTTATGTGGATATTGCACATCTGGTGTAACAGTCACTTCTTTCTGGTTTTTTTTTTTTTTTTTTGTATGTTTGTTTGTTTTTTGTTTTGTTTTGAGACAGAATCTCACCCTGTTGCCCAGGCTGGAGTGCAGCGTTGCAGCCTCAGCTCACTGCAACCTCTGTGTCCCAGGTTCAAGAGATTCTCCTGCCTCAGCCACCCAAGCAGCTGGGACTACAAGCATGCGCCTCCACGCCTGGCTAATTTTTTTGTATTTTTAGTAGAGATGGGGTTTCACCATGTTGGCCAGACTGGTCTCGAACTCTTGACCTCAGGTGATCCTACCGCCTTGGTCTCCCAAAGTGCTGAGCCACCGCGCCCGGCCCTTTTTCAGTTTTTTTTAATTTGCTTTCATATGGGCGAAATTTTTCCTGTAGATGTATCTGTGATGTTGGTGGGGTAGGACACTTTGGCTTTGATCTTGGGTGTGTGCAGTAGTGTAGTCTCTATATGATTTCTTCACGTGTAAATGGCATCAATGACGATTGTGACTTCCTCGGTGTCTTAGGGTACAATTATTGGTGGAGGCTGCGATGAAGTTTTGCTGGTTACTAGGACCCCAAGTAGGTTAGTCTTTGGGCCCCAGTGGTGGGAGCAATGGGCTAAGCATGTCTGTCCTTGGGCCCCAGGATGGCATATGCTGGCACCAGGGTTAGTTCATCAAGGCAGGTTGATTCTTGGGCTTCTTGGTGGCCTAGTTGGATCCCAATAGTGGCAACAGTGGGTGAGTTATTGGGCCCCTGGGCAGGTGGTGTGGCATGGGTGATGACAGTGGCAGTGGCAGGATGACCTCTGGGTCCCAGGTGGTACACGCTTATGTTGGTGGAGGCTGTTATGGGCTGTGCAGGCCAGTCTCTAACCCTGCAGATGGCATGTGCAAGGAGGTGCTAGCTGTGGTGATAGCAGCCAGGTTGGTATGTCCAACCTCAGGACCCTGGGAGGAGTGTTCAGGTGCCAGTGTGTTGGACTGGGCTGGGCAATCTCCTGGCCCTCAAACTGTGCTGTGGAATAGGCAGAGGGGGGTGAGGCCAGCCATGGTAGGCATGGTAGGCAGGAGCAATCCCCAGGCCATCAGCGGAATGCTCAGGTGGAGGGAGACAGCAGTTGTGGTGATACCCTGCCACTGGGCAGAGTGGTGCTGCCTTCAGTAGTAGGCAGCCTAGGCCAGTGGATGGGGAATGAACGCACCAGCTGTTCTTCAGCCCTGGTGACTTACTCTTGCCTCAGCCCATGGTGCAGTAGCTGGCAGTTCCTTGAACCTAAACTCCTGGGGCAGCAGCCATGCTTCTCTTGCACTTCAGTTTGGGTTCTGCTGGGTTCTAGTACAGTGTGCAGTTTGTTGCGGCTAGGGCTCTGAAATGACCGTTTACTGTAGCTGCTTAGGTCTCAGGGGGCTTGTGAGACCCAGTGCAAGCACCCTCCCCGGAGCAGTGCCATCACACAATCTCCCAGCAGCTCTCTATTTTAGTGTCAGGGCCTGCAAGGGTCAAAGGGTTCTTCTGTGGCTAGGATTGCAGGAGTCCATGGTGGGAATGTGGACTGCTAAAGTTCTCCAACCTGAGTCTTTCTCGGCTTCCAGCTGATCCCAGCCTCGTAGGCTGCCTCACTTCGTTTTCATTTCTTGCTTTAGGTATCTCCTGTCATTTTACTGTTGAATTTCAGTGTTCTCTCTGGATGATCTATTCAGAATGTAATTATCCATTCACTATCTTGGTTCTTAGTGGAGGAGGCAAGTATGAAATACCTCTGGTCAACTGTCTTCTTTCTATACTTTACATACTTACTATTTTAGTGTATATTTATTTACTCTGGAATATACCATAAAGATTCCAGTATCAATATTTTTTGGCTGATTATTTTAATAATTATATAGTATTGTATTGAATGGCATTATATATTGATTTTCCTTTGCCGGTCCTTTACAATTGGGCATTTAGATTGTTTCCAATATTTTGCTAATTTAAGTAGTGCTGTGATGAGTATCCTGGTACCTACATCTTTATATACATGCAAATATTTTCTCAGGTAAATTCCTAAATATGTGAGTGAAAGAGCTGCAGATTTTTAAGTCCTTTTTTTTCAAACAGGGTCTTGCTCTGTTGCCCAGGCTGGAATGTGGTGGCATGATCAGCTTACTGCAACCTTGAACTCCTGGGCTCAAGCGATGCTCTCACCTCAGCCTCCCAAAGTGCTGGGACTACAGGCATGAGCCACCCCACCTTAAAATTATTCCTGGCCTATTTTAAGACTTTTAAGGCATATTGAGAAGGTGCCTTGCAGAAAGATTGTTTAAATATAATTTCCACCAGTGGCATCTGACAGCAAATACTATCAGTTGTTTTCCTTGAAGCAGTAGAATCACTTTGTTTATTTTCAAGAAAATACCTGTTAAATATCTGAGTCTGAATAATCAGTTTGTTTACTAGTAGTTCTTATAAATGGCCCTTCATTTTTTGTTCTTTTTTTTTTAACTTTTATTTTAGGTTCAGGGGTACGTGTGCAGGTTTGTTATATAGGTAAACTCATGTCATGAGGATTCGTTGTACAGATTATTTCATCATCCAGGTACTAAGCGTGGTACCCAATAGTTATTTTTTCTGCTCCTCTCCCTCCTGCCAACCTCCACCCTCAAATAGTGTCCGTTGTTCATTTCTTTGTTTTCAGGAGTTCTCATCATTTAGCTCCTACTTATAAGTGAGAACATGTAGTGTTTGGTTTTCTGTTTCTGTGTTAGTTTACTAAGGATAATGGCCTCCAGCTCCATCCATGTTCCTGCAAAAGATATAATCTTGTTCTTTTTTATGGCTGCCTAGTATTCCATGGTGTATATCAACCACATTTTCTTTATTCAGTCTGTCATTTATGGGCATTTAGGTTGATTCCATGTCTTTGCTATTGTGAATAGTGCTGTAGTGAACAGTCGTGTACATGTGTCTTTATGGTAGAATGATTTATATTCCTCTGGATATATACTCAGAAATGGGATTGCTGGGTCAAATGGTAGTTCTGTTTTTAGCTCTTTGAGGAATCACCATATCGCTTTCCACAATGGTTGAACTAATTTACAGTCTCACCAACAGTGTATAAACGTCCCCTTTTCTCTGCAACCTCGCCAACATCTATTATTTTTTGACTTTTTATTAATAGCCGTTCTAACTGCCGTGAGATGGTATCTCATTGTGGTTTTGATTTGCATTTCTCGAATGATCGGTAATATTGAGCTTTTTTCGCTGCTGGTTGACTGCATGTATGTCTTCTTCTTTTTTTAATTTATTTTAAGTTCTGAGGTATATGTGCAGGATGTGCAGGTTTGTTATGTAGGTAAACATATGCCGAATGGCCTTTCATGAAAAAAGCCCAGTTCCATTTGCAAATCAAACAATCGTCTAAGTGTCTCTTCACAGGGAAACCATCATACTTTGTAGCACTAATCTTTTTGAGAATTTGCCACTTTGTCACACAAAATATAATAAAAATATGTACCCAAGGGTCAAAATTTAATTAATAATTTTTCTACTTCATGAAGGATATTCTTAAGTATTCTTAAATATCTTCCTCATGCCCCCTCCCCTGTCCATGGTGGTGAAGAAGATAATAATTACTAGTACTGTTTGGACCCACTGCCTTGATTAATGCAAGATACTAGCAGTTTTACCCACCATTGCTTTTATAGCATCAGAGCAAATGTCAAAACTGAAAAAAAAGCGAGTAACTTTTTATTAGTATTATCATGAAACAAATTGAGACCTCATGGAGACCTGAAAGGGTGTCAGGAACTTCCAAAGGTCCCAACACTTTGAGAATACTATTCTTAACAATCCCTATCTGTGCAGCCTTTCTATCACACTCTGGTAGACTAATTGAATATGCTTCTTAGTTTTTAGGTGTGTGTTGAGAGTGGTTTCAGAAAGTTTAGTTTTGCTCATACTAAAATGAGAGCATCCTGTGGAGTTAGTCATGTTGCTTTTCCATCATTTGTTTTACATACTAGGTTCATCGTTGGGTCAATTATGAATCCATGCTGAAAGAATGCCTGGTTGGCAGAATGGCCATTAAACCTACTGTTCTGAAAGGTAAGTGGTGCTGGTGCTAAACCAGCATAGATGTGTGGTGCACATGTATTTTTTTTTTAACTTGGATTTAAACAACTAGATCTGTACAAATCACTATGGTTTTGTCATTTTCGTTGGCCTCCTGGTCTAGCCACTCCAGAGGTTTTCCTTCATTTCTTCTCTAGAATCATATTGTGACTTTCCCTTAAAAGTTCGACTGTTTTTTAGAGAAAGTTCAGTGTGAGGAGTACAACACTTAGGGTTGATTTTTAGATTAGTTTTTAGAATTTAATTTTTTTTAGTAATATAGTCACATGATTCAAAAATTTAAAAATACAAAAAGTTATACAGTGAAATTTTCCCTCCCAGCTTTTTCTCCCATTTGCCATGAACCTTCCAACTCTGCCCCCTCACTATAGATAACTCCTATTCTTACTTTAAACTTCTTGTAAAGTATAACCAGTTTCTTCCCCCTAGCTCTGAGATGGAAGAGGGATTTAGAGCAGTTTAAAAGTGAAGATACTGAGGCTTGTAGGTATTGTATCTTACTAAAAACTACAGAGTTATTTAATTGAAAAAGCCCACTTGAAGAAACCATGGGTAAACAAACCTTTTGTAAGGCAGAGAGGTGCCTCATTAAATGTTACCTGCTTTTTTGTAATGTATTTTTTTTTAGTATATGTCAGTTGTTTTTCACTGGGGTTGATCTTGCTCTTCGGGGGGACATTTGGCAATGTCTGAAGACATTTTCGTTGTTAGAACAAAAGTAAATGCTACTGGCATTCTAATTGATAGTGGTCAGAGATGCTGCTAAATATCCTGCGTTGCACAGGACAGACCCCCACAACAAAGGATTTTCTGGCCTAAAATGTTAATAGTGTTGAAGTAGAGAAACCATCTTATATGCATTAGTTTTTTATTATTAAAAATGATGGTATTAGTGGCACATACATGTTAAGCTGGTACGCATGCATTGGACAGCTCTTTGGTTCATCCTAGGCAAACTCTGGCACCTATAGAGCTGAGGGTGGAGATAGATACCAGGACCTACAGTGGGCTGAGACATTACTTTCAAAGATTTCTTTTACTGTCACAGCACTGTGAGCAAGGACAAGACATCTACTGAATGGGCTGCCTGCCAGTTGGAAGTTCAACTTGTGTAAAGTCAGTCAAAGTTCTTTCTTCTAGAAGCCTCAGTTTCCTCATTGGTAAAATGGAGACAATTTAGGTAGACAAAGCACAAGCTCAGAGACTAACTGATAGGGGAGAAGTAAGACAGTTACTGGTGGAGAGAGGGAGGCTGGGAGTCATTCTGAAGTGGGCTTTACTGGACAGACAAGTTTGCTATCTCAGCCTGGCTGCCTTAATTTGCTCCTTCTGCTATAGGGCCCATTGTCTGGGTAATTCTTGCCAGAGAGATTTAAGGGAAAGGTAATTAAAAATGGGAGGTAGAAGTAAGAAGTCCCTGGTTAGGGGGCAGATGCAGACCTAAACAAGAAGTGTGTCTTGCTGTAGTGGTGTGACTGACTGATGTTTTGTTTGTGTTAGCATTTGTTTTGTTTTCATAGAAAGAGGAATTTTGAACATGTGTATATTGATGTACAGGTGATTCCAGATAAGAAAGGAATCGTAATCCCTCTGATGATAGGACAGGAATGGAAAATAACTGACAAATTGCAGAATTGATTAGAAAAATGACAAGTGAAGCCAACTTGGGGAGAAAATATGAACTTCTAAAAATACAGCATATGCTGTGATTAAATGAATAATGGAGGAAAAACTGATCCTAGGATAAATTAATACTCTGTTATTTTTAAAGCTTTTTAATCCTCGGATTTTTCAGAATATGTGGATTTGAACTATTAAATCTTCATTTTAATTCTGCTAGTGAACTAGAAGTTTGAGAGATGTATAAAATTGAAAGATGATTCAGAAGATGATTACAAAGATGAATAGAAGAAAGTAAGGTAAAGATAGTTTAAAACTGCAAAAATTATTAAGTTTTGTAAGATTTGAGAAATAAGTATGACTTTTAAATCAAAAACAAGAATTAGGCCTGGCTAGGTGTGGTGGCTCATGCCTGTAATCTCAGCACTTTGGGAAGCCAACGCAGGAGGATTTCTTGAGCCCAGGATTTTGAGACTAGCTTGGGCAATATAGTGAAACTCTGTCTCTACAAAAATTTAAAAAAATATATTTAATTAAAAAAAAGAAACAGGTCTAGGTTGTGTTATGAAGAGTTGTGTTTAGAGATATGGAGGAATTTCTAGAGGAAAAATGGTTATTAAACACATTATACAGAACCAAGAAGTCCTCTGGCAAGGCTAAGCAGGTAAGGGAATACAGAATGGTAAATTTAGGACTTTGTGAGTAAGATCCCTGGCAACAAGACTGAGTTCTTATCTGACAGTGACATAATACCAACCTTTTGGAATAAGAAAGGGGGATGAGGAATGTAGCTACAAGATAATTGTGAAACATTCAATTAATGCTCAGCATTGTTTTTTCCTAGAATGCTTTTCTTCAGGGACTCCTGACAAATGCCTACACATTTTCAAAACTTAGCTAAAATACTACTTCTTCTATAGAGTCCTTTCAAATTTCTTCCAGTAGAAACGTTCTTCTTCTGTGCTTCAATAACACCTCCTGTATACCTCTTTTACAGCCACACGCAATCTTAAAAAGAGCATATCATCTGGGTACGGTGGCTAACACCTGTAATCCCAGCACTTTGGGACGCCAAGGCAGGTGGATCACTTGAGTTCAGGAGTTCAAGACCAGCCTGGGCTACATAGCGAAACCCTGTCTCTACCAAAAAAAAAAAAAAAAAAAAAAAATTAACCAAGCCTGGTGGTGCATGCCTGTGGTCCCAGCTACTCGGAAGGCTGAGGCAAGAGGATTGCTTGAACCCATGAGGCAGAGGTTGAAGTGAGCCGAGATATCACCACTGCATTCCAGCCTGGGTGACAGAGAGAGGCCCTGTCTCAAAAAAAAAAAAAAAAAAAAAAAAAAAAGCCTACTGACTTTATTTTTAATTCCGTTTATGGTATTTTTTGAATAAGTATTGCACTTGTGTAATTCAAGAAGAAGCACCCTTATCATAGTTCTGCCTGCCATCTACTGTTTTCCTCTCCCATGCACACACCAAGGACGTGTTTCTGTTGATGTTGTTGTTGTGGTTGTGACTCTTTCCAAATTATCTTTATGTATGATAAGCAGATTGAATATATTTTCTTATTTTTCTAACTTTTTATCCAAATGGTATGTCAATGTCCGTATTATGTCAATATCCCTGTTAAGATGATCAATATATGTTTATTAAAGAATGAGCATATTGGTAAAAGAACTTCCTACTGGATCTTTCTTTATTTCAGGGTATCCTGTGCCTCTGCTCAGCAGAGGTAAACTAGATTTGGGTCATAATTAAAGATCCTTACCAAGGAAGAGCTGAGTGCTATTAGATCACAGCACCAGCCTTCTAAATGACTCTGACCTCTCCAGAAATAAAGATTCTCATCAGAGTAAAGCAGTTTAACCAGCATTGTGAGAAGATACAAATTTGATTGGCCATGGAGCCAACTAAATGATGGAATTAGTTACCAAGAGAAAACATCAGATTTCTTTTCAGAGAGGAAAGTATCTCCTGTGACTAAAATGATTCAGATGTAAATATGCTTAAAAGTGAAAAACAGTCTCCTCCATTTCTATAACTCAGTTTTTGAAAAGAGTTGTAAACACAGACTAGGAGAACTTTTAAAGGTAACCCAGATTCTTTAAGTGGAAGTTCTCTTTCTACTAGTACATCTTGTATTTAAAAAAGACTCGGGGCTGGGGGGGGGGAACTACTAATTTCGCAGAATCCAGAAAGTTCTGACAGATCAAGCAAGAAGTAATCATAAGAGATAATATTTTCTTCTTAGAAATAAATTACCTGGGACGATAAAATCTGTGAACCTCTTAGGTAAAAACTAATTGTTTTACATGATAAATGAGATTTATTAAACTGTTGACCTTATTGTACACTGAAAATAGATACATGTTCTGTGAATTTCTAAGATAAAACAAATAATCACAACTGCAACAGCAAAGACAGATAAAACTGACTGGATGAAAGTACATGGCCAAGCAGAGACATCAGTGATCCTTTGCAAACTGTAATGGCCAGATTTGTATCTGGCAGTTGATAAACAAAGCTCATTTTGAAGTATAGTTTAAATGGTTTTTAGGCCTACTATCCTTTTAGGAAATATTAACTCCTGGATTGCCAAGAAAAATAGGACTCTGTTTCAGGAGAGACAAATCTAATTTTGACTTTTTTACTGGAGTGGTAGATTTCATTCAAGTTCTTTGACCTCAGATTTTCAGCCTTTTTTAGGAGATCAGGTGATAATTTGCTGTATGTTGTTAAAATTCCTTTCAGCTATAAAATTATTTTGGTAAAATGAGGAAAAGGAAAAGGATGGTCATTTGGCTTCCTTAATTATTATTATTTTGGGATGGATGAGTGAAGTGGAATTAATTATGGAATTTCTGGTGATTAAATATTGGAACACAAAAAATTTGAAAGCTTTGATTTTAAATATGTTAGTTTCTTTTGTATAAAACAAGATGATGTCAGCTTAAGAAATGATGTCTTTCCATTTGACTACTTGAATATTTTTTGTTAGCTTATCCCATTTTTTTTTTTAAATTTTGACAACTTGTTGAGGTGTTTATTTTGACTATAATGGTATAACACTTGTAGTTATTAGAATATAATATAGATTTGTGAGTTGGCCGCCATCCTGAAAGAAAATACCTGTTAATTTTTTTTCTGGGTTTGTAACACTAATAATTGCATTGGGTATACATGCAAAAATCTGAACATATTTTAAACTTGTAATAACGATCATTTTATGCATTGAACTCAGTAAAAGGGAAAGATAAGAAGACATCTTTCTTTGAGTTGTTAGTGTGTGTGTTTCATTTATGAAGTATAATCTAATAAATTCTGGTTGACTTGGACTAATTTAAAATATGATAACCTGGATGAAACTTGACTTTTACATATGCTCATATAGAAATTAACCAAGATATTAGAAAAAAGTGACCAAAGAATTAGAAAAAATCCAAATGAAATGAGAGACAAACATCTGGAGAAATATGGTCTGGCAATCTTCAGAGATGAAACTTACTTGTTTAAAACAAAGGCCATTTCTATATTGGGCTGTTTCTCTCCTCAGGCCTTAGAAGAAAGCCCTTCAAAAAAGAAGGGATGTTATCTTGAAATCAGTAATGTGGACTGACATTCTCATTGACATTAAAGTATTCTTATTTGTCTTTTTTTTCTAAATCACTATACAGACTATCGTGAGGAGGAAAAGAAAGTCTTAAATGGTAAGTCTATAAATTTATAATAAATGAATCATATTCACATGCTTATGAATAGTATTGGTTCACAGAATTGTCTGGGGCATTTAGTTTTTTTTTTTTTTTTTTGAGATGGAGTCTTGCTTTGTCACCCAGGCTGGTGTACAGTGGCACCATCTCAGCTCACTGTAACCTCCGCCTCCCAGGTTCAAGCAATTCTCCTGCCTCAGTGTCCTGAGTAGCTGGGATTACAGGTGCACACCACACACCTGGCTAATTTTTGTATTTTTAGTAGAGATGGGGTTTCACCATGTTGGTCAGGCTGGTCTTGGACTCCTGACCTCGTGATCCGCCCACCTCGGCCTCCCAGAGTGCTGGGATTATGGGCGTGAGCCACTGTGCCCAGCCTAGAATTTTTTTTTTTTTTAATATGAAAGATAGCTTTACTTGCCCAAACTTAAGAGTCTTTTGTAGGGTTTTATAGGCTCCTTATTCCAGCCATTACTCTTAATCGTCGTGCCTTCTGTGACATCCCTGAATACATGTTATCTTCCCTCAGTTTGAATACTTGTAGCAATTAGGAGTTTCTTCCTCAGAAACAACACAAAACAAGTCAGTTTTCTTAGATGTGAGCTCACCTCCATTGTTTGCATACACATGCCAAATAGTTTATTAATCTACAATTTTCTAAGCTGAGTGGTGCATCCAGCCATTCTAGATGACTTGCAAATAGTGACTGACACTTCCTCTCCCCCACAAAAAAGTTTGACATGCTGGTTACTACTGACATAAAATGCATGGTGCTAACTCTGACTGAACTATATTGATGTACATTTAGAAACATTTTTTTCTTTCATTTGCAAAAGAAAGTTATAGAAATGCAACTGACAAGCTAGATTGCCAGATGAGTTACCTTTTTCTTTGTTAACTGAAATAGTCTATATTGTGGACTAATTTATGCAATTTATAGTACCTGAAGTTGTTCATCGGATAATATAACACTCTATTAAATGAGGGACTGATCTTTGGTTTCATCTGATGATTGACTCTTCTGTGGCACTACAAAAGCAACCGTTGCTTAATGATTGATTACTGATAGACTAGGCATTTCCTTTCCACCACATATGGCTTCCAGAACCTATGCTTTTCTGTTGCCTTCTTTGGATGCACTGCATTTGACTAATGTCTTAGTAAAAGGTGGCGTTAAGTATGGAATATAGCACTCCACAAGTGATTTGGTTAGCACTGTTACCTCTTGTGACCTGGACCCTGTAAGATTGAAACATGTCTATCTATCTATATATTTATTAGCTGCTTTTCCCTTTTCGCTCATTTAAGTCTATGTGGTATGTCTCTGTATTTTCAAATGTGATCTGACTGCATTCTATGTTACTATTCCAATAGCTGCTTAAAATACTGAATGGGTTGGACTACTTTCCTATTGCACTAGAGACCCGATCCCTTCAAATTGACGGCATTCAATCAACCAATATTTATGGAAGGGAGAACATGCATTCAGTCCACCTTGCATTACTTAATAATTTTTTTTCACTACACATTCACCCCCTATTCTTTCAACTTACTCAAAATAATATTATGTAAAGTTTGAGGGTTTTTTTTGTTTTTAGTTAGTTTTAAATTAAGATACATTCCATGGCTTATTATTCTGTTTTAATAAGATATATCTTAATTATACTAGTTTTTTAGAATGTTTGATTATTGTCTCATTTGCTCACCCATGAGATTGCAGGGAGCATTTCATTGCTATTAATAGTTCCAATTTGAGGAAGAGGAAACAGTGGCTTGCATAAAATCACAGTACTGGCGCTGAGCTTAAGTACAGATTTTCTGGTCCTAATTAGGTCATACAAGATCAGTGTTGACTTACAATTTATGAATTCTGTTTATAGCGTTTTCTTACAGAAATTCTTAGATTTTGATGCATTTGATTTTTATTTATATACCTAAGAGACTTCCAAAAGAGAAACAACATTAATCTCTTAAATCTTTCCGTGCTTCTTAATTTAATAAGATTTATATTGTCTCGCTTTTACCATATTAGAAAAAATACATTTAATTCTTGTAGTCCTCTCTTGTTTTACCTGTAGTTTTGTAGTAGAGCACTCTTCTTTTAGTGCCCACTAATTATTAGTTCACAACTCTGACCTTGTTGTCACATCTCTGAGGCTTCCTTTGTTTATTTGAAAATAGTGTTCTGCAGAGTTATGTGGGAAGAAATGGAAGCTGAATGAGTAAGGCCTGGACTCAGGGCTCACCATCAGCCCATTCAGAAAAATATGACTGTTTTACATCTTACTTGCACTTGAGCTTGTCTTGAAACAAAAGGTTTGTGTTTAAAAAGAATCTTGAAAACCTCTAAACTGTCTGGTCCCAAAGGTGTCTTGCAACTCTTAAATTTATATCAAATACTGTGATTTCTAATTTGGACACCCAAGACTCAGCAGATACTAACCATTAATTTTTGTTCCTGTATAGTTTGAAAAATAGTAATATAATTGATGCAATGATTTTCAAAAGTCATGTAGCAGCAGTACTTCTTTTTTCCAGACTAAATCTTACCATATACGAACAATGCACTTCTATTGTAGGGGGGAAATACTTAATGTTTGCAATATCTTGAGTTCTTCCATGCCTCAGAGTTTTCTGAAGTCATTTAAAAACCATAGCATTAGTGGGCTTTTAAAATGCATCATACACCCAAGATGCATTTTGTGGGTGTGCATACCCACAAGAATGCATACCCACAAGAGTGAGTAAAATGGGAAAAGACAGAAGACCACATGTTGGTGAGGTTGTGGAGCAGCTGGAACTTTCAAACACTTTGTACTGTGGTAAAAAGTATAAATTGGTACAACCACTTTGAAAAGCCACTCAGTAGTATCTTCTAAAGCTAAACATACAAACACTCTTCATACTAACCAAAAATGTAGATATGTGTTCTTTAAGAATATGCATGTACCTGTAAAAGAATATTTATATCAACACTGTGTATAATAGCTCCAAACTGGAAACAACCTGAATGTTCATCAACAGGAGAATGAATAAATTGTAAACTATTCATATAATGTAATACTACTCAGTTACAAAAAGGACCAAGCTGATAAATTCAATAGCATGGATAAAATTTCAGAAAGCCTAGATTTGATTTATTGCTTATTATTTATCATGCTTATTTCACATAACTGTAATGTCTAGAATATTGGACAAAAAGCCAGACTAAAAGAGAACATGTCTTATCATTCTACTTATATAAAGATCAAACATAGGCAAATACTAACCATGGTGTTAGTAGTCAGAATACATGTTACTCTTGAGGCAGGGATGGTGATTGAAAAGGGAGCATGAAGAGAGTGCTGACTGCAAGGTATGTTTCGCTTTATCACGGCCTTTTGGCTAAAATCAAGTAAAAATATATTGAGTAGTACATTTGTGATTTGTATCCTTCTATGAGTATATGTGATATTTCACTAAGAAGTTAACTTAAAAGACAAAAAATTAAAAATACTTTGTAGATGAACTATAGCTATCTTTCTTTGTAAAGGCATGCTTCCCAAGAGCCAAGTGACAGATACACTTGCCAAAGAAGGTCCTAGTTATCCAAGGTATGCATTCTTATTTAAAATTTTTAAAGTTAAATCAATTATATACAAAAATGTACACATTTTAAAAATAAAGTAGCTCTGGGTTTGATTTATTGCTTACTATTAGTCATGCATCTTTGACACAAGAACTGTAGTGCCTCGTTTATTAGATGTTGTTGGAGAATGAGCTGTTCCATAAATGTGAATTTTAAATATAACTGGTTTGATCCATTTTAAACACCAATACTTTAACAAACTATTTTAAAATATTTTTTGATTATAAAAAATACACTAATAGTAGAAAACTTAGAAAATATGGAGAAATACAAAAGAAAGTGATAAAATCAGTTGTAATCTCACCATCCTTAGATGTATACTATTATTTATATTTTCCAGTTAGATTAATATAATACCTACTTCCATATTATTCTATTTTTATAATATTGGTGTGACAGCATATGAGCATTTTTCTATGCCATTAAATATTCTGTGAAAGCATTTTTTCTCTGCATTCCATCATGTGACCATGCCATAATGTATTTAAATATTCTATTTTTTATATCTAGTTCATTTTTATCAATTTTTAATGGGAATTCTTCAAAATGTATTGCCCAATAGTTGTCTTAAACAGTTAACAGTAACTTAAGCAATACATATATATTTTGTTAATGACACTTAAAATGCCTTCAGGTGTGTTCTCTGTAGTTCTTTCTCTTACCCCTTTTCTCTCTACCACCAGTCTACATTATTCTAACATCAGCATCCTGCTATATTTGTTAAATTATTTCATATACAATTTTAAGTTAGGGACTAAGGATGCCCTCTGTTGATTAGCCTATATAGGTGATAAGTGCAAAAAGAGTATCAATTTGATCAATAGCTATAACAAAACAGAAGACTTAGTTTCACTTTAAGTTTCACTATGGACCCATTAAACAACCTTGTTGAGTTCATTTCTTCACTACTAATATATTTGTGACAGGGAGGAATGAAGATAATAAACATGTACACTTTTTCATACTCTTTAACAAAATATGTTGTTTTGGTTTTGCTCTGATAAAAGAAGATTTTAGTAAAGAGATGTGTAGGCTCTATAAAATGGGTCTTGTTGAGGATATTTTGTTTTTATTCAAGTGGGAATACATGGAAGTATAGATATTTTAAATTTAGAAATAGTTGTCAGCAGTATAATGAAGAATGTAACATGGTAAGACCACTGTTTATTTAGAAAAAAAGCTTAACCTAGAGAAATACAGACATGTCTCACTATAAATTTTAAACATTTAATGATTAATATGTGTTAATGCACATGATTGTCAATATAAATATTCATCCTTTTATTTATATTTTACAGCTATGATTGGTTCCAAACAGACTCTTTAGTCACCATTGCCATATATACTAAACAGAAGGTAAATATGTCTTTAAAATCAGAAGAGAAGTAAATAATAAATGTTAATTTATGTACCAGGTCTTTTTCTAAACACTTTTTTATATTATTTACTTCTCACTACAATTCTTTGAGGTAGATAGTATTGTTATCCCTTTTGTACAGAAGAGGAAACAAAGAAAAGATTAGGTAATTCACCCAAAGTTACACACTGAGTGGCAGATTTGGCATTTGGAACTCAGGCAGTCTGGTTCCAGAACATCTGCTCTTAACAGCCATTCCTATAGCCTCTTAAAAATCAGAGTAAGAAGTATTTTATGTGTTTTTCTGTGTGTGTGTGTGTGTAAAGCATGGATAACAAAATATGAATCTCAGTTAACTTCACCATAAGAACAAATTTCCTAGACATAAACTGGGATTGGAGAAGGTATTTCGTTGTGGCTGTGGCTTAGTATGTTTAAACCACTAATGGTGTTCAGATGCCCATTTGAAACTGAAGTTAGGGAGGTTATTCATTAACCATCAAAACTAAAGTTAGGGAGATAGTTCATTCACTAAGTATTTATAACCTGCTTCATGTAGAACACAGCCTTAGATATCAGGGATCTAATGATAGGCCAGATACGTAGAGACCTGACTTTCAAAAGGCTTACAGTCTAGCTGGAAAATCAGATAAATATGCAGACAATTTAAAATATCTCCAAGCACATCCTCCAGCAACTGTTGAGGTTCCCACACTTTGAGAGATATGTAGATTTAAAGACAAGCTCTGGCAGCTAGGAATTTTTGAGAATTCATGCTACTTCTATAGTAGCAGAACCATGTCTGAACCAGTGGGTTCCTCTCACTCTTGCAGCATGATTTGGTCATTCTGCAGGAGTGACCAGCCTCTGCTTGGAAAGAGCCAAGATGGCCAGAGGCACTACTTATCCTGTTTTCCACTCCCTCTTGATATTGTCTCTTCATCACACAGTTCAAAACCCAGAGCACAGGCTCTAGGGAGGTCCACTTGCACTGGTAATATCAATGGGACACAGAGGATGGATGGCTAAGGGAAAAAGAAAGGTTTCCATGTGGAATAATTTGTTCATTGAGTAATATAAATAATATATATCTTACACCAAGGCTATGTAGAAGTTAGAGACATCTAAAAATATGTTAGTGAATTGATTTTTTTTTTATAAGCTAAGGTCAAGAGGTTATGTAATTTGCCCAGGATCATACATTACAGAAAAGATAAAGATGAACAACAAATATCTTGGTTTCTGCTCTGATTGTAATTTTCTGGGGGGTGGGGGGGTTCATATTGCTTATTCAAAAAATATTTATTGAGCACCTACTAGGTGCCAAACAATGTTCTAAAGATAGTCCCTTAACCTTAGAGCTTAGAGATTAGTGGATGAGGTAGAAATTAAACAGAGACAAATATGTAGTAATTAAAATTTGGTATGTCCATTGAAGGAGAAAAACTGGGTTGTAAGAGAAAAACAGAAGTCACATTTGTTTAGCTTGGAGGTTCAATAAAGAAGCACCATATGAACTACCACAGATCACCTTAAAAGTATAGTTGTAGAAGTTTGGGGGAAAATTTTACTTTCTAATCTTTCTATTTTTGCTTTCTCTTTAAGGATATCAATTTAGACTCAATAATAGTTGATCATCAGAATGATTCCTTTAGAGCAGAAACAATTATTAAGGATTGTTTATATCTTATACATATTGGTGAGTACTTTATTATTATTAATGGAAAGAGCTCTGGTTTTCTTTAAATATGGCAATAACTTGGTCTACAGTCTAAGTAACTGTAATATTTTATCTGCTGTTACCATTTTGGTTTGTCATTTTTGATCAGTTTTTTCCCTGTAATTTCTTTACACTAATAAAAGTACTACCAAGTGGCGGTGTGACCTCACCTTTCCAAGTTTAAGCAACTAGATGCAATCAAAATCAATAATATAAAATACTTGTTGGCCCAGCTTTGTAAAATCTCTCGTGCTTGACACCTACAAGAAGTCTTCCAAGGCCCATTGGTCACATGTCCTACTGACTGTCCTTCGCTAGGTGGCCCATTCCACTGGTCTGTTCCTTGCCAGCTCTGCCATAGGAAGTCAGTGGCTGCAGCAAAGCAGCCTGGACTACAAATTTGTATTGTATCCTCCAGCTGTCAGTCCGTTTGTGGCTAAAGACCAACTTTGTATTTTTTTATCAGGACAGAGAAAAAAGTGGTAGAAACCAGGGAACCCTACAATAGCATATATATTTTAAAAAACTAAAAATTCCACAGTTAAAAATATGAAACTCTTGGTTGCAAATATTGCATTGGAATGACTGAAATAATGCAAAATTGTAAATTCCAGATAACCATATGAACACAGTGAAATTTACAGCAGACATTTGTAAGCATATTTCTTGCATCTCCCCCTTCTGGAATATAAGTTCCATAGGGGCAGAAATTTTTCTGTCTTATTAACTGTTGTGTCCATAATACCTAGAAAATACCTATCACACATAGATGCTCAATAAATTTTTTTTTTCAATAACTGAATGGATAGTCAACTTTGGAGAACAATAAGAAACGGTAAGCTAGACCCAGACCTGGCCTTTGTTCACATACATATACGCACACTCTCACACTGGGGCTTGCGTGCTTCAGATGCTGCCTCTCCGTGCTTCAGATGCTGCCTCTCCGTAGCCTGCTCCTCTCTTGGTTTGTAGGATTCCCAGTCTGGAACCATCCATGCTTGGACTAGTGTGGGTTACCCACTTGTGGGCAATTGAGTATTTGCTCTTTAGTTAAAAGGGAGAAAAATGAAACAATTGAAAATATATATATTTAAATAATTTGATTCTTTATTTTGATTGTGTAAAATTTCTTTGTTTTGGTCTCTCAGAACACGTTTTATTTGTCTTGAGGGATTTGAAATAGTACATAAAGAGCCATTTAAATGACATGTGGTGTTCAAAAACTATATGAATTGAAGTTCTATTTTAACTAAATAAATTTGTCTGTCCTAGGGCTAAGCCATGAGGTTCAGGAAGATTTTTCTGGTAAGCTACCAAAAACCAAAAGTTACGTATGTACGTACATATACACATACCTACAGAGAGAGAGATACGAAAAAATTGAAAAATTAGCATTTGTTTTATTTTTCATGTCTATATTTTCATGTTGCAAAACAAAGATGTGATGTTTTCTCTTTTTTTTTTAAACTTTTAAGTTCTGGGATACATGTGCAAGATGTGCAAGTTTGTTACATAGGTAAATGTGTGTCATGGGGGTTTGTTGTACAGATACAAACAAATACATTAATTTTTAAATATACCCCTCCCTCTGGTTTCGGGTTTTTTCCTATTTTTTCTTCCCTCTTATTCCTTTTTTGTGTGTGAGACGGGGTCTCACTCTGTCACCCGGGTTGGACTGCAGCAGTGTGTTCTTGGTTCACTGTAACCTCTGCCTCCCAGGGTCAAGTGATCCTCCCGTCTCAGCCTCCTGAGTAGTTGAGATCACAGTACACACACCACCACACCTGGCTAATTTTTTTTTTTTGTAGAGATGGGGTTTCACCATGTTGCCCCAACTGGCCCCCCTTATTTTTTTTTCTCTCTTTAACCTTTCTTTTTTTTCTCCTTAAAAAAAAAAATCTGTCTCCTTTTTATTCTTCATTCCTCGTATCTGCCCTACTCCTGACATGCAGCTTGTGGAAATATATTAGACAAATTTTTCTTTCATCTGTATATTTAAATGTTTAATGTTGAGAGAGCATACTAAATTATGAATATTGCTGCATATAAACATGCAGCGTAGGTTTTACACAGCTATTTAATAACAGAAGACTCATCATAGAATGGTATTTTCTTGTTTTCAAGTACTGTCATGGTACCTTACACTGGTCCAATGTTTCCTCTTTTCCATATATCATTATAGGCTCTGTAAATTGTATAAATCAGGCTCTTTAAAGACAAAGACCATGGTTTTATTTTGGTTAAGCTTCAAATCAGTGCTCATTGAATTGAATTCATTTGACTCATCTATCTTTAAAAGTTAAATTGTTACTGGGTTTTGTGTTCACTGTGGGGGAGAGCAGAACATTGTTTCTGAAGAAAAATTAAATATGCTTTAAATCTTTAAAAGCATGTTCAATTCATAAAATTTAAATCAGCATATGAAAGCATATATTTTATTATTATACCCATATATTGTAGACATTTTAATTATTCAATAAATAAAAAGGTAATCTAAAATACTTTTATCAAAGATTCACATGCACTTTATCAGTTTACTGTGTTGACTAGGAACTCATTCTCATGAGGCTCTTCTTGTGTTTAGTAGTCTCAGTATTAGTCTACTAAATTTAGTCATCAGAATCCTTCAGATTCTAAGGAATGTTAACGAAACAAATTAGAGGCTGAGGTGGGCAGATCATGAGGTCAGGAGATCGAGACCATCCTGGCTAACACAGTGAAACCCCGTCTCTACCAAAAATAAAAAAAAAATTAGCCGGGCATGGTGGCGGGTGCCTGTAGTCCCAGCTACTCGGGAGGCTGAGGCAGGAGAATGGCGTGAACCCGGGAGGTGGAGGTTGCAGTGAGCCAAGATTACACCAGTGCCCTCCAGCCTGGGCGACAGAGCAAGACTCCGTCTCAAAAAAAAAAAAGAATTAAATTTGCTTTTGTGGGGGCATTCAATGCTAATTTGTACATCTCAACCTTTTTTTTTTTTTTTAGCTTTATGTCAGTTAGTTGCCATGACTATATTTGAGCTTGCATGAAAGCCAGCAACACATAGTAATTTGGCCCTTAATAAATTAGTTTGAAAGAACTTAATCTGAATCTATTAATAAAATAAAGCATATAAGGATAAACAATTATGATTGTGATTGAATATGTAAACAAAATCTTATTTATCCCACTAATAATCAGTACCATTCATATTAGATAAGGACACTTGTACTATTTGAGAAATACTGGTTTTAAAATAAAATCTTGTATTTAGTATCGATGAACACAAAAGGAATTTATCTTCTTTTCAGTGCGGGTTGTTGAGAGTGTGGGAAAAATAGAGATTGTTCTAAAAAAAAAAGAGAATACTTCTTGGGACTTTCTTGGCCATCCCCTGAAGAATCATAATTCACTTATTCCAAGGAAAGATACAGGTATGCTGTATTCTTTTGTTATGTTAATTTCACATTCATGAACTTGTTAGTTGTACAGTTGTACCAGAGTTTGGAAGGCTGCTTTGAAATGAGCTGAAGGGTCCTTGTATCTACCACTAGGAAGTTTGAAAGGGACAATGTGTGTTGTCCTGCTTTTTTTCCCCATAGAAGTTAAATTTCAGACTCTACTATCTAATGTTTAGGCATAGCAAAGTCATTACGTAATGATACCTGAATGAAGAAGCCTACTTGTGCTTAGACTGTTGATCAACCATTTTCTCTTTCGGGTCCCCTTTTGTGAAAGATATGAAAACAAGTTTAAGTTTATGCTTTATATGTCTGCTTGATATTTTTCCTATTGAGGAAGACATGTTTACTATTTTTCTTCTTAATTAAACTAGTTTCTCAGTTTACTTTTTGTATTAGTCTCTTCTCACATTGCTATAAAGAAATGCCTGAGACTGGATAATTTATAAAGAAAAGAGGTTAATTGGCTCACAGTTCCACAGGCTGTATAGGAAGCATGGTCCTGGCGTTTGCTTGGTTTCTGCGGAGGACTCAGGAAACTTACAATCATAGCAGAAGATGAATGGAAAACAGGCACATCTTACATGGCTGGAGAAGGAGGAGGAGAGAGATGGGGGAGGTGCTACACACTTTTAAACAACCAGATCTTGTGTGAACTCTGTCACGAGAACACCACCAAGAGGGTGGTCCTAAACCATTCATGAAGGATCCGCCCCCATGCTTCAGTCACCTCCAACTAGGCCCTACCTCCAACACTGGGGATTACAATTCAACCTAAGATTTGGATGGGGACACAGATCCAAACCATATCTTTTCTAAAAGATGATACCATTCATTTCTTTTCATTTTTAAAAAGCTTTTTATCTAAGTTTAACATATATATAGAAAAGGGTGCATATTAGAAGTGCTCTACTTGATGATATTTTGCAAAATGAACATATCCTATATTTTCTCTTTGGAAATTGGTAGTATTTGCTCCTTGTTCTAAGTGTTTTGGAATTTCACAATGATGTGCCCGAACATGGATGATTTTTCATCCTTCATGCTGGGTATACATTTTTTGTGCTAATCTTTTCAATATGGAAACTTAGATCTTCAGTTCTTGGAAACTATTATTGGTTTTTCTTCTCCCCATGGTCTGTTTTACTTTCTACATATTGAACTTCCTTAACTATTCTTCTAATTATCTTATCTTTTTTCTCTTATTTTCAGTTTTGTCCTTTTGTTCTACTTTCTGCAAGTTGTCTTCAGCTGTGTCTTCTAGCTCTTCTATTGAGTTACTCATTTCTATTCATACTTTTAACTTCTATAACTGCTTTGATTTCTTTTCCTTTGTTTTAGCATCCTATTCTTATTAGCTTATCTTTTGAAGAATGACTGATAATGTTTTCTTCTCACTGTATAACTTCTGTGTCCCTCAGGTTTGTTGTTTTTCGTTGGTTATGGTGTCTTTAATATTAAATGCTTTCTTTGAATGTTTCCTAATCTTTTACTATCTGCTCATATTTCAGGGTAGGACTGTAAAACTAATTGGAAACTGTGCATGTGGGTGTGGCTTGTCAACGGTTATATTCACTATATGGCTGGAACATGTCTTTGGGAAAAGTCCAATGCCAAGAGTCCCTAGAGTGAACAATCTCCTACCTTGTACCCAGCATTTCAGAAGCCATGTGGGGAAGAAGGCTGGGCCTAGCTTCTGGTATATCTGTAAGCGTCACTTAATTTTTTCTTTCTTTCTTTTTTTTTTTTTCTTAGAACGTTGTATTAGTTTGCTAGGACTGCAGTAACAAACTACTACAGACTGAGTGTCTTTGGCAGAGTTGGTCTCTTCTGAGACTTCTTCCCTTAGCTTGTAGGTGGCCTCCTTTTTTCCTGTTTCTTTAGATGGTCTTCCTTCTGCATGTCTGTGTCCTAATGTCCTCTTTATAAAAATACCAGTCACAATGAATTAGAGCCAACTTAGTTACCTTTTAAATGAAGACCCCATTTCCAAATATCGTCACATTCTGAGGTGTTGGGGTTATGACTTCAACATATGTGTTTGGTGAGGGGACACAATTCAGTCTATAGCATAGACCCAATCCAAAGACCCCTTGTTTACCCTCTAGAGTGCAAACTTCTTATATTTTGCTCATGTGGGGAAGTGTCAGTCATGTGGCTGTGCTAAGTAGGGGAGGACTTCAAGGGGATGGGAAGACCTATCCAAGCTTCTTAAATGAACTTGTATTGAGAAAGTAATTTTAATTCTACCTTGACTCTGATGCCAGAGGTATTTGGTCCTGCCAGTTTCTGAGCCTTAAAGGAATTTTGTATTACAAGCGTGTTGATTCTTGACTTTCTACATTTCTGGCTTAGCATTCATCTGTCTTGGGTCTGTTGAGTCATTTACCAGTCTTCTCTCTGCCTTGTCAGCTCCTAAAGTTTGTTGCTTTTGTCTCTGATTTCCATTCTTTCTGTCTGTGTGGGCTTATGCCTTAAAAATCAAACACACATACAAAAACCCTCTTTGTTGTTATTTTAGGGGATTCAGAAGGAACTAACTGCATGTATTCAGTTTATCTTCTTTAAATATATAAAATTATCATATATAATTTATTGCATGAGATAGGAAAAAACAAACTTTTTCCTAGACTTACCGCTCCACTCAGAACACTAAAATGTGAGATTTCTTCTCACCAACAACCAATTCTACAGCAAACTGTCTGTCCTACAATTTAACTCAAGTCTGATACATCCTGAAGTTTAGGGCAGACCCCGCAGGTTAAGGGCTTAGTCCCGCAAGACTGCCCCCTACTTCACATGCCAGTTGCAAATTCCAGGTTGTGATCTATGCTTCTGAGCAGCCACCTATAAATCAGTGTTATCACAACCTCCTTCTTGGGTTCAAAAATTTGCTAGGATGGCTCACAAAACTCAGGGAAACATTTAAGTTTATCATTTTGCTATAAAGGATATTACAAAGAATACAGATAAATAGCTGGATGGAAGAAATGCATAGGGAAAATATGTGAAAAGGGGCACAGAGCTTCCATGACCTCAGTGATTGCATCACCCTCCAAACATTTTCATGTGTTCAGCTTTCCACAAGCTCTTCAAACCATGTCGTTTTGGGTTTTTATGGGGGCTTTATTACGTAGGTGTGATTGATTATGTCATTGACCATTGGTGAGCAGCTCAACTTTCAGCCTGTCCTGTCCTCAGAGGTCTAGGAAGGGGGCTGCTAGTTCCAATCCTTTAATCACATGGTTGATTTCCCAGAAAGACAGGTCCCATCTTGAGGCTATCCAGGAGCCCACCAGGAGTCTCCCCATTAGAACAAAAGATGCTCCTATCACCCAGGAAATTTCAGGGATTTAGGAATTCTGTTTAAGACACTTGTAGTACTTAGGAAATTACAAAAAGTTTTAGGAGCTCAATGTCAGGAACCAGGGTTAAAGACCAAATATTAGAATAGAAGATTCTTTTAGTGTCTCTGTTTACAAGGATTTTAGGAGTTCTGTGTCGGGAACCAGGGACGCAGACCAGTAAGTATTTCTTTTTAATTCACAATTATGAAAATATATTTGTAGATAATTTTCAGAAAAGTATGAGGCAGCCTTATTTTGAGTACACCTTGTGTGTAGGAGACTGTTTTAGGCACTGGAATGAAACAGTATGGGAAATTTAGTTTCCCAGGTGGAAGATAGAAAATAAGCAAACATAAAATTGAAGAATACTTTTATAAGGAAACAGGCCGACAAGGACAAGTTATACAGTACAAACTAAACATGTTTTGTGGTAGCCCAAAGTGAATAGACACAGATAATTTGGTCTTGAATGACTGCCTCAAGGAAGTGAACTTGAAGCAGTATTTTCAAAGTGAGGTCCATGGCTTTCAGAAAAAAACAAAACAAAAACTATATGGGACTTTCCAGGTAGAGCTACAGATCATTACTGGTTGCATATTGTGCCAGGCATTTTGCTGGGTGTAGAGAGAGAAAAATTTAAGTGGCATATATAGGAAAGTTCAAATGGGTTAATTTTACCAGAGCAAGAAGTCTGAATTTTTTGGTATTAGGTAAGGGGAGAGGACATAGAGAAATGATAGTGTGATATAGCAGATCAGAAAAGAGTAGAAAAGGGACAATGGAAATGAAAAGGTATTTTTAGAGTGAAATCTCTTTCCCTGAAATTATCTGACTTACCTAGTGACTAAAAAATCATAGCAAACTAGGTAAAAGCCAAGTCCAAGAAATAAATGATACTGAGAACCTGGGCTGACCTCCATTTGGAAATACTAGTTAGAACGACATCATTCAGATATTCTCTGTAATTTCTTGAGGATTTCCATGAATTCTTTTATTTCTGCTATAAATTTTTCCTTGAATCCTGAAACACCATAAAAAAAGAAAGGTTTAGCTTTCTTGGTTGAAATGGGAGCTATAATGTGTTTTTCAGTGAAGGTTTTCCACTTTGGAAAATGACTTGGAGTTTAGGAGATATTTTTGTTTATTTCACTGCATTAGCAAAGATAATTTCATCTTTCTCTTTTCTCCTCCTTAACTCATGGCAAAAACTGTGGGTTATTTTATTCACTAGCAAAGCCGAATGCTTACATCAGCAAAGTTTTATAATTAACTTGCTTTGAGTAGCCTAAAGATTTACAGCCAATTATGTGGTTCCTAGATTTTCAATATGTATTGCTGTAATTATTGACTTTATGATAATAGTATGCTGGCTCCATCTTACTAGTTTCTTAGCTAAAAGAACTTGTTTGAAAACAAGCGTATAAGTTGAAAAACTTTTAATATAATGTTTTCGCATGTCAAATCTAGAATATACTTACATGAAGGATTCATATATCAGAAAGAACATCAGTCAGAGAAGAGAAACTTTCATTTTTTACCTTCCATCCAAATGTAATAGGTCAATATTTTAAATTGTATGAATTGAACCAATATAATTTATAAGTGTGATGCTTCCAATTAATTTTTTTCTTCCCGGAAATGAAGATTATGAGTGAGTAGCTCTGGGGGGGTGTGTGGGAGAAAGAGGCAGGGGGAGAGAAAGCTATAGAGAAAGAGATGGCTGAGGAACTTCTCTATTAGGGGTCAGAAATCAATAGATAATTGAATTGCTATTTCTATACCCAAGGTAACATTAGCATTTTATCTTAATTGATATTGTCTTTAATATGGAGTCTTGGATCACCAAACAAAGGTAATTTTAAAGATATGCCAACAAATAACCCAGTCAATTAGTCTTAGGAAACAAGATTTAAAAAAAAAATTGTCTCACAATTTTGATATGTGAACAGCCACTTACAGGCATATGTTGGAGATGTTGTGGGTTGGGTTCCAGACCATCCCAATAGAGTATCACAATAAAGCAAGTCACACAATTTTTTTGGTTTCCCAGTGCATGTAAAACTTATATTTACATTATACTTTAGTCTGTTAAGTATGCAATAGCATTATGTCTTAAAAACAACTTATACATTTTAATTAAAAAAACAATATATTACTAAAAAATGCTAACAATCATCTGAGTCTTCAGTGAATCATAATCTTTTTGTTGGTGGAGAGTCTTGCCTCGATGCTGATGATTGGTGACAGATTAGGGTGGTGGTTGCTAAAGGTTGGAGTAGCTGTGGCAATTTCTTAAGAAAAAATGAAGTTTGCCCACATCGATTGACCCTTTCTTTCACAAAAGATTTATCTGATAGCATTTTATTCACAGTAGAACTGCTTTCAAAATTGGAGTCAGTCCTCTCAAACTCTGTTGCTGTTTTATCAATTAAGTTTATATATCATTCTAAATTCTCTGTCGTCATTTCAACAACATTTCACAGCATCTTCACCAGGAGTAGATTCCGTCTCAAGAACCCACATTTTTTCCTCATCCCTAAGAAGCAACTGCTCATCTGTTCCAAGTTTTATCATGAGATTGCAGCAATTCAGTCACATCTCCAGGCTCCACTTCTAATTCTAGTTCTCTTGCTGTATTTCCACCACATCTGCAGTTACTTCCTCCACTGAAGTCTTGAACCCTTCAAAGCCATCCGTGAGAATTGGAATCACCTTCCAAATTCCTATTAATGTTGCTATTTTGACTGCCTCCCATAAATCTCAAATGTTCTTAATGGCATCTAGAATGGTGAAACTTCTATATTTGAAGCCCGCTGTTGAGACTTACTATGTGAAAAAAAAAAAAAAAAGATTCCTTTCAAATTGTTATCATTCATTGACAATGCACCTAGTCACCCAAGAACTTTGGTGGAAATATCTGTCATGAAGATGGCTTCTTTCCTTAAACCTCTTAAACCAACTTCTAGCTTCCAACTTTTCTTCTGTAGCTTCCTCACGTCTCTCAGCCCTCCTAGAATTGAAAAGAGGCAGGACCTTGCTCTGGATCAGGTTTTTGGCTTAAGAGAGTATTCTGGCTGATTTCATCTATCCAGACCACTCAGACTTTCTGCATATCAGCAATAAGCCTATTTCGCTTTCTTATCAGATCATTCATGTGCTCACTGAAGTAGGACTTTTAATTTCCTTCGAGAGCTTTTCCATTGCATCCACAACTTGGCTATAGTGATTGGCTACTAATAATTACTAATCATGTTCTCAAACTTTTAAAACAAGGCCTACTGAGTTGGGACAAGAAACCCTAATAGCTTCTTATTCCATCCCACATCTTTTCTAGCTGCCCTGAGATGTTGGACAAGCTTTTTAACTTCTATAAGCTTCTGTTTCCAGCAGGGAAAATAAGAGTAACTAAGTGCTTCAAAAGTGCAAGAAGGAGAAGCCAGATGAAGGCAGTGTGGACTCCTAGTGCAGTCTTCTCTTTCTCTTCTATCTCCCATTGAAGACTTCACCTGTGTTTTCTGTTTTAGCCTTGTGAAATTCTATTTTTTAAAAGGGAAAATACAGTTTCTTTTTAACATTAAGAAAAAAGTATGCCCAAATAGTTTTATTATCCTCAGTATTTCAGCCTTACCCTGAGTATCTCAATATTAATTGTATGTATTTAATTCAAATAAGTTAGGTATTTGGGGCAGTAATGTTTCTGTCTTATGTTTTTGTTTTACTGTCTTTATTTTCAGTTTCTCATTTTTTAGTATAATTACCTGTGGTTAGAAAGCCAAAAAGTGGACAGTTAAATAATGGCATTGTGCAGACTGAAGTAGTCAGTGCCATCTGCTTTATACTTCTTTTTTGTTTATATATATTTTTTTTATTATACTTTAAGTTCTAGGGCACATGTGCACAACGTGCAGGTTTGTTACATATGTATACATGTGCCATGTTGGTGTGCTGTACCCATTAACTCGTCATTTACATTAGGTATATCTCCCAATGCTATCCCTCCCTCATCCCCTAACCCCACAACAGGCCCTGGTGTGTGATGTTCCCCTTCCTGTGTCCAAGTGTTCTCATTGTTCAGTTCCCACCTATGAGTGAGAACATGCGGTGTTTGGTTTTTTGTCGTTGTGATAGTTTGCTGAGAATGATGGTATACTTCTTTTTTCTTATCTTATGTACTGCAGTTCCCATCTGTTTGTGCTATCTTTCTCCTTGATGCAATTGAAAGATGAAAACTTTCTTAAATCTTTCTTAAAATCCTTGGAACCTATAGTTAGGATGTTCTTTTGAAATTATAGTCAGGCTACTATGGGTAGAACATTGAAATTATCTCAGTAGTGTTAAATAACAAGAATGCTGTATCAACTCTCCAACAAGGAAAGTCAGTAAATCACTGTAACCCAGGATTTCCTTGTGTTTTAAATATCATTGGAGAGTTACATAGTTACTATAGCAAACTTTTCTAGCAAATGCTAGAGTAGAAATTGTCAATCCAGAAGGTCAGCATTTTCATACAGCTGTAAAGTTACCAAGATGATATGCACTAGATTTTATTAGAAGAAAGCCACACTGTGGTCCTTAGACCTGTGCAAGAGGGGCACCTGCCCTGGGTTCCACACTTGGAGAGCCTCACATGACTGTGTCCAGCCACACCCCTCCCACAAGGTGAGGAGTATTGCAAGGCCACGAAGTATCCACCTGGAGCTCATCCTCTTTCTTTCAACTTCACCCTCTATGTATCTAGAACCATGGAATTCCCTGCCCAAATGACCCCAAATCTACTTCTATCCAAGGAGTAGCCAGGGCTGTTTATGTGAAAAGCCTAGTGCATGAGCTTGAGCCTGTGTGTTAATGTATCCACACCCATTTAAGACCTTACTCATTATCAGACAGAGCCAAGGATGAGAAGACAAGGGGGACAGGCAGTGGGAGTACAGGTCTCATTCCTCTGCCATCTCACTGATACTCTGAGGAATTTAAGAATCCCGAATTTGAACCTAGCCTTCTAGGACCTTGTGAAGGTACATATTTCAAGATATAGCATAGAACATACTTTGACAGTTATTTGTCTGATTTATAACTGTTAAATATTTATACATTTATAGTATGTGGGTCTCTAGTTGTATTCTTACTGTGGGTTCCAGAAAGGGTCTGGAGAAAGAAATAAAGAGATCATTTGCACCTTCATTTCTCCTTGTGCATGGGCCTATGTCCTTTGACCCTTTGGTTAGTCCAGTGCTTATTAGGCCTTCCGGGATAACTTTAGGGTGGGTTCTTAGCCGTAATCTGGTACAAGCCTGTGCCCTGGCACTAGAGTGAGGTGACCTCTAGTGATACTCCAAGGTCTTTGCATAAAGCAATATAGTCTAAGCTTATATACTTACTGCTACCATGATAGCAGGTGGAAAATTGAGTGACTGATCTGTCGGGAGCAAAAGGGAGAAGGGAAGTTGGATTCACTTGTGGCTAAAATGATTTCTTAGGATTATAGGTGAATTTCAGTTTTCTACTAAGCATTGATTATTAGCTGTTGGCCCTTCACTTTCTAAGATCTGGAGAAAATATTTCTGCACCTACTTGAATATTTTTAGGTTAAAAAAAGAGAATAGAGTAGGAAATATATTATCCGGGTTTATTCATTTACATCTCTGTAAATACTATTTTATGAGAGAGGAAATAAAAAGTTAATATCTTCACGTTATTCTGATATGCTGTTTTATGTTCAAAGATAATTTACAAGTGAAAATCTTAATTCTTTCAGAACTTCTGTAATAAATTCTTCTAATCCAAATGGTATCATATGCTCTGTATACAAATAATATTTTCTGAGTTTGGGATATTTCAAATTTCTCTAGTATTTATAAAAATATTTGATTCCTTTTATCTATTTGTGTATTAGTACTATAATCCTACTCCTACCATCTTCAGCTTTTCACTTGAATTAATTTTCCAGGTACCAAAACCTACACCTTTAAGCATAAATGTTTTTGTTTTAATCATTTTTGACAGTTAAAATGTTCTCTAATCATGTATGTAAAATACATACACACAAACATAGAGACACAAGAATGTATATCTTTCTTGCCTTTGTCAAAGAGATATTCTAAAATTGCTTAATAGTGCTACTGTTGTTAAGCCTTAAAGACTTGAGTTTCAGGACTTTTCCATTGTGTAAGAAAAGATTTTAGAATGTACGGTGGCTCATGCCTGTAATCTCAACACTTTGGGAAGCCAAGGTGGATGGGTTGCTTGAGTCCAGGAGTTCGACACCAGCCTGGGCAACATAGTGAAACCCCATCTCTTTAAAAAAAAAAAAAAAAAAAAAAAAAAAAAAAGACTTTAGAATGTAAATTTCTTCATTATCAAATAAAATTATTTTTTAGAACATAATGGTTTAACATGCTATAATAACAGATATGAGGAAATAACACTCATTAAATTCATTTTTCAAGTTATAGAAGTACTTACAGGTCTTCGTCAACACATATCTCAGGAAATAAAATGGAAAAATTAACCTTAAAATATTGATTAATTTTTTTAAATGTATAGGCATTTTAGTGAAATTGAAGCTTTCTAGAAAACAAGCTGAGTATGTGCTTTCTCTTAGTGGTTTAGTATTACTTTTTATTAATTTATGTATCAATAAGAGAAAATGAATCACTTTTTAGGTTTGTACTACAGAAAGTGCCAGTTAATTTCCAAGGAAGATGTTACTCATGATACGAGGCTTTTCTGTTTGATGCTGCCACCAAGCACTCATCTTCAAGTGCCCATTGGGCAACATGTTTACCTCAAGCTGTCTGTTACAGGTAAGGTGAATAGAGGCTTTGGGACACATTTTCTTCTTTTATAAGCAGTTCAAAATCAGTACTACTCTCTCTAGAAAACAACCATTTAAGTTATTAATAAATATTTCCAGGCAGCTAGATTTAGTGATAGTCAGAATCTAGGTTTGTGACTGCAATGTGTCCTACATGTTAGAACTATAGCTGTACCACATTATCATATGGAACAAAGATATTGCCAGTAGTTTAGATAGATGATTCCACCAGCATTGTAATTTATTACTAACAAAACCCTAAAGGGAAGAGATGAGAGACTGCACAAATAGTCCTCCATGAAGACAACTACTAGAAGCTCATACTGGTGTCTCTTAGTAGCTACTTAGGGTTGTATCATTTATGAAGTTGAATCTATAAAATTTAAAATGAGTGAATGATTGGAAATGATTTTATTATATGTGCTACCAGTATAAGAAGCTCTATAAATGTATAAATATGAATTCTTTTTTCTTTCATTTTCATCCTAAATTTACCTCACTTGTTTTGAATACCCTTCTTATTGACGTCCAACATTTTCTTGGCCTTTTGAAGCTGCAAACAGTAAAATTCTCCTGTCAGCTGTAGTGTTTCCGGCAATCATCTAAAATGTTACCAACTAGGTCTCAGAAGATATGGTATATTATGATGAGGCACTGTTAAGGTTTTCTGTTTTTCATCACTAATGGCCGGTTTTCTCTTTTTCATCACTAATGCCTGTTACCTAATTCGAGAGCTGGTATCTTCTCCAGTTATTGCCAATGCATTTTAATTTATATATGTATTTTGCATACATTAAGGAGCCATGCATAAAATTTTTGGTCTTTCAAACATGTGATGATTCTTCTCTTTGGAATTTGGCTATCTAAAATAAAATGAGTTCTTATTTATTTTACTCTTTAAGAAAATAATATATTCTTAGAAGTAGCTGGATTAACATTCTTTTTATTCAGTTACCAAAGTAATATGTAATATGTTAAAATATTAAAACAATTTAAAGTACATAAAGTAAAAAGTGAAATTTCTTCCTTTTTCTCCCCCAAATGATCCCATTGGTCATCAGTAACCATTTTTAAAAATTTGGTATATAATTAAAATTATTAGGTAAATACTTTTTTTTTACATCTCCATGGTAAACTTTTGATGCCGTTTTTGTTGTGGCCCATTACAAAGTTTATTTGCTGATGGAATAGATGGTTGTCTAAAATTATTACCATATATTTCTATTAAATTAGACTATACATCATAAAAACAGATTGTTTCTCTTATGGGTACAGTATTGATTTCTGAAAACTGTTTCGGCACACATAGGCTTGGGGTATATATGCTATATACATATGGAAAAATCATTAGAATTATATACCCATTAGGTATATAGTTTTAAATATATACTGATAGTGTCAAAATTTGGATGTTTCATCTTCATTGAGATTTTTGGATTTTTAGAATTTAATTATTTTGCTGTGATTTTTTTTTCTAGGTACAGAAATAGTAAAGCCATATACACCTGTATCTGGTTCCTTACTCGCAGAGTTCAAGGAACCAGTTCTTCCCAACAATAAATACATCTACTTTTTGATAAAAATCTATCCCACTGGACTCTTCACATCAGAGCTTGATCGTCTTCAGATTGGTTAGTATTTTTACATTTTTTTAACCTCACTTGTGCTCTAGATTGGATCAGATTGCCCTCTAGTTATCTCCATGTAGGAGTCTATCAGATATCTTTAACTCAACGTGTCTACAACCAAAGTTATCTTCTCCTTGTCCTACCCAGCATGGCCATACTCCATATTCCTTATTTTTATTATTTGCAGCATCACTGTTCATCCTTGATCCAATCTGGAAACTCGAGTCGGCCTTGATTCGTCCCACTTTCTCTCTCCCAGTCCAGTCAGCTGCTAAGTTCTGTTGAGTTTACATCTCAGTGACTTTTTCAGCTACCTCTTCTGCCACTGTCTTATAGTAAGCCTTCATCATATCTTCGTTGGCTTCTGTTTTCTCACAATTGACCCTAGCTGTTTTGCAGCTTTGAAACCTCTGATGGGTCCCCATTATCTGTACTGCATGACCTACAGAGACTTTGGTAATCTCTCCAGCTTCACCTCTTGCTATACAAAAATACTTGTGCTACTCAGAGTTCCACAGATTTGTCATCCTCATTCACAGGTACATGCAGTTGCCACACCCAAGATGCCCATCAACCTTTTCTTTACCTGTCAAGTGCTTTTTTAAAAAGACCCAAACATGGGCTGAGTGCGGTGGCTCACGCCTGTAATCCCAGCACTTTGGGAGGCTGAGGCGGGCAGATCACTTGAGTTTGAGAGTTTGAGACCAGCCTGGCCAACGTGGGGAAACTCCGTTTCTACTAAAAATACAAAAATTAGCCGGGTATGATGGTGGGCGCCTGTAATCTCAGCTACTTGGGAGGCTGAGGCAGGAGAATCGCTTAAACCCGGGAGGCAGAGGTTGCAGTGAGCCGAGATCATGCCACTGTACTGCAGCCTGGGCAACAGAGTGAGACTCTGTCTCAAAAAAATAATAATAATAAATAAAAATAAATAAAAAGACCCAAACAGAATATCACTTTATGGAGCCCTCCTCTTCCCCTGAAAGCCTCAATAACTAACAGTTTGTTCATAGCTCTATTATAAGAATAAATATATTTCTTCATTACAAGACTTTGAGTTTAAGAGCAGAAATTGTCTTACTTATCTTTGTATTTCCACCACCTGGCATGGCAGTTGGTATGTAATAGGCTGTCAGTAAATGTGCTTTGTTTTTTTGTTTGTTTGTTTTATTTTTGAGATGGTGTGCTGCCCAGGCTGGAGTGCAGTGGCTCGATGTCAGCTCACTGCAACCTCTGCCCCCTGGGTTCAAGTGATTCTTCTGCCTCAGCTTCCCAAGTAGCTGGGATTACAGGCACACACCACCATGCTGGCTAATATTTGTATTTTTAGTAGAGATGAGGTTTCACTTTGTTGGCCAGGCTGGTCTCGAACTCCTAACCTTAGGTGATTGGCCCACCTCAGCCTCCCAAAGTGCTGGGATCACAGGTGTGAGCCACTGTGCCCAGCCAGTAAAGGTACTTTGAAAGAATGAATAAAGAACTATAATGAGATCTATTAAGATTTAAAAACTTCTCTTCTTGCTTCTGCTCCCTTTTGGTGTCTCCTCCTTTTTCTGTATTTTCTTTTCACTGCTTTTTACCTAACGGCAAAAGTGTTCCTCTTTCCAAGGCAGCATTAGCAATACATTGGGATACCAGTGAAGTGGATTACTAAAATTTGGAAATAAACAAAATTACATTACTTTCTGAAATGTAGTAGATATGATTCTGCTAATTATATCTACTTCACATAATAGATATGATTAGTCATCCTTGGTTACGTAAACCAAAATATTGTATATGAATTTGAACCTGAAGTCTTTTGGAGTACCTACAGATCTAGTGAAGGTGACTATCACCTTGTGAAAGAAAGACTGACACATGATTGTAATACAGTAAGTGGAAACTTAAGGAATGGTATTATAGCCTATTTACGGAGATTTTTGTGAACATGGCAGGGTGGAGAGTTGTCCTAGAGCATGGAAAGGGAAAGCCCAAAGAACAAGATGAAGTATTATTTCAACTTCATTTAGGGAGGCTCGACATGGCACAAATATTTGTGTCACTTAGAGAGTTGTACACTAAATGAATGAACCCATACAATTATCCGTCTCTTTGTTTCAATCCCATGTTCACTAAGCAACATGATTTTACATGATTAATTTGGCTTTCCATGTGTTCTGATACTGGAAACAAGATATCCCCAGTGGGACATGTAATGTTCAGGTCACTAGATACATGTAACCCCAGCTGTAAATCAATTGCCATTCTAGCATGTGTGCTTTAATCTCTTCTGAATTTGATTAGCATCAGTTATCCTTTGTGAGGCTAATCAATTTTGTTAACATTGGAAAGACTGGGCTGTGGGTAAAAGTTACCAAGTTAATACTATCCTCTGAGGCTTCTTTAGTAAACAACTATCTGGCTTTCCTAAAGACACTCTAATCTTACGGTCTTTTTCAAACTATAACGAGGAGCTTCTATTATTATTATTATTATTATTTTGAGATGGAGTTTTGCTCTTGTTGCCCAGGCTGGAGTGCAACGGCATCACAATCTCGGTTCACCGCAACCTCCGCCTCCTGGGTTCAAGCAATTCTCCTGCCTCAGCCTCCCAAGTAGATGGGATTACAGGCATGTGCCAGCATGCCTGGCTAATTTTTTGTATTTTTAGTAGAGACGGGGTTTCTCCATGTTGGTCAGGCTGGTCTTGAACTCCCGACCTCAGGTGATCCACCTGCCTTGGCCTCCCAAAGTGCTGGGATTACAGGTGTGAGCCACCACGCCCAGCCCTATTTTCAAATACTTACTTCATCAACTACTGCAAGATTCTTAATATCCTGCAATGGAAAACAAAGGAAAAATTGTGAACATCCAAGCATTTTAAAATGGAGTATTTTAAATTATTTAAAAATTGTAGCAGCTTTATTTTTCCTTTTTAAGATTACATTTCAAGTTTCTGAATCTAGTCCTAAAGGTAATTTTCTCATATGAATGGTACATGGTGATTATGTCAACTGGGCTGTAAAAAATGGGCACTGATTTCTCAACTGTGTTGATTCTAGATTGGTAAGTGGCATACTCCAAGTATAGTTGACTGCATTTCTGATCTTGCTTTGTTTTTATGGGAATTAAACTCAGAATAGCCCTTCTTAATAGGTCTTTTCAAAAATTTGGTAGAAGAGAAGTTGGTGTGTTTATCAACATAAGATTTTAGAATGCATTTCTATTTCAATTTTCTCTCCTACTAATCCTGTTACTGTGGTTAATAATCAATATGTAAATAGTGAATATCTGTTCTTTACTCTGTACCATGTAAGACAGATATATATGGACTCTGCTTTTGAAGTACTTAGAATTTAGTTTAGCAATCAATCCTTTATTGATGATTTGTGGATAAGTACTTTGCAGTAGTTTGTAAATTTCAGACTTCAGATGGTTTGGCAAAATGGTGGGAAATTATATCATAAAACCTCATTATTAATTTGACGGTAATGATATAATTCAGACATACTTAGGGGCCTAATAAGTATCCTTAAGACTACTTACATATCTTAAAGACTGATAAATAGTCTGCAAGTTAAGTATTTATACTGTTATTCCTCAGTGTTTTAAATTCACCTAGTTTTGGCTTCTTAGTTTCCCTGCTGGGTTTTTTGTTTTGTTTTTGTTTTTTTTTTTTCTGATTTAGCTTATATTTCATTGTTTAGGAGATTTTGTTTCTGTAAGCAGTCCTGAGGGCAATTTTAAAATATCCAAGTTCCAAGAATTAGAAGATCTCTTTTTGTTGGCAGCTGGAACAGGCTTCACACCAATGGTTAAAATACTGAATTATGCTTTGACTGATATACCCAGTCTCAGGTATGTAATTTTGTCTCTAATTACTATCCTTTTTGAGGCTGTTATATTAGTATAAGGTATTCTAAACTGATTACTCACTGGACCTTAATAACCTTAATAGACATGTTACCATTTCCTCATTCATCATTTCTTACTCTGCCTCCTCTAATCCTAGCTATTTTATTAACTAGGTTCTTTTATCTCATTTCAGTTTTTGATGATTTTTAGTTACCTACTGGGCACTAAATCATTCATACTGGTTCACTTTAGACTCTCCATTTGTGCATATTTTAAATGTAATTAATTAGTTATTTCTGAGTTTTTTTTTTCTTTTAAGGAAAGTGAAGCTGATGTTCTTCAATAAAACAGAGGATGATATAATTTGGAGAAGCCAATTGGAGAAATTAGCATTTAAAGATAAAAGGTATTAAACTGATATTAGCTTTGCGTTTAGTTATTTATACCTGTGTAGTAAATCTAGGCCTTATCTTCTCTGGTTGAAGCTTTGATTGGCCAGAAAGCTCCTTCAAAGAAAAAAAATAAACCAATAATTCTCTAACTAGAAATCATGTTAAATGTTCCCCTTCCCTCAAAGAAACACTGTCTGGCAAGATCTAGGCAACCTTATATATGTGTCACTAAGATGCATATTGGGCTTTATGATCATGTTATATGATTTATACTGAGTTGGGTTTCACTGAAAATGTTCCAGTGTAGCCAGTTTGTTGATGCAAGATTTTTCTTGTTATACTGGGGCTGATAAAATAAGAATTTGGTGAGAATGTGTTAAGCAAAATTAAACATGATATGGGATTTCTAAAGCCTTTTACATGTTAGTATCCTTTGTGACTTTCTAAGAGAGAAATTTTTTACGCATTGCTTAGCAAAGTTCCCTTTATTTTTGTTTGTTTGCATTAACACTTCTTCGTTCTATCACTAGTGATCCTTGGTACACACTTTGGGAAGTGCTGGTACAGACAATAGAAAAAAGTTCTAGTCAAGCTGAACGCAGTAGTGGAATGGGACAGAAAGGATAACAAAAGTAAAAACTTATTTTATTGATTAAAGAGCTCAGCCCAGTAAACTAAAATAAGAAGATTATTTAAATGAATATATGCTCCATTTCCCCTAAAAAGATTTGAAAGCAGTAGGAAGTTCAGAACAATCTTTTCACAAAAAGTGAATTGAATAAGCTATCATACTTTCTAAAGCATTTCTGTAATCATTAAAAGCTATTTCTAAGAATTTTAGGGCTTTATAAATTACACAGAAGATCTGAAATAAATATATATGTATATGATAGGATGGTATACAAAAATTCTAGGCCTTTTAAAAGAGTAAAGACCTTAGAACTTTGTTAGCTGTCCAGGGGCTCGAGGTTCTTCTGAATATTTTCTGAATATCCATAATAAGAAAATGCTGTGGTCTTTTCCCATTTTTCCCTCCCTGCTATCTCCCATCATCCTCCACTTTGTCTTTTAATAAATGACTTTCAAAATTAAGGATGACACCTGAACTTATGTATCCTTGAAGTATTTACTATTCTTTACATACTAAAAACATAAACCTAAGAATATTTATTATAAGTAGTTGTGTGGCATTTTAGAGAATTATTTAAAGAAGTTCAAGTTCTTAGCTTTTCAAGTATTTTTTAACACATTTTCAAAGTGGAAAATTGGAAGCGTTTATCAAGAAGCCTAAAGACCTAAATTCCAGTTGCCATTCTACTCCTCACCTATTTACCTCTAGGGGCCTCTTTATCTTCAAAAGAAAATAATGCTGTCTTTTCTACTTCATAAAGTATTGTGGGCTTTGGAGAAGATAATGGTAAATGCTTTGGAACCTGTGAAGCCCTCCCTCAGACATTTGAATTGTGGTTATAGAGGACCCCTATATACATGTTTGTTTTCTGTCTTCACTGTTAGAGCTTCTGTTTTTGTAAGTAAATGTTTAAAAGAATTTAAACTGGTCGATTCCCAGGCAAGATGGCCGACTAGGAACAGCTCCGGTCTGCAGCTCCCAGCAAGACCAACACAGAAGGCGGGTGATTTCTGCATTTCCAACTGAGATACCTGGTTCATCTCATTGGGACTGGTTATACAGTGGGTGCAGCCCATGGAGGGTGGGCAGAAGCATGGTGGGGTGTTGTCTCACCCGGCATGCTCAAGTGGTTGGCACTAGCCAAGGGAAGCCATGAGGGACTGTGCCATGAGTGACTGTGCTATCCAGCCCAGATACTACGCTTTTTCCACAGTCTTCACAACCGGCAGACCAGGAGATTCCCTTGGGTGCCTACACCACCCAGGGCCTTGGGTTTCAAGCACAAACTTGGGCGGCCATTTGGGCAGACACCAAGCTAGCTGCAGGAGTTTTTTTTGGTGCCCCAGTGGCGCCTGGAACACCAGAGAGACAGAACCATTCACTCCCCTGGAAAGGGGGCTGAAGCCGGGGAGCCAAGTGGTCTTGCTCAGTGGATCCTACCCCAACAGAGCCCAGCAAGCTAAGATCCACTGGCTTGAAATTCTCACTGCAAGCACAGCAGTTTGAAGTTGATGGGGGACACTCAAGCCTGGTGAGGGGAGGGGCGTCCACCATTACTGAGGCTTGAGTAGGTGGTTTTCCACTCACAGTGTAAAAAAAGCCACTGGGAAGTTCAGACTAGGCGGAGCCCACCACAGCACCGAAAAGCCATGATAGCCAGACTGCCTCTCTAGATTCCTCCTCTCTGCAGGGCACCTCTGAAAGAAAGGCAGCAGCCCCAATCAGAGGCTTATAGATAAAATTCCCATCTCCCTGGGACAGAGCACCTGGGGGAAGGGACAGCTGTGGGCACAGCTTCAGCAGACTTAAATATTCCTGCCTGCTGGCTCTGAAGAGAGCAGTGGATCTCCCAGCACAGTGCTTGAGTTCTGCTAAGTGACAGACTGCCTCTTCAAGTGGGTCCCTGACCCCTGAGCCTCCTGATGGGGAGACACCCCCCAGCAGGGGTCAACAGAAACCTCATACAGGAGAGCTCTGGCTGGCATTTGGTGGGTGCTCTCTGGGATGAAGCTTCCAGAGGAAGGAACAGGCAGCAATCTTTGCTGTTCTGCAGCCTCTGCTGGTGATACCCAGGAAAACGGTCTAGAGTGGACCCCCAGCAAACTCCAGCAGACCTGTAGCAGAGGGGCCTGACTGTTATAAGGTAAACTAACAAACAGAAAGCAATATCATCAACATCAAAAAAAAAGGATGACCAAGCAAACACTCCATCCAAAGGTCACCAACAGCAAAGACCAAAGGTAGATAAATCCACGAAGTTGAGGAAAAACCTATGCAAAAAGGCTGAAAATGCCAAAAACCAGAATGCCTCTTCTTCTCCAAAGGATCACAACTCCTCACTAGCAAGGGAACAAAACTGGACGGATGATGAATTTGACAAATTGACAGAAGTAGGCTTCAGAAGGTGGGTAATAACAAACTCCTGAAGGAGCATGTTCTAACCCAATGCAAGGAAGCTAAGAACCTTGACAGAAGGTTAGAGGAGTATCTAACTAGAATAACCAGTTTAGAGAAGAACATAAATGACATGATGGAACTGAAAAACACAGCACGAGAACATCGTGAAGCATACACAAGTGTCCATAGCTGAATCGATCAAGTGGAAGAAAGGATATCAGAGATTGAAGACCAACTCAATGAAATAAAGTGAGAAGACAAGATCAGAGAAAAAAGAATGAAAAGTAATGAACAAAGCCTCCAAGAAATATGGGACTACATTTGGTGTACCTGAAAGTGACAGGGAGAATGGAACCAAGTTGGAAAATACACTTCTGGATACTATCCAAGAGAACTTCCCCAACCTAGCAACACAGGCCAACATTCAACTTCAGGAAATACAGAGAACATCACAAAGATACTTCTTGAGAAGAGCAACCCCAAGACATAATCGTCAGATTCACCAAGGTTGAAATGAAGGAAAAAATGTTAAGGGCAGCCAGAGAGGAAGGTCGGGTTACCCACAAAGGGAAGCCCATCAGTCTAACAGGGGATCTCTCTGCAGAAACCCTACAAACTAGAAGAGAGTGGGGGCCAATATTCTACATTCTTAAAGAAAAGAGTTTTTAACCCAGAATTTCATATCCAGCCAAATTAAGCTTCATAAGCAAAGGAGAAATAAAATCCTTTAAAGACAAGCAAATGCTGAGGGATTTTGTCACCACCAGGCCTGCCTTACAAGAGTTCCTGAAGGAAGTGCTAAATATGAAAAAGAAAAACTGGTACCAGCCACTGCAGAAACATAGCAGAATGTAAAGACCATTGAAACTATGAAGAAAATGCATCAACTAATGGGCAAAATAACCAGCTAGCATCATAATGACAGGATCAAATTCACACATAACTGTAGTAACCTTAAATGTAAATGGGCTAAATGCCCCAATTAAAAGGCACAGTTTGGCAAATTGGTTAAAGAGTCAAGACCCATCAGTGTGCTGTGTTCAGGAGACCCATCTCATGTGCAAAGACATACATAGGCTCAAAATAAAGGGTTGGAGGAAGATTTACCAAGCCAATAGAAAGCAAAAAAAAAGCAGGAGTTGCAGTCCTAGTCTCTGATAAAATAGACTTTAAACCAACAAAGATCAAAAAAGACAAGGGCATTACATAATGCTAAAGGGATTAATGAGAAGAGCTAACTGTCCTAAATATATATGCACCCAATACAGGAGCACCCAGATTCATAAAGCAAGTTCTTAGAGACCTACAAAGAGACACTTTCACACAATAATAGTGGGAGACTTTAACACCCTACTGTCAGTATTAAACAGATCAACGAGACAGAAAATTAATAAGGATATTCAGGACTTGAACTCAGCTCTGAACCAAGCAGACCTAATAGACATCTATGGAACTCTTCACCCCAAATCAACAGAATATACATTCTTCACAGCACCACATAGCACTTATTCTAAAATCGACCACGTAATTGGAAGTAAAACACTCCTCAGCAAATGCAAAGGAACAGAAATTGTAACAGTCTCCCAGACCACAGTGCAATCAAATTAGAACTCAGGATTAAGAAACTCACTCAAAACAGCACAACTACATGGAAACTAAACAACCTGCTCCTGAATGACTACTGTGTAAATAACGAAATTAAGGCAGAAATAAATAAGTTCTTTGAAACCAATGAGAACAAAGACACAACGTACCAGAATCTCTGGGACACAGCTAAAGCAGTGTATAGAGGGAAATTTATATCACAAAATGCCTACAGGAGAAAGCGGGAAAGATCTAAAATAGACACCCTAACATCACAATGAGAAGAACTAGAGAAGCAACAGCAAACAAATTCAAAAGCTGGCAGAAGACAAGAAATAACTAAGATCAGAGAAAAACATAAGGAGATAGAGACTTGAAAAACCCTTCAAAAAATCAATGAATCCAGGAGCTGGTATTTTGAAAAGAATAACAGAATGGATAGACTGCTAGCCTGACTAATAAAGAAGAAAAGAGAGAAGAATCAAATAGATACAATAAAAAATGATAAAGGGGAGATCACCACTGATCCCACAGAAATACAGACTACCATCAGAGAATACTATAAACAACTCTACACAAATAGAGTAGAAGATCTAGAAGAAATGGATAAATTCCTGGACACATACCCCCTTCCAAGACCAAACCAGGAAGAAGCTAAATCCTTGAATAGACCAGTAACAAGTTCTGAAATTGAGGTAGTAATTAATAGCCTACCAAACAAAAAAAGCTCAGGACCAGACGGATTTACAGCTGAATTCTACCAGAGATACAAAGAGGAGCTGGTACCATTCCTTCTGAAACTATTGCAAACAATAGAAAAAGAGGGAATCCTCCCTAACTCAGTTTATGAGGCCAGCATCATCCTGATACCAAAACCTGGCAGAGACGCAACAAAAAAAGAAAATTTCAGGCCAGTATCCCTGATGAACATCGATGCAAAAATCCTCAATAAAAACTTGCAAACTGAATCCAGCAGCACATTAAAAAGCTTTTCCACCACAATCAAGTCGGCTTTATCCCTGGGATGCAAGGCTGATTCAACATACACGAATCAATAAACATAATGCATCGCATAAACAGAACTAATGACAAAAACCACATGATGATCTCAATAGATGCAGAAAAGGCCTTCAATAAAATTCAACACCTCTTCATGCTAAAAACACTCAAACTAGGTATTGATGGAACATATCTCAAAATAACAAGAGCTATTTATGACAAACCCACATCTGATATCATGCTGAATGGGCAAAAGCTGGAAGCATTCCCTTTGAAAACTGGCACAAGACAAGGATATCCCCTCTCACCACTCCTATTCAACATAGTATTGCAAGTTCTGGCCAGGGCAGTCAAGCAAGAGAAAGAAAGAAAGGGTATTCAAATAGGAAAACAGGAAGTCAAATTATCTCTGTTTCCAGATGACATGATTGTATATTTAAAAAACGCCATCATCTGAGCCCAAAAACTCTTTAAGCTGATAAGCAACTTCAGCAAAGTCTCAGGATACAAAATCAATTGTGCAAAAGTCATAAGCATTCCTATACACCAATAATAGAGAGCCAAATCATGAGTGAACTCCCATTCACAAATGCTACAAAGAGAATAAAATACCTAGGAATCCAACTTACAAGAGATGTGAAGGACCTCTTCAAGGAGAACTACAAACCACTACTCAAGGAAATAAGAGAGGACACAAACAAATGGAAAAACATTCCATGCTGATGGGTAGGAAGAATCAATATGAAAATGGCCATACTGCCCAAAGTAATTTATAGATTTAATGCCATCCCCATCAAGCTACCATTGACTTTCTTCACAGAATTAGAAAAAAACTATTTTAAATTTCATATGGAACCAAAAAAGAGCTTGTATAGCCAAGACAATCCTAAGCAAAAGGAACAAAGCTGGAGGCATCATGCTACCTGACTTCAAACTATACTGCAAGACCACAGTAACCAAAACAGCATGGTACTGGTACCAAAACAGATATACAGACTAGTGGAACAGAATAGGGGTCTCAGAAATAATGCCGCGCATTTACAACCATCTGATCTTCCACAAACCTAACAAAAACAAGCAATAGGGAAAGGATTCCCTATTTAATCAATGGTGTTGGGAAAAGTGACTAGCCATATGCACAAAACTGAAACTGGACCCTTCCTTACACCTTATACAAAAATTAAGATGGATTAAAGATTTAAATGTAAAATCTAAAACCATAAAAACCCTAGAAGAAAACTTAGGTAATACCATTCAGGACACAAGCATGGGCAAAGACTTCATGACTAAAACTCCAAAAGCAATTGCAACAAAAGCCAAAATTGACAAATGGGATCTAATTAAGAGCTTCTGCATAGCAAAATAAATTATCATCAGAGTGAACAGGCAACCTACAGAATAGGAGAAAATGTTTGCAATCTATCCATCTGACAAAGGGCTAATATCCAGAATCTACAAGGAGCTTAAACAAATTTACAAGAAAAAAAAAATCCCATCAGAAAGTGTGGGTGAAGGATATGAACAGAAGACATTTTTAATAGAAGACATTTATGCAGCCAACAAACATACTGGTCATTAGAGAAATGCAAGTCAAAACCGCAGTGAGGTACCATCTCACATCATTAGAATGGCGATCATTTAAAAAGTCAGGAAACAATATGCTAGAGAGGGTGTGGAGAAATAGGAACACTTTTACACTGTTGGTGGGAGTGTAAATTAGTTCAACCATTGTGGAAGACAGTATGGTGATTTCTTAAGGTTTTAGAACCAGAAATACCATTAGACCCAGCAATGCCATTACTGGTTATATACCCAAAGCATGATAAATCATTCTACTGTAAAGGTTCATGCACATGTATGTTTATTGCAGCACTATTCACAATAGCAAAGACTTGGAACCAACCTAAATATCCATGAATGATAGACTGGATAAAGAAAATGTACATTACACCATGGAATACTATGCAGCCATAAAAAAGGATGAGCTCGTGTCCTTTGCAGGGACATGGATGAAGCTGGAAACCATCATTCTCAGCAAACTAACACAGAAACAGAAAACCAAACACCGTGTGTTCTTACTTATAAGTGGGAGTTGAACAATGTGAACATATGGGCACAGGAAGGGGAACATCACACACCAGGGCCTGTCACAGTGGGGGCCAAAGGAAGGGATAGAATTAGGAGAAATACCTAATGTAGATGACAGGTTGATGGGTGCAGCAAACCACCATGCACATGTATACCTATGTAACAAACCTGCACGTTCTGCACATGTATCCCAGAACTTAAAGTATAATAATTTTTTTAAAAAGTAAACAGACGTAGGTAGGCTTAAGATTGTTTTTTACAAAAGTATTTCTGATGATTTTTTGGCTAAGGTATTCTTTTAGATAGTTACCTTATAAAAGAAATTTTGTAAAATTTTATTTTTTCAATAATAGACATTGTACTTTTGACTTCAACTTGATTTATAAATTAATTGTTAAGGAATATGTTGACAGTCTCTGAACATAAAGTATCTTTTAACAGAGTCAACTGTGTTTTTTCTTTCCTTTTGATCTACATAATTTGGGTTGGTGAGATTGCATAGGCTGGAGTTTTGAGGATGAGGAAAGGCCCTTTTTTTTTCATGTCTGGATGCCTGGCTCTAACAGCACTCACCAGGTGAGTGGTACTCTCCAGCTTGCTGACAGAAGTGATAGTGTTCCAATTTCTGGCCTGCCTTTATCCTCCCTCTACTGTTCGTTCTCTTTCTCTTCTTGCTCTCCCTTGCTGGCTTGGCTGTGCTCTTTCTCTCTGCTCCCTAACCTCTTTCTGGAGACTTTGCTGTCCTTGCTTGAGGCACTGACTCCTAGTATTGTGTAATTTATGACCCCCATAGACGCCTGGTGTTTTGGTTTCTTTTTTTTTTCTTTAGTGAGGTCAGGTCAAGCCTTGGCTAGAAAACAAAATGACCATGCCTGTGTATATGGCTTTGGAAGATTTAGCAGGAATTTTACCATATTCTGAGGCTTTATGTAAAAATAGGAGAACCCTGGCCTTAAAGGCTTATTGATTAGGTTTGCTAGTACTATTCAGCCAAAACATAATTATTGTGTCCCATACAAAAAAGGAAAGTAAAAGTTAAGATTTAAGTTGAGATGATTTTAATTAGTCACAGTTGTATTTTAGTTAGCATTTAAGGATCTTCATTTTCTAATATAGTAAATCATCACTCTTTCCCACATCTTGACCCTCTCTATATCACTTATAGTTTTAGTAATAAAGTTCCTGATGCCAAAATATGTTACTGGAACACATTTCTGTGGTTAAATTATTATTGAATTGTCAATATTAAAAAACAAATTTTGTAGTTAAGAGAAATACCCTACTGTCTATATAATTAGGTCCCAGTCTTCTACTCCATCCTTTGTGGAACAGGAGAGGGATAGGAATTATGGATTCTGAGGCTGACATATGATCGAATATTTTCAGCAAGTGTGCTATGCTTGTCCTCAGAGTTTATCTAGATAATATCATTAGCAAATGGAATTCTTCAAAGTGAAATTGTATAATGGAAAGTTATTAATCTCTTGGCCTTGGGCAAATTACTTTATCTGTCTGAGCTTCAGTTTTTCCATCCATAAAACAAACATTAATACCTACACCACAGAATCATTTGGACATGGGAATCAATGAGTTAGCATATGTAGGTGCCTAGCCCAGAATTAGTATGTTTGTAGCAGACATTCATTCATTCATTCGTGAAATATGTGTAACATCTATTATGTACCTGTACACATGGATCCAACAGTGATACGATATTGTGTTTGCGTATTTTCTCATGCAGCCCAGGGAATGAATCTCTTCGTTTTCCCTAATTACTGCCCTCAGTAGAATTGCAAAAATATAGATACTTCATAAATAATTTTTAGAATACTACTCTTTCTATTTCAATCTGATTTTCATGTCATTAAGTAGGAAATCTGAACAGAAAAAAAAATGTGTACCCAAATTTTATCCAAATGTGTTATTAAACTTGACTGTTCTAGCAATTGGGATTCAATTCACCGTATTCCAAGTCTAGCAAAACCTTATCCTTTTTTTTCTTATGAAAAATGAGAGAAAACATAAGGCAAATATGTGCAGTAGTGGATTTAACTAATTATGTAAACTGAAATCCAAAGTAAATTCCACTTATCCTTTTCCCAAATACGTGATCAGTGTATGAAGCTCAGTTCATTCAGTACATGTGGGCCCACCTGCTCCCATCAGCAGAATGCCCTAGCTCTGTGATACCTCTGCTTTTGTAGAATGAGTTTTGAGGGGTGGGACAGGTGGTACAGTTTGACAATGAGGTTGACTTCTAGAAAACATTTTGTGGTATATAAATATAACAAGTATTTTCCTTTTGTTTCAAATGAGTCGTTCTTGGAGACCGTTAATCTTATTTTAGTAAAGGTAGTGGTACATTTTTTTATAAACAGCATTTGTTGATTTTCCCTTCTCTTTATAAAATTAATACATGTTTATATAGAAAAGGTGTAAGAAAAAAATCACCCATAATCCTACCACCCAAAGAACAATTATTAACATTATGGTCTGTATCTTTCTATTCATATGCATACCTACCTTTTTGTTTTGTATATTTAAAATAAAGTAGTCATACTAACTATAATTTTTATAACTACATTTCTACTTATTGTATTGTGTGTTTTTTACATAAAGAATATTTTCAACAGGTGGTTTTCAACCTTAAGCAACTCTGCCACCCCAGAAACATTTATTGTCACAACTGGGGGAAGAGGTGTTACACCTAGTCAGTAGAGGTCAGGATTGCTACAAAATATCTTACAATTCACAGGACAGCCCCCCTACAACAAAGAATTATCCAGCCCAAAGTGCCAGTTGTGCCAGTTAGTAAATCCTGCAGTATACCATGATTTTTAATAACTGCATTGTGTTCAGTCATGTGAGCATACCATAATTTAGTTAACCAATTCTCTATTATTTGACATAGTGACTAGAAATTGTTCAGTACCTCTCTAACTATTCAGGATAAAGAAGAATCATTAGGTCAAAGTGTTTTAAGGCTCTTGATACCTATTATACTTTAAGTTCTGGGATACATGTGCAGAACATGCAGGTTTGTTACAGAGGTATACATGTACCATGGTGGTTTGCAGCACCCATCAACCTGTCATCTACATTAGGTATTTCTCCTAATTCATCCCTCCCCTGCCCCTCCACCCCACAACAGGCCTCAGTGTGGAATGTTCCCTCCCCATGTCCATGTGTTCTTATTGTTCAACTCCCACTTATGAGTGAGAACATGCGGTGTTTGGTTTTCTGTTTCTGTGTTAGTTTGCTGAGAATGATGGTTTCCAGCTTCATCCATGTCCCTGCAAAGGACATGAACTCATCCCTTTTTTATGGCTGCATAGTATTCCATGGTGTAATGTGCCACATTTTCTTTATCCAGTCTAACATTGATGGGCATTTGGGTTGGTTCCAAGTCTTTGCTATTGTGAATAGTGCTGCAATAAACATACATGTGCATGTGTCTTTATAGTAGAATGACTTATAATCCTCTGGGTATATACCCAGTAATGGGATTGCTGGGTCAAAGGGTATTTCTGGTTCTAGATCCTTGAGGAATCGCCACACTGTTTTCTAGGATGTGCAGATTAGCACTTCTACCAACAGTGTAGAAGTGTTCCTATTTCTCCACGTCCTCTCCAGCATCTGTTACATTTTGATAAATAGCCTCTGAAAATGAAAGCACTTAGCAGAGAATACTATACCCAGCCTACATTGTCATTGATGATGACATTAACACTGACAGTGTCATTAACAGTGATGTTGTTAGTGTCATTATTTTTACACTAGAGTGGATTGGGAGGTTAGTTGGGGCAAAAGAGAGGGGGAAATAAAGGGATTCTAAGCAGCATGGACATGGGTCACAAAGGAAAGGGGACTATTTACCCACTTGTATGCACCAATAGAAGATAGAAGACCATTTACATCACTTTAAACATTTGTGTGCTCACTCCCTGTAAAATGTGCTTGACATTACAAAAGGATAAGAAATCAGTAAGACTACCCTAATGGTGGTGAAGTTCTGAAGTACATAAGTGACTGTGAAGTCTGTGCCTTGAGAGGAACAAAAAACATACCATAGATATCTAGTGAAAAGAATTTTATTCCATTTTTATGAGGGTGGGAATATCAGAGCTTCATGGAAGAAGAGGCTTTTGAGCTGGGCTTTGGGAAATGATTAGCATTTCTTGGAGCGGGAAAATAAATTTGGGTAGTGGGATTCCATAAGACATGAGGACCAGGATATTCTAGTGTTTTAATGACAGAGTAGAGTTGTTTTGTTGAAATAAATGTTGTGCATGAAGGAGAATGATGCAGAATAACTAAAAATAAACCCATTAAACCTTATATCAGTTTTAGAAGGAATCTTAATAGTTATCATTTATGATCCTTTTTGTTTACAATTGAGGAAACAAGATAGGCTAAAATCAGGTGCTGAAAGACCTTGAATGTAATTAATATGTGAAGTAAATATTATATATCAGATAGACATAGGAAGAAGGCACAGTGACACTCTGCAGCTCATCTCCCTGTAGTGCTGACAGGCTCTGTGGACTATATGTTTTTGTCTTCTGATGTCAGTATTGGGACTAGCAATGTGGCAGTTCCATTTAAGATAGCAAAAGCTGATGATGCCAGAAGCAGAAGTAAATTGAACAGTATATCTGAAATTGTTTCTTTTTCCCCAGCCTCTTATGCACACAGATATGCAGCCCACTAATCTGGAGCCTTATAGCACTTTTGGTTTCTTCCAGGAGATGTTCCTCAGATGTTGTGTTGCTTGGAATGTGTTCTTTGAAATGTTAATGTGTTCTCCGGAATGGACTCTGTGATTGAATAAATTTGGGAAACAGTATATGCCTTCTTGAAGATTTACTCTGAACTTAGCATATTTAAGGCTTTCTAAAATTCTAAGGAAATATATTTAACTTTTTTTAACCCAGTATGTCACAGACTTATTTGAGTTAGCCTGCTTTCATGGAATAACTACTAACATCTGGAGGCATACTAGTGTTTCATTAGATTCATTTTAAGAAATGTTTCCATGTAATTATGGAAACATATATAATTATATATGTTTTATCTAATTTTGATTCCTAGTTTTGTGAGATTTTTTTCCCTGTGAGCAGATAGCAATTTTTACTACAGTTGCAGGCATTTTCTTTAGCTAGGAAAAAAAAAAAAAACAGGAAAAGCTGGGGCCCCAAGTACTCTGAAATACCAATATGTGGGCAGTGAGGAATCACTGAAACTTTTAAGCAAAAAAGTTGCAAAGTTGTATCAGAGTTTTTAGGGGAACTAATATGGCAATGGTATATCAAATAGATTAAGGGCTAAGGCTGTTAATGTAATATTTTAGACAAGAGATATAAGAACCTGATCTGGAGTTGTGACAGTAAAAATGGGAAGGTAAGGGACTTTGTGTGAGAAAGTGAAGGAGGTAAATTGCTGAAGCTGATTGGCTAGAGGAGGAGAGAATAAGTCGTTGGATGACTGCTAATGATTTAGACTAAATGAATACATTTGTATTTCAAGACTTGTCATCTCAGATCATTATCAGCCTACTTTAAAATAAAATTTTTGACAAGCTTACTTAGATTGACGTTTGAGATCACATAGGCACTCATCAGAAGCAGGTCTGTTCTCTCCCTCTTTCATATTACTTTGTATTTTATGGGTTATCTGAATTTATTTTCAGGTGACGTTTTCAAGGGTCCCAACCCCTTCTGGCACTTTTTAAATTATAAAGGAATTTCAGGATGTTTACTGTGTGCCCCCATATGTCTCCAGCATCTCAAAGCTGTAATTTTTTAGACAGTAAGTTAACCTTCATTCAGAAAACCCAGGAGAGAGTATTCCACAGGAATTACCTATATTTTGATATAAAAAATCTTTCATTAAAGAATTATTGAGTCTTAACTTGGGAATGCTCCTGTTCCAGTTTAAGCTCTTTTTTCAGCCTATGAAAAGGAGATAAGCAGGATAACAGCCTCTTTACAGTATCCTTAAATTGCAACCATGCTTTCTGTTCACCTTTTCCATTGAGTGTGTAAAATTATAGTCAAGGGACCATTATGTGAATAAATACAAAATGCATGAGAAGTTTATACCATTTATGTAAGGATCTGTTACTTATCACCATTTAGTAGATACCTGCAGAAAATATATCACTGATTAGTCTTTTTTATAAAGCATCCCAGTAAAGAAAAATTATGTCTAGGTACTTATGGCAGACTACAGAAACTTCAGTATTAGTTTAGCAATTTTATTGCAGTGATAGGCTCATTTGAAATAGAGCCACAGGAGACCATCTTTTATCTTTTAATTTAACAGGACAATTTCCACATTTTATTCAAATATCTATGTATAATTGGAAATTTAAGACAGTGGTTTTATGGCTGCTTTTGGCCCTTTGATCTGATGAAAGAAAGATTATGGATCTTTTTTCCAGAAAAATGCACTTATGAATTCATATACATTTTTATGTGTAATTTTATGGATCCCAGAAAAAAGCACATGGCTTTGTTCTTTTAAGTACAATTTTTATTTTTAGCCAACATGGCCTCTTTGTAAATACATTTCTTTATTCAAAAGGCATTTTTTTGTGTGCTTAATTGAGCGAGGCCTGGATACAGTACTGAACAAGACAGAGGACCCTGTCCTCATGAAGCAGTAAGCAAATATCACATCCTGAAGTTATTTAAAACTATCTTAGTTTTAAGTGCTCGGAAGGTAAAAATAAGTTAGCGAATATCTTTGGGGAGGCTATTTTGTGGATTAGCCTTTGGGGAGGCTATAGAGTGGATTAGCATTGCTGCTAATCCTAAATGGGAAGCTTGAAGATAAGAAATAAAACATAATTTTGTAGGGGTTTTTAATATAAAATCAAAGAATATTAGAAATGTAAGAGATTACTCATTTCCCAACCTCATTCCACAAATGGAAAGACCTAGAGGCTGGAGTCTGGAGAGCTGAGGCTGGTTCTCTAGCCCCTGTTGGAGTCTGTGTGGAGAGCTGAGGCTGGTTCTCTAGCCCCTGCTGGAGTCTGTGTGGAGAGCTGAGGCTGGTTCTCTAGCCCCTGCTGGTGCTCTTCTTTGGTCTCTTATTTGGTCAGTGCTGCTTGTGCCAGGCTCCTCAGTTCTTGGGAAACTTAATCCAGCTGAGGCACAGCGATGTGAGGGCAGCTGTACCAGCCTTACCTTGTTTCTGTTTTCGTATTTAGTTCCTTTGTCCCCTCACAAGAGAAGCTGTTAACTTCAGCTTTTTCATGTGGTTGAAATTAATGTATCATGAATTCCTGCTACTCATTTACTCACTGGAACATCTAGAACTGCTTTCGATTTGATGCTATTGAAATGGTAAGAATTAATTTTGTTTGCTAAAACAGAGCAGACGGAGCAGGTACAACACAGAATTTTGAATTTACTGTGGCTTTTCACTAGCAATTTGTATAATAGATTACTAAGCCCATGGGAAGAAATAGTCTGTTGTTACATTGTGAGACTTTGTTTTAATCCTGTACCTTTTTGCTTTCATCTGTTTCATTCCATAGTATGTGGGTGCCTCCTGTGTTGGCCTCTAGGGATACAGCGATAGCCAAAGCAGACATAGCCCCTGTTCTCTTGGAGTTTAGGGTCTATTAGAGAAGGTAGACAATAGGTAATCAGCTTAGTGACCACATATTTAAAACCTGAAGTAAATGGCTATGAAGAAAAGGAAAAAGAAAACATTGCTACAACACATGAAACAAAGGACCTCAACCTTGTGGAGGCACAATACTTCCCTGTGGAAATGATGCTTGAGCTGAAAACTGAAGAATGGGAGTGGTAAAGCCATTACAGAAAGAAGAAAGAGAACAGGCAGTGTTATGGCAGTGAAGGCTGAAAGGTAAACAGAGTTAGAGCCAGGACTTGGTGATGAATTGGATATGGAGGGTGAGAGAGAGAGAGGTTCCCAGGATAAATCACAGGTTTCTGGCTTGTACAACCAAGCAGACTGTGGTGCCAGTTACAGAGATCATGAGGTTGAGGTTGAGGGCCTTTGAGACAGTGACAGTAAGAAGTCAAATAGGCTTCTTAATCAAACTGGTTGTAAGGATCTGCAAATCACTGGAGAGGTTTGAGCCAGAGATTAAAATGCATGTGTCACTGGTAATTGCTATTTACTGTGATTTATACCAGCATATTATTATTGTTTATTTTGGGTTCAGGGGGTACATGTGCAGATTTGTTTCAAGGGTGTATTGCGTGATGCTGAAATTCGGATTTCTATTGATCTTGTCACCTAGACAAGGAACGTAGTACACACTAGGAGGGTTTTCAGCCCTTGCCCCTTTCCCTACACCTGCCTCCTTTTGGAGTCTCTAGTGTCTGTTGTTCTCATCTTTATGTTCTTATGTACACAGGGTTTAGCTCCACTCATAAGTGAGAACATGCAATATTTGTTCTTTTTTTTTCAATACTAGTAGATTATTAATAGAAATGTAGCATTCTCTGAGATCTCTTGGGATCTCTATTTCATTTATATATTTTAATTAATTTCTTTTTTAAGAGACAGGTTCTTGTTCTGTCGCCTAGGCTGGTGCAATCATAGCTCGCTGGATCAAACGATCCTCCTGCCTCAGCTTCCCAAATAGCTAGGACCACAGGCACATGCCACCACACCTGGCTAAGTTTAAACAGGTTTTTTTTTTGTTTTTTTTTTTCCTGTAGAAACTAGGTCTCACTGTGTTGCCCAGGCTGGTCTCAAACTCCTGTTCTCAAACAATCCTCCCACCTTGGCCTCCCAAGATGCTAGGATTCCAGGTGTGAGCTACCATGCTTGGATAATTAGTTCAATTAAAAAAAAAAAATGCCAAATTACATTCCTTATCTATAGGAAAAGCTAATGCTTAGTAAATATAGATTTACCTGTATGTTTTTGTTAAATCTTACAATTTTTTTCAGTGTTTTTCGAGCAAGTGTATCTTTATATATTAAATTGTTCTTTTAGGGGAGAAATATATTCTTGAACTTGAAACATGTTAATAATATGTTTAAAATAATAAACTTTAAAAAACTGTTTTTCTTTTCTCTAGACTGGATGTTGAATTTGTTCTCTCAGCACCTACTTCTGAATGGAATGGCAAACAGGGACATATTTCACCAGCTCTTCTTTCTGAATTTTTGAAAAGAAATTTGGACAAATCCAAAGTTCTCGTCTGCATTTGTGGACCAGTGCCATTTACAGAACAAGGAGTAAGGTGAGTAACAGTGTAGTAGGAAACAGACTGCCCAACACTGAAATAAAGATCTTTCATAACAAGCATCTCTCAGTTCTTCCTATTTATATGAAACTGCACTTTAATAATATTACAGTTTTAGAAAATAATAAAGTCTTTAAATCTTCATATAGTTTGAGTTGGAGGCCAGGATTATGCATATTGTTAGATAAAACACAAAAGTAAGTTACAGCCAGCAGTCAGTGTTCTCTGTTGGTGATGGCTGCCAGTATGGTTACACTCACAAGATTGGTGCCACAATCTTATTTGGGACATTAGGCCCAACCTCTTCTTCCATCAAAGCTTCATAATATATAGTAATTAATAAGGAATGTTCATCTCCTTGTAGCTTTTGATCTTCATTCTCTGTAGCTGAGTGAAAGTTAGTAAATAATATATGTGATCAAAAGCCAAGCAGCAAGACAGAAAGGGAAGACTGGAACACAAATAAGGCAAGACTAATAGTTGAAGCATGGATCATGAAAAATCAGTGGTAGTGGCGATCCTGTTTGAAATTCATCTTGATGTGATTTAGCTTTAAAATGGCACTTTAAAATATTTGGTTAAATATAGCCCCTATTGGATTTCTAGATAATTTCAAAATATGGCTGTTTTAAGTGCCCTATTCTTATTTAGTAGGTGACTAACCCTAACATTTCTAGATGTTGATGAAAAGAGTCAAACTCTGTAAAATCTTTGAAGAGATTTATTCTGAGCCAAATATGAGTAACCATGGCCTGTGACACAGCCCTCAGGAGGTCCTGAGAACATGTGCCCAAGGTGGTCAGGGCATAGCTTGGTTTGATACATTTTAGGGAGGCATGAGACATCAATCAAATACATTTAAGAAATACATTGGTTTGGTCCAGAAAGGCAGGACAACTCAAAGCTGAGTTGGGGGGGGAGCACGGGTTTCCAGGCTCTAGGTAAGTTTAAACATTTAAACATTTTCTGGTTGACGATTGGTTGAGTTTGTCTGAAGACCTGAGATCCATAGAAAGGGAATGTTCAGGTTAAGATAAAAGATTGTGGAGACCAAGGTTCTTTTGAAGTCTTACAGTGGCTGCCCTTAGAGATAATAGATGACAGTGTTTCCTGTTCAGACCTTTAAAAGGTACTAGACTCTTAGTTAACCTCTTCAGGATTGAGCTGGCCTGGAAGAAAAAGATCTAGCTATGTTAATAGGATTCTTTACAGATGCAAATTTTCCCCCATAAGGGACAGATTTGCAGGGCCATTTCAAGATATGGCAAAGAAACATGTTTTGGGGTAAAATATTTTTATTTTCTTCCTTGTCTCGTAATGTTATGCCAGAGTCAGGTTGGAAAGTAAGTCACGATATGTGGGGTTAAATAAAACCCATCTGATGAGAATTTATGGTTTGTAGGGCATGACTTCCCAGACCCCTTAGATAGGAATTTGGGCAAGATAAAAAAAAAAAAAAAAATCAGAGTTTAGTCCTCATAGATAATCTTATATCTTGCTTTTTTATTTAAAATTTTAATTATAGAAAAGATTGACCCCCCAATCAATAAAGACTTTAAAAACTTTTTTCTTCATGTCATATTTAAAATGTATTTTATTTTTAATTAAATATATTTCTGTTTTAATGCTTTAAGAAAAATGTTCTTTTAGTTAAACTCTCTCAACTTAAAAAGATTTTTCAAGTTTCTGTGTAAGCTTTTGCTCTTTTAAAGCTCAAGCAAAACTATTAAAATTACAATGAAGACTAACATAGTTTGAATATAAAAATTTTTTTTTTAGGAAAAAAGGCTAAGAGCTGTACTGTCTTCTGCTGTATTGCTTCTGCTATTTTAGAAGTATCTCAATGAGTACTTTATAGATTGCAATATAATAATACTTTTAAATAATTAGAATCATTTTTGCATTTTTAAAATTGACCATAAACTTGGGGAGGCCAAGGCAGGTGGATCACCTGAGGTCAGGAGTTCGAGACCAGTCTGGCCAACATGGTGAAACCCCATCTCTACTAAAAATACAAAAATTAGCCAGGCATGGTGGTGGGCGCCTGTAATCCCAGCTACTTGGGAGGCTGAGGCAGGAGGATCGCTTGAATCTAGGAGGTGGAGGTTGGCAGTGAGCCAAGATCACGCCGTTGCACTCCAGCCTGGGCAACAAGAGCGAGACTCCGTCTCAAAAAAAGAAAAAAATTGACCAGAACCTATATGGCTTTCTTTCCTCAGTTTTACCTCAGAGCCAATCTTTCAATGCTGTACTAACTGGCTTACCCAGAGTTTCTCAGGAGTATTTATTAATCATTCATTACATGTGGATTCCTGCTATTACTCACTTCTGAACATGCTGCATAGAGTTGCATTCTGAGATGTAACTTGATTCAAATCAGTACTTAAAATTCATAGTAGCTGCCCTTGTGACTTTCAGTTAGGACTCATTTCTTTGGTTTCCTTATCCTCATCATCTTAATGGATGTGTATTTTTCTTGATTGGCAATTATATGGGTTTCTTATTATAGTTTTTGCTGTTCTGAAAAATGAGTCTTTCTTGTGATGTCCACTCCTAGAGTGCTCCAAAGTTAATCTCATGTCTGCTACATAGGTTATATTAAAAATATAGCCATCCCAGACATATTCTCCATATTTGGTGAACATTTGTCAATTTGTATGGTATGATAACAGAGAAAGACTCAGAAACCTATTTTTTTAAAAATATAGATAAGCAGCTTATCATTACTTGGCCAATAATGGTTCTTTATCCCTTAAATATGCACTTCATTACAGAGATTAGTAAAACAGTCTCTGCTTTCAAGGACCACACTATCTAGTGGTAGAAACAAATGCACCTGCTGATAACTAAAGTATGACTCAGAACACCATAAATATCTTACTAGAGATAAAATCAAGATGTTACGGGAATTCCGGGAGAGATGGGTTACTTTTACCTAGCGATGTGTGTGTTGGAGAGACAGGAGCTGCATGGTCAAAAAAGTCATGTGCACTGCATGTGGACTAAAACCTACCAGTCAAGAGAGATGGAGAAGGGGATAGTATAGGCAGAGAGAACTGGAAGATGCGTTAGGGGTGCAGATTTATACAAAAGACTAGACTGGTTTGCCTAGAGTGAAGCTGCTTTTCTGGGAGAACAGGATGGAATGGTAGCGTGGGCCCAGATACTGAGAGGCTTTACTGCTGCACTGTGTTGGCTTCACCTCCTGTGCCCTACCGGCCCTTTGTGTGAGTATGTGTATGCCCTCTGGGAGCTGCCAGCTGGGATTTAAATCCCAGGTCTACCACTTACAAGCATCTTACAATCATTTGCTGGGTGTCCTAGGGCAGTTCTTAACCTTTCTAAGCTTTAGTGCACTTATCTATAAAAATGAATAAATAATAATACCTAAGCATGTGAAGTGCATAGCAAAGTGACTACATTTAAAATAGAGTAAGTGGTAAAAAAAAGTAGTTATTATACTATTTTCCTAGTTGAATAATACGCAGTATTTCTGCTTTTCCTGTTCAGTAGGGGGAGAATGAAGATAGAATCGTAGGGGAATCAACTCCTTTCTTTGAAAACTGGTGAATAAAGGGGGAAAAAATCAAACATTTATTCTCCGTTTGTTATATGAGCCATGCTACTGAATAATCACGTAATAAATGAGCAGACATTTTTCTTTATAGGATTCCTCAGCTGATTAATGAATAAAGAATGACAGAAGTAGAATATCACCAGTTGCAGTGCTTAATGAACTAATGGATCTATACACAGATCATAATGGTAGCTAGCATCCAAAAAGAGAGGCAACAATTTATTACATGCCTCCAGATAGAGTAACATTACCTATGAAATAGTCTTGTCAAAAAGATTTGAACCTGTGTCTGATCAAGCCTCTAGATCCATTTATTAAGTTACGGAAAATATGAGGATGTAAAGACATACTATTAAGGAATACCACAGGGATGTAGAAAAATGAAGGTTTTAGGAGACTCAACAAAACTCTGATTTTTGTCAACAAATTGCAGGATGGAGTGGGGGTCTGGGGGATCTTATAGATCAAAGGATGCCTAAAAGACTTAACAGCCAGTCATAATGAGTAAATTTTAATTGGATATTGATTGCAACTGTTTTTTAAAATTATGACATTTATGAGCTAGTTGAAAATGTGAGCACTGCTTAGATATTTCATGATATTTAGGAGTTACTAATCACTAATTTTTTAAGAAGTGATAGTGTTTTTTTATTAAAAAAAAAACTGCATAGTGAATGGGGAAAATGAAAAAGTATCATGATTATGGTGGTAAACTGCTCTTATTTCTTCATTTTAAAGCATTTTCCCTAAGAAACATGTGCTTTTTTATTTGTTTTTCAGGTTGCTGCATGATCTCAACTTTTCCAAAAATGAGATCCATAGTTTTACAGCATAATGAAGAGCTGTCATTGTCCTTTATTCAACTAGTTTATCTAAATTTGTGATTGCTTAGGGTTTTTTAAGAGAACATTTTTGTACATAATAAAAGGTTAACTAGAATCCAGCCTTCAGTTTCTTAAATGAAATCAAATGTTCCTTCAGTATAGGTAACTTCTTGGCTTTCTTTTGTACCATAACTTATTTTACTACTGATATTTGACCTGGAAAGTTAATCATGGCAACAAATACATACAGGATTCTTTGTTATGAATCACAAATTTCCTTGCCATTTAAATTATATCACTGTTCTACAATAAGCACTTGTGTTTTATGACATGATAAAGTAAATGATCACTTCGATCATGTTTCTGTGCTGTAAAATGTCTTATTAGCAATACAGATTAAATTTTACCTTGCACTGTTAACTCAGGAAATGATCATTTATGTCCTTGTTATTAATGTTAAAACATAGAATGTTATAACTTATTAAGTGATCCAAACATTTTTTTGTGTGTGTATGGCATTGATGCAGAATAGAATAAAATTATACTTAAGTTCTTTTTAATCCTTGTGGTAGAAATGTGGTTGAATGCAACAATATTGGGCCAGCGTCTCAAGGGGAATTTTAAAAGGCAGCAATAAAATATATTAGAGACATGACACACATGCACCTTTGGACTAGGTGTGTTAACAGAGCTTGAGAGAGGGAACCTTGACGGCTATTTTTATTCTTAGCCAAAAACAAAGACATTAGGAAACAGAATGAAAGTATAGTGTCTAGTTCCACAGCATAAAGTTATTATTTGGTGCTTTGGAATGGGTTGAATTTTAATTCTTTAGTCCATCTAAATCAGCTGGAAAAATGAGGAACATTCTGCCTTGAATGGTTCTTCCCCTGGTTGGCTGCTTTCTCCACAACTGGTGGTTGAGCAGGAAGCCCTCTTAGGTTCTTGCATGTGGGCAACTTATTTTCTCTTCCTGCTGCTTTGTGCAACTGTCAAATACTTTCACAGATTCAGATCAGCAAAGGGTATCAAGGATAGTCATTGTGAGCTTTTCGTGAGGAAACTGTTGAATGCATAGGTAGCTACTGTATAAGCTAACTAGGATTTTTCAGTCTTAGTACAGCTGCAATGTTTTCACAGAAATAGGGGATTGAAAGAGTCTCCAATTTCTCTGTAAATGATTTTGTAAACAGCTAAATCTTTGCTGAATGAATAATATACTCAAGAGGAACACAATATTAATATTCCCCAAATTACAGACACCCAGCTTGTGAAGCTTCCTGTGTGCAAATGGCTGGTTGAACACTATCACTTTTTCCTGTGCCTCTGTCTTCTGTAGCCAATTCCACCATCATCATTATTCACAAAGACAGGAATCTAGCTGTCTGGACTGGTACTGTTCCCCGGTAGCTAACTTTTTCTAGCTTCATGCCTTCCCCCTACTTATTTTTTTCCATCTAAGAGTGAGGTGATTTGGCCCTGTGTCCTCACCCAAATCTCCTCTCAAATTGTAATTCCCACATGTTGAGGGAGGGTCCTGGTGGGAGGTAATTGGATCATGGGAGTGATTGCCCCCATGCTGTTCTCGTGATGGTAAGTGAGTTCTCATGAGATCTGATGGTTTAAAAGTGTGGCACTTCCTCCCCACCTCCTGCTGTCTTATGAAGAAGGTCCTTGCTTCCTCTTTGCTTTCTTCCATAATTGTACGTTTCCTGAGGCCTCCCCAGCCGTGCAGAACTGTGAGTCAATTAAACCTCTTTTCTTCATAGATTACCCAGTCTCAGGTAGTTCTTTAGAGCAGTGTGAAAATGGACTAATATAAAAAGAGACCATATACCACTTTTTTTTAGTTCATTTGCGATGTATCAAATCTAACTTAGCCAACATCTTTCTCATCTTTTCTAAGCCTCTTCTTTTTTCTCTCTCCAGTCCCAAGCAACAGAATCTCCTCTCTATTAGTCGCTATATGTAATGCTTCCTCATTCCTCCTTTTATGTTTTATATTTTAAAATAAATCCATAAGTATCTCCTGGGTAATCTCCACTGACATGATTTTATCAACTTACATGTTAACTCCCAAATGGGAGTGACTAATTTGAGAATCAGCTGAGCTTCAGTTTTCAATATCCATTTACTTCCTGCCTACCACCCCACCATCCACCTAGTAAGCCATTCTAGAACTATTAGGAATCAACATCAATGTCCCCTTCTCCAGTCTGCTCTTCCATACCAGCTAACCCTGTCCTATCATCCCTCAGCTGGATTAGTACAGTAGCTTGATAATTCATCTTCATGCTGCAGTCCTGATCTCCTAAAATTCATTCTCCATTCCAGGGTATTCTAGAAGGACTTGGAGGAAAAAATCCCCTAAGTAGAGCCTCAGTCTTCCAATGAATGCAACCAAATACTGAGGAGCACAGATAGGAGTATAGTTTATCACTGTTATTCTCAAGCAAATAACTCAAAGACTCCTACATCACATATTTGCAATGAAGAAAAAGAATTACACTCAAATTCTTTGCTTGCAAATTCTGCTTTTTTTAAAAAAAAAGTTTATGTATTTTCTGTTGCTGCTAGATCAAATTACTACAAACTTAGTAGCTTAAAACAACACCCATTTATTATCTCACAGTTCCATGGCACAGAAATCTAGGCACAATATGGCTCAACTGGGTCCTCTGCTTAAAGCCTCACAAGGCTGAAATCAGATTGTCAGCTGAGCTGAACTCTTAGCTAGAGGCTGTAAGGGGAAGTCCCTAGATAAGAGTTCTTTCAGCCTCATTAGGTAGATTTCAGTTCCTTGCTGTTGTAGGACTGAGTTCCCCATTTCCTTGCCAGCTGTTAGCTGTAGGCTAGTCTTTATTTCTAGAATCTGCCCACATTCCTTCTCATACTTTCTGTGTGGCCCTCTTCAGCATTAGTAGATGAATCTCATGCTTTCAGTCTCTCTGAATTCCCTTGTGGGCCTCTTCAGCATTGGTAGATGAATCTTATGCTTTCAATCTCTCTGAATTCCCCTTCTGCCATATCTTTCTTGCCCTAGCAAGAGTTCACTGCTTTTAAGATCTCATGTGGTTAGATTGGACCCATCCAGATATCCAGGGTAATCTTCCTATTTTAAAAATCTATAATTTTAGTTATAGCTGTAAAGTCTCTTTTCCTGTATAATATATTCAAAGGTTGCAGCATTTGGGTGTTGACATCTTTGATGGGCACATTTTGTCTACCACAGGCTATAGAAAGAACAGAGAAATTTGTCCAAGATAAGATGATTAGGTTTTGTCTAGATAGGGGCCCTTGCTGTGGGCCCTCAGTTTTTACTTTAATGTAACAGAACATGAGAGGAGCTTTGACACCCCAAAAGAGTCAACTTCATTATGCTGGCAAAGGCATGGGTACAACCTGCTTTGTGATCTATCTTCTGAACCACACAAGCTTGTCCTGAACCAGGTTGGGGCTGAGTCTGTTGATAACAGACCCCCATTTTTGGGCAGAAAAAAACAGATTCTGTATGATCTACAGTATTTAAAATTGTAGCAAATAAATTATAAAGGAAAAATGGAATCTCAACTAGTTACTCTCTTGGTGTCTTTCAACATTGGTTTTATTGTGAAGTCATCTTCACCCAGCATTGCAAGTTTAGCAGACCTCAAAACAGAATGCCAGAGTAATCTTAAAATTCAAAAATGAGTTTACTTTCTTTGTTAAAGTTCTCTTTTGATGCATAGCCCGCATTCATGGAACGGAAGCCTTATCTTGGGTGCAGCATTATACATAGAGTTAAAATGTGGAAACAACCCAAACATCCTGATATGGTTTGGCTCTGTGTCACCACCCAAATCTCATCTTGAATTGTACTCTCATAATTCCTGTGTGTTGTGGGAGGGACCCAGTGGGAGATAATTTGAATCATGGGGGCAGTTTCCCTCATACTGTTCTCATGGTAGTGAATAACTCTCACAAGACCTGGTGGTTTTATCAGGGGTTTCCGCTTTTGCATCTTACGCATTTTCTCTTGCGGCTGCCATGTAAGAAGTGCCTTTCACCTCCTGCCATGATTCTGAGGCCTCCCCGGCCATGTGGAACTGTAAGTCCAATTAAACCTCTTTTTTTTCCCAGTCTCAGGTAAGTCTTTTATCAGCAGCATGAAAATGGACTAATATAGTAAATTGGTACCAGTAGAGCAGGGTGTTGCTGCAAAGATACCAGGAAATGTGGAAGCAACTTTGGAACTTGGTAACAGGCAGAGATTGGAACAGTTTGGAGGGCTCAGAAGAAGACAGGAAAATGGGAAAGTTTGGAACTTCCTTGAGACTTGTTGAATGTCTTTGACAAAAATAATGATATGGACAATGAAATCTAGGCTGAGGTGGCCTCAGGTGGAGATGAGGAACCTGTTGAGAATTGGAGCAAAGGTGACTCTTGTTATGATTTAACAAAGAGACTGGCGGCATTTTGTCCCTGCCCAGGAGATTTGTGGAACTCTGAACTTGAGAGAGATGATTAAGGGTATCTGGTGGAAGAAATTTCTAAGCAGCAAAGCATTCAAGAGGTGACTCAAGTGTTGTTAAAGGCATTCAGTTTTAAAAGGGAAGCAGAGCATTAAAGTTCAGAAAATTAGCAGCTTGACAATACGATAGAAAAGAAAATCCTGTTTTCTGAGGAGAAATTCAAGCTGGCTGTAGATATTTGCATAAGTAACAAGGAGCTGAATGTTAATTTCCAAAACAATGGGGAAAATGTCTCCAGGACATGTCAGAGACATTTGTGGCAGCCTCTTCTATCACAGACCTGGAGGTCTAGGAGGAAAAAATGGTAAAAATGGTTTTGTGGGCAAGGCCTAGGGTCCTTGTGCTGTGTGCAGTCTAAGGACTTGGTGCCCTGTTTCCTAGCCACTCCAGCCATGGCTGAAAGGGGCCAAAATAAAGCTCAGGCCATGGCTTCAGAGGGTGAAAGCCTTAAGCCTTGGCAACTTCCATGTGATGTTGAGCATGTGAGTGTGCAGAAGTCAAGAAATGGGGTTTGGGAACCTCTGCCTAGATTTCAGAAGATGTATGGAAATGCCTGGATGCCCAGGCAGAAGTTTGCTGCAGGGGCAGGGCTATCATGGAGAACCTCTGCTAGGGCAGTGCAGAAGGGAAATGTGGGGTTGGAGCCCCCTCACAGAGTCCCTACTGGGACACCGCCTGGTGGAGCTGTGAGAAGAGGACCACTGTCCTCCAGACCCCAGAATGGTAGATCGACTTACAACTTGTACCAGGTGCCTGGAAAAGCTGCAGACACTCAACACCAGCCCATGAAAGCAGCCAGGATGGAGGCTGTACCCTGAAAGCCACAGGGCCAGAGCTGCCCAAGACCATGGGAACCCACCTCTTGCATCAGTGTGACCTGGATGTGAGACCTGGAGTCAAAGGTGATCATTTTGGAGCTTTAAAATTTGACTGCCCCGCTGGATTTTGGACTTGCATGGGCCAAAACAAAACCCCTTTTGTTTTGGCCAATTTCTCCCCTTTGGAATGGCTGTATTTACCCAATACCTGTACCCTCATTGTATCTAGGCAGTAACTAGCTTGCTTTTGATTTTACAGGCTCATAAGTGGAAGGGACTTGCCTTGTCTCAGATGAGACTTTTGAACTGTGGACTTTTGGGTTAATGCTGAAATGAGTTAAGACTTTGGGGTACTGTTGGGAATGCATGATTGGTTTTGAAATGTGAGGACATAAGATTTGGAGGGGCCAGGGGTGGGATGATATGGTTTGGCTCTGTGTCCCCACCCAAATTTCATCTTGAATTGTACTCCCATAATTCCCATGTGTTGTACGTGGGACCTGGTGGAAGATAATTTGAATCATGGGGGTGATTTCCCCCATACTGTTCTCATGGTAGAGAATAAGCCTCATGAGATCTGATGGTTTTATCAGGGGGTTCCGCTTTTGCATCTTACTCATTTCTCTTGCTGCCACCCTGTAAGAAGTATCTTTAACCTACCGCCATGATTCTGAGGCCTCCCCAGCCGTGTGGAACTGTAAGTCCAATTAAACCTCTTTTTCTTGGTTTATTGGTTTAATCTCTTGGGTATGTCTTTATCAGCAGTGATTCTATTCCCATGAAATGTCTAGAACAGGCAAATCTATGAGACATAAAGTAATTAAGTGGCTGCTCAGGAGATACAGGGATAGGGGATAATAACTAAAGGGTTGGGAGGGTGTTTTTGAAATGCTAAAATATTCTAAAGTTGACTGTGGTTATGGTTGCACATACTTATGAATATACCTAAAAATGTTGAATTGTACATTTTAAGTAGATGAATTTTATCTAATTTGAACCATATCTCAGTAAAGATATAAAAATGTTTTTGGATACTAAGACTAAACTAGAAAGAACACAAGAGGAAATACATATTATATAAGAAGAAAAGAGTAAAAAGAATGTAAATCTTTAAAAAAAATAAAAATAAGAAAAGGAGGCCCATGTGTGGTGGCTCATGCCTGTAATCCCAGCACTTTGGGAGGCCGAGGCGGGTGGATCACCTGAGGTTGGGAGTTTGAGACCAGCCTGACCAACATGGAGAAACCGTGTCTCTACTAAAAATACAAAATTAGCCAGGTGTGGTAGCATATGCCTGTAATCCCTGCTACTTGGGAGGCTGAGGCAGGATAATTGCCTGAACCTGGGAGGCGGAGGTTGCGGTGAGCAGAGATTGCACCTTTGCACTCCAGCCTGGGCAACAAGAGTGAAACTCCATCTCAAAAAATAAAACAAATAAAAAGGATTCTAGAGGAAGTAGTAAATAGTGAAGATAGGCAAAGAATATCCAACATATGAATAATAGTAGTCCTTAAAGACAAAAATCAAAGGAAAAGAATACTAAAAACTCTACTTAATGAAAAATCATCCTGAAATTAACAAAAAAAAATTGAAATTAATGTTGAAAGAGCACCAGAGAGTATACATCCAAAAAGACCAACATTAATATAAATTTTAGTAAAATTACTGAACCATAAAAAGTAAATGCCTTTAGTTATCTAAACAAAAACTAATTACTTAAAAGGGAAAGAAAATTAGATCATCACCAGACTTTTCAACAGCATTGTCTTATGCCTTAAGAAAGTGTTGTACCACATTTGATATCCTGATGGAAAAAAATGTGAGCCAAGGATTTTACACCCAACAAAACTTAATGGTGAATATAAAGGCATAAACCAGTATAGAATGCAAAAACTTGGGAAATATTGTTTTCCAAAGCCTTTCCTAAGTAATCTATAAAAGAACAAGCTTTAAACAACCAGAAAGACTAGAGAGTCATCAATAAAAGGATTGGAGAACATTAAACTTGTAGAACTAAAACAAAATGAGGGTTAAAAAAGAAAGAGTATAGATATATGCTAAACTATTTCCGTAGTTTTGGCAGTGGTTGTATTAGTATTGTTATTCTGAAGATGTGAAATAATGCAAATGCATAATAAAAAATGTCATGTGGTCTCCAGTCTCTCTGTATTTTCCATTTAAATATTTCTGGGGTGAAGTGGATTAAAATTAGCTCTGCTGATCAAACTATTACTAAACTTTGAGAAGAATTTTCACTAAGTTAAACTCCTAGAGAACTGGGCTGTGAGATGGAATCAAAGGTTCACAATACTACCTCCCTCATGGTTTAGTCAGACCACAAAAGATCTTTCCTATTTTTTTTTTCTTAGACAGAGTTTCACTCTTTTTGCCCAGGCTGGAGTGCAATGGCACAATCTCGGCTCACTGCAACCTCTGTCTCCTGGGTTCAAGTGATTCTTCTACCTCAGTCTCCTGAGTAGCTGGGATTACAGGCATGCGCTATGATGCCCAGCTAATTTTGTATTTTAGTAGGGACAGGATTTCACCATGTTGGCCAGGCTGGTCTCGAACTCCTGACCTCAGGTGATCCACCCGCCTCAGCCTCCCAAAGTGTTCGGATTATGGGCATGAGCCACCGCGCCAGGCCACAAGATCTTTCCAAAGGAGCAAATGGCAATTTCACTCTTCTTTGTGAGACTGATTTTTAAGGCAATCACAGTTTCTGTCTTATCCACTAGTACTTCACTCTACACCTAAAGATTGTTAACTCCCCAAAATAATTGTATATGAACCAGGTGGAAGACTATCAGAAGCAACATGAGTCCTGGAAGGTGTAATTTCCATAAGTAAAGTTCTCTGAGGGGGAACAGGAACAAGAGGGTTATTAGCAGTTTATGCTAAGGGTTTACAACATTCATGCTTTCAGTTTTTTTCAGAATGTGAGAAAACCAGGCTTGAGAAAATCATATCTTAGATAATCCATGCTAGGAAAAAAACAAGTAAACACTGGGAATTGAGTTAGGAGTTGTGCACATGAACCATCTAGGTATACATCTGAAAAGGAATTAGAACAGCACCCAAACAGGCAAAGAATAGGGCCAAAGACAGTTTATATACCTATCTGTTGAGAAGATCAGGGCAAGGTTACTCCTCATTCAAAACTGAGCAAATTTTAAAAATCCAAAATAGGATTTATTCTAGCATAATACAAAAATATAAGGAAAGGAGGAATATCATTCCAAGGATCCTAGAGGAAGAGCAAAGCTATTTTCATTGGTTTTACTTTGCACTTGTCTGATGTCTAACCAAGTTGAACATGTTAACACATGCTCATTGGCTATTGGTGTATTGTCTTCTGTAGGGCATCTATTTAATCTTTTGCCCGTTTTTAATTGGGTTGTTTTCATATTGAGTTGTAAGCTTTATGTATTCTGGATACAAGACCTTGGTCAGATATGTTTTGTGAACATTTTCTTCGAATTTGCGATAAATCTTATGTGCATTTTTGCAGTTGTTAGTGCTTAGTTCAAGAATGAGCTTAGAGAAATATGTCAATTTAAGTTTGATCAAAATAAAAATGTAAAATAAGTAATAGTACATGCAGCAACTGTGAAGCTGATGTGTGAATAACTGAAACAAGGAAGAACTCCAGTGGCAGAGTGGGGAGAACTTTTGGAGCAGATAGACCTAAAAGGCAAGCAATTAATGACAAACAGGGCCATGAAGAGACACCTTCAAGTTTGGTCCAATAATATGCACATTAAATCATGAAAGCCATAATTCTAGCCATGAAGGCAAAGAACATACAGACATTGCATAAGCTTGGCTAGGTTAGAAGAAACAAACCACTTACATGTTGTTGTACATTTTGTTCATTGCTTTATAAACCAAAAAGTATCTGAGACAGTCTCAATCAATTTGTAAGTTTATTTTGCCAAGGTTAAGGACATGCCCAGAAGAAAAACACACAAAGTCACAGAAACAGTCTGTGGTCTGTGCCTTTCTCCAAAGATGAATTTAAAAGCTTCAATATTTAAAGGGGGAAAGTGGGCTGCGGGGGAAAAAGGGAAGGGATAGTAATCCCCATGTTGCAAGAGAGAAGGAACAGGTAGGGGAATAGTTAATTATGTATTCATCGCATGCTCAGTAAATCAGCACTTTACATAAGATAAGGTGAACATAGAGTAGCTATTTGGAGATATTTATCCTTTTATATGTAGCTATTTGCTTAGGAACAAAAGGAGAGGTAGCATCTTGCATGACACAGCTTTCAGCTTATTTTTTTCCTTTTGGCATAGTGAATTGGGGTCCAAGTTTTTCTTTTCCTTTCACATTTATCCCCCCTTTCATTTTAAAATCTTTCAGCAAAGGCATTTTAAAAGAACTGAGTCTCTGGTCTTGGCTTTTGTCTGATCTCTTATGACTATGACAGTTTATTCGTAGATGGATAGGTCCCATGTTGTTAGGCAAGCTCATTTTTAGTAGGTTGTGAAGTCCCACATCCCATGAAGTAGAATTAGGGGGAGTAAGGGAGAAAGAGAACAGAGAAAAAAGGAGGAAATGAGAAACAAAACAGGGAGGACAATCCTAGAAAACTGATATAGGCCATATTACCCTGAAGTCCATATATCAGTAGGCAGGTATGAAAATGGTTTATGTATATAAATATGTTGCTGTTATTTTCCATTGAAGTTTAAGTTGTCTAACTTCAGTTCACAGGGCTTTAAGAAAAGTGCTGCTTAATTTTTTTTAGTGATTTCAAATCTGGGAAAATGGGGGGAAAAGGAAAAGAAATTGAAAACATTATTTTGGAGATTTATAGCTACAAAAAATTTAGGATTCGGTCCAAATTGCAGAAAATAATAAAAATGGAAAAACACTGGACAAGGCTAGAATGTATTAATAATAACAGGTGTACTATAGTTTATTTTTAAATGTAATTTTTCTCTCTCCAATTCCCCAATTTTATTAAAGACAAAATGAGAGTAGTACCAATTATTTGTAAAATAAGTTTTAGTCTTATTATACTTGGCTTGATTATTTGCATAAAGTGCAGCAAGAGTCATCATTTGCCATATAGGCTCTCTAAAAAAAATGGCTTTGCTGGACACTTCTCCATAAGAAATCTTTTTAAAAGTCTCAAGCTCAGCCAAGGATTTATCTGTGCCCACAGATAACTGAATGAATTGGGTTAATTCCTCTCTTTTTGAGGTCCCAAGAAAACCTGGGGTTCCTGGACCTGTCAGAAAGTGACATTCCTTACTTACCAGAAGTTAGAACCCTGTAAAGGACAAGGTATGAGGCCAGCCTTTCCAAGGGGCTCTTATCAATTCCATAAGTCAGCCTCATTTTCTCAAGGCCATCTGAAACTATGTCATTCCAGTCAAAAGCTTCATAAAATAACCATGTCTCCAGTTGTGTCTTGTTATGAAATAAATTCTTATTGAACTTATGCAAATAACTATATTACCATAAGTTAAGAATACTGACAAATAGTTTCCAAATTTTGGAGAAATTAGGTAGAAAGAAATTATGTTTTAAATCTTGCTCATTAGAGTATACTTTGCTCAATTTTTAAAAGCTATAAATAGCTTAAAAGAAGAGAAAGTTTTCTTGACTCTGACAAAAGAATCAGCAAATGTTTTGAACAAGTCATAAAATAGTATTTCAATATTCTATTCAGTCCTGTTCTGCTTGATATTGGATCAGTAAACTTCATGAATACATTCGGCTCTCCATAAAAGTTCTGGAAGTTTTTCATTCTATTCCAATGGCACAATTTCTTTATCTTTTTTTTTTTAAGACGGAATTTCACTTTTGTTGCCCAGATGGGAGTGCAATGGCTTGATCTCAGCTCACTGCAACCTCTGCTTCCTGGGTTCAAGTGATTCTCCTGCCTCAGCCTCATGAGTAGCTGGGATTACAGGCGCCCACCACCATGGCTGGCTAATTTTTGTATTTTTAGTAGAGATGGGGTTTCACCATGTTGGCCAGGCTGGTCTCGAACTCCTAACCTCAGGTGATCCACCTGCCTCGGCCTCCCAAAGTGCTGGGATTACAGGTGTGACTTACCATTCCTGGCCCAATGGCATAATTTCTAAATTTATCTGAAACCTATATTTAATAATACTCCTCAGAGTTCTATAGCTGATTATAAACCACCCTATAAAAGGATCAAAGTAAGACAACAATTGTGAATGACAAAAGTCTTAGCCATAGTTAAAGATACAACTGACAAGGAAATTTTGTTATTTCTGTGTCAATTTTACATAACAATCATTATTACTACTGATAATATATACTAAGACTACCAGAATCACAGGAATCTCATATAATTTTGGAACACCTACTAAAAGCATGTTTATGTAAATATAATCTAAAGAAGATTAAACACCATTTCATATTTGGCAATAATTCCTGTATGATTTTATGATACCAAATAAGCCAAATATGTCTCTTTTGGATTTCAGGGGGCCTAATATCAAAAAAGTAATGAGGTCAAAAAGATTGAATTTAGAATTTGATTTTGGAAAGTTTTTCAAAAAACAAAAGTTTAAAACACTTGATATCACAAAACAGGATCACAGGTCATTGTAAAATAAGTCATTCATTTAGCCAAAGTAATAATTCAAAGATTTGGGGAAAAGAAAGCAAAAACTTTTAGAGAGAGGAGACTTACTTTCCCAAATTATAACCCTAAGAAAGACAGCATGAGGCCAATTAAATCTGTCTCTCAAATCTTATAAAAAAACTATTAAACTTTAATCATCTTGACCGTAATATATAATTTCTATAAACATTTTTATAACCTGTTTTTTATTAAAAAGTCAGTTAATGCTCCAAGAAAACCCTGTTAATCTGACACAGGTGCCCAGATGCTAATCTTTCATCAGTGTGCCTTTGATATTAATGTTTAATGCATAGAGAAACTCTGAACTAATGTTCTTTCTCAAAATCGGCCCTTACAATCTCACACACCCACCACTTCTGTGATAGTCCCTGGGCCTAGAGGAGTTGAATAGTTTTCATTTATGGCACTGTGTCTTACGAATGTACTTTATTTGATTGTCATCTTCTCCCAAATCTGAAGATGATAATTTAACTGCTGTCACTGTTTAAGATTTAGCAGGACTTGGTGTCCTTTTTAGATCTAGGAGTCAAAGCCCTATAACTTAACAGCATGAGGACTTTAAAAGCAATACAGAAAGTTATATGGATGTAATAAACTTATTTTTTAATCTCAATTTTCTAGGCAAATAAAAAATTTACTAACAATGACATAGGAATTATTTCAATAAAACATAAAATCTGTTAGGCTGGTTACCAAAAGGAAAAAAAAAAGAACTTCTGCAGTGTGATTGCTTTTCGTTATGGGGAGTCTGTTTGGATAATCTGCAAGTCAAAATGAATGAAGATGGTACTTGAATTAGTTAGACATAGGAAGAGTGTATCCTGGGTCATAAGTGAAAGTTTTTGATTTCATAAAGTCAAGAGCCCAGAATGTTATGTTAGAAGAAAACATTTCCTTTAGAACTTTAAGATAAAACGTTTTTAGCAGCAGGACAACATCAGTTAGAACCTAAGGAAAAAAAGTTACAGGAGCTGATGAAAGAGTTGAAGAAGAAAGTTATTATCTCAGGCCTTCTCAAAGGGTAAACAAAGCTAAACACAGTGAGATGCAATAAAAGAACTTTTGGGTTTAAAAAATTAAAATCTCTTGTAATTTTATTAAAAATAAATCAGTACCTTTTAATATCTTTTATTAAGAGTAAATCAATTTCCTTTTAATTATAGCCAACTTGATCACATAGGTTTTTTTCATAAATTCTCTTTTTACAAACCCTATTACAATTTACACAAACCATTTATGACATGTTTGGACTTCCTGTTTTATCCTAAACATTCTTTTTTCTTAAATAACCAGGCATTTTATTTTAGGGCAAAAAATTTATAATACAAAATTGTTTCTCATATAAAATTATATTCCTTTTAATACCTCTTTATATTTACAACTTTCTTGTCATCTCTCTTAATGGTTCCTTTACCTTGTTTTATAAATAACCCTTAAATAACCTTTGAAGTAGACAAAAATTATTTTTTTCATAAGGACACATTATTTTTTAGAAAAATGTTTTCCTATAATTTTTTTAAAATATTGGAAATGACCCATTTAATTAATATTATTAATTTAACTTTAGATTCTAAATTATATGACAAGTTTTTTATAAGCATTTATTCCATTATACTTACCTAATCAATTAATTTCTTAATAATTTACCTAGATTCGTTATGAAAACTATGATAATCATGTAAAGTTATTTCCCTAGTATCCATTTATATAGCCTGTGGATTTCAGGTGTTTACCTAAGTAAGAACCTTAAGGTTAAATGAATAGGTGGTGGGGGAGTTGCCAATAATTCAAGATTTAGTTGTTTTAGTTAAACCAATTGAAACCAGCCTTGTTGTCTGGGTTGTCACCCAAAGTTCTTGGTCTCATGGCTGAGGAAATCAAGGACCTGGACACTCCAAAGGTGAAGTTAGAGCAGAATTTTAATAAGCAAAAGGAAGAAAGCTCTCTGGCACCAAGAGGGGTCCTAGAAAAATGGGTTGCCATTTTACAGTGAAATGCAAAGGTTTTTATAGACAAACTGGTGGGGAGGTGTGTTCCATTTATATACTGCACAAAAAAAAAATATCAGGACTAGGTGTTTCATTTGCATATGGCACAAATTTCTGACAGTCTTCACCCCAACCTTTCTAGTGCACATGTGGGCTCCTTAGTCTGAGTTACTCCATCTCACTTATCTCTTCCTACTGCGTATGTGTGGGAAAAAAAAAAGAGGAGAGGGTCAGAACCCTCTGTGGTGGATGTGCCTGGTCCAGGGTCGCTCTTCTTATCAGTACTGCTGCAGGCACTTCCCCTGTGCAAGCCTCCTTGTCTGAGCATTTCCAAGAAGGGAGAGGAGTGTGCTCTACTGGGGCTCAATATATATCAGCAAAACTTGTTGATTACATACGAGGTCCCATTCTGTGTTAGAACTTGCCTTCCTTATCTGTGTTTGCAGCCTGATCTTTCAGGCTGCTCTTTGCTAAAAGAGAAATGACTTGTTGGGCTGCTTTTTGTTAGAAGAGAAGCTGCTTTTTGTTGGAAGGGAATTCTACTGAGGACTCTTGCCCTAACTATCTGCCTAGTTGATTTCTTTCTCTCTTCTCTCTCACAATAATATTAAATTTCTTAGTTATCAAAAAATTATACAAGATAAAATTCTCTTTTGGGCTACATTTACAGCTTTATAACTCATGCTAAATCTTGACACCTCATAATATTTAGCAGAGATAAATAGAAAACTTCCTAGCTAATAAATCTAAACAATAATGTAGGCTGACAATTCTGAAGACGTTTCTAATTTTATTTTACCAATAACTTTAAAGCCAGCTTGTTTATTAGCAATTTACTTATGTCACGTGAACTTGCAAAGCATTTTGGCTCATTTACTTAATTCCTGAGTAGTCCTTTATTTCTAATCCAATTTGGTACCTTGTGGCCACAACACATAACAAAACACATGTATGTACACCTTAACTCACCTAAGCATGCATACACATATGTACAGATAAACACATCTAAGCACATATACATACTCGTACAAATAAAGATCCTATAGCTTTTACTTCAGAACTCTACCCATGAGATATTAATACAAACTTACCAGTTTACCACAAATGGTTGGATGCAAATAGTGGTTTTTGTCTCAACACCAGTAGAAAGGTCCTTTAAATTGGAAAAAAAAAAAAAAAGTACCTTTTCTTAAGCAAAAATCACATCCTCATTGTTTTTTTGCAAACTTCACCAAAACCACATCTTATTCTCCTACTATTCTCTCAGTAACCCTAATTCCCAGGGAAAACATAGGATTACTTAATTTAACATAACGTGACCTTAAGATTTTAAATTGCTGGAGAAAATTTTGAGACTAAATTAACCAAATTAATCTTACCAAAGATGACTAAAGTCATGTGAACTGAAAAGCCTCTGAGCTAGCTTCTATTAGTCTGAGAAATGTTTACTTTTCTTTAAGCCAACTAATTAGATGTCTTTCATATAATTGGTACTGAAATATTTTCACATGACACATATGAACATACAGACAACAGACTCAGAGGCAGATCTTATAGATTTAAAATTTTTCATTTGCCTGTATTCAAAAATTCTCCTTTCCCTACTTTAGACTATTAACCTCTTCATTATCTGTTCCATGTCCTAAATAATTGTTAACTAGGTAATTCTAAATTTGCATCTCCAAAGATATGAATTATGTGAAACAAGTATGTAAACTTTAAGCTATTGTCTTACCCCTAGTTAAAGTTCCTAATGGCTTAGGTGCAGAGACAGATATGCCCTTACAAAATAGAAATTTTCTTTAAAGGTGGTATTTTCAACTTAGCTGCTTAATTAGGTTACTGGCTTTAGGGTACAGGCCTTTAAGGAATGGGGCGAAGAAAGTATGCAGGATTTTTTTTTTTTTTTAATTATTATACTTTAGGTTTTATGGTACATGTGCGCAATGTGCAAGTAAGTTACATATGTATACATGTGCCATGCTGGTGCGCTGCACCCACTAACTCGTCATCTAGCATCAGGTATATCTCCCAATGCTATCCCTCCCCCCTCCCCCCACCCCACAACAGTCCCCGAAGTGTGATGTTCCCCTTCCTGTGTCCATGTGTTCTCATTGTTCAATTCCCACCTATGAGTGAGAATATGCGGTGTTTGGTTTTTTGTTCTTGCGATAGTTTACTGAGAATGATGATTTTCTTATCTAAACATTAAAAACAGAAAGAGTAGTCGTCCCCTATAGTAATGACCATTTCCTGTAAACTGCCCTCAGCCACCCCAACATTGTAGCTCTCATGCAGCATTACACACACCAAAAGCAAATACTCTCACAGTGCAAGGTGATCTCTGGTACTCCCAAAAGCCAAAGAAATCAGGTAATGCAATACAAGAAAGCAGAGCTTTAGACCTGAGAAGAATCAGCATATGACTCTTAAAACTCCACAGCGAAAGCAGAACAGCTCAAAAAGGGGTGAGTGGCACCTTAATTCTGAGTTCTTTAAGGGGTCTGAGTCATTAGACGCCTTCTCTATTTTTTTCCACTGGGTACTGAAGATGGCAAAAGGAGAAGGAGATGTTAGATATGAGTTCTAAATTTCTTTTCAAAGAATCAATATGTCAGTATGTTCAATTCTTTGCCTTCTACTTTTAAACTTAACTTCCTCATAAAGCAATCTTTTTCGATTACCTGCTCAACCCTGACTCATTTCAATCACCTGTTCCACCCTGACTCACTCAGTTTACCTGCTCCACCCTGACTCATTCTGATTACCTGCCACCTGCTCCACTCTGACTCATTCTCCACCCTGCATAACCATTTTTCCCGCCAAACCACTCACCCCGTCACTCTCTTTAAATTAGCCAATTAGAATTAGTTTATCCTGTGCAGTCTAACCCTAGCCAGTAGGGGAACAACACAGCAGCAGGGGCCACGTGCGTCAGGGATAAGAACCCCTTCCCCTCCCTTGTCCAAGTGTGCGCTCACCATTGCTCCACTCTTCTATAGAAGTACCTTGCCTTGCTGAGAATTAAAAAGAAAATATTATATTCTAGTGCTATTTCTTTTGCGGCACCAAAACTTTATAACAGACAAATAGAGTAGAAGAAAAGTAAATGAGAGGACAATTTTTAAAGAAAGGAAGTGAACAGAGAAACCAAATGCGTGCCTTTTTTTTCTTTTTTGCAGCTGCATGGAATTTTAGTGAATCCGGAGGCCTTGTTCCCCATTATTTGGAATTCTCATTCAAATTTGACCAAGTCAGGTAGAGTTAATCAAATCTGATGGAAGAAAACCAAAATAACAAAACAAATATGATTACTGAGGACTTTTAATGGTAAGGAGAAATTAAGACCAGTTATTTGTCAATCTTAAATTTCAGTCACTAAGGAGAATTTTCAAGATGAAACTCCAATTGAGCTGCTTACCTAGGAATGAGGCTCAGGCTGAACACTGCTGTCTACCATCTATGAAGCAGGAAAAAACTCAAACTCAGTTTCTCTGTTGGAAGGCAGCAGAAACTCCAGAAAGGAGTTGCTGGCCATCCATCATCATGGAAACAGGAAAACTAATCTTCCTTGTTGGAAGTGAGTAAAACTCCAGGAAAGGAGTTATAAAGCAAAATGAACCTTAGACCTCAACCAAATTTGGGGAGAGCAATGATTCTCTGAAGGGACCTCCCAGACCTCAGCAAATTGTATTACTGGTTAGAGCAATAAAGATAGGCCAAGCTCGTACCAAGCACGGATAGATTTGTCAAAGATCAGGCCACCTCGTCTCTTCCATTGGCCACTAGTTTATAAACCAAAGAGTATCTGAGACAGGTCTCAATCAATTCAGAAGTTTATTTTGCCAAGGTTAAAGACATGCCGGGAAGAAAATAACATGGACCCACAGGAACAGTCTGTGGTCTGAGTCTTTCTCCAAAGATAACTTTGAGGGCTTCAATATTTAAAGGGAAAATGTAGGCTGGAGGGGAGAGGGGTAGGGTATAGTAATCCCTATGGTGTAAGAGAAAAGGAGCGGGTACAGGAATAGTCAATTATGTATTCATCTCATGCTCAATAAATTGGCACTTTACATAAGATAAGCTACCTCTGGAATTATTTAACTTTTTATCTCTAGCTATCTGCTTAGGAACAAAAGGAAAGGCGGCTTCTTGCATGACTCAGCTTTCAGCTTCATTTGTTCCTTTTGGCATAATGAATTGGGGTCCCAAGTTCTTATTTTTCTTTCACAGCTTTATATCAACTGGGAACTTGGAAGTAAAGCTAAAAATGTGTTGGCAACTTTCTTTTTCAAATTCAGAGTTTATGTTCTGACACACGATTTTCTAATTAGCCCTCTTAGGCCATGGTAATTGGAACAGCAAGGGGACTGTTTTTATTGTAGTGTCTACATCTACACAGTCAGCCTGGGTAGATGTCCTTAAAATAAGCAAGAAGAGTAGACGGAGATGAAATTGGAGAGACAGAGAGAAAGAGAGAGAGAGAGAGACAATGCTGCATTACAATTCTATTTCCTCATTTAAAACATGCTGAGAAAAGCAGTTATTTGTGCTCTGCAATTGCTCTTTAAACATGTGTAAAGGAAAAGCCTGAAATTTTTAGTAAAATGCATCCAAGTGTTTGTTAGGCTGAGGGTTTCCACATTCTGAGCAAGTTATTTTATTTATACAAGAATTGTCACAGGCAATTATCAGAATAGCCACCTACTTGAGGAAAAAAATCACAGAAAATCATTACACAACATCTAGGTTTTGTTACATTTCATATATTTTGTGGTATTTTTTAATATACGTACTGGTCATATTTTAAAATATTGAATTTATTATTCTAAACTGTGAGGTGGAAATTCTGCACAGTAAACCATTAGAAGAAAGTATGCTCTCCCTCATCTAGTTAGGAAGTGGCAAAGGAAACCAAGGACAGGGTTTCCTGCACTCAACATAGTTTCAGGAAGACTACAGATTTAAAAGTACTATGAGAAAGTGCCACCTGTGCACTCAGTAATAAAACCCTGGAGCTCTGTCCTCTTGTGCCAGAATGATTCTCTCAGATAACTACCAGTTCCCTCAGGCCCCAACATACAAGCTTGGGCTGCAGAGGAAGGCCTTACATTTGTGCACGAGGTGTTCTGTGAGATGTAGAGTAACATTCTTGGAGGTGTGTTCACAACTAAATATTCTATTTTTTGTTCTCTTGACCATTAAATCTTAAATAATAATGGCTAATATTTATATAGTGCTTTTTTAATTTTTAATTTTTATGGGTACATAGTAGGTGTATGTATTTATGGGATATATAAGGTATTTTGATACAGGCATACAATATGTAATCATCCCCTCAGGGTAAATGGAATATCTGTCACCTCCAGCATTTATCCTTTGTGTTACAAACAATTTAATTACACTCTTAGTTATTTTTAAATGTACAATTATTATTGACTGTAGTAAACCTGTTGTGCTATAAAACACTAGGTCTTATTCATTTTTTTCTATTTTTTGTACCCATTAACCATCCTCACTTCCTTCCAATCTTCCCACTACCCTTCCCAACCTATGGTAACCATCCTTCTTCTCTCTATCTCCAGGAGTTCAATTGTTTTAATTTTTTAGCTCTCACAAATAAGTGAGAACGTGCAAAGTTTGTCTTTCTGTGTCTGGCTTATTTCACTTAACATAATGACCACCAGTTCCATCTATATTGTTGCAAATGATGGGGTCTTCTTCTTTTTTTATGGCTGAATAGTACTCCATCATGTACATGTACCACATTTTCTTTGTCCATTTGTCTGCTGATGGACACTTAAGTGGGTTCCAAATCTTGGCTATTGCAAATAGTGCTTTAATAAACATGGGAGTGCAGATATCTCTTTAATATCCTGATTTCATTTTTGGGGGGGTATTACTAGTAGTGGGATTGTTGGATCATATGGTAGCTCTATTTTTAGTTGTTTAAGGGACCTCTAAACTATTTTCTAGTAGTTTTAGTAATTTACATTCCCACCAACAGTGTACAAGAGTTCCCTTTTCTCCATATCTTCAACAGCATTTGTTATTGTCTGTCTTTTGGATAAAAGCCATTTTAACTGGGGTGAGATGACATCTCATTGCAGTTTAAATTTGTACTTCTCTGATGATCAGTGATGTTGAGCACCATTTCATATAACTGTTTGCTATTAGCATGTCATCTTTTGAAAAATGTCTATTCAAATATTTTGCCCATTTTTAAATCAGATTATTAGATTCTTTTTCTATTGAGTTGTTTGTGCTTGTTATTTATTCTGGTTATTACTCCCTTGTCAAATGGGCAATTTGCAAATATTTTCTCCCATTGTGTGGGTTGTCTCTTCATTTTATTGTTTCCTTCACTCTGCAGAATCTTTTTAACTTGATGTGATTCCATTTATCCATTTTTGCTTTGGTTGTCTGTGCTTGTGGGCATTACTTAAGAAAATTTTTCCCCAGATCAATTTCCTGGAGATTTTCTCCAGTGTTTTCTTGTAGGAGTTTCTTTGTATAAGGTTTTATATTTCAATCTTTAATCATTTTATTTTCGTAAATGGCAAGAGATAAGTGTTTACTTTCATTCTTCCACATATGGATATCTAGTTTCCCCAGCACCATTTATTGAGACCGTCCTTTCCTCAATGTATGTTTTTGGAGCCTTTGTCAAAAATGGGTTCACTGAAGATGTATAGATTTGTTTCAGGGTTCTCTATTCACTTCATTGGTTTCTGCTTCATTGGTTTATGTGTCTGTTTCTATGCCAGTACCATGCTGTTTTGGTTACTATAGCTCTGTAGTATAATTTGAATTGGTAAAGTGATTCCTACAGTTTTGTTCTTTTTGCTCAGAATGGTTTTGGCTATCCTGGATCTTTTGTGGTTCCTTAAAATTTTTCAGATTGTTTCTTTTACTTTGTGAGGAATGTCATTGGTATTTTGATAAGGATTGCATAGAATCTCTAGATTGGTTTGGGTAGTATGGACATTTAAATAAAATTGGTTCTTCCAATCTATGAACTAGGAATATCTCTCCATTTTTTTGTGTGACCTCTTCAATTTCTTTCACCAGTGTTTTATAATTTTTATTGTGGAAATATTTCACTTCTTTGGTTAAATCAGTTCCTAGGTATTTAATTTTCTTTGCAGCTATTGTAAGAAAAACTGATTAAGGTTGGACAGATTTGTCTGTAAAGTTTTATTAAAGATTGGGGTTGACATTAAGAGTACACTAATGCAAGGGTGAAATTTGGCTTTCTGTCTTGAACAAGATTTTCATCTAATATTAAAGGATAATGAAAGATTTTTGCTTGCCTTTTAAATAAACTACAGGAAAAAGAAGGGAAAGACAAGAGACAGATTGGAAAGCTAAATGTTCCCTCTATCAATAAGTAGAAGTTTTTGCCGTTTTGAAGTTTTTGAGTCATTATTTTGGCAAAATAAATGATTTATGGTGACCTGGAATTCTATTTTATAATATCAAGTGTTTGAAATCTTTAACATATTTTACAGGTTTCCCAAAATCAAATTTCAGCTTCAGAATTGTCTTTTCCAACCTCTAACTTTGGGATACTACAGAGGGCCCCTGAAGCATGCAAAAGATAGGTAAACAGGATTATTTGACATGTTAAGTTACATGGGAAGTATTGTCAACATAAAAAATAATGTTTACTTTTCTTCAGGTTATATTTTAGTGAATGTTAATATATGTTCCAAAATTGTATGGGATTTCTAAAATTCTAATATGACTAAATATATACTATCAATCATAATTACGGTTATCGTATTAGTCCATTTTCATGCTGCTGATGAGGACATACCTGAGACTGGGCAATTTACAAAAGAAAGAGGTTTCATTGGACTTACAGCTCCACATGGCTGGGGAAGCCTCACAATCATGGTGGAAGGCAAGAAGGAGCAAGTCCTATCTTACATGGATGGCAGCAGGCAAACAGAGAATGAGGAAGATGCAAAAGTGGAAACTCCAGATAAAACCATCAGATCTTGTGAGACTTATTCACTACCATGACAATAGTATGGGAGAAACCACCCCCATGATTGAATTATCTCCCACTGAGACCCTCCCACAACACATGGGAATTATCAGAGTACAATTCAAGATGAGATTAGGATGGGGACACAGAGGCAAACCATATCAGGTATTATGTTAGTTATTGTAGATCACAGAAATAACCAAATTTCCATGTCAATTGTGTTTTTATGACTGTTTAAAGTCATTTCCACAATTAATTGCTTAATTCTGATGCAGTTTCTGAAAACTTCACAAGCACTGAAAATCCTAGAATATGATATATTTTAGGAGGTTTACGAAAGGATGGAAAGGACCCTGAAAAGCACTCTTGAATACAGGTGAGAATTCCTATAACTTTAATGAAAAGACTGACTGGTTTATAAAACCACTAACCCAGGTAGAACAAAAATTAACTGAATACCAAGAAACTACTTTCCCAGATTTTCATGCTAAATCAACCAATACTGAAATTGTTTAGATATACAATTTGAATGAACTCCATGGTCTAAGTAGAATTACCTATGATAACCCATTAGTTATCAGTGCTATGCACCTAAATTGGATAAACAACTGGTATTCAAGAGAACATAAGTCCAACATTAAGCATGGGCTCATGGAGAACCAGGAGGGCTGCCTTGTCCTTTCTGAGTCCTCAAAACTTTTGTTATTAAAAGTTCTGCATTCTGTGACTCATCATGGAAAACATAAAATGATCCAAATTAAATATATATTGGTGTGGTGATTTCTAAATTGCTAAAATAGTTTATGATGAATGTTTGGTTTGTGAAACCCATATTCCTTGGAAGACAAAGCTTTAGGTACATTTGGCAACTTGATGGGCCACTCAGACATTTATAGAGGGATTTCATTCAGTTGTCATTTTCAATGCATGTTTTCTGGTTGTATAAAAGCTTTCCCATGCAAGAGGGCTGTTACATTATAATAGTAGATTATTATACCACCATGTATTTTCACCAGGTAAAGAAAGCATTTCATGGTTCACTTACTGAGGACCATCAACCTCTTCATAATTTAGAACCTGAAGATCGGATCTTCTGAGAGCCTCAGAGAAAGACTGCCCTTGGCATCCATACTGCAGCAAAACTTCAGGACCTTGAACCTTGGGCTAATAATTTCACAACTGAGACGGCTTCATCCACACCCTTGGAACTATATCCAATGGAACCCTTAAGGTAAAGCTAACCAAGGAAGTTTCTTCCCAGAAGATTGCATCCTTGATATGAACAGCTTTTTCCCAAGATCATGCATCAAGACTTCTCTACTATCATGAGACTCTTATCTTTGAATATTTTTCCCTTGCTTATGCCTCTATGAACAACAGAAGTGAAAAGGGGGTCTGTTGTGTGCACTAATTGTGTATACTTTTATTTGTGAAGGATTTTGAAGCCAGCCTTATACATGGATAAGCTTATACCTTGATAGATGGAAGATGAGGCCCAATGAAGGTCAGAAATTTTAAAGGTACATATGTGGCCTCATAATCAGTCAGAAATAACACATTTGTTCACTCTTCTTAACCCACATCATGGGTTAAAGAGAGCAATGCCAGGAGGCCTTCACTCTTCTAGAAGGGCATTATTTATTAGGTCCTTTTCCACCATGGTTTGGGGTAAAAGAGACAGTGACTAGAAATGTATCCCTCATAATAAGCTCTATAGCAGATTCTATTGTAAAGGCTATGGTTGCAAAACAGACTTTAAATTCTCTTGTGAAAATTATGCTAAATAATAGAATTGCTGTAGATTACTTACTGGCTAAACAGAGAAGTATCTGTGCAGCTGCTGGCACTTGTGGCCTGTGGAGAAATACATCACATCAGGTATTACAGAGATTCAGCTGTAGCGGATTAATGAAGAGACTGCTTAGTTAAGCAGGCAGACCCTTTATCTAGCTTATTCTTTGATCCATTTAATTTTAGGTGGTTTGGGTATGGGGATCTTGGGTAACTCTTCGTGTTATGCTCCTGATATTCATAGTAGTAGTCTCCCTGGTATGCTGTATTCTCTCAAAAATTTAAATTTTTGCATGCAGCCATCTCTAGAAAGTCAAGTGGTCTCTCCAACTGGAATGACAAGAGCTGAAAGAAATGTGTGACCATGAGGACACTGTAACCTATGAATGACATGCTGAGACTGGAAACCCAAAATGATGGTAACTAAGAGTGACACAAAAGCCCTAAGTTTTGGTCACACTCTCACCTAAGTGAGAACCTGACCAAAAAGGGGAGTTTTTAAACAAAATTATGGGAGGCCATTGTTTTTGACTGAACTCATGCACAAGGCCCCAACAGAGCAGACCAAACCAAAATGGAGTCACTCATACTACCTGGAACATAATCAAACTAAGACTTTAAGGAAACACACAGATCCTAGAAGAGACCAGGTTTTGGGTTTTTTTCTCCTATTTCTCCTGTTTGTTTGTTTGTTTGTTTGTTAACAGGGGAAAAATCCCCAAACCTGGTCTCTTCTAGGATCTGTGTGTTCCACCATAGAGTAGAAGGTCCCTCCTTGTCCTAGAGAAGATCTAGAACACATTTCTAGGACAGAATGTATAAGCCAGCCTTATACATGGATAAACTTATACCTTGATAGATGGAAGATGAGGCCCAATGAAGGTGAGAGACACATATCTATGACATTGCAGCATAAGAATCTAAGGTATAATTCCTACATGACAGGAATCTGCTCCATTAACAGTTGGTAGATCTCACTTGTAAAACTGTTTCTGCCCTCTTCCCCAAACCCACGGGCAGTTTTTAAAATTCCTTTATAGATTATCTTTAATATTTTTAAGTCTATTTGGTTCTGTGATTTTTTTCTTTGAATTATTTTTGCTAACATGTTACCTAGAAAATTGTTTACCTAACTTTTCTAATTTATTGGCAAAAAATTTGTTCAAATTATTTTATTTTTGGTATTCTTTCTATATATGCAGTTAAAGCCATTTTTTTATTTCTACTATTTACTTGCTCTCTCTCCTCTCATTCATCAATACTTTCAAAGTTTTAGTTATTAGCATTTTTTAAAGAATTAGTCTCTGGTTTTGTCATTTCTCTCTAATGTACTTTTGTCTTCAATATCATTATTTTTGCTCTTACCTTTATTATCTATGAAATGCAGCTGCTTTGCTGTGACTTCTTTTATTCCTAGGACTAGGGAGCAGAGCTTGAGAGGAGGAAGAAGAAAGTGTACTATTTCTGAAATGAAATTAAGCCAAGAAAAATTGAGCCTGGCATTTCCTCTGAGAGGTGCTAGACTCAAGTTGTTCTTTAAAGGAAAAATTTTGAAACCCTTCTTTGGAGCTTTTGGAGAGCCCTAGAAGGTATGTTCCAAGGGAATATTTTCAGAGAATGTTAATGTTGTTTTTATTGCATAACAAATTTCTATGTAACCTTAGAGTCAAGAGAAAAAGGATCTTCTATTTTCTTAAAACACTGATTCACTGCAGAGCTCATAAATGCTAAATCACAGCATGGCAGGCAAGTGAAAAGAAAATAAGAAAGCAATGACTATCTACATAATTTATTTCTAAGTCATAGTCCATGTGCTGATTTCTTTTAGCATTTGGCACTTTGCCAAGCTGATGAACCACCCCCCGCCCCCATCCCCTCCATCCAGATGTAGTCAAGACCCACAGATAATATGGATTTCCCTTTCTCCAGCATTGGCAAGCACCTAAGTAATATGGAAGTATTTGGAAGAGCTTGTTTATATATGTCTGTATTGTCGCCCATCAATTTGATCTCCTTGGTGACTTAGAATTCCTGATGTCCTCTGAGCCTACTCAGGGGTAATAGTTCCATCCCTCAGTGTAATGGAATTTTTTATTTTAATGAAAATGTTCTTAGTGTAATTAGGCATGCAAATAAATAGACCAGCAATTACGGTGCCTCATAATAAATGCTACATTAGAAATATGCAAAAAGTGATATGAGAGAGACAGAATCCCTCACTCCATATTAAGGAATCATAACAGGATTGCTGGAAGAGGAACTGAAGCTTAAGTTATAAAGGTTAGCTTTACCTTGAGGCAAGGTTATCTGAAAGCTCTTTCAGACTGGGCATCTGTTCTCACGCTGCTATAGGGGCATACCTGAGACTGGGTAATTTATAAAGTTCCACATGGCTGAGGAGGCCTCAGGAAACTTACAACCATGGCAGAAGGCACCTCCTCACAGGGTGGCAGGAGAGAGAATGAGTGTCAAGCGAAGGGGGAGGCCCCTTATAAAACTATCGTATCTCATGAGGACTCACTATCACAAGAATAGCACAGGAAGAACTTCCACCATGATTCAATTATCTCCACCTGGTCCTGGCTTTGACAGTGGCGATTATTACAATTCAAGGTGAAATTTGGGTGGAGACACAGAGCCAAACTGTATCAATGGGTAAGAGGAGTTAAGGCCGTAGGAGTGAAGGGATTGGTGGAGCTCTATAAAGGCAGTAAGGCCAGGTACATGGAGGATCCAGTGTTCCCATCTGCTAAAATGCTCCAGTCATGAGAAACGAGGCAAGAGAGGAGAGGAAGGGTAAGTAGCAAAGCATAACTTTTCTGAATTGGAATAGCTGATCGTTCCTTCTGGCACAGAAGATGCATACCCAACTCTCAGATCTCACCTAGAGGAAACAGTTCTGCCTCACTCAACCAGAGTTACTCCACGTATGAGCCATCTGCTCTCATCTCACCTGACTGGCTTGCCCTGTCTCAAATGACTGATGTCAAGGTAAGAACTCTCTTTCCATCTAGACCATGCCATTTGCTGATCTTTTCCCTACCTCATCATTTCTAGAACAAGTGAGTCAGACCAGGGTAATCAGGGATGGGGGCTTCAGCTGATCCAGTCAGGAGAAAGCCAGGCCTCAGGTCATTAAAGCCAGCAGAAGGCCGTGCTGGCTCACCACTAGGCTGATCCCACAATGTGCTTGGGGCAGCAAAACAGGGGCCTTGAGTATCCTATTGAAAGAATGTTCCGTTTCAAAAATATCCTCAAAGCTATTGTCCTAGGAAATATAAGAATGTTGTGTTATAATTCCTTACACTTACGTTAGTTTATATAAAGATCTTAATCTGGCCCTAGTTGAAAGGTTGGTATATTGGGACCAGGCCCCTCATTTAAAGTGTCTGGGGCAGAAGGGCTGGAGTGAGAAGTCCATGGGGGACCTGATCTCAAGAATAACTGAGATCTGTAGCAATGTTGTAAAGCACTTTCACAAACTGCATCTCATGTCTTCTTCACTAAACCTTACAAACTGCATTGTATTAATAATTCTTACTTTGCAGATGGTGAAATAGATGCTAGGGGAAGTTGCATAATTAACCAAGTTCCTTAGCTGGTGGGAGTAACATTTCGAACTCATATGCAGATCTCTTGACTCCTGAGCCCACAGCTTCAGTCCCTACCCAAGGCCGTGGTCTTGTGAAACTCTTATAAGCTCATAATTGTTTCACCTCAGCTATGAGGGCGTGTGCTGAAGGGCAGAAAATCTAGCCCTTCAAGGTCTGGACTTATGAGTCCAAGGCAAGAGCAAAGTTAGCTGAACTCAGGCTGAGCTAATAAATTGATTGTGCACCCCTTATATTCATTCAGCTAAGGCCAGAATCATGCAGCCTGGATGTACAGGTGGGGATGAGGTGACCCCAGATGGCAGAGTGCAGGAGTAGGCAGGGGGTGGATAATTACAACAAGACTTTGCCTTATCTCTAAGTATTCTTGTCCTGTGGGGTGACCTTGAGAAATTGTTCTACTTCCCTGTTTCTCTAGCTCTGCAATGAATTGAATATGTGAGTGCCTGTGCTGTGAAGATGTAGGGATGGTCCCTGTCCTCAGGATGCTTACATTCAGAAGAATGTATTTTAAAAGGTCTATGTATAAGGGAGAATGTTTTTCATTTTTGTTTTGTAGAATCATTAAGAAACCTATTCTTCTGGGAAACACAGACGAATAACATGTTATTTTAGATTTGAACATTTGTAAAGATTTTGGATGGATTTGGTATTTGAGCTGCTTTGTCAGGAAGTAGGATTTTGATGGTCAGGGCTGAGGACAGACTGGGGAGCAAATACAAGAATGTGAAAAAGCCAGGTGTGCAGTCTGTCTCTCTCTCTCCTCTTCTCTCCACCCCCCAGTAGTTCTGTTTCTCTGAAGAATCCTAATGTGTACCCCAACTGTTTCCAAAATGATTTTGAGATTGCTAAGCAGCCACATTCAGTTGAACCTGGCTTTACATTTTTTAGGTTTAAGCAATTTTGGGGGCAATGAATGTACCTTCAATAGACTTTTGAGTGTCAACCTTTATTTTCTCCCAGTCCATTGCTTACAGTCCGCAGGCTACTGCTGCTCTGTCTAATGATCCTTACAGTAAATACACAGAAGAATAGACAATGAATCAACAGAGACTGATCCCTGGAGTCTGCACATAAGATTTAGTCTGTAGTTGATACTAATAAGCATGAACACAGCCTACATTGCTGTTTCATCTGCCTTAAGTTTTAGATAGCATATGTGAGAATGAAGTGGCCCCTCTGAAGGAAACAGGAAACTTATATAGTAAAATGTAATTAAACCAGGATAAGCAGCTATCTTGGAAACTGTGACAAGAAGCTTACAGAAAATTTTGGAGATGTCGATAAGGGAGACATGGAGAGTAAGGGGTGGGTCACTGTTTCTCCAAGGCTGATAAATCATGGCTCCAATGTGGACTTGGTATTAGGCCTCCCAAATGATGCTGCTCCTCACCACACACACACACATACATACACATAGACACACACACACACACACACACACATACACAGAGAGTTTTAAATTTCCATGCGACCTGGAAGACATACTTCTTCCTGGGGCCCAGTTTTCTCACCTGTAATGTGACAGAAGTAAGCCAGATGATCTCTAAGTTCTTTTCCAATTCTGGCATTTTATAACTCTAAAGTTTGTTTTCTCTAATCAGTTCTGTGATTTGGAAGACAATGAGTTGATAATCCAGTGGGCTATGACAGTTATAGTTCTCTTAATAAGTTAAATTAGAATATTCATGTTTTGGCATTCACATCCACGTTTGCAGACTCTGATTAGCATGGACAATTTTCTCTCCCAAGTCACTTCCACACAAACTTATCAAATCATCTGACTAGTCGCACTCATCCTGACCACGTCACATCACAGAGGGGCATGCATTAGGGCAGTTATAACATCCCCCAAGGTATTTGCACAATGACTGCTCACCATAGGGAACAGGCTTCCCTCCCTGCAACAAACAAGGAAAATGTCTTTTCAAATGCTCTAAATAATACATGTGAAAACCTAGGCAATACTCAAGGTATAAAGGAAAAAAGCAAAAATGGCTAAATTCCCACCACTCAGAGATTATCACCATGAACATGTCAGTGAACATTCTAACATAAATTTTCTATGTTTATATATACACACACATAATTTTGTATAAATGGGATCATATTATGCATGCAATTTTACAATAATTTTTAAATCTTATGAAAACTTTTGTTTTAAATTATATCTAAAACTTACTTTACAGTCCAATAATATTTTAATACAGAATTTTTAAATTATAGTATATTTTTCCTGTATTTAAGGAAAGATTATTGGTCTACAAAGGGGAGATTAGAAGACTTGCTTTCTCAACCCACAGTTGTACCATCTATGTCTAAAGATACTGAAAAATCTGAAAACTGACGTAACAGAGAATTCTGACTTTCTAAAGAAATCATGCAGGGAGGAGCCAAGATGGCCGAATAGGAACAGCTCCGGTCTACAGCTCCCAGCGCGAGCCACGCAGAAGACGGGTGATTTCTGCATTTCCATCTGAGGTACCGTGTTCATCTCACTAAGGAGTGCCAGACAGTGGGCGCAGGTCAGTGGGTGAGCGCACCGTGCGCCAGCCAAAGCAGGGGCGAGGCATTGCCTCACTCGGGAAGCACAAGGGGTCAGGGAGTTCCCCTTCCAGGGGTGACAGACGGCACCTGGAAAATCGGGCCACTCCCACCCGAATACTGTGCTTTTCCGACGGGCTTAGGAAACGGTGCCCCAGGAGAGTATAGCCCGCACCTGGCTCAGAGGGTCCTACGCCCACAGAGTCTGGCTGATTGCTAGCACAGCAGTCTGAGATCAAACAGCAAGTCGGCAGCGAGGCTGGAGGAGGGGCGCCCGCCATTGCCCAGGCTCCCTTAGGTAAACAAAGCAGCCTGGAAGCTTGAACTGGGTGGAGCCCACCACAGCTCAAGGAGGCCTGCCTGCCTCTGTAGGCTCCACCTCTGGGGGCAGGACACAGACAAACAAAAAGACAGCAGTAACCTCTGCAGACTTAAATGTCCCTGTCTGACAGCTGTGAGGAGAGCAGTGGTTCTCCCAGCACGCAGCTGGAGATCTGAGAATGGGCTGACTGCCTCCTCAAGTGGGTCCCTGACCCCTGACCCCCGAGCAGCCTAACTGGGAGGCACCCCCCCAGCAGGGGCAGACTGACACCTCACACAGCCGGTCAGGTACTCCAACAGACCTGCAGCTGAGGGTTCTGTCTGTTAGAAGGAAAACTAACAGAAAGGACATCCACACCAAAAACCCATCTGTACATCACCATCATCAAAGACCAAAAGTAGATAAAACCACAAAGATGGGGAAAAAACAGAGCAGAAAAACTGGAAACTCTAAAAACCAGAGTACCTCTCCTCCTCCAAAGGAACGCAGTTCCTCACCAGCAACGGAACAAAGCTGGACGGAGAATGACTTTGACAAGCTGAGAGAAGAAGGCTTCAGACGATCAAATTACTCCGAGCTACGGGAGGATATTCAAACCAAAGGCAAAGAAGTTGAAAACTTTGAAAAAAATTTAGAAGAATGTATAACTAGAATAACCAATACAGAGAAGTGCTTAAAGGAGCTGATGGAGCTGAAAACCAAGGCTCGAGAACTACGTGAAGAATGCAGAAGCCTCAGGAGCCGATGCGATCAAATGGAAGAAAGGGTATCAGCCCTGGAAGATGAAATGAATGAAATGAAGCGAGAAGGGAAGTTTAGAGAAAAAAGAATAAAAAGAAACGAGCAAAGCCTCCAAGAAATGTGGGACTATGTGAAAAGACCAAATCTACGTCTGATTGGTGTACCTGAAAGTGACGGGGAGAATGGAAACAAGTTGGAAAACAGTCTGCAGGATATTATCCAGGAGAACTTCCCCAATCTAGCAAGGCAGGCCAACATTCAGATTCAGGAAATACAGAGAACACCACAAAGATACTCCTCGAGAAGAGCAACTCCAAGACACATAATTGTCAGATTCACCAAAGTTGAAATGAAGGAAAAAATGTTAAGGGCAGCCAGAGAGAAAGGTCGGGTTACCATCAAAGGGAAGCCCATCAGACTAACAGCGGATCTCTCGGCAGAAACCCTACAAGCCAGAAGAGAGTGGGGGCCAATATTCAACATTCTTAAAGAAAAGAATTTTCAACCCAGAATTTCATATCCTGCCAAACTAAGCTTCATAAGTGAAGGAGAAATAAAATACTTTACAGACAAGCAAATGCTGAGAGATTTTGTCACCACCAGGCCTGCCCTAAAAGAGCTCCTGAAGGAAGCGCTAAACATGGAAAGGCACAACCGGTACCAGCCACTGCAAAATCATACTGAAATGTAAAGAACATCGAGACTAGGAAGAGACTGCATCAACTAACGAGCAAAATATCCAGCTAACATCATAATGACAGGATCAAATTCACACATAACAATATTAACTTTAAATGTAAATGGACTAAATGCTCCAATTAAAAGACACAGACTGGCAAACTGGATAAAGACTCAAGACCCATCAGTGTGCTGTATTCAGGAAACCCATCTCACGTGCAGAGACACACATAGGCTCAAAATAAAAGGATGGAGGAAGATCTACCAAGCAAATGGAAAACAAAAAAAGGCAGGGGTTGCAATCCTAGTCTCTGATAAAACAGACTTTAAACCAACAAAGATCAAAAGAGACAAAGAAGGCCATTACATAATGGTAAAGGGATTAATTCAACAAGAAGAGCTAACTATCCTAAATATATATGCACCCAATACAGGAGCACCCAGATTCATAAAGCAAGTCCTGAGTGACCTACAAAGAGACTTAGACTCCCACACATTAATAATGGGAGACTTTAACACCCCACTATCAACATTAGACAGATCAACGAGACAGAAAGTAAACAAGGATACCCAGGAATTGAACTCAGCTCTGCACCAAGCGGACCTAATAGACATCTACAGAACTATCCACCCCAAATCAACAGAATATACATTTTTTTCAGCACCACACCACACCTATTCCAAAATTGACCATATACTCGGAAGTAAAGCTCTCCTCAATAAATGTAAAAGAACAGAAATTGTAACAAACTGTCTCTCAGATCACAGTGCAATCAAGCTAGAACTCAGGATTAAGAATCTCACTCAAAACTGCTCAACTACGTGGAAACTGAACAACCTGCTCCTGAATGACTACTGGGTACATAACGAAATGAAGGCAGAAATAAAGATGTTCTTTGAAACCAACGAGAACCAAGACACAACATACCAGAATCTCTGGGATGCATTCAAAGCAGTGTGTAGAGGGAAATTTATAGCACTAAATGCCCACAAGAGAAAGCAGGGAAGATCCAAAATTGACACCCTAACATCACAATTAAAAGAACTAGAAAAGCAAGAGCAAACACATTCAAAAGCTAGCAGAAGGCAAGAAATAACTAAAATCAGAGCACAACTGAAGGAAATAGAGACACAAAAAACCCTTCAAAAAATAAATGAATCCAGGAGCTGGTTTTTTGAAAGGATCAACAAAATTGATAGACCGCTAGCAAGATTAATAAAGAAAAAAAGAGAGAAGAATCAAATAGATGCAATAAAAAATGATAAAGGGGATATCACCACCGATCCCACAGAAATACAAACTACCATCAGAGAATATTACAAACACCTCTATGCAAATAAACTAGAAAATCTAGAAGAAATGGATAAATTCCTCAACACATACACCCTCCCAAGACTAAACCAGGAAGAAGTTGAATCTCTGAATAGACCAATAACAGGATCTGAAATTGTGGCAATAATCAATAGCTTACCAACCAAAAAAAGTCCAGGACCAGATGGGTTCACAGCCGAATTCTACCAGAGGTACAAGGAGGAGCTGGTACCATTCCTTCTGAAACTATTCCAATCAATAGAAAAAGAGGGAATCCTCCCTAACTCATTTTATGAGGCCAGCATCATCCTGATACCAAAGCCTGGCAGAGACACAACAAAAAAAGAGAATTTTAGACCAATATCCTTGATGAACATTGATGCAAAAATCCTCAATAAAATACTGGCAAACAGAATCCAGCAGCACATCAAAAAGCTTATCCACCATGATCAAGTGGGCTTCATCCCTGGGATGCAAGGCTGGTTCAATATACGCAAATCAATAAATGTAATCCAGCATATAAACAGAACCAAAGACAAAAACCACATGATTATCTCAATAGATGCAGAAAAGGCCTTTGACAAAATTCAACAACCCTTCATGCTAAAAACTCTCAATAAATTAGGAATTGATGGGACGTATCTCAAAATAATAAGAGCTATTTATGACAAACCCACAGCCAATATCATACTGAATGGGCAAAAACTGGAAGCATTCCCTCTGAAAACTGGCACAAGACAGGGATGCCCCCTCTCACCACTTCTATTCAACATAGTGTTGGAAGTTCTGGCCAGGGCAATTAGGCAGGAGAAGGAAATCAAGGGTATTCAATTAGGAAAAGAGGAAGTCAAATTGTCCCTGTTTGCAGATGACATGATAGTGTATCTAGAAAACCCCATTGTCTCAGCCCAAAATCTCCTTAAGCTGATAAGCAACTTCAGCAAAGTCTCAGGACACAAAATCAATGTGCAAAAATCACAAGCATTCTTATACATCAATAACAGACAAACAGAGAGCCAAATCATGAGTGAACTCCCATTCACAATTGCTTCAAAGAGAATAAAATACCTAGGAATCCAACTTACAAGGGATGTGAAAGACCTCTTCAAGGAGAACTACAAACCACTGCTCAAGGAAATAAAAGAGGATACAAACAAATGGAAGAACATTCCATGCTCATGGGTAGGAAGAATCAATATCATGAAAATGGCCATCCTTCCCAAGGTAATTTACAGATTCAATGCCATCCCCATCAAGCTACCAATGACTTTCTTCACAGAATTGGAAAAAACTACTTTAAAGTTCATATGGAACCAAAAAAGAGCCCGCATCGCCAAGTCAATCCTAAGCCAAAAGAACAAAGCTGGAGGCATCACACTACCTGACTTCAAACTATACTACAAGGCTACAGTAACCAAAACAGCATGGTACTCGTACCAAAACAGAGATATAGATCAATGGAACAGAACAGAGCCGTCAGAAATAATGCCACATATCTACAAGTATCTGATCTTTGACAAACCTGACAAAAACAAGAAATGGGGAAAGGATTCCCTATTTAATCAATGGTGCTGGGAAAACTGGCTAGCCATATGTAGAAAGCTGAAACTGGATCCCTTCCTTACACCTTATACAAAAATCAATTCAAGATGGATTAAAGACTTAAATGTTAGACCTAAAACCATAAAAACCCTAGAAGAAAACCTAGGCAATACCATTCAGGACATAGGCATGGGCAAGGACTTCATGTCTAAAACACCAAAAGCAATGGCAACAAAAGCCAAAATTGACAGATGGGATCTAATTAAACTCAAGAACTTCTGCACAGCAAAAGAAACTACCATCAGAGTGAACAGGCAACCTACAAAATGGGAGAAAATTTTCGCAACCTACTCATCTGACAAAGGGCTAATATCCAGAATCTACAATGAACTCCAACAAATTTACAAGAAAAAAACAAACAACCCCATCAAAAAGTGGGCAAAGGACATGAACAGACACTTCTCAAAAGAAGACATTTATGCAGCCAAAAAACACATGAAAAAATGCTCACCATCACTGGCCATCAGAGAAATGCAAATCAAAACCACAATGAGATACCATCTCACAGCAGTTAGAATGGCAATCATTAAAAAGTCAGGAAACAACAGGTGCTGGAGAGGATGTGGAGAAACAGGAACACTTTTACACTGTTGGTGGGACTGTAAACTAGTTCAACCCTTGTGGAAGTCAGTGTGGCGATTCCTCAGGGATCTAGAACTAGAAATTCCATTCGACCCAGCCATCCCATTACTGGGTATATACCCAAAGGACTATAAATCATGCTGCTATAAAGACACATGCACACGTATGTTTATTGCGGCATTATTCACAATAGCAAAGACTTGGAACCAACCCAAATGTCCAACAATGATAGACTGGATTAAGAAAATGTGGCACATATACACCATGGAATACTATGCAGCCATAAAAAATGATGAGTTCACGTCCTTTGTAGGGACATGGATGAAATTGGAAATCATCATTCTCAGTAAACTATCGCAAGAACAAAAAACCAAACACCGCATATTCTCACTCATAGGTGGGAAGTGAACAATGAGAACACATGGACACAGTAAGGGGAACATCACACTCTGGGGACTGTTGTTGGGTGGGGGGAGGGGGCAGGGATAGCATTGGGAGATATACCTAATGCTAGATGACGAGTTGGGTGCAGCGCACCAGCATGGCACATGTATACATATGTAACTTACCTGCACATTGCGCACATGTACCATAAAACCTAAAGTATAATAATAATAATAATAAAAGAAAAAAAAAGAAATCATGCAAAACTTTAAATGAAACAAACAAATGATGAAAACTATGTTTCCCTCGCTTTTTAGATGTTAATAATTTGCCATAGTGGGTCTTATGAAAAAGAAAAATTTCAGATGATAGAGCATGTCAATTAAGTTGTGGTCAATTTTGAGGGCAATGACTCATAGTTTAAAGAAGGAAAATTGAATATTTTAATTGTAGATTTGATGAGCTCTTTAAATGCCAAAAATGATTTGTTAGAAATTTTTGAACTAGAAATGAAAACTCCCTGAAGCATCTTCTAGGATAAATAGTCATATTGCATTAACCGTAAGAGTATAACCAATAACTGAGAGACCTTTTACAATTTTAAAGTCAAATATTGCTGAATGCCTGCTGGATGAAAAGTAAATAAAAGACGTTACAGCAGGAACAATTTCCAATATTACAGCAACTCAGTGAATTTCACTTCTGCTGCATCCTGAAGGAAGATGGTTGTCTCAGGAAAATCAATTTGAGTTGCAAGCTGAGCTAGCTGCTTTATTTACAGAACACCATTTTTACTTGAATGAACAAGGAAAATACAAACTATGGTTATTCAGTTGTGTGTTTTGGCAGCTATTTTCTGGAAAATTAACAAAGTAGCCTGTCACTGCCAGGACTAACATTTTTTGCTAATGTTGCTGATTTTGTGTTTTGTGCTAATGATAAAGTTTCAACTTTTAAGAGATTAGAATTTTGGAAAACTCTTATCTTCCACTGTGAATTTGTCCACTTCACAATGCTTGAAGACATTTTTATGAGATTTATAGGTATTCATAAATGTGATTTTTTTTTTTTTTGAGATGGAGTCTTGCTTTGTTACCCAGGCTGGAGTGCAGTGGAGTGATCTCCGCTCACTGCAACCTCCACCTCCCAGGTTCAAGCAATTCTCCTGCCTCAGCCTCCCTAGTAGCTGGGATTACAGGCGCCCACCACCACACCTGGCTAATTTTATATTTTTAGTAGAGACGGGTTTTCACCATGTTGGCCTGGATGTCTCGAACTCAAATGATCTGCCTGCCTCAGCCTCCCAAAGTGCTGGGATTACAGGTGTGAGCCACTATGCCCAGCCAAAAATGTGATTTTTTAAATATCATTTACTTTTTGATATCAATATTTGAATTTATATTTACCAATATGTAATCTTGTAAAAAAATATACATGGGTAAAGATCTATTCAAAGTGCAAGATAGACCAGTGGATTTTAATGTTACAGAGTACCAAAAGTTCATTGTTAATCATTTCACATCCCACAATGAAGCTTACCTTTCAGAAACTACCGCCTGTTGAAATTTGATGTTATGTCAAAGAAGGCTATCCACAGTTATAAAAGGCTACTTAAATGCTTCTCTCCTTTTCAACTATATGTCTCTGTGAAGTTTGAATTTTTTCAACCCAAATAGCATATTGCAACAGATCGAAAGCAAAAACAAACATGAGAATCCAGCTGACAGTAAAGAGATGTGCAAAGATGTAAAACAATGCCACACTTATCACTAAATGTTTTTGTTTTAGAAAACACATTTGTCATAAATATGTTAATTATGTCAACATGCAATTAGCTTATTGTTATTTTGAATCAATCAAATATTTTTAAAATTCAGTTTTATTTCTGATATCATAACTGCTGATAAATATAATCCACAGAAATGAAAGCTCTTTAGAGTCTTCAATGATTTTTAAGAGTTGTAAAATGGTGTTGTGACCAAAATATTTGAGAACCACAAATCTAAAGTAAATCGTAATTTACCCAATTTATTTAATGGATACCTTGATTTAAATTGCCTATTTATTTACCTTGTCTATTAAAAAGCTATACCCTACTAATGAAATAAAAATCAATGTATCCTTTTTCATAAAAGAACAATTGCTCAAGCAATAATGTTGATTTGGAGTTTAAATGTATGGTTCAAATAGTACCTATAGTTTTTTTTTTCTTTTTAAGGAATTTGAAGTCAAAATTTATATTTTCATCTCCTGTTATTTTTTATTTTTAATATCAGCTTAGCAATAGGGAAACATTGACTTATTTGATTAAAATGGTTAAGATCCACACTGAATGTGCATTACTACTAGATCATGGACAAACTTATTCTTTTCTAACTTACAATTTAGCATTCGTTCATTTTTAAACAAGTTTGAATGTAAATTATTCACTGGGCTTCTCAGAAGGAATTTGTACTTTCAGTTAGGGATATTTTTAAATCTTAAATTTGTAGTGTATGGTCTATGGTTTATTATTTTCTCCCCTGGCATTCAGCAAAGTTCTTGACACATAAGACATACTCAGTAAATGTTTGTTGGATGACTGATGGATAAATGATGAGCACATGAGTGAATAAATGAGTAAATGAGTGAATGAATGGATTTTTTAATCAAAAGAGTATGTTTAGCCATATGCATATTTTATGACAAATTAGAAACAAGAATGATCCTTTGAATATGTGTACCCCACCAGGCAGCCACCTCTGGTTCAGAGCCTCCTTCCCGACCCCAGGCTATTCTGACCCTGATAGCCTAAGTGCTGTTCCTACCTTTACTTGGACTTTCTTTCCTTCTTCCTTTCTTCCTTTCTCCTTTTTCCTTTTTCCTTTTTCCTTTCCTTTCCTTTATTTCCTCGTTTCATTCTTCTTGCCCAGGCTGGAGTGCAGTGGCATAATCTTGGCTCACTGCAACTTCCGCGTACTGGGTTCAAGCAATTCTCCTACCTCAGCTTCCCGAGTAGCTTGGACTACAGGTGCCCACCACCACACCCAGCTAATTTTTGTATTTTTGGTAGAGACAGGGTTTCACCATGTTGGCCAGGCTGGTCTCAAACTCCTGACCTCAGGTGATCCGCCTGCCTCGGCCTGCCAATGTACTGGGATTACAGACATGAGCCACAATGCCTGGCCACCTTTCCTTAGACTTTCTTTATTCCCCGTTTAGCCTGGACTTCTGAGTGCCACTTGCCCCTGTCTGACTCTTCACTGACATGAGATAGCCCATTATCTCATGTTAGGCTTTTCTCGGAAACAGCACAGGATAAGGGTAAAGAAGAGAGTGGACTCAGGAACCTACCTCCTAGCCTGGCTCTACTACTTCTTGGCTGGCTGACTTTGAGCAAATGCCTTTTTTCCCCTCCTCTGTATGGTGGGGATCATAAGAGCATTACCCTCAAGGGGTTGTCATGAGAATTCCATGGGTGAGTCTTTGTAAAGTGATTAGAATGGTGCTTTGCACACAGTAAGCTCTTTATAGATGTTTATTAAATAAATGTAAAAGTATAGAAGGACAGCATGGCGTGGCTGGCTTTTAGAACCCTGTTAGACTTCAGGTTGAGTGGGGGTGTAGGAAGCCCCTTTCCCCAGACCTGCCTACCCCATTGTACAGCTCTTTGGACCCAAGTTCTGGCTCTTCACAGATGGGCTTCATTCTCCACATTGGGTCACATCTGGCTGTATCTTGAGACAGACCACCCTACCTGGGGAACACAAATTTCCACATCCAGGACAAGTAAAACAACTGCCATTCAAATATAACTTTAATGAGGTATCCTTCCACCTACACAGAAGTATCAAAGGTTATCAGAAAAAGGGTGAGAAGAGCATTCTCTAAGAGAAGAAATTACTCATAAGAGCAAAACAGAAGAAGGTAGGAAAAATAAATTCAGACTGGGAATAAACATTTCTGGATTATGTTACAAATCATGTATAGTTGGGAATAGTCACCTGCCTAAAAGGATTAATCAATCTTCCTTTCTGGTTAGTGTACATTCTGTTCAGACACTGCAAGGGTTATTTGAGAGGGCTTGTCCCCTGAAAGCCCATAACCTTTGTCTGCAGCTTGTTCAATAGACATATGTAATTATTTAACATTTGAGTTAGTCACATCATGTCATGTTGGCTGAGACATCAAATAATTTCTAATTGGATCAGTTACAAACCTTTCTTTTTCCCATTTAAACCATAATCCCTGCAGTTTAGATATGTTTCATCTCCTATGAGCTGTTAATGAGGATGATGTTCTTTTTCAGAGTTGGAATAAAGGAAAAGTTGTCTTAAATAAGCACCCGGAGGCCTAAGAAATCTCATGGAACTGTTAGGGCCTAGAGATAGGGCCTAATCACTATAGAAGAAGTATCTCAAAATAGTTAAGTTTCACACACCTTATCCACCATGTTTTGTGTAAATAGGAAAATGCCAGTAACTAAACTCGTGTTTAAAAATGTAACATTTGAGAAGATCCTAGGATTGCTGCGTTTGTCAATGGATAATGTAAGTAGCAGTTCATCAACCTGCAAACACTGTACCACACTCACTGGTACACAGTTACAACCTAGAAACCATCAGCAATCTAGTGTGCAGCCCAAGAGAATGTGCCTTCTTTCAGTCATTACTCCCCTCTCTGATTTCTAACAGCATAGGTTAGTTTTGTCTGCTTTTGTATTTAAGTAAATGGAACCATTTTCTATGTACTCTTTTGACACTGACTTTCCTTCATTATTGGTTGTGAGATTCACCCATTACATAGTTTGATTTTAAACCTTGCTACTTTCAGTCTCTGTAACTTAGGGAAGTTGCTGTAGAATCAGGGTAACAATGGCCAATTCTTAGGAGTGAGTGCAAGAATGAAATAAGATAACAGGAGAAGGCCTCTCAGCCAGTGCCTGTTTCTAACAGATGCCCTTCCCATCTCTCCTCCGAAAGCCTCTTCTGTCCCACGCTACTCCTTGACCTTGATACCATGCAGCAGCTTCCTCTGGCTCTTCTCACATGGGGCTGGGCATCTGTAGCAGTGAGCAGGCAACACCCAGGCTCCTGGCAGATCTGCTTTCCCTAATTAATAGGCTTCATAAAGAACTCTGAGGACAAAAATAAAAGCCATAGTCTGAGAGAAACTACTTGGTGAAGAACCTGTTTCCAGAATGTAAAAAGAGACCTCTCAAAACTCAAAAATAAGAGAATAAATACACAACTAAGAAACTGGGCAAAGAATTTGAACAAATATTTCACCAAAGGAGGCATGTGGATGACAAATAAACACATGAAAAGATGCTCAGCATCATAAGTCATTAGGAAAATGCAAAGATGTTGCAGGAAGTCAAGGACCCTGAACGGAGGGACTGGCTGAAGCCATGGCAGAAAAACATAAATTGTGAAGATTTCATGGACATTTATTAGTTCCCAAATTAAAACTTTTATAATTTTCTTACGCCTGTCTTTACTGCAATCTCTGAACATAAATTGTGAAGATTTCATGGACACTTATCACTTCCCCAATCAATACCCTTGTGATTTCCTATGCCTGTCTTTAATCTCTTAATTCCATCATGTTCGTAAGCTGAGGAGGATGTATGTCACCTCAGGACCCTGTGATGATTTTGTTAACTGCACAAATTGTTTGTAGAGCATGTGTGTTTGAACAATATCAAATCTGGGAACCTTAAGAACAGGATAACAGCAATGTTCAGGGAACAAGGGAGATAACCTTAAGTCTGGCTGCCTGTGGGCTGGGCAGAACAGAGCCATATATCTCTTCTTTCAAAAGCAAATAGGAGAAATATCACTGAATTCTTTTTCTCAGCAAGGAACATCCCTTAGAAAGAGAATGCGTCCCTAAGGGGTGGCCTCTGAAATGGCCGCTTTGGGGACGGCTGTCTTTTACAGTCGTAGATAAGGGATGAAATAAGCTCTGGTCTCCCGTAGTGCTCCCAGGCTTATTAGGAAGAGGAAATTCCCACCTAATAAATTTTGGTCAGACTGGTTGTCTACTCTCAAACCCTGTCTCCTGATAAGATGTTATCAATGACAATGTGTGACCAAAACTTCATTAGCAATTTTAATTTCACCCCAGTCCTGTGGTCCTGTGAGCTCACCCTGCCTCCATTTGCCTTGTGATATTCTATTACCTTGTGAAGCACGTGATCTCAGTGACCCATACCCTGTTCGTACGCTCCCTCCCCTTTTGAAAATCACTAATAAAAACTTGCTGGTTTTGTGGCTTGGGGGGCATCATGGAACCTGCTGACATGTGATGTCTCCCCAGCTTTAAAATTTCTCTCTTTTGTACTCTTTCCCTTTATTTCTCAGACCAGCCGATACTTAGTGAAAATAGAAAAGAACCTACGTGAAATATCAGGGGTGAATTTCCCCCGACACAAATTAAAACTACAGTGAGATGCCACTGCGCATCTATTAGAAGGGCTAAAATTTAAAAAAAAAAAAAACTGACCATACGAGGTGTTGGCAAGGATGTGGAGGAACCAGAACTCTCATGCATGGCTTGTAGGGACGTAAACTGATACCACCACTTTGAAAAACAGTTGGCAGTTTTTAAAAAATAAAAGCATACACCATAGGACCCCACCATTACTCTCCTAGATATTTACCTAAGAGAAATGAAAGCATATAGCTACACAATGATGTGTAAGCAAATAGCAACTTTATTCATAAACTGGAAACAACCAAAATGTCTATCAACAGATGAATGGATAAACAATTTTGGTACATCCTTACAATGGAATATTACTCAACAATAAACAGGAATTAACTATGAATAAACACAAAATGGATTGAATCGCAAAATAATTTTGTTGAGAGAAAGAAGCTGGACAAAGAGTACATACTCTATGATTCCATTTATGTATGTTAGTAAATGCAAAATAATTTGTAGTGACAGAGAGCAGCAAATCAGCGATTGCCAAGGAGTGAAGGGGATGGGCTGGGGGGTACCACAAGGGGTCATGAAGAAACTTTTGCTGGTGATGCATAGTTTACTATCTTGATGTTGGTCATAGTTTCATGGTTGTATACATATGTCAAAACTTATGAACTTGTATACATTAAATATGCGCTCTTCACTCCATGTCAGTTATGCCTCAATAAAGCTATTACAATTTTTTTTTAAGAAAAAGGACTGTGAAGCTTTCAGGTCTGAGTGGTACATTAAGCATTTTCAATAGTTAAACAGAACACTGTTTCATTTGGTTACCAAAATGCAATTACTTTTTAAGAACAATTACTGACTTGTGTTTCCTGCCCATTTGGACTATTCATGATCCATTGCTTGGTTGCTTTAGGGACTGCCAACCAATAAATAACCCTTCAGGAAGATGACCACTCTCCAAATCAGGCTTAGCATGCCCATTAATTTTAGCCACCATCACGTTCCTCTTCCTAACTTTGAATTTGAATATGGAAAAAAATGGCTCATCATGTCCATTAATTTGGTATAAAACCAACTTTCACCCTTTACCCACTCCCTTCTCCTCCCACCGAGACCTCTCTATGTCCCTCTCTAACCCTGACACAACCCATTCATTGAAGTACCACAGTCTCAGGCAATGTGTGTACACAGAAAGTTGATTTCTGAGAATTGTTTTTTTACAAACTTCAACAGATTTCAAAATTAGTTCATGGCTCAGGAGATCAGTCTGACTCAGATTTATGTGCAAACAATAGACATCGTTTAAAAAAAATCATCAGGAACACCTAAGATCAAAGCTTTTTTGTTCCAGCTGCTAAGAGGGAGATTTTGTGGCATCCATTTTAGTCCTTTGGCAGTCATAATCCTGAGTTCTGTGCTGTGACATAGAAGCAGAGTCAATGAGGTCACTGAAGGAGAAACTAATAGTACAGAAACTTCCAGTGTTCCCACAAAGAAATGAATTTGGTATTATATTGTACACAGAAAAAATTTTTTTAATAAAAATTGAAAAATAAGGCTTTGGTTAGAAAAACACTTCATAAAACAAAGAGGAATAGGCTTTATGACCTGGAGTATTAAGGCTTGTTTCAAAAAATTGCAAACCAAGAAAATGAAAATTGACAGGTATAAATACAGTAGAAAATCTAAGGTGGAGTGACTCAGTTCTGGCAGTTGTCTGATATATAAAGATACACAGGATAGTCCCATGGGAATGAACAGGAATCCTAGATTCCTAGGCCTCAAGTTCAAATTCTGTCTCCACTACTTACTAGATATGTGACCTTGAGTTACTTTTGCAAAGTTTTATCTTCCTATTCTAAAAAATAAGGGTCATAAAACTACCTACCTCATAAGATTGGTTTGAGGTGAGCTAACACAGTAAAACATTCAACAAAGTGTTTAGTCATAAGGACTCAATAAATGTTGGCTTTATTTTTATGAAGTATAACTGAGAGATGCTCTAAGCAATCATCTTGTATCAGAATTAGCCAAACTTGCCCATCATACCAATCACCTGGGGCTTTTATGGAACATACAGATTTCAGGGCCCTGGACTCAGATCTACTGAAACTGCATCTCCAAAGGAGGGGCCCAGGACTCTATTTAACAAGAGCCTCAGGGCTCTAGGCACATTTGGGAAACAGAGATGATGTTGGTAAAATTTCATTTCCCTATATCTATAGGTCTCAAATTTGAGGACACATAACAATCATCTGGGGTCTAGTTAAAATACACACTCCTAGCATTCCTATCCCCCAGAGATTCTGATTAAGGTCTAGGATGGTGTCAGAACAATTGGGTTTTAAACAAGCGCTCCACTGGTAATTCTGGGCAAAAGGGCTCTCATCATACATTTTGGAAAACACTGCCCAACATTATGTTACCTTTATTTAGACTAAAAAGAGAACTCTAGGAATAGTCTCTAATCTAGGAGAAATTTTTCAATAGCTTTGTTTCTGCTACCAAGTCATGCAATGTATGAATAAGAGGGAATAATTTTATCTCTCTGCCAAGTATTTCTTTTTCTCTCCATTAAAATTGGTCCTTTCTGTGCCAATTTCTTTGGCTTGAGGTTAAAAAGTAATTCCCCAGTCCATTATACATTTGATGCATCTGTTCAGAGTTTCATGATTGTGCTACGTTGGCCTTTTTGCGACCTCTGATCACTTAGTCTGATTTAGGGCCCTGTAGGCACCCTGAAGCTAAGGACTTTGCTTGCTTAACTTGTGTTTCATGCTAGGTATTTCTGAGTCATTTCTGATGAGCAGAGGGCTTGAGGAAAGCATGAACAAAAGAAGTGAGAGCTGGTTGGGCACATAGGCACTTGATCCCGATGGAGGCTTTGTGGCACCTGACTTGCCAGCTGCTTCAGTGCCTGTCCTCACAGTTCAGGATTCACCTAATGTGCTGAGATAAAGCAGCAAACAGATCCTGAGAGTAGAGTCAGGCTACACAGGCATTATATGCATGGGCTTTTGCATGACTTTTGATGGGTCAAAGATAAGTGCTCAAGCTTGTGAGTAGCCAAGAGACAGGTCTGGAAGGATATACCAGTGTGTCAGAGCTGGAAAGTGTTGCAATCTGGAAGAGAAGCACAACTCCAGCAGAGAATGGCAGGGAGCTTTTCTGTTAGTCCTGTGGAATTCAACCATGAACTGAGAAATCATCTCACTGGGACACACATGCAGTCATCCACTTAAAGTTAAGAGCCATAACAGAACAGGATTTAGGGTATAAGTAAATAAAAAATGTGCCACCAACCTGGGGAAATATCTTGCTAAATAATTGCCATCTTCCCTATGTGTATTAGTGCCCGTGATCAATAGACCTGGGTGTAGATCATTTTATCCATCTCTTTTGGAACAGATTCACCTTATTCTTAAAAGCCAACTCAGACGCTCAGTCTCATTTTTCATAGTGTTCCAATTCAAAACTTGACAGTTCTTGAAACTCTTCGAAAATACTAATTCAGGAAATTATTTCTGTAGCTTTTCAAATATATGAGGTGGACAATATAAAAATTTGAAACTTGCCTTGGATAAGCAGCATCACTTAGACAATGAGGGTGAACAATAAAAATTTGGGACGCACTAAAGTCTACTCTTTTCTCCACTTCACATTTATTGGGAATATTCTGGAAAGTGGCTTTTGCCCGTGGTTCCTAAATGTCTTCCCCCTGTGAGCTATACCAGTCATCAGGTGTGTTATGTCCATACAGCTTTCCTAAGAAATGGAAACTGAAGTGTCTTTCCAACTCCACAGGCACCATACCTGCTGAATAATAAAGAGGATAAATGGCTCACATTTAGGAACTACTTACTATAGGTACAATTGGGAATTGTCGGTATGCAGGTCTTTTTACAAAAGTTCTAGCAGCTGCATTTTACTAAATGAAGGGTTTTTGTTGTTGTTGTTGTTGTTGTTGTTGTTAATGGCCACACTGGTGTATACCAATAAACAGAAAATCTCATTAGCATCCTTTCTTTTTCCCACACACCTTCTCTATATGGCTTAGAGGCAAAGTGGGGATTAATTTGTTTTGTATCATGGGAAGGGAGGTATTCAGAAAATTAAATCATGGATAAACTTGAAACAGACACAGTCAGAAGTAACCTTATCATTAAGTGACATTTATTATGTTCCCATATTCACACAATTCTACTAATTTACAGAGCTCATGCCAGCTTATAAATTTTATGCATTTTTTCCTCCCAATCTTTCATCTATTTCTGTTTCCCTACATATTAGTTAGGAATGTTTTCAGCTTTAAGTAACAAAGCCCAACTAAGAGTAGCTTAAGTCATAAGGATATTTATTATTTATTTAATGAGCAGTCTAGAATGGTATAGATGGCATCATGGTTGTTTGGTACCTCCAAGATGCCAATCATAGATCTTTATTCCTTTGCTTCACCATTCTCAGTGTTGGCCTATTGTCCCCTTGGTTGTCATTGTATGTTCACAAGATAGCACAATTCCCGCATTACATCCTTACATCATTTTCAATGCCAGGAAGCAGAAATATAAGGGGCAGGTGCAAAAAAAAAAAAAGTGAATTGGCACCGACTAGTTACAAGAAGAGCACTAACTCCTCAGGGTAGTATAACTTGGGAAATGTTAAAACAATGAACAGTAATAATATTGTACACTTTGTGTCAAGCATTGTGCTTTACAATTATTATCTTTTTAATCTTCACAATAGTGCTATGAGAGTAATACTATGAAAATCCTCTTTTTTTTTTTCTTTTGAGATGGAGTCTTGCTCTCTTGCCAGGCTGGAGTGCAGAAGCATGATCTCAGTTCACTGCAACCTCCACTTCCTGCATTCAAGCAATTCACCTGCCTCAGCTGAAAATCCTCATTTTATAGCTATAGAAAGATGATGTAGCAATATTAAAAATGATTTTTACAAAAATTTGACATTTTAGCCTACCATTCTATAAAAAATGTTTTTGTTTTGTCCTGAATATGGACATGTGTGACTCAGATCTACCTTCAGGGAAGGACCTGTTGCCTTAGCTCCTAAGAGTGTTGTTATGAGACACCTTTCAGCTGGCAGCCCCTGGAGGGAGAGAACTGACTCTCCCAAGCTCACCTTCTCCCTCGGTGGCCAACATCCAATCACTGACTGGGAGTATACAGACCAGGTATTCTGGCCCAATGTGGGACAACTCTAATGGGCCAGTTCATCTAGACTCCCCCCACCCCTGCCCATTCCTGATTCCTCTTCCTTCTTTCTACAGGTCTTGATCCTAAGGGTATTTCCTGATAAACATCCTGAATCCAACTCTGTCTTAGAATCTGCCTCCTAGAAAAAAATGAAACTGTGACAACTTTTAAGATCCCTTCCACCTCCTGTCTACATGCATTTTTATTTTACGTTATTGCAGACATACTGAAGTACTACTTTTGTTATAATTTTTAATCTTAACATTCTATCATGATCAGCTCCTCATGTTGTTAAATAGCCTTCATAGTTACCTTTTTAAAATTTAAAACTAAAGTAATTTAACCATATTACAGAATGTTTGAAAAAAAGTTACTCATAATCCCATTACCAAACATAGTTGATCATTTTGACATATTTCCTTTTAAGTTATTTTTCCCCAGTGAATAGTTTTGATAAGGTTATAATCACAACTTATAAGCAGCGCCCTTTTCCACATTATTTTAAAATTCTCTATTTACTTACTTTTATGATCTCACTTACGCCAGAAAGGATTAAAAGCAGCCTATAAAATTACATAAATTCAGTAAAAGGGAAGCTAGGCATCAGCAGGGGTCTTCTATTCCTCAGGGATTTATGTAAACATACATCAAATACTTGAACACGTGGCAAATGAGAATCCAGAGCCCTTCTAAGATTTTGAGAATATCTGACTTCTTCATATGTTTTTCTTAACTCCTTTGTCTGCCTAACTGTGAGAACTGGCTGCCCAAGTCTTGCCCATATCAATCCGGGTGATAAGCACAGCACTTTTACTAGTTGCCACACATTCACACACTCAAAACCTACGAAATACACTAAAGAAAAAAAATAAAACCCACTTTAACTAGATATTTTGTGACTCTGCTCACTTCACTAAAGGTTTGGAGTTCCCATCTTTCTGTCTCCCACTTCCTTCCTCATTTGCTGTTGTGACAGACAAATTCTTCCCCTCCCCTACTGTAGCATCAGTTCCACCTAATTTCAGGCCCTTCGGACTGAGCTTTTGCCCCAAAGCAGCTTATTTGACCATTCATTTCCTCAATATGGGCAAGTTTTGTCCTACAAGGAATGCTCTCTTTTTAAACATTGAGAAAAGAAAAATATTTTTGGATCTCCACATTAAAATAAGAGAGTGAGGGAAAATGAGAGAGTTGATGCCAACAGAGAGGTTGGTGACAAAGTATAGGTCAAGCAGTTTCTGAATTTGAAAAGTTGTGAGGGAGGGCCCAGGAAGGATTGAAATCAAGCAACATGACAAAGAAGTATCTGAATAACTTAGCAGCTGGTGGGACCTGTGGAACAGAAGAGATGGGGAAGTAAAGTTACACCAGAATTATGAATCAGGGATATTTAGGAAAGTAGCCCCATCATGGGATGAAATAAGAAATTTAGGAAGGAGAGTCACTTTGGAGGGGATGATGGTGCATTTACCTTCTCAGGTAAGGATCCTGCAGAATGTGTTTGTAATTGGAGTGTGGATGAATGGGACCCTAGGAAGGATGTTGAGACTGATCTGACTCCTGGCTGCCTGTGAACATCTGTGGAGGACTACAGAATGACACTGTAACTATAAAAACCAGTCCAAAGAGAAGGGAGATTTGTAATAGGGTGCAGGGCAGGATGAATTAAAACAATTTTCTGGGTAAGCATCAGGTGATGGGGTGATGTGGGGGAGATGGATTAGTGGAGCAAGTAAGATTGTGACTTCTAGAGTGTCCACAATTAGGGCTTTTCTTTTCTGTTATTTTGCCTGTCTGAGTGTTGGCATTATTTTGTGAAAGGGAGAGGCATCATGCTGGGGATGAAAAATGATTTTCTGGTACTTGCTGCGGCTAACTCTGTTACCATAGCAACTGACTTAATCAGCCAGGAGGGAGGATTTTACTAGAGACAGTCTATACTGGACTGTTGTGATTTCAAAGGGAAATAATTACAACTCTGTCAGTATAGCTGTTCCAGTTTAGATTGTGACAGCATGGCAGGTTAAACTCTATTTCAAAGATTTCTAAAGAGTTTAATCATTAACAACTCAAATTAACCCTCTTTTTGACCAGTTACCAAAAGCAAAACCTTGCGGTATGTACAGCCCATGGTGGTTGGGGTTAGTTTGTCTTTTTTTTTTTTTTCTCTGTTGATAGTGAAATTGGTTTGTCCACTTTGGGGTTTAAACCAAACCAAAATACTAAAATTATTGTGTGAGACCGATGCGGGGAGCTATGGACAGTTTTTGTCTTATCTCGTTCAGAACTCAGAGGGTCTCCTTATTCCATCCCACAAAAAGCCTCTCCATCAAGCATTGATGAGAAACAGATATTTCACTGGAGGCTTGGTGGGAGGAGTTGGTTTATTTCACAGAACTCAGAGCCTTTTACCTCCTCCCCATGGGAAGACAATATATTATCTTGTCTTTCATTACAGCAGGGGCTGAGTCTCTGCTTCACTTCCACCTCCTTTCTCCAGCCTTTCCTCCTTCTATATCTCCATTTTTAGATAGAACTATAGGATGTGGTACAGACTCCTCCAGCTGGGGCTCCCCACATTCATTTCTTAAAACCGTCTATAAAAGAGAGCCAGTTAGTGACTTCATTTGTTCATGGCAAATCAAATCTTTCATTTACTAGAATCTTCCTTCCTTAGATAATAGAGAGTAATTATAAATAAAAGTGTTTTCTCTGTGTACTTACTGTTAAAAACATATATATAAGTTCTTTTAGGCTTCTGCATGCTTTGGTTTGAAAGCCAGATTTTCCTGACTTTTGAAGTGAAGCACCTCTCTAGAGTCTGGCAATTACAAAATCTGGATATACCATTTTGCACCAAAAGTGTAAAGAATGAGTGTACAGGTCTGAGCTTTCAGCCTCAGATTTTCTCTCCTCTATTAAGATTGACTCTGACCTTAGCTAAGTGTAACACTAATTATTATAGGATTTAAATTATTGTTTTACTTCTCCCTTCATCCCCCAGTGGTATTTCCCATTTTGAAAGATGATTTTGTTAATTAATCTTAAATGGTGAAACATTTGTGTGCGAAGAGAGATTTGAAAGGGGCGATATTGAGAACTCTTGCACATTCCCAGCCCCATTTCTGGAATCAGTACTACTCCACTCTCAAACATAGTTCGTCAGAGAATTACACAGATTCAGCTTAGAAACACTCATCACTGAACTTTTCAAAACTTTCTCCCAAACTTTCACCTAAAACTAAAGATCTCTCATCCATTATTTATTCATCTGTATATTTGTTGAGACATTGTTACGGACTTTGGACATCATGGATATACGTTATGGGCATTGTTCATTTTATACTTGAATTTGCTTCTGGCAGCGTTACCATTTTATTTTACTTACATGAAAACAATACACCCAGAATCTGAGGTTCTTTGGATTAACAAAAATCATGACCCTTTTCTTTTTTGAGAAAGATTATGACTACCTCAAGATTTTAAAAATATAAAATACTTGGAATGTTAGAAATTTTCTCTCTCAGTTTTTTTGAGTTATTATTGACATACAAAAAGCTATACACATTTAATATATACAACTTGATGAGTTTGGAGATAAGCCTATGCCCATGACTACAATCTATGCCATAAATCTATAACTTACCCCCAAAAGTGTCCTCCCATTATTTTTATTTATAATTATTTGTGTGTGTGACATGAACACTCAACATAAGATCTAGTCTTTTAGCAAATTTTTAAGTATAAAATACAGTATTATTAACTATTGGCACGGTGCTGGATAGTAGATCTCTAGGATTTCATCTTATGTAAACAAAACTTTGTACCCTTTAACCAATACCTCCCTGTTTCCCCTCCTCTCTCAGCGACTAACAACCACCATTCTTGGATCCAGTGCCTTGATCTTGGACTTCCCATCCTCCTGAACTGTGAAAAATAAATTTCTATTGTTTACAAATTGCCCAGACCATGATATTTTATTATAGGAGCACAAATGGACTAAGACAACAACACAAAAGCAACCTAATGTCCATTGACAGATGAGTGAATAAAGAGCTCTGCTTCTATGAGTTTTACTATTTTAGATTCATCAGCAAGTGATATGATGTATTATTTGGCCTTCTGTATCTGCCTTATTTCACTTAGCATAATGTCCTTCAGGTTCATTCATGTTTTCATAAATCGTAGGATTTTCTTATGTTTTAAGCCTGAATAATATTTCATTGTATATGTATATCACATTTTCTTTACCCATTTATCTGTCAATGGACATTTAGGTTACTTCCATGTTTTCTTAGTCCATTTTTGCTGCTGTAATAAAATGCCACAAGTCCAAGATCAAGACATTGATGATGGCTGCTCTCTGCTTCCAAGATGGTGCCTTGTTGCTGCATCCTCCAGAGGGAATGAATGCTGTGTTTTTACATGATGAAAAGGACATGAGGGCAAAGGAGAGGAAAGCTGCTCCCTAGCACCTCTTTTATCAAGTCATTAATCCCATTTGTTGAGAGCTCTGCCCTCTTGACTTCTTAATCACCTCTTAAAGGCCTCACCTCTTTTTTTTTTGAGATGGAGTCTCGCTCTGTTGCCCAGGCTGGAGTACAGTGGCGCGGTCTTGGCTCACTGTAAGCTCCACCTCCCGGGTTCACACCATTCTCCTCCCTCAGCCTCCCGAGTAGCTGGGACTACAGGCGACTATCACATTGGCGATTACATTTCAACACACAAATTTTAAACATTGAAACCATAGCATGTGGCTTGGCTATTGTGAATAATGTTATAATGAACATGGGTCTGCAGGTATCTCTTTAACACCTATAGTGTCTTTTAATTTTAATTGTCTGGACTAAAGTATTTTAGGAGCCCTTATATTTATTTCCCTTCTAAATGCAGATATGGTTCTAGAAATAAAGCTACAAAAATAACACAGATCAAGACCCAAGCTCTCTTTACAAGAAACTTACACCAAAGTAGGGGAGACAGATAAGCAAATAACCATCTCGATGCAGTGTAAGAGGGGCAATGACAGCAGTAACCCCAGAATGTTAAGGGAAACATGCAAGGGTGACTACCTGGCCTGGAAAGGTGGGAGGGAATCAGGAAGTTTTCTCAGGGGAGTTAACACTAGTGTAAAAGTTCCCAGATGAGTTTGCCTGGTCAGATAAGTGTAGGAATGTATAAGGGTGATCCAGACTAAAGAAACAGCAATAGGACAAAGAAAATATTAATTGGCAGATGGAACCATGATATAAATAAAGGAAACTTACTGAGAACCTATTATGTGCCAGGTACTGTGTGCTACCAATTTCTATGTTATTAGTAATTCAAACTCTGTAGGGCACATCATTGTTATTCCTCTTTTATAGGTGAGAAAACAAAGGTTTAGCAAGGATGAGTACTTGCTGCAGGTCCAACAGTTATGACTGGACTGGAACTTCATCCCAGCTTGGCCTAACTTCAGAGGAGTTTCATTCAACTTATATAGATTCGATATGAAATGGGAATGCAAGAAGACATAGATATTTCTGGTTGATTCAATTTCCTGATAATTCCCAATTACAATAAAGGAAATTGTTTCATAAGGACTCACATGTTTGAAAAAGTCTTTGGATATAAAATATAAACCTGAGATTAGATTTGATAATAGAAAATTTTTGATGAAGCATAAATTAAAAAATATTTTTCTGGCATTTCTTTTCTAAAAAAAAGAAGATCCTGTTCCAAAACCAAGCCTTCATAAAGAGGTCCTATTCCTATGTATTTTATGATTGGAGATGTGGAAGTCACTGTTGATGTGGTCAAAGTAGAAACATTTGTGGGTTTTTTCTTCTTGAGGTAATAAGCCAAAGTGCTAAAATAAATGAGTAGCAAATTAAGTTTGGAAGTTTTAAATACATGTGTAATCAGGAATACATGCCCAAATTGTCATCTTTAAGTATGATGGAGAATTGATGGTGCTTCATTTTCAAAGCATGCTTTTTCACATTAATATTCTGCACTCTGCAGTTATTATACAATTGCTAGCAGGGCCATTGTGCGTCTTTTGAAATTGAATACATTCTTATGTACTTAGGATCTATTCGGTACACTCCAGAGATTGCCTTGGATCCTGTCTCTGAAGATGTAAACATAGGAGAACAGACTAGTAATCATTTTATTTTCTGAATGTGTTTGAAATACATAAGCACAGAATAAGAGTCTGGATTTTCTCATTCCCAACCATGTTGCTTACACCTCATTCTTCATGCAGTCGCCATAACTTGAGGCCAGGTACTATGCTAGCTGTGGGCCACCATATTGATTTCTAAAGATAAGAAAATAATTAACACCTGACATCTGTGAAAATTTAATGGAGTACCAAGCCTTTATTCTAATAGTACAGAGATATGGGCAGATGGCATGGGAAGGCGTAGGAGGGCACAACAAATTATGTGGCAATTAGGAAGAGTTCCAAAAATGTTTCACAGAGGTGTTCCTTGCTGGGTCTCGAGAGTGAGGGGGACGCTCTAGGAAGATAAGTAGAAGGATATTCTAGGGAGTGAGACCAGCATCAGCAAAGGCACAGAGACATGAAAATGCACCGTAGGTTTTGAAAACAGAAAGTTACGCCAGCCCAAAGTGAGTCTGCATTGTGTGAAAAGAAGAAAGCAAAAAGAGCCTATCAATACCCCTAGGTTAAAAGACAGGCAGGTGCAGATTTTGAAGGGCTTTGTACTCTGTTCTAGAGCAACTGGACTCTGACAAAAGTCAGTGCAGGGTATTAAAGCAAGTGAACTTGGAGTTCTATATTTCATGGCAATAGGTGTTGTCAAACACCCCACAGAGCAAGGAGAAGTGGCTGGATTCAGAGAAGGCAAGTCCTGTATATTCTTTTGCTAACCTAGTTCCACATTTACAGTATTAAATAAATATTCAAGCTCAATCATTCTTATTTTATCTCTTCTGCCTTCTGTTTTCAGGGAAGATGGCACATGGCTAGCACTTATCTTGTATATCAAAGTTCTATTTTGTCAGCTCTCAACTTTCCCTTTTCTGACTCGAATAACACAGCCTCCTCACTCCTCATAAGGTTGATTCTCAAGCCTTTGATCTGCCTTTGTAGGATTTCACCAAACTTCTGTCAAGTTCTCTTCCTCCTCTAGTCTTCTTAGATAAAATTATTTATTTTTGACTAGGCAATATATTTATATAATTCAACCATAAAATATCCTTTCTATCAATAATAATAATATATAATATTCTTTCAACTCTGTCCTCCATCTGCCCCTTTCTTTAAAGAGGCATTAAAAAGGCATCCTTTTCTGGGCCAGGAGCGGTGGCTCACGCCTGTAATCCAGCACTTTGGGAGGACAAGGCGGGCGGATCAGGAGGTCAGGAGATTGAGACCATCCTGGCTAACACAGTGAAACCCCGTCTCTACTAAAAATACACAAAATTAGCCGGGCGTGGTTACAGGCGCCTGTAGTCCCAGCTACACGGGAGGCTGAGGCAGGAGAATGTCCTGAACCCGGGAGGTGGAGCTTGCAGTGAGCCGAGATCGCGCCACTGCACTCCAGCCTGGGCGACAGAGCGAGACTCTCGCTCAAAAAAAAAAAAAAGGGCATCCTTTTCTATAAATCATAACTGTGCCTATTTTTCTGTGAACTATTTATATCCTTTGCCCATTTTTCTATACCTTTTTGGCATCTTATGAGCTTTTTGTATATTTTACATTCATGTTGAACACTTTTTTTGGGGGGGGTGGTGGGGAGGGACAGTCTTAAAAAGTTGTGGACATCTCCAGCTAATGATATGCATGCTCAAGTATTTTGGGGGATGTGTACTGATGTATGTAATTTACTTTGAAGTGCATAAAAATAAGATAGGTTGATAGGTGAATAGAGGGTTGAATCAATGGATAGATATATGAGAAAGCAAATATACTGAAATGTTAATGGCAGAACCTAGGTGATAGTCACTCGAAAATTCTTCCAACTTTGCTGTATGCTTAAAACTTTTCATTATAAAGTACTGAGGAAAATTGTAGAAGTGAAAGCAATTGCTATGTAGTTGTTGATTTCATGGCATTTACAATACTCCCAGATTAAGGGCTTAGTATATTTAATTCCAGAAGGTAAAAATGGAGGAGTCAGTCACAACAGCTGGATGATTTATCTCTACCCTGTCTTTTTCTCAAAGCTGTCTGATTGACTGCTTAGTTAAAAGGTTGGGTTATTCTGACTTGAATGTCCAATATAAGGTGCTCCTGGCCAGGACCCCTTTCAGGATGGTGGGAACAGTACCAAAGAGAGCCACTCTCAGTGGAAATGCTGTTAAGACCATTCTCCTATTACTATTTTGAAATCCAAAAAACTACCTTCCATGCAATCTTCTTGTGAAATTCCCCAGGGAGTTGTCCAAGTTTGAGTCATATACAAAACCTCCAAAGTGGGTATCCAGCACTGGATCCCCTACTTGGGCATCCAATACTTGAGTTGCATAAACTCCAACACGCTAAATTTTGGTCTCTTATCATACATAGGAAGTCTGGATGCTAGAAGTCGACTTCAAATAGGAGATTTCTGGAGACTGTTCAAGTGTAGCAACTCAAATGGATTGTTTTAATAAGGTCAAGTGGCACTGTCCTGATGGGTCTCTTTAAAAGCCAGTTGCTCCATTTTGGCTTCTTGTGTAACACAATCTTGAGTTCATCTACCCTGAAGTAGCATAGACTGCTTATCCAATAGGACTAACATCCTTATAAGAATAAAGAACAGAGACACAGACACACAGCAAAGAGCACCATGTAACAAGGGAGGTAGATACTAGAGTGATGCATCTACAAACCAGGGGATGCCAAGGGTTGCTGGCAACCACTGAACATTTGGAGACAGGCATGGAACAGACTCTCCCTCAGAGAGACAATTTAATTTTGGGCTTCTAGCTTCCAGAAATGTGAGAGAATACATTTCTGTTGTTTTAAGCCACGAAGTTTGCCGGACTTTGTTATGGCAACCCTAGGAAACCAATGCACTGATCACAATTATGAAGCCTCATAGATAGGACTTCAAAAGTCAAAATGATCATAAGTAATCTCTTTCTCTTCTCTGTATCAGCACCACTCATTTCTTCATGCTCTTAGAGCCATACCGTGCCATCAATCATGCTTTCAACTTCAGTTAGAAAAGTAAATTACAGACATCAGTACACATCCCCCAAAATACTTGAGCATGCGTATCATTAACTGGAGATGTCCACAGCTTTTTAAGCTGTTGAGTAGATCACATAAACTATGAAATATCTGTAGAGGAATACCTGGCACCTCCATGAAGATACCTCCTTTCATGGTAGGTGTCGAGGTAACATATTCCTTTCCCAAGCATTTCAGTGAATAACTAAAATATGAGCTAAGTATGGTTATAAAGTTTATGTTAAGATTTGTTTAAAAAAGGATATCAAGAATTCATGGATCCATCTTATCCATAAATATCACTGCATCTTTCCCTTGGCATATATGCAGAAACTTGGGTTGGTATGACCTCAGAATTCAGGCCTCACAGATCCCCAGCTATCCTATAACCACACTGAATGTGCTGATATAAGTTCTCTCCAAAGGCCACAATCCTTACATCCCTACAAGGACATCTTTCACATTGCTTTCATATATTACAATCCTCTTTCATATACAATTTCTCAATAATAAAAATCCCATAAAGCATAAGCTTATTTTTTATTAATATTTGTCAAATCCTATCTTTCCCTTAACAAGGAAACCTTCTTGGCCAGGTGCGGTTGTTCACGCCTATAATCCCAGCACTTTGGGAGGCCAAGGCAGAAGGATAACTTGAGTTCAGGAGTTCAAGGCCAGCCTGAGCAACATAGAGAGACTTTGTCTCTACCAAAAATTTTTTAAAAGTTAGCTAAGTGTGGTGTCACATGCCTATAGTACCAGCTACTCAGGAGGCTGAGAAGGGAAGATCGCTTGAGCCCAGGAGGGAGGCTGTGGTGAGCCGAGATCACACCACTGCACTCCAAACCTGGGCAATGGAGCAAGATCCTGTCTCAAAAAAAAAAAAAAAAAAAAAAGAAAAAAAGAAAGAAAGAAAAAGAAGCCTTCTTGTCCCATCTATTTTCATGTACTGCTGTGTGTTGCAGGGATTGCCTGCATAATAAAGCTCGGTTCTGACAGAAAACTATATAAGTGAAACATGAAATTTCATTGATTAAATGAAGAGAAATAACAAGGAGAGGAAGCTATTCATGGACTTAAGAAATTAATAAATAATTGCCACTCAAAATGAAGGCCAGAAAGCAAAAATGCAAGAACTCATGGACAAGATGGCAAAGCAACAGAAAGAGATAAAAGCTGGTGAGCTGGTGAAACCAGCAGAGTATTAGAAGAAAAAAAATTCATAAAAATAAGGCATAATTGGCCGGGCACGGTGGCTCACGCCTGTAATCTCAGCACTTTGGGAGGCTGAGACGGGCAAATCACCTGAGGTCGGAAGTTCAAGACCAGCCTGACCAACATGGAGAAACCCCGTCTCTACTAAAAATACAAAAAATTAGCCAGGCGTGGTGGTGCATACCTGTAATCCCAGCTACTCGGGGGGCTAAGGCAGGAGAATGGCTTGAACCTGGGAGGCGGAGGTTGCGGCGAGCCGAGACTGCGCCATTGCACTCCAGCCTGGGCAACAAGAGTGAAACTCTGTCTCAAAAAAAAAAAAAGAAAGAAAGAAGGCATAATTAGAAGGAGCATAACTGACTATGATACAGAAATAAATGATACAGACTAGACACTGTAATCAAAAGATTACAGTGAAATATTACAATGAAAAGAAATTTATTTCTGTTAAAAGTTGAAAAGAATTCGGGAGAAATAATAAAGAAATTAGGCAAAGGAAATTCAACACCTTCCAAAATCTTGCAGGCATGCCTTTTACTCATACAATGTAAATTGCATCCAGAGGGAAGAAAGGAAGTCTATTAAATCGTAATTTCCAGCTTCCAACTTTCATGATGTAAAAGAGGACTTAATTAGGGAGCAGAGATGAATGCTGGTTTCAAAAACAAAAAAGTGTTAGGCTGGGCGCGGTGTAATCCCAGCACTTTGGGATGCCAAGGTGGGTGGATCACGAGTTCAGGAATTCGAGACCAGCCTGGCCAACATGGTGAAACCCGTCTCTACTAAAAATACAAAAATTAGCTGGGCACAATGGCGGGCGCCTGTAATCCCAGCTACTCAGGAGGCTGAGGCAAGAGAATCGCTTGAACCCAGGAGGCAGAGGTTGCAGTGAGCTGAGATTGCACCATTGCACTCCAGCCTGGCCGAAAAAAGGTATAGAAAAATGGGCAAAGGATATAAATAGTTCACAGAAAAATAGGCACAGGTATGATTTATAGAAAAGGATGCCTTTTTTTTTTTTTTTTTTTTTGAGACAGAGTCTTGCTCTGTTGCCCAGGCTGGAGTGGCAGTGGCGCGATCTCGGCTCACTGCAACCTCCGTCTCCCGGGTTCAGGCCATTCTCCTGCCTCAGCCTCCTGAGTAGCTGGGACTACAGGCGCCTGTAACCACGCTGGCTAATTTTTTGTATTTTTAGTAGAGACGGGGTTTCACCGTGTTAGCCAGGATGGTCTCGATCTCCTGACCTCTTGATCCGCCCGCCTCGGCCTCCCAAAGTGCTGGGATTACTGGGATGCCTTTTTAATGCCTCTTTAAAGAAGGGGGCAGATGGAGGACAGAGCTGAAAAAATATTATATATTATTATTAACTCGTATTTTCCAAGTCTTAGGCTTAGAGAGAGAACACAAATGCACAAAACTTTGATATCATGTTCTCTTCAGAAACAAGAAAAGAGATTGGTTTTTTAATCATTTATAACTGTGGGCAGAATTTCCTTCAATCTGTTGTGATTTTTGTGGCAAAGTCTTTAAAATTTGACCCGGCAAAAGATTGAAGGTAAGAATAAAAGACAAAACAAAATGAAACAAACAAAAAACACTTCTATTGTTATTTCCTTTTACTTTGTTCATTTGGAGAGCCACAGAGCTGGGAACTTGTATTTCTGGGCATCAGGAAATAAGGCAGTGAACTTTGAATTTTCCCAGATTTCAGAGTCACTTGCTATTTATCAGATTAAATTCAATTGCCTTAGAAGGAAATAATTTATATTACCCTGGCATGGCACGTTGTGTGGCTTAGAACAAGCCAGGTTATCCTCAGCAATGATAGGAGTCAAAAATTACACAACAAAGAGCTTTACAACAAAGTTTTTTCAAGTTTTTATCATTTCTATAACGTGTTCCCTTGTGAATCCCTAATCCCTAATATCCTTGTAGCTCTTTTTGAAAGACATACTAGTACTTTGAATAACAGCATCAAAAATCATTATTGAAATTTTTTTCATTTTTTTTTTTTGTTCTAGGGACCTCACATTCAGATCTAAAGAGACATATGGAGCTCTGGGGGTAATGCACTGGCTGCTTAGGAATAGGCAGGTTAGCAAAAACAAGTATGAGCTCAGAAATGCACTTTTGTGCTAGGATATAAAAGTGTCATGTTACAGATAAAGTGTAATCTAATGCAACTATCACATTGGGTGATGTTGGGAGAGCCTTGGACATTCTTTAGTTGGAGTCTAAGCAAACTATCTGGTCTTACAAATCCCAAGACCTAAATTAGTCAAAGCCTATGTCATCAATCACACAATTTCAGATTTTTCCTTCCCAATCCTTATCTGTGCGTCCACTGGGGTTGGAAAGGAAATATTGATTGAGTGTTGAATTAAAGTCCTTATACATCCATGAGAATGGATTTTAAAAATACCTCCTCTGGCTGGGAGCGGTGGTTCATGCCTATAATCCCAGCACTTTGGGAGGCTGAGGAGGGCGGATCACTTGAGCTCAGGAGTTTGAGACCAGCCTGAGCAACATGATGAAACCCTGTCTCTACAAAAAATACAAAAATTAGCAGGGCGTGGTGGCATGTGCCTGTAGTCCCAGCTACTTAGGTGGCTGAGGCAGGTCACTTGAGCCTAAATATATATATTTAGAACTGTGGTCAGAATTTGCTTCAATTTGTTATGATTTTTCTGATAAAGTCTTTAAAATTTGACTTGGCAAAGGGATGAAAGTAAGAATAAAAAACAAAATGAACAAAAAACCCTCCTATTATTATTTCCTTTTCCTTTGGAATATTCTTTAGATCTTGCTTCTTAAATGGGAATGACATAAAATAATTTCTTTTTCTTTGCTTTTTTTTTTTGAGATGGAGTTTCACTCTTGTTGCACAGGCTGGAGTGCAGTGGTGCCATCTTGGCTCACTGCAACCTCCGCCTCACGGGTTCAGGCAATTCTCCTGCCTCAGCCTCCCGAGTAGCTGGGATCACAGGCTCCTGCCACCATGTCCGGCTAATTTTTGTGTTTTTAGTAGAGATGAGGTTTCACCTTGTTAGCCAGGCTGGTCTCAACCTCCTGACCTCAGGTGATCCGCCCACCTAGGCCTCCTAAAGTGCTGGGATTACAGGTGTGAGCCACCGCGCCCAGCTGACATAAAACAATTTCTGAGCCCACAAATGCTTTTTCTTTCAAGGCCTTTTTGTCTCTTAACACATCCCATTTACCAACACATTTTACCTATGTGTAATTCTAAATCCCCATACTGATCATAAAACACTGATAATTTAATCAGATTTTCTTATGGACAGCTGATTTTTCTAGGGACGGAAAAACTTGGCCTATTTAGAAAGTAAATTGGCCAGCTCTATCAGCATGAAGCCTGGGGCTTTCTTCACATACTTCATTGCCCTTTACTACTAGGTTTGACCAGCCTTACTTTGCTTTCCTGAAGGCAGCATCTCAGAATGTTGTCTTGGCACATAACTCTGGCTGCTGCTTTGTGATGACCCCAGAACACTGTTCAGATCTCCCTTCCTACCTCCCTTTCTAATCTCCTGCTATTACCCCAGAGTAGCAAACCTAATGGCTCACAGTGCCCTAGGACTTGTTTAACTGAATCCTGAAAGTGAAGTGTGCCAGGGCCACTGAACACAGAGGCCCCTATAGCTTTTCCTTAAACAGACTTTTTCCTTAAACAGGCCTTTGCATCTGTTGCAGTGCCAAGAAATTCCTTTCACACTATTTGGGACACCAAGATCCTCCATGGGGATAGATCCTATGGATAAGAGTGCCCTAGCACACTGGTTGGCACATTCTTCATTGGTTGTTCATACTGGATATATTTCAGTAAGTATTATTAAATGGATTAAGTCTTATAAAAAATATTGGGGCTCTGCTTGGAGAATATGAAAAGGAAATGATAACCGTAAGCAATACTCAGGGCTGTAGCATTGACCCTTTGGGTTGGAGCTCAGGTGTTCTTCTGAGAGGCAATAACAGAGCTTACAGTCAACAGAAAGATGTTTGATGAAATGGTCACTCTCCAAAACACTTGCCCCTTGCTGCTGAATGAAGGTAAGTGCAGAGAGCAGAGCCCTGGTAAAGAAGGTGTGAGCATCTCTTTGGGGGTCTGCTTACCTAGCTGGCTCATTCTGATCAGGAAGTTCCCACCTTCTTCAGATGTGTACCTAGAAATTTATGAAGATGACAGAAAGAAATGATAGTCCCTTCTTCCTAAGAAGAATGTATAGGTCGTTTAGAAATACAGACTTCAAAGACTGCAAGCTGCGTCCTGGTACCAATTGCCACTTTGTCTTCACTAAATGGATAATGATAACTTTACAAAGGAAGTTGTCTGGGTTACAGAGCAGCCTGGATTCACATATGTGTCTCTGTGGCTCTTGTCCTCACAATCTGTACTGAATTAATCTCTGCCTTTTGCTCAAGGCCTTTATCACTGAGACACTGTCCCTTTTTAAAAAAAACTTCTCCAATTATAGAGTTTATGTACTAAATTTTTGTCAGTTGATTTTCAAGGGAGGGTTTGTTCCCCTCCAGGGTGCTATGGATGTGGCCAACTTTGTCTCTTTAGGATCTTTGGAGGAAAGAATTCTTCCCCAGTGAGAATCCCCTAGTGCACCCCACCATGACATACCACCTATGTAACTGCTGAATCTCTCTGCCACCCAGCAATAGCAATGCTGATTGAATTACAATTCAATTACTTAGTGGCCAATATATGTGTATTACAAAAGTTCTAAAAGGAGGAATTGGCAGACTGTATAAGGATCTCCTGAGAATATAACTGCTGCATCAGGGAATCAGCATTTCACAAAGTCAAATCTAGAAATATAATTTATAATTTTAAATAACTTATAGTTGCACTTGTAATTACTTTTTTATTGGTAGCCTTTTGCAAAGCTCGTATGCTCTGTGAAGCAGGGGCTGAGTTTATCTTATTTACTGATATGTCCCCAGAACTTAGTACAGAACCAGAACCATAAAGACACTTAGTCTAGCACTGGTGCTCACTAAAACAGGGATGAATCACTCACTATTCTTTGATCTGTCTGAGATATTCTTTATTAACATTAATGTCTGATTTTTATTATATTTTCTAGTCTGATTTTTATTATATTTTCACTCACCTAGAAGATATTCTCCATGCCAAGTACAGACTTGGCACATGGAAGGAGTCTATGGAGTGAATGAATTAATGATCTTGAGAGGTTTATTTGGCAACCAATGGGCAACAATAATTTGGGAGCCTGGGAATATAACAGGGAATGGAGAAACAGGTGGAACCCTCCATTCAGACCCAATTGATGACAGCAAAACTGGGACAGGAAGGAACTTTCCAGGTCTTAGCCAGATGGTTGAATCAAAGCAGCAGGTGCCTACTTTGTCCACCATCTTGAATTAAATACTTTAAAATTTTGTGATTGAAATATTTAATAAGGCAGCATAACAAAGTGGGTAACAGCCTAGATTCTGGAGCAGACTCTAGGTTTTAATCAGGCAGGCTGGGTAACCTTGAGCAAGTTATTTGAGCTCTCTAAGCCTCAGTTTTCTCATCAGCAAAATGGAGATAAAGATATTAATAGTACCTACCTAATCATATCATTGTTATGGGGATGAAATGAGTTAATCTTTACTCATACCATGCATGGCAAATAATAAATGCCATATGAATGTATGTTAAATATAAACAAATAATTATCTTTTGTGGAAGGAAGATAAGAATGTTACTGTATTAGTATCTCTTATCCTGTAGCAAGTATTCTATATTTTATGTCTTTAGAGTATGCAGAAATCCACGATCTCTACCTGAGATTTAAGGAAGCATGAGTTATTGATTTAAACCTTGCATCTGGTATAGAATGAAACATCTCCTGCCCGATGAGACAACTGAAATGTAGCCCACAGTTGATCGCTCTTTGATGACTTGTTTTTATTCTGCTTCCAAAATCTGGTAGAACATCCATTAGAGTTTGGCAGAAACTCTGTTCTCTAATCAGCACTATGAGTTGAGTTTGCCTCAGAAACTGGAAGGAAGAACTGATTTTCAAACAATTTAATTGTCATCTAAAGACATACATGGCTTGATTTGTCTGATTGATGAGTTAAATTACTTCACCTGGTCCTGCGAGGGAACTGACAGTGCATTCAGTTTCTCATCTCCACTTCACAAATAACTGTTTCTGGTGACTAGAGCAACCACATGCACTTTCATCTTCTGAATTTAATCAGGCAACATGCTGTTTACTGATTCATTTGAGTTGTACAGCAGAATACTAAAAGAGGACAAAATAAGGCTGATTCTTCCTCCATCATGAGGAAGTGTCTTGTGAACTTTTTCTGATCAAGCAGGGATCTTACCAATGTTGAGCCCAAAGGCAATTAAAATAAAATAAGAGGAAATAGGTAGAAAATCAAAATGATAAGTCTGAGGACAAAGGTAGACTTTATAGACCAAGCGGTGAGATTGTTAAGAGGCAGAGCTGGATATAGGATGGAAGAACGTGTGTATGCCCAGAAGCCCACTGATCCACATCCTATCTGGAAAAAATCAGCATTCCTGCTTTGCGTGGTTGCCTTGCTCGATTAACTACTTTTACATTCCATCTATCTGGCAAGATTTGACAATGTTTGGTATAGCCATTCCTGCTCTAAAGACATAGGCTTAGCTGTATTCTTAGAGGAAATTCAAAGATCAATTTTTAATGAAACCGCTTTATTTTGAATTTGAGAGAAATCTGTCTAATTAGAATGATGTCGCCGCTTGAGGTTCTGAATTCTATCCCTTTATCCTTATTAAGTATCCCTTAATACTCATATAGACTAATTTTTCTTTGAGGACCAAGTCCCAGGTCCTTACATATGGCAGGCAGATCTCAAAGGAGATTTAAAAGGGGCACCTGTCTTCAAGAAGGCAGGAAGTTTGCCTCCCAGCATGGTGCCTGCTGCTTTACTTGAACACACCTCTCCCTCTTCCTTCACCAGACTTCTGACTCGTCACCAGGTGAGAATGTCAAATCTGACTCACATGAATCAGAAGTCTTCCCTAGTGACAAGCTGTACTACTAATTTCCAGGAGACAAGGAATCAAGAAGCATAGGCTGAGCAGGGACCAGAGTGGGACTTTCAGTGCAGGTGTCCAGGCCCTTTCTTGAAGTTTTGGTTCCACTCTGGCTCAGGAGAACACATGAGGTATCAAAGGGATGTATGCAGGTCAAATTACTTATACAAAGGAGAGCCATTTTAGTCTTGAAACCTCTCCATTTTATACTCAGCTAGTTATATAGCTTACTTAACTGTGACAAGGAGCCACGCCCCAGAGATTTACAGATGCCAGATTTGTTTGCCAGAAGCAATCCTAGGCGATCTGGTACACATGGCTAAATCTCTCCTTACAGGATTCTTCCCCTACCAATTTCATCACTTTACTTGGCAGGAGAACCATCATTACAAGGAGATTAGAGAAGGTCACTGATTTTTTTTTTTTTCCTTCCAGCAGGCGCGGGGATTCTCTGCCTTCTTAAAGGAGAGCGTGTGCTGTAGACCTGCTGCTTAATCGTGTCCTTCCCAGACATAAAGCAGTTGCTCACCTGAAAAGCCTTGGAGGGAGAGGCGGTGGGGAGGGGGGCGAGGCGGTGGGGAGTGGGGCGAGGCGGTGGGGTTGAGGGGCGAGGCGGTGGGGTTGAGGGGCGGAGCACTGCTCTAGGGAATGAATCCATGTTTAAAGCAAATATTGCAGAGTCCATTCTCATCAAAAGAAAAAGGAGCCATGTTTTAAGATCTACTAAAACCGCAGATAATGAACAACTTCTTTTCTAAGTTGGGAATGCTTCTGCCCAGAGATTTATTGTCCTCATTATGTTTCCTTTGGATTTCTTTAAAAAAATAAAAATAAAAAAGGAGCTCGAGTTACCCAAGCAGCCACCGTTTCTTGTGAAAAGGAAGCAACCCAGCTCCAGAAAATGCTCTCAGGCACAGAGAAAAACAAACCTGGCAAAACATGAACCACAGACAGCAGCTGCAGCGTCTCTTGGGAGATATTTTAGTTTCATGGAAAGCCTAATTGAGGCCAAACTCATTCACATCCCGAGATGATGTCCATTTGAGGTGGGCCATTCTTGATACCACTTAAAAAAAAAAAAAAAATTATGGCTGGGCGCGGTGGCTCACGCCTGTAATCCCAGCACTTTGGGAGGCCGAGGCGGGTGGATCACCTGAGGTCAGGAGTTGAAGACCAGTCTGGCCAACATGGTGAAACCCCGTCTCAACTAAAAATACAAAAAAAAATTAGCTGGGCGTGGTGGCGGGCGCCTCTAATCCCAGCTACTTTGGGAGGCTGAGGCAGGAGAATCACTTGAACCTAGGAGGTGGTGGTTGCAGTGAGCCGAGATGGTGCCATTGCACTCCAGCCTGGGCAACAAAAGTGAAACTGTCTAAAAAAATGATAATTATTATTATTGTATTTTATTACGTTCCTGGGTACATGTGCAGGATGTGCAGGTTTCTTACCTAGGAAAACATGTGCCATGGGATACCACTTTTTATGTGACCCTGGAATTGAAGCAAAATTACTTGTGAGGATTGGATAACTGATGCTTTGTCACAAAAAAAGAGCATAAACAGATTCATTGACTTGCCCAGAGTACCAAAATTATTTACTTTTGGACTCAAACTCAGAAATCCAGATTTGAACATTTTTTCCCCGACAAGGTGGAAACTGTGGCCATGCGATTGTTGTTCATATCATGCATAACCAAGAATAACAGCTGCTGCCCCGTGGTGAGTATTTACTCCATGACAGACACCATCCCAAGCTCTCCACGTATGTGATTTCATTTCATTACTTCAAAAAACCTGGAGGCCGTGTTTATCCCTGTTTTACAGATGAAAAAACCGAGGCACAGAACAAGTTAGTGGCAGAGCAGAGATTCCAATGAAGACCTCTTTAACTCTGATCCTGTGTTCTCACTGCCTCTTGTACTGCCTCTCCATAAGTACATTGATCCTGCCAAACAGCTTCATTCCATTAATTGGTTTTTTAAATTTATTTTTCAGAAGTGGACAATGGTGAGCAATTGTTTTTCCAGAGCACAGGCACCCATGAATTTAGACCTATCTTCAGTAATTAGCTTTTCCAAATATTCCCATCTACCTAGGTAGACATGTGTTTTAAATCATTTTCACCTGATGCTCTTTGTCTTCCACTGAATATCCTTCCTTCATGAATTACATATATTAATGTATCATATATATTTGTAAATACATTTATGTTATATAAGTGCTATGGCCCGAATGTTTATGTCCTCCCAAAATTCATATGTTGAAATCCTAACCCTTTCGGTGATAGTGTTAAGAGGTGAAGCCTTTTGGGGGTGAATAGGTTCTAAAGGTAGAGCCCTCATGAATGAAATTAATGAGCCCAAGGGAGTTCATTCATCCCTTCCACCATGTGAGGACACATTGAGAAGCTGCCATCCTACGAACCAGGAAGCAGGCCCTCATCAGACACTGATTTTCCCAATGCCTTGATCTTGGACTTCCCAGCCTATAGAACCATGAGAAACAGATTTTTATTGTTTATAAGCCATCCAGTTTATCGTATTTTGTTACAGCCGCAAATGGACTAAAACGATATGTATGTATGTATATGTATAGATATATCCCGTCTTCTACTTTAGGTTTAACATGGCTTTGTTCTCAATTAATGAGAACATGAGGAGTGAGTATTAACTTTTCCCTTTAAATAGAGGGAAACCTGCCAGAAACCTTCCATGGAAAGATATGTTTATCTTTCTCAATTTCCAAGTGCAGAGGACATCTGTGATGTCACACGATTACTTTACTTCTGGGTAAATACAATCCAGTGATTATAATGGAGAACTTGGTAAAGTACTGGAAAACTAAAGGCCAGAATTTAATTAAGCAGAACATACTGAAGTGCACTAAAATAATCATGCAACTCTCAAAATAAGCAATGCTTTAAAATGAAGATTAAGCCAGACTCTTATTTCCCTAAGGGATCAGTCCTACATGTTTTTATTATTTTTATTTTAAAGACGAGGTATCACTCTGTCACCCAGGCTGAAGTGTGGTGGCACAATCATGGCTCACTGCAGCCTTGAATTCCTGGGCTCAAACAATCCTCCCACCTCAGCCTCCTAAGTAGTTGGGACTAGAGGTCTGTGCCCCCAGGTTTGGCTAATTAAAAAAAATTTTTTTTATTTATTTTTATTTTTTTTTGGTAGATAAAGGATCTTGCTGTGTTATCCAGGCTGGGCTCAAACTCCTGGCCTCAAGCTATCCTCCCACCTCAGCCTCCCAAAGTTCTGGGATTGTAGGTGTGAGTCACCATGCCCTGCCAGTCCTGCACATTTTGCCAAACATTTCTGTTATCAATACACAGATCTGTACTTTACCCTTCCAGTTTCTTGGACATTGTATGAAACACCAGAACTTCCCATTTCTAAGGTACTGTAATTTCATAAGAACAACATACTTTAAAAACAAAGTATAAGAATAATGTTTGTTTTTTGTGAGTTGTGGTTATCCATTAACAAACACTGATAAAGCACGTGTTATGTGCCAAGACATGGGGTTTTCAAAAATGAGTAAGAGGGCTGGGTGCGGTGGCTCACGCCTGCAATCCTAGCACTTTGGCAGGCCAAGGCGGGCGGATCACGAGGTCAGGAGATTGAGAACATCCTGGCTAACACGGTGAAACCCTGTCTCTACTAAAAATACAAAATAAATTAGCCGGGCGTAGTGGCGGGCACCAGTAGTCCCAGTTACTCGGGAGGCTGAGGCAGGAGAATGTCATGAACCTGGGAGCCGGAGCTTGCAGTGAGCCGAGATCACACCACTGCACTCCACCTGGGCAACACAGCGAGATTCGGGCTCAAAAAAAAAAAAAAATGAGTAAGAGGTAATGTCAGCCTTTGGAGAACTTCATGGCTTAAAAATTAAAATATATTAGGCTTGTAAAGGGCACTGCTTCCTTCTGTGGCTTCGTCTCTTTGTAACATAACATATGTGGTAATTTTTAGGAAACTCAGGATATGTTGTCCACTCCAGAAGTCTGAGGTGGGACTGCAGGAATATGAGCTCCTCTCCACATGCAGGGACCCCAGGTGAGGTAACATGGCAGGTGTGGAGCACCGGAGCAGGTGCTACCAGGGCTGAGTTTTCATATTTATTTATTTATTCATTTGTTTTTGAGACAGAGTCTTGCTCTGTTGCCCAGGCTGGAGTACGTGGTGCAATCACAGCTCACTGCAGCCTCAAATTCCTGGGCTCAAACAGTCCTCCTACCTCATCCTCTGGAGTACCTGGGACTACAGGTGCATGCCACCATGCCCTGCTAATTTTTAAATTTTTTGGCGTCAAGATCTTACTATGTTGTCCAGGCTGATCTTGAACTCTTGAGCCCAAGTGATCCTCCAGTCTCAGCCTACCAAAGTGCTGGGAGCCATCCTGCCCAGATTGGATGAGTTTTCATTCTTCCTCCACAACTCTCTGTGTGCTCCTGGGGAGGTCACTGAATCTTTCTAAGCCTTAGTTTCTTCATTCATAGCAGGGAAAATAGCTGCTCTACATACCTCAGGCAATCATCATGGGGTCAAATAAGAAAACATGTGAAACATTTTGAAAACTGTAGTAGGCATTTGTAAGCTCTACAGAGGCATGGATTTTTGTTGGTTTGTTCACTCTTGGAGCCCTAGCATCTAAAACAATGCCTGAATCATGATGAGTTCACAATACAAATTTATTGAATGAATGCACATGATAATAAAGGAACTCACCTTTTCACTTTAAACTATTCAAGATTATGGTAATCAATTATATTCTATTTTACAAAAGGAGAACACTAATTTTTTTTTTTTTTTTTCTGAGATGGAGTTTTGCTCTTGTTGCCCAGGCTGGAGTGCAATGGCGCGATCTCAGCTCACTGCAAACTCCGCCTCCTGAGTTCAAGTCATTCTCCTGCCTCAGCCTCCCGAGTAGCTGGGATTACAGGCATGCACCACCAAGCCTGGCTAATTTTGTATTTTGGTAGAGATGCGGTTTCTCCATGTTGGTCAGGCTGGTCTTGAACTCCCGAACTCAGGTGATCCACCTGCCTCAGCCTCCCAAAGTGCTGGGATTACAGGCCTGAACCACCACGCCCGGCCAGAGAACACACGTTTTATATAACTTCTAGAGTCACTGTTTCTCAGGGCTGGAAGGGAGCTTAATCAGTACATGATCCAGCCTTGCAGGTTGATGAACACCTTGACTCTGTCCTTGCCAGGTGCTTATCCAGCCTGTTCCAGATCATAGCCACCAAGGGGGAACTCTCTGGACAACCTGGCAGAAGTTCCCCTCACTCAGCTGAAACCTGCCTCCACCTGAGGCCACAGAGCAAGTCTCTCTGGGCTTCTGGGTCTTCAGACATTTGGAGACAGTTATTATCTCTCCCTGCTCTCAGATTTATCATGTCCAGGCTAAATGGATGATTTCTCACTTATAAACATAAGGCATTTAATAATTACATTTCTTGATAATAAAATAAGGAAAAATTTAGGGTTTTTAAACAAAAAAATTGTATTGATATATGTCTGCTGTTACCCACAGGGGGCCCTTGTTTGCAAAGCTAGATATTGCTGGACCCACCTATTGGTAGACATCTGAAAAATTTCTGCAAATGTGAAATGAATATTAAGGTCCAGAGAGAATAACTGTATTTTGTAATATCTGTAATATAGCTGTGTATTTTATCATATCTGACTTTATATAATATAATGATAAATATAAATATCATTGCAGCAATAGTTATAGTAGAAAAAATCTGGAGTCCACCTAAATGTCTATTAATAATGAGATAGTTAAATAAATTATGGTGTCTACTCAGCCATTAACAGTTGATGTTTGGATTCAGGTGCAGTGGTGCCTGCCTGTAGTACTGGCTACTCAGGAGGCTGAGGTGGGAGGATCACTTGAACCCAAGAATTTAAGGTCAACTTAGGTAATATAGCAAGAACACCCTCTCAAAAAAGAGTCGATGCTTATAAAGTTATATAATAATATAGAAAATGCCTACAATATAATGGAATTATGTGGGAAAATCAATATACTCATTTAAAGGTACCATATGATATGGTTTGGCTCTGCATCCCCACCCAAATTTCATGTTGAATTGTAATTACCAGTGGGAGGTGGGAGGTGATTGAATCATAGGGGCGAATTTCCCCCTTGACTTTCTTGCGGTAGAGTTCTCACAAGAGCTGGTTGTTTGAAAGTATGTAGCACCCCACCCCTTCTCTCTCTCTCTCCTGCTGGCCATATGAAGACGTGCTTGCTTCCTTTTCACCTTCTACCGTGATTGTAAGTTTCCTGAGGCTTCCCCAGAAACAGAAGCCTGTACAGACCACAGAACCATGAGCTGATTAAACCTCTTTTCTTTACAAATTACCCAGTCTCAGGTATGTCTTTATAGCAGTTTAAGAATGGACTAATACACCATATGGTTGCTATGTAAACAGCAATGTTTTACAACAGTCTAAAAGTAAATGCAATATGTTAAGTAAAATAAGCCTGATATAGAAAGACAAATATCTCATTCTCTCACTCATATATAGGAGCTAAAAAAAAAATTGAACTCATGGAGATAGAAAGCAGAATGATGGTTACCAGACACTGGGAAGTGTAGTGCGGAGAGGGGATAAAGAGGAGTTGGTTAATGGGCACAAAAATACAGTTAGATAAAAAAAAATAAGATCTAGTGCTCAGTAACCCAGTAGGGCAACTATAGTTTACAGTAGCTTATTGTATATTTCAAAATAACTAAAAAGTAGAATTAGAATATTCCTAACACAAAGAAATGTTAAATGCTTTAGGTGATGGATATCCCAGTTACCCTGCTTTGATCATTACATATTGACACACTGGTACGAAATATCACATGTACCCCATAAATATTTACAACGATTATGTATCCATAAAAATTAAAAATAAAAAAATTTAAAAATAAATAAAAGTACAAAATGCTATCGTTGGTGGTTTTACAGTAGTGAAGTTATAGATGACTTTTTCTTCTATTTTGTTTTCCAAAAAGTGCTGATATTACTTTTAAAATAATAAAAAAATTAAATGTTTCATATTTATTTCAACATTTCTTTCTGAGATTTTATACACAGACACACATACCCAGATACACACACACACGCACATGCACACACACACGGGCACACACACACCTCCTTCTTTTTATTATTCATCTTCCTCACATTGGGTCAGTTTCTACAAAATGGGCATGAAGTTTGGCAGGACCAGAAATGTTAAGAATAGTACTAGTGATAATTTGAGCAGAGGCAGAAGAATGCTGAATGCTTTCAGCACATAGTGATCACAGAATATCTTTGAGGTAAAAGAACCAAGAAGAGAAAAGTGACCCTCATGGGCAGATGTAGCCACCCAGGGCTGCAAGACCTCATCTTCCCCTCACTGCATAGACAGGTGTGCAGGCATGTGGGAAAGAGAGGGGGCATGAGTATGTGTGGACTCCACCCACACCGCTGTAACAGTCAATGTCTAGGCTCAATGTGTTTCTCTATTTCGGAATAATTCCATCATGCCTTGTATTGGCTGTGACACAATTGAAGGAATAACAAGGAGCAAAGCACCAGGACAAGCTAGTCTCTCTTTTCCATTTGCTGTCTGAGAGTGGCTGAGCTCCGTGCCAATAAACTGAAGCTTCCTCATTATTGTGTGATAGTAAACAAGAAGCCATCAGGATTTCACCAATTCAATTTTGAGGGAAAGAAATTTGCGAGTGTTAGAGCCTAGGGCTACACGTGATCGCCATGAGGCTACAGTTTCTCCTCGGTGCGCCATCTCTCTCTCTCTCTCTCTCTCTCTCTCTCTCTCTGGTAGTGCAAAATGAATTTTAGTTGGCATTTCAGCATGGCTCACAGCTTCGTCTTCTTGATTGAATGCCAAGCATGAACTAAAATATATCAGATGTTTTGTCTGCCTAGTGCCACGTTATGTGGGTGGAAGTCTGTGCAGTTCTACTGGAAGAACAAAACAATAGGATTAGCAGCAAGAGGGAAGCTTCAAGTAAATGATTAAACATTGGAAGGGAAAGAAAAAATGAATATTACCAGGAGGTAGGGGCTGAGGTCCTGTATGTATGAGCCTGCAGGGGTGTGCGGTGCTCTGGCATGTGTTCCCTGGAATAAAAAGGAATGATTGGCAAGTGAAAGCAGTGCACATATATTCAGGAATAATTGTGCTGATTTGAAAAGAGCAACAGTATAAAACCAAGACAAAGCAAATGAAATCCAATTTATGCCAAAGAGTAAGAAAGTTTATAATACTCAATAAACCCTCAAATCACCTAAGAAAGAAATGGGCAGAGAATTATTGCCATTAATGAGATGGGATCAATTCATGATGAGAACGTGACCATTTGCAGCATGCACGCCTCACATCTTGGAAGCCTTGGGGTTTCTGAACACTCACTCCTCCTATTTATTTTCTGAAACTTAATTGAGGAAAAGGAGGAAACTGTATCCTTGATATGAGTTGTACTTGCTGCTCCCTGGGTTGGCTTTAGCTAGTAGAATTCCTGGTTCCTTTGTGTGTGCGGTTTTGCCTTTGATTTGACTGGATGATAGATTATCTTCATCTCTAAAGGAAACAAGTTAGAGAGGTAACTATGTCATAGTATGTACTTTAACTTCTGAAAACAATGTCAATTTTTGTTTCTCATCACTTTCTTCAGTTGGTCCTGCCTTGTTGTTGGACTCATTATAAAAAAGCCAGGTTTTCCATGCCCAGACACATTAACTATCAGGGATGTGTCCTTCTCTGAGACAAGTCTTGATTTTACTGCTTCCTGCTGAGCCTCAGTGCTGGCATTGGTCCTAATCAATTGGAAAATAAATGGAGCTTCCCAGGTCTTGAGTCAACACTGAGCCCCTGTTTTCCTGATGCTAAGAGCTGCCAGCCAGCCCATTGCCAAGAAACCATGCCAGAGCTCATGTTCCCTTATTTTCTCTCTACTTCCTTTTCCCTATCTCCTCTCCACCTCTGCTGTAATGCCTCCAGGCATTTTCTCAGTTCACTCTGTTTTCAAATCTTTCTTTATTACTCAGACTTCTGGGAACATTCTTGCTGTGTTTCATTGCCATGTATTTTTTCCACAAAATACTTCTTAACTAGATGGTGTCACCTTGAACAAATGAAAGGGAATATATCTTAGGTTTTCTTTTGTATCCGCCCTGACCCTCCAACCCTTCAGTTACCCAACCCCAGAAGGGCCCAGGACAATGCAAGATACTCATCATTGAATGACTAAATGATTAAATTTCCTAAAGGATAATTCAGGTTTTTTTTTCTCCTCCGGAAGTTCTCTTGATTTATTCTCTTACTCTTTATTATCTTATTCATCAATTATTTCCTTTCTCAACTCTTATCTTCAACTTATTTCTTCCTTTGGGGTCCTTGTTCTCAATCTAGAAACATGTTTATGTCTCTCATCTGAAACAAATGAATAAAGACAAAACAAAACAAGCACAACCTTTCCCTTGACTCTGTCTCCCATTGGTTTATTCAACATTTGTTTCCTGTGCCTACTATGTGCCACGTTCTGGGGGCTGCATGGAGGCAGAACAGTTGCTTCTCTCATGGAGCTAGGGAGAGGATTCAGATTAAAATATATATATATATATCCACAGGAAAAGCTCCAGCTACAGCTTTGTTATTCAGGCCTAGGCCATTTGGAGTTTTGGTTAGAAGGCCTTCCACTGGCCCTTCCAGCAGGCTGGTTTAGCTTTGGCGACTGGGCATGGGCTGGATATTAGGCCTCCTGACCTCCTGCCTCCCATAAATCTGCACAAGGGCCCTCAGCAGCCCCAGTCTCCTCTTTCCTCCCAAGCCTGCTTCGAAGACTAGCCTGTAATTGCACTCCCTATTCTTTAACCAGCAGCAACCTGGCCCCAACGCCTACCACACGACCTCCATGCTATGGCCCATGGGGTTTGGTTCCTAATTACATGTCCTTGGACCTTAGACATTATTACCCATTTCTCCACTGGGTTTCACCTTTTCTTGTTCACCTCTATGTCCCTAGTTGCTCTTTCTGACATTAGCCCTCTTCTCACTTTATGTTTCCAAGAAGCAATCTCACCCATCCACCAGCTTTAATCACACCACCTCACTGAGGAACCTCAAGTTGTCTTCAGATCTCCATTTCCCAATTCCCAAGGCCTAGCTTCATGGGCATATGACTGGTGCAGTGGCACAGGACACCATGTTTAGAAGGGCCCCTCCCTGGGGATTTAATGCTCTGTGGTCACCATCTTGGAATTCTTAAACTTCTTTGAAATTTGAATTGGTATTCTGTAAGTCTATCAGTCTGCTCAGGCCGCCATAACCATGTACCACAGACTGGGTGGTTTAATCAAAAGAAATGTATTTTCTCGCAATTCTGGAAATGAAGGCCAAAAGCAAAGTGCCAGCAGGGTAGGCTTCCTCTGAGGGCTGTCAGGAAAGGCTTTGTTCCAGTCCTCTCTCCCTACCTTGCAGATAGCCATTCCCATGCTGCCTCTTCAAATCGGAGTCCTTCTGTATCCATATGCCCCATGGTGTCTCTCTATGTGTACTCTTCTTATAACAACAGTCAGATTGGAGTAGGGCCCACCCATATGATCTCAGTGAACCTAATCACCTTTTTCAAGGCCCGATCGCCAAATACAGTCACATTCTGAGGTACCGAGGCTTAGGACATATGAATTTTGGGGGACACCATTCAGCCCATCGCAACAATTGAAGTCAGATGAGGCAATGAAGCATGCGCTTAGGGCTTAGAGTCATGGCTCTCTGTGGCCCTGCTTTCTGCCACCTTCCTGGGACACACTCTCAGGTGCCTCCCTGCCTCTTGGCCTTCTGGCCACCCAGCAACCCCTTCCTTCCACACTTAGAAGGCACATGGGTGCAGGTGCTGGGAGGACCAGGGTCCAGCCATCCTAGCCCAGGAATGTCAGTGCCAGTGCATGTTTGGAGGTGATTTGGCAGGGGCAAGCCTTGCACCCACCCCAATCCAGGTATCCAGCATATCCTGGTTGATGTTGCAATTCCTTGGGATTTCCTGAAGTCCATGGACCAATGGAAGGCTGTGGGAAAGGAAAGTGACTTCCCCACTTCCTAGCCCTGGGTCATTCAGCCTCTGAGAATTTGACTAAAGTTAGATAACCTCTACCCTGGAAAGTTGACATACATAGACAGCCATCATTTTTATATATATTAAGCGGGTGATGAACTTCATAAAGCTACTCTGTGCACCTCTTGTGATTTGGCCCTGCTTACCTTTCCAGTCTCATGTCAACTCTGCTTTCACCATGCTGCAGCCCTCTTGAATCAGCAAAGCCATTCTCTAAATGCATTGTATCCTTCCAAGCTTGTGTTTTTGCAAGCGCTCTTTCCTCTGTCTACCATATGCTTTCCTTCATTAGCATTGTAAAAAACTTCAAAATTAAAATTACATTCTATCTTCTTAGAGAATCCTTACTGTCATCTCCTACTTCCTATAACCTAAGTTAAACCAAGTGGTCCTCTAGGACCTCCATGAGTCTAAAAGGTTTATAACACTAAGTTTTTATTATTTCCTTACCTTTGTCCTTTCTACAGGATTGTGAGCATTTTGAGGACAAGGACTGTGTTTTAATCATTGCTATTTTCCTGGTGTCTAAGACAGAGCTGAGCACAGTCAATGTTTGCAAATATCTGTTGAAAGATCAAATGAATGCATTCCTGAATGAACAACTGAAAGAAGAGAAGTATGAGCTTGTGGTGAGCTCATTTTGGAGCCAAGCAGTGCTGGGTTTAAATCCTGGCTCTCTTGAAGACTAGTATTGTGACCTAAGGGAAATTACTCTAAAGCCTCCATTTTCTAATCTCAAAATAAGGCAAATGGAATTTACCTCAAGACAAACCATTGTCAACTTATATTGATGAACAACAGCTATAGCTACACATAACTCAGTCCTGTCACTAAATTTCTGTGAGTTATTTTGGAATGAAAAGACAAAATTAAAAGAAAATGAAGCTGTATTCTTGCAGATTAATTTATTAACAACAACAGTAAAAATATACTCATTGAATGTCTACTGGGTAGAAGACATTATGCTAGGACCTGTGGAGAAATTAAACAGAAATTAATATTTGGCCTATGGAGGAGTTAAGGTATACAGTATAGGCTAAATTTTAAAATAAAGTAGGAAATGTCAGGTGCCATAAGAGAGGTATCAGATTTTAGATTAAGAGTTCGTTTGTAGCTGAGACAATGAGGAAGGCTTTTTGGGAGAAGTGGTGTTTGAAATGACCTTTCCTACAAAGGAAAGGTCAAAAGATTTTTGCTGACAGTGGAGGAAGGAAGACGGGAATGAATGCAACCATGAGGAGGTGGAGATACCTAGGAGAGAAATGTGGGCTTGGCCATCCTATTGATGTCGTTGTTTCACCAGATGCTGCAGTTTCAGCTTCTGAAACTAAGGGTTAGTGACCTGCCTTTTTCACAAAGTACAATGTGCCCTGGTTTTCTGTCTAGAGCCACTGACACTCTGCCCAGAACAAGGCCACCTGATGCCGACAGCTAAGGCAGAAACTGGCCTGTTCACGCTGTAGTCCCTCAGAAGCAGCAGTTCTGTCACTCTTTTCCACAATGCCCTGAAGACACTCGGCAGAGGCTCTACTGCAGGGGTGAGGGATCACATCCCTGTGAACAGGAATGAGCAACTGGAACTGGTGTGGACACTTGGGGAATGACTAACAAATCTTATCACAGATTGTCAAATTATGTTATTTAGAATCAAACTTCTTGTGGATGAGGCAGAAGATATACACACATGCTATAAAGATGGTTTTCTCTAATGACCAATGATGATGAGCTTTTTTCCATATGTTTGTTGGCTGCATAAATGTCTTCTTTTGAGAAGTATCTGTTCATATCCTTTGCCCACTTTTTGATGGGGTTGTTTTCTTCTTGTAAATTTGTTTAAGTTGCTTGTAGATTCTGGATATTAGACCTCTGTCAGATGGATAGATTGCAAAAATTTTCTCCCATTCTGTAGGTTGCCTGTTCACTCCAAACACCCATCAATGATAGAATGGATAAAGAAAATGTGGCACATACACACCATAGAATACTATGCAGCCATAAAAAAGAATGAGTTTGTGTCCTTTGCAGGGACATGGATGAAGCTGGAAACCATCATTCTCAGCAAACTAACACAGGAACAGAAAACCAAATGAGCATGTTCTCACTTATAAGTGGGAGTTGAACAATGAGAACACATGGACACGGGGAGAGAACATCACACACTGGGGCCTCTCGGGGGGTGGGGGTCAAGGGGAGGAAGAGCATTAGGACAAACACCTAATGCAAGTGGGGCTTAAAACCTAGATGACAAGTTGATAAATGCAGCAAATCACGCTGGCACACGTATACCTATGTAACAAATCTGCACATTCTGCACATGTATCCCAGAACTTAAAATTTAAAAAAAAAAGAAGAAAAAAAAAATGGTGTTCAAAATATTTCATTTTACACGTGGTAATGAAACTGAGCTTTTAAAAAAAACAAATCAGTGATGAGATGTCATTTCCAGGAATCCTTTTCTGGCACCACCAGCTTGAGTTCATCACACTGCCACCAGCCCGCATGGGTGCTGCATTTCCCCTGCTACCGTATAATGGTGGTTAAACTATGGTTCTGGGGCACCAGGCTTCCTGACCTTGAAGGCAAGCTCCTCTATTGACTAGCATATGACCTTGGGCAGTTCCTTTAACCTTCCTAAGTTACAGTTTCTCATCAGTAAAATGGAAGTGGTGGTTAATACCTGTCTAATATGGCATATGGAGAGTAGTAAAAGAAATGACAAGTGCAGTAAAGAACATCTCAGTGCCTGCCACACAGCAAGTGCTTTCTCTCCAGATACCAGCGTGACTTCTTTCTGTCTCATCTCCTTTAGATCTTTACTCCACTGTGAGGCCATCTTTGACCATCCCATTTAAAAATGCACCTCCTACCTCCAAACATTATCCTATTTCCTCCCTTCCTTTTTGTCCACCGCACTTCATCACTATCTCACATACTATGTATTTTAGTTATTTGTTATGTTTATGCCTGTCTCTTTAGTAGAATGCAAGCACCAAGCATCTGTATTCCCAGACCAATGCCAGGCATGCAACATGGACTCAAGGGAGGAAGAGATGAGCCAGCCCTGCTATGCTGAAACTACTCCCGGCCCAGTGCTAGCCCTTTGGGACCCCGTTTGAACGTTTGACTGCCCTTTGACACCTGGACCAGTGGGCAGGAAGAGAAACTAAAATCGAGGTAGTAATTTAAGCAGCACATTATGGGCGGCTCTGGCCTTACTGAACTTGAACTCAATGCTGCCGATTTTTCATAAACCTTGATTCATGCTACCCCACTCCCTCTCGCTCCGCTAATGAGCTCCTCCTGTTACCCAAAGTTGACTCGAGGGACCCACTGCAGAGCCCGGGGTGGCAAAGAATTCTCTGACTCAGGCTCTGACTTGGACTCGGAGGGGCAAAGTGAGCAGGAAAGGGATCTGCAAAGCTCACCTCCTCTTGGCCAAGGCGGCCTCGCGCTGGGGAGGCGGCTCCCGCGCTGCAGCCCCGGCTCCAGCGCCCCGCGCCGCCTCCGCTGCGGGTCGGGAGCGCGCGTCTCCGCCGCACCTGGGATCCAGGAACCACTCGCCTGGCCCTGGGCGGTGGGAGGCAGCGGCGGCGGCGCTCGCGCACCTCGGAGGAGCCAGGAGCCGGAACCAGGGCCAAGCCCGCGGGCCGGGGCGAGCCAGCCGGTAACCATGGGCGGGACAGGGCGACCAGGGCCGAGCAAAGCCCCGGAGCTGGGTGCGGGGCGCGTGCAGCTTTGGTCAAGGCAGGGCTTGCTTGGGTTTGGGGGCAGTCTTTAGTTTAGAGGGGCTGGAGAATGGGGTGGGAGGAGGAGAACTGGGGTGTGAGGACGCCCACGGGAAGAGTGTGGACCCCGTGGAGAGCACCAAGTTTAAAACCTTCCCGGCAGCCCGCTGATGTGCGTGTGGACGCCGCTGGGCGTCCGAAAAGCCTGGAAGCGGCGGCGCTCGGGGCTTGGGTGGGCTTCCTCCCCTCCGCTGGGCCCCAGCGCCCGAGGCACACCATTTCCCGCTGGTGAGAAAACTTTCCTTGCTGCGGCCCTCCTGCCGCCTTGGTGCCCTGCAACTAAGAGAGCCCCCCTGGGCTGGGGAAATGTGCTGGCTCCTGGCCCCGGGCGCCCCCCATCCCATGCATTGGGCAGGGTTCTCAGATGATCCCTGGCTTGACAGTTGCTCATTCATTTTGTTTGGACTGGGGAGCCTGCTCGCAGGTCGTGTTACTGATTAGAAGGAAATAGGGGTTTTACACTTTCCCCGCCGCCCCACCCCGCAACCCGCCCCCGCTCCCCCGCCCGCCCCGCGCCCGGTGCCCCGTGCCCCGTGCCCTGTGCCTTTCCCATCCTTTCTGTGTAATTAATTGAGGAAGGCAAAGAGTAGTCTCTGCAGAAACCTGTTTGGAGGCGTTGTGGTTTTCACAGCATGTTAGATGGCACAGAATCTCAGCCACTACTCTGCATATTTTGACAACAGTGAAACACTGGTGTTTTGAAGGCAAAGGAAGCTTGAGGGAATGTGTCCAGGGAGAGGAGAGAGGGGAACTCTCATGCATAAATTAATTCTTACGAAAACCCCAAAAGTAAACAGTAGTATTTTCAGTTTGCAGGTGGAGAAAATTAGATTGCGATATTAAATACGTTTTCCAAGGTGACTCCCCCAGTTAAGTAATAGTGGGGAGTAGGGGTCTGGAAGCTAGGACTGAGAGTCTAGTTTCCTTTAGGTACATTGCATGGGGTACACAGCCAAGAACAGGTGCAGGAGAGTGACGTGGGCCTGCAAGGATAAGGTCAGGAAAGCCAGAGGCCACTATGAGCTGGGGTACCCACAGGGAGTTTTGTTCTTATGAGGAAGATCATCCAGTGTTTATGGAAGAATAGATGATATTAACAGGTGATAGGAAAAGGAAGAGTTGCTTTCAGTCTGTATCTTTCTTTTCAAAATGAGAAGGCCAGCCTAAACCCTTTAAAGAGGGTCTCAAAGCCCGAAACTGGACTGGATTGTTCAAAGCCCAAATGGCAGACGTCCTAGAGTAATGAAAGCGGTTACAGTCATCTTTGTGCAGGTATGAGAGATGAGAACGGACCCAGGAGACTTTTCAAACGAGGGAAACATTGAATCCTGGCAACATTCTAGAACAAATTCTTTAAGATAGCTCAAAACTACCTAGGGAAGCATTTACAAAGACTTATGCCAAACCAACTCCCTTCCCTTTTCTAGCAATCTACTGGGCTATAGATCAGGGTGTGCTGTATCCATTATCTTCAAATGTGGGCTATGACTCATTAGGCTAATGATCAGTTTAGTGAGTTTCAAATAGCGGTTTTTAAAACATGAAAGCCAAGAGGAAGAAAGATAAGATATCAGAGTGCATTGCAGGAGCAAGGGAAAGTACTGTTTTGTGAAGCGCGAGCTGGTGATGCATGTGTCCTGTTCTGCGTTGCTGATCCTGCTGCCTCTGCGTGAGTGTTCATACCCATCGCTAGCTGCCCCCTTTCAGCCTTCTGAGCTAGCCCCACTCTGGTCACAGTGGGGGTCATCTTTTACCTTGCAGATTATGTCATCAACATATTCTGGAAAGGTGTTCACTTCCTCCTCCCCATTTCTCTTGGCCCCCAGATGCTGAGGTATTTTGCCAATCAGAATTCATCTCTGCATTATTTATCTGTGACCTTTTTTTGATAGCTACAGTTCATAGATAACTTTTATCAAACATATTAAATTAGTTCAAATTGTATAAAGAGAATATCACATCTGTCCTTTTTAGCTTTCAAGGGAAATGTTTTCGTTACTTGGAGTACAAAAAATATTGGAAGAACAATATTCTTATGATGTTTGTGTAATATATTTAAGGAACTATTATTATACCAAGCTATGATATTTGGAAGATTACCAGATAATGCCTCATTGTGTCATTTGCTGTCTAGTCTTTTTTTTTTTTTAATTTTTCTTATTTTGGCTTTTTTTCCTAAATGAAATATCAAGGTAGATATATGAGAACCTCTCCATAACTCTTGAACCCACTGGTTACTTCAAGAGTATGAGGGTTCATCATGCAAAGGAATATGAAGAAATGTTTAAATAAACAAAATGAAAAATAAGATGAGGGTTGAGCAAGGAGGCTTTGTTGAGTAGATTTACTTCCTTCATCCCAAAGCTAGTGATGGTGTGTCCGAAATTGGTGGGTTCTTGGTCTCACTGACTTCAAGAATGAAGCCACAGACCCTCGCGGTGAGTGTTACAGTTCTTTTTTTTTTTTTTTTTTTTACAGTACAATCTCTTTTCTTTTTATTTTTTTTTTTATTTTTATTTTTATTTTTATTTTTTTTTAAATTAAGCTTATTTATTTCTTTTTTTTTTCTTTTTTTTTTCTTTTATTATTATTATTATTATTATTATTATACTTTAGGTTTTATGGTACATGTGCGCAATGTGCAGGTAAGTTACATATGTATATCTCCCAATGCTATCCCTCCCCCCTCCCCCCACCCCACAACAGTCCCCAGAGTGTGATGTTCCCCTTCCTGTGTCCATGTGTTCTCATTGTTCAATTCCCACCTATGAGTGAGAATATGCGGTGTTTGGTTTTTTGTTCTTGCGATAGTTTACTGAGAATGATGATTTCCAATTTCATCCATGTCCCTACAAAGGACGTGAACTCATCATTTTTTATGGCTGCATAGTATTCCATGGTGTATATGTGCCACATTTTCTTAATCCAGTCTATCATTGTTGGACATTTGGGTTGGTTCCAAGTCTTTGCTATTGTGAATAATGCCGCAATAAACATACGTGTGCATGTGTCTTTATAGCAGCATGATTTATAGTCCTTTGGGTATATACCCAGTAATGGGATGGCTGGGTCAAATGGAATTTCTAGTTCTAGATCCCTGAGGAATCGCCACACTGACTTCCACAAGGGTTGAACTAGTTTACAGTCCCACCAACAGTGTAAAAGTGTTCCTATTTCTCCACATCCTCTCCAGCACCTGTTGTTTCCTGACTTTTTAATGATTGCCATTCTAACTGGTGTGAGATGGTATCTCATTGTGGTTTTGATTTGCATTTCTCTGATGGCCAGTGATGGTGAGCATTTTTTCATGTGTTTTTTGGCTGCATAAATGTCTTCTTTTGAGAAGTGTCTGTTCATGTCCTTCGCCCACTTTTTGATGGGGTTGTTTGTTTTTTTCTTGTAAATTTGTTGGAGTTCATTGTAGATTCTGGATATTAGCCCTTTGTCAGATGAGTAGGTTGTGAAAATTTTCTCCCATTTTGTAGGTTGCCTGTTCACTCTGATGGTAGTTTCTTTTGCTGTGCAGAAGCTCTTTAGTTTAATTAGATCCCATTTGTCAATTTTGGCTTTTGTTGCCATTGCTTTTGGTGTTTTAGACATGAAGTCCTTGCCCATGCCTATGTCCTGAATGGTAATGCCTAGGTTTTCTTCTAGGGTTTTTATGGTTTTAGGTCTAACATTTAAATCTTTAATCCATCTTGAATTGATTTTTGTATAAGGTGTAAGGAAGGGATCCAGTTTCAGCTTTCTCCATATGGCTAGCCAGTTTTCCCAGCACCATTTATTAAATAGGGAATCCTTTCCCCATTGCTTGTTTTTGTCAGGTTTGTCAAAGATCAGATACTTGTAGATATGCGGCATTATTTCTGACGGCTCTGTTCTGTTCCATTGATCTATATCTCTGTTTTGGTACCAGTACCATGCTGTTTTGGTTACTGTAGCCTTGTAGTATAGTTTGAAGTCAGGTAGTGTGATGCCTCCAGCTTTGTTCTTTTGGCTTAGGATTGACTTGGCGATGCGGGCTCTTTTTTGGTTCCATATGAACTTTAAAGTAGTTTTTTCCAATTCTGTGAAGAAAGTCATTGGTAGCTTGATGGGGATGGCATTGAATCTGTAAATTACCTTGGGAAGGATGGCCATTTTCATGATATTGATTCTTCCTACCCATGAGCATGGAATGTTCTTCCATTTGTTTGTATCCTCTTTTATTTCCTTGAGCAGTGGTTTGTAGTTCTCCTTGAAGAGGTCTTTCACATCCCTTGTAAGTTGGATTCCTAGGTATTTTATTCTCTTTGAAGCAATTGTGAATGGGAGTTCACTCATGATTTGGCTCTCTGTTTGTCTGTTATTGATGTATAAGAATGCTTGTGATTTTTGCACATTGATTTTGTATCCTGAGACTTTGCTGAAGTTGCTTATCAGCTTAAGGAGATTTTGGGCTGAGACAATGGGGTTTTCTAGATATACTATCATGTCATCTGCAAACAGGGACAATTTGACTTCCTCTTTTCCTAATGGAATACGCTTGATTTCCTTCTCCTGCCTAATTGCCCTGGCCAGAACTTCCAACACTATGTTGAATAGAAGTGGTGAGAGAGGGCATCCCTGTCTTGTGCCAGTTTTCAAAGGGAATGCTTCCAGTTTTTGCCCATTCAGTATGATATTGGCTGTGGGTTTGTCATAAATAGCTCTTATTATTTTGAGATACGTCCCATCAATTCCTAATTTATTGAGAGTTTTTAGCATGAAGGGTTGTTGAATTTTGTCAAAGGCCTTTTCTGCATCTATTGAGATAATCATGTGGTTTTTGTCTTTCGTTCTGTTTATATGCTGGATTACGTTTATTGATTTGCGTATATTGAACCAGCCTTGCATCCCAGGGATGAAGCCCACTTGATCATGGTGGATAAACTTTTTGATGTGCTGCTGGATTCTGTTTGCCAGTATTTTATTGAGGATTTTTGCATCAATGTTCATCAAGGATATTGGTCTAAAATTCTCTTTTTTTGTTGTGTCTCTGCCAGGCTTTGGTATCAGGATGATGCTGGCCTCATAAAATGAGTTAGGGAGGATTCCCTCTTTTTCAATTGATTGGAATAGTTTCAGAAGGAATGGTACCAGCTCCTCCTTGTACCTCTGGTAGAATTCGGCTGTGAATCCATCTGGACCTGGACTTTTTTTGGTTGGTAAGCTATTGATTATTGCCACAATTTCAGCTCCTGTTATTGGTCTAATCAGAGATTCAACTTCTTCCTGGTTTAGTCTTGGGAGGGTGTATGTGTTGAGGAATTTATCCATTTCTTCTAGATTTTCTAGTTTATTTGCATAGAGGTGTTTGTAATATTCTCTGATGGTAGTTTGTATTTCTGTGGGATCGGTGGTGATATCCCCTTTATCATTTTTTATTGCATCTATTTGATTCTTCTCTCTTTTTTTCTTTATTAATCTTGCTAGCGGTCTATCAATTTTGTTGATCCTTTCAAAAAACCAGCTCCTGGATTCATTTATTTTTTGAAGGGTTTTTTGTGTCTCTATTTCCTTCAGTTCTGCTCTGATTTTAGTTATTTCTTGCCTTCTGCTAGCTTTTGAATGTGTTTGCTCTTGCTTTTCTAGTTCTTTTAATTGTGATGTTAGGGTGTCAATTTTGGATCTTTCCTGCTTTCTCTTGTGGGCATTTAGTGCTATAAGTTTCCCTCTACACACTGCTTTGAATGCATCCCAGAGATTCTGGTATGTTGTGTCTTGGTTCTCGTTGGTTTCAAAGAACATCTTTATTTCTGCCTTCATTTCGTTATGTACCCAGTAGTCATTCAGGAGCAGGTTGTTCAGTTTCCACGTAGTTGAGCGGTTTTGAGTGAGATTCTTAATCCTGAGTTCTAGCTTGATTGCACTGTGATCTGAGAGACAGTTTGTTACAATTTCTGTTCTTTTACATTTATTGAGGAGAGCTTTACTTCCAAGTATATGGTCAATTTTGGAATAGGTGTGGTGTGGTGCTGAAAAAAATGTATATTCTGTTGATTTGGGGTGGAGAGTTCTGTAGATGTCTATTAGGTCCGCTTGGTGCAGAGCTGAGTTCAATTCCTGGGTATCCTTGTTGACTTTCTGTCTCGTTGATCTGTCTAATGTTGATAGTGGAGTGTTAAAGTCTCCCATTATTAATGTGTGGGAGTCTAAGTCTCTTTGTAGGTCACTCAGGACTTGCTTTATGAATCTGGGTGCTCCTGTATTGGGTGCATATATATTTAGGATAGTTAGCTCTTCTTGTTGAATTAATCCCTTTACCATTATGTAATGGCCTTCTTTGTCTCTTTTGATCTTTGTTGGTTTAAAGTCTGTTTTATCAGAGACTAGGATTGCAACCCCTGCCTTTTTTTGTTTTCCATTTGCTTGGTAGGTCTTCCTCCATCCTTTTATTTTGAGCCTATGTGTGTCTCTGCACGTGAGATGGGTTTCCTGAATACAGCACACTGATGGGTCTTGAGTCTTTATCCAGTTTGCCAGTCTGTGTCTTTTAATTGGAGCATTTAGTCCATTTACATTTAAAGTTAATATTGTTATGTGTGAATTTGATCCTGTCATTATGATGTTAGCTGGATATTTTGCTCGTTAGTTGATGCAGTCTCTTCCTAGTCTCGATGTTCTTTACATTTCGGTATGATTTTGCAGTGGCTGGTACCGGTTGTGCCTTTCCATGTTTAGCGCTTCCTTCAGGAGCTCTTTTAGGGCAGGCCTGGTGGTGACAAAATCTCTCAGCATTTGCTTGTCTGTAAAGTATTTTATTTCTCCTTCACTTATGAAGCTTAGTTTGGCAGGATATGAAATTCTGGGTTGAAAATTCTTTTCTTTAAGAATGTTGAATATTGGCCCCCACTCTCTTCTGGCTTGTAGGGTTTCTGCCGAGAGATCCGCTGTTAGTCTGATGGGCTTCCCTTTGATGGTAACCCGACCTTTCTCTCTGGCTGCCCTTAACATTTTTTCCTTCATTTCAACTTTGGTGAATCTGACAATTATGTGTCTTGGAGTTGCTCTTCTCGAGGAGTATCTTTGTGGCGTTCTCTGTATTTCCTGAATCTGAATGTTGGCCTGCCTTGCTAGATTGGGGAAGTTCTCCTGGATAATATCCTGCAGAGTGTTTTCCAACTTGTTTCCATTCTCCCCGTCACTTTCAGGTACACCAATCAGACGTAGATTTGGTCTTTTCACATAGTCCCACATTTCTTGGAGGCTTTGCTCGTTTCTTTTTATTCTTTTTTCTCTAAACTTCCCTTCTCGCTTCATTTCATTCATTTCATCTTCCAGGGCTGATACCCTTTCTTCCATTTGATCGCATCGGCTCCTGAGGCTTCTGCATTCTTCACGTAGTTCTCGAGCCTTGGTTTTCAGCTCCATCAGCTCCTTTAAGCACTTCTCTGTATTGGTTATTCTAGTTATACATTCTTCTAAATTTTTTTCAAAGTTTTCAACTTCTTTGCCTTTGGTTTGAATATCCTCCCGTAGCTCGGAGTAATTTGATCGTCTGAAGCCTTCTTCTCTCAGCTCGTCAAAGTCATTCTCCGTCCAGCTTTGTTCCGTTGCTGGTGAGGAACTGCGTTCCTTTGGAGGAGGAGAGGTACTCTGGTTTTTAGAGTTTCCAGTTTTTCTGCTCTGTTTTTTCCCCATCTTTGTGGTTTTATCTACTTTTGGTCTTTGATGATGGTGATGTACAGATGGGTTTTTGGTGTGGATGTCCTTTCTGTTAGTTTTCCTTCTAACAGACAGAACCCTCAGCTGCAGGTCTGTTGGAGTACCTGGCCGGTCGTGTGAGGTGTCAGTCTGCCCCTGCTGGGGGGTGCCTCCCAGTTAGGCTGCTCAGGGGTCAGGGGTCAGGGACCCACTTGAGGAGGCAGTCAGCCCGTTCTCAGATCTCCAGCTGCGTGCTGGGAGAACCACTGCTCTCCTCACAGCTGTCAGACAGGGACATTTAAGTCTGCAGAGGTTACTGCTGTCTTTTTGTTTGTCTGTGTCCTGCCCCCAGAGGTGGAGCCTACAGAGGCAGGCAGGCCTCCCTGAGCTGTGGTGGGCTCCACCCAGTTCAAGCTTCCAGGCTGCTTTGTTTACCTAAGCGAGCCTGGGCAATGGCGGGCGCCCCTCCCCCAGCCTCGCTGAGGACTTGCTGTTTGATCTCAGACTGCTGTGCTAGCAATCAGCGAGACTCCGTGGGCGTAGGACCCTCTGAGCCAGGTGCGGGCTATACTCTCCTGGTGCCCCGTTTCCTAAGCCCGTCGGAAAAGCACAGTATTCGGGTGGGAGTGGCCCGATTTTCCAGGTGCCGTCTGTCACCCCTGGAAGGGGAACTCCCTGACCCCTTGCGCTTCCCGAGTGAGGCAATGCCTCGCCCCTGCTTCGGCTGGCGCACGGTGCGCTCACCCACTGACCTGCGCCCACTGTCTGGCACTCCCTAGTGAGATGAACACGGTACCTCTGATGGAAATGCAGAAATCACCCGTCTTCTGCGTCGCTCGCGCTGGGAGCTGTAGACCGGAGCTGTTCCTATTCGGCCATCTTGGCTCCTCCCCCCCGAGTGTTACAGTTCTTAAAGATGGTATGTCCCGAGTTTGTTCCTTCTGATGTTCGGACGTGTTTGGAGTTTCTTCCTTCTGGTGGGTTTGTGGTCTCGCTGGTTTCAGGAGTGAAGCTGCAGACCTTCACGGTGAGTGTTACAGCTCATAAAGGCAGTGCAGACCCAAAGAGGGAGCAGCAGCAAGATTTATTGCAAAGAGGGAAAGAGCAAAGCTTCCACAATGTGGAAGGGGACCCGCGCGTTGCCACTGCTGGTTCTAGTAGCCTGCTTTTATTCCCTTATCTGATCCCACCCACATGCTGCTGATTGGTCTATTTTACAGAGAACTGATTGGTCCGTTTCACAGACAGCTGATTGGTCCGTTTTGACAGGGTGCTGATTAGTGCATTTACAATCCCTGAGCTAGACACAGAGTGCTGATTGGTGTATTTACAATCCTCTACCTAGACAAAAAAGTTCTCCAAGTCTCCACTAGATTAACTAGACACAGAGCACTGATTGTTGCGTTTACAAACTTTGAGCTAGACACAGGGTGCTGATTGGTGCATTTACAAACCTTGAGCTAGACACAGAGTGCTGATTGGTGCATCCGCGAACCCCAAGCTAGACACATATGGAGTGCCGATTGGTGCATTTACAATCCTCCAGCTAGACATAAAAGTTCTCCAAGTCCCCACTAGATTAGCTAGACACAGAGCACTGATTGTTGTGTTTACAAACCTTGAGCTAGACACAGATTGCTGACTAGTGTGATTACAAACCTTGAGCTAGACACAGAGTGCTGACTGCTGTGTTTACAATCCTTTAGCTAGACATAAAAGTTCTCCAAGTCCCCACCAGATTAGCTAGACGCAGAGTGCGGATTGGTGCATCCACGAACCCCAAGCTAGACACAGGGTGCTGTTTCGTGCATATACAATCCTCCAGCTAGACATAAAAGTTCTTCAAGTCCCCACCTGATTCAGGAGCCCAGCACTTTGCCTAGTGGATCCCGGGCCAGGGCCACGGGCGGAGCTGCCCCCCAGTCCCGCGCCACAAGCCTGCACTCCTCAGCTCTTGGGTGGTTGATGGGACCGGGCGCCATGGAGCAGGGGTGGTGCCCATGGGGGAGGCTTGGGCAGCGTGGGAGCCCACCACGGGGTGGGGGGTGGGGGGCTTGGCTCTGGCATGGCGGGCTGCAGGTCCTGAGCCCTGCCCCATGGGGAGGCGGCTGAGGCCCGGCGAGAATTTGAGTATGGTGCAGGTGGGCTGGCAGTGCTGGGGGATGCGATGCCCCCTCTGCAGCTGCTGGCCCGGGTGCTAAGCCCCTCACTGCCCAGGGCTGGCGGGTCCCACTGAGCCTGCGCCCACCTAGAACTCGCATTGGCCCAGGGAGCGCCGCTTGCAGCCCAGGTTCCCGCCCGTGTCTCTCCCTCCACACCTCTCCGCAAGCAGAGGGAGCCGGCTCCAGCCTCGGCCAGCGCAGAGAGGGGCTCCCACAGTGCAGCAGTGGGCTGAAGGGCTCCTCAAGCATGGCCAGAGCAGACACCGCGGAGGAGGTGCTGAGAGTGAGCGAGGGCTGCTAGCACGTTGTCACCTCTCAATGGGGCCATTTGAGGGTGAGTTGAGCTGTCCATGTGCTTCTTGCATTTGGGGCTCACACAGGGGCCTAGGTGGCTGGATCACTCACCTTCCCAGAGTTTGTTGGGCAAAGGATGTCTGAAGATGATCTGGAAGCCAGATGGGGCCACATGGGAGGAAGGGCTGGCCTAAGGGCGAGGGCGCCTGGCAGCAGAAGTAGGAATGAGCAGCCAGCTGAAGGAAGGTGAGTATTACTAACACACCCATGTGAGGTATGAAGATAGTTAATTCAGTCCTGTCCTCCTGCTTTGATCTTGGAGTGATGTGAAACTAGCTAGCAGTTGAGTGGATGGTGGAGAAATAGAAAAGTTTACCTTCCCCCAACCTGAGCAGGAGACCAGCATGTAGCAGGACATTGCAGAAATAGGGCAGATTCATGTTATAATGGGTCAGAGTTTCTTTTGTTTCCAAAGATTAGACATTTTAATTCTTTTAGGTTTTTATATTTCTTATTTATTTATTTATTTATTTATTCATTTGAGACAAAGTCTCACTGTCTGTTGCCCAGGCTGGAGTGCAGTGGCATGATCACAGCTCACTGCAGCCTCAACCTTCTGGGCTTAAGTGATCCTCCCATCTCAGTCTCTCAAGTAGCTGGGACTACAGGCACAGAACACCATGCCCAGCTAATTAAAAACAATTTTTTTGTAGAGACGTGGTTTTGCTATGTTTCCCAGGCTGGTCTTGCATTCCTGGGCTCAAGTGATCCTCCTGCCTCCATATCCCAAAGTGCTGGGATTACAAGTGTGAGCCACTGCGACTGGCCTCTTTTGGGACTTTGAAGTTGTTGCATGAGCAGAAACATCATGAGATCTACTCAAGTATTTGTTTTAGGGCAGGGAAGATGAATCCCTTGAGTGTATTTTAAGGAGCAATAGAAAACCAAAATACAGTTGACATTTGAGCAGGCCCCGCAAGTTGTGCCAGCTCAGAGTAGGTAATATATGCTTGGGTTAAAATTAAGTAGAGTAGCAATCTGTGTTTATTGTTACATTTACTTTTGACAAAGGAAGACTTAGAGGCAGAAGCAGTTAGAAAAGAAAAGAAAATGTTTACTTCCCCAGAGTGCAAAGGAGTCAGGCTTTATAAGACTGGCTCATCAAATAAAATCACAATAAATACTCGAAAGAAAATATTCCACCAAATTACGAAAGTTCTCCATTTACATTAGTCTGTTGTTGATGATTGAAAACAACTTTCTTACAAAATTATCTATTCCTAAAAGTCGTGACTTGTTTTCAGACATCAGCATAGCAAACAATCAAGGGAAAAAATGGTTTCTTTAAGGGAGTGAGATGTGTTTGAAATTTTATTTTGGAGACCAACTTTCAGGCAGGATGATCATGTTATTTTTTGCTTCATGTCAGGGTACAAAGTGATTTTTTTTGCTTGACTGGAGTATGACAAGTGCTTAGTCCTATTGGAGAGGGGGAAAGTATGCATTTTCCTTGCAATCATGATTCTGTCACTTATAGTATTGTTGAGATATGAGGTAAAAAAGCAGAAGTTGAGACTAGCTTTATGAGATGCTAAAATTATATATGTTAAAATCTGAGTTTAATTGTTGCTCATGTTTCTGTTATCAAGACCTGTGTAATTTTTGCCTCACTAGAGAACATTAGTAAAATTTCATAACCCTTCAAGTGAAAATAGTTTGTAAGCTTCAAATAATTCTCCTGCAAGGTGCATTTGTTTTCCTCTTGCATGTCCTTGGTAATAGCAAAAACAACAATCACTGGAAGGCAGAGCAGGCTGAGGGAGGGGCTTCTTCAGGATTAGTTTTGAAGTTACCTGGTTTAACAAGAGAGAAAAATTAGGAGCTGAGTGAGAGAATGTGGTTGTAAACATTTTCTATCCTTCTACAAACCTTTGTATAGATTATTTCAAGAAATATAATTCTATCTTCTGTTGGGAAAAAAAGAAAGAAGAGAGAGAAAGAAACAAATTTAAGATCAACTATATAATATAAAACCTACACCATATTCCTACCAGTGTGATATGGTTTGGCTGTGTCCCCACCTAAATCTCATCTTGAACTGAATTCCCATAATCCCCATGTGTCATGGGAGGGACCCACTGGGAGGTAATTGAATCAGGGAGTCGGTTGCCTCCATGAGTTTCATGAGATCTGATGGTTTCATAAGAGGCTTTCCCTCTCTTCACTCTGACTTCTCCTTGCTGCCGCTATGTAAAGAAGGATGTTTGCTTTCCCTTCTGCCATGATTGTAAGTTTCCTGAGACCTCCCTAGGCCTGCGGAACTGTGAGTCAATTAAACCTCTTTCCTTTGTAAATTACCCAGTCTCAGGTATGTCTTTATTAGCAGCGTAAGAATGGACTAACACTATAAATTGGTACTGAGGTAGTGGGGAGCTGCTATTAAAGATACCAGAAAATGTGGAAGCAACTTTGGAACTGGGTAATGGGCAGAGGTTGGAACAGTTTGGAAGGCTCAGAAGAAGACAGGAAAATGTGGGCACGTTTGGAATTTCCTGGAGATGTAGAGGGCTCAGAAAAAGACAGGAAAATGTGGGAAAGTTTGGAACTTCCTAGAGACTTGCTGAATGGCTTTGACCAAATACTGATAGTGATATGGACAATGAAGTCCAGGCTGAGGTGGTCTCAGATAGAGATGAGGAATTTGTTGGTAACTGGAGCAAAGGTGACTCTTGCTATGGTTTAGCAAAGAGACTGGTGACATTTTACCCTGCCCTAGAGATCTGTGGATCATCAGAGAGATGATTTAGGGTGTCTGATAGAGGAAATTCCTAAGCAGCAAAGTGTTCAAGAGGTGACAGAGCATAAAAGTTTTGGAAAATTTGCAACCTGACAATGTGGTAGAAAAGAAAAACCCATTTTCTGGGAGAAATTCAAGCTGGCTGCAGAAATTTGCATAAGTAACAAGGAGCCAAATGTTAATTGCCAAGACAATGGGGAAAATGTCTCCAGGGCATGTCAGAGACCTTTGCAGCAACTCCTCCCATCACAGGCCTGGAGGCCTAGGAAGAAAAAATGGTTTTGTGGGCAGGGTTCAGGGCCCCCCTGCTGTGTGCAGTCTAGAGACTTGGTGCCCTGCATCCTAGCCATTGCAGCCATGGCTAAAAGGGGCCAGAGTCTACAAAGGGGCCAAGGTATAGCTCAGGCTGTAGCTTCAAAGGGTTTAAGCCCCAAGCCTTGGCAGCTTCCGTTTGGTGTTGAGCCTATGGGTAAACAGAGGTCAAGAATTGAGGTTTGGGAACCTCCACCTAGATTTCAGAGGATATATAGAAATGCCTGGATGTCCAGCCAGAAGTGTGCTGCAGGGACAGAGCCCTCATGGAGAACCTCTGTTAGGGCAACGCAGAAGGGGAATGTGGAGTCAGAGCCCTCACACAGAGTCTCCACTGGGGCACTGCCTAGTGGAGGTCTGAGAAGAGGGCCACTGTCCTCCAGTCACCAGAATGGTGGATCCACTGATAGCTTGCACCATGCACCTGGAAAAGCCACAGACACTCAATGCCAGCTGTGAAGGCAGCCAGGAGGGGGGCTGTACCCTACAAAGCCACAGGGGTGAAGCTGCCCAAGGCTGTGGGAGCCCACCTCTTGCATAAGCATGACCTGAATGTGAGATATAGAGTCAAAGGAGATTATTTCAGAGCTTTAAGATTTAATTACTGCTTTATTGGATTTCAGACTTGCACGGGGCCTGTAGCCCCTTTGTTTTGGCCAGTTTCTCCCATTTGGAACAGTTGTATTTATCCAATGCCTGTACCGCCATTGTATCTAGGAAGTAACTAACTTGTTTTTTATTTTACAGACTGATAGGCAGGACTTGCCTTCTCTCAGGTGAGACTTTGGACTTGGACTTTTGAGTTAATGCTGGAATGAGTTAAGATTTTGGGGAACTGTTGAGAAGGCATGATTATGTTTTGAAATGTGAGGATATGAGATTTGGGAGGAGCCAAGAGTGTAATGATATGGTTAGGTTTTGTGTCCCCACCCATCTCATCTTGAACTGTAGTGCTCATAATCCCCATGTGTTGTGGGAGGGACCTGGTGGGAGGTAATTGAATCATGGGGGCAGTTATCCCCATGCTGTTCTCCTGATAGTGAGTGAGTTCTCATGAGAGCTGATGGTTTTATAAGGGGCTTTCCCCCTTTTGCTCGCACTTCTTGCTGCCGCCATGTGAAGAAGGATGTGTTTGCTTCCCTTTCCACCATGACTGTAAGTTTCCTGAGGTCTCCTTAGCCATATTGAACTGTGAATCAATTAAACCTCTTTTCTTTATAAATTACCCAGTCTCAGGTGTGTCTATTAGCAGTATGAGAATGGACTAAAAACTTCCACTGAATTATCCCAATGGGAGAGGAGAGTTAATCCTTATTTCTAGGATTCTGAAGCAGAGGCCAAACGTGGCAGGAGCAAACATTTATTTGGTTCTTACAGTTTACTCTGTAACATATCTGCACTTATTTAGTATAAAACATAATCCTCCAGGTCTTGTATTATTGATGCTCCAGGAAGATGAACCAGGTATGCCCTGAGACTCTGGGGACTATTTGGGACCCTTAGACCTAGGCAAGCTGAGGGACACTACATTCTTGCCCTCACTTTATAAAGCCCCTCTTTTCTGGCCAGGCCCCTCCCTGAAAGATGAGGAGGCTATGGGGTGCCTTGAGCCTGCACTGCCCTTGCACCCCAAGCTCTGGTTTGCTTGTAATTGATTGTCCTGAGGTTGCAGTGGGTGCAGTAGGTGGAGAAACTACAAGAGCCACACATCCTAGTTTAAGAGCCCAGGCCTCAGAAGATAAGATGGTCATTAGAAAGTTCAGCTTTTCTACTGCTCTGTCTCAAGCTCTTAAATAAACCACTGCTTTAGCTTCACATTTCCATTTCTGTGGAACAGAGCTGGAAATACCTGGTACTTCTCCTTTTCACTTGTTTGCTAAAAGAATGGTTCAGCTCAGGACCATAATAAATAGTGTGTGATATGATGTGTGCTGTTTGGAGACAGATACCACAAGCCAAAAATACAAAGTAGTCTTGTTTGGCAAGTCATCCTCACAGTGATTTAAGACACGGCCAGTCTCTCTTCTTAGTCTTATTGTGCCAACTGTTTCAATAACTCCACTAATTAGAATTTAAAGAGTGGTTGATTCCCTGGTATTCTTAAAATGGTCTAATTTGAAAGTTTAAAATCTTTAACGTTTTAATTCACCTAGTCAGGCCGTTTTAGAATAGCAGCTATATAAAACAGTATGAGGACTCAGTGAGAGGCCAAGTCTAGTCTTTGGGGAGTCTGATGTATACTTTCTTGCTACTAAAATGAGAGATTCAGATAATCCACGTAATGGGATTTGAGAGAAGAGAGAGATCCTCATGTAGTGAAATAGTTGGAGAGATCTCCTTGGAGGAAGTAGTATTTGATCCCTACCCTCAAGGGTAGACAGGAATCTGGAGAGGAGGGAGAGGAAGTCCAGCTTGCAGGTGGAACTGAATGGGCAAAAGCTCAGAGGACCATTTTGAGGGTTCCCCCACTGCAGGTTCCTGTACCATCATGAGCCCTCCCTTTTTTAATGGCCCTGTTGTTTCTACTGTCTATGTCTTCAGGCTTTTGTGTTGTCCCTTAAGCTGTGTGTGTGTGGGGGGGTGAGGGGTGTGGGGTGAGTGGGTGGGTAGGTGTATTTGAAAGAATGAAGTTCATTGTGTGGGAGAGGATAGTTTGAAATACAAGCCTGAATTCTTTAAGAGCACAGTCCACAGTCCACAGTCCTTGACTTTTTGATCTCTACTAAATCTTTCATGGTTAAGTAACAGTGTTTAAAATATCCTTGTTGATCTGAATGGACTCATAATAATTTTAGTATGTTCAAAACTAGTGCTCTTTCTCTGTAAAGGGCATATTTATGAGAACTTAGTAAATGTGTTTGCTGAAGACGGCGTGTAGTGGGATAGATTAATGACATTTTGTAAATGTTTTCTTTTCAAAATGTATTTATTTTTTAGTTATAGTTAGAGTGATTGGTACAAAGTAAGTCATTTTTAATGGACTTCCTAGGACAGTTTAATTAGTTCACCAAAGAGAACATTGTTTTCCCCAAATTAGTTTCAGCACCTGTATTAATTTCCTCGGGCTGCCATAACAAAATACCACAGACTGGGTAGCTTAACCTGCAGGAGTTTATTTTCTGTTTTCTTTTTTTGAGACGGAGTTTCGCTCTTGTTGCCCAGGCTGGAGTGCAATGGCACAATCTCGGCTCACCGCAAGCTCCACCTCCCAGGTTCAAGTGATTCTCCTGCCTAAGCCTCCCAAGTAGCTGGGATTAAAGGCATGTGCCACCACACCTGGCTAATTTTTGTATTTTTAGTAGAGACGGGGTTTCTCCATGTTGGTCAGGCTGGTCTTGAACTCCCGACCTCAGGTGATCCACCTGCTTTGGCCTCCCAAAGGAATTTATTTTCTCACAGTTCTGGGGACTGGAAGTCCAAGATCAAGGTGCTGGTCACATGTAGGTTTCCTCCGATGGCCATAAGGGAAGCTCTGCTCCAGGCCTCCCTCCTTGGCTTGTAGCCGCTGCCCTCTTGCTGCCTTTTCACACAGTTGTCCCTCTGTGCATGGGCTCCCCTTGCACAGAGAAAGAGCACTATGCCCTTCACAGAGAAAGAGCACTAGTTTTGAACATACTAAAATTATTATGAGTCCATTCAGATCAACAAGGATATTTTAAACACTGTTACTTAACCATGAAAGGGCTCCCTTTTCTCTGTGTGTCCTAATCTTGTCTTCTTATGAAGATATTCTTCAGAATGAATAAGGGCCTCATTTTAACTTAATTACCCCTTTAAAGGCCCTATGTCTAAATACAGTCAAATTCTGAGATACTGGGTGCTAGGGCTTCAACATATGGATGTTGGATGTGGGGACACAATTCAGTGCATACAGCACCTTATTCACATTGTAATACAGTCCGGGCTCCACACCCGTGGGTTCCACATCCATGGATTTAGCCAATTGTGGATGGAAAATATTTAAACAAGAAAAGGATAGTTAACTAGATTTCAACAAAAAAAGGATTCTGAACGTGCACAGACTTTTTCTCCTTGTAATTTATTCCCTTAATAATACAGGATAGCAACTATTTACATAGCATTTATATTGTATTAGGTATTATAAGTAATCTAGAAATTATTTAAAGTATACCAGAGGCTGTGCATAGGTTCTATGCAAATACTACATCATTTTATACTAGGGACTTGAGAATCTCTGGATTTTGGTATCTGAGAGGTCCTGGAACCAAGCCCCCACAGATGCTAAGGAATGACTTTATATATATACACAATGAATGATGGTAGTGACGCTGGACATGCTGGACATCGGGCAGCCAAGATGAACTTGAATATGGTGTTGGTGGAGCTGTCAGGTACAGCTGATGAGGCTGCGAGGGCAGAGATCCAAATCTGCACTGAAACCCTGATGAAGGCCCTGGAGTAGGCAAGCCTGCCCCCAAGACCTCTGTGCTCTGGAGCCACCTCCACGAATGACCTGCCCCCAGCTGTCACCCTTCATTAAAGATGAAGAAGCCTGAAAAAAAAAAAAAGTATACACACAGGCTGGGCACAGTGGCTTACACCTGTGATTCTAGCACTTTGGGAGGCCAGGGTGGGTGGATCGCTTGAGGCCAGGAGTTTGAGACCAGCCTGGCCAACATGGTGAAACCCCATCTCTCCTAAAAATACAAAAATTAGCTGGGCGTGGTAGTGCACGTCTGTAATCCCAGCTACTCAGGAGGCTGAAGCATGAGAATGGCTTGAGCCCAGGAGGCAGAGGTTGCATTGAGCTGAGATCACGCCACTGCACTCCAGCCTGTGTGAGGAGCAAGACTCTGTCTCAAAAAAAAAAAAGTATATACAGACACACACACACAATGTGTATGTTAACGTGTGTGTGCTTTCACATGCATGTGAACACACATACACACCCATAATACAAATAGATACAGACCACTGAGTTTGTGATACAAGTGAAAAGCAACTTGGTATTTCGTTAAGTTACAGAATCATAGATCTGGAAGGACTTTCACTACATCCCTTCTGGTTCTTTTCCTTTGTTTGTAAAAGGGGTGAGTATTTCAGCCATAATAGGTAGCTCTCATGTGAATGCAGTAGGCAGAGGCAGTGTCATGCGAACCGCCATGGAAGTGTCTGCTTGCTGTGAAAATATTGATGTCAGACTGCTAGCCCTCCTGTCTTGCAGAGGACTGCCTTTATTGTGAAATTATATCTTCTCTACTTAGAGGGTGTTTAAGATAACTGTCTACAAAATGATAATTGTTAATAATAGTTGTTTTTTTAAAATTTTCCTTACTTTGCAAAATAAAAATGCTGGCAACTCTGTATTCCAGGTCCATGAAAACTGGCTGGTCTCTAGAAAACATTCCCCAGAGACTGGATGGAACCAGTTTAATGAAATTAAGGTGCTTCCTTTTTGTCGTTGGGAAGCTGCTAATTTTCAGTGTAATCCATGAGAAGGACCTGAAAGCTTTGGAATGATAATTTGTAGTGGACTTCTCCTGAAATGAATTGGGCTAATGACAGGTACAACAGAAGGTAAAGCTTATAAAAAGGAGAATTTGGCTGGGCGCGGTGGCTCATGTCTGTAATCCTAGCACTTTGGGAGGCAAAGGCAGGCAGATCACGAGGTCAGGAGATGGAGACCATCCTGGCTAACACGGCGAAACCCCGTCTCTGCTAAAAGTAGAAAAAATTAGTTGGGCATGGTGGCACGCACCTGTAGTCTCAGCTACTTAGGAGGCTGAGGCAGGAGAATCACTTGAACCCAGGAGGTGGAGGTTGCAGTGAGCTGAGATCACACCACTGCACTCCAGCCTGGGCAACAGAGGGAGACTCCATCTCAAAAAAAAAAAAAAAAAAAAAGAGAATTTGGGAAGTGGCTAGTGTGTTTCCAGGATTGGTCAGGGTGAGAGGACCATGAGCTGGCAAAGCACACATATTCTCCCACCTGTGTGTGACTGTCAGGGGTTGAAAGGGATGATTTCTCACAGCTTAGGGGGAGTATTCCTTTTACGTGAAAGGGAATCCCCACAGGGCTGCTGAAAAGAGCAAAGCTGGATCCTTGAAGGTGGACCAGGGAGGAAGGATCCACACAGGGAGGGGTGCTCAGATGTCTCAGCACCCTCTGTCATCCTCTGGGGTTCTCTTTTGCTTTAGAGAGTTCTCATTACCCCCGCCCCCTCAAGTGCTGTGATTTGGAAGCACTGCTTCTTATTATTTTTTAAAAAATTATTTGTATTATTTAATTAATTAATTTATTATTTTTGAGACAGCATTTTGCTCTGTCACCCAAGCTGGAGTGCAGTGGCATGATCTCAGCTTACTGCAGTCTCTGCCTCCCAGGTTCAAGCAATTCTTGTGCCTCAGCCTCTCAAGTAGCTAGGATTACAGGCACGCACCACCATGCCCAGCTAATTTTTGTATTTTTAGTAGAGACGGGGTTTTGCCAGGTTGACCAGGCTGGTCTCGAACTCCTGGACTCAAAGAAATCCACCTGCCTTGGCTTCCCAAAGTACTGGGATTACAGGCATGATCCACCAAGCCTAGCCTAAAAAAAAATTATAAACAATATTAGAACTTTTTTGTATTTTGGTTAAAAATGCATAATATAAAATGTACCATTTTTGAATGTACAGTTCAGTGGCATTAAATATAATTACATTGTTGTACAACCATTACAACTATCCATTTCCAGAACTTTTTCATTATCTCAAACTGAAACTCTTTTACTGGTAAATAACAATTTCCCATTTCCCCACCCTTAGCTCCTGATAACCACCATTCTATTAGGTTGGTGCAAAAGTAATTGTGGTTTTTGCCGTTAAAAGTATTTGCAAAAACCACAATTATGTTTGCACCAACCCAATACTTGCTGTCTCTAGGAATCTGGCTATTCTAGGTACCCTCATATGTGTAGAATCATGCAATATTTGTCCCTTTGTAACTGTCTTATTTCATTTAGCATAATGTTTTCAACATTCATCAATGTTGTGGCATGTTTCAGAACTTCATTGCTTTTTAAGGTTTAATATTGCATTGTGTATATACAACATTTTGTTCACCGTTCATCTGTGATCAGACACTTGGGTTGTTTTGACCTTTTGGCTATTGTAAATAATACTGTTATGAACATAGGTGTGAATAAATATCTGTTCAAGTCTCTGCTTTCAGTTCTTTTGTGTATATATCCAGAATTAGAATTGCTATATCATATGGTTATTCCATGTTTAAATTTTTGAGAAACTGCTATACTGTCTTCCACAGTGGCTGTACCTTTTTACCTTCCTACCAGCAGTGCACAAGGGTTCCAGTTTCTCTATACCCTCACCAACACTTATTTTCTGATTTTTGATAATTGCCATCTTAATAGGGTGTGAAGTGGTATCTCATTATGAAGCATTTCTTTTTGATAGTTGATTCTTTGACTTGACAATAGTAATTTAAAGCATGCTTTTCCTAACAGTTTAGAAATAGAGCAAAAATAAAATAGTCATGGGAACCCAGAAAACCTAACTGTAATAAAAGTGGCTGGCTTGGTATTCTACTGATGCCCTCAACTTGCCTAGAATTTTTTGAAGTACAGACCAAGAAAAGCAAGGTCTAGAAAAGGCGAGAGTTAAGCCTATGCCTTTCCTGTGATGGGGAACCCAACTCAACCATGATAGCATGTTGTGGTGGCAACCATTGACATTGGAATACAGGATGGCAGTCTAACACGTTGACACACTTGTAGTGGGGTGGAGCATTAGGGTCCTGTTTTATCGTATTATTATAACTCCCTTGTCCTGATTCTACATTCACCAGCTAATCTTCTGATCTTAAATTTTGTTTCCCAGACCACGTAAAACATGTGCTGTGGTCAGCTTGGCCATTGTTTTCCTTATTCAACAAATGGATATGCTCATTATAAATCATTCTGCTATGCTTGATTAGCATGACTGAGTCCATAAGGGCTTTCTCATCTCTGGAAAACTGAAAATTCAGCTCTCTGAATTTGTAGAGCCAGGGGCGGAGGTGCAGTGGCATCTCAGGGCCATGCCTCTTCTCTTCTCTGGAAATTTTCTCCAGATGGAGACTTTACAGCTTCTTTCCTGGTGTGTAACATGAAATTCTTGATGTCCAGCTGAAGACTGTTAGAATGGGACTAGTCTGTGGAGTACTACAGAGCCAGGAAACACTCACTTTAAAAATTACTTCTGGCTGGGTGCGGTGGCTCATATCTGTAATCCCAGCACTTTGGGAGGCAGAGGCAGTCGGATCGCCTGAGGTCAAGAGTTTGAGACCAACCTTGCCAACATGGTGAAACCCTTTCTCTACTAAAAGCACAAAAGTTAGCCAGGCATGGTGGTGCACACCTGTAATCCCAGCTACTAGGGAGGCTGAGGCAGGAGAATCGCTTGAACCCAGGAGGCCGAGGTTGCAGTGAGCTGAGATTACACCACTGCACTTTAGCCTGGGCGACAGAGGGAGACTCCGTCTCAGAAAAACAAAAAACAAAAAACAAAAAAAAAAAACCCAAAAAAAACTTACTAGCCTGTTTACTACTATGTAGGTGCCCAGGGCATAACAGGAAGATGTAGATTTATGAATCCAAACTGCTTGTCCCCTTTGAGACACCAGCTGGTGAAAGAAGGGTGCCCACTTCTTAATTAAGCATTTCTTTATTTCAGGTGGTGACTGAATATCTATCAGTGTAAAATATTAAGTCCCATTTCTATTTTTGGAAGTTGATCTTCTATTGGCATTGATTTTTATGTTAAGATGGAAGAAGTCTTCAGGCTTGGGAACACTTTTTGTTCGCTGTCTTGCTGCTGGAAACAAGTTGCTGATGTGCACAGAAGTAGGGATAGGCAGGAAATAGATACATCCTGAATTGTCTGTTAGCTGTCAGTCGTCATTTTTTGAGGACTGCTAGGTAATTGAGTACTTTCTAGGAAACACTAGAGAATGGCATAAAACTTGGCAGTGTAGAGAAATGTGGGAAGTATGCCCATATGAAAAGGAAGAGCCCAGCGTGCGTGCATTTGTTTGTGTGTGTGTACGTGTGTGTAATGTCTCTAGAATGAATTGAGTGGCCAGAGCATCAGACTTCAAAAGTAAGAGTCATACTCGAGTCAAAATAGTCGTGAGGAGGAGAAGACTACAAAGTTCGGGAAGCATGACCTTTTTTCTTTAATTGGAGGAGAGGAAAATCCACGCCCCAGGAAAGATATCACTGACTTAAAATGGATTCACAGAAAAAGAATCAGCAGACCTGGGAATTAAGTGAGAAGTGCCAGTAGAAGGTGGCGGTTCACGCAGACTCTATAAAAAGGAGAAGTAAACTTGAGAATAACACCATGTTACTGTTTTTAAAGTACTGCCCTGGGAGGACACTGTGGTGGCTTTGATTGAGAGGGTCAAGCATGATCTCTTGCTAGGAGGCGTTGCGTTATAGAGATGCTGTAAGAAGATCCAGCTGGCTCAGAGTGTGATTCATAACCTTGAAGTCTCTCATTTTCTGTGTGGCCCTACCCACCTAGACACGGGTAAGCTGTGTGCACCATTGTTCTGTGCAAGGAGGAAATTAAGCTTCTAAAGTTGTGATTCTGAAGTTACCACCTTGGGCTCATCAGCTGCCAAAGTGCAGCGTGGCTGAGCTTTATCTTTGGTTTCTCAAGTCTCTTTGCTGGAGGAGAGAGAGGGTTATGAGTCACAAGGGTGACTTCTGTATGTTGTGCGGGGGACAGTCATTCCTGGAAATAAGAGGAAGAAGGATAAGAACAGGTAACTGACAAGACCTTTCTGGCCTGGGCCAGAACAGAGGTTGGTGGTCCTGGGTGGCATGCCTACTTTTGGAGTTGGAGGATTGAAGAGGAAGGTGAGAAACTCATTGCAATTGGGAACTTTGATCATCTGACTGGCCATTAGGTCTTCCCCTGTACAAACTGGTCAGCATAGGTCTTTGGATTTGTGGCACTGGCTGGCAGTTTCTTTGAATGCCTTTGTAGCTGCGCTGTCAGTTGTGTGCATGTTTGTGTGGGGGCATGCTCATTTTTCAGGGTTTCTGGCACCTTTTGGATTTCTTCTTAATGTGCTAGTCCTGTGCCTGGGTTGGTGGTCACTTGTAAAACTCATCTGCTGATGTTTACCCCTTAAAATGGAAAAAAGGTGTCTAACTCCAAAGAAGCAGCCCCCTTAACATGCATACCATCGTAATCCACCAGGGATATTGACACAAAGACATTTATTCACTCTTTGAGAAGTTCTATGTCTGAGTACATCTCCTCAAATTCAAGGAGGTGGAGAGAATTGCTTGATCCATTTTTAAGAAGGTAGAGAGGGCTGGGTACGGTGACTCCACCTATAATCCCAGCACTTTAGGAGGCTCAGGCAGGCAGATCACCTGAGGTCAGGAGTTTGTAGACCAGCCTGGCCAACATGGCAAAACCCTGTCTACACCAAAAATACAAAAATTAGCTGGATCTGGTGGCATGTGCCTGGAGTCCCAGTTTCTTGGGAGGCTGAGGCAGGAGAATCACTTGAACTCAGGAGGCAGAGGTGGCAGTGAGCCGAGATCGCACCACTGCACTCTAGCCTGGGTGACAGAGCGAGACTCGCCTCAAAATAAAAGAAGGAAAAGAGGCCAGGTGTGGTGGCTCATGCATGTAATCCCAGCACTTTGGGAGGCTGGGGCAGGAGGATCGTTTCAGCCAGGAAGGTCAATGCTGCAGTGAACTGTGATCATACCGTTGCATTCCTACCTGGGCAATAGAGTAAGACCTTGTCTCAAAAAAAGGGGGGCGGGGAGGAAAAGAGAGTGCCCAGGAGTGGTGTGGGAACCTGGGTTGGAGCAGGAAAGATTGGATAGTCCAAAGAAGGGATGAAAGTGATGGGAATGTGGGTTAGAGAAGGGGTGATGGTTTAATGAGAGGTGTCTGGGCCTGCTCACCACGCTTTCTCTGTTTGGGTTTGTGATCTCCCCTCTTCCCCAACAATGGGCTGGCCTGGGCCACACTATCCTGTGCACACCTGGAAAAGGTAAGCTTCCTTTCAGGGCTAGCTTTGGGATGCAGTCCTAATCTTCATTTTTGCTTTTGTTGGCAATGATGCTTTCAGCTGTTCAAAAGAGCAATTTAGTCTCTCTCTCATGCTCCTGGAAGCTTGTTTAGGATATGTTTCCTGTCAAAGAAGTTATTTTTCATGACTCTAATTTTATAAAGAAATCTGACATTAAGAAAATCTTGGTGCGGAGAGGGTGGTTCTCAGGAGTGGCAGCCGTACAGAGAGCAGCTGCCCGTGGAGCTGCCGCTTCCTGCTGTTGTGTTCAAGAGAGAGCAGCTGCCGGCCTGTCAGCACTCCAGGGAGTGAGGCTCAGGGCCAGGCTGCCTCCCTCACTGCGTGGATGGCCGAGATCATGCACACTGTGGCGGGAAGAGCAGACTCGGGGGGCTGCTACTGGACATGCTGGCAGTTCCCAGCTTATGTTTCAGCAAAGCTTGGAGAATCATTGCTGGGCTTGGTAACGGGGACGACACAGAACACTTCCCTAGCACTGCCGTATGTTTGTTGTTGGTCTTTGTGCATCTGATGGCCTAAGCTGATTAATTTGAGGCTTGCATGAAAAAATAATGCCTCATGGACTTTTTCAACGGCACTAGGTGACTGCTTTAAAGAAGAGGTCAGAGGTTCTGTCCTCCAAAGCTATCTTTGGGATTCAAGAAGTGAGAGGAAAGAGCCAGTGGAGACAAATGCCCCTCCTTTTGTTTGAAGGCTACTCAGGCAACTGGTGGCTCTTGGGGAGAGCTGGTGTCACATTTCATTCTGCAGAATGAGAACCTCCTGTAGGCTGGCTCTGGTATTCACTCATTCTTGTCTCTCAGTGTTTGTCAGAACTTTGCTCCTCTCTTCCCACCTTCAGGAGTTTTGCACATGTAACTTTCATTACCCTTTGGTAATGCCCTTTAGTAATTCGTCCCTAAATAGTTCGTTTAGATGAAAGGGAATAGTGTAAGGGGGAGAAAAAGAAGGCACGTCTCTATTGTAGGATGGGTGGTTGATATTCCTTACAGTTAACTCTTACACAGACATATTTTATTGACTAGTTCCTGACCAGCCCCATGAGGGTGGTGTTACTGCTGCTTTCTGACTGGTCCTGTGGACCCTGGTAGCCATAGATGGGGGTCCCCACTGTGTGCTGACATTGAGAACTGCGTGGCCGTGGGAGAACAGCTCTCGGTTCTGTGGTGTGCTGAATAGACAACACCCTCCATCTTTATTTTCTTTATTCCTTTAAGTACTTTTCCCTATTTTTCTATTCCAGATGAAGTTTAGTGCCTCCCTCTGCTCTGCTATTATAGTAGCTGTAATGTTGATTTCTACTAAAAATGATATGATCAAACCAGACTTCATCTTATTTTCCTTAATAAAGAAAAAAGGGAGAGAAAGATTATCATTTTATTTTTGAGTTGGTAGAATAGGATGAATCCCAGGATGTAAATGTTGATCATTTTAACTTTTAAATGATCTAAACGCCTTTAAATAATTTTTTGTCATAGTTTTATTTATTTGTCTAGGCACCGTGGCTCACAGTTGTAATCCCAACACTCTGGAGAGTGAGGCAGGTAGATTGCTTGAATCAATCAATTAACCCTTGGTGCATTTGATAAGAATTGGCTGACCAGGGAGTTGGGTGTGTCTGAAGAACAAAGCAAGGCTTTTCTATTCAAGATCAGCATTTCTAATTAATAATAGTTGTGCTGCCTGCTAATATTTTTCTTAATTTTTCATGAAACATCACATTTAATTTTTATAGCAACTCCATGAAGTGGGTACCATAATCCCCTTCATGTTACTAGTGGGAAAACTGAAGCTCAGATTTTTTTTTTTTTCATGGCTCTAGAGCAGGGATTGGCAAACTTTTTCTATAAAAGACCAGAAAGTAAATATTTTAGGCTTTTTGGGCCCATCCTTTGAACAGTATGATGATGTGGGGTTGGAAGTCCATGTCTGGGATGGGAAAGTCCATGTCTGGGATGGGAAAGAAGGGGTAAGGGAAAGTGGAGAGTGATGCAGAAGTGGGGCAGAAGGGTGGTGGTGATTTTGCCTCAGCTTCCCTGAGGATTGTGCCCTGAAGGCAGTGGGGAGGGATGCGGGCGAAAGAAACCTCAGAAAGCTCTTGAAGCGGGGTGGCTTCAAGAATCTTGAAGCTCAAGATGACTGGTGACTGCTCAGTGAATCTTTGTTTCTGCTGATATTTCATTCAGATTTTCCCTTATGTTACTGCTATTTGTCACTTTGTCTTCCTTTCTCCATTATAAGGGAAGGTCTGTGGAGTACTGATCCGTCTCAGATATCTCTGCCCACCCCACAGTGTGCAGTGTCTTGCACACAGTAGGTGCTCGAACACAGTTATTGAACACAGGCTGCATTGACTTATCACCTTTGGCATCCATGCTGCGCAGTGCAACCATCTTCTCCCAAAGAAGTCAGGATTTTTTGGTCTAAAATAGTCATAGTTAACAAAGATACTTGGGAAATCCTGAAAATATGATAAATTTCAGGAGTAAGCAGTTGGACAAGTTGTGGACTTCTGTTGAGGATCTTCTGCAAGATCCACTATGCAACTTTTGCTGCCTGTTTTTCTTTATTCACTCCATTTTATTAAACTTAGTTTCCTCCAACCCCACTGGAAGCAAGAAAAGCAAACAAACAAACAAAACCTTAGGTTGCTTATTTCCATTGTTGCATAGTAGGTGTTCAATGGATACCCACTGAGCTAGTTCATTTCTGATACTAATTTGATTACTTCTGAACATTCTTTCTTCTTACAGAACTCTCCGTCCTCTACCTCCCAAATCCCACAAAACATCTCGCCTCCACACCTAGGCTGATTGCTGGGGAATGGTACAGGAGGCCCTTGGTGATTCTAATTGATGAAAGACTAAAAAATTCCCTTATAGGGGAACATAAATCAATGTCAATCTAAGATTGAGTAATACATCAAATTAGTATCAGAAATGAACCAGTTTCAGCAGGCTCTTTACATACTCTTGCAGGTATAGGTGCTGAGGCTGAAGCTGTAAGCTCAGAGATTTTGATATACTCTTTCCCTCCTTTCCTTCTTTCCTTCATCAGTTACTGAACATTGGTTATGTGCCAGGCATTGGGTTAAGTTCAAAAAAATATACAGTGTCTGATTTCAAATACATTATTCCACTCTAGTGGCAAGAGAAAAGGAAGTAGTGGCCACATGATATGAGGTGTGAGCAGCTGGTAAGAACCTCTCCTGGCCTAGGGGGTAAGACCTCCTCAAGGGGTTTGCTGCCAAACTCCTGAATGCGATCAAGAGTAATTAAGGTAACTGTGCAGCTCTGGATGAATTAACAGGTTCTGCACTTGACTTTCTCCATTTGTGCAGGTTGGAGATGTCTGCCCAGAGATTAATTTCTAACAGAACCTCCCAGCAATCGGCATCTAATTCTGATTACACCTGGGAATATGAATATTATGAGATTGGACCAGTTTCCTTTGAAGGACTGAAGGCTCATAAATGTAAGTTTTATACAATTCCTCATTGTAAGCATAATTGTATTTCTCTTAACCTGTGAAATCCCCAAGGATTACTTCTCCTGAACATTCTTTCTTCTTACAGAACTCTCTGTCCTCTACCTCCCAAATCCTACAAAACATCTCGCCTCCACACATAGGCCGATTGCACAGGAATGGTGCAGGAGGGCCTTGGTGATTCTAATTGATGAAAGACTAAAAAATTCCCGTAGTAGGAGAACATGAATCAACGTCAAGCTGAGATTGAGAATTTTAAAAAAGCATTTGCTATTTTAGCTCCTCCAAACTGTGAATGTTTGAACTATCAAAAATATGTATAAAAATAGGATCTGGAACTGTTATTTGAAGAACCTTCTTTTGTAACACAGCAGCATCTTTTCATCCCAGTTGGTTTTCTGGAGCTGTGGAGAGCAGTGTATCCACGTGTGTTCATAATGACGGACCAGAATAGACTGCGATCATTTCTAACACTGTGTTCTAGGCATGAATTGTGTTTCATGCTATTGGAGTAATTAAGGGTCCAGCACAGAGCAAGGAAATGTAATTCTGTGAGACGTTGCTATTAAACTCCAGTCATAACTGAATGCTGACTGGTCAGCATGGAACATCCTTGCTTCATTAGGTAGAGTTAACAGTTAACATGGTAGGCAGGAACTGCTGCCCAGTCTCAGATCCTGTCTTGGTAACCCCGTAAATATCCCTGAAATGTTCACTTTTGTCAGAGTGAATTATCCACAGCACTGTAAAATTTTTACGCTCTTAACTGGTCCAGGTTAGTGGGACACATTAGGAAATATAAGAGGGCTTAGAATCAGAGAAACAAATGTAGCAAAGAAAGTGTTTTCGTTCCTTTAATTATTTCCTGGCTGCTTCTATCCTGACCTGTCTTGGCATTCATGATCTCTTGCACCAACTTGGTGCTCTTTTGCAAGAAGGGCTTTCTATTTTTGTTCCTTTAGCAAAAATCATTAATTAAACCATATGTCCTTTACCCCTTAAGTGAGTAGTAATAATTAAATACTTTCATTCATTCCTTTACTGACATCTGCTCAGTATTTCTTTGTGGAAAAAAAGCACATGGAATTCATCAAGGTATGCTGTCACTGATTATCTGATAGAAGGCTGTTGGGTGTGAAATCACCTTCTTTAATTTACTTAAATTCTTTAACATGTTGTTTTTCTAGAATAACCTTTATGTAAGGACAATTGCTTGTTCTGAATTATAGTGGATATCAAAATGACTGGGAAAATTGCCACATATTTTCTTGAAATGTGGGCTTTTACTACTTGGTGACATCAACTTTACTTTTGTGTCAGCTTGCTCCTGTCTCTTTTCCTTAGTTTAAGAGGCACAGAAGACAGGCCTGCTGCTGTAATTTTGGTTGGTACATTTCCAGAGACAATTGAATAAAATATTTTTTGAGGATATTACATTCTAGAAATAATTATAGCTGGAAAACTTCCTGAGAAACATAGGCAGAGGTGTGACTCATTCCATACTTACTTACTTTACCTACTATACCATTAATAACAATTACTTTTGTTAATTTTAATATTCACATCAAGATAAAACAACAATGCCTGAGCACTTACTGTTCTGATATAAGAGAGCTGATAAGTAGCAGCCCTTAGCTTCAGGAACCTGACAATATATGCGACACATTGAAAACAAAAAACAAACAAACACAAAACCCCAGATATACAGGAAAGTGAAAAGATCAAGTCAACTGTTGAAATGTGTACTCTGGTACAGTCTCTTTCATTTAAAAATGCTGTGATTCTGACCTTCAAGTATGACTCCTTGTTTTGCTGGGCAAAATTCAAAGCTAATTAGATGCAGATTCAAAAGAACAGAAGCAGGACATTTCAAGGGGAAGCACTCATTGCGGACAGGAATGACCATAACAGTTATCTTTATTTGCCTTACCTGTAATGGATCATACTTGGCAACAATAGCTCCATCTTTAGACTAAGTTCCTCTGCTGAAATTAAGATTCCTACCTTCAAAGGGTGTTTCATCTGAGAAGCAACCTCAGATGGTCCTTGAGAATTCTTTTGCCATCAGTTTTGAATCCAATATTAAACCTTATCACGTATCAGAAGTGGACATGTATCTGATACAGATTTGGCACCAACAAAGTGGAAACTTATTTCTTTATTCATTCATTCAATATATATTTATTGAGCACCTGTTATGTGCAGTACTATTTTAAGCACTGGAGAGACAACAGTGAACTGAAAAGACAAAAATATTTCCTCCTATAGAGCTTGCATTCTAGTGGGAGAGACAGACAATAAATAGTTAAATAGATAATGTCAGATGGCAATATAAAAGGATAAATAGAGTGGGGGTAAAGGGATGTGGAGTGTGGAGGTGACAGTATAGGATTGCCATCGAAAGCCTTACTGAGAAGGAGAGATTTGATAAAAGACCTGAAGGAAGTGAGAGATTGAGCTATAATATATCTGGGGAAAGAACATCCCAGAAAAGGATCCTTGGCGGGAGTGGACTGGATCATGCAAGGAGGCCAGCGTGGTACCAGGGGAGTGATAAGAGGCAGAACAGCAGGAAAAGAAGTCAGAGAGGCTGTGGGGACAAGGACATGGGGGGGCCTTAGAGGTCATGCTAAGGACTTTGGTTGGCCTTTTACTCTGAGAAGTCACTTGAGGGTCTGGAGCAGAGCAGTGCCATCTGGCTTAGGTTTCAACAGATCACTCTGCAACTGGGGAGTGAAAGGCGTGAGATTAGAAGCAGAGACCATTCAGGAGGCCTTTGCCATAGTCCAGGCAGCTGATGATGGTGGCTTGGAGCCAGGTAGGGAGAGTGAAGTGGTGAGAAATGCATACATTCTGGATATTTTTAAAAGATGGATCTGGCAAGATTTGTCAATGGATTGGCGGTATGTGTAAGAGAAAGAAGAGTCAAGAATGATTTGAAGATTTGTAACCTGAGTAACTGGCAGGATGGAATTGCCTTTAACTGAGAGGGGGAAGAGTATGGGAGAAGGAGGTTTCAGAGAGGAACCCCAGGAGCTCCGTTTTGGACCTGTTAAATTGAGACACCTATCACATATCCAGGAGGACAAGGGAGGAGAGGTGTCGGGGGAAGCTGTAGACTGGAGAGTCATCAGCATGCAAATGGTATGCGTTCAAAGCCAAGAGGCTGGATAAGTGAGTGTACATAGAAAACTGAAGAGTCCAACGCTGAGCCCTGGGCACGCTTGTGTTTAGAAGTTGGAGGGTTGCATAGCAGCATAGGTGCCGAGAGGAACGTACAGAAAGTAGGAAGAAAACTGGACAATTGTGGTTTTCTGGATGCCAACTGAAAAAAGCGTTGCAAAGACAGTCTGTGTCAAATGCTGCTATTAGGTCAAGTTAATTGAAGACTGAGATTTGACCATTGGATCTATAATGTAGAAGTTACTGGCAATGATTTGAAAAGCAGTTTTAGTGGAGTGCTGGGGGTAAAAGGTTGATGGAATTGGTTCAAGAAAAAATGAGAGGAGAGGAATTGGGGACAGCATGTACAGACAAATCTCTCAAGTGTCTCACTATAAAGGGAAGGAGAGGAATGGGTCATTTATGAAGGGTGTGGCTGGGTGAGACAGGGTGTTCTTAAAGCATCAGAAGCAAAAGCTGATGAGTCAATGAGCGGACAATCACATTTTAGCAGGACCACTCTGGCCGCTGTGTTGAGAAAAGACTGAAGGAATAGCCTCTTAATTTGAGCTATCAGTGGTGGCCAAATTCATGCTTTTTCATGTGCCACCTTGCAGATACCAGACCCATGCATGGATGGGTCAGCAAGAAGCCAGGTCATTTGGATGAGAAACAGAGCTACAGCTTGCAAAGGCTTGGAGTAAGATAGTAGAGACAAGTGTGGGAACATCACTGTTGGCTCTTTGCCAGGAATTCATATCACAGAATTGACCCTACTGCCTTAGGAACAAAAAGTGGTGTGAGGAAAGTGGCATGAACCCTCGCTTTCAAGTGAAGTATTAACCCTTGTTTTTCATATAACCACGAAATGGAAAGTTCACCATTTATTCTCGAGAGGTGGAGAGGAGGGCGAGTCGGATGGAGTAGTTAACCTCGTCCTACCTTAGATTGGGAAGGAAAAAAATCATGTCAACTTTCAGCTCTCTTGTTCCATTCCATTTATTAAAGGTTAGGTTAAGGGGGGTTACTTTGACACATTCCATTTGCAATTGCCCTGGGCAATTGTTCTACCCCTTTACAATAGTAGTCTCCAAGTAGCTCAGTGTCTAGACAGGACAGAGTGTGGTAGCTTGGCTGTGGTGGAAACTCCTTTGGAAGGCTTCTTTTGACTTTCTTAACCATCTAGCCTCATTGGAGCTTTGCTCTGTATAAAGCTTTATTCTGACTTCTTCCCAGAAAAGGATGCTTTTGGGAAGACAAGGGACTCCACTTTTCCCATCTTACTGTAGTGCCTATGCCCATGAAACTTACATGTGAATAAAATTTCAGGAGAGTTTGGATATTTCTGGGATGAGATGGGGATCTCTGATGTTTCTTGTAAGAGGCTCAGGGTGAGAAAATCCCCTGGGGATGGGTCATAGGGCAGAAGATGAGGTTGGGGGAAATTAGTGGAAATAACTTGAGGAAGCTAAATTTTGTTCAAAGGGAAATGTGAATAAGCAGAGCTACTTAAAGCATATTGCCATGGAAAACATAGATGCCGCATTATTAAGGAAATGTTTGGAAATGCTGTTGGATCATGAGGATTCTCAGATTCTACCCACAGCCTGCCTCTCCCCAACTCTGTCGCCACCTGCCTTTTCTGAAGGCTGTAACCCTCCCATGCTTCACATTATTGCTGCTTTTTGATTAGCTCCCTGGGGGCACTTAGAAGGGCAGAGGGAAGGGGGACTGGGCTGGGTTGAGGGCACGCTTTCCTCCACCTCTGGGAGTCAGTCCACCATTTGCAGTGTGAAAGCTGTCCTTAGGAGAACACCTTCCTAGTACACAGATTTAAAAAATGTCAATCAACATGATTCAATTCTAAACCGAAGACTTAAATATAGCATTGGTGTATAATTTTAGAATTTGCTTTTGCTATGCAGGCAGTTGATAAAGTACAGTGTAAGGAACTGTTATTTATCTGTACAATGTTTCTTCACAGTCCATGCCTAGATAGTTGAGATTTAATTGTTTCATGTTAGTTGTACCTCAGTACATGTGGTGTTTGGTATTTGTCCTTATGTCTTTTTTTTTTTTTTTTGAGACAGAGTCTTGCTCTGTCACCCAGGCTGGAGTGCTGTGGCGTGATCTCAGCTCACTGCAAGCTCCGCCTCCCGGGTTCACACCATTCTCCTGCCTCAGCCTCCCGAGTAGCTGGGACTACAGGCGCCTGCCACCATGCCTGGCTAATTTTTTTTTTTTTTTTTTTTTTTTTTGTATTTTTAGTAGAGACGGGTTTCACTGTCTTAGCCAGGATGGTTTTGATCTCCTGACCTCGTGATCCGCCCGCCTCGGCCTCCCAAAGTGCTGGGATTACAGGTGTGAGCCACTGCGCCTGGCCCTTATGTCTTTTTTTTATGCCTCATTTCTACTATATTAAAAGGCAAAGTATACAATTTCTATTTCTTTGGCACTTAAGGTTAGACACATTAGTTTTTCAGAGTGCTGAATACACATTGTTAACCTCTAGGCAATAGTATATGTAGGATGAAAGTATGAATTATGCAGAGTAAATTGTTAATCTGATTTCTTCACTTTGGAAAAAGTGTTACATATACATAATTTAATTAGAATAAAGATTTGCATTTAAACACATTTAATATTTAAGCTCCAATCACTTATTTTTAGAAAATTGCTAAGCATTCTCATTGTATTTCCACATAGACAAGCTTCTTAGTATAGGCCAAAAAATGTAGAATGATTCAACTCTGTTGTGTCCTAGATTTGAGGCCTTACTGTGCAAGTACCAAGTTCTGTAGACAATCCAATCTAACCCTGGTCCTAGAGATAAAGAATTGTGATTGTTATCCAAGATAGGACCAAGAAGAGCCCTGTTTAGGGAAGTACAGACAAAAATGTTATTGGGTTCAAAGGAGGGAGAGAACACATCAATTATGGAAATTAGTTGAGGCTTAGTAGATACTGTAGCGGATGGACTTGGAAGGATGGATACACTTTCATTAGCTCCACCTTGGGAAAAGTTGTTCCAGCCAGGTAGTGGTAAGAGTCCTGGTAAGGTGTGGCTGTGAGGAAGCTGTGGCTAAGGTAAATACAGGGACAGAGTGTCCCCTAGTTTGATTGGAAACACACAGCTTTTAAAGTGAGGTAAATTGGGAGAAAATGACAATTCTAATGACAGTAGCCAGCACCTGTGGTGTACTGTTTTCTCAGATGTCAGACATTGTATAAAGTGCTTTACGTATGGAATCTCTTTTACTCTGGAAAAGTGGGTCAGTTCTGTTTTTGTTGGAGAGCCTTTCATGAAAGAGCAATATCATCACGGCTGTGATTAAAGCAGGTTTGTACAGAAATAAAGCACAGGGAAAGGCGGAAGGCAGATAGATCACTCAAGAGGCCATCTGTATGTTCTCTGCAAGAAGTAATGAGAGCCTGAATTACCCATGGTGAATGTAAGTGAGAATGCAAAGTTGCTACCTAAGTGAGCTGCTAACCAATTGAGTTGTTAAACTAAAATTTGGCCCAAGAAGGCCTCCATTATTTGCATACTTGCGTTCTTAGGTATGAGCTGTGACCTAGCTTACTAGGTAAGCAAACTGAAAACCTAGCGAATGCTTCTGTAACAATAGCTCAGTCTCAGCTAATCACAGCAGCTACACTTCAGGCACTCCCAGGCAGACAGCTGTTCAAATGGTGTTCAAATCCAGCTGTTTCCGTACCTTGCTTCTTTTTTCTCTACATCATTTTCCTTTTTCTGTCCCTAAATCTTAACCAACCATGAGTCAGCCCAGAGTCTCTCTGAATCTGTTCTGATTCTGGGAGCTTCCCGGTTCAAGAATTTTGTTTTCCTTGCACAGTTAATATCTGTTAAATTTAATTTGTCTAAAGTTTTTCTTTTAACAGTAGGAATCCAAATGCACTTAAAACTTGAGTTGATAGTCTGCTAAAAATTTTATTTTCTAACTCAAAACACATTAGTGGAATCTTGAGGTCCTAGATAACCTATGCTCTGGTCTAGGTTCCTTCCTTGAAATATGGAAAGCATGAGTCAATGAGGCCTAAATCCCTTCATGCTATCTGAGAAACAAACCTGGAGGCGGAGCAGACTCTTCCCTCCTCCTCATCCTTTACATCTTATCAATCTCCAGCCAACTGCGGATTAGACTGTTGATTTCCTTTCATGTTTCATGTATCAAAGCCTCTCCAAGAAGCTCTGATTCTTGAATGTTCAAGTTTTAAACTACTGTGAAATACTAATCCCAGTATTAACTGTCTTTCAGATTCCATTGTGATTGGATTTTGGGTTGGTCTTGCAGTCTTCGTGATTTTTATGTTTTTTGTGCTGACCTTGCTGACCAAGACAGGAGCTCCACACCAAGAGTAAGTTTGGGCTGTTCCTAAATGTCTCTTAAGCTTCACAGGAGACTGAGGAAATAGAAACTACTACCTAGGGCCGGAGGTGCTTCCAGTGGATGAAGAGAAGGGGGTGGTTATGGATTTGCTGTCTGGACCCAGATGCCCATGGATGGGATCCAACTATTCTGGCTTTTTGTTTCTTGCATCTTGGGCTTATTTTCAAGTGGACTTTTATGAAATTGGGTTTCTTGGTCCTTTCCTACAGTCTTAATGATGATGTGGGCCTGATTTTTACATTGAAATGTTTATTAATTACAATGTATTTTATTCATATTCCCATAAGGATTTAGATGATTCACCATTTTAAAAACAGTGGAAAAGACAATGGCAAAATAGGATGAAAACCAGTTTTAAAAATTATTTCAAGAAGCAGAGTAATAGTTGTTCCTGGATACTCAACTCAATTTAACTATTGACAATGATTAACAAATTTAACAGCGTTTTCTTAAAACTAGGATACAAAGGCAAACACTGTGGTTTACATAATTCTCATAACATGGTAGGACTTGTGATGATGCTAGACTTTGGATTGATGGAGGAAAGTATTACATGAGTGCTTAAAGAACATTGAGAAACATCAAAAAGTATTTGTTCAGTAATGCCTTGTAAAAAATTCAGAAATGTCTTAAAGGATTTATATATTTTATACCAAATTTTTAATAAAAGGGAAAACAGAGAATATTGAATACCTTATTAGTCAGCACCAGCAGGCAACAGTAATTAAAAGAGTTTTTGGCTGGTATGGTGGCTCACGCCTGTAATCCCAGCACTTTGGGAGGCCGAGCCAGGCAGATCACTTGAGTCCAGGAGTTCAAGACCAGCCTCACTATGGCGAAACCCCGTCTCTATTAAAAATACAAAAAATTAGCCGGTTGTGGTGGAGGGCACCTATAATCCTAGCTACCTGGGAGGCTGAGGCACAAGAATCACTTGAACCTGGGAGGCAGAGGTCGCAGTGAGCCAAGGTCATGCCACTGCACTCCAGCCTGGGCAACAGAGCCAGACTCTGTCTAAAAAAAAAAAAAAAAGAAAAGAAGTTTTTGATAAAGGGGCTGTTCAGAAGTTATGGACAGGGAAGAGGGCAGCTACGCAGGCTCATGCAGGACAGCAGGGCTGGCAACACTGAGGAGCAGCCATCCTAGATCCCAGGAAGCAACGGGTGGGGCCACAACTGGAACCCTGGAGTCTGCTGAGAGGAGTTGTGATTTTGGGCTGAGGAACACAGCTAATCCAGTGTGACCTCTCAGGGAAGGAGCCTCAAAGTTAAAACCAAGACCTCAGTCTTCTCCCTCCTTCCCATTTCTCACCTTTGCTCCCCACTGGCTGAACACAACCAGCAGCCAGAGGCTGCATCGAAGGCTAGTTTCCCAAGCACAGAGCAGGACAGGGGAGGGTGAGAGAGACCTGGGAGAGTGAATAGAAGTTTCACGGGAATCCTGGCATTTTGGTTTTGTTTTGTTTTTGTTTGTTTGTTTGTTTTTTGAGACGGAGTCTTGCTCTGTCGCCTAGGCTGTAGTGCAGTGGCGCCATCTTGGCTCACTGCAAGCTCCGCCTCCGGGGTTCACGCCATTCTCCTGCCTCAGCCTCCCCAGTAGCTGGGACTACAGGTGCCCACCACCACGCCCAGCTAATTTTTTGTATTTTTAGTAGAGACAGGGTTTCACCATGTTAGCCAGGATGGTCTCGATCTCCTGACTTCATGATCCGCCCGCCTCGGCCTTCCAAAGTGCTGGGATAACAGGCGTGAGCCACCGCGCCCGGCCGAATCCTGGCATTTTTATATTCAGTATCTCATTTTTGCCTCACAGCCTGGCAGCAGCTCTCTTTCATGGTTGTGTCTCGTCACAGCCTCCGGCATCTGTTATTCACTCTTCTGCCTGCACTTGAACTATAACAAATGCCTGTGCAAAGGGAACAGTTCTTGCCATCACTCAGCTATTTCTAGATATCAGGGGCTAGGAAGAAAAAAATGTAAACACAGCCAGGCACGGTGGCTCATGCCCGTAATCCCAACAGTTCTGGAGGTTGAAGTGAGAGGATTGCTTGAGCTCAGGAGTTCAAGACCAGCCTGGGCAACATGGCAAAACTCTGTCTCTACAAAAAATACAAAAATCAGCCGGGCATGGAGGTGCACACCTGTAGTCCCAGCTACTCAGGAGGCTAAGGTGGGAGGATCACTTGAACCCAGGAAGTCAAGGCTGCAGTGAGCTGTGATCGTGCTGCTGCACTGTAGCCTAAATGACAGAGTAAGACCCTGTCTCAAAAAAAAAAAAATTTAAACACAAACATTTTAAATGAAAGGAAAATATCATTTTTATTGAAGCATTTGGAGACATATGGCTGAGAATCTATTTAACAGCCACTAAAAAGACACAAGCTTTCCTTTTTCTCTCTTCGTGTCATTGTAAATATTCGCACATGCTTCACTTCTATTATATTGGCCCAGCGAATTTGAAAATATGGTGTGGGTTACAAGAGGGTTAAGAAAAGCCTAGAATAAACTCAGATTAAGGCACAACTCATAGAATGGTCAGGGAATAATAATACCCTGTTAATCTTCCTTTTCCTCAGAGGAACCAATGGAGTTTTATGGGTTATTGAGATAGATGTGTGTGATGTAGAAGACAGGAGATTTTAGGACTAGGAACACTAGCACAAAATAGAATGTGACTTCCTGTGATGGTTAATTTTATGTGTTAACAATTCTAGATGTTTCTGTGAAGGTATTTCTTAGTTGACAGTACCATTTATCAGTACTCTTTGGGTTAAGCAGATTACCCTCCATGCTGTGAGTGGGCCTCATCCAGTCAGTTGAAGGCCTTAAGAGAACAAAGACTGACCTCCTCAAGCCAAAAGGGATTCTACCAGGACACTGCCTTTGGACTGTCTCCACCCTGCCAGCCTACTCTACATATTTTGGACTTGCCGGTCCCCAAAGTTACATGAGGCAATTCCTTAAAATAAAACTTTCTCTTTATACACACACACACACACACACATTGTGTTGGTTCTGTTTTCTCTGGAGATCCCTGACTAATCTTCACTTCCGTGTGGTGTCATGGCAACCCTGGGTAGTTGACACTTGCCTTTTAGCCTTCCAGTTGGCAGTTCCCTTTTGCCACTAGACAGTCTGTCTTTGATGGTTGTTCTGAACAATGCTCAATCACAGAACAGGGGTCATTGTAACCCTGAATGCTTCTAACAAGGTTAAGGAAAAATAACTTTTTTTAACATTTAAGAAAATAATGGATCTTCCCTCAGGGCCACATTTTAAATGCTTCTGTACACAGTCTGACACAGTATAAGATATGGCATTTGGTTACAGTATATCATAATAGAAAACTGAAAGAATCAGAACATGTGGAAAAATATTGAAATAAATCTGTTATAAAGCCTTTTAGGTCTTTACAGACTTGACATTTGTTTGGCAGGAGTTTCCTTCTTAGGTGGACATTGTTTTTTTCCATATAGCCAATGTTAATAGAAAACAACTAATTTTAAGTTTGCCTGTGATAATTAGGGGTGGGGGGAAGGAGGATACAACATTGAAAATAATAAAAGCCATTTTTTTGATGCCAGGGTCAACTAATTACTTTATATCTCACCAAGTCCTCACAGGAAGATGAAGTAAATTCCATGTGTTCACACATTACAGATAAGAAACATGAGGCTGAGACACTTGCCTAAGGCTTCACAGGTTAAAGAAAAAATGTAGAGTCAAACCTCAAGCTAAAGTCTCTTCAGTGCTGAAGTTCCTGTCATTAACCACTACACTCAACTATCTCAGATTGGCACTTTTTTAATCTCTTCCTTCTATTGAACCGAAGATGTTAGCAAGCAACCAGATTTGTTACTTTTTCCGTAAGTTATTGGGGTACAGGTGGTATTTGGTTACATAAGGAAGTTCCTTAGTAGTGATTTGTGAAATATTGGTGCACCCATGACCCGAGCAGTATATATTACACCATATTTGTAGTCTTTTCTCCCTCACCCCCTCCTTCTCTTCCCCGCCAAGCCCCCACAGTCCATTGTTTCATTCTTCTGCCTTTGTATCCTCATAGCTTAGCTTCCACATATCAGTGAGAACATATGATGTTTGCTTTTCAATTTCTGAATTACTTCACTTAGAATAAGAGTCTCCAATCCCATCCAGATTGCTGCAAATGCTGTTAATTCATTCCTTTTTATGGCTGAGTAGTGTCCCACCATATATATCACAGTTTCTTTATCCACTTGTTGATTGATGGGCATTTGGGTTGGTTCCACGATTTTGCAATTGTGAATTGTGCTGCTATAAGCATGTGTCTGCAAGTATCTTTTTCGTATAATGACTTCTTTTCTTCTGGGTAGATACCTAGTAGTGGGATTGCTGGATCAAATGGTAGATCTACTTTTAGTTCTTTAAGAAATCTCCACACTGTTTCCCATAGTGGCTGTACTAGTTTGCATTCTACACCAGCAGTGTAGAAGTGTTCCCTGATCACCACATCCATGCTAACATCTACTGTTTTTTGATTTTTTTGATTATGGCCATTCTTGCAGGAGTAAGGTGATATCTCACTGTGGCTTTGATTTGCATTTCCCTCATCACTAGTGATGTTAAGCATTTTTTCATATATCTGTTGGCCATTTGTATATCTTCTTTTGAGAATTGTCTATTCATGTTTTTAGCCCACTTTTGGATGGAATTGTTTGGTTTTTTTTCTTACTGATTTGTTTGAGTTCGTTGTAGATTCTGGATATTAGTACTTTGTCAGATGTTTGGATTGTGAAGATTTTCTCCCACTTTGTGGGTTGTCTGTTTATTCTGCTGACTGTTCCTTTTGCTATGCAAAAGCTTTTTAGTTTAATTAAGTTCCAACTATTTATCTTTGTTTTTATTGCATTTGCTCTTGGGTTCTTGCTCATGAAATCCTTGCCTAAGCCAACGTCTAGAAGCGTTTTTCCAATGTTATCTTCTAGAATTTTTACAGTTTCAGATCTTAAATTTAAGTCCTTAATCCATCTTGAGTTGATTTTTGTATAAGGTGAGAGATAAGGATCCAGTTTCATTCTTCCACCTGTGGCTAGCCAATTATCCCAGCGCCATTTGTTGAAAAGACTGTCCTTTCCCTACTTTATGTTTTTGTTTGCTTTTTTGAAGATCAGTTGACTGTAAGTGGGTTCATTTCTGGGTTCTCTGTTCTGTTCCATTGGCCTATGTGCCTATTTATATACCAGTACCACACTGTTTTGGTGACTATGGCCTTATAGTATAGTTTGACCAGGTAGTATGATCCCTCCAGATTTGTTCTTTTTGCTTAGTGTTGCTTTGGCTATGCGAGCTCTTTTTTTGTTCCATATGAATTTTAGAATTATTTTTGCTAATTCTGTGAAGAATGATGGTGGTATTTTGATGGAGATTGCATTGAATTTGTAGATTGCATTTGGCAGTATAGTCATTTTTACAATATTGATTCTATCCATCCATGAACATGAGATGTGTTTTCATGTGTTTGTTTTATCTATGATTTCTTTCAGCAGTGTTTTGTACTTTTCCTTGTAGAGGTCTTTCGACTCCTTTGTTAGGTTATTCCTAAGTTTGTTTTTTTGTGTGTTTTTTTTGCAGATATTGTAAAAGGGGATTAAGTTCTTGATTTGATTCTCTGCTTGGTTGCTATTGGTGTATAGAAGAGCTACTGATTTGTGTACATTAATCTTGTATCTGGAAACTTTGCTGAATTCTTTTTTTTTTTTTTTTTCCTGAGACAGAGTCTCACTCTGTCACCCAGGATGGAGTGCAGTGGCATGATCTCGGTTCACTGCAACCTCCGCCTCCTGGGTTCTAGCAATTCTCCGGCCTCAGCCTCCTGAGTAACTGGGACTACAGGCACACACTACCATGCCTGGCTAATTTTTTGTATTTTAGTAGAGACGGGGTTTCACTGTGTTGCCCAGGCTGGTCTCGAACTCCTGAGCTCAGGCAATCCACCCACCTCAGCCTCCCAAAGTGCTAGGATTACAGGCATGAGCCACCGCGCCCGGCCTGCTGAATTCTTTTATCAGTTCTAGGAGCTTTCTGGAGGAGCCTTTAGAGTTTGCTGATGATCATATCGTCAGCAAACAGTGACAGTGTGACTTCCTCTTTACCGATTTGGATGCCCTTTATTTCTTTCTCTTGTCTGATTGCTCGGCTAGGACTTCCGGTACTGTGTTGAAGAGGAGTGGTGAGAGTAGGCATCCTTGTCTTGTTCCAGTTCTCAGAGGGAACTTTTCAGCTTTTCCCCCACTCAGTATTATGTTGGCTGTGGGTTTGTCATAGATGGCTTTTGTTACATTGTATGTCCCTTGTATGCCGATTTTGCTAAGTTTTAATCATAAAGAGATGCTGGATTTTGTCAAATGCACTTTCTGCATCTATTGAGATGATCATGTATTTTTGTTTTTTATTCTGTTAATGTGGTGTATCACATTTGTTGATTTGCATATGTTAAACCATCCCTGCATCCCTGGTATGAAACCCACTTGATCATGGTGGATTATCTTTTTGATATGTTGTTGGACTCAGTTAGCTAGTATTTTGTTAAGGATTTTAGCATCTATGTTCATCAAGGATATTGGTCTGTAGTTTTCTTTTTTGGTTATGTCCTTTCCTGGTTTTAGTATTGGAGTGATGCTGGCTTCATAGACTAAATTAAGGAGGGTTCCTTCTTTCTCTATCTTGTGGAATAGTGTCAAAAGGATTGGTACCAATTCTTCTTTGAATGTCTGGTAGAATTCTGCTGTGAATCTGGTCCTGGACTTTTTTTATTGGTAATTTTTAAATTACCATTTTAATCTCGCTGCTTGTTCTTGGTCTATTCAGGATATCTAGTTCTTCCTGATTTAAGCTAGGAGGGTTGTATTTTTCCAGGAATTTATCCATCTCTTCTAGGTTTTCTAGTTTATGTGCATAAAGGTTCATAGTAGCCTTGAATGATCTTTTGTATTTCAGTGGTGTCATTTGTAATAACTTCTGTTTCATTTTTTAATGAGGTTATTTGGATTTTCTCTCTTCTTTTCTTGGTTAATCTTGCTAATGGTTTATCAATTTTATTTATCTTTTCAAAGAGCCAGCTTTATGTTTCATTTATCTTTGGTATTTTATTTGTTTCAATTTCATTTAGTTCTGCTCTGATGATCTTGGTTATTACCTTTCTTCTGCTGGATTTGGGTTTGGTTTGTTCTTTTTTCTCTAGTTCCTTGAGATGTGACCTTAGACTGTCAGTTTGTGCTCTTTCAGTCTTTTTGATGTAGGTGTTTAGGGTTATGAACTTTCCTCTTAGCACTGCCTTTGCTGTATCCCAGAAGTTTTGATAGGTTGTGTCATTACTGTGTTTCAGTTTGAAGAATTTTTAAATTTCTATCTTGATTTCATTTTTGACCCAATGCTCATTCAAGAGCAGGTGATTTAATTTCCATGTATTTGCATGGTTTTGAAGGCTCCTTTTGGAGTTGATTTCTAGTTTTATTCTACTGTGACCTGAAAGAGTGCCTGATATAATTTCAATTTTCTTAAATTTATGGAGGCTTGTCTTATGGCCTATCATAAGGTCTATCTTGGAGAAAGTTCCATCCACTGTTGAATACAATGTGTATTCTGTGGTTGTTGGATGAAATGTTCTGAATATATCTGTAAAGTCCATTTGTTTAAATCCATTGTTTAAATCCATTGTTTCTTTGTTGGCTTTCTGTCTGATGACCTGCCTAGTGCTCTCCATGGAGGATTGAAGACCCCCACTTAGTTTTACAAGTAATTGTTTTATAAATTTGGGAGCTCCAGTGTTAGGTGCATATATGTTTAGGATTGTGATATTTTCCTGTTGGACAAGGCCTTTACCATTACATAATATCCCTCTTTGTCTCTTTTAACTGCTGTTGCTTTAAAGTGTGTTTTGTCTGATACAAGAATAGCTACCCCTGCTTGCTTTTGGTGTCCATTTGCATGAAATGCCTTTTTCTACCCCTTTACTTTAAGTTTATGTGAGTCCTTACATGTTAGGTGAGTCTCCTGAAGACAGCAGGTAGTTGGTTGGTGTGTTCTTATCCATTCTGTAGTTCTATATTTTTTTAAGTGGAGCATTTAGGCCGTTTACATTCAATGTTAGTATTGAGATAAGAGGTACCATTGCATTCATGGTGCTCTTTGCTGCCTGTGTACTTTGGTTTTATTGTTTTTGCTTTTTAACTTGTATTTTTGTTTCATAGTTCCTGTGTGATTTATGCTTTAAAGAGATTCTGTTTTGATGTGTTTCCAGGATTTGTTTCAAGACTTAAAGCTCCTTTTAGCAGTTCTTGTAGTGGTGGCTTTGTTGTGGCGAATTCTCTCAGCATTTGTTTGTCTGAAAAAGACTGTATCTTTCCTTCATATATGATGCTTAGTTTCACTGGATAAACAATTCTTGGCTGCTAATTGTTTGGTTTGAGGAGGCTGAAGATAGGGCCCCAGTCCCTTCTAGCTAGTAGTTTCCTGCTGAGAAATCTGTTGTTAATCTGATAGGTTTTTCCTTTATAGGTTACCTAATGCTTCTGTCTCACAGCTCTTAAGATTCTTTCCTTTGTCTTAACTTTGGATAACCTGATGACAGTGTGTCTAGGCAATGATCTTCATGCAATGAATTTCCTAGGTGTTCTTCGTGCTTCTTGTATTTGGATGTCTAGGTCTCTAGCAAGGCCGGGGAAGTTTTCCTTGATTATTTCCCCAAATATGTTTTTCAAGCTTTTAGAATTCTCTTCTTCCTCAGGAACACCAATTATCCTTAGGTTTGATTGTTTAACATAATCCCAGACTTCTTGGAGGCTTCTTTCATATTTTCTTATTCTTTTTCAAGGTGCTGGATTGGGTTAATTCGAAGACCTTGTCTTCGAGCTCTGAATTTCTTTCTTCTACTTGTTCAGTTCTATTGCTGAGACTTTCCAGAGCATTTTCCATTTCTATAAGTGTGTCCAATGTTTCCTGAAGTTTTGTTTTTTCTTTAAATTATCTGTTTCCTTGAATATTTCTCTCTTTACTTCTTGTATCGTTTTTTAGATTTCTAGTATTGGGCTTTGCCTTTCTTTGGTGCTTCCCTGATTAGCTTAATAACTAACCCCCTGAATTCTTTTTCAGGTAAATCAGGAATTTCTTCTTGGTTTGCATCCATTGCTGGTGAACTAGTATGATTTTTAGGGGGTGTTAAAGAGCCTTGTTTTGTCATATTACCAGAATTAGTTTTCTGGTTTCCTCTCATTTGGGTAGGCTCTGTCAGAGGGAAGGTCTAGGGCTGAAGGCTGTTGTTCATATACTTTGGTCTCATGGAGTGTTCCCTTGATGTAGTACTCTCCCCCTTTCCCTATGGATGTGGCTTCCTGTAAGCTGAACTGCAGTGATTGTTGTCTCTCTTCTGGGTCTAGCCACCCAGCAAGTCTACCTGGCTCTGGGCTGGTACTGGGGGTTGTCTGCACAGAGTCCTGTGACGTTAATTGTGTATGGGTCTCTCAGCTGTGGATACCAGTGCCTGTTCCAGTGGAGGTGATAGGGAGGTGCAATGGACTCCGTGAGGGTTTTTAGCTTTGGTGGTTTAATGCTCTATTTTTGTGCTGGTTGGCCTCCTGCCGGGTCATGTTGCTTTCCAGAGAGCATCAGCTGTGGTAGTTTGGGGAGGAACAGGTGGTGGGCAGGGCCCTAGAACTCCCAGGAGTATATGTCCTTTGTCTTTAGCTACCACGGTGGATAGGGAAGGACCATCGGGTTGGGGCAAGGCTAAGCGTGTCTGAGCTCAGTCTCTCCTTGGGTGGGTCTTGCTGCAGCTGCTGTGGGAGATGGGGGTGAGGCTCCCAGGTCAATGGAGTTGTGTACCTAGGAGGATTATGGCTGCCTCTGCTGAGTCATGCAGGTTGTCAGGGAAGTGGAGAAAAGCCAGCAGTCAGAGGACTCACCCAGCTCCCATACAAATCAAAGGGCCAGTCTCATTCCCACCATGTTCCCCACTAACAGCCCCTAATCTGTTTCCAGGCAATGGGCAGCCGGGCTTGAGAACTTGCCCCAGGCTACCTTCCTCCCAGCTGCGAAAGAAAAGAGCTTGGTTCATTCCCCACCTATGGAGTCTGCACACTGGATTCGTGTCCTTCCCCGAGTTCTGGCCAGGAGGCTTCTTGCCCCATTCAAATTGTTACAAAGTTCAGCTGGAGATTTCCTTCTCCCTGTGGTGTTTCTCCCCCTGATCCCCTGGCTCCTCTGGCTGTCCTGCCGATAGATTCCTATGGTGCCAGGCAGGAATGGCCTGCTTGTGGACCCAGCGAGCGCCCAGGGCCTTTCTTCTTCTTCCTCTACCCCTGTATTTCACTCGGCTCTCTAAATTGACTCAGCTCCAGGTATGGTTGGAAACTTCTCCCACAAAGAGAACTTCAGTTTCTCTAGTGGGGATGTGTGTTCAGGAAAGGAGGCTCTCCCTTTCCCACTTCTGCAGTTGGGGCACCCACAGTATTTGGGGTACCTCCTGGGTCCTGCAGGAGCAATCTGCTTCCTTCAGAGGGTCTGTGGGTCCTCTTGGGATTGCTGGTTTGTTCTTGCAGTCGATCTGGAGCTAAGATTCACAATGTGAGCCTCTGCACACTGCTCTGTCCATCCAAGTTGGAGTTGCAATCTAGTCCTGCCTCCCATCCGCCATGATGATTACTTCTGTTTGTTTATCACACACTGTGCCAAGCACAGGGCTCTGGACTCAAACATTTCCAGGTTTACTTATTGAGACTTTGGCCTCGATTCTTATCTTCTCTGTGCTTGAGACTTCTTATATATAAATAAGGAAGTGTCTACCTCCTGGGATTATTGTAAACCAAGCTTGTCCAACCTGCGGCCCAGGATAGCTTTGAATGCAGCCCAACACAAATTCGTAAATTTGTTTAAAACGTTATGAGATATTTTTGTGGGTTTTTTTTTGTTTTTTGTGGTTTTTTTTTGCTTATCAGCTATCATTCGTGTTAGTGTATTTTATGTGTGGTCCAAGACAATTATTCTTCGTCCAATGTGGTCCAGGGAAGCCAAAAGATTGGACATCCCTGTTGTAAACACAGAAGTGAGCAGACTGTGGAGCTTCTTGCAAAAGCTGGGCTCAGAGCATCCCTCAGTAAAGATGAGTCATTGTGTGAGCTGAAGGGTCTAGGTAAAGAGTAGGAGGGAGAAGAAAAAGGAACCCATTCTCCCATGGGATACCCAGACTCTAAGCATATATCTACACTTTCAAAATGTTGCCTCATTCTATCCCAGCTTCACCTTGGCTGTGTCTCAAAGTGAAACAGTAAGATGAAGCTAGAATGGCAGCTAGGTAGAGAATCCTGGTGATGGGTCAGAAGGACCAACACCTTTGAATTCTGATTGCTTTACATATCCGGCTCTCTGGGTGGTTTGTCACTAAGACAGTTACTTCCTAAAGTAGAACATCAACAGCATCTTTTTGGAACATGATTCCAACAGCATGGTTAAGATACCTGAGTAAGTCTGGAAGCTCAGAATGGACTGGTGCTGGATCTACCACTGAATTTAATATTTTTCTCCCTGGAGACTTCTCAGGCCGGGGCCAAATGGCTCCCTAGGATCTCATCATTGCTGACACATGGAAGTGTGTGAGCTTCCCTTTGATAGTAGTAAGACACAGGATGACAGATAACACCACCTGTGCCCTGACTCCCTGTGCCCGTGCCCACAACAGACATCAGCAGTGGAATGCATCATCTTCCCTGCGTAGCCAAGACTTTTGCCTGAGAATCATTTTCAAAACAGATCTCCAGGCAGCCACCAGGAACCAATCACAGTTTACCTGAGAGAGAATGTTTATCTGCCATCCCTGGCTGGACTTTCCTTTAATGTACTGGATGACAGGAGTTGAGATCCATTTAACTGCACAGGGCCAATCACACTGCAATAAAATGGGTATTTTTTTCCCCTGACTTTTTTGACCTGGGATCATGCTAGAATGAGAACTTCTGGAATCACTAACTACTTAGTGGCTTCTGTTAAGGGGGGAAATACATGCTAGGCTAGGCTGTCAGACAGTAAGAAGTTAATCCTCAAATCTTGGTATAACACAACAAAGGTTTATTTCTTGCTTAAACTCCACATCTGCTAAGGTTGGCAAGGGGCAGACAGAAACACCTCCACTTGCAGCTGCCCTTTCCCCACCATGCGGCCTCCTAGGTTGCTGTGACACGGCAAGAAAACACTTGGAGATCTCAAGGCTGCCCCTCCATTCTTCAGCCGGAAGCAGCACACATCCCTTCCTCCCACAGCTCATTAGTCAGAACTAGCCACACTCACCTGACTGCCCGGGGCTGGGAAGGGTAGTCTTCTGTGTATCCAGAAGGAAAGAGGCAGGTATTGGTGAGCACTGAGAAGGGAGACTGCAGAGGAAGAAAGACTGTTATAAAGCTGACATCACCCTTCTTAAAAGCTTTTAGGCCTAAGAAGCAGCTTTGATGGGGATTATTTTTTCCACGGAATATTTGCTTTTGTATGGTGGGGCAGGCAGGGGATCTCTTATCTGGATTTTTTAAGGACAGTGAAGATAAAAGAAGCATTTCCTCCTGCTTTCTGAGCTAAGGAACCATTTACTCTGCATGCTGTCTTGTTAAAGCATTATGGCCCCATTATCATAAATCTGCCAGATAGAGAGTAATGGGAAAAGCTTGGGTCACATTTTTATATAGAATACTTTGGACTTCTTGAAAAATTATCAAACCCCAGACATTACGTGCCTCACATACCCTCCTTTTGTAGCCTTTGTTAAGTACATCTCATCCAGGTGGGGCTGTTCTTCACTTAGTGAATCCGGTGCAGGATTGCTCAGGACCTTGTAAAAACGGGAATTATATTCTATCTTGAATAGCAATTTACCTGAATATGGCACTCATTAAAGAATGGGTACATGGAAGTAAAGACTAACAGCAGGGAACTGTCACTGTTCAAAAGTTTTGATATTGATCATGGCCACAGGAACTAGATGGCAAAATGCAGATGTAGTGAGTGATTCCTGAGGAAGCCCTGTCATTCTGAGGTATCTACTGCCATGAAAGGGTGGAAAATCTATTTTATGTGTCTGGTTCAGTCTATAACTTTTGTTCAGGAGTTTTTTTTTTTTTTTTTCTTTTGAGTTGGGGTCTCACTCTGTCACTCAGGTGGGAGTGCAGTGGCACGATCTCGGCTCACTGCTAGCCTCAACTGCCCAAGCTCAGGTGATCCTCCCAGTTCAGCCTCCTGAGTAACTGGGACTACAGGTGTGTGCTACTACACCCAGCTAATTTTTTTTTTTTTTTTTTTTTTGAGACAGAGTCTCACTCTGTCACCCCGGCTGAAGTGCAGTGGCACGATCTTAGCTCACTGCAACCTCCACCACCTGGGTTCAAGTGATTCTCCTGCCTCAGCCTCCTGAGTAGCTGGGATTACAGGTGCCCACAACCATGCCCAGCTGAGTTTTGTATTTTTAGTAGAGATGGGGTTTCTCCATGTTGGCCAAGCTGGTCTGGAACTCCTACCCTCAGGTGATCCACCTACCTCTGCCTCCCAAAGTGCTGGGATTACAGGTGTGAGCCATGCACCCAGCCTAATTTTTGTATTTTTAGTAGAGACAGGGTTTCACCATGTTGCCCAGGCTGGTCCCAAACTCCTGGCCTCAAGTGATCCACCTGCCTCGGCCTCCCAAAGTGCTGGGATTACAAACATGAGCCACTGCGCCTGGCCAGGCATATATATCTTTAAAAGCCCACTGGAAGTGACTGCTGGAAATATCAGGTGCCCACAGGCTGATCTGCCCACTACTTTTCGTGAGTGGGGCAAACTGAAGACAGTTGTCACATGCTAAGACCATTGGCACAGCAGCAAGTATTTCATTTGTAAAAACTCATCAAAAATCTGGAAAATTGCTAGTGGAATAATCCAGAGCATTACTTGTGTTGTCCCTCTGCAAATGGAGGTGGAAGGAGTCTATCCTTCTGTCTTGATTTGTCTTCAGAGTCACAGAGGTAGGAGCACTTCACTAACACCAGAGTAGCTGTGCCTCTCATAGGGATCAGGGCTTTGGACAAGCCCACAGATATAGCTGTTCAGTACATGGTATTTCATAAAGTGCTCACTGAGGTCTAATTAGTGCAAGGCTCTTTTAGGGATGCAAAGATGAACCAAATACAGCACATCAGTATGTAGAAGAGAAAGACCATACACAAAATAGCCCTGACACAAGGCAGAAAAGGATGCATCCCATAAGAGCAGGTTAGTAAAATATGGCAAGAGCACAGAGGAGGGACAGATTTCTTCCCATTGGGAGATCAGAGTGTCTCCATGGAGTCAGTGACATTGGAGTTGACAGAGAAGAAGATATTTGATTTTGACAGACAGACTGGTGGAAGGGCCTATCAGGTAGAAAGAACAGCACAAACGAAGGCACAGAGAGTGGCAGTCCTGAGTATACTGGGGGCCTGTCACATCCTTTGTGGCTAGACTGTAGGATTAGCAAGGGGACTGGCAGGAGAGAACACTGGAAAGTCCAGATGATATGACAGCAGGGGCCTGGAGTGTCAGACAGAGGAGTTGGGGAGTTGAGGAAAGTTTGTGAGCATGTGGGTGTCCTGGGGAGGAAATGACAGTTACACTTTGGGTATTAAAGGGCTGGGTGGGTCCTTGTGTTAGATGCACTCTGTGCAGGTAGAAAGACTTTTACAGGTACACAGAATATATGACTTAACCTGTGGTGAGAAGAAGGCTAAGGATCAGAACAGTCTGAACAGTCTTTATTTTGGCTAGTAGAGTTCTGTGATGTTGTAGTCAATAGGTTAAGTCCAATAGCCTTTCTTATAATAAGCAGAAAACGATGACTACAAATTCTCAAAACAAATAAGTAAAAAAATGGTTTCAGGATTCTATCAAAATAAACAGCTGTAGGATGACACAGTTAGGATGACACAGGAGAGCTTCTAACAATGATAAAATCTTGATAAAACCTGAAAAATTATTGGAAGGCATTAGAGAATGAACATAAGCAGATAGAAACTGAAGGGCTTTTGGCTCTTGAAAGAAGGAAACTGCCTAGCTTATGTCTATGGTTATATGATTTTCTACCTGAAATCTTCCAATTCACAAGCATGATCTTTGTCTCCATATACTTAGGTCTTCTTCAATTTCCCTTTGTAATGTTTTGAAAATTTCAGAGTACAGGTCTTGAACATTCTTGGTTAAATTTATTGTTAACTATTCTATGTTTTTTTGATGTTATTGTGAATGGAGTTACCTTTTCATTACTAGCATGTAGTAATACAGTGATTTTTGTATAAGGTCAATTGAAAGAAAAATCTTTTTAAATGGCAGTGGTGGTCTAACTGGATAAACATACGAAAAAAAAATGAACGAGATTACCTCATCTCAATACGGAGCATGCCTTCAAAGTAAAAGCTCCTAGAACTGCACTGGCCAGTAGAACTTTCTGTGATGATGGAAATGTGTCTGTGCTGTCCAGTTAGCCACTGGCCACATGTGGTTACTGAGCATTTGCAATATGGGTAATATGACTGAGAAACCAAATTTTGAATGTTACTTAATTTAAATTTAAATAGCCACGTATTGGTAATGTATCATATTGGCCAACATGGTTAGAAGAAAGCATAGGAGAATATCTTCACGATGTTAGGGTAGGCAATTGTGTCTTAGAGAAGATGTAAAAACACTAAACATAAAGGAAAAAAATTGATAAACAACTGATTAAAACTTCTGCTCATCAAAAGACACCTTTGAGAAAATGAAAATGCCAAGTCACAGATCAAGAGAAGATATATGCAATACACATAACTGACAAAGAACTCATATTCCGCATGTATTATAAAACTTCCACAAGTCAAGAACAAAAACCACACAACTCAGTTTTTAAATAGACTCCTACAGATGCTTCACAAAAGAAGACAAACCAACAGCCAATAAGCACAGTAAGAGATGCTCAGATGTTATTACACATCAGAGAAATGCACATTAAAGTGACAGTGAAATGTCATTTCACTCCCATTGGAATGTCTAACATTAACATGATTGACAACACTACATGTTGGGAAGCAGGTTGCTATGGCTTGGATAGCTTGTTTGCCCCCACCAAAGCTCATGTTGAAATTTGATCCCCAGTGTGGCAGTTTTGGGAGGTGGAGCCTAATGGAAGGTGTTTGGGTTATAGGGGTGGATCCCTTGTGAATGGCTTGGTGCTGTTCTCACAGTAGTGAGTTCTTGCTTTCTCAAAACTGGATTAGCTCTCTTGGGAATGGATTAGTTCCCTCAAGAGTAGGCTGCTATAATGCCAGGACACTTCTTAGATTTTCCTTCCTTTTTGTGGGTCTGCTTCTCCTTTGACCTTCTTTGTGGTGTTGTGATGCAGCATGAAAGTCCTAACCAGAAGCCAGGGGCATACCCTTGAACTTCTCAGCTACATAAACTTCTTTTATTTGTAAACTACTCGGTCTCAGGTATGCTTTTATAGCAACATGAAACGGACTACAACAGAGGTGGAAAAACTAATTCTCACACATTGTGGTGGAGTGTAAAATGGTACAACTACTTTGGAAAACTCTTTGCAGTTTCTCATAAAGTTAAGCATAGATCTACTACATGACTCAATTCTATTCTTAGGTATTTATTCAAGAGCAGTAGAAACATATCCACAAAGAGACTTTTCAACAACGTTCAAAGTAGCTTTACTCACATAGTCCCAAGCTAGAAACAACCCAAATGTCCTTCAGCAGGAGAATGAATAAGTAGATTGTAGTATGTTCATACAATGGGCATTAGTAAGAAAAAGGACAAACTATTGTCATATGCAACAATATAGATAAATCTCAAAAACATTGAGCAAAAGAACCCAAGCACAAAAGGCCATATATTATATGATTCCATTTATATAAATTTCAAGAACAGGCTAACCTAGTCTGTGGAAATAGAAATCAGAGCAGTGTTACCTAAAGGGGGTAGAAATTGAATGGAATAAAACTTTCTGGAATGAAGGAAATAAATGTCCTTTATGTTGATTGGGGTGGTAGTTACATGGGTGTGTTCATTAATAAAAATTCATCATATTTTGTACTTAAGGTTTATGCATTTCACATTGACATATATGGTATGTAAACTTTACCCAGTGATGATAAGAATAGTAACTGAATTGAAGCAAGTGGTGTCCACGATGAGTTTTGCATATTGTCAACCCAAATTAACAAACAGAGGATCTCTGAAAGAAAATGATATTTATTTGGTAATAGGGCACTGCAATGGGAATACTCATACCATAGTAAACTATGTGTGTATTCTAGGAGGTAAAGGAAGATAAAGATATTGAAAGGAAAAGTGAGGAGGATTACACAATTATTTCAAGATAATTATCCTTGGCTACAAGGGTTAATAACAAAGGTGGCGTCAGTCAAGGTTGGACAGATAGTTGCTGGGTAGATGTCCTTGCAGAAATATCTTTTTATTGTAAGACTGAGGTGGTCTTTGTGCAAGGTTATGGCTTTTGCAGAGTCTTTTGTGATGATTCTTATTAACAGGCACTCATGCATGAGGACCCTCGTTTCATAACCTTCCCCAGCTCTATTGCCAGGTTTTTTTTGTTTGTTTGATTTCTCTTTTGAGATGGAGTCTTGCTTGGTTACCCAGGCTGGAGTGCAGTGGCATGGTCTTTGCTCACTGCAAGCTCTGCCTCCCGGGTTCATGCCATTCTTCTGCCTCAGCCTCCCAAGTAGCTGGGACTACAGGTGCCTGCCACCACACCTGGCTAATTATTTTTTGTATTTTTAATAGAGACGGGGTTTCACCATTTTAGCCAGGATGGTCTGGATCTCCTGACTTCATGATCCACCCGCCTCAGCCTCCCAAAGTGCTGGGATTATAGGTGTGAGCCACCGCGCCCTATTGCCAGGGTTTTTAACATAAGTGACTTCATTTTGATTCTGACAACTTTCACATTTCCCTGTTTTGATGAAGATCTTTCTCAAAAAGCATCACTGATGAATCATCCCGTAGTTAAATTTTGATTGTCCCTTGGTGCTGGGATTTACCTGTACTGGTTTGGTTTAATCTAGTCCTACATTAGAGGGAAGTTATTGGTGACTAGGAATCAGTGTCAAAAGCCTTTTAGCCACATTTGAGCAACAAAGGAAGTTTGGAGGGAGCGGCTCTCAGGCTAAGTCTACCTGAAGTCCATATTTAAGTTCAATTTTGTCTGTTTTGTAGGTGTTGGCTATCACTTCAAAGTGCTGGTCCAGCATTATTCTGTTAGGAGTTGTACTTCTGAAGAATTTTCAACAAGTAATAGGTACAAAGTTTACAAAGAAAAGTAGAAAGTAAAATTAATAGTAATATGATAATCTCGGTTTGCCTAACAGTTTTGAGGCATGAACCTGGGCTTAAAGGCAACCAATTGAATAAATCAAATGAACACAGGGGATTAGGTGAGGCTTGTTTTAACTATTGACCTGTTTTCTTATTTTGTATATATGGGTCTCAATTTTCCCAGAGGAATATATCTAGGTACAGTATGTAGTATTAGCAATAGCACGTATATTTATTTATTTAAACAATAGATAATATAGAGCAATTTTATTACCTGGCATCCCATGGGTGGGTTGAATTAAAGTAGAGCAGACAGAGAACAACAGTTGTATTAGGGATGTTGACAAAGTCACCCATTAGGTGCACTAAAGGATCTCTTAGGTCAGGTTTTTTAAAGTTACCAGCAAAAGGTATTGAGTCTGAAATTTCAAGTGCACCATTATCCTGTCAAATGAAAAAGGTAGGCATTAAGAGGGGTCAAAGTCTCATTATGATATGGAGTCTTTTTCTGATGTCTTGGGAAAAACTGTCTACTACATGAAGCTGTCAACTTCTCACCCTGGTTTGCAGTTTGAATGTGACTGTTTATGGCATAAGGTGCCGATATGTTTGGATTCTGTGTCCCTACCCATATCTCATCTCAAGTTGTAATCCCCATGTGTCATAGGAGGAACCTGGTAGGAGGTGATTGGATCATGGGGGCAGCTTCCACTATGCTATTCTTGTGATAGTGAGTTCTCACAAGATGTGATGGCTTAAAAGTCTGTGATGATTCCTTGGCCGGGCACAGTGGCTCACGCCTGTAATCCCAGCACTTTGGGAGGCCGAGGCAGATGGATAATTTGAGGTCAGGAGTTCAAGGCCAGCATGGCCAACATGGTGAAATCCTGTCTCTACTAAAAATACAAAAATTAGCCGAGGGTGGTGACACATGCTTGTAATCCTAGTTACTTGGGAGGCTGAGGCAGGAGGATCACTTAAACCTGGGAGGCAGAGGTTGCAGTGAGCCAAGATCAAGCCACTGCACTCCAACTTGGGTGACATAACAAGACTCCATCTTAAAAATAAATGAATGAATGAATGAATAAATAAATAAATAAATAAAAGTATATGGTGGGTTCCCCCTCTCTTGCTGCCGTGTAAGATGTGCCTTGCTTTCCCTCTGCCTTCCACTATAATTGTAAGTTTCCTGAGACCTCCCTAGCCATGCAGAACTATGTGTCAATTAAACCTCTTTTCTTTATAAATTACCCAGACTCAGGTAGTTCTTTATAGCAGTGTGAAAACAGATTAATACAGGTGCTTTGGTGAACTCTCTGTGTGACCCATACATTAGACATTAGACTTGTCCCTTAAAATTCACCAAGTTTAAGGTTATAGGGCTTTAGAAACAGAACAGTTTGCATTTTTAGTAATTCCACGGTAGAGAGTTGGATTGAAAGAATCTAGAATAATTCAGGATCCAGTCTATTCTATAGGCAGATAACAAGAACTTGAAAATAATGCACAGGGCTAAAAACCTAACAACAAGAGTGTTGTAGTTTTTCTCTAGAAATATAACTTTTTCTCTCTCGTATTAGTGTACTTTTAATATTAAAGCTCAATCTTTAGCAAGGCTTATAGATAATTCCCATCTAATTATAGCCTTCATGAACCTTTCATGACCTGCTCAAATCTTCAGTAACATGCTTAAGCCTTTAGTTTTGTCCCATTCTTCCTCTTTCTTAAATGACCAGTCATTTTACTTTAGAACAAAAATTTACTACACAGATTCTTTCTTATACGAAATTATTCTCTTTTCTTTTTAACCTTCCTTACCGAAAGTGCATCTTCTTACTTATAACTTTCTCCATGTCTCTCTCTCCTGCTTACCAGTAGAGAAGGGCTTTTGCCATGTTGCCCAGGCTGATCTCGAACTTCTGAGCTCAAATAATCTTCCTGCCTTGGCCTTCCACAGTGCTGAGATCATAGACATGAGCCACTGTGAGATGTGATGAGATTTCTCTTCAAATAGCCTGATCAATCTTTTATTCTTTAATTCATAGTACCCACTCCCCCACCCTTTCTCCTTTTTCTCTTTTTTTCCTTTCTGCCTTTGTTACATGCCAGGACATGCCACAGTACCAGGCTTATCAGTACAAGCTCACATTCCTTTCCTTATTTAAAAAAAAGACTAGCCCTCTAGCTCATCACAGACACCCCTTCCCCTTTTCCCCTCTCTCCCTTACATGCCCACCTTATCTAAAAAAAGTTCAAATGTCTAACCAACCGAGATTAATTCAGATTGTGCAAACCGACCCCGGCCGATAGAAAAAGAGTACAGGGACAGGACTTGCGTCAGAAATAAAGGCTTTCATGCCCCTTGGTTCAAGTGTGCTCTCATGGTGACTGGCAAAAAAAACAAAACAAAACAAAATCCCTCTACACAAAAGTAAAATTGCTTTGCTAAAAATCCCTTGTTTGAGTGTTCAATCTCCTTAGGATTTTGAGCATTATTCCCAACAGCCACCATGCCTGGCCTGTTTACATTTAACAATTATACCTGGATTACTCATAGAAACTGAGATATTAGACAAAGCTAGTCATCATTTTAAGTTATTTCCCTGTTAATCATTTTTATAGCCTGTGAATATCAGGTGTTCACCTAAGAACCTTAAAGTTAAATATATGGGTATTTTGCCAGTAACTCAGAAGATACAGCTGCTTTTATTAAGCCAACAATATGAAATTAGTCTTACATATCAAATAATTACAGAACCAAATTTATTCTGTTTTTAGGGTGAGTTTATAATTTTATCACCTTAAAACATCTAGTACAATCTAGATGAACAGTAAACCCAGGCAAAAATGTATGCTGACAATTTTGAAGACCTCTCTATTTTTATTTTATCAACAAACTTAAAACCAGCTTGTTTATCAAAAAATTATTTAAGTAATGTGAACTAAAAACACGTGGGTTAGTTACTATATTTTTGTTACAGTACTCAATTTAAGTGCTTTTCTTCCCTTTTAAATTTATTAATCAGATCTCTTTAATATATTTTAGTAGAAAAATATTATATACACACAACGTTAAAACATACAGACAACACAAATACATAGAAGCAGATTCTCTAGCTTTCATCTGGATATTTTAGTCATGAGACAGTGTAACATAGTAATACAAACTCAGTTTGTAAAAGGACAGTTGAACTCAAATTATATTTCTGACAAATGGGACCTGTTCACATGGCTAATGTTTATTTGCCCCAATAGATAATCTTATTAAGGCTGTGAACTAAAATTTTGGATAAGGAAATTTTCATAGCAGTTTGATAATAATAATAATAAACCTCTCTTATCCTTTATTTCAGTTTCAAATGAGTTTAGGGTATATTTTTAACATTTATATTTTAGCCAGGACTGGCTAAATTGTATAAGAAAAATAAAATCTTCAAGTGGCCTTGAATTTTTAGTAACAAATCTATCTTTTGTTTGCTGGTCTGGTTTGCTTGACTAGTCAATGTGGGTGAAGAAGCATTTTAACAGGTTTTTTTTCCAGCTTTTTCTAGTCCCTCCGTAGTAGATAAAGCAATTTTTATGCCAGACAAAGATATAGTATTCCTCTGAGCTCAAGATTTTGACTTGTTTGATCTGAGAGGCTAACTTTTATAAACATGTATGTAGTTATTTGCTTTTAGAATACCAATCATTTAATTAAGTGTTCCATTACCCAAAGCACTTTTTAGTCAGACAAACCTAGATTTACATTTCCAAAAGTGTCTAAATTGTTGGTTTTCATGAACATGTTGTAATCTGTAAAGCTGTTAAGTTTTTTGCATTTTGACTGGAATGCCATAAGCAGTGAGTTTGTCTTAACACCAGCAGAAAAGTCTGCAGATTCAAAATAGGCAGAAAAATAAAATAGAGGAGAGAGAGCCCAGAAGGCTCTATGTATTAACTCTATATTTGCAGTTTCTATTTCATCTCTAAGATAAACAGGCTTGGGGAGTTTGAATGATCTCCATGATGCCCATTGAGTTTGTGTGCACCGGGAAAAGCCATGTAGCCAGCTGGAGTCCCAGAAGACCTGGCATGCCTTGATATTTGAGAATCTCATTTCATTTCTTTTTTTTTAATTTAATTTTATTTTATTTTATTATCACTATACTTTAAGTTTTAGGGTACATGTGCACAACATGCAGGTTTGTTACATATGTGTACATGTGCCATGTTGGTGTGCTGCACTCATTAACTCGTCATTTTTTTTTTTTTTTTTTGAGACAGAGTCTCGCTCTGTCCCCAGGCTGGAGTGCAGTGGCACGATCTCGGCTCACTGCAAGCTCCACCTCCCGGGTTCACGCCCTTCTCCTGCCTCAGCCTCCCAAGTAGCTGGGACTACACAGGCACCCGCCACTGTGCCCGGCTAATTTTTTGTATTTTTAGTAGAGACGGGGTTTCACCGTGTTGGCCAGGATGGTCTCGATTTCCTGACCTCGTGATCCACCCGTCTCGGCCTCCCAAAGTGCTGGGATTAAAGGCGTGAGACACCGCGCCTGGCCCCTTCATTTCTTATTAATTTCTTAAAGCAAAGAAAATCCCATAAATCATGTCAGGGGAACGTCAGGAGTTTGTACTGGTGTGCAAAGAAAATTCTTTAAATCTTGTCAGGAAAATGTCAGGAGTTTAGACTGCTGTCTTATACAGTGGCAACCAACATAGTGGCTTTTAATTAGCCATCCTGCACCCACCACTTAGGATGTTTATTTTTGCTCTTGAAAGATTTTCAGAAACAAGCAAGGGGGAAGAGCCAAATCATTTACACACATGCATAACCAAACCCAAATCGGAGTGTTCACAAAAATTTTAACCCAGGCATTGCAGATCAAACAAAATATTAAACTAGGCATGCAGAAAGAACCAAAAATGAACTCACCAGAAAAGACATGTCTCCAAGACAGATTGTAAATTCTGTAGAAACCAGAGTACTCTCCACAAGGACACTTCTCAGGAAGGGCTTGCCAAAAACAGTATTTTATAGTTCCAAGAGAGATGCAGCGTTCTTCATTTAAGGTAGGCTTATAACCAAACCAAATCTCAGATAAAGTCAAAAAGCTTCTATCAGGAAGAAGGCACTTAGCCTGGGTGAAGGCTCACCAGGGCAGAACAGGTGAGCCATGGAAGCCGAGAGCTTAAAGAGCTCAAGGTGAGCACAGCCCGCAGGTTCCAAGAATCACTGATTCCTTCCAAAAGTGATCTTGCTTCAGGTTCCGCTTCTGGAGACCATTTATGTCAACCTAAATAACAAATACTGAGAGGTTCTCTGAAAGAAAATGATGTTTACATGGTAGTGGGTCATTGCAATGAAAATACTCATGCCATATAACTTATATGCATATTCTGGGAAGTAAAAGAAGACAAAGGTTTTTAAAGGAAAAGTAATGAGGATTACATAGTTGTTTGGAGAGAGTTATCCTTAACTACAAGGAACAATATGGGTAGTGCCAGTTCCAGGTTGGACAGGCAGTTGCTGGGCAGATGTCCTTATATAGAAGTATTTTTTTGGTGCAAGGTTATGGTTTTTGCGGTCTTTCGTGATGGTTCTCGTTATCAGACATTTGTGAGTGAGAATTCCCACTTCATGGCCTTCCCCAGCTCTATTCATCAGGATATTTTTTAATAACATTAAGTGACTCCATGTTTATTCTGACAACTTTCTCAATATACAGGTCCTTTTGTTTATCAGTCAAGGAAAGAAGAGACAAATAAAAGCCCGGTGTATTGAGCGTTTAGTATTTACTGGACTCTAAGAGTACAAAGATGAACTTTTTGCTCTTCTCAGGAAGGGAGAATCAGACACATTGTACTGTTGCCATACCAAGGGATCATCTGGAGGAAGCTAGAGGGGAGGAGGTGGCCATGGGAGCGCAGGGTAGCCTCAGGGGGCAGGAAAGGCACCTCTGAGGGGCTTTAATGTCCACTGCCTTGGCACTGACCTGGGGAGGGACAAAATTCTCTTGGTCTCTTGTACCTCAGTTCTCCAGCAAGGGTGACTAATGGACTTTAATTCCGGGAAACATAGCTGTGTTATGGAAGAGCAGCCACACACAGCTGGGCTTCTGGGTCTGCTGTCACACTCAGCTGGTGCCGCAGGTAGGCAGAAAAGCTATTTCTCAGAGCTTCTTAGCCTTGGAATTGAGAAATGGTGTGGGCCCCAGCAATCTTAATTATGCTTTCTCCAAATGCTTTGTGAACCCCCAGAATCTGAGACAGGTCTCAGTTAATTTAGAAAGTTTATTTTGCCAAGGTTGAGCACACATGCCCATGACTCAGCCTCAGGAGGTCCTGAAAACATGTGCCCAAGGTGGGTAGAGCACAGTTTGGTTTTATCCATTTTAGGGAGACATGAGACATAAATCAACATATGTAAGATGAACATTGGTTCAGTCTGGAAAGGCAGGACTACTCAAAGCAGGGAGGGAACTTCCAGGTCTTAAGTAGATAAGAGACAAATGGTTGCATTCTTTTGAGTTTCTGATTGCCCTCTCCAAAGGAGGCAATCAGATATGCATTTATCTCAGTGAGCAGAGGGGTGACTTTGAATAGAATAGGAGGCAGGTTTGCCCTAAGCAGCTCCCAGCTTGACTTTTCCCTTTAGCTTAGTGATTTGGGGGTCCAAGATATTTTCCTTTCACAGCTTTAAGCCACTCTTTTTCCTAGGTGACATTTTAGTTTATCAGGTCACAGGTTGCTGGCACACTCATCCCTGTTCTCAAATATCTTTTAAACCTGAGTGAAATGACAATTGAGGGAAACTCATTTACAGAAAGACAAAGAAGACCGTGTAAATTTGCACTAAAGCATAAACCTTCAGTCTCTCTAAAATGATTTTCTCTGAATTCTGAATACCTGACATAGTAGAATATTGGATTCTTGCATAAACCCTTGACCTTCACAACATGTTCGTTTAGTGGGCAATGAAAATTGTTAACCTGGCTTATTATTAAAAGGAAAAATGCAGGTTTCTGAAAGGATTTCTTGCTTGATGTCACCCAGGTAACCATGCTAGGAGACAAATCTGATATTAAAATTCCTTCAGCTAGCTGGATTACAAACCTTCTAGGGTTGCTGACCTCTGAAATCCAGATGATTTTGATAATTTGGAGTTTAGTGATATATGATCAGGTTTTCCAGACCTGTGTTTTTTGGTTTTTTTTGTTTTTTTTTTTCTCCTCTGCCCAAATTCTTACAGAATTTGGTCATAGTGCTTTTTCCTGAGTGATAGGATGGGAAGGAAGAGATTTAAGAACTGGAAACACTGAGAGGATTACACATCTGTTGAGCACAAACTCCAGAGCTTGATTTTTGTCAGGTTCTGTTCTGGACTTGAAAACACGTTCAGTCATGATTTGTGCCCTTAAGGAGTCACTACCTGTGCATGGGCAATTCTTCTTTAAGTCTAGAAAGGATGGTGATTAAAGCAGATGGAGTATCAAGTTCTCAGCTTACCTGGGCTCTTTCTTTCATGCACTTGTGGGACTAATTGAGAGTTATTTTATTCACTCGTTGACTCATTTATTACCCTTGAACTGCTTATTTGTTCCAATTAAAGGAAACAAGGAATTAGGAATCTGGGTTTTATTCCCACTCATATCACAAACTGATTGTGTGACTAAGTGGGCAATTTGACTGCTCCTTACCTGAGTTCATATGTTTCTAAAATGCACATCGTAATTCTTGCCCTAAGTGACTGTATTGGTTACTTTTGAGAATCAAGTGAGAAAAATGGATATTATAGCATTTTGGCAAATATTTAACGTACCCCTATGAGATAGTATTATTGTTTTTAGGCCAGTGGTTCTAAACTTCGGTATGAGTAATGATCCTTAGAGAATACATGAAAATGCTTATTACTGAGCCTACATTCACAGATTCTGAGGGTCTGTGACCCAGAAATCTGCATTTTAAGAGGCACTTCAAGTAATTATGATGCAAATGGTCCAAGAATTCCACTGAAAAATACTGGTGTGTCTGCAGAATATTGGGGGAATTCCTCAGCAAGGCGTCTGTTTTCAGAATGATCTGGGGGCCCTCATCTTGAAGCCTTTGCCTTGGGTTTATCTGTACATACTCAGAAGGGATTTCTCTTATTTCTCATGTTTGTCTGTATGCCATGCAAGGGGCTTACACTCACTAGGTGCTTAGTGGAAATGTGCTGGCCTGCCCTATGTGCAGAAAACCATGATTCTGCAGGTGAATGGGCTGGAGTGTAAGCAATCTTTTATTTTCTTTTTTTAAATAGCAATGCAGAGTCCTCAGAGAAGAGATTCAGAATGAACAGCTTTGTGTCAGACTTTGGAAGACCTCTGGAGCCAGATAAGGTATTTTCTCGCCAAGGCAACGAGGAGTCCAGGTCTCTCTTTCACTGCTACATCAATGAGGTGGAACGCTTGGACAGAGCCAAAGCTTGTCACCAGACCACAGCCCTTGACAGTGATGTCCAACTCCAGGAAGCCATCAGAAGCAGTGGGCAGCCAGAGGAGGAGCTGAACAGGCTCATGAAGTTTGACATCCCCAACTTTGTGAACACAGACCAGAACTCCTTTGGGGAGGATGATCTTCTGATTTCTGAACCACCTATTGTTCTGGAAACTAAGCCACTTCCCCAGATCTCACATAAAGACCTGGATTGAGAAACATGCTCTGTAAAGGGTCTTCCTGAAGATGTGGATTCTATCTTTATGTAGCAAGAAATCTACATCCACCAAAATTGTGTGTGTTTAGGGGAGAGAGAGACACAGAGATAGAGACAGAGAGACAGAGAAGAGACCCCTTTAGAAGAGAGCTGAGCTGATTAAGCTGAGTGGTTTTTTGTTTTGTTTTGTTTTTGCTTTTTAATACATTTGGAGCTTTGGGGGTATTAAAGTATTTACACCAAACTTGTCCAACCCGCGGAATGTGTCCCAGGACAGCTTTGAATGTGGCCCAATACAAATTTTAAACTTTCTTAAAACATGAGATTTTTTTTTTTTTTTTGCTATTTTTTTTTTAAAGCTTATCAGCTATCGTTAGTGTTAGTGTATTTTATGTGTGGCCCAAGACAACTCTTCTTCCAATGTGGCACAGGGAAGCCAAAAGATTGGACACCTCTGATTTATACTAGCTCGTCTTGCTTGTTGAAAAATTTGGCCAAATACTTATTGTCAGCATTCTTGGGTGAGGATTAGCCTACCATGTTCTAATCTGGCCCTGCCGCTACTGTGCTCTACCTTTAGCGAGTTGCTTTACCTCTCTGGGCTGCCCCATTTTTAACTGTAGGTTGACAGGTCTGGAGTGATCCATCCCACCTCTAATATTTTGTGAATTTATGACTTTGCCTTCAGATGAGGCTGAGCTATACATAAAACAGTATAAACTAGGGTACTGCCTCGTATCTCTTGTAGGCTCTCCCAAATCTCTGTACCTTCCACTCAACCCTAATTGAGCCAAGCTTTAGTCAGGGGATCTGGGTGTCTACCAGAATGTCAGGAGACTCATCTTACACAGTCACGGTGGCCAGTGTTGCTGGTGGGTTGTGCTGAAACAGCTCTTCTGAGAACTTCCAACCACCCATGCTCTAACCTGGGGACAGCCATCCCCTGCCTCAGAATAAGTACCAATTCGTAGTACATGCATGGTACTCTTGTCCCCAGGAAATGTTAGAAAGCTTGTAAGCTGGGTGAGAGGAGGTGCCTTCTGGGTATCTCTGTGTTGGTGTATCTGTGCCATTGGCTACAGAACAAGAAAAATACTATTTGCCGTGCTGTTACCTTGGCAGATGTGTAGGTGATAGTCATCTGGCTTTGAGCTGAGATGGTCAGTGGGTTGTAAATTCCCTACTAGCAGATATTCAGGGTGGCCTGAGTTATGTAAATAAGTGAGCAACACAGCTTTAATTTCATGGAGGAATCAAAGCTGCACACTGGTATTAAAACAACTTGATTTTGTGCACACAGTTGCATGCATGGCAAGCTGTTAACCTCTGGGTGGCATTTTCATTATGAATTTGTTCACCACCTGTCTTGCTTAAGCTACAAAATAAATGCATTTGACTGCACAGAAATTTTCTCTGGTTCTTTATTTTCACACATCCAATTTTTTATTTCCCAAAAAGTTGTACCATGTTTATAATGTCTCCTAACTTCCTGGAGTAGGCAGTGCTGACTCTACCATCTCTGGGATTCTGGTGATCTGAATCATGCATGAGATTTCATTTAGGGATTATTTCGCTGAAAGAAATCCCTTTTCTATTGTGTATTTTAAAGAAAATATCATTCTTTAAGACTCTAAATAGTAAAACAAAGCATGGAATTTTTTTTTATAATTAAAGCTACTTTAACATATTTTTACAAATAGATGCTATATTTTCATGAATTTTTTATGCAAGAGAGCGAGAGTATTAAAGAATGCTGAGTTTGTTAACTTTTTTTTTTTTTTTTTGAGAGACGGAGTCTTGCTCTGTCGCCCAGGCTGGATGGCTCACTGCAGCCTCCCCTCCTGGGTTCAAGTGATTCTCCTGCCTCAGCTTCCAAAGTTGCTGGGACTACAGGCACGTGCCACCATGCCTAGCTAATTTTTGTATTTTTTAGTAGAGACGGGATTTCACTATATGTTGGCCAGGTTGGTCTCGAACTCCTGACCTCAAGTGGTCTGCCTGCCTTGGCCTCCCAAAGTGCTGGGATTACAGGCATGAGCTACCGTGCCTGGTCAGAGTTTAACTTCTAATATGAGTATGATTATTCATAATTTATTTAATGAAATATAAATCATGGGCTATATTATTAAAGTTCACAGCTACTTAAGTGGTATCTTATTTAGAAGTAGATTTATTGATCAGAAGATTGAAAGATATTTAAAGGTCAGACAAATACCCATGACTATATCATCATTTTTATGAACTAAATGTTAAGAACTGTGAATGGTCCAAGATTTTGCCCCTTCTGCAAGTCAGCTTGCCATAGTCTCATGGATGCTGCCAGAAGACACAAGAGTCTTGGGTCAGAGACAAAAATCTTCATTACAGCACAGCAGGCCACATATGCTTCATGCTCATGTTGGTTCCTGAGTCTGTTTCCTACTGCTGTTGTAACAAATTACCACAAATTTAGTGACCTTAGAGCAACACAAATTTATTCTCTTACAGTTCTAGAGTAGAGAAGTCTAAAATCAGTTTCAGTGGGCTAAAATCAAGGTGTTAGCACAGCAGCATTCCATCTGGAGGCTCTCAGGATTAATCAGTTTTCTTGCCTTTTCTATCTTCCAGGGGTTGCTCCCACTCTGTAGCTCCTCTTCTTCCACTTTACATCTCTGTCTTTAACCATCCTGCTTCTCTCTTATAACGACCTTTGTGATTACATTGGGTTACCTAAGATGATCTCCCCATCTTGAGATCCTTCATTTAATCACATCCGTAAAGTGTGTGCCTTTTGCCACATAAGGCTACATATTGACAGGTTTCAGGGATTAGGATGTGGACACGTTTGGGGAACCATTAGCCTGCTAGTCTTCCCTTTGGCCCCAAAGGTTTATATCCATTCTATATGCACAATACATACACCCCATCCCAATATACTCCACAGTCTCAATTCACTATAGAATCAATTCAAAGTCACATGTATTACCTAAATCTTATCAGCTTAAAAGTCCCAAATCTTATTATCTTAACCATCTAATTTCAGTATTAGTGAGATGCTGGGTATGATTTATCCTGGGGAAAAACTCTCCATCTGTGGACCTGTAAAACTAGAAAATAAGTTATTTCCTCCCAAAATACAATGATGTGACCAACATAAGATACTAGTTACTAATATAGTTGTCTTTCAGTATATGCAGGGGATTGGTTCCAGGCCCCCTGTATACACAAAAATCCTAGCATACTTAAGTTCCACGGTAGGTCCTGCAGAACCCGTGTATATGAAAATTAGCTCTCCGTATATGTGGGTTTCGCATCCCAAGAATACTGTATTTTCAATCCCCATTTGGTTGAAAAGAATCTGCATACAAGTGGACACGTGCAGTTCAACCCTATGTTGTTCAAGGATCAACCGTATTCCCATTCCAAAAAGGAGAAAATGGAGGGAAAAAATGAACCGTCGGTCCCAAAAAATAACAAATCCTTCAAACTGGGAAAACTGTTAAGCTGCAAGGCCTGGAAATAGTCTTTTGTGACTTCTGGCTACATCCTCTGGGCCTGAAGCTCCACTCTTGGAATCATCTTTTCTTTTTCTTGAAAGGTACAATGTGTTTGTAGCTGAGTAGTTTTATCAGCCTCTTTTTCTGCATGTAGAATTTTGGGAGTCTGATAGCCTTCATTCATCTTGCCCTCACTCTGTCCATTTCAGTTGAAGTTGTTATCAGTGCCCTAGGTTCTTGTAATCTTCCAGTATAGACATCAAGAGAGATCACCAAACATAGGAGCAAAGAGAAAGAGAGAGAATAGGGGAAGAAAAATAGAGAGAGAGAGGAAGAAAAAGGGAATGGGGACTTATCCTATGTAGGAACTTGACTCACCAAGGCACCAGGGCTGAAACAATGTTGCAGGGTGAAACAATGGTGCAGCTGCCTTGGTTTGTGCCTGGTCAGCCATCTCTGTCCTCTGGGCTGTGCCATTTGCTCCCATAGGACCCTAAAATGAGGGTTCTATCTGGAGTGCCATGAGATGTAATCAGCACCCTGGGTTCTTGTAATCTTCCAGGATGGAAATACAGATCACCAGACGTAACAGCAAAGAGAAATAGAAAGCTTTATTTTAGCTTGTACACAAGGAAGTCAGCACTGCACAAGGAAAAGGGCAGGCTGCTCCCTGAGGGTAGTATGTGAGTTAGTTTTACAGGGCCTTTCCATAGATAAGTGTTTTATCAGGGCATGTATAGGAGGAGTTTCTCTAGCGCTTGGGCAGTGGCTTCACATGCTTCTTCATACATCACATGTCACATTACATTTTAAATCTCCACCCCTCGTAGTGACTTTTAGCATTAAAATTAGGAAGGGGTAGCTGTGAGTTGAAGTTTGAGTCTAAGTATGCATACGGGCCCTCAGGGAAGTCCCTAATCCCTTAAAGCAGGAACTTGTGGTTAACAGCTTCTTGGATCTTTTATTGCTGATTGGCTGGAAGTTAGGTAAGCTACAACTTGAGGAAGGAGCTTTTGTTCTTTTTCTCTAAACCACTCCAAAACAGGAAACCAACCAGCCTGGCTGTCTCAAAGTTGACAGTGTTTCTGCTGGTATAACATTTTTAAGAACTAGGGGGTCTCCTGGATATATCACAGAAACTTACTACATTAGGCAAGAGGCTCTTCTGTGGATCACTCCTGAATAACCCTATCTCTATTCCTAGTTAGTACTTAAATGGATAAAATGATCCATGAGTCACACTCCTAATTTTTTCAAAGAGAGCCCCCTATGTGATTTAATACTCTGTTTCTTTTGAGACAATAGCAAAGGTTGCCTAGTCACGGTCCTTGGCTTTCTCTCCAGAGCATGCTTTCCTGATGATGAATCTCCTAATTTTAGTGTTTTTGCAATGTAATTAGCTGAGAATTTCCCAAATCATCAATCCTGATTCCTCTTCACTTAAAGTTCTTCCCTCAATTTTTCTTTCCTCTTGCATTTTACTATCAGCAGCAAGAAGAAACCAGTCCTCATCTTTAATATTTTGCTTGGAAATCCTCTCAGCTAAATATTCAACTTTATTATTTACATATTTTGCTTTCTACATAATTGCAGGGCACAATTCACCTAAGCTTTCTGCTGCTATGTAACAAGGATCTCCTTTTCTCCAGTTTCCAATAACATGTTCCTCATTTCTATTTTAACTTTCATCTGCAGTACCTTTAGTGTCCATACTTCTACCAATAGTCTGTTCATGATGATTTAGGTAGTTCATAAGATAATTTTTTTCTTTTTTTGACATGGAGTCTCGCTCTGTTGCCAGGCTGGAGTGCAGTGGCATGATCTCGGCTCACTGCAACCTCCGCCTCCCGGGTTCAAACGATTCTCCTGCCTCAGCCTCCCAAGTAGCTGGGACTACAGGTGTGCACCACCATGCCCGGCTAATTTTTGTATTTTTAGTAGAGATGGGGTTTCACCTCTTAGCCAGGATGGTCTCGATCTCTTGACTTCGTGATCTGCCTGCCTCAGCCTCCCAAAGTGCTGGGATTACAGGCGTGAGCCACCACGCCTGGCAAGATAATTTTTTTTCTATCATGCTCAGCACTTTCCTCTGAGTCCTCACTTAGAGTTGTTCACATCCATATTCCTACTAACAGTCTACTCAAGGCAATCTAATCAGTTTATATCATGTTCTTCAATATTCTACCAGCCACTGCCCATTGCCAACTCCACATTTTTAGTTGTGTTTTGTTTTTTTACAACAGCAATAGAAAGTAATATAGTTCCTCTTGCCTCCAGGTCTCACAGTGTGGAGATGCAAGGGCTCAAGGAGATGCTGTGCACACAGTGGGTTGGCATCACGGCTGAGGAACCCTGAGCTTAGGGGAACACTGTGTTTTGACAATGGGTTGCGAGCAAACCTCCCTGGCCTTTACCTCAGAAGGAGATATTATCTTTGTTATGCTGGATAGTAAATAAACCTGCTCTGTGCTCCAGAGGGAGACACTATCTCCATCTTCCAAGGCTGTTCACTTTGCAAACATTGTTGAATACACAGCTGAGACAAAGGCTGTCAGTTTTCCCCTGCTCACTATATGTGCAGAAACCTGAGAGGCCTTTGGAAACTGCCTCCCAAACCTAAAATGATCAAAGAGTATATTGTATAAGTCACTGGGGATTTTTGAAAAAGAGGCAACTTTGAAGAAGTTGTGAAAAGAATGAAGGTGATTTTTTAAATGCCTGAATTTCTCTTTTAGAGATGTACAACCACTTCAGGTTAAATTCAATGGATTTTTTCCCTTCTGAAACCTGCCAAGACTTTGCCAAAATATATATTGTGTATGTGAGCTATTTTATTACCTACTGAAAAATTGTCTATTATTGGTAGAACAATAATCCATCCTGTCACCCAGAAAAGATGTGTAGTAGAAATAGAAAGTCTTTATGTCTAGGCCAGGCTTTTAGACATATGGAGAGAGGCGACTTCAGGCAGCCTGTGATCAGAGGTGTTGAGTTGGCAGCTTGTGCTGATTCTTAAGGCAGATGTGTGTGAGTGGCACAGAGAAAATATTCTTGTCTTTCTATGGAGTTGGAGCTTTTGAATAAATTTTGCAGAAAACTTGGGATCCTCAGCTAAGAACAATCCTTGGGAAGTTCGTTTACAACTGTATACCTAGTGAGAGGTCTCCAGAGAAATACACCTGCCTTGGGAAGAATGTGTGTACATTTTAAGGAAAAATAGTTCATAAAATCCAGAGATACTGGAGAGAGAGGTATTTACATTTCTAGGATCCTTTCCATCTGTTCTCTATGGAGCAAAGTTTTTTTTTCTCATGTCTTGCCTCTTTTTCATGTATATAAACAGAGAAACTCTGTTTTTCTCCATCCCTCGTCTAGGATACAGATGTTGTATGTATAGGAGATTTTAACCTAGTTTGCAATGTTACTTCAGGGGTAGAATTGGGATGTGAGGGACCATGTGGTTGTGGATGGCTTTTAAAATGAATAATGAGAGTCTGAACCTACCCAGATAACCTTGGGTATACATTTATGGTAAAATTAATAAAGACAAATGTTAAAAATTTAACACAAATGTTGTTAGACTTCATTCCAAAAACACCTCATTAGAGAGCAGAATAGTGTCAAGTGTAAGTGTAGTACAAGTTGGCCTATATAGTACCCACGGACTCTATGACCTACCAGTGTGAGTTTGAAAGCACCAGCCTTTGACTTCAAGTGAAATGCATGCAAATGACTTGCATTAAAGAAATAATAAATTCAGAGATAATTATGATAACAACAGTGTCATAGGTTGTGTTCCATAAAAGCCTGAAAAGATTTATTGTAGGTGAGCTATAAGAAGGCGAATGATGGAAGCAGTTAGAGCAGGGGAAAAAACCACCAAGAATGTCATCTCAGCTGCAGACTGGCCACATTCTGATCTCACAGGAAGTTCTGGGGCACAAATTGCACTACAAAATCAGTCCCATCCTGAGGTAGGGGCATGATCTTCTGTTGCCCCAAGCCAGTCAGGGTAAGATGGCTTCTGCTTTGATCAGGGGTAATTCTTGAGAGAAGAAGGTGCTGGTTAACATCCCTAGCAGCTGGGAACAGGCATAGTAAAGGACCCTGTGTGGGCACTAGCAGCATGCATTACAAACAATAACAGGTGACATTTATTAGGCACTAAGCTGCCCCTGTCCTAAATTAATTTTTGTAAGCCTACTATGAGAACTTTCAGCACAGAGGTCTAAGTGATCCTTTAAATATTGTAAGTCGGGTTACTTCTCTGTTCAAAATCCTTCAATGGCTTCCCATTTCATGCAGTGAAAAAGCCACAGTCCTTATGATGACCTGAAAGCTCTATGTGATCTATGTCCTACTCTCCTGCCCATCACACGAGCAGCCCTTCCAATACCTTTTATGTGTGTGTGTGGTGGGGTAGGGCAGGGTGGTCTTAGTAAGCCAAGAGTCATTACATCTGGGATGAGCCCTTTTCCTGAATAGATACGAGCCCACTCCTTTCAGGGCACTGTGTTGTCAGCTCACAAGCTTACGATTGTGGCTTTAAGTTTCTTCTTTATTTTTGTCACCTGGAAACTTCACTTTCCTTCATGCTTAGCTCTATATTTCTTTTGTTGTTGTATTTTATCCAACATTACTAAAAGTTTTATTTAAGAGGGATTCGAATTATCTCAGTTTACTGTGTTTCCAGAACTGGAAACATGTTATTTATTCAGTTTTAGAATACCTGTTTCATTCTTCTTAAAAATGTATTTAGTATGTTTCTCTGGTGAAAATCTTTGCCTTTTCATCTGTTTTGTCCATCATTTCCTCTAAGCTCTTAAAATATTGCAATTAATTAGTTTATAGTTTTTATAAAAGGACTCTACTAACTCTGATGCCTACGTAATCTGTGGATTTGCATCTATTGTTTAATGTTTCTTATTCTTATATTATTAATCATATGGTCTTGACATCTCGCATGTCTAGACATTTTTTATTATTTGGCAGACATTGTATATGAAAAATCCATTGATACAACATGGGAAATTATCTTCCATGAGAGATGTATTCCTCTTTCCTCTGTTAGGTAGATAGGGCTAGAGGATGATTATCTCACTCGAATCAGGCATTGAAGTGGGTCAGGACTGAATTGCATTTTTAAAATAACTTTGAGGTATAATTGACAAAATAATTTTTACATATTTGAAGTGCACAATTTAATACATTTTGACACAGTATACACTCAAGAAACCATCACCACAATCCAGATAATAAACATGTCCATCATCCATAAAAATTATGATGCCCTTTTATGATCCCTCCCTCCCATCCCTTTCCCTGAAACTACAGATCTGCTTTCCATTACAATAGATCAGTCCATATTTTCATGGCATTTATATAAGTGAAATCATGCAGTACATACCCTGTTTTGCCTGGCTTCTTTCATTTAGCGTAATTATTTTGAGATTCATCCCTGTTGTTGTGTGTATCAATAGTTCATTCCTTTTCATTGCTGAGTAGTGTTTCATTGTGTGGCTATACATACCATAATTTGCTTATCTATTTATTTGTTGATAGATATTTGGGTTACTTATAATTTTGGCTATTGTAAATAAATATTTTCTATGAATATTTGCTGTAAATATTCATTTATAAGTCTTTGTGTGAACATGTGCTTCTATTTGTTTAAGTTCCTAGAAGAGGAATGTCTGGGTCATATGGTAGATAGGCATTTGTCTTTTTAAGAAACTGCTAAACAGTTTTCCAAAATGGTTGTACAATTTTAACTTTCTCATAGTGTATGTGAATTCTGGTTGCTCCACTTCCTTTCCAACATATTGTAACATCAGTCTTTTAAATTTTATTCATTCTAATAAGCATATGTAGTAGTATCTCATTTTTCAATTGCATTTCTCTAATGGTATTCAGCATTTTTTCATATGCTTATTTTTCATCAGTATATCTTTAGCGAAGTGCCTTTTCAAGTCTTTGTCTCATTGTTTTATTAGGGAATTTGTTTTATTATTGTTTTGAGAGTTCTTTATATTCTGTAAATATAAGTTATTTATCAGATATAGGATCTGCAAATAGTTTCTCTCAGTTTGTGGGTTGTCTTTTCATATCCTTAACAGTGTCTTCAAAGGACAGAAATTCTTCATTTTGGTGAACTCTAATCCATAATTTTTTAAAAAGATATCATGCTTTTGGTGTCATATGAAAGAAATCTTTGCCAAACCCAAGGTCATAAAGATATAATCCTGTGCTTTTTTTTTCTAGAAGTTTTATAGTTTCAGATTTTCATTAAGGTTTATGATTCATTTTGAGTTTTTTTCTTAAACATGGTATGAGATCACCATGATCTTTTTAATCAGAGATCAAAAAAGATCCTTTTTTTTTGCTTATGGATATCTAATCGTTCCGGCAAGGTTTGGTGAAAAGATCCTTTCTCCAGTGTATTGCCTCTGCAACTTTACTGAAAATCAGTTGTCTATGTATGTGTCGGCTTTATTTATTTTTTATTTATTTATTTTTTTTACAATTCTGGACATTCTATTCACCTGTTTGACACTCATTCCATACTTCTTGATTATTATAGCTTTAGAAGTCTTGAAATCAGGTAGTAATATAGTTTGGATATTTGCCCCTCCAAATCTCATGTTGAAATGTAACCTCCAATGTTGAAGGTGGGCCTAGTGGAAGGTGTTTGGGTCATCAGGGCATATTCCTCATGAATGGCTGTTCTCACAGTAATGAGCGGGTTCTCTAAGAGTTCACACAAGAGCTGGATATTTAAAGGAGCCCGGCACCTCCTCCTCTCCTTCTTGCTCCCTCTCTCAGCACGTGATGCACCTGCTCCCCCTGTGCTTTCCCCGTGAGTGAAAGCTCCCTGAGGCCTCACCAGAAGCTGAGCAGATGCTGGTGCCACACTTGTGCAGCCTGAATAACTTAACTGTGAGACAAACAAACCTCTTTTTTCTTTATAAATTACCTACTCTCAGGTATTCCTTTGTACTAATGCAAATGGATTAATACAGATAGTGTATGTCTTCTTCTTCTATTTTTTTTTTAATTTGAGACAGATTCTTGATCTGTTGCCCAGAGGAGTACAGTGGTGGGATCTTGGCTCATTGCAAACTCCACCTCTCGGGTTCAAGCGATTCTCCTGCCTCAGCCTTCTGAGAGCTGGGATTACAGGCGCATGCCCCCATGCCCAGCAAATTTTTATATTTTTAGTAAGGATGGGTTTTTGCCATGTTGGCCAGGCTGATCTCGAACTCCTGGCCCCAAGTGATCCACTTGCCTTGGCCTCCCAAAGTGCTGGGAATACAGACATGAGCCACCATACCCAGCCAAGTCTTCTAATGTTGTTCTTCCTGTTTATTTTTGTTTTTACTATTTGGCATCCTTTGCATTTCTATATGAATTTTAGAATCAGTTTTTTATTTTTATTTTTATTTGTTTATTTGTTTTTTGAGACAGGGTCTCACTCTGTCACTCAGGCTGGAATGCAGCGGCACAATCATGGCTCACTGCAGCCTCAACTTCCCTGGGCTCAAGCCATCTTCCCACCTCCGCCTCCCAGGCTGCTGAGACTGCAGGCACATGCCACCACACCTACCCAATTTTTTTCTTGTATTTTGTAGAGACAGCATTTTGCCATCTTGTCCAGGCTGGTCTTCAACTCCTGGGCTCAAGCAATCCACCTGCTTCAGCCTCCTGAAGTGCTGAAATTACAGGTGTGAGCCACCATGCCTAGCCAGAATCAGTTTTTAAATTCCCCATCTTACACCCTGTTCTCCCTAAATTCCACTCATTTCTTAAGATACAACTTGAAAGCTATATTTTTCAAAAAATGTGCTCTAGATCCCTGGAGAAAGAAATTTCTACTTTCTCTGTGCTCTCTTCACACTTCATAACATTTTTATTGCATACATTCACATTTGGCTATATGTACATGTCTGATCTTTTCTGCCATGCAGTAAACCTTTCAAGATCAGGAATCTTGGTGTGTTCCCTCTGTCTGCTTGAAAAACTAGTTTTATATTTTGCAGGAGTGAGCCCTGTATTAAGAGAGACCTGCAGAAGACATGCAGCTCATTTCCTGCATATTGTCAAGGCATCCAATAGATTTACAATTGTTTATTCTATTGTTTGATGTCTCCAAGATCTCCCAGTCTTTATTATTTCTATTGACACTAATGTACTTTCAAAGAATAATGGGATTATTATTTTCCAAATATCCAAACATACTCTAATTGACTTATGATGGTAATAACATGCAGCTGCATCTTAATCTATTCATTGTTCACATCCTCCTTCATCCTTGAACTCTTGAAGGAATGTCACATCATTAAAGATATTGATATCTTTGGCTAGCAGTGCAATAGTACATCAACTCAGACCTACTGAATATACACTGGCCCTTTATCTTATTATTCTCAGGAAGATTATTTTCATGGAGTTTAATTATGTCCTTCTTAGGGAAGAAATTCGGCTTAGGGATCTGGCAGCATGGGAATACGTGTAGCCTGCTTTTTGTAGGGCCTAAATTGTTTCATACTTATTAGGGACAAATACAATACAGAAATTGTTTTAGCATCTAACAAGTTAGCAGCATAACTATATGAGTAGGGAAATCAGCTTTCCCATCCCACTCAGGCATTATGCCAGTGTGACACTCACCTTGGGTAATGGTTTCCCCTGTGAGCAGTTTAAGGCTCCAGGACAGTTATGAATTTGGCTTTGTGTTTTTCTTCCTTAGTCTTTTCACATTGATTACACCTGGTGAGATTATATAAATCCTGTTTATTTGCAGCACAGCACTAATCTTTATTAAAGCATCATGTGTTTAAAAGCTAGTAGACAATTTGTTAGAAAATAGAAATGCTCTCAGATTTCGTCCTAAACTAGAATCTTGATTAGTGGTTAAAGAAAATTTATATTAAAAAATTAAACACAGAGATATAAAAACAAAAAATGATTATTAGTTGATTCCATTAAATACTATAGCAGTCATTTGCCTTTAAGCCTATTTCTATGGAAGCTTTGCAATGATTCTCTCTTAAATTCCATCAAAGGCCTGTGTCATTATCATCATCATCTTCATCATCATGGAATTAATTGCTCTGGAATATCCCAGGGAATTAAAAAGTTGAACACACAGGGATGTGTGTAAGTCAGTGTGTGTGCATGTATACAATGAGAATAATAATAAGACATTAGATCTTGGATATATATTCCATTGAGAGAAGGATGTGATCAGGAAAACTTGGAGTGGTGAAAAAGCGGTAGGAGTGAGATGGTCAAATGGAAAGAAGTCATAGCAAAGGTGGTAGCAGAGTGGCATGGTTAGAAAATTCATAGAGTGGTTTGAAGGAATGGGAGTGTCGTAGACAAAATAATGCTACCCACCACTCACCCACCTATGTCCGCCTGTGAATATGTTATGTATTGGCAAAAGGGCCTTTGCAGATTAAGGACTTTGAGATGAGGAGACTCGAAAATGAGCCTGCATTATCCAGGTGGGCCCAATCTAATCACATGAGTGGGGCATAAAATCAGAGAAGCTGAGTTAGAGCTGGAGGGAGATGTGACCATGGAAGAAGGCTCAGAGAGATGCAAAGTTGCTGGCTATGAAGATGGAGGAAGGGAGGCACAAGCCAAGGAATGTGAGTGGTTTCCGGAAGCTGGAAAAGGCAAGAAAACAGATTCTTTTCTAGAGCATCCAGAAAACAGCACAGTTGCTGATACCTTGATTTTAGCCCAACAAGAACTGTGTTGGACATTTGACCTACAGAACTGTAAGACGATAAACTTGTATTGTTTTAAGTCGTTATGTTTGCTATAACTTGTTACAACAGCAATAGAAAACTAATATAGGGAGGATTTATGTAAGACATTAGAGGTCTGTTATGGAGTGTGGATAGGAAGGCTGGGATCAGAGTGAGGAGGACCTCGGTGATTAGGGCAAGGATTCTGATGTTTACAACTTAAAAAAAAAAAAAAATCCTGTGAGGTGGGCAGGTGGAATTTGTCAAGCAATTTTTTAGGAAGAACTACCTGTCAATGCTGTTGTAGACTATTTGGAGTGATGGGAGCATTGGAGTAGAGGAATCAGTTAAGCTCCTACTAGAAAATCAAGAAGTAAAATGATGACAGAGCTTCAGTAATGGTGGTAGCTATGAAAATGTAGACAGACAAATATATACATTATCTTGAAGAAAGTGGCTACAAGTTTGATGACTCCATGTTGGAGAAGATAAGTAAAGGATGCTTCAAAGTTTAAAAATGGCTGAATAGAGATGATGAAACATAGTGAGTAGGCAGCTGAGTTTAATGAGGACAGATTCTGGCAGAAATTGGAAACAGATGTTGCATTCATGAGCAAGGAGAGAGGAAGGGTAGAAACGTAGATCCAATGTTATCTTGTTATCCCACTAGTAGTGGTATTTGTGCCATGATGGTAGATAAAATCTCTGGGGATTCGAGGGGAGGGAGTGCTTTATTTGTGGAAGGAGATCAAGGGATGACAAAGGTGATTAATTTCCTGAGCCCCTACTTTGTGTGTGAGGCTGGGCTGCTGTGAAGGCTCTGATTCCAAATCAGGGGGTGAGCACCTGCCCTTTTTTGCTATGGCTTCATTCACTCATTCCTGATAATGAGTAAAATAGGTAAGAAGACATGAGGTTGCAAAGGTATGATTCCTTACCCTGACAGCCCAGAGCTGGTGAAAGACCAAGATGCTTTATTGCACCCAGTTTGCTCCAGTAAGCAGGATCAATTTCAACCTTTATAAATAACTCAAATTCTTTCCTTCATGAATTCACTTGTGTGTACCTTGCAAATCCTTTTCAGAAAACCATTCCAGACTTTTCCTCAAGAAGTTTCATAGACCTTGTGTAGCTCTATTCCTATTATCTGTCCTCTGTATCTGCATAAGGGTTTTTTTATTATAATACCAATACCATTAGATAGGAACCATTGGTAGCGTGACCATAAGTGCAGGGTACGCTTTACTGAGACTAAATACACTTGGTCAGACTCCTGCTGTGTTCTTGACTTCATTTTTGTGCTCCAAGAATGCATAACTTGTATAATTACCCTCTCCATTTGTTTGGTCTGCTCCGCTATAGTCTACTCCATTTTTGTTTTACTTGAATTTACAACTCATTTTATTCTACTAAAGAAACCTGATGCCTCTTCTCCTATAGATTTCCCCTCAAATTAATACTGTACTTCAACAAACTTAATCTTCCAACAATCTTATAAAGCAGGTATAGGTGGGAAAGAAAAGGGTTTCCCTCAGTTTGTATTATTTGGGTAGCTGTGCCAAGGCTTGGGGCTTACAACCTCTGAAGCCACAGCCCGAGATTTACATTGGCCACTTTCAGCCATGGCTGGAGTGGCTGGAATGCAGGGCACCAAGTCCCTAGGCTGCACACAGCACGGGAACTCTTGGGTCCAGCCCACGAAACCATCTTTTCCTCCTAGGCCTCTGGGCCTGGGATGGAAGGGGCTGTCATGAAGACCTCCAACATTCTCTGAAGACATTTTCCCCATTATCTTGGGGATAAACATTCGGCTTCTCATTAATTATGCAAATCTCTGCAGCTGGCTTGAATTTCTCCTCAGAAAATGGGATTTTCTTTTCTATCGCATTGTTAGGCTGCAAATTTTTAGAACTTTTATGCTATGTTTCCCTTTTAAAATTGAATGCCTTTAACAGTACCCAAGTCACCTCTTGAATGCTTTGTTGCTTAGAAATTTCTTCCATCGGCTGGGCGCAGTGGCTCATGCCTGTAATCCCAGCACTTTGGGAGGCCGAGGCGGGTGGATCACGAGGTCAGGAGATCGAGACCATCCTGGCCAACATGCTGAAACCCTGTCTCTACTGAAAATACAAAAGATTAGCCGGGCATGGTGGCAGGCGTCTGTAGTCCCAGCTACTTGGGATGCTGAGGCAGGAGAATGGCGTGAACCTGGGAGGCGGAGCTGGCAGTGAGCCGAGATGGTGCCACTGCACTCCAGCCTGGGCGACAGAGCAAGACTCTGTCTCAAAAAAAAAAAAGAAATTTCTTTCATCAGATACCCTAAGTCATCTCTCTCAAGCTCAAAGTTCCACCAATCTCTAGGGCAGAAGCAAAATGCCACCAGTCTCTTTGCTAAAACATAAGAGTCACCTTTGCTCCAGTTCCCAACAAGTTCATCTCCATCTGAGACCACCTCAGCCTGGATTTCATTGTCCATATCATTATCAGAATTTTGGTCAAAGCCATTCAACAAGTCTCTAGGGAGTCCCAAGCTTTCCCACATTTTCCTGTCTTCTTCTGAGTCCTCCAAATTGTTCCAACCTCTGCTTGTTACCCAGTTCTAAAGTAGCTTCCACATTTTTGGGTATATTTTTGGCAATGCCCCACTCTATAGGTACTAATTTATTGTATTCTGTTTTCATGCTGCTGATAAAGACATGCCTGAGACTGGGCAATTTACAAAAGAAAGAGGTTTAATTGGACTTACAGTTCCATGTGGCTGGGGAAGCCTCACAATCATGGCAGAAGGCAAGGAGGAGCAAGTCATGTCTTACATGGATGGCAGCAGGCAAAGAGAGAGAGCTTGTGCAGCGGAATTCCTGTTTTCAAAACCATCAGATCTCATGAGACTTATTCACTATCATGAGAACACAATGGGAAAGACTTGCCCCCATGATTCACTTACCTCCCACTGGGTCCCTCCCATAACATGTGGGAATTCAAGATGAGATTTGGGTGGGGTCACAGCCAAACCATATCAGCATGGTAGTACTAAGAGACACCCTAAGGGATCTTCTGTATTCCAGAGGTACTGTTCTCTACCTCCATTGTGGAGTAGTAGTCCAATTTCCCCTTGGCAGTCTGGATTAGTCACCCTAGGCAATATCGTAACTTCCTTCTTGATCTGTTGACTCAGAGGCATGAGGAGCCCAAAGTAGCTGGATTGCAATCTTCACTTTCAGGTCAATGAAATCATTGTTTTATCTCTTGGTGGAAGTATCCTTCCTTCTGGAACTAATACCTCTAAGTCAACAGAGCATAAAGTCACAGGAACAGAGAGTAAAAATTTTGCTAGTGGGTCACTGGGGTAATGTGGAGTGGTGCCATTCCCATTTCCACCCCTTGATTCCTAGACCTATATATTTTGCCAATAAGAAAATCTATCACATATTGGACACTGATTCAGAGCATCTATAACCTTCTTGAGAACCTTGCCCCAGCCCTGCAATGTACTGTCACTTAGCTGTCACTGTAACTGTATCTTCAAATGACAATCCCACCATTCCATCAAGCCAGCTGCTTCAGGATGTTGAAGAACATGGTAAGACCAGTGAATTCCATGAACATTAGCCCACTGACATACTTCTTTGGCTTATGAAATGATTTTCTTGGTCAGTAGCAGTGCTTTGTGGAATACCATGACTGTGGATAAGGCAGTCTATAAGTCAGTGGTTGGTGGTTTTGGCAGAAGCATTACATGCAGGAAAGACAAATCCATATCCACACTGTCTATTCCACTAAGGACAAAATGCTGCCCCTTCCATGATGGAAGTGATCCAATGTAATTAACCTGCCACCAGGTAGCTGATTGATAACCCCTGAGGATGGTGCCGCATTGAGGACTCAGGGTTGATCTCTGCTGCTGGCATATTGGGCACTTAGCAGTGGCCATACCCAGGAAGGCTTTGGTGAGTGGAGGTCCATGTTGTTAAGCCTATGCATATCCTCCATCCCTGACTGCATATTACAGAATTATCTGTAAACCATGCCTGAGTTTCTCTTCCTTTGTCAACTGATTGTAGGGTACTCCCCTGTGAGGCCACAGATGCAGGCTGGGAGAAAGAAGACAATATAACAGGAGTAGGAACGATGGGCATTTGGGCCACCTCTTCATGTAACATACTTATGCCTTCGGAACCTGCTCAGGGCTGATCACTTATATACCATTTCCATTTGATGATGGAGTGCTGCTGTGCATGCCCAATTTTTATAGTGCATGCCCAAATTTTATAGTTCAGTGGGTCAGATAACATGCAGTTCATGATAGACAGCTTAGTTCGCATGGGAACTTTGTGGCTCATGGTCAAGGGTTCAGTTTCTACTAAGGCCCAGTAGCAGGTGAAGAGCTGTTTCTCAAAAGGAGAGCCATCTATGGATGATGGTAGGGCCTTGCTGTAAAATCCTAAAGGCTTGAGCTTCAATTCACATATAGGGTCCTTCCAAAGGCTCCAAACCACATCCCTGTCTTCCACTGAGACCTCAAGCACCATTGGATCTGCTGGATCATATAGCCCAAATGGCAGAGCAGTCTGTACAACAGCCTAGACCTGTTGGAGAGCCTTCTCCTATTCTGCACCCTACTCAAAACTAGTAGCTTTTTGGGTCACTTGGTACATGAGACAGAGTAATACACCCAAATGAGTAATATGTTGCCTCCAAAATCCAACTAGGTCCACTAGGCATTGTGCCTCCTTCTTGGTTGTAGGAGGGGCCAGAAGCAAGAATATGTATTTTACCTTAGAAGTAATATCTTACTATTCCCCACACCACTGGACCCCTGGAAATTTCAGTGAGGTAGAAGGACCCAGAATTTTAGTTGATTTTATTTCCCACCCTCTCACATGTAAATGTCTTAATAAGTCTAGAGTAGTTGCTACTTCTTCCTCATAGGATCCAATCAGCATAACATTATTAATGAAATGGAACAGTGTGATACCTTGCGAAAGGGAAACACAATCGAGATCTTTGTGAACCAAATTGTGATACAGTGCTGGAGGGTTGATATAATCCTGATGTAGGACAGTGAATGTGTATTGCTGGCCTTACCAGCTGAAAGCAAACTGTTTATGGTTGGTTTTATGGACAGGTGTGAAGAAAAGGCATTTGCCAGATTAATAGCTGCATACAGCTCCCAAGAGATGTGTTAATTTGCTCAAGCAATAAAACCACCTCTGGTACAGTAGCTGAATTAGAGTCACTACTTGGTTAAAGTATAATAATCTGCTGTCATTCCTCAAGAATAAACCAAACCAGGATATTAACCATTGATCTATCAACAATGTGGGGTCAGACATAGCTTTGATTTGTTGGTACATGTCTTGCAGGGCTATCAAGACATTTCCCAAATTATCTGGGATGTATACACAGCATTTAGTCTTAATTATTATGCCCTTTCCCCACTGTCAATTGTACTTGGAGGTCCTGTGGGGATATGATGACAGGTTGGCTAAATATATATTTAATATATGTGTGCATGTGTCTTTATAATAGAGCCATTTATATTCCTTTGGGTATATAACCAGTAATGGGACTGCTGGGTCAAATGGTATTTCTGCCTCTAAGTCTTTGAGAAATTGCCACATTGGTTGAACTAATTTAAACTCCCATCAACAGTATAAAAGTATTCCTTTTTCTCCACAACCTTGCCAGCATCTGTTGTTGTTTGACTTTATAATAGTAGCCATTCTAACTGGTGTGAGATGGTATCTCATTGTGGTTTTGATATGCATTTCTCTAATGATCAGTGATGTTGAGTTTTTTTTTTTTTATATGTGTGCTGGCCACATTTATGTCTTCTTTCAAGAAGTGTCTGTTCATGTCCTTTGCCTACTTTTTAATGGGGTTGTTTATTTTTTTCTAAATTTGTTTAAGTTCCTTATAGATGCTGGATATTAGACCTTTGTCAGATGCACCAATTGCCAAAAATCTTCTCCCATTCCATAGGTTGTCTGTTTATTCTGTGGATAGTTTCTTTTTCTAGGCAGAAGCTCTTTAATTAGATCTCATTTGTCAAATTTTGTTTCTGTTGCAAGTGCTATTGGCATCTTCGTCATCAAATCTTTGACCATGTTTGTGTCCTAAATGGTATTGCCTAGGTTTTCTTACAGGGTTTTTATAGTTTGGGGATTTACATTTAAGTCTTTAGTTCATCTTGAGTTCATTTTATATATGGTGTAAGGAAGGGGTTCAGTTTCAATTTTCTGCATATGGCTAGCCAGTTCTCCCAGCACAATTTATTAAATAAGGAATCCTTTTCCCCTTGCTTGTTTTTGTCGTTTGTTGAAGATCAGATGGTTGTAGGTGTGTGGTCCTATTTCTGGGCTGTTTATTCTGTACCATTGGTCTATGTGTCTGTTCTTGTACCAATACCATGCTGTTTTGGTTGCTGTATCCTTATAGTGTAGTTTGAAGTCGGGTAGTGTGATGCCTCCAGCTTTGTTCTTTTTGCTTACGATTGTCTTGGCTTTTTGGGCTCTTTTTTGATTCCATAGGCATTTTAAAATAGTGTTTCCTAATTCTGCAAAGAATGTCAAAGGTAGTTTAATGGGAATAGCACTGAATCTATACATTGCTTTGGGCAGTATGACCATATGCATGCTATTGATTCCTCCTATCCGTGAGCATGGAATATGTTTCTATTTGTTTGCGTCTTTCTCTGATTTCTTTGAGCAGTGGTTTGTAGTTTTCCTTGAAGAGGTCCTTCATTCCCTTGTTAGCTATTCCTAGGTATTTTATTCTTTTTGTGACAGTTGTGAATGAAAGTTCATTCAAGGTTTAGCTCTCTCGGTTTGCCTGTTGTTGGTGTATAGGAAGGATAGCAATTTTTGCACATTGATTTCATATACCGAAGTTGCTTATTAGTTTAAGAAGCTTTTGGGCTGAGATGAGGGAGGTTTCTTTTCTTAAAACACTCCACTTCTTTATTATTATTATTGTACTTTAAGTTCTGGGGTACATGTGCAGAACATGCAGTTTTGTTACATAGGTATACACGTGACATAATGGTTTGCTGTACCTATCAACCCGTCATCTACATTAGCTATTTCTCTTAATGCTATCCCTCCCGTAGCCCCCCACCCCCCCGACAGGTCCTGATGTGTGATGTTCCCCTCCCTGTGTCCATGTGTTCTCGTTCTTCAACTGCCACTTATGAGTGAGAACATGTGGTGTTTGGTTTTCTGTTCTTGCCTTGGTTTGCTGAGAATGATGGTTTCCAGCTTCATCCATGTCCCTGCAAAGGACATGAACTCATTTTTTATGGCTGCATAGTATCCCATGGTGTATATGTGCCACATTTGCTTTATCCAGTCTAACATTGATGGGCATTTGGGTTGGTTCCAAGTCTTTTCTATTGTGAACAGTGCCACAATAAACATACATGTGCATGTGTCTTTATAGTAGCATGATTTATAATCCTTTGGATATATACCCAGTAATGGGATTGCTGGGTCAAATGGTATTTCTGGTTCTAGATCCTTGAGGAATTGCCATACTGTCTTTCAAAATGGTTGAACTAATTTACACTCCCACCAACAATGTAAAAGTGTTCCTATTTCTCCACATCCTCTCCAGCATCTGTTGCTTCCTGACTTTTCAATGATCGCCATTCTAACTGGTGTGAGATGGTATCTCATTGTGGTTTTGATTTGCATTTCTCTAATGACCAGTGATGATGAACTTTCTTTCATATGTTTGTTGGCTACATAAATGTTTTCTTTTGAGAAGTGTCTGTTCATATCCTTCACTCACTTTTTGATGGGGTTGTTTTTTTCTTGTAAATTTAAGTTCTTTGTAGATTCTGGATATTAGCCCTTTTTCAGATGGATAGATTGCAAAGATTTTCTACCATTCTGTAGGTTGCCTGTTCACTCTGATGATAGTTTCTTTTGCTGTGCAGAAGTTCTTTAATTAGATCCCATTTGTCAATTTTGGCTTTTGTTGCCATTGCTTTTGGTGTTTTAGTCATGAAGTCTTTGCCCATGCCTATGTCCTGAATGGTATTGCCTAGGTTTTCTCCTAGTGTTTTTTATGGTTTTAGGTCTTACGTTTAAGTCTGTGATCCATCTTGAGTTAATTTTTGTATAAGGTGTAAGGAAGGGGTTCAGTTTCAGTTTTCTGCATATGGCTAGCCTGTTTTCCCAACACCATTTATTAAATAGGGAATCCTTTCCCCATTGCTTGTTTTTGTCAGTTTTGTCAAAGATCAGATGGTTGTAGATGTGTGGTGTTATTTCTGAGGCCTCTGTTTTGTTCCATTGGTCTATATATCTGTTTTGGTACCAGTAGTATGCTGTTTTGGTTACTGCAGCCTTGTAGTATAGGTTGAAGCCAGAGAGCATGATGCCTTCAGCTTTGTTCTTTTTGCTGAGGATTGTCTTGGCTAAACGAGCTGTTTTTTGGTTCCATATGAAATTTAAAGTAGTTTTTTTCCAGTTCTGTGAAGAAAGTCAGTGATAGCTTGATGGGAATAGCATTGAATCTATAAATTACTTTGGGCTGTATGATCATTTTAATGACATTGATTTCTTCCCATCCATGAGCATGGAATGTTTTTCCATTTGTTTGAGTCCTCTCTTATTTTCTTGAGTGGTGGTTTGTAGTTCTCCTTGAAGCAGTCCTTCAGATCCCTTGTAAGTTTTATTCCTAGTTATTTTATTCTCTTTGTAGCAATTGTGAATGGGAGTTCACTCATGATTTGGCTCTCTCTTTGTCTATTATTTGTGTATAGGAATGCTTGTGATTTTGCACATTGATTTTATATACTGAGACTTTGCTGAAGTTGCTTATCAGCTTAAGGAGATTTGAGCTGAGACAATGGGGTTTTCTAAATATACAATCATGTCATCTGCAAAAAGAGACAATTTGACTTCCTCTTTTTCTATTTGAATACCGTTTATTTCTTTCTCTTGCCTAATTGTCCTGGCCTGAACTTCCAATACTGTGTTGAATAGGAGTGGTGAGAGAGGGCATCCTTGTCTTGTGCCAGTTTTCAAAGGGAATGCTTCCAGTTTTTGCTCATTCAGTATGATATTGGCTGTGGGTTTGTCATAAATAGATCTTATTATTTTGAGATACGTTCCATCAATACCTAGTTTGAGAGTTTTTAGCATGAAGGGCTGTTGAATTTTGTCAAAGGCCTTTTCTGCATCTATTGAGATAATCATGTGGTTTTCGTCATGGGTTCTCTTTATGTGATGGATTACATTTATTGATTTGCATATGTTGAATCAGCCTTGCATCCCAGGGATGAAGCCAACTTGATCATGGTGGATAAGCTTTCTGATGTGCTGCTGGATTGGGTTTGTGAATATTTTTTTTGAGGATTTTCGCATCAATGTTATCATGGATATTGGCCTGAAATTTTCTTTTTTTGTTGTGTTTCTGCCAGGTTTTGGTATCAGGATGATGCTGGCCTCCTAAAATGAGTTAGGGAGGAGTCCCCCTTTTTCTATTGTTTGGAATAGTGTCATAAAGATTGGTACCAGCTCCTGTTTGTACCTCTGGTAGAATTAGGCTGTGAATCCGTCTGGTCCTGGGCTTCTTTTGGTTGGTAGGCTATTAATTACTCCCTCAATTTCAGAACTTGTTATTGGTCTATTCAGGGATTTGACTTCTTCCTGGTGTAGACTTGGGAGATTGTATGTGTCCAGGAAATTGTCCATTTCTTCTTGATTTTCTAGTTAATTTGCATAGGGGTGTTTATAGTATTCTTTGATGGTAGTTTGTATTTCTGTGGGATCAGTGGTGATATACCCTTTATCATTTTTTATTGCATCTATTTGATTCTTCTCTCTTTGCTTCTTTATTAGTCTGGTTAGCAGTCTATCTATTTTATTAATCTTTACAAAAAACCGGCTCCTGGATTCATTTATTTTTATGAGGGATTTTTTATGTCTCTTTCTTCTTCAGTTCTGATCTGATCTTAGTTATTTCTTGTCTTCTGCTAGCTTTTGAATATGTTTGCTTTTGCCTCTCTAGTTCTTTTGTGATGTTACGGTGTTGATTTTAGATCTTTCCTGCTTTCTGCTGTGGGCATTTAGTGCTAAATTTCCCTCTACACACTGCTTTAAATGTGTCCCAGAGATTCTGGTACATTGTGTCTTTGTTCTCATTGGTTTCAAAGAACATCTATTTCTGCCTTAATTTCATTATTTACCCAGTAGTCATTCAGGAGCAGTTGTTCAGTTTCCATGTAGTTGTGCAGTTTTGAGTGAGTTTTTTAATCCTGAGTTCTAATTTGATTGCACTGTGGTCTGAGAGACTGTTTATGATTTCTGTTTTTTGCATTTGCTGAGGAGTGTTTTACTTCCAATTATGTGGTCAATTTTAGAATAAGTGTGATGTGGTGCTGAGAAGAATGTATATTCTGTTGATTTGGGGTGGAGAGTTCTGTAGATGTCTATTAGGTCCTCTTGGTCCAGAGCTGAGTTCAAGTCCTGAATATCCTTGTTAATTTTCTGTCTCATTGATCTGTCTAATATTGACAGTAGGGTAAAGTCTCCCATTATTGTGTGGGAGTCTAAGTCTCTTTGTAGGTCTCTCAGAACTTGCTTTATGAATCTGGGTGCTCTTGTATTGGGTGCATATATATTTAGGATAGTTAGTTCTTCTTGTTGCATTGATCCCTTTACCATTATGTAATACCCTTCTTTGTCGCATTTGATCTTTGTTTAAAGTCTGTTTTATCAGAGACTAGGATTGCGACCCCTGCTTATTTTGCTTTCCATTTGCGTTGTAAATCTTCCTCCATCCCTTTATTTTGAGCCTATGTGTGTCTCTGCACGTGACATGGGTCTCCTGAATACAGCACACTGACGAGTCTTGACTCTTTATCCAATTTGCCAGTCTGTGTCTTTTAATTGGGGCATTTAGGACATTTACATTTAAGGTTAATATTTTTATGTGTGAATTTGATCCTGTCATTATGATCCTAGCTGGTTATTTTACCCATTAGTTGATGCAGTTTCTTCATAGTGTCAATGGTCTTTACAATTTGTTATGTTTTTGCAGTGGCTGGTACCGGTTTTTCCTTTCCAACTTCAGTGCTTCCTTCAGGAGCTCTAGTAAGGCAGGCCTGGAGGTGACAAAATCGCTCAGCATTTGCTTGTCTGTAAAAGATTTCATTTCTCTTTCACTTTTGAAGCTTAATTTGGCTAGATATGAAACTCTGGGTTGAAAATTATTTAAGAACATTGAATATTGGCCCGCAGCCTCTTCTGGCTTGTAGGGTTTCTGTTGAGAGATCTGTTAGTCTGATGGGTTTCCCTTTGTGGGTAAGCTGACCTTTCTCTCTGGCTGCCTTTAACATTTTTTCATTAATTTCAACCTTGTTGAATCTTACAATTATGTGTCTTGGGGTTGCTCTTCTCGAGTAGTATCTTTGTGGTGTTCTCTGTATTTCCTGAATTTGAATGTTGCCCTGTCTTGCTAGGTTGGGGAAATTCTCCTGGGTAATATCCTGAAGAGTGTTTTCCAACTTGGTTCCATTCTCCCCCTCACTTCCAGGTACACCAAACAAACATACATTTGGTCTTTTCGCATAGTCCCATATTTCTTGGAGACTTTGTTCATTCCTTTTCATTCTTTTTTCTCTAATCTTGTCTTCAGACTTTATTTTATTGAGTTAATTTTCAATCTCTGATGTCCTTTCTTCCACTTGATCGATTTGGCTATTGATATTTGTGTATGCTTCACAAAGTTCTCATGTTGTTCATGTTTTTCAGCTCCATCAGGTCATTGATGTTCTCTAAACTGGTCATTCTAGTTAGGAACTCCTCTAACTAGAGGAGTTTTTTTCAAGATTCTTAGCTTCCTTGCATTGGGTTAGAACATGCTCCTTTAGCTCAGAGGAGTTTGTTATTACCCACCTTCTGAAGCCTACTTATGTCAGTTCGTCAAACTCATTTCTCCATCCAGTTTTGTTCCCTTGCTGGTGAGGAGTTGTGATCCTTTGGAGAAGAGGCATTCTGGTTTTTAGAATTTTCAGCTTTTTGTGCTGATTTCTCCCTATCTTTGTGGATTTATCTACCTTTGCTCTTTGATGTTGGTGACCTTTGGATGGGGTCTCTGCATGGACGTCCTTTCTGTTGATGTTGATACCATTCCTTTCTGTTTGTTTTCCTTCTAACAGTCAGGCCCGCTGCTCCAGGTCTGCTGGAGTTTGTTAGAGGTCCACTGCAGACCCTGTTTTTCTGGGTATCACCAGCAGAAGCTGCAGAACAGCAAAGATTGCTGCCTGTTCTTCCTCTGGAAGCTTCATCCCAGAGGGGCACCCGTCAGATGCCAGCCAGAGCTCTCCTGTATGAGGTGTCTCTTGACCCCTGCTGGAAGGTGTCTCCCAGTCAGGATAAACGGGGGTCAGGGACCCCCTTTAGGAGGCAGTCTGTCTCTTAGCAGAGCTTGAACACTGTGCTGGGAGATCCACAGCTTTCTTCAGAGCTGTCAGGGAGGGACATTTAAGTCTGCTGAAGCTGCACTCATAACTGCCCCTTCCCCCAGGCACTCTGTCCCAGGCAGATGGGTGTTTTATCTGTAAGCCCCTGACTGGGGCTACTGCCTTTTTTTCAGAGATGCCCTGCCCAGAGAGGAGGAATCTAGAGAGGCAGTCTGGCCACAGTGGCCTTGCTGAGCTGCAGTCGGCTTCACCCAGTTCAAACTTCTCGGCAGCTTTGTTTACACTGTGAGAGTGAAACCTCCTACTCAGGTCTCAGCAATGGTGGACACTCCTTCACCCACCAAGTTTGAGCGTCCCAGGTTGACCTCAGACTGCTGTGCTGGCAGTGAGAATTTCAAGCCAGTAGAACTTAGCCTGCTGGGCTCCATGGGGGTGGAAACTGCTAAGCCAGACCACTTGGCTCCCTGGCTTCAGCCCCCTTTCTAGGGGAGTGAATGGATCTGTCTCGCTGGTGTTCCAGGCACTACTGGGGTATGGAAAAAAAAAAAACAAAAACTCCTGCAGCTAGCTTAGTGTCTGCCCAAATGGCTGCCCAGTTTTGTGCTGGAAACCCAGAGCCCTGATGGTGTAGGCACCGCAGGGAATCTCCTGGTCTGCAGGTCGTGAAGACCATGGGAAAAGCACAACATCTGGGCCGGAGTTCACTGTTCCTCACGTCACAGTCCTTCATGGCTTCCCTTGGGTAGGGGAGAGAATTCCCTGACCCTTTGTGCTTCCTGGGTGAGGCGAAGCCCCACCCTGCTTCAGCTTGCCCTCCATGAGCTGCACCCACTGTCCAACCCGTCTCAGTGAGATGAACCACGTACCTCAGTTAGAAATGCAGAGATCACCCACCTTCTGCATTGATCCTGCTGGGAGCTGCAGACCAGAGCTGTTTCTCTTTGGCCATCTTGATGGTGTTTTCTGTACTTAAGATCATGTCATCTGCAAACAAAAAAGAGTTTGACTTCCTCTCTTCCTATTTAAATACACTTTATTTCTTTCTCTTGCTGATTGCCCTGGCCAGAACTTCCAGTACTATGTTGAATAGGAGTGGTGAGAGAGGGCATCCTTTTTGATATGGTTTGGGTGTGTCCCCACCCAAATCTCATCTTGAATTGTAGCTCCTACAATTCCCATTTGTTGTGTGAGTGACCTGGTGGGAGGTAATTGGATCATAAGGGTGATACTTTCCAGTGCTGTTATTGTGATAGTGAGTAAGTCTCATGAGATCTGATGGTTTTATAAGGGGAAATCCCTTTTGCTTGACTCTCATTCTGTCTTGCCTGCTGCCATGTAAAGACATGACTTTCACCTTCTGCCATGATTGTAAGGCCTCCCCAGCCACACAGAATTGTGAATCCATTAAACTTCTTTTTCTTCATAAATTACCCAGTCTCAGGTATGTCTTCATCAGCAGTGTGAGATCAGACTAATACACACTGTCTTATGCCGATTTTCAAGGGGAATGTTTCCAGCTTTTACTCATTCAGTATGATACTGACTTTGGGTTTGTCATTTATGGCTCTTATTATTTTGAGGTATATTCCTTCAATACCTAGTTTTTTGAGTTTTTGACATGAAGCAATGTTAAATTTTATGGAAGGACTTTTCTGCATCTATTGAAATAATCATGTGATTTTTGTGTTCAGTTTTCTGATGTGATGAATCACATTTATTGACTTGTGTATGTTGAACCAGCCTTGCATCCTGGGGATGTAGCCTATTTGATCGTGGTGGATAAGCTTTTTGATGTACTGCTGAATTTGGTTTGCCAGTATTTTGATGAGAATTTTTGCATTGATGTTCATCAAGGATATTGGCTTGCAGTTTCCTTCCCTTCCCTTCTTCCCTTCCCTTCCCTTCTTCCCTTCCCTTCCCTTCTTCCCTTCCCTTTTTTCTTTCTCTTTCTTTCTTTTTTTTTTTTTCACGAGACAGAGTCTTGCCCTGTTGCCCAGCCTGGAGTGTAGTGGTGTGATCTCAGCTCATTACAACCTCTGATACCTAGGTTCAAGTGATTCCCCTATCTCAGCTTCCCAAGTAGCTGGTATTACAGGAGAGCACCACCACACCCAGCTAATTTTTGTATTTTTAGTAGAGACAAAGTTTCACCATATTGGCCAGGCTTGTCTTGAACTCCTGAGCACATGTGATCCGTCCACCTTGGCCTCCCAAAGTACTGGGATTACAGGTGTGAGGCACCATGCCCAGCCTGAAGTTTCTTATTTTATCTCTGCTGAGTTTTGGTATCAAGATGATGCCGGCTTCATAGAATGAGTTAGGGAGGAGTCTCTCCTTTTTGATTTTTTTCTGAATAGTTTCAGTCAGAATGGTACCATCTCTTCTTTTTACCTCTGGTAGAATTCATATGGTCCTGGGCTTTTTTTTGGTTGGTAAGCTATTTATTACTACCTCAATTTCAAAATGTGCTATTGTTCTGTTCAAGGATTCAATTTCTTTCTGGTTCTCATGTTTGGGGGCTTATCTGTCTTCAATCTTTGAGGTTGCTGACCTTTGGATGTGGGGTGTGTGTGTTGTTGTTGTTGTTCATTTTTAACAGTTTGGCCACTCTCCAGTAGGGCTGCTGCAGTTTGCTGGGGGTCTGCTCCAGATCTTAGTCATCTTGGTTTTTCCAGTACCTGGAGGTATCACCAGTGAAGGCTGTGAAACAGCAAAGATGGCGGCTTGCCCCTTCCTCTGGAAGCTTCCTCTCAGGGGAATACTGACCTGTTGTTGGGTCGAATGCACCTGTAGGAGGTGGCTGGAGAACCCTATTGGAAGGTCTCACCCAGTTAGGAGGAACGGGATCAGGGACCTTCTTAAATAAGCAGTCTAGCTGCATTTTGGTGGAACAGTTGTGCGTGTTGGGGATCCCTTCATCCCCCAATCGATTTGGGCTCTCCAATGCCTGCAGGCTGGACTGGCTGAGACACCCAAACAGCAAAGGTGGCAGCCAGCCTCCCACACCCAGGCATTTCATTCATCCCAGGGAGAAATTAGAACTCTGAATGCTGTAGAACATGGGTGGGGGTGGCTGGAGGCCCCAGCTGGGAGGATCAGTCTAGTGAGAAAAAATGGACCTGGATCCTGTTTAAAGAAGCATTCTGGCCATGCCTCCACAAAACAGCCATGCTGTGCTGGGAAACCACCTCTGCCCTGGTCTGCTGGGACTCTCCAAAGCCCACAGGCTGAACAGCCCAGTCATCCAAACACCAAAGATGGTGTCCCATCCCTCCCCCAGGGCACTCCATCCCAGGGAGAGATCAGAGCTCTTTCTAGAATACTGGCAGGTAAGGGTGGCTGGAGGCCCTGGCTGGGAGGTCCTGCCCCATGAAGGGGAACAGATGAGTCCTCTTTAAAGAAGCAGTCTGACCACATTCTGGCAATGCAGTTGTGCTGCACTGGGGGAACCCTTCCTCAGACTGTTTGGACTGTCTAAAGCCTGCAGGCTGGAAGGGCTGAGTTGACCAAACAGCTAAGGTGGCAGCCTGCCCCTTCCCCTGGGGCCTCCATCCCTTCTCAGGCAGGCTCCACCCCGTGGCCAGTGGCTGGCTGGAATTCCAAGCCAGTGTGTCTTATCTTGTGAGAAGCTGTGGAAGTGGGCCTGCAGACTGACGCTGCTCAGAACCCTGGATTCAGCCCTCTTCCTAGGGCTGGATTTTTAGTTTCAGGTCTTAAATATATTTAAGTCTTTAACCTAAGTTAATTTTTATATATGGTGCGAGATAAGGATCCAGTTTCATTCTTCTGCATGTGGATATCTAGTGTTCTTGATGCCACTTATTGAAGAGATTATTTTTCTCCATTGTGTGTTCTTGGTACCTTTATTGAAAATCAATTATTTGTAAAAGTGTGGGTTTACTTTTGGACACTATATCTGGTCTCACTGGTCAATGTGTCTGCTTTTGTAATAATATACTGTTTTGATTATTGTAGTTTTGTAGTATATTTTGATGTCAGGCAGTATGATGCCTTGAGCTTTGCTCTTTTTGCTTATGATTGTTTTAGCTACTGAGGTCTTTTTGTGGTTCCATGTAACTTTTAGGACTTTTTTTCTATTTCTGTGAAAAATGTTATTGTAATTTTAATAGGAATTTCATTGAATCTGCAGATTACATTGGGTAATCTGGATACTTCAATATTTTTCCAATTTATGAATATGGGATTTCTTCCAATTTGTGTTTTTGTTCAATTTCTTTCACCTAAGTTTTTGTTGTTGTTGTGCAATTATTCAACACTCCCACTTTAACAGTAGACACCCTGTCAGGCTGGAAGTTTGCTGTAACTCAGCCAACTGCATGATGAGGTCTAGTGTTTATTTTCAGCAATTACAGCCTTGTGGTTCTAGGAGATCAGATTCTCTCTCAGCACACTGGAAGCTCTTAAATCATTTATGCATTGCCTGAGCCAGAAATTCAAATCCCTGAGCTCATCCTTTTAAAAATTATGTTGTCCACCAACATTAGGGGTAACCAACTGACATAATTATATTCCTTAAGTTTTCCACAAGTTTTGAAAATGTCATACACAGAATCACTAAATTACATGCCTCTTACAAATGGTTGATCAGGAGTACCCAATCCAGATATTTTGTGTATCATAATAAGCAGTTCATCCCACAGACTATCAGTGTTCCCTGTACTGTTGGAAATAGACTCCTTAGCACTTGAAGTCCAATCAGATTAGAAAGCAAATTCTAGAAACCCCAAAACCAATTAAAGAAACTCATCCTAAAAGTTCTGTTCCTCTAGAATAACTCCTGGTGCCACAAATCTGTATTAGTCAGGGTTCTTTAGAGATGTAGATAAAGATTTATCATGGGAATTGGTTGACACATGATGGAAGGGCGTAAGTCCCATGATACGTAATGTGCAAGCTGGAGAAATGAAAGCCAGAGGTGTAGTGCTGTCCAAGTCCAACAGCCTGAGAACCTGGGGGACACTGGTTTAAGTCCTGGAGTCTGAAGGCTAGATAACTTACAGTTCTGATGTCCAAAATCAGAAGAAGGGTGTCTTAGCTCCAGAGAGGGCAAATTTGTCTTTCCTCTGCCTTTTTGTTCTATATGGGCCCTCAACCATTTGGATGGTGCCTGTCCACATTGTGTGAGGATGGATCTTCCTTACTCGGTCTACTGATTCAAATGCCGATCTCTTGATCAACAACTTCACAGACATACCCAGAAAGAATGCTTTACTAGCTCTCTGGGTATCTCATAATCTAGTGGAGGTGACATCTAAAATTAACCATCACACTAGGAGAAGATAGATCACTTCTGGGGCTTGAATTTTTATAAAAACAGTGAGATGTATCCATCTTCTGTGTTCTCATCCTGGCCCCTAAGTGCAATGATTATGGAATAGGATGTGGCTCCTGGGTTTTTAGTTGTAACAAATAGCTTTTAGAGTACTTATGGATCTTTATATATAGAACTGAAAACCTGCCATGTAAATAGCTTGTTCCAAAATAGAATATAGAATCGTCATCAAAATAGGATATACCTTTCCTGAAAGTAATTATATGATGTTTCCATGTCCCTGTGTTCCAGAACCAGGCATTGCTTGCATTTGGAATGAATGGCCCATAGATAGTCAAAAGGACACAAGAAAGGATGGGTGCAGCTATACATTAATAGGCTCACAGATAAAAATACACAAAACACACTCAATAAAATAAATTATTTATAACTTGAAATTTCTTTTACATAAAAAATAGCAAACTGTAATACTTTTACTACCCTCTAGGCATGTGGTTACTGAGCACTTGAAATATGGCTAGTCCAAACTGGGATGTGTTGTAACTGTAAAATGTATTTTGAAGATTTAGTATGACAAAATGCAAAAACTCAATTTTTCTATCAATACTGGTAATATTTAGATAGATTATATAAATTCGTTTCACTTGCTTTTTACCTTTTTATTTTTTAATTTTTTTTTTTTTACAGGCAGGGTCTTACTCTGTTCCAGGCTGAAGTGCAGTGGTGCAATCATAGCTCACTGCAGCCTTGACCTCCTAGACTCAAGCAGTCCTTCTACCTCAGCCTCCTGAGCAGCTGGGACTACAGGCACATGTCACCACACCTGGCTAATTAAAAAATATTTTTAAGAGATGGGGGCTTTCCTGTGCCATGGTGTGGTATCTTCCTATACCATGGTGGAATGAAATTAGAAATCAATACCAAAAGGAACTCTCAAAACTGCACAAGCGTGGCCAGGCACGGTGGCTCACACCTGTAATCCAGGCACTTTGGGAGGCCGAGGTGGGCAGATCACCTGAGGTCGGGAGTTCAAGACCAGCCTGGCCAACATGGTGAAACCCCATCTCTACTAAAAATATAAAATATTAGCCAGGTGTGATGGCGTGCGCCTGTAATCCCAGCTACTTAGAGGCTGAGACAGGAGAAGCGCCTGAACCCAGGAGGTGGAAGTTGTAGTGAGCCGAGATTACACCACAGCATTCTGGCTTGGGTGATAGAGCAAGACTCCGTCTCAAAAACAAACAAAAACTGCACAAGTACATGAAAACAAAACAGCTTGCTCCTGAACGACTCCTGGGTAAACAATGAAATTAAGGCAGAAATAAAAAAATTCTTTGAAATAAATGAAAATAGAGACATAACACACCAAAACCTTTGGGATACAGCAAAAGAAATGTTAAGAGGAAAGTTTATAGAATAAATGCCTACACAAAAAGACAGATCTCAAATTAACAACCTAACATCGCACCTCAAGGACCTAGAAAAACAAGAACAAACTGAATTCAAATCTAGAAGAAGGTGAAGAAATTACAAAGATCAAAGCAGAACTAAATGAGACCAAAAAATGATAGAGGATCAATACACAAAAAGTTGGTTCATTGAAAGAGCAAACCAAATTGACAGCTAGATTAACCAATAATGAGTAAATAAATCAAATTAGTAATAAAACATCTTCCAAAAACAACAAAAAGCCCAGGATCAGATGGATTCATAGAGAAATTCTACCAGACATACAAAGAGCTAGTATCAATCTTATTGAAACTATTCCAAAAAAACTGAAGAGGAAGGATGCCTCCCAAACTCATCCTACAAATACAGTTTCACCCTGATACCAACAATCAGTGAAGGATACAAGAAAAAAGAGAACTGCAGGCCAGTCTTCCTGATGAACATAGATGTGAAAATCCTCAGCAAAATACTAGCAAACCAAATCCAACAGCATATCCAAAAAAAAAAAAAAAAAAAAAAAAAGCCTAAATAGCCAAAGCACTCCTAAGCAAAAAGAACAAATACAGAGGCATCACATTGCTTGACTCCAATACAAGGCTATAGTAACTAAAACAGCATGGTAGTGGTACAAAAATACACATAGATCAATGGAACAGAATAGAGAACTCAGAAATAAAGCCACATACTTACAACTAACTGATCTCTGACAAAGTCAACAAAAATATACACTGGGGAAAGGACACCCTATTCAATAAATGGTGCTGGGAAAACTGATTTGCCATGTGCAGAAGAAATAAACTAGACCCTTACCTCTCATCATATACAAAAATTAATGCAAGATGGATTAAAGACCTAAATGTAAGACTTAAAAGTATTAAAATGCTAGAAGAAAACCTAGGAAAAACTCTTCGGGATGTTGGCCTCAGCAAAAAATTCACAATGAAGACCCTAAAAGCAAATGCAACAAAACGAAAAATAGACAAATGGAACTGAATTAAAATGAAAGGCTTCTGCACAGCAAAATAATTAACTAAATAAACAGACAACCTACATAATGAGGGAAAATATATGCAAGTTATTTCTCTGAGATAGGACTAATATTCATCAGCTACAAGGCACTAAAACAATAAGAAAAACTCCAAACAATCCCATTACAAACTGGGCAAAGGACATGAACAGACATTTATCAAAAGAAATACAACTGACCAAAAAACATGTGAAAAAATGGTCAACGTCACTAATCATTACAGAATTACAAAAACCACACTGAGATACCATCTTATACCAGTCACAATGGTTATTATTAAAAAGTTGTAAAACAACAGATGATGGTGTCAATGTGTAGAAAAGGGAACATGAATACTCTCTTGGTGGGAATGTAAATTAATTCAGCCTCTATGGAAAGCAGTATAGAGATTTCTCAAAGAACTAAAAATAGAACAACCATTCAACCGAGCAATCTCATTACTGGGAATCTACCCAAAGGAACAGAAATCATTATATAAAAAAGATATCTGCATATGTATGTTTATTGCAGCAATATTTACAATAGCAAATTCATGGAACCAACCTAAGTATCTACCAGCAATTGACTGGATAAAGAAAACGTGAGATATATATAGAGAGATATATATAAATGGAGTATTATGCAACTATAAAAAAGAATTAAATCATGTCATTTGCAGCAACATGGATGGAGCTGGAGGCCATTATCCTATGTGAACTAAATCAGAAGTAAAAAATAAAATATTGCATATATTCTCACTTAAAAGTAGGAGCTAAACAATGGGTACACACAGACATAAAGATGGAGATAACAGACACTGGGGAGTCCAATAGGGGAAAGAGTGTGAGAGGCAGTAAGGGTTGAAATATTACCTATTGGGTACAGTGTTTAATATTTGGGTGATGGATACACTAGAAGCCCAATTCCCACCATTTTTCAATACACCCATGTTACAACAAGCACATGTACCCCCTGGATCTAAAATAAAAATTTTAAAAACCTCACATTATCAATAAAAATGTGGCGGAGTATGTTCAATTTTCTTTTCTTTCTATTTCTAGCATACAAGTAAGACGTTCTCTGCTATAAAGGAGACTGTCCATAAATCACTTAAAATGAGACTGGTTAATGATTTTTAGTAAAATACACCATGATACTTTTTTTTCTTATTGGTTAAAGGCAATTTATTTTGAAATGTTGCTTTGGTTGTTTGCTTTCTGGAAACATATTGGAACACTTGTTTTTCATAAGCTGTCCTGACAGTGGCACAATCCCATCCATCTTTAGGCCTTTTAATAAGGTCATTATGAAATCTGAGTTTCTATTAATCCTCTGGTGCATTCATTTCATCTGCAAAAGCAACTGGCACAACCACCCCTTGCCGGTGCAGCTCTCGGAGAACATCTAATATTGAGTCTAGTTCTGTGCGGAACTTCTCCAGCTCGCAATTCTTTAACTGTGCCAGTCTTTTCCATTTTTCAACTTCTTTGTTTTGCTCAGTTTCTACTACTTGGTGTGTTTGCTGTATTATCTGCAAATACAAAAATTCCACATTGCTGTTATAGTTCATAGTGGTGGGTGAGGAACATTTAACAATCTTAAAGTAGGCAAACCTGGGGTTTCTTTGGGGAACTCAGGTAAATCATAATGCTCTGCATGGATGCAGCATTTTCTGTCTTCAAGGAGTATATACATCCCAACTGTGTTAGCAACTAAATGTTTGCGTCCCCCTCAAATCCATATGTTGAATTTCCTAACCCTTAATGTGACTGTATGTGGAGTAAGGAAATAATGAATGTTAAATGAGATCATAAGAGTGGGGACTTGATTTGATAAGAATTAGTGTTTTCACCACTAGAGACCCAAGAGATCATCACCAGAAGAGACACCAAAGAGACGTCTCGCCCCTCTTCCTTCCTCTGCGCACATGGTACTGAGGAAAGATCATGTTTGAGTGAGAAAAAAGGTGGCTATCTGCAAGCTGGAAAGACAGCCCTCACCAGAAACCTAACTGACCGAAACCTCAATCTGGGACTTCCGGCCTACAGAACTGTGAGAAAATAAATTTCTCCTGTTTAGCCACCCGATTTATGATATTTTGTTATGTCAGCCCAAGCAGACTAATATACTGTTCAAACAAGTTAAATTTCAGCACCAAGGCAAGTGCCTAAAAATACATCATGCCCTTACATCTGCTATTTTTAACGTCTATTAATTTATCTGTTTATAATTAAGTATAGTAATATTACTAGTGCTAGCTATATAATATTTTAAATCATCATATTAAAACAATTTATTTCTTATAAACATTTGCTGAAATGACTTGAATATGGAACACCATGCCTTGTTCCCAGGGTAAGATGTGTAAGTTTTTAGGAATCCATCAATAATTAAGAACATGATACAAGTTTTTGCTTTTTTTCCAGATATAAGGATACCAATCTTCAAACACTTGAGATATAAAGTCTCATTTTCTCGTAAAAGTTATAAATTTATTAAATTTTTAACAAGATCAAAATACACTGGAAACACTTTAAGTGGTAATTTTTGCTAGGGATGACAAAACTATAGCAAATTAAAGGCACTTAAAAGTAAAGACCTATATAAATATGTAAATGTGATTTACTTTACCTGTTGAAGTTCCTGTTCTCTTTGTGCATGTCTCACTTCCATCTGCTTAATTTTCTTTTCTAAGCCCACGAAATGTTTCATCTCTGGTGTATGGTTTTCTTTGGCTTCTCTCAATTCTTCTAAGAGTTTTGTAATCTAAAATTGACATATGAAGCAAATGAAAAACTATGATCACAAGAATTTAACAGGTAATCTTGAAAATCAGAATATTTGTATAAAATTTCTTTATATAAGTAAGAGGAATCTTGGATTTTTTTTTTTTTCTTTTTATTATTATTATTATTATTATACTTTAGGCTCTATGGTACATGTGCGCAACGTGCAGGTAAGTTACATATGTATACATGTGCCATGCTGGTGCGCTGCACCCACCAACTCGTCATCTAGCATTAGGTGTATCTCCCAATGCTATCCCTCCCCCCTCCCCCCACCCCACAACAGTCCCCGAAGTGTGATGTTCCCCTTCCTGTGTCCATGTGTTCTCATTGTTCAATTCCCACCTATGAGTGAGAATATGCGGTGTTTGGTTTTTTGTTCTTGCGATAGTTTACTGAGAATGATGATTTCCAATTTCATCCATGTCCCTACAAAGGACGTGAACTCATCATTTTTTATGGCTGCATAGTATTCCATGGTGTATATGTGCCACATTTTCTTAATCCAGTCTATCATTGTTGGACATTTGGGTTGGTTCCAAGTCTTTGCTATTGTGAATAATGCCGCAATAAACATACGTGTGCATGTGTCTTTATAGCAGCATGATTTATAGTCCTTTGGGTATATACCCAGTAATGGGATGGCTGGGTCAAATGGAATTTCTAGTTCTAGATCCCTGAGGAATCGCCACACTGACTTCCACAAGGGTTGAACTAGTTTACAGTCCCACCAACAGTGTAAAAGTGTTCCTATTTCTCCACATCCTCTCCAGCACCTGTTGTTTCCTGACTTTTTAATGATCACCATTCTAACTGGTGTGAGATGGTATCTCATTGTGGTTTTGATTTGCATTTCTCTGATGGCCAGTGATGGTGAGCATTTTTTCATGTGTTTTGTGGCTGCATAAATGTCTTCTTTTGAGAAGTGTCTGTTCATGTCCTTCGCCCACTTTTTGATGGGGTTGTTTGCTTTTTTCTTGTAAATTTGTTGGAGTTCATTGTAGATTCTGGATATTAGCCCTTTGTCAGATGAGTAGGTTGCGAAAATTTTCTCCCATTTTGTAGGTTGCCTGTTCACTCTGATGGTAGTTTCTTTTGCTGTGCAGAAGCTCTTTAGTTTAATTAGATCCCATTTGTCAATTTTGGCTTTTGTTGCCATTGCTTTTGGTGTTTTAGACATGAAGTCCTTGCCCATGCCTATGTCCTGAATGGTATTGCCTAGGTTTTCTTCTAGGGTTTTTATGGTTTTAGGTCTAACATTTAAGTCTTTAATCCATCTTGAATTGATTTTTGTATAAGGTGTAAGGAAGGGATCCAGTTTTAGCTTTCTACATATGGCTAGCCAGTTTTCCCAGCACCATTTATTAAATAGGGAATCCTTTCCCCATTTCTTGTTTTTGTCAGGTTTGTCAAAGATCAGATAGTTGTAGATATGTGGCATTATTTCTGATGGCTCTGTTCTGTTCCATTGATCTATATCTCTGTTTTGGTACCAGTACCATGCTGTTTTGGTTACTGTAGCCTTGTAGTATAGTTTGAAGTCAGGTAGTGTGATGCCTCCAGCTTTGTTCTTTTGGCTTAGGATTGACTTGGCGATGCGGGCTCTTTTTTGGTTCCATATGAACTTTAAAGTACTCTTAACAATCCAAGAGCTCTTTTGTCACCACCAGGCCTGCCCTAAAAGAGCTCTTGGATTGTTAAGAGTAATTAATAGCTTTCATTCTCTATATCCAGAAAGTAAAGGTTCATCCTAGCTCTGAGTTGACCTCACATTCTAAGAGGTTCCAGATGAATGGACCATCTTCTACCTCCCAAGTATGGCAGTCTGGTAAAGGAGATGAAAATGAAGTTGGCACTTTCTTTAATGCATTAAGTTTCACTACAAGGTATTTGTTAGTAAGATGGTTACTTTCAGAATTTAAAAAAGTACATTTAAAGCACTCAACATAGTATAGTGCCCCATGCACAGAAAGAGTTCAATGAGTATGTATTTTTCTTCTGTTAACTCCCTATAATTCTATTTGTAATTCTCTATGGCCCTTATCACTTTATAATTTGTAGTAGTTCATTCCACAAATAAATGTATACATATAAAGTAGAGATAATGAAGTACTGAGCCCTTTCTGTGTTGGCTGCTGTCTTAGGACCTGGGGATCCAGAGATGAAAGACATAGACCCCATCCTCATAGAATGTAGTGCAGTGCCTTCATATTGAGCTTGGGAAAACAATTAATTGTATCTTCTTTATTCCATATAATCATGAAAAGAAATTCCAACAAGAATCAGATTTTGCTAATTGTTTACATCAAAAGGCAACAAAAACCAAATGAAAATGGATAGAATTAACAATAACTCTTGTTTTCTATGAAAACACCTATTACCTAATAACAATAATACTAGAAAATCTCAGTATCTTATCTACATTAGTTGAAAAACATGCAAAGATACAAGCAAATTAAATCAGAGGCAATCTATTTTAAATGTGGAGTATCCCTGACGATATCATCATTGAACAAAGAACTACGCAGACTATAATTGGGATGGTTTGCAGAGAGCTCAGGGAGAGGCCTCACAGAACATGCTGTGGTGATGAGTGTTGGTTGGGCATAAAAACTGTATGTGTTAAAATAATGATTATTAGAATTATTTTTTAAAAAACTAATGACTAAACTAAGAAAGCTGATAAAGGCATAATCATACACAGAATGGTCAATTATTATTTCAATTCCTGTAACCTTTTTAATGGTTGAAAAATGATTTTGAGTTAATATTTCCAGCTGTTACTATCTTGTGATACACCTGTTTCTGGTACACCAGTTAGGAAGCTCTGGTTTTCTGAACGAAGCAGTCAAGTGAATGAGAATTCTAATATGGTGTGCTATGATAAAGAGATGGCCAATGAGTAGTGAGATAAGTGAGAACACCTAACTTGAAGAGAAGACGGGCCACAGAGAATTCCTAAGGCGGCTATGTTTGAATTGAGTCTTAAAGGGTAAGTAGTAGTCAGTCATTACACTATGATGCGCTAGGCATTAGGCTAAGCACTTTACAGATGTTGTCTCATTTTTTATTAAACCTTATATATGTTTACTGTCTGACTCCTCACATAAAATGTAAGCTTCATAAGAGCAAAGATTTTTGTCTTTGTTCTCCTCACTATTCCTAGCACCTAGAGCTGCCCATGGCAGAGAGGTAGGTGTTTAACAATTATTCATGAATTAATTAGTGCATTCACCTTTTGATGATTAAACATTCACTGGTAAATCACACAAACTTAGAAATCTGGTTTTAGACAAATAGAGAAAATTTCCTTTTAATTGCACCTACCTAAAAGTACCTTTAAGAATATAATCAAAACTGAATATGTACATGTATTTTAAAAATCCTTGCATTTTAATGAATTATCCTCTAGAGATAACTGAATACTTAATAAGCAAACATGTATTTAAAAAATACTTCCTGCTATGTACATATTATTTAAAAAAACTGGAAACAACCTGCATGCCAACAATAGGGGATTTGTAAAATAAATTAGTAATGATTAATAAGAGCCTGAGACCTAGAGTCAGAGGCAATAGGTTCTAATGGTGGCACTTCTATATGGTGGTCGGTAAGCCTGGACAAGTTACTTCACTTTCCTTAGCATCGATATCTTCATCTAAAATGGGAATAATAGTAGTAACTACTCTTTTGGTTGTGATGAGAATCAAATAAAATAGGCATACAAAACACTTTGCACAGTTCCTAGTATACATTAAACTTTTTTTTTTTAAGTTATACTTTGTTCTGGGGTACATCTGCAGAACGTGCAGGTTTGTTACATAGTGCCATATACACGTGCCATGATGGTTTGCTGCACCCATCAACCCGTCATCTACATTAGTATTTCTCCTAATGCTATCCCTCCCCTAACCCCCAACCCCCTGACAGGCCCCGGTGTGTGATGTTCCCCTCCCTATGTCACTGTGTTCTCATTGTTCAACTCCCACTTATGAGTGAGAACATGCAGTGTTTGGTTTTCTGTTCTTGCCTTAGTTTGCTGAGAATGATGGTTTCCAGCTTCATCCATGTCCCTGCAAAGGACATGGACTCTTCCTTTTTTATGACTACATAGTATTCCATGGTGTATATGTGCCACATTTTCTTTATCCAGTCTATCACTGATGGGCTTTTGGGTTGGTTCCAAGTCTTTGCTATTGTGAATAGTGCCACAATAAACATACATGTGCATGTGTCTTAACAGTAGAATGATTTGTAATCCTTTGGGTATATACCCAGTAATGGGATGGCTGGGTCAAATGGTATTTCTAGTTCTAGATCCTTGAGGAATCGCCACATTGTCTCCCACAATGGTTGAACTAATTTACACTCCCACCAACAGTGTAAAAGCATTCCTATTTCTCCACATCCTCTCCAGCATCTGTTGTTTCCTGACTTTTTAATGATCACCATTCTAACTGGCGTGAGATGGTATCTCATTGTGCTTTTGATTTGCATTTCTCTAATGACCAGTGATAAGATTTTTTTCCATATGTTTGTTGGCTGCATAAATGTCTTCTTTTGAAAAGTGTCTGTTCATATCCTTTGCCCACTTTTTGATGGGGTTGTTTTTTTTCTTGTAAATTTGTTTAAGTTCTTTGTAGATTCTGGATATTAGCCCTTTGTCAGATGGATAGATTGCAAAAATTTTCTCCCATTCTGTAGGGTGCCTGTTCACTCTGGTTAGTTTCTTTTGCTGTGCAGAAGCTGTTTAGTTTAATTAGATCCCATTTGTCAATTTTGGCTTTTGTTGCCACTGCTTTTGGTGTTTTAGTCATGAAGTCTTTGCCCATATTGATTTTGGACTGAGATGATGGGGTTTTCTAAATATACAATTGTGTCATCTGCAAATGGACATGCTTGACTTCCTCTCTTCCTATATGAATACCCTTTATTTCTTTTTCTTGCCTGATTGTTCTGACCAGAACTTCCAATACTAAGTTCAATTGAATAGGAGTGGTAAGAGAGGGCATCCTTGTCTTGTGCTGGTCTTCAAAGGGAATGCTTCCAGTTTTTGCCCATTCAGTATGATATTGGCTGTGGGTTTGTCATCAATAGCTATTATTTTGTGATATGTTCCATCAATACCTAGTCTGTTGAGAGTTTTTAGCATGAAGGGCTGTTGAATTTTGTTGAAGGCCTCTTCTGCATCTATAATCATGTGGTTTTTGTCCTTGGTTTTATGTGATGGATTATGTTTATTGATTTGCATATGGTGAACCAGACTTGCATCTCAGGGATGAAGATGACTTCATCATGGTGGATAAGCTTTTTGATGTGCTGCTGGATTTGGATTGCCAGTATTTTATTGAGGATTTTTGCATTGATGTTCATCAGGGATATTGGCCTGAAATTTTCTTTTTTCGTTGTGTTTCTGCCAGGTTTTGGTATCAGGATGATGCTGGCCTCATAAAATGAGTCAGGGAGGAGTCCCTCTTTTTCTATTGTGTGGAATAGTTTCAAAAGGATTGGTACCAGCTCCTCTCTGTACCTCTGGTAGAATTCGGCTGTGCATCCATCCAGTCCTGGACTTTTTTTGGTTGGTAGGCTATTAATTACTCCCTCAATTTCAGAACTTGTTATTGGTCTATTCAGGGATTCGACTTCTTCCTGGTTTAGACTTGGGAGGGTGTTATGTGTCAGGAATTTTTCCATTTCTTCTAGATTTTCTAGTTTATTTGCATAGAGGTGTTTATAGTATTCTCTGATGGTAGTTTGTATTTCTGTGGGATCGGTGGTGATATCCCCTTTATCATTTTTTATTGTGTCTATTTTATTCTTCTCTCTTTTCTTCTTTATTAATTTGGCTAGTGGTCTATTTTGTTGATCTTTTCAAAAAACCAGCTCCTGAATTCACTGATTTTTTTTGAAAGGTTTCTTGTGTCTCTATCTCCTTTAGTTCTGCTCTGATCTTAGTTATTTCTTGTCTTCTGCTAGCTTTTGAATTTGTTTGCTCTTGCTTCTCTAGTTCTTTTAATTGTGATGTTAGGGTGTTGATTTTAGATCTTTCTTGCTTTCTCCTGTGGGCATTTAGTGCTATAAATTTCCCTCTACACACTGCTTTAAATGTGTCGCAGAGATTCTGGTACGTCATGTCTTTGTTCTCATTGGTTTCAGAAAGCGTATTTATTTCTGCCTTCATTTCATTATTTACCCAGTAGTCCTTCAGGAGCAGTTGTTCAGTTTCCATGTAGTTGAGCGGTTTTGAGTGAGTTTTTAAATCCTGAGTTCCAATTTGATTGCACTGTGGTCTGAGAGACTGTTTGTTATGATTTCCATTCTTTTGCATTTGCTGAGGAGTGTTTTACTTCCAATTATGTGGTCAGTTTTAAAACAAGTGCGATGTGGTGCTGAGAAGAATTCTGTTGATTTGGGGTGGAGAGTTCTGTAGATGTTTATTAGGTCTGCTTGGTGTGGAGCTGAGTTCAAGTCCTGAATATCCTTGTTAACTTTCTGTCTCGTTGATCTGTCTAATGTTGACAGTGGGGTGTTAAAGTCTCCCATTATTATTGTGTGGGAGTCTAAGTCTCTTTGTAGGTCTCTAAGGACTTGCTTTATGAATCTGGGTGCTCATGTATTGGGTGCATATATATTTAGGACAGTTAGCTCTTCTTGTTGAATTGACCCCTTTACCATTATGTAATGGCCTTCTTTGTCTCTTTTTATCTTTGTTGGTTTAAAGTCTTTTTTATCAGAGACTAGGATTGCAACCCCTGCCTTTTCTTTGTTTTCCATTTCCTTGGTAGATCTTCCTCCATCCCTTTATTTTGAGCCTATGTGTGTCTCCACATGAGATGGGTTTCCTGAATACAGCACACTGATGGGTTTTGACTCTTTATCCAGTTTGCCAGTCTGTGTCTTTTAATTGGAACATTTAGCTTATTTACATTTAAGGTTAATATTGTTATATGTGAATTTGATTCTGTCATTGTGATGTTAGCTGGTTATTTTGCTTGTTAGTTGGTGCAGTTTCTTCCTAGCACTGATGGTCTTTACAATTTGGCATGTTTTTGCAGTGGCTGGTACCAGTTGTTCCTTTCCATGTTTAGTGCTTCCTTCAGGAGCTCTTGTCAGGCACGCCTGGTGGTGACAAAATCTCTCAGCACTTGCTTGTCTGTAAAGGATTTTATTTCTCCTTCACTTATGAAGCTTAGTTTGGCTGGATATGAAATTCTGGGTTGAAAATTCTTTTCTTTAAGAATGTTGAATATTGGCCCCCACTCTCTTCTGGCTTGTAAGTTTCTGCTGAGAGATCTGCTGTTAGTCTGATGGGCTTCCCTTTGTGGGTAAGGCTGACCTTTCATTCTGGCTGCCTTTAACATTTTTTCCTTCATTTCAACTTTGGAGAATCTGACAATTATGTGTCTGGGAGTTGCTCTTTTAGGAGTATCTTTGTGGTGTTCTCTGTATTTCCTGAATTTGAATGTTGTTCTGCCTTGCTAGGTTGGGGAAGTTCTCCTGGATAATATCCTGAAGAGTGTTTTCCAACTTGGTTCCATTCTCCCCATCACTTTCAGGTACACCAATCAGATGTAGATTTGGTATTTTCACATAGTCCCACATTTCTTGGAGGCTTTGTTCATTTCTTTACTCTTTTTTCTCTAAACTTCTCTTCTCACTTCATTTCATTAATTTGATCTTCAATCACTGATACCCTTTCTTCCACTTGATCGAATTGGCTACTGAAGCTTGTGCATGCGTCACGTAGTTCTCGTGCCATGGTTTTCAGCTCCATCAGGTGATTTAAGGTCTTCTCTATGCTGTTTATTTTAGGTAGCCATTCGTCTACTCTTTTTTCAAGGTTTTTAGCTCCTTTGTGATGGTTTCAAACATCCTCCTTTAGCTCGGAGAAGTTTGTTATTACTGATCTTCTGAGGCCTACTTCTGTCAACTCGTCAAAGTCATTCTCCGTCCAGCTTTATTCCATTGCTGGCAAGGAGCTGCGTTCCTTTGGAGGAGAAGAGGCACTCTGATTTTTGGAATTTTCAGCTTTTCTGCTCTGTTTTCTCCCCATCTTTGTGGTTTTATCTACCTTTGGTCTTTGATGATGGTGACCTAGATATGGGGTTTTGGTGTGTATGTCCTTTATGTTTGTTAGTTTTCCTTCTAACTGCCAGGACCCTGAGCTGCAGGTCTGTTGGGAGTTTGCTTGAGGTCCACTCCAGACCCTGTTTGCCTGGGTATCACCAGCAGAGGCTGCAGAACAGCAAATATTGCAGAACAGCAAATGTTGCTGCCTGATCCTTCCTCTGGGAGGTTCGTCTCAGAGGGGCACCCGGCTGTATGAGGTGTCAGTCTGCCCCTATTGGGAGGTGTCTCCCAGTTAGGCTACTCGAGGGTCAGAGACCCACTTGAGGAGGCAGTCTGTCCATTCTCAGATCTCAAACTCCATGCTGGGAGAACCACTGCTCTCTTCAAAGCTGTCAGATAGGGACGTTTAATTCTGCAGAAGTTTTTGCTGCCTTTTGTTCAGTTATTCCCTGCTCCCAGAGGTGGAGTCTATAGAGGCAGGCAGGCCGGCCTCCTTGAGCCGTGGTGGGCTCCACCCAGTTTGAGCTTCTGGGCCACTTTGTTTACCTACTCAAGCCTCATCAACGGCAGATGCCCCTCCCCCAGCCTCGCTGCTGCCTTGCAGTTCAATCTTGGACTGCTGTGCTAGCAGTGAGCAAGGCTCTGTGGGCATGGGACCCTCCGAGCCAGGCACAGGATATAATGTCCTGGTGTGCTGTTTGCTAAGACCATTGGAAAAGCACAGTATTAGGGTGGGAGTGTCCCAATTTTCCAGGTACCATCTGTTACGGCTTCCCTTGGCTAGGAAAGGGAATTCCCAGACCCCTTGCACTTCCCGGGTGAGGTGATGCCCCACCCTGCTTCAGCTCACACTCCTTGGGCTGCACCCACTGTCCAACAGGCCCCAGTGAGATCAGTTGGAAGTTCAGAAATCACCCATCTTCTGAGTCGCTCACGCTGGGAGCTGTAGACTGGAGCTGTTCCTATTTGGCCATCTTGCATTTCAGGTGGGGGTTTTTTCTATAAGACCCTGACTGGGGCTGCTGCCTTTAAGTGATGCCCTGCCCAGAGAGGAGGAATCTAGAGTGGCATTCCGGCTACAGCGGCTTTACCAAGCTGCAGTGGGCTCCGCCTAGTTTGAATTTCCTGTAGGCTTTGTTTACGCTGTGAGGGGAAAACCGCTTACTCAAGCCTCAGTAATGGTGGACGCCACTCCCCCCACCAAGCTTGAGTGTCCCAGGTCACTTCAGACAGCTATGCTGGCAGCGAGAATTTCAAGCCAGTGGATCTTAGCTTGCTGGGCTCTGTGGGGGTGGGATCTGCTGAGCTAGTCCACTTGGCTCCCTGGCTTCAACCCCCTTTCCAGGCGTGTCTTGCTGGCATTCCAGGCGCCACTGCAGTATGAAAAAAACACTCCTGCAGCTAGCTTGAAACCCAGGGCCCTGGTGGTGTAGGCACCCAAGTGAATCTTTTGGTGTGTGCATTGCAAAGACCTTGGGAAAAACGTAGTATCTGGGCTGGAGTGCACCGTTCCTCATGGCACAGTCCCTCACGGCTTCCCTTGGCTAGGGGAGGGAGTTCCCCGACCCCTTGCACTTCCCAGATGAGGCAACACCTCACCCTGCCTTGGCTCACCCTCTGTGGGTTGCACCCACTGTCTAACCAGTTCCAATGAGATGAGGCAGTTACCTCAGTTGGAAATGTAGAAATCACCTTCCTTCTGTGTTGATCTCACTGAGAGCTGTAGAATACAGCTGTTCCTATTTGACCATCTTGTCAGCCTCCCCCTCACAGATTAAACTTTTGATAAATAATTATATTATAATGCCTCTATTTTGAAATGGTATAATAGAAGTGCCAATAAAGATATATACTGTCATGAAAAGATCATATATACACACACACACACGCATATACACACATATATACTGTTAGGTTAAAAATGCTTTGAAAATCATACACATGCATACATACATGAACAAACATGTATTTGCATGTGTACACATGAGAACCATATCCACAATATTTGTATTTCTCTATTTATGAATAGAAAAAAATCTGGAAGGATATAGAGCAAAATATAACTAGGTAGTGGGATTATAGTGATTTTATACCTTCTAATTGCTAATACTAATTATTATGTATTAATAGTATAAAAACACATTGCATATTGAATCCATGCTCAACTAAGGACAGAAATAGCACCAATAAAAAGCATAAAAGCATATATTCTTTAATGAATAAAACTCTGTTATCTTTTTATTACTTTACTAAAGTAAAAAAGAGTGATTCACCCAGATGATATCACTTAAAGGTGAGTGAAGATGCTTTCTTACTGGAGAAGACAGATATCACTGACTGCTGGCAGGAGGTGGCTCAGGTGCTAGAGTTCAAACAATCTGTGCATAGCCCAGAGACTGCTTCCCAGAGAAGACATTTGTCTTTGTTCTCTTACTTGTTGGTAAGTAGATAATCTTAGAAACTACACATCTCAATTTAAACTGAACCACAAAATTATTCCTATTTTTATTACTTTAAATAAGCCTGGGCCGGTCGTGGTGGTTCACACCTGTAATCCCAGCACTTTGGGAGGCTGAGACGGGTGGATCACTTGAGGTCAGGGGTTCCAGACCAGCCTGGCCGACATGGTGAAACTCCGTCTCTACTAAAAACACAAAAATTAGCTGGGTGTGGTGGCACAATCCTGTAATCCCAGCTACTCGGGAGGCTGAGACATAAGAATCACTTGAATGAGGGAGGCAGAGGTTGCTGTGAGTGGAGATTGTGCCACTGCATTCCAGCCTGGGCGACAACAGTAAGACTGTCTCAAAAACACAACAAAAAAATGAGCCTGGTACACTGTATCTGTGTACTTTTCAATCATGTCATGTGCCTTTGTGCTTTGTAACTATTGGCATAAGTCTTCCTGGTCACTTTGCTAGAGGAATTGTGAGTACTTACTTAATCTAGAGGGTTTAGATTCTAATTAGGCTAGCACCGAAGGAGATACTGGGCACTGTGTCTTAAGCAGCCATTCCTGCTTTCTTTGCTGACAAGGCCTTGATATTGTTCAGGTGTTCATGTGATGCTGGGGTAAATTCTGATCAGTTTTACTGTCAGTTTACTGGACAACTACTGGACAAAAACAACTGATCAGTTATAGCTGTCCAGTTTTTCTTGGCAGTGATTGGTTTACAGGTGGGCACATGTCTTAGTCTGTTTTCTGCTGGTATAACCAAATACCACAGACATTTATTTGGCTCACAGTTCAGCATCTGGACAGTCCAAATGCATGGCACTGGCATCTGGGAAGGGCCTTTTGCTGCACTAACCCATGACAGAAGGGCAGGCAGGTGATGAGACAGAGAGGGAATGAGAACCACTGAACTTATTCTTTCATCATGAGCCCACTCCTGTGATAACTAACCTATTCCTACTTTAACATCAACTAAATTTAAACATAAATTTTGGCAGGGACATTCAAACCGCAGCAGCATGTGACACAGTTCTGAAGCAAAGGCAGTTAGCGGGAGACATTATAGACTATATGTATCTGTTTGATTATTTTTCTGTCCCACTGGTTAGAATGTTCCTTGACAGCAAGGACTCCAGATGTTTCACTGCTATATCTTAAGAAGCATATAACAGGGACTGACACCTGCTCACTAAGTATTTATTAAATCAATGAATAAAAAATGCTATGAAGGTCTTATTTAACTTGATAGCTGTAAAAACTGAGGCTGAGAGAGTTTAAAGACACTAGAAGTGGCTATGTAAGATAACTTTTTTCTTCTGCATGAGAAACTGACCTTGGGTTCAGTCATTTTTCTGTGTCTGTTCTCCCCTTGATAAAGAATGGCCATTGGCCGCACACCAGGCACCTAGGCTTGGGGGACTTTGTATGAACTGAAATACTTCATAGGAAGACAGTTTTGGGCTCTCCTGAGCATGCTGACTCTTGTAACTGAGCATGTTCTTGTGGGAGCCACCACACAAGGATTAGTATAAGAGATATCGGTTCTTGTGGAGCATGGGGCATCTAAGCTAGCAAGGGAGTAAGACTCATACCTGGCAGGTGGTATGAGTCTTATTTCCTTGCACCTGTGTTGTCACTCGGATAGCTCCTGGACAACTATATGAACTGCTGTGAGAATGACTTGCACTGAAGAGAAATGCGTCATGCTGGCTTGCTAGCCTGCTGTTTCCTGGCCTGTATCCAGCATGCCAAGTGCGGCCTTATGGTGGTTGTTTGACTCTAAATGTTTACTTGAACATGCTAGCGAGCCTTACAACGGTGAGTCAAGAATTTAAACCCAGATCTTATAAACCCTATGATCTTTCCACTATCCATTCACAAAACAGCAGCAGCTAGCTGTAGAATATTTGGGACAAATTACAGTAAGAATTTTGATAATTCTTATGAGTGGGCCACAATAGTCCCTGGGGTCTTATTAGAGGTAAGTCTTAAATATTCTCTATATCTTTTATAAAATATGCAGATTAAAAAACAAAATCCCACAAATGAAAAAATCTATAATCAATAAAATGCATATCCTAATAATAGGAAAAATATGAAAATAAGCAATAATAGCATCAATCCTTAGTTATCTGTAGGGATCATGAGTAAAGATTCATGTCTTTTCTCTACAACTGCAGGGTGTGAAGAAACAAATGAACTGAAGATTTTTGCAGTCAATTAGAAGTGGAATAATAGATTGAAAAATCTATGATGAATATTAAAATACAAAAGATTAACTCTAGAGTCTTAAAAATAACCAAGGATTTGAAAAATACATGCCTGAGTTAGCATCAACGGAAGAGGTGCTAGATGCTTAGTAAGATTTTCACCCTATTGCAGCAGACATAATTTTAAAAGATGTGCTTGAAAATATTTTAGGTAATAAAGGCATGAAACATAATGAAGAGTTTAGAAACATCCTTTCAGATTTCTATAATTAATATACTAAGTGGGAATCATCTTTGCTTTATGCTGAAAACTTATAAATCATTGCTCAGTTATCTCATGGCCTATAAAATGTTAAAAACACATAAGCAATCAAAAGTTCACCAATGGTTTAAAATGTATAGTGTGCTTTCATCTGTGGCAATGTATAGTGTACTTTCACTTGTGCTCATGTGGAGTCAAGGGGAGACTCCTCCTTTAAACAACTAGAAAACAGCACAAAATATTTGAAACAACTGTTTTCAGGCTCTGGATAACAGCACTACAGACTGTGATTTCTGGGAGAAGGGAAATAAGGTGAGCTCTAGAGTTGTCCAGTTTATTGCCTGGAGGCAGTTTTGAAGCCAGTGGAAATAGCCTGAGCATTTCCTGGAGCTCACACAGAGGTGGGAATAGTTCATATTTCCACCAGCCTGAGAGGAAATGCCTCATAGTACACAGGATGTCAGGAGAGTCCTCAAACTAGTCTTGTCAAAACAGCTATTATATAGAATATTACACAGAATACAGCCATTATAAATAAACTCCATATTAAAAGGTAGGTATTCCAATTAAAAGGCAAGGTGTCATTACCTTTACTCAGGACACTGAGTGCTTAGCTTTCTAGTAGTTAGGCTTAAAAATCATGTGCTGTGTCTTTTCTATTTTCAAGTATTTTAGATATTCTTAAAGTAAGAACTGTCTTACCATTGTATTGCTAAATTAACAACAATTAAGTTAACTAAAACTGACTTCATTCTTTATCTTGCAAACAGGTACATATACTTTCTTTTATTGCTTTTCCTAAAAACTTTACTTCAGTTCTGAGGTTCTGTAAACTTAGTGCTTATGTTAACAAAATTTTATGTACATCTTAAACACTGAAAAGAATGTGCAATGCTGAACTACCTTTCAACTACTAGAACAAGATTTAAAAAACTGACACTTGCATAATTGTAGAATGTTTTTACATTGATCTTTTCATAATACAATTGGCTCTATATTTTGCCTGTGGGACTTAAATCCTTCAATAACAATAAATGATATATATGCATCAAAGAATAGGATGTGCAGCTTTCCTGGGTTTTCATACTTTTTAGAATCAAATGGATCTTAGAATCAAATGGAAGAAAAGCTCTCTATCCTTCTCTTTTTCTGCCTAAAAGTAGGAAATAAATTTTCCTTTAGTGAAGAGGGCTCTAGATGCTTATCAGCCCAGAGATGGCACCGGAGGAATCTGCAGTACTCCATGAGTTTCCTACCATATATTTACATTCCCACAGTTTCCCACCTTTGTAGCCCAAAATGGCTTTCCTCTGTCCTTTCTTTACCTACAAATTGATTGTTCTTTGTTGAAGATGATGGTTTGTAAGCCAGAGTTCTAAGCCACTGTTTTGAGTTACTTTTCGTTGAGGTTTCTCCTCTGATGTGTGCTGCACACATTAAAAAATTTGTTTTTCTCTTGTTCATCTATGTTTTGCTACAGTGGCCTGTCCCAACAGGAACTCTCATGGGTTGAGAAAGAAAATTTTTCCTTCCTGACAGTTTTTGGCAATGCAGATGAACTTTCTGGGATATCCCATCCACTCTGGAACCTGCAGATGAAATCCTAGCAAAACTGGCAGAAGCTGGTAAAAGGTAAGAATTCTTACCAAACTCAGCTCTCCTAGATACCTGTCTATAGCAGCCAGTCAAGAAAGGAAGGTGAAATTTTTCCTGGTCCTTCTTTTCCATATTCAGATTGGTAGGAGAAAAAAATTTGTAAAATTCTTTGAATTTGTGACTCTTGTGGGTTTGGTTTTGGCTACCAAAACCAATTATTAAAAATAATAATTGGTTATTATTTTTAGCCTCCTTGAAAAGGTCATTGTTTTCCATTGTCTTTTGCATCATTTGTTGTAAGGAGGAGAATCATAGGATAGAACACAGACATAGGTCATATAAGCCTGTTGTTCCAGCCACCCTCTCAGGCTGGTGAGTTCACGGTTCTCACCAGACTGGTGTGTTCACGGTTCTCACCAGACTGGTGTCTGTTTAGACAAACCTTGCTGTGGGTCCCCAATAAGAAAAAGAAAGGATGAGGTTCACCTTTTGTCTTGTTTTATGTCCTGAGAGTTTGGCTTTTATGACCACTGAGAACACTGGTCTCTGGTCTCTGCCAGGTAGGGGGGCACAAGCGTTGGCTTGTGTCAGGCAGCCAGATGAACAGGGTGGGAACCCAAGACACAAGTGACAAGTGGTGTTCTCTTTGTCTGATGCAGCTCAGGGGAGTTTGTCTTAATAAGCGACGCCAGTCCATAAGGAGCCTTTGGCGTTTCAAACTTTGTTGTTTGGTTGATACTGGGAGAGTCCTATCCCAGTAGTGCCTGTGTGGTGTCACAGATTAGCAGGCCTGTGACTGGAGGTGTCTCTGTGGGAGGCTTAAAACACCATTTTCACACAACTATTCTGTCTGCAGAGCAATGAAGGTCTTTGTTTTCTTAGGCTATCTTTGGGAGAAACTTTGGATATCGAGGGAGATTTGATCTTTTGCAGACTTTTTGAGGAAGCCTCCGGCAACCATGGTTAAGCTACAAAAGGCTACTTGGTTGTTTTTTTGTTTGTTTTTCGTAGAGACAGGATCTTGGTCTGTCACCCAGGCTGGGGTACAGTGGCACAATCAGCTCACTGAAGCCTTGAACTCCTGGGCTTAACCAATCCTCTCACCTCTACCTCTTGCGTAGCTGGGACTACAAGCACATGTTACTTGCACAAGCTAATTTTTGTATTTTTTGTAGAGATGATGTCTTGCCATATTGCCCAGGCTGGTTTCAAACTCCTGGCCTTGGGAGATCCTCTCACCTCAGTCTCCCAAAATGCTAGGATTTACAGGTGTGAGTCACCTTGCCTGGCTGACTTGTTTTAAACCATAAAAAAGGGTTATTGGTCTAGAGGAGCAGTTCCCAGCCTTTTTGGTACCAGGGACTGGTTTTCTGGAAGACAATTCTTCCACGGAAAGAGGGAGGATGGTTTTGGGATGATTCAAGCTCATCACACTTATCATTAGATTCTCTTATATAAGCCCACAACCTAGATCACTTGCATGTGCATTTCACAATCCGGTTCACGCTCCTATGAGAATCTAATGCCGCCACTGATCTGACAGGAGGGGGAGCTCAGGCAGTAATGCTCACTCGCCCCCTGCTCATCTGCTGAGAGGCCCGGTTCCTAACAGGTCATGGACTGGTACTGGTTTGTGGCCCAGGGTTGGGGACCCCTGGTCTAGAATCACATTAAAATGGGTATACCTTTAAAGATTTGAGCTTTTATATCAAAAAATGATTTTTTTTTTCAATTTTAAAGGGAGCATTCATTCAAAACAAATGTCTTACTGGTACTTATGGTAAAATAAAATTTAAAAGAGGGCATAAAAGAGTGTCAGGTCTAGTCTAAAAAAGAAAAATATAAACAAAAGTCAGATTAGACTTAAGACCAACGTTAACATCCACACCTGCTATAAAGTCCTCCTCATCTACCTATATCTCCTTTACTCCCAATTGCCTGATGTTGATCTACCAGAAGATCTTCCGATCTCTGGGTCCCTGACTTAAACTTCTTTCCTCAAAATCCAGTCTCATCCTCTGAACAAATTCCTTTAATCCTAAAACTCCTCCAACTTCCCCAGGAAATCTTTTAAATGCCCAGCTGCCTACTAACTTGCCTTCCTCTGAAAGATTTACAGAAAGTACTCCAGCCTGATATCCAGGGCCAGGGTGTATAGGTTACTTGTGTAAATACTGCCAACCAGGAAATAAACAGAACACTGTCTCAGGGAACTGGCAGCCAGGCTGGCTTTGCTGTACCTATACTCTACCCACTTTCCAGAGCTCTATCATCAACTCCATCAGCTCCAGGCCTTCTTATATTTTGGGTCCCCAATACTAAAATATTCCTTAAGACTGTCCTGTGCTCAAGGAAAAGAAAAACTTAAAAAAAAATACCCTGGATCTTCCATAATAGAAAAATATGCCCTAAAACTCCTTCTTGGAGAAAACTTCCGTCCTTTCTCAGTCCCTCAGAGATGTGAATCTCACCATGTCTTTGAAATTTAAACATTCAAGGAGTTAACTAAAAGAACCCCCACAAACATTTGAGACTAAAAAAAAAGGCGGCCCAGAGGGAGAAGAGTTTGTTTTTGTTTTTTTAAACACACTGCTATAAAAACTCCTTTACCCCAAATTTCGTCCATACCCTCCATGAGATTACCTACAAAGGGCAAATGAAAAATTTTAAGTCTTCCTCAGAAATACCAGTAAAAAGTTTGGCCATCTAAACAGGTAACCTTAATTTATTCCATCTGCCAAATACACAATTTGCATTCAACTATTCTTTTATAAATTAGCGAGTTTTATATTATTGTGCCGTCTCATGGCTAAAACTTTAAAATGAAAGCTATATGATCTCTGCATCTGTCTATGTTTATGTACATCTATGTGTATGTGTGTATGTATATATGTATACTTTTTTTTCTACCTTTGGACGGTATTGTCAAAAGTAATTCATAAAAGAGCACTATTTAATTGGCTTACAGAAAAAGAAGCACTTACATAAATTAAGAATTCCAAAAACTCTCAGAAGTATAGAAACTAACCCAAATACTTTTCAAGTTCATGTGTCTCAGGTAAATGTGGGATATGATTAGTTTAACATTATTGATTTAATAAAAATAGGCATGCCTTCAGAGTTGTCAACAGTAAGTATAATGCAGACATACAACCCTTATGCTACCTGGGTTTACGAATCAAATAAATATCTCTGCTAGATATTTAAAATTAAAGACCTAGGAGTTCATCCCCAAATCAAACGTGCAAGTTGGAGTACAGTATCCATTATTCCATGTATATTAAGCACAGCAGGAAAAGAAAAACATGTATTTAACTTTTGAGTTCTTGTGCTGCTTGCCTAACGTGCATGTGTTGTAAAAATAGTTAACAGGAAAATAAGATGATGACTAGCTGTTTAATGGCTCATGAATTTTCATAAGCAATCCAAGCATAATTGTTAATAACAAGTACATCAAGTAAATATTAGTGAGATAAAATTTATAAAGTCTTTAATAATTACTATGTTTTATGTTTGTAAAAAAAAAAAATTAGTTACCCAAATCTCTTTGGTATAACTTATATCCTTGGGGTTTTGCTAAGTTAAATAATAAATATTCATTGAATATCTAGATCATTTCCAAATATACTGAAACATTAACTTATGTTTCATAGACTCATGTTGCTGAACATAATCTTATCTACCTTGGCTTCTTAATTTTTACAGAGAAACAAATCACCCGTTTTTATTGTCACATTAAGAAAACTCTAAAAATATGCTTCTAGAAGTGATGAAATGATGTTAATCTACAAAATGTTAGTATATGACAGGTCATGGCTGCTTTGTAGTTTTCATAAGAAATTAATGTTACTAAGGATTAAAAGTTCTAATATACATATATTTAAAACTACTAAAGATAAGGGAAACAACTTTGTATGCAAAATATACAAGGAAAATAAGATGTAGTTTTGGTAAGCAAAGTTATGAGAAATGAAGATGTGTTTTTGTTAAAGGAAAAAGAATAATTAAATCTGTACTAAAGTAGAATGACAGACTGTTTTAGAATGAAAAAGGAGAATGAAGAACAAAAAAATGAATGAACATAGAAAGCTTGGAGAAGGAGAGAGAAAGTGAGAATGCATGAATATCTTGTGTGTCCAAGCTGTCTAAAACAGAATATGTTTATTATAAGAGTTTTAAAAATGAGCCTTAATGTCAAAAGTACAGTGGACAAAACTAGAAACTGGTTTTCTCTCTTAAAACAACAAAGCTTTCTTGGAGCATCGGTCTGCTCTTGATAAGAGATTATAAAAGATTTTCTTTACCTTTAAGTTAATTTATGTAGAAAGCAAAGATTTTGTGTTTTAGTAAAATAACTTCCTGTGTTTCCTATGGTCTCTATCAGTTCTTTGATTACTTAGGAAAACTGAGTCTTCTCACTATGTATTTGTCTTTAGAATCTTTTAATAATCACTTTGGATAACTAAGTATTGTTTCATAATGACCTGTGATCCTATTTAATCAAATGTTTTAAACTTTTTGACATTTTTGACAACTTCCCCAAATCAAATTATAAATTATTTTGACCTCAAACTAGCTTTAGGATGTTCCAGAGGTCCCTGGAAAATCTCAAAAGAATGTTCTTTCTCTTTTTACAAATAGAGATGTCAAAGTAATTAGGCTTATTTGACATAATAAATTGTATGGGAATCATTGTCAAATAAAGACAATGTTTAATCTTCTTTGAGTTATTTTTGTATGGATATGTTATTAACAAATGTTCCAGAAGTTGTATACAATTCCTAAAAATCTGGTATGTCTTGGTATGATGTTATCAGTAATAATGCTAGTTAATATCTTAATGTTGTATTGTCACAAAAATAACCAAATTTCCATAACAAGTGCATTATAATGAACTCTTATAAGATGTTTAACCATGGCTAGTTTAAAGTCTTGTCATCCACAGATAGTTAATTGTTTTACTCTGTTACTTTCCTAAGAGCTTTTGTAAACAACTATAAATACGAAGTGTTTTATCTTCAGAAAGATTCATGGAAAGGACTCTGACAAGTACAGGCTTCTGATAACTTCAAGATCATACCATTTGGCCGGGTAAGAATTTTTCAGAATTCTAATGAAAAGATTGATTGGTTCATAGAAGTGCTAACCCAACATCAAGCAGAACAAGAATTAATTACATGGGACTAAGTAAACTGATGAAGAATTCTTTTTAGGGACTGCCTGTTTAAAACACTGCCGATTCTTTAATATTCTATAAGAGAACTTTTTCTCTTAAGCTATCCATAGCTTAGAGCAATTTGGTAAATTATACTTTTGTAAACAGAATTGAAATATTTATCTTTTTTTCCTCTATCTCTCCAGAAACAATTAGTTGAGTATTCTTATTTTCACAGCGATATAAATATTTGCATAAGTTCAGTAAGAATCTGTTCTCTTTGTAACACAACTGGAAACATCAGTTATACTACCAAGGCTTTGACTGGAATGTCATATTTCAGAATGTGCATACAATCAGATATAATCGGACAACTTAAAAAAATACATTGACTTTCTGACGCCAATAAAGTCCCTTGGAAAAAACTGGCTTGGTACCTTACATACAAGGTTTCCTTACAGATGAGTAAGAAATGTCACTTCCTGGCAAGCCCAGGAGCCTCACAATATTTGGGGGATCTCTAGAAAAGAAAGGAATTTACCTGGATCTATTGGTATTGGAGGCAAAATCTGATGGCAAGCCTTTGGCATGCGTTTCTGGCCTGGAGAGGCCAATAAAGGGCCAATCTGAGAATCCTTATTAAAAGTTCCAGCAAAACAGACTTATAAAAGAGCCTATATGATTAATCACTGTTCTTGTTGCACTTTTTATGCAAATAACCAAGCCAAGTTTAATGAGACTAGACTTATTTTTGCCAACAAATTGGTTTTATTGTGATTATCTCTGATAGAAATGAGGCTGACTGCAGAGAGAAAAATACTGTGCTTCATTAGAAAACTGTAACACACCCTTGGAGATATCAGATTCTAGCCTTGTTCTTTATCTCTGGGGTTTTGTTATTTACATGTAATCTGGTCTAGATCTCTGTCTATAATTCTCCAAACTAGTATTTCAAATTTTTCTCCTACCCTCCTGGCTTGGAATCACTAAAACATTTAACTGCCCTTTTCCTGAAATCTTAATAAGCTGAAGCTGAATGACTTGATATAAACTGCAGAGAATCACCACAACAGCTAATATATGGACAATTTTCATGCCTATTGCTGCGTGTCTTCTAACTAGAGATACTCAAACTGTAAAAAATGCTTTGAGCCCAACATCTAGAACTCTGGACTAGCTGCTCTTAGATTCAGAAATTAGTATACAGACTACTCCTACCATTAACTTTTGTTTTTCTTTTGTTTCCATAGAAATGCCTCTTATTAAATCATCATATAGAGGCCTAACTTTGATGAAAGCTCACCTGCAATATCTCCTGAAATGAGACACAACTGCTTGATTGAATTGACCTATTCTCAGCACTAAGACAATGATTTGATATGGGACAATGTACTTAAATTTGTTCAGTTGCACTTGTTCCAATCTATGTTTTTCTCTTCCTTTGCCAATCTCTGATCTCACAATCTCTAATCCAAATCTCTTCAAAGCTACGAACTTGGAGAGTTCTAAGCCACCATTTTGAGTTACTTTGTGTTGTGGTTTCTCCCGCATTGTGTGCTGCACGTATTAATAAACTTGTTTTTCTCTTATTAATCTGTCTTTTGTTATGGGGTCTGTCTCAACTAAAAACTCATGAGGGTTGGGGAAAAAATTATTTTTCCTCCCTGACAGTACTTAACACAGAAATGGCCTTCACTATTCAATTTTGTCTCCTGAAGAAAATAAACAGAAAACCCAAACATCTCCCATCCCATTTTCCCCACTACCCACAAAATCTCAACAGCAAATAAAAGATAGACAACTTAATGACTTAATATCTGAACTTCACCTGGGGAAAGCAGATTTTACATAAGCACGCTGCTAATATTTTCTTGACACGTGATACTTTCAGGTTATGTCTATATGTACATTTAGGTAAAAAATTTATAAATATGAATATGATTGAAATGCCTAAGAAAAACTTATTTTAGCCCAATATTTTGGCTATTTCTTACCTCTTTCTGTAGAATTTCTTCTCGAACTTGAGAGACTACAAGAGACTCTTGTTTACTCTGCAGCTCATTAACTTGACTTTGGAAATGTCTTATAAGTACCTAGGAAATTGTTAGAAGTGCTGAGTTAATAAAGCTCCTCCTTGAATACTATCTGAAAAATATAAGAAAGCCAACTCACAAAAGGGAACTCTTACATACTGTTGGTGGGAATGTAAGTTAGCACAACTACTATGGAAAAAAATTATAGAGATTTCTCAAAAAACTAAAAATAGAATTACCGTATTATCTAGCAATCCGACTACTGGGTATCTATCCAAAGGAAAAGAAATTTGTATATCAAAAGGACACCTGGCACTTGCATGTTTATTTCAGCACTATTCACAATAGCAAAGATATGGAATCAATCTAAGTTCCCATCAACGGATGAAAAGAAATGTGGTACATATACCCAATGGAATACAATTCAGCCTTAAATAAGAAGGAAATAATGTCATACGCAGGAAAATAGATGGAACTGAAGGTCATCATGTTAAGTGAAGTAAGCTAGGCACAGAAAAATACTGCATGTTCTCACTCATGTATGAGAGCTAAAAAACTTGATCTCATGAACACAGAGAATAGAACAACAGATACCAGAGATGGAAGTGGGGGGTTGGGAAGGATGAAGAGAGGTTGGTTATGGGTACAAACATACAGTTAGATAGATGAAATAAGTTCTAATGTTTAATAGCAGACCAGGGTGACAGTACTTAGCAACAATATTATGTGTATTTCAAGGTAACTAGAAGAGAGTTTGAAGTGATACCAAGACATAAAAATGATGAACACTCAAGGTGACAGAAATCCCAATTACCCTGACTTGATTATTACACATTCTTTGCATGTAGCAAACACTCACATGTATCCTATAAATATCTAAATCATTATATATCAATAAAAGGGGGGAAAATAAATATGAACATTTTTCATGACTAGAAAAAGTCCTTTTAAAATAAAGCTATAAAGTCTACACATTTGGAAAAAGGTAGACAATATTATCTTTATACTCTGTGGTTAAGTATGATAGTTTTTATTTAAGAACTATGGCTTAAATATAACATAAGCCTCATAATATCTGTGAAATAAATGTCAGTCTCATATTTTTAGGTAAACTGAAATATATGAACAGATACTTCCATCAAGAAACTAAGAGAAACTGGGAAAAATTTATCTTATCTCTAATGCTGTACTTTTAATGATCAGACTACGCTGATTTCTCTTTAACTCAATTTTACAATATTACATTTATAACTCTGGGAAAATAACATTTACGGCATTATGGCATCATGATACTACTTTTCCCACCTCTTCCAGACTATTCCTTACTACAAAATCACTTGATAGAATGCTTACAGTTGCCCTCTGACACCCTATTCCTATGGAGGATAAGGCCAGAGAGGTTCTCTGTAAAGCTGTATGGATTGTTACTTTTGAAAGGCACTTTAAGTATTTTTCATTAACGTAGTCAAACAGTCCTTTTTTTTTCTCAGCGATCTGAAGTTAAGTTACAGACTTCATTACATTTTGCCCCTAAATACTTCAAATGCCACTTTGGGAGGCCAAAGTGGGTGGATCACTTGAGGTCAGAAGTTCGAGACCAGCCTGGCCAACATGGTGAAACCCCATCTCTACCAAAAATATAAAAATTAGTCAGGCATGGTGGTGTGCACCTGTAATCCCAGCTACTTGGAAGGCTGAGACAGGAGAATCGCTTGAACCCGGGAGGCAGAGGTTGCAGTGAGCTGAGACAGCCTGGGTGACAGAAGGAGACTGTCTCAAACAAACAAAACCTTCAAACACTTCAACATACATCTCTTTAGAATAAGGGCATTTCTCACAAAACCATAACATTTTATACCTAAGAAAATTTATAGTAATTTCTTAGTATCTAATAGCCAGTTCATATTCAAACTTCCCCAACTGAGGAATTTATTTTTAATTAAGATGGTATTAAATAAACTTGGTGAGATAATTCTTTCTTGATGTTTTTCTCCCTGAGCTTCTTTCTTAAAATTGAAGCCTACAGACAAGATGAACACAATAAACATTCATATATTTTTCAACTTGATAACCCAAAAGGTGGCTGATTTGCCACCTTTTCCTTTTTCTTGGATATACCATTTGAAAGTAGATTGTAGATAAAAGTCCTATTTTAATGCTATTTTAATAAGTGACAAACAGTACAGAAGACAGGCCACATGGTAATGCTCATAGATATTCTAAGTAGATATACCTATTATTCAAAAAGGAAGACACATTTACTTGAGGAAATGCTGATGAGTTGGCAGCATTCCCTATAATAATTCTTAGAAGACTATACTCCATCAGAGCAAGAGCTGTGTATCTCTCTGTTCATTATTTTATTCCAGTGCCTGATTGTCTATTGACCTGAATCATTATTTGTTAATAAAAGGTCATGGGGCAGGAAGAATGCCTAAGGATAACTGTCAGCTGGGACTTGGGGACTCGGTTCAACATCCAAGTTCAAGTACTAGGGTCCTAATCATGTTAGACATATACCTCACCACCTGTGACAAATTTAGAGAAAGACTTATTTGAGAAGTATAGGGACAAACTGTAAAAACATTTATTCATATGGTGTAGTTTTAAAGTAGAAAAATTAAATATATAGTATTATCTTCTTTAAAAAAATTAAATATATAGTATTATCTTTTTTAAAAAAGAAATCAAGCCAATAATAGTTTCCCATTTCTATCACCAAGCTGAAAAAGTTAAGACATTTCCAAATAAAACAATGTTAACTTTAATCTCATTAAAGTCAAAACAAGTTTATTCAAGTCAAAAGATAAAATAGATTTGTCATCTACCTCTTGAGTTGCTATTTTACGATTTAGTTCAGCTACTTTGGAAGAAGAATTTTCTACTGCATTTTGGCAAAGGAGTTTCTCTATTTCTCTCTGATGAGATGCTTTGAGGGATGCAATGTGTGCTGCAGTATCTTCCTTGACCCTACAGAGCAAATGAAAGAAAACCACACATAAATGTTGCTCTTCAACCTCTAATTCAGAGTTAGCACAAAAAACAGTAGAAGAAACCTGGGAATTAAGCAAAGGGAAAATGGGCACCAATATTAACTGCACTGTATTAGGTGCTTTATACATTACTGCCTATGAGTTCTTATGACCAATCCATGAGCTACTATTTACTGAATTTTATAAGGGCAAACTTGAGGCAACAGTGATATATCTCTACTTTATCCCCAACCTGAGGCTACACTTTCTGAGGGAATCTAGGGTTCCAAAATAACTGTCTGAATTTAAAGCAAAACACTTGACATTTGATCTTTTAAGATAAACTCAGATTTCTTGCCCAGATGCTTCTTTGGAAAATCACAGCTGTTCCCTTTAGAATCTTCAATGCCTTGTAGGCAGCATTAACCAATTTTCAACCCATGCATGAGACTCCGGGGCTAGTTGCATGTTGTGAGAATGAGACAATCTTTACGGTAATTCTCAGGACATATTATGCTTGTAATATGCAATTAATTAATTTGGACTATAAGTGTGAAAGACTATTCATTTGTCTCTGTGATAAAATTTATTCAGAGGCAGTTCAGTAAATGGTTAAAATTATAAAGATTTGGTATATTTCCTACAGATAAACATTTTCTCTCTTATTGGAAAGACTTTGAAAATAACAGCATTTAACTTAAAGCATGTATTTTAGTAAACTGCTGTTGCTACATATTAATATGGTGCTTCCCAACTATAGACAAATTTATCCATTGCTTATTTCACCATATGAATATTTCTCCATGGAAACAGTGTGATTAGGGTCCTAGAAAAAGCATAAAAACCTAAATTAAAGCACATATAACTGAATGATAGTAAAAAGTCTAAATATGGGACTAGAAAAGTTTATTCTTCACTTCTCAGGCCCAGACTTATCTAAGAAACAGATTGACAATATTAACAAATTTTAAATGATGTACAGGAAAATTAATACGAAAACCTGAATTTTAAATTCTTTCCTGGAAAAAATGTGACTCTTCTTAAAGAGCTTCATGCTACTGTCATAATATTCAGGACTTAAGAAACAAGGTTTCCATTTGGTAGCAATATGACTGCCATATGGTAACAACATGACTCACTCACTGCCATGGCTGCCAGTCAATAAGCATTTGTTGGGTGTTTCCCATGCTCATTCTGCTCCTACAGCACATTGCTGTGGGGATGCAAAAGAAGCATAACCTTACACCAGTTCTCAAGGAACTACAGGGCTGTGTATGATTAATCCTTTCTTGGTACATATTAGTAAGTTATGTAGGAGTTGGGAGTAGGAGAAGGCAATTTCCTGGGAAGTTCCATGAAATGTTTTGTGAAGGTAGTACTTATAACAAGAATGAGCAAAAGGCATGAGGAAATGTGACAGATTAGGTAAGTAGAGTAGTATTAGAATGGTGATGAGACTTGAGATGCTAGGCAGAGAAATTTAGTCTTGATATTTAAGGAAGTTGGGAGTCACCAGAGAGCAGAGTGACCCAGGTATATGAGTATTTAAAGAATATTAATGATTTTTAAGCAAGATGACTGGGGAAGGTTAAAAAAAAAAGGAAGATTGGAGTGGGAAAATTGTATAATGGCAGCACTGGTTTATTAAAGTAAGGAAGACTGGAAAATGGGAAACATTTATACCCAAGAAATAACAGAGATAAAGCTGGGCTGGTAATTAAAATAAATATAGACAGGGAAGGGGAGCTTGGGAAGGGGAACTAATTTACAGGTAAAAAGGAAACTTGAGGTATTAGTGATTCCAAGAGAAGCAATCCAATAAATAGTTCTAGGTTTTACATCTGAACTCAGCAAAGAGAACAAGACTTTAAAAGTAAATCTAGAAGTCATGGTTCATAGAAACCATAAGAATGGATAAGTTTAGCAACAGAGAAAGAACAGAGAATAAACAGAAAACCAAGAGTTGAATGCTGGTAGAAAGCCAGATTTTTGGGGATGGAGAAGGAAGAAGGGTCAGAATTCAGTAAAAGAAACAGAAAAGGAGTTTTGGTCAAAGCTGCCAAGCCACGGAGGTTAAGGGAAGAAGCCATTTCAGAAATAGTGTGGTCAACATTGTTGAAGAAAATGAGGAAGAAGAAAATGCCACTGGACTGGGAAAGGTCATTATTGAGACCAGGTTTAAAAGGGGTGATGATGAGAGCCATATTTAAGAGGAAGTGAGATAGAAATAAAAGAAAAGGCTATTTGTGAAAAACGGGTGCTAAAAGACAGGATTGGATTGGAACCTGATCAGGTGAAAAAAAGATCTGAGGATGTCAAAAGACTCAGAGGAAAGAGACAGTGGATAGCAAATGGAGATAGTGAGAAGGAAATGGATAAGTATAAAGTTCCTTAAGGCATGAATGGATGGATCACAAGGTCAATTTGAAGAGTTATTTTTGAAAAGAGGACCTTTTCCTTCTAGACTGCCAACTAGCTTTAACAATAACTGTTTTCTGAAAGCAATCTGTCTATAGCAATAATAAACTATGACATTCCTTTGCTAGAAGAGCCCAATGAGTCAGCTTATTAATACCATTTGGGTACATGCCAAAAGGCAAGACTGGCGAGCCCAAGGACACAATTTGGGTTGACACAGATGTTCAGGTACATCAGAATTTGGGCCACCAGCAGGTAGTAGACCCTATTCTGAAACAGATACATGCTCAGTAATATAATATAATTTATTAATATTCACTTATGAATTCAGTTCAGGGTCAAACTAATTATCTGGAGGAAATATATCGTATAATTTTTCAATTTTTATCTTTTTATTTTTACAAATATTTATAAATAAACATTTTACCTTCTCATGGAGTTTTCAAATTGATTCATCGCTGCTTCAGATTTCATCTTCAGTTCATTCTTCTCTGAAATTAATCCCTCTAGCTCATTTTTTAATCTGTAGTTTTCTTGTAAAACTTCTGAAACATGGGAATCAGTGAAAGTATGCGGTTGGTAAAGCTTGCTGTCCAGGGTTCCAGGGAAGGAGTTAGCATTTCCTTTACTTGAGTGCAAAACATCTTTCTTTGCCCTTTTGGCAGACATTTCCTCTCTGCCCTTGGAGTTCTGATTTGATAGTATCATTCTTCTGTCTTTCTGAAGCCTCTCCACAGTTTTTGAGAGGTCTTGTATTTCTCTCTTTTTTGCAGCCAGTTCTTCATTGAGTCTTACTAATTTAGCTTTAGCATGAGCCTGTTCCACCTGGAATTCTATAGACTGAAAATCTTTATCATCTTTATCATTTTTCTTGACGTCTAATTCAGCATTCTGATGTTTAAGAACGTCTATTTCGGCTTCAAGTTTTCTTACAGTGATCTGATGGGCTTCCTTGATGTCATCAAGTTCCTTCTCTAGTGCTTTAATTCTGGGAGAGTCATGTTGATTCAATTTGCAGGCAAGTAGCTGCTCCTGCTGCTCTAGTCTTTGTTCATACTGAATCTGAAGGAAAGAATCCATGTAATGCCAAACACCTGTTAAACGTTTCATTAGTTGCTGAAGCCCTGCACACTACTGGGTCCCACCTAATCCTTTATTCAGGTACTCATTATACATTCTGATGTCTACAATTCTGTTTCTTGAGTGAGTCAAATGTATTGAAGTCCTATTCTTTCAGGGCATAACATTATATATTCTTGATATATGTTATGTAATTTAATAATTGATATGTTGCTTCATAAATATTACATATGTTCTTACACACTCCAAAATTTATTTTAAACCTCACAATAAAACCTATTATTATGCAGTCTTCTCCATGCAAACTGTCAACACACTCTTTGAGGATAAACAGTAAAGCAACTGGGGGCACTGAAGTCTTCGGGAAACAGCACATTTTCAACCTTCTAACATCAATTTATTAATTTCATAGACAGTAAAATGGCCTGGAATTTGTATACTGGAGCTTTAATATTTTGTTTAGTATTCAGCAAATTAAATAAATAATTTCTCCTACGGAGGGAGGCACCAGCAGTGTTTGCTCATTCATTCAATGGATATTTACCGAGCTATGACCTTATGCCAGGCAATATGCAGGTTCTAGCAACAAAAAGACTCAGTTCTTATTTTCAAATAGCTCACAGCTTGGTGAGGAGAGCAACATGGCAGCAGCTACAATGTCCCACAAGTGCAATAATGGGCCTGTGAACATAGTGCAGTGAGTGCAGAGGAGGCGAGGCTGCCCTAAGTGTCTGGAGGCTTGACAGAAGGTGGGAAGACTGCACAGAGACAGCACATATACGTTTGGTCTTGAGAGATGAGTGTTAATTCAGGGTTAGGTGGAGTCAGGGATGTTTTGGAAGTAGGAAGAGCATATGCAAAGCTGGTCGAATGTTTGGTACATACAGGGAATCAGAAATGAAAGGGGGAAGAGGCAAGTAGTAAGCAAAGGCAGAAGTGGGATGGGGCAGGGGACTGCAAAAAGAAACAAGTTAGGGTGTTTAGATTTAGACACATAAAAGTGGAGTAGGGGGTTGGAGTTTACACCTGACAGTCTTATTTGGTTGGTGGAACACTAATAATAATTATAATCATTAATTGTTTGCTAGACTCCAGACATGTTATCAGGGATATCTATCTATCTAATCAATGTATCTATCTATCTATCTATCTATCTAATCAATGTATCTATCTATCTATCTATCTATCTATCTATCTATCTATCTAATCTATCTATCTATCTATCATCTATCTATCTATCTAATCTATCTATCTATCTAATCTATCTAATCTATCTATCTAATCTATCTAATCTATCTATCTATCTATCTATCTAATCTATCTATCTATCTAATCTATCTATCTAGCTACCTATCTATCTATCTATCTATCTGTAAAAGAGGGTGAGATAGAAGAAACCCAACCTCCTTGATGTGACCTTAATTAACAGGCCACTGTATTTCCAGGTTATCAACCTTCTACTGTTTCTGGAATCTAATGTTCTTTCATTTGTTGCTTTTCTTGGGATATAAATATGTGGGGAATGAGATGAGCTTCCTAGAACATCTCAGCTCCCTCATCTGCAAAACAGTGTTAACAATATCTACTCCTCACAGGTGTTTGGAAGGATTATACAAGATGAACAGAGATATTTATGAAAGTATCTAGCAGGAATTCCTGACAGACATGTGCTCAACAAATTTTTTAAAATAATCTATAACTGTTATTTGTCTACAAAATTTTTTTTAAAGTAAATTAAATATGTCCTGTTTCATACTTGGTCTGTTCTAGCACTTGTATTTTCTGATTCACTCCTGTTTCACAAAATAATGGAAAACTCAGAAAGTAAGACATTTCTGGAAGATGCTCCCTACCCACTGTTCCTAAAATGTATACTTCTGTCTTATTCTCTTACCCTTCTCTAGATAAATTTCAGTGAAAATATTTTCAAACATGGTAATTTCTTTTTTCCTTTTGTACTGAATACATATCAGGTGTGTTTTATTCTGCTTTTTCATGACTTAATTTCCACGAATTCTCATATTGAGAGAGGTGATGTAAAGATTATCCGGTGCTTGATTACTCTGTCAGAAATAGAAAAGTTGCTGAAAGAGGACACCAAAATAGGATGGACTTGGTTTCTTTTGCACCTATTGATACCAGTGGTAAAGGTTTCATGGGAAAGAATGTTTATAGCTATTTGTTAAAGTGAGATCCTAAGAAGTGCCTGCCCCCATTGTCCATCTCTGACCTTTATCTCCGAGGCTACTTAGCACTTACCTTCATTTTCTGAAACTGTTGTTCCATGGTACGAAGGCTTTTCTTTGCGTCTTCATCTTTGCCCTCCAGATCAGCTTCTAGCTTTTTTATCCTTTTCTCCATAAATTCCACTGTATTTTTATCCACTGTATCACCAGCTGCTGATGCAGCCAATATTAAAGCAGGTAAAGAATTGGGATATCTTCTCTTCAGAATCCCTTCCATTTCCTTAACCTATTAAAACATATTTTCCACCAAAAAACTCTTAGATTTAACACAAATAAATTCAGTAAAGTTTCAGGATACAATCTACAGAAATCAGTAGCATTTCTATATACCAATAACAATCTCACTGAGGACCAAATCAAGAACTACCTAGGAATACATTTAACCAAGAAGGTGAAGGATGTTTGCCAGGAGAACTGCAAACACTGATAAAGAAAACCGTGACACAAACAAATGGAAAAACATCCCACGTGCGTAGACTGGAAGGATTAGTGTAGATAAAATGACCATACTGCCTAAAGCAATCTACAAATTCAATTCAATCCCTATCAAATTACCAAAGTCATTTTTCACAGAATTAGAAAAACCAATCCTACAATTCATATGGAACCAAAAAAGAGGCCGAATAGCCAAAGCAATCCTAAGCAAAAAGAACAAAGCTGGAGGTATCACATTACCTGACTTCAAATTGTACTACAAGGCTATAGCAGCCAAAACAGCACAGTACTGATAAAAATAGACACATAGATCAATGGAACAGAATAGAGAACCCAGAAATTAAGCCACATGCCTACAATCAACTGATCTTGGACAAAGTCACCAAAAATATACACTAGGGAAAGGACACCCTATTCAATAAATGGTGCTGGGAAAAATGGATTGTCATGTGCAAAAGGTGTCATGTGCAAGAGGTGTCATGAACTCACACCTCTCACCTTATACAAAAATAAACTCAAGACGCATTAAAGATCTAAGACCTGAAACTATAAAAATCCTAGAAAAAATTCTAAGAGAAACTCTTCTGAACACTGGCCCAGGCAAAGGATTTATGACCAAGTCCCCAAAAGCAAATGCAACAAAACCCAAAATTAACAAATGGGACTTAATTAAATAACCCCATTAAAAAGTGGGCAAAGGACATGAACACACATTTTTCAAAAGACATACAAGTGGCCAAAAAATATGAAAAAATGCTCAACATCACTAATCACCAAATAAATGCAAATTAAAACCACAATGAGGTACCATCTTACACCAGTCATAAGGGTTATTATTAGAAAGTTAATAAACAGCAGATGTTAGCGAGGATGCGGAGAAAAGGGAACACTTGTACACTGTTGGTGGGAGTATAAATTAGTAAAACCATTATGGAAAACAGTGTGGAGATTTCTCAAGACCTAAAAAGAGAACCATTTGATCCAGCAATTCCACTACTAGGATTGAAAGGAAAATAAATCGTATCAAAAAGACACACACACACACACACACACACACACACACACAAACACACTATTCATCCATAGAAGAGAATAAAAGCATGTTTTGAAGCAACATGGATGGAACTGGAGGCCACTATCCCAAGTGAAATAACTCAGAAACAGAAAGTAAAACTCCACATGTTCTCACTTGTAAGTGGGAGCTAAACAATGCATACAGATGTATATACAGACTGGAATAACAGACACTGGAGACTACAAAAGGTGGCAGGGTGGGAGGGGGTGAGGGCTAAAAAATTACCTACCAGGTACAGTGTTCATTATTTGGGTAGTGGCTACACTAAAAGGCCAGACTTCACCACTATGCAATATATGCCTGCAAGAAATCTGCAATTGTACCCCCTAAATCTATAAAACAGTAACATTTTTGAAACATAAATATGGTCACAAATATATGTAAAATAAAGCAATTTAATGCATAAACTTAGATTATGCTACACTTGTCAAGATTTCAGAGATATTTATAGCATGTCTCCAGATTGAATCAAATGCACAGAAGCACAAATTAATTTCAAATTTTACATCCCTAGATTATCTGATGAAAAAATCTTAAAGTATATTGTCTATATTGTCTAATTACCTACGGGTTTATTTACAGAAATTCTCTTAAATTCATTAGAAATATATCTTCAGGTCTGGGTGCGATGGCTCATGCCTGTAATCCCAGCACTTTGGGAGGCCAAGGCGGGTGGATCACTTGAGGTCAGGAGTTCCAGACCAGCCATGGCCAACATGGTGACACCCTGTCTCTACTAAAAAAAATACAAAAATTAGCCTGGTGTGGTGGTACACACCTGTGGTCCCAGCTACTCAGGAGGCTGAGGTGGGAGAACTGCTTGGACCCAGGAGGCTGAGGTTGCAGTGAGCCAGGATTGTGCTCCAGCCTGAGTGACAGAGTGAGACACAGTCTCAAAAAAAAAGAAATATGTCTTCAGACTTTCAATTAGTAATAACCAGTCCTCTTGAGTACAAAGCTCTCCCCTTCTCTTTTTTCCAGACTCCCTCATATGATAGTGCTTCTACACTCTACTGATTGAAAAATTACTTATATGCACATGAGTGTGTAAACTTTTTGCAATAAACATTCAGCTTCCTAAGCACCTGACTCTGCCTGAAGCTCTACTCCACTCCAATCCTCTGGTCCAAATAAAGTTTAATCTACTTTAAAATGATTTCTTTTAATTAGAAAGCAAGGAGGATTAGATAACATTTAATGAAGTCTTCATAAAGGACTGGATACTTTTCATTTAATCTAAAAAACAATGACATATTATATAATGAAAGAAACACACCAGGGTCCACAGAAATGACAGCTTATTATATATGCCTGTCTATATACCTGCTTTTTAAAACTATTATGGTGAAGATATCTTTGAAAAACATACAAACACTAAATTCTTTGTTGAATTGTTTTCTAGCCTATGAGCATGCAACAAAATAGTGCCTGAGAGGCAGTCTAGTGTCTGGGTTAGACTGTGCCACCAGCTTTAGGACCCTGTGTCAACTAATGCCTTAATTTAAATCTCTCTTGTCTCACGGGTAAGATGGGGATGGTAACAGTAGCAATTTCAAAGGGTTGATATAATTGAGGATCAAATGACTTTCATCTTGGTAAGCACTTAAGAGTGCCCAGCATATAGTGAGGGCTTGGTAAGTGTTGGCTTTTATGATGATTTCATCTCCTAAGGCAAGATGGTTTGCTGGTGCTCAAAATCCTGTTCATATTAGGTATTTAAGGGGCATATGATTTACAAAGTTAATATAAATATTTCCATTTGTGAAAACTGCTTGCACATTTATTGATATATCATAAATTGGGATATATCCACATCTACAAATATTAGTCACTTCTTTCACCCGAAAAATTCAAAGCTTTGTTTCCTCTGATACTAGTTAACTAAGTCAGTTGTAGGTATACAAAAATACATGTATACATACCAACACTACATATATTAAAAAGAGAACTAGATTTTATAAATGTAACATTTTAATTTTAATTAATTTTAAATTAATGTATTCATTTAAAAATTTAAGAAATATTTTCAATCTGATTTTGATATCTTGAAATATACACTGTATTTTTTTGGGAAAAATGAGATTTTATTTGTATCTTCTTTAATTTTGCTTTTTAATATTATTCTTTGGTCAAAAATATCAGTCTGGTATACAAAGTAAATTTTTTTTAACTCTCATTGCAAATTAAACCATGAAATATTCCATTAAATAAAAAAAGCACAAACACAATCTAAAATTTTCATTACAATATGCATCTAATTAGCCCCATTTTTACTTATATTCTATTTAAAAATAGATAATTTATAATTAGTCTATTTAAGAATAGACTAATTATAATTATTCTGAATATATTGTGATATACCTTGATTAAAAAATATGTATTAAGTTTTAAAATATCAGGATAGAAATGCTCATGGAAACTAAATACGATCTGAAATGTACATGAGCAATCCAACTACATAGATAACTATTTTAGAAAAATATAAGATGATGAACTAATGTTTAATAAAAGTATTAATACAAAAGGGAGGTTACTTTTATAAAGTGGCATACCTCTTGCCAATATGGATTCAATTCTACGTAATTTCTCTTAAAATAAGTTATCTAATAAAGAAGTAGCTCCTTTGGTCTTTTTTCTCTCCCACTTCTGGATGGCTTCTTAGATGAGCTCATCTAAATCTTTAGCACTAAAGAAAATCCAAGCAATTCTGGACTATACTTACTTCAGAATATTTCTAGTTCTTTTTTAAAATTAATTATATATATATATATATATTTTTTTTATTTTTTTATTTTTTTATTTTTTTGAGATGGAGTTTTGCTCCATCACCCAGGCTGAGGTACAGTGGCACGATCTCGGCTCATTGCAACTTCTATCTCCCAGGTTCAAGTGATTCTCTTGCCTCACCCTCTCAAGTAGCTAGGATTACAGGTGTGCACCACCAAGCCCAGCTAAAACCATGCCTGGCTAATTTTTCTATTTTTTAGTAGAGAGAGGGTTTCACCAAGTTGGCCACCCTGGTCTTGAACTACTAGCTTCATGCGATTCTCCTGCCTCAGCCTCCCAAAGTGCTGGGATTACAGGCGTGAGCCACCATGCCTGGCCAAATATTTCTAATTCTTCACACCACGTTTGGCTGATCCTTTCTTGGCCCTGACCCAATGTACTCAGTCATACCTTTTAATATAAAAATAGGTCTTGTAAAAGTAATAAAGTTAATTCTTTGCTTAGTTTTCCTTCTTCTCATAAAACTGGGATAATATTCAGCCCAGTAATGACCTCACAGTTTCGGATTTATGATGGAATAATACCCATGTGTCTAAGTACCATGACTTGACTACAGAATCATGTTCCCTTATGAACAAGGCTGGCAATTCATTTTGTTTTAAAATATTTAGTTATGAATATAAATGCTATATTACAGTGTTTTAAAAACAGAAGGAAAAAATAATAATCTTGCCTCCTAAAACAAATACTTAAATAAAAAAATCTTTATTTTAATAAGCTTCACTTTATGACTAAAGGTCTCCCACATTGACCACAAAATGAGTATTTCTAAGCCTGAACGGTAAGAAAGAGCTCAAGATAATGGCCAGCTCTTTGGGAAGCTGAATGTTTTGTTTATAGGGTGTTTTGTAACATTTCCCAAGCATTACCAGCATGTTCCCAACTCAGGGATCTCCCTCCTGTACTCCTCTCTCAGCTGTCTACAGTCAGGAAGAGAAATCCTAACTCTATATCCAGAGTTCCAAAATTCCACTTCCTTCTTCCTAGATGTCTAATAGAGCTAGCGTACCAAATTACCTTTTATCAACAGGTCTACCATCTTACAAATGAGGCACATTAGTCTAAAAATTACGTAATTATAAAGCTGTAGGTATATGAAATGATGTTATTACTTTTACTAATGTAAATACTTTAAAACAAAAATTTACAGGTCAACTCCATCTCATGGGAACTCCTGAAACAAAAGAGAAAACCAAAATGCACTATATATAAAATATGCTCATGAAAATTTACCCTGAACACATACTTGTCGCTCCAGATCCTGAATTTTTTTGGCATCTGCTGCTTTATCTTTTAAGCGTATCTTCTGCTGAACAGATGGATTCCCAGATTCAGCTTTCAGTTTCTCAATCTGTCAATAAATAAATAACATGTTAAGAAGCATATGTAAACGTAACAGAAAAGCTCCAGGGGGGAAACATAATATTAGTTCACTCATACATTTATTAATTCCTCGGCAAAATTTGGGGAATTAATTCCTCAAATTCTTTGAGCTCCTCCCAAATTCCAGGCACTTCCTAGATCTGGCAGGAGATATGGAGGGCAAACGAGACAAACTAAGTCCCTGCTCCCAAGATGCTTATGCTCTAGTAGAGGGAGAGAGTTGATAAGCTAATAAAAAAAGTAAATCAAAGGGAAAATTAAATAACTTCAGAGTGGTAAGGGCTAAGAAGAAAATAAAACAGAGTGAAGGGATAAGAACAAAGAACCAGAAGTTGAGGGATTGGCAGCTACATTAGGAAAGGGAGTCAGGAAACGTCTTTTCTAGAGAGTAGATATTTGAGCCAAGAGGAACAAGAAGGAGGAGTGAGACAAAAAAGAACTGAAGCTAGAGTATTCCAGGCCAAAAAAAGAAGTGGAATGAGTCCAGCATGCTTAAGAATCAGAGGAGCTCTCATGTGGCTGGAGAAGAGTGACTCAGGGGAGTGTGGTATCCGATGACACTGAAGAGGCAGGCAGGGTTCGGACCCCATGGGGGCCTGACAGGTTGTGATAAGGAGCTTATATTTATTCTCAGTCTAATTTAAAATAGACTATATATCTAAAAGCAAACCACTGATCTTAATTAATAGTTCAGAGTAATGATGCAATGACAAAAGGTTATGTAGAACGGATATTACGGACAAAGGGATTCATCTAGAGAAGAAATACATTCTGAAATGATCTATTACCTCAAGTTCGAGCTTCTCAATTTCCTCATTTGCTTCTCTAAGCCGAAGTGCATCTTTATCCAGAAGTTCCTGATTTTCAGCATACCACTGTAATCTTTTTTGCAGACGACTGATTTCTTGTTTATGTGTTTCTTCTAAAATTTTTATTTCATATAATTTCTCACCTATAAGATAAAGTAACTCAATAACCTGCTTGTTGTTCTCCAAAATATGGAAATAAACTAAATTAAAAGATTTTAAATGAAAACCAATGCCCATCTAATGACAGCATTATGAAAAAATAAGAAGCATAAAACAACTGATGTATACAACATATAATGTCTAGCTTAATCTATTAGTCAAAGGAAATAAGAGATTGTGTTTATAATTCAAATTGTCAACCTTATAGCAAAGTTGGCTATGTAGAAATTTTTGATAAATTATTTTCCACTAACCTTTTTAAAATTATAAAAGTAAAGTTGTTTCCATGGGAAAATAAATGTTGGATTTAAGAAATAATAAAAATGAAGAACGCCCATAATTATACTAAAAAGTAACAACAACAAACATTCAGGAGTGCTTATTACCATTTATTATGTTATTTACTACAACAAACTTTTACAATGGATACTACTATTATTGTTATTACTCTATATTTTACAGATAAGGGAAGCAAATGTCATTTTCTTACAAACAGGTCAGAATGGATTTCTCTGCACATATCTTACACTGAAGCTCATAATACTGCAGAGGAAAGATCCTATCTTTTGCAAACAAGGGCTCCTCTGATCTAACTTTCTATCCCTGTGTTCTGCCACTCTAAGTTATGGAACATACTTCTGCAGCCTCTCTCCATCCCTTCACTTTCAAATTTTACTACCTGTCAAGGCCCAGCTCAAATGCCACTGTGCCCCAAAACCCTCATTTGGTATCCCAATTCCTCTCATGTTTGTTTGTAATTTTTTCTTACATTATGAGTATTCTTATCTTACTCCCCTTGGTTTTCATAGTAGGGACCATGCCACATTTATCTATGTGTTCTTTATAAAACCCAGTGCACTACTATTTATTCACTTGACAAATACATAACAGCCTACAAAGTTTCAGACCCAGGGAAAAGAAGATAGGCCTTGACCTCAGGAAGGTCACAGTCTAGCTAGGATGACAGATTTGTGAACAACCAAACATAAATGCCATGAATCCAAAATAATTCTTGATTTTCTCTTGTCTTGCAGTTTTTCCTGTTAAACCCAATCAAATTCACACATCTTTTAATAACTAATTTTAAAAAATGTTTCTAAAATTACAATATACTTCAAGGAGTAGCATTTTGATTACACCATTCAATTTCTGTTACTTAAATTCAACATTAGAACAGTTATGATTATAAAGGTACACTGTTTCAGCTCAGTGTTTTACCTGTGACATAAGCAATCTGATCTTTGGCTTGGTCCCTCTCTTTCTTCATTTTTTCCAAGTCTACTTCAAGAGCTTGTTTGTCTTGTTTCAGTCTTTTGATGTCTTCCAATAAACTGTCTTTTTCTTTCTTGATATTCAAAAGAAATATAAAAGCAAGTTTTTTACAAACACAATAAATTGTGGCATAGTCTTTCAAACAATCCATCATGAACACTGCTGCAAAATATTTTCTCTAAATTTTAGCTCTGATGTTATTACTACTACCTGCCCCACCCCAGAATTTTTAATGGCATGCAATAGCCTATTAAAATCAGTTCTAATTATCTCCACACAGCATTAAAGACCTCTCAATCTATTGTTCTAACTTCTTCCATATACTAACCATATTGATGACCCACGAATTCTCTTGCTTGGATTACTGTAATAATCTCTTAACTAGTATGCCTCTTCTAACCTCTGGCCCCTACAGTCTATTCTCACAGCAGCCACATGAATTGTTGTCCAGTCAGTTAATGTCATTCTCCATCAAAAACTCTCTGCTGGCTAGGCGTGGTGGCTCATGCCTGTAATCCCAGTACTTTGGGAGGCCTAGGTGGGCGGATCACTTGACGTCAGAAATTTGAGACCAGTATGGCCAACAAGGTGAAACCATGTCTCTACTAAAAATACAAGATTAGCCAGGCAAGGTGGTGCCCGCCACCATGACAAACGGGATCTAATTAAACTAAAGAGCTTCTGCTTAGCAAAAGAAACTATCATCAGAGTGAACAGGCAACCTACAGAATGGGAGGAAATTTTTGCAATTTATCCATCTGACAAAGGACTAACATCCAGAATCTACAAGGAACTTAAGCAAATTTACATTAAAAAAAACATCAAAAAGTGGGTGAAGGATATAGGAAGACTCTTCTCAAAAGACGACATTTATGCGGCCAACAAACATATGAAAAAAAGCTCATCATCACTGGTCATAGAGAAATGCAAATCAAAACCACAATGAGATACCATCTCAAGCCATTAGAATGATGATCATGAAAAAGTCTGGAAACAACAGATGCTGGCAAGGATGTGGAGAAACAGGAATGCTTTTACACTGTTGGTGGGAGTGTAAATTAGTTCAACCATTGTGGAAGACAGTGTGGCGATTCCTCAAGGATCTAGAACTAGAAATACCATTTGACTCAGCAATCCCATTACTGGGTATATACCCAAAGGATTATAAATCATTCTACTATAAAGACACACGCACACATATGTTTATTGCAGCACTATGTACAATAGCAAAGACTTGCAACCAACCCAAATGCCCAATGATAGACTGGATAAAGAAAATGTGGCACATATACACCATGGAATACTATGCAGCCATAAAAAAGAATGAATTCATGTCCTTTGCAGGGCCATGGATGAAGCTGGAAACCATCACTCTTAGCAAACTAACACAGGAACAGAAAACCAAACACTGCATGTTCTCACTCATAAGTGGGAGCTGAAGAATGAGAACACATGGACACATGGAGGGGAACGTCACACAAGGATGCCTGTCGGGGGGTGAGGGGCAAGGGGAGGAGAGAATTAGGACAAATACCTAATGCAGGTGGGGCTTAAAACCTAGATGATAGGTTGATAGGGGCAGCAAACCACCATGGCACATGTATACCTATGTAACAAACGTGCACATTCAGCACATGTATCCCAGAACTTAAAGTAAAATAAACAAAACAAAACAAACAAAAAAAAGAAAACTCTCTGCTGGCTCCTTGCAGGGTTAACCCAAAGTCCTTACCATGACCTTTAGTGTCATATAACCCAGCTTTACCCATGACTGATCACTTCTTCTATAAATCCCCACCTATTCCATTCTAGCCAGAGACCTCCTTGCTGTGTTTTGAACACTCCTACCTCAAGGGGTCTGCACTGTCTCTTCTGCTTGCAGTGCTTTGGGACCCAGATAGCCAGGCAGTTTCCTCCTTCACTTCATCAGGATTTCTGCTCATATGAAGCCCCAGAAGGCCTTCCTGACCACCCTATCTAAAATAGCAAGCCCCATCCTGGCCCCTAGGCACACGGTTTCATTTTTTTCTCACAGCACTCATCATCACCTGACATATAAAATGCAGGATTTTATTTTTCCAAACTTTGTATCATAAATGCATAAAAAATGCTTGGGACATCAAAAAATAAAAACGGAATTCTCAATATGGATTACAGTAGGTCAAAGTGTTGTGCCCCATTCCTCTGCTTGACAAAAACCATACTTACCTTTCAAAGCTCACTTCAAATTAAGCTAAGCTATTCCTGATAATCCCCTCTTCTTTCTCCCACAAACTTCGGTTGTACCTCTAGTATGGCATTTATTACTGTTTCCTATGACACTGATTCATGTATACGTAACCTCTTCTCTTTATTAGGCTGAAGGCTCTACGGGGACCAAGACTGATTTAGTACTACTTGTTTACTTTATGGTACTAAGTGCATGGCATGTATTAGATAAATGTACGCTAAACTGAACTTATGAAACTACTGGACTCAACAGCAGTCAACTCGGTATTTAAGTTTCAAAATGCCAAGTTCTTACAAACTCTGTTTTACACTATCTTACAATTTAAAATTCAGTCTTAGAAAGAAAATAAGAGCATTTGCAAAGCATTGTATAATCTTAGTTTCTAGCTGCATTGCAGATTTAACTGCATCATTTCATTGTTTAATCTTCTGTAGATGTCCTTTCAGGAGAGCCCTGAAACTAAAATTAATCTAAAAGTTGCTGAATGCTCTTTCTGCAAAAACCTGTTGCTTAATTAGTTCAATCAATTTAGAAAAGTTCTCTATCAGTGTCTACTTCATGGAATTACAGTATTTTAGAATTCAAAGAACTGTAAACATCTTAAGTTTAATCGTGCCATCAATCAATGGATGTCCACTCCAGGCTTGCATATTTCCGGCGACAGAGAATGCCTACCTTCAAGAAAGTGAGTATGCCCCATGTTAAACCTGTGGGCCAGAGGCTTTTGGCTGACAAGCACTTTTCCTCTCTCATAAGTTACCGTGCAGACATTCAGAGAGGCCTCTGCTGCTCTTGTCTTTACCCACTCATGCTTCAAAGGCCTCTAGCTTCTGGAAAGTAACAAACTCCAGGCTTTTGCATTTGCTCTTCCCTCTGGCTTGAAGCCTGAATCTTTGCATGGCTGGCTGTTCCTCCTCTTCAGCTCTCAACTCAAACATCTCTTTCTCAGAGAGAGCTTTCCTGTCCACACTATTAAATGCTGCCTTACCTCTAACTCATCACCCATTATTCTCTATTTTCATTTTCTTCAAAGCACTTCTATCTGTAATTATTTACTTGTGTATCTGGTGTTCGTCTTCTTCACTAGAACATACGTTCCTGGTGAGCAAGATCTGGGTCTGTCTTATTTACCTACTATATTTCCAATGCTTGGATGAGTGCCTGGTATATGGCAGGTGTTCAATAAAGGCTGTCTGATTAAATGAGTTGTAGTCAGCCCCATTCTCCTCCCAATCCTGGGATACTAAAAGGAAAGGGCTCAGGAACTTACCTTTTATTACATTTCCACCCATACTTTATAACCAACTAACATTTTAAGAATATACTAATTGGCACTAATTTTTAAGGTATAAAGTAGACTATACACAAATATACTTGACATGATTATTTTGTAGATTTATCCCAGTACGAATAATTTTTGCTCTAAAACTATTTAAGAATACCAAAGTAACTGAAAATAAAGGTATGTTTACATTCTATCTTGCAGTATGTGCACAAAAAAATTCCCAAATAATTTTTACTATTATTTTAAACTAAACTAACACCTTTATTTTTTTTTCCCTGATTTCTTTTAGGCTTCCCCTGACTTTGGTAGCTTCAACATGATGGGACTAAATGTGGACTTTTACTCATTTATGTTGGGTGGGACTTATTGTGCTTCCTAATTTGAGAATTCACCTTTTACCACTTCTAGAGACTCCTCAGACATTACCTATTAAAACATTTAAATGTGCATTAGGGTATCTCATATTTCTTAATATTTGTGATACTTTACATTTCTCTATTTTTCTGTTTCACTCTGAGTTCCCTTAAATTGGTCTTTCAGTTTAATGCTTTTCTTAGTTGTTTATGATCATCTACTTAATTCTACTTTCTTAATTTCCAGCGTATTTCATTCCCACAGCTCTGTTTAATGTTCGTTTGAATTTGCCTGGCCTGTTTTGTTCTTTTTGCATACCTTCTCATTTATTTTGTATATTTAAGCACTTTAAGTCTATTTATTTTATAACTTCTATTCAATAATTCTATTGGGGTTCTAATCCTGCTGTAAAGCACCTCATGCCTGCTGATGGTGGGCTGTTTCTCTAGGTTTTGTAATTTTGCATTGTGAGCAAATCATCAGCTGGATTTTATCTGTGGGAATACTGTGTTGCCTGGGTTCAAGGGTGTATACTTCTAAGAATTGTTTCACATTTGTTTCTTCTAAATCTACCAGAGGTTATCACTGACTCAGAACTAATGTTTATGTTATTTTTTAGTTTGAGCATTGCAAGGTACTGTCAATTCAAATACTAAACACAAATGAGGCAGAAGAGGTACCATTTACATTGAACAACCATTAAAGTATGTGCAGAGGAGACTTTTTACCTCTCTCCACCCAGAGACCAAGTTAAGACAGAAAAGCTTCCTTGACATCTCAGCTTCTTTTTTCCTAATCCACTATTTTAGTGAAAGATGTGGTCTTTGAAGGGTATTCCGTCTACACTTTGCTGTTAAAGCTCAGGCCTCTTGGTTACTAAACTTACTGCTATCTTTTTATCCCTCCTTACTTTTGGCTTCTAAAGATTTCCCTTACTTTCTTGAGAGCATGGTTATCCATTTACAAGATATTTATTATATTTTTTTCCCAGTATCTTTTGGTGGTGTTGGTGGGAGTTTTCAAATTTTCTGTCATTAAAATATGTTCAAAACAGGACTTTTAAAAGGTAAAAACAACAGCCTTTGGAACTAATGCCAATGCTATGCTTGAAACCTTACTTTGTTCCCCCAAGCCTTCATAAAATATGGTAATATTAATTTCTGCTTTAGCTTGCTGTTTTTGAGGCCCACCGAAAAGGAGGGGTCATCCAATCATTCATTTACCTTTCTACCTATCTGCCTTCCTACGTACACATGCAACCAAAGGAAGTTTCCTATAATGGATTCATATGTAAAGCTGTATTTTATATACTACAAAACCCTGTTACCTTTATTAACTATGGTATGTTTCTATTTCTTTGTAACCTAACTTTGTGTGGTAAATTACTATTAAAAAATAACTGGAATTTTTCTAATTTATATAATAATTGAAATAGATTGGAAGGGCTTTTTAGTTCAGTGCTATGATTCTGAAAGGGAGGGGTGGGAGGAAGTAACTGTACTCCACAGGCCATATTTGGAAATGTGGCAGAGTGGTTTTAATTGTTAAAATGACTGGTGGGTGCTATAAGCACATAGTTCTTAGGGACAGGGATGATAAAAATCATGCAGTGCATGAATTACTTCTGCTTAAAATAGAACTACCCTGCCTTAAATTCCCAAACTCCTTCTATTGATAAATACTGCTTTAGAAAACTCTAGGCCATATTCTTTATAATACAATTTAATAAACAAAAAAAGTTATGGAACAGCATTGCATTTCAACTTTATGTTAGGTATGTGGAATATAAATACTTGTAAGATACCGTTTCTGCTCTCTAGAAGTGCACAGTCTACCTCAGAAGACAGGTAGAAAGCTACTAACTTTTAAAGGTAAACAATTATCTCCAAATTACACTATTTAGGCTGCACGCTTTCAAATAAGGAATTTGTTTGAAATAAGGTATACGTGTCCTAAATAAAATCATGCCTCTGATATGGCTCCATGATAAATGGGCCTGATGAGATGTGACAAATGCCTGATAAGAGGCTGAATCATAAAGACAATGACATCTAAAAACAGTATTATAATGTTTCCTCTATACTAAGGTCACGTGTATACTATATGCTAATTTAAGATATTTCTCCCTAAGTTTTAAATGGTATGAAATTTATAGATTTTTTTATACATTTCTATGTAATTTTTTAATAAAAATTTTTATAAAAATGGGGATTTTTATAAAACCTTTATTATCCCTAATAGTCAAAATCATTATGCAACTTACCTGTGCCATCCGTAGTTCTGCTAACAGATCTGTAAAATTCTGATTTCTTGTGGGCTCTGAATCTTCAACTACTTGAGACAGAAAACGACTTTTGTGCATCTGTTCTCTGATTTATTTTGAAAATAAAAAGTTGTTTTTCTTTCTTACCAGGTGCTCCTTTCAGTAGAAAATATTCAATTCTTAAAAATTAAAAACTAACATACATTGAAACTGTATGCATAAATGAAGGTAAAATTTTCATTTAATCTAAAGATTAAAATACTACCATACTAAAACAGAAATATACTTTAAGGGAAATGCTTATATTTATTCTAAAAGAACTGAAACCTAAGATTATTGGTTAATTTATAATATAAAAATATTAATTCCCAATTCTCAGAGGAAAAAAATTAATGGTCCACAAAGATGCGCTGCATTTTTCTGTGGGGTTGTTAATGCGCTCCTTGTCATATTGTTCTAGAATCTTTTCTGAGAGTCGCCAGTCTCATACATGGAAGCTAACAAACAAAACCAAACACAGCCTAATATCTGGACTTTAGATTCAATTTTCCTGTTAGTCCAGAGATATTATAGAAGGAGTCTTGGATTCCACATAAGATCATCTAACCCTAATGTACTAAAGAAACCATTTATTTCATTCTGAAAGTTAATTTACAGCTTCAATTTTGGATCCTGGGATAGATCTTCTTTTAGAAGCCAAGTAGTACAAGATAAGATACTTTAAAATAACTTTACTGAAACATCTGGGAAAAAAAGCATAAGTAGGCCAGGGACGGTGGCTCACGCCTGTAATCCCAGCACTTTGGGAGGCCGAGGTGGGTAGATCACGAGGTCAGGAGATCGAGACCATCCTGGCTAACATGGTGAAACTCTGTCTCTACTAAAAAACACAAAAAATTAGCCGGGCATGGTGGCGGGCGCCTGTAGTCCCAGATACTCGGGAGGCTGAGGCAGGAGAATGGCATGAACCCGGGAGGCAGAGCTTGCAGTGAGCCGAGATTATGCCATTGCACTCCAGCCTGGGTGACAGAGCGAGACTCTGTCTCAAAAAAAAAAAAAAAAATGCATTCATGCATTACAACTGTGCAGATTATCACACATGGCCTGGGGTTACACTTACCAACTTACAAGGAGAAAGAGGCTATTTTATTTATATATATATATATATATATATATATATATGGAGTCTGCTACCAAGTGTGCCTTTTTCTATTTTGCCTGAAAGATCAGTATGAGCTATTATTAGCAGCCCTGCCTCTTAGGCCCTAGGTTATATAACCAAAAAGGGGGAGAAGTATATAAATAAATTCAGTAAACACTCATGATATTCATGGGTCAGAGAAACTTCTGATAACAGTCCTTTCTGAGTGATTAGGTGTTTACATAAAAAGATACACAAATAGTGGTCATTTTCTAAAAGAAGATAGTATGCTAGCTTGTCCATGTTCATGGGCTTGGCTTTTTCACTTAATATGTTAAAGTTGGAATCATAACGTCCAAAAGACCTTATACTCTGAAATATGATTCCTAAGTAGGTGCTGGTGCTTCATAACCCTGCCATGACAAATGCTGGCTGAAAACAACTTACAGGTGCTCCTTTAAACCGCAGCCCCTGACCCGGCATAAAGGGCAGCCCCCACTCCTTTCCACGGTACACTCCGGCCAGTGACAGAGGCTGCCCCCTTGCCTCAAGCAGGGACCAACTCTGGTACAATCTATTCTCCAGAGCTTCTTGGGAGGAGAATGAAGCCAGTCTCCAGCTGAGACCACTATTTGCCCTCCCCCTACCTCACCGTTCCTGCTTCCCTTGCTCCCTTCTCCTGAGAGGTATCCTTCAGTATATCATCTCCACAAGGACCTCCACCATCTCAGGCTCTGCTTCTATGGAACCTGACCCAAGAAGATCATAAGTGATACTGTATGACCTTTCTTTTTTAGTATTACTAATCATATGGTTCCTTAGGAACCATATGATTCCTTGGGAATCATTAAGAATGATCAGTCATTCTTAATGACTGATATTGTATATTCAATATCCTGAAACTGATGTTTGAATCAGTTATGAACATAAATTCATATGAATTCAAATATGAATATGCTGAAAATACTATCAAGTATGTGCTAGCCATCTAACACCAAAAGAAAAATCCACTGAGTATTAAACATATAAATTGGAAATGAGTGTACAAATAAAAATAAAATTTTACTATGTCTAAGTAAAAATAAATGTATTATTAACATAATAAGAAAATGCTTGAAATAGTATATTTGATTTTAAGAAGTTCAAAAGGACTTACTTTAAGGAAGCTACCTCATTGAATAAACTTTGGTTTTCCTTAAACATTTGCTCCTCATTTTTCTTGTTTTGTTCTTGGAGATCTTTTACTTGATTATATAATCGTTCATTTTCCTTTTTAGAAACAGAAAACTGCATTTTAGTTAAAAGTCATTAGTACTTATATAACATAATATATGTGCTCATAATAGATTAATCCTTTAAACGGCCTTTTAAGTTTCTTTAGCTTTTGCGTATGTAAAGTCTTTTTTAAGCTTTTTATATTATATCTGAAGAAAATTTGGTGTCTAAAAACAGTTCTTTCCATAACATTTAAAATGGCTAATTGAAAAAATAATTTGCAAAAATTCCCAAAGCCAAAGGGCCTAAGGTCAGTTTAATGCACTGCATTTCACAGGAGTTAAGTGGGAGAGTGGCTGAAGGAATCAGCACATCCAGACTGTGTGGACCCGGGTGGAAAGACCCAGTGAGACCCTTTACATTCTTTTCTGTTTCTGGCTTGAGAGGGGGAAAAAAAAAATCACTGCTGGAGGAAGATTCTGGAAGTCTGGCTGTCAGTGGTGAGGTAATCAGATGTACCTACGGGTGCTCATACTTGTATCTGCTACTGACTGTAAATAGGGAGTTAAAGACCGGTGTTTCTGAAAGTTGTCAGGACAAGGCAGAGCAGAGGACAGACCCAGTTCACAAGGCTTGAGCTAAAGAGCTAAAGAGTGACTCAACCAGTTGAGATCAGAGGGAGAAGAGATGGTGCCAATCTGCACTTAGATGCCCTCCCTGGCTTATTAACCTGTTTGAAATTAAAAATAAGATGCAAACCAAGGGCTTTGAGTATCTAATGCAAACTATAGACTGTTTTACCATGTCTGGAATAGTGCCTGGCGACAGCCTGTGCTTAAATACATGCAGAATTAATGAACATTTCCCCCTACTATTTAGACACATAAATTTTGTGTTGTCTCTGTTGGAGGGGTTGGTTGGCATACTTATGGGTCTGTTAAATTTTCTTAAAAACCCCTGTTTTTTAATGGCAAGATCAAACTGGCAGAAGAATTTGAATGGTTCCCAGTAACTGAGGGCAGTGTGTCCTGCAAAATCATTCCAATTCAGTTATAGCAAACATTGTAATCATTGATGGGGCAATGCTTTTGATGATGTCCCTGGGTGATAACGCATGTTACTAAGGCTCAAGGTTCAAGTTACAGTTGTCAAAAGAGAAGAATGTAATGAGAGACAAGAAAGGAGAGAGGTAAGAAAAAAGGGTGTGGGAGGCACAGAACAAAGATAAAGTCTTATGCTGAAGATCACTAAACCTGTCCTGGTTGACTGTCAGGCTAGCAACACCAAGATACCAAGATGTCATTACACATTGCAAATATCTGCCTCTATAGGACCCACAGATTTCTTGCATTAAATTCAAAATTTTTTCACCCTCAGGGCATTAGCAATTAATTTCAGATTCATATTTCTGAATATAATAGCAAAACCAGCCAATACTGTCTACTGAAGAGCATTACAGAAAACTAAGAAAAGATAGGACAGTTTTTAAGAAACTGGCTATTAAAAATAACAGGTAACTTTCATTGATTGATTGCTGTGTGTCACACTGAGAGTGTACAGATGCTCCTCAACTTGCTTGCCCCACAAATAGCTATATCCCAATAAGGCCAAAAAATAAGTAAAAAATGTCCTAAGTTGAAAATGCACTTAATACCCTGATAAACCCACTGTAAAGTCAAAAAACAGTAAGTAAAACTTATGATGAGGTTACATCCTGATAAGCCCATCATAAAAGTTAAAACTTTGTTAAGTCAAACCAGTGGAAGTTAGAGATCCTATATATTATTATCCCCACTTCACAGATGAAGAAACTGGATTAGAAAGATTAAGTGATGCTCAAGGCACACAGCAGGTGGTAGAGCTAAGACTCAAAACCAGATTTTTCTAATCCAGAACTCATGCTTTTACCATTTAATTCTCCTCATGAGAAATATATAGACTAGTCAAATTATTATCTCCTATTTGCCAGGATTACCATTATCTGTTAAATAAGCACAGAAGTATTTTAATATACCTTATTTATTTTTTTTTTTGAGACAGAGTCTCACTCTGTTGCCTAGGCTGAAGTACAGTGATGTGATCTCAGCTCACTGCAACCTCTGCTTCCTAGGTTCAAGCGATTCTCTTGCCTCAACCTCCTAAGTAGCTGGGATGACAGATGTGTGCCACCATGCCCAGCCAATTTTTTTTTTATTTTTAGGAGAGATGGGGTTTCACCATGTTGGCCAGGCTGGTCTCGAACTCCTGACCTCAGGTGATCCACCCGCCTCATCCTCCCAAAGTGCTGGGATTACACGCATAAGCCACTATGCCTGGCCTGCCTTATTTTTATAACTAAAAGATCAAGAGTAAATTTGCCATATGCTGAAGAATTGCCATACCTGTTGATATCCTTGAAGAAGTGTCTCTTGTTCTTGTATTTCTTTTTGGATTTGCTTCAACTTTTCTCCAGTGACAGGATCAGCTGCTTCTCCAAAATGTAACCACCTTTGTTTTTTGTTTGTTTCTTCAAAGCTGCTTAACTTGGAGAAATTGCAGAAATTGTTTTATTTGGGGAAGGAAATGATAAGGTGAGAAGTGAGAAAGAATAACAGAAAACTCCTATTTAGATCGAAAACTGTCTTATAATATTGAACATATTGGAATGTGACATAACTACAGTTAAATCAGCAAAGTGCTGTTTTGTGCTGATGGTGCTGGTTGAGTAAAGTAACTCACAAATGCTACACAATGTCATCCTCTGGGTCTATACCTTCTATAGCAGTTCTTGCTCAAACTTTGATTTCTTTGAAGGTCAAAATGAACTGATTTTCTTTAAAAAGGACTGCTAACAGAAGAAAACCATAAAAATGAGCCAATTTAAATTTAATTTTCTTCCCCAAGGGTTCAAAATTTAGGCTGTCATGTACAGAATCACTCTTGGAACCATTCTATATTTTATACAGCAAATACATCAAGTCAAACATCTCTAGGAACCAAGGATGACAATGTATTTAGCAGGGAATTCAGTTTTTTTAAAAAAATAAATATTAAAAAAAAAACCAGAACAATGTGTCTAGTACCTTGGCTTGAAGAATATAATTATCTTGATTCAATTTGAAGAGTTCTTTTTCCTGTTGTTTCTTTAGTTCTTCCAACTTATTTTCTAGTTCTGTCTCCTTTTCTGAGAATGTGGCTTTAATTTGCTCAATTAAGGCTTGTGCACCCCTCCATTTTTCCTCTGCTTCCTGAACTCTTTTAAACATAAGTAATTCCTTCTCCTTGTTCTCACCACAGTATCCTAAGGAATCCTTTCAAGAAAAAGCATTACTTCATTACAGCAGACTTATGTATAAGATTTGAACACAGGTGGTTAATTAAAAAAAGAATAAAAAGGACATGGTTAATAATGTTCTATTATATAAGAAAATTAACTGTTCAGTAAGAGTGATTACAGTATCACTCAAAGGAAAAGACATTTTAGTCCTTATTATATTTTGTTATATATAATTTAGTTTTAATATAATTTTAGAACATAAAACATTATGATTATTAATTTTGAATTTAATACCTACAGTCTGAAACTGAATACAGGAATCAGTTTCTGTGGGATTTTCAGACTTCTTAGGAGTAGACAGGCAACTTTCAGTTTTGGGAGTTGGTTTATCCAAAGCTGCAGGCTTGATGAGTTTTGTTCCAGATAAGATTTCTAAATATTATAAACAATATATAAATGCACCACAAATGTAAAGTTAAATGTGTACTCATCAATTGTGTCCAATAACTAAAAATACAATGGAAACACAAAAATGAGGATCTCAAAATAGGCTGATGGACTACACTATAACACAGCTGTTTCACTATAACTGATTGCATTCAGAAAAATTGCCACTCCATAATCAACATTCTACTAAATTTGACACAGATGGCCAATTAACCCAAGACTCATGTCAACTGACAAATGGAGCTAAATAAATGTGAGAATGTGGATAGAAATAACTTTCAGAGTTTATTAGTTTTAAATAAATTCTTCTGTTAAATGTTCATAGCAATAATCAATCAAAATTTCTAAATGACAAATCAAGGAGCAGCTGATAACTTTATGAAACATTTTGGTGCGGATTAAGTGTGCTTTCGGAGCACATTTTTTATAAACAATGTATATCATGATATTATAGTATCAATGGAATAATATAAATTGCACGGAGGATTTTATAATTGTTAATCTAAATCAGATTTTAAAAGATTAACACTGCTATAAAAACTTGGCAATATATATTAAATTATAAAAAAAGTGATTAATATATATTCTGTTCCAATTTTCAGCTTTTAAGGTAACTTGTAAATTCTTAAACAAGAAATCATTCTAAGGCTAATATAGTATTCAGTTAATAATAAACAATGTTGAAGAATAGTACCTAAAAGGGATCCTAAGGTCCATATTCAAATACTACAGGTCCTGAGTTCAATAAACAATATCTGATTGCTTTAGAGATAAATTAAGAACTTCAAAATTTAAATTTTTAAAATAATTTATTCAAGACGCTTTTTAAATGTAGAGTTTACTTTTTAATTACAAATGTTATACATGATTATTAAATATTTGGAAAATATAGAACAGTCAAAAGAAAAAACAAATTACCAATAGTCCCTCACCAAAAGATTTCATTTCAACTATTTTTCCAGGTATGTGAAGGTTTTCCTTATAGAGTTATGGTCATATTTAATTAGACCGATGTAAGTTTTCTGGAGAAATTTCTAAAAGTGTTCATGAAGAGACTGTTTTAAGTCATTATAAAAGCAGGCTTTCAAAACTTCCAAATCACTGGAGGCTCATTAAATGAATGGGGTGTGATCTGCTAGCACATGATTCTCCTTAGGACAAGGCAGCTAGTACAGGTGGAACGTCCCAGATCAGAAAATCCAAAATCCAAACTGCTCTAAAATCTGAAATTTTTTGAGTGTCAACATGACGCTCATAGAAAAATGCTTACAGTAAGGTTTAGGATTTTTGATTTTTGGATTGGAGATGCTAAACTAGTAAATATAATGCAAATACTCCAAAATCCAAAGAAATCTGAAATTTGAAACACTTCTGGTCCCAGGCCTTTTGGATATGTAATTACTCAACCTATCACATGTTCTTGTTCATGGTTGTAGTCTGCCAGTCCTTTTATGCCAGAGTTCTCCCTTCTTGAATTCTTAATTTTGACTTCTCAGTGGACTAAAGTATCAAGTAATTATTATTTTTTTTTTAATTTTTTTTTTGAGACAGAGTCTCGCTCTGTTTCCCAGGCTGGAGTGTATTTTTAAAAAATTTTAATAATATTTATTTAACACAATATATCCAACATATTAAGATTTTGACATAAATGAATCATTAAAAATAGGGATATTTTATGTTGTTTGTTCATACTACATCTTAGAAGTACAAAAGGTAATTTATTTACAAGACATCTCAATTCAGACTAGCTACATTTCAAATGCTAAATGGTCATGTGTGGCCAGTGGCTGCCACAGTGGACAAGACAGTTCTCACCTCCGCCCATCCTCCAGCCTCATCTCCTCATCCCCCTTCCCAGTTGATAGGATAACTACATTGACTATTTATTGAAGGATTCCTAAGTGACAATCACTGTACTCATATTTCCTCATTTTATCCACCCTTCCCTGCACCCCACCACTATATGCATACAGGAAAAACTTTCTGGGTTTGGTTTTCTTTCATTTGCATTTCAGAGACTTGGAAACTGAGACAAAGAGAGATTAAGGAACTAATCTCAGCTCATGTGGCCTGTATGTGTCAGGGCTCCAGGCCAGATCTGCTGGATATTTCCTCTCAATACTGTGCTGTCCTGCCTCCTACCCGGAGGCTCACAATAAAAGCATGCTGAATAATCTTTATTTATTTATTTTGAGACAGCATCTTGCTTTGTCGCCTAGGCTGGACTGCGATCTCGGCTCACTGCAACCTCCGCCTCCCGGGCTCAAGCAATTCTCCTGCCTCAGCCTCCCAAGTAGCTGGGATTACAAGCATCCGCCACCACGTCCAGCAAATTTTTCGTATTTTTAGTAGAGACAGAGTTTTACCATGTTGGCCAGGCTGGTCTCAAACTCTTTATCTCAAGTGATCTGCCCGCCTTAGCCTCCCAGATTGCTGGGATTACAGGCGTGAGTCACTGCGCCTGCCCTGAATAATCAATTTTAGTTCAACACTCTCTTTTTAGAAGTATGAAAACTGCAACTTGGACAAGTTGAGTGAATAGCCCAAGGACACACCTTTATTTAGTGGCCCGGTTGAGATTAGGAAAATAATTGTATTGAATTAACAAAGTAAAGGCACTTAATAATGCTGTCCAAATGAGGGAGCATTATTTTATTATGATATAATATTATTTCTGCACTCTAGGAAAAGTCAGTATGTGAGACTTAGAATTTGTAGCAGTCTAGATATTTGGCTACTGTCAATCTTTTTATTACATTTTTAAATATATTTGGATCCTGAATCAAATAAACTGTAAGAAGTTATGACATTTATGAGAGATTCGGCTATTTAAACTTGACTGGATATTTAATAATGTTAAAAAATTGTTACGTTTTTAAGGTAAGATAATAGTATGGTGTTTTTTTTTAAGTCCTTATCTTTAAAGATGCATACGGACACATTTGCAGTTGAAATAATATAATGTCTGGGTTAGCTTCAAAATAAAAAGAGAATAGCTGGAAATGAAGATGAAACAAGATTGAATAGGAGTTCATAATTTTGAAGCTGGGTGAGGGATTAATGGGATTCATTAACCATTTTATTTAAATTTGCATATGTTTACTTTTTTGGTAATAATTTAAATTTTTTCAATAAATTTATTCAACCATTGAGCATCGTTGCAAACTTTTAAAGTATGCTTTGATTAATACAATTTTGAAGAACATCCCTAGGGGATGTGGTAAGGGGTAACCTTTGCTTAATACCTGTATGTGCAAGATGCCAAGCTAGCCACTTTGCAAACCTTATCTTTTTTTTTTTTTAATTTTTAATTTTACTTTAAGTTCTAGGGTACATGTGCACAACGTGCAGGTTTGTTACATATGTATACATGTGCCATGTTGGTGTGCTGCACCCATTAACTTGTCATTTAAATGAGGTATATCTCCTAATGCTATACCTTCCCGCTCCCCGCAACCCCACGACAGGCCCCGGTGTGTGCTGTTCCCCTTACTGTGTCCAAGTGTTCCCATTGTTCAATTCCCACCTATGAGTGAGAACATGCGGTGTTTGGTTTTTTGTCCTTGCGACAGTTTGCTCAGAATGATGGTTTCTAGCTTCATCCATGTCCCTACAAAGGACATGAACTCATCCTTTTTTATGGCTGCATAGTATTCCATGGTGTATATGTGCCACATTTTCTTAATCCAGTCTATCATTGATGGACATTTGGGTTGGTTCCAAGTTTTTGCTATTGTGAATAGTGCCACAATAAACATATGTGTGCATCTGTCTTTATAGTAGAATGATTTATAATCCTTTGGGTATACACCCAGTAATGGGATGGCTGGGTCAAAAGGTATTTCTAGTTCTAGATCCTTGAGGAATCATCACACTGTCTTCCATAATTGTTGAACTAGTTTACACTCCTACCAACAGTGTAAAAGTGTTCCTATTTCTCCACATCCTCTCCAGCACCTGTTGTTTCCTGACTTCTTAATGATCGCCATTCTAATTGGTGTGAGATGGTATCTCACTGTGGTTTTGATTCACATTTCTCTGATGGCCAGTGATGACGAGCATTTTTTCATGTGTCTGTTGGCTGCATAAATGTCTTCTTTTGAGAAGTGTCTGTTCATATCCTTCACCCACTTTTTGATGGGGTTGTTTGTTTTTTTCTTGTAAATTTGAGTTCTGTGTAGATTTTGGATATTAGCCCTTTGTCAAATGAGTAGATTGCAAAAATTTTCTCCCACTGTGTAGGTTGCCTGTTCACTCTGCTGGTAGTTTCTTTTGCTGTGCAGAGGCTGTTTAGTTTAATTAGATATCCCACAGAAATACAAACTACCATCAGAGAATACTATAAACACCTTTATGCAAATAAATTAGAAAATCTAGAAGAAATGGATAAATTCCTGGACACATAAACCATCCCAAGACTAAACCAGGAAGAACTCGAATCCCTGAATAGACCACTAACAGGCTCTGAAATTGAGGCAATAATTAATAGCCTACCAACCAAAAAAAGTCCAGGACCAGATGGATTCACAGCCAAATTCTACCAGAGGTACAAGGAGGAGCTGATACCATTCCTTCTGAAACTATTCCAATCAATAGAAAAAGAGGGAATCTTCCCTAACTCATTTTATGAGGCCAGCATCATCCTGATACCAAAGCCTGGCAGAGACACAACAAAAAAAGAGAATTTTAGACCAATATCCCTGATGAACATTGATGCGAAAATCCTCAATAAAATACTGGCAAATTGCATCCAGCAGCACATCAAAAAGCTTATCCACTATGATCAAGTGGGCTTCATCCCTGGGATGCAAGGCTGGTTCAATATACACAAATCAATAAACGTAATCCAGCATAAAAACAGAACCAAAGACAAAAACCACATGATTATCTCAATAGATGTAGAAAAGGCCTTTGACAAAATTCAACAGCCCTTCATGCTAAAAACTCTCAATAAATTAGGTATCGATGGGACATATCTCAAAATAATAAGAGCTATTTATGACAAACCCACAGCCAATATCATACTGAATGGGCAAAAACTGGAAGCATTCCCTTTGAAAACTGGTACAAGACAGGGGTGCCCTCTCTCACCATTCCTATTCAAAATAGTGTTGGAAGTTCTGGCCAGGGCAATCAGGCAGGAGAAAGAAATAAAAGGTATTCAATTAGGAAAAGAGGAAGTCAAATTGTCCCTGTTTGCAGATGACATGATTGTACATTTAGAAAACCCCATTGTCTCAGCCCAAAATCTCCTTAAGCTGATAAGCAACTTCAGCAAAGTCTCAGGATAGAAAATCAATGTGCAAAAATCACAAGCATTCTTAAACACCAATAACAGACAAACAGAGAGCCAAATCATGAGTGAACTCCCAATCACAATTGCTTCAAAGAGAATAAAATACTTAGGAATACAACTTACAAGGGATGTGAAGGACCTCTTCAAGGAGAACTACAAACCACTGCTCAAGGAAATAAAAGAGGACACAAACAAATGGAAGAACATTCCATGCTCATGGATAAGAAGAATCAATATCGTGAAAATGGCCATACTGCCCAAGGTAATTTATAGATTCAATGCCATCTCCATCAAGCTACCAATGACTTTCTTCACAGAATTGGAAAAAACTACTTTAAAGTTCATATGGAACCAAAAAAGAGCCTGCATTGCCAAGACAATCCTGAGCAAAAAGAACAAACCTGAAGGCATCATGCTACCTGACTTCAAACTATACTACAAGGCTACAGTAACCAAAACAGCGTGGTACTGGTAAAAAACAGAGATAGAGACCAATGGAACAGAACAGAGCCTCAGAAATAATACCACACATCTACAACCATCTGATCTTTGACAAACCTGAGAAAAACAAGAAATGAGGAAAGGATTCCCTATTTAATAAATGGTGCTGGGAAAACTGGTTAGCCATATGTAGAAAGCTGAAATTGGATCCCTTCCTTACACCTTATACAAAAATTAATTCAAGATGGATTAAAGACTTAAATGTTAGACCTAAAACCATAAAAACCCTAGAAGAAAACCTAGGCAATACCATTCAGGACATAGTCATGGCCAAGGACTTCATGTCTAAAACACCAAAAGCAATGGCAACAAAAGCCAAAATTGTCAAGTAACTACTTTAAATAATGGCACATGAGCAGTACTTTATCCTTTTACACATGAAAAAAATTTGCTTGAATATGAAATTTAAACATGAAACACTGCAGAATTTGGAACCCATGAAACCTTCTTGAAATAGCAATGCATAAGAAAATTCAGTCAAAAAAGAAACCAATCAAAATAATTCTAGAATACAGAAACTATGGCTAAGAGACAAGTGAAAAGCATTCAGTCTCTTTAATAATCAGAACCAAGAATTAAATCCAAAAGCTGAGGAAAATTAAGGTTGTAGGAGAGACTATATTAAATATAACTTAAAAACAAAATAAAAATGAATAGGAAGCATGTAAGTTGGGGATATAATATGCTTTATATTTCACAGAAGGGAAGGAATCGATTGGTAATGTCTAAAACTGAAAAAGTTAAGAAACAACACTACAGTTATGGCAATCTTTGAGTGTTTTTCATAATCTCTTTCCTTAAAGATTTTTCATAATCTTTTCCTTGTATTTTCAGATATACAATTTCTTAGGAAGAAATTTCTTTTTCTTCGTATAGATATAAATAAACCTAGATCTAATATCCTATTTTAAAACAACCTGTAAAGTGTAATCTCATTCTTATAAAATATTTTGTCCATTTATCCACATCTGCATCTCTCCTTCTGTCCATTCATTCACATTTCCTTCTATTATATAAGTATATACATAGTGAGATGCATGGAATCTGCTCACCCAGCATAACAACAGTTGTTTCTGGCTAAATCATTGCTTTCTTCTTTTACTTTTCTGTAATTTTGAATTTTAAATAATAAGCATATATTAAGAATTTTTAATTCTTAATAAGAAAAGACAATAATAAGAATTTTTGTCCTTTCATGACAAAAAACTTAGTCTAAAAATAAAAACACAAGATAGAGCCAAAGAAAATTAATCAAAACTAAAAAGGAAAACAACCACATGGCTGGTACTGCTAACTGCCAACCTTCTCTTCCTTCCTATTAATAAATATCTAATTCTGTCCTGAGCAGCAACGTACTACATAAACATACTTGACCCCCTGAACTCCATGCAACTGATGGCCACAAGATCAAAGGTCATTAAGATGGATGCAAAAACTTTCCTGATTAGGAAGCTGATGATTTGGCTGGCATCCACTTTTTACCTTTCACCCTACCTCATGGACAGGGTCCGGAGGCAGAGCAGCCATTGTGACAGTTAAGACAAAAGTCACATACTAGGGATTTTGCATCAGGAAAGACAAAGGGATCTGGTTCCTTGCACAGCTTTCCAGCCATGAACTGCCTATCTCTGGACTCTGTTACATAAAAGAAAAGATGCCTTTAATTTGGTTAAGTTCCAGTAGTTGGGCTTTTTCTTCATCCTAACCAATGTCGATTTTAATTTTAACTGCATTCTGTATATTTTCTGAACAGTAATCTCATCTCAAACTCTGCTTCTTGGAGAACTCAACCTTTGACAAGTAACCACTATCCCAAAGGAATTACAGTTCCTCTGAATAAAACTAAAACTTCTCTGGGCAATTCTTCAATAAAAAACAGAGGTTAAAAACATCATACTTAATAGACAGTCTAATGAGAAAAAGTGGTTCAGTACAAAAACATTTATGGTCCATTATTATACTTTACTATAAATTTTAATAACGTGTTTTATTTTTATTTTGGATGTCACAAATGCTATAAAATTTTAAAATATGAAAAATGAGTTTAAGAATATTATTTCACTTTACTCATAAAAATATTAGTCTTCATCTAGCAGCCTCCTCATCATTCCTCTCATTTCTTTTTCACTCACTGTGACATTATCTCTGTCTTCATTCTTGGTCATTTCAACATACTCACAGGTGATCCTTCCAACTCCCTGGCTTTTGGTTCCTTGAACATCTTTCCATCTCAGATACTCACTCCCACTGGCATAGTTTAGGTCTTTCCTAGACTATTATCAGTAATGCAATCACTCCCCAGTCTCATTCCCTCATCTAATCACCTACTATGACTATCATCTTTGTTTTCCCACCTCACGCCTTCTGGTACCCAGATTCCAATAATCCTTTGACCTCACTAGGACTCACAGTTGATGGATCGTACCTGTTGCACATTGTGTCACACTCCCTTGATGCCCTTTCTTCCTTCATTGCTCAACTTAAATTCCATGGTCAACCATTTTAATCACTTTTACACACATCATCAGCTTCACTTGGCAAAAATGTATTTCTTGGTAAACCCAACTGTTTTACCGAGTACACTTGGTTTAACAGTTGGTTAAACAAGTTGGTTATTTAACTTGTTAAATAACAACTTAATTGTTATTTAAATTTAAATTCATGATCACTAACTTTAATTAGACTGTCTTGGCTCCTGACAGTCTAACTCTCCTAGATGGCTACTCCGTATCTTCTCTTTTCTCTTGTAACCTCCAAAACACCTTTGCCTAATCCTCACGTGCATCTAATGATACTACTTTCTATTTCTCAGAGAAAACTGGAGCTATCACAAAAAGCATTCTCTCCTCACCACATCTAACCACCTGCCAGCATATACTCTCCCTTCCTATCTGCCTCCACAGTTCCTAGAATGCAGGAACTAGCCATGTTACTGTCTAATGGCAACCCTTCTTCCACTGTGCACCAGATTCCATTACAGCTCCTCTACTCAAAAACATTGCTAAAGCAATTCTTCCCTCACTCTCGTACATTGTCAATTATTTTTCTATCAAATCTTAACATCATACAAACAAAACAATCATTTATTTCATAAAAACAAAGCAAAGCAAAAATGTTCTTGGTCTCACCTTCCGTCTCAGCTACTGGCCCATTATTTTGCTGCCTTTTACAGCACCTATCTGCAGCGTGGTCTATAACTTAAAGCACCATTCCACTCCTCCTATTCCCGCTTACTGCCATTTAATTTGCCTTTTACAGCCTCCTCTCCATGGAAACTGCTTGTCCACTTTATTGATCACCTCCTCCTTGCTAAACCCAAAGAGCAGTTCTCAGTCCTCATCTATCTTAATCTCTCAGCAGTAAATGACAGAGCAGTCCTTCTTAATATACTTTCTTGACTTGCAGGATTCCACATGCTCTCAGGATTCTTCCAACCTCACTCTGTTTCCTTTGCAGGTTCCTCCTCTTCTGCCTCATCTCTTCAGGTTAGCATGATCGGGGGCCTCAGGCCTTGGCTTGCTCCTTTCCCTCTATCTATGCTCACTCTTTTGGTACTCTCAATCAGCAATAACTCCCAAATGGTATCTATAATCCATATTTCCTTCCTGAACTCCAGACTTTTATATCTGACTGCCTCCTTGTCACTTCTGCTTGCATGCTGAATAGACATCTCAAAACTATCATTTCAAAAATTAAACTCCCAGTTTTCCCCCAACTGTCAAATCTACTCAGTCACAGCTTTCCTCATTCCAGCTGAGTGTAACTCCATTCTTCCACTTGCTCAAGTCAAAAATCTCAGCAACCAAAAACCAATTCTTCAGATTTTTGGTTCTACCTTCTAATATATCCTTATCTAACCACTTTTCATCACCTCTACTGCCACCACCCTAGGTCAAGCCCTGTTGCCCCCTGCAAACTGAATCTTACAAATGGAATATGGTACCTTAATTCTCTTCCATGGAAGCAAAGAAAGTAAAACAATATACTAAATAAAGAGTACATGATTACCTTTTTTCCTAGGTTGACTGGAGGTGGAAATCGATCTCAAGTTTTTGCTTTTTATAATTTCCTCTGAAGTTTTCTTTTCAAGAGTAGAAAACATCTTGAGTGGTGAACTGGGTTTGCCATAGCCTGAGCTCCTAACTGACGCATATAATCCACTCTGGGGTTTCCTTTTAAGTAAAGGAGGTGCACTTCTGGCCTTCTTGTATGGTACCTGTTTACCCATTACAGCCCCTTCTTCTTCAGAACTAAGTTGAGATCTGTAAGTCTGTACACAACAAGCAAAAGCTCTTTAGTACCTAAATAAACTTTAACTATTGTTGTAAAAGAATATTTAATAGATGGCAAAACAACAGTGATTATCAAGTAATGTAGTTTGTAAAAGGCAAACTACCATAGTTAAGTTCTTGAAGACTAATGCATCAGAATTTTAGTATTTTGAAGCAGACCTTCAAAGTTAGCATTGAAACAAAGTAAAGCAAAACAATAAAGCAAAATTAGCTTGCCAGAAACCAAGATGTGTAATTGCTTGAATGAACACAGCAGAAAGAAAGAACATATTTTGAAATGATGTAAAATCTTATTTGTTATCTGAACTTTTCAAGATGCTTTAAAAATTTTTATTAATACCTTGCCTTATTCCACAAAGAACTGGAGATGACTTAAACACATAATTCAAAATTATAAAATACAAGTAGAATGTCTGAATATGGGAACTAGAAAGCAGAAGAGATCCAGACTACAGGAAAAAGAATCAGTAAAAATGTAAATTTCTTCACAGGTGTTAACTGCTTTCCTATAAAATGTCAACTTAAAAAATACAAATGACTGGAAAGACTGAACAGTGCATACTACAATGATGAATAAACTTTTTCTTATACTATTTAAATTCTGGACTATATTTTATTCAAAAAAAAAGGAAAAGAAGTATAAAGAATGGCTTCCAAAGGCAAGCTAATGTTGTGGTGGTATTTTTGAATTTGGGGATTGGCTAGCATTGTAATAAATATCACTCACAAATCTCCACGATCTACTGTGGAGGTTCGTATATAATCAATCCCACTAGTTTAAAAAGCACACACCTACCAATAGTACTTATATACTTTACATAACTTCGGTTCTCAATATCTCAAATCAATTTAGATTATAAACACTTACTTTACTAATTTTGTCATCCTGAGATGATGAAGAATTAACAGATATTTTTTTCCTCAAAATATTAAGGTACATTTTATCAACATGTTCTTCTGTGGCAGTTACTTGTGGACAGCTGTCTTCCATACTCTCATTTGTGGTCTTTTGTAAAATCACATTCTCATCATTTTTGTCAAAAAAAAGGTTCACATGTTGTGAGTCTTGAGATATAATATTTGGGTTCATCTTCAGGGGTAAAGAGCTAAAAAATTCAGTTTCTTTTCTTTCGGCCACTTTCTCAGAGCTATAAAAGAAAACAGGACACAGATAATGAACCCTACGTAACAGTTCTTCAAATATCAGTAATAACCACATGTGCGTGTGTACACGCAGACGCACTATATATATGAGTTGTCAACTATTCAAATTAAGTTACTGATGTTAAATACAGTATTTATACTTTTGATTAACAGAGTACACTCACGTAGTGTAATTGCTTTTAATTTCGGATAATAATTTTAATGCAGTATAATGCAAAGGATTATAAAGGTGATGCTGAGATCTATTTTAGAGAAAGACCAAACCAAACAAGACTGAGACGGCTTTTGTAGAAGAAAAGTAAAATATAAATTTCTAAGTGAACTTTTTGTAATATATCTTTTATCTACAATTTCTTATAAAGTCAACATGCATTTGAAACAAGAAAAACATTTTTAACATTTCTAAAAGAAACTAAAGAAATAATCATAAATTTATATTAAGGAGGCATAGAGTATAAATACTAAAAAAGCATACATTTAATCACAGGATAGGACAAATTTTAATGTAAAACAAAAATCACTAGGCTTTGAAAAGAAAATCATTTCTGTGGTTTAAAACACTTAAATGTAACAATTCAATTAGATATTAAAAATCTAGAAGATACAACGTAAGGAAATGTTTTAAATGCGGTTAAATATTGGCAAACTACAGGGTCTCCAAAAATATAGGAACTGTTAGTCTCAAAATATTTAATCATGTGTCAATTAGGCCATTTAATTTTATAATTTATAAAATAAGATTAAAGAATGTTTAAGAGGCTACCATTTTCATATAATGTAGATTGGCTTCTTGGTAACTGCTAGTAGCTAGAATCATCAGAAATATAATAGTTCTTTCCTTCTTCATAGCAGCAGAACCTGGCTAGATGCTAATTAAAATTGTTTCTCATTCTTGCTGGGTACCAACTAACTACATTTCCTTGCCAACTTCTATCTAGATAGGACCATTTACTAGTTCTTCCCTTTAGAATGTGAGTGCTATGATGCTAAGAACCCAACTTATTTGTTACTGGCTTAGTTGTCAAGTTTAGGATGGCAGGAAACTGATAACTCTGGAGAGACAGCAGCCTATGTTTTACGGTGGCAAAACATTGCTAAACTGTCATCTACAAAAGTTTATAAGGCAGACCACATGCCAGCCGACCATGGAGAACTAAGAGAAATGACTGGAAAGAACAAGGAGTTAAGTGCTGGCTACTATCAGCTTCTTTTGACAAGATATTACCAAAAAACTGATGAGCTCAACACAGAATGAGCTGGTTTGTAAGCAGAATTTAAAGAGAATAGAAAGAATCTAGAAACTCTAGAAATGGGTTCTCTCTCTGTAGACTCAATCTGTAAAGATTCAGCCTTGAAGAATGCTATGAAAAAGCAAGATTTCAAGAGACTTCTTGGTTGAAAAGAGTGAGTGACATAGTCCCTTAGCAAAGATCATATTAAGAGTGTCATCCAGAGCGAGACTCCATCTCAAAAAAAAAAAAGAGTGTCATCTTCACATTTAAGGTTTTGTTTCCCCAAATATCCAGAGAACTGCAAATAAACGCAGAGAAAAAAATTAGACGGACAAGGAATCAAAGAATAAAGCAGATTTAAAACCTTCGTCTAGCAAAGAACTTTTTTTTTTTTTTTTTAAACTTTTATTCCAGGTTCAGGGATACGGGTATTGTTCACGGGGATTTGGTGTTCAGTCTATTTCACACCCAGGCAATAAGCATAGTACCCAATAGGTAGTTTTTCGTTCTTCACCCTCCTCCCAACCTCTCAAGTAGGCCCCAGTCAGTGTCTGTTGTTCTCATCTCTCTGTCCATATGTACTTGATGTTTAGCTCCCACTGAGAAGTGAGAACATACAGTATTTTGTTTTCTGTTCCTGCATTAGTTTGCTTAGGATAATGGCCTCTAGCTCCATCCATGTTGGTGCAAAGGACGTGATCTCATTCGTTTTTATGGCTGCATGGTATTCCATGGTGTATATGTATCACACTTTCTTTATCCAGTCTACCACTGATGCGCATTTAGGTTGATTCCATGTCTTTGATCTTGTGAACAGTGCTGCAATGAACATATGCATGCATATGTCTTTATGGTAGAACAATTTACATTCCTTTTGGTATATATCCAATGATGAGATTGCTGATTGAATAGTAATTCTGCTTTAAGTTCTTTGAGAAGTCGCCAAACTGCTTTCCACAATGGCTGAACTAATTTACATTCCCACCAGCAGTGTATAAATGTTCCCTTTTCTCTGCAACCAGCATGTTTTTTTTTTGTTTGTTTTTTACTTTTTAATAATAGCTATTCTGACTGGCGTGAGATGGCATCTCATTGTGGTTTTAATTTGTATTTCTCTAATGATTAGTGATGTTGAGCATTTTTTCAAATGCTTGTTGGCTGCACGTCTTCTTCTGAAAAATGTCTGTTCGTGTTCTTGCCCACTTTTTTTTTTTTTTTTTTTTTGAGATGGAGTCTCGCTCTGTCACCAGGCTGGAGAGCAGTGGTGTGACCTCGGCTCACTGCAACCTCTGCCTCTTGGGTTCAAGCTATTCTCCTGCCTGAGCCTCCCGAGTAGCTGGGACTACAGGCACAGGCCACACACCCAGCTAATTTTGGTATTTTTAGTAGAGACTGGGATTCACTATGTTGGCCAGGATGGTCTCGATCTCTTGACCTCATGATCTACCTGCCTCAGCCTCCCAAAGTGCTGGGATTACAGGCGTGAGCCACCGTGCCCAGCCTACTTTTTAATGAAGTTGTTTTTTGCTTGTAAATTTGCTTACGTTCCTTATAGATTCTGGGTAGCAAAGAACTCTAAGTTTCATTACTGGCACATGGAATTCACTGGGACCAAAGCGATTACTAAGTTACGAAACTTTCTGAAAGAATATAATGTGAGAGAAACCATAACCTTGTTCAAAAGAAAAAAAAAAAAAAGAAACCCAAAAGCCGGTGACTGGGAACCTTAAAGCTACCTGTAGGCAGGAAGTGGATTGAGAAGGGAGTGTATCCCCCAAGATGGGCATATCCCTCAACCTAAAATTCACTTCAGTTGTAGCCAATGGTGATAACATACAAGACAAATCCTCCAAGGAATGGAATGAGGGGCTATATAGAATAACTGATTTAAGGTAGCCCCTTCTTAATAGAATAATAACCTAATCAAGGAAAATCCCTATTCCCAAGGTAGGGGGCCTTTACAAGTTCTTTCCAGTGGTTCTCAAAGTTGTAACATTGATTGCTGTGTTTTCCTCATACTTTTCCTCGCTGAAAGGGCATATCTACTGCAGTTCCACCATTATATATTGGGATGGGGGTGAGGAAGTATATAACCCTGTCTTTTTAATTCATCCATTGGTAGACAATGAGAAGCGTACTCAAACCTGATGGAGAAGATTGCGCTTCACCTGGAAATCCTGGCCTTTCAGATGCATATAGTCCTGAATGGGACTTGGGGCTGCCTGCTTGGGGAAGGGGATAAGTTGGTCTGTGTATGAAGAAGAGTGAAATTGATATTTTGTTATTAGAAAGGTATATCCTGGCAAAGACTGACTAGATACCGACCAAACTCATTTTTCTTTCTTGGCACAGAAACAAACGACATTTCACAGCCTCCTTGTACCTAGTTAGCTAGATGTGCTGGTTCCTACCAATGGAATGTGAATTGAAGTGATATGAAACTTCTGTGTTAAGGCAGTTAAAAGAAAGGACGCAAAACCATTCTCTTTCTTTCCTTAGTGACTGGTTGGATGATGTCATAACAATCTTAAAACTATGTGTTGATGACAGAAGCAGCCTGGGTTCCTAAATGACTGTGTGGAGCAGAGCCCCAATCCAACCCCACTGACCCACAAGGGATAGTGATGTGAGCAAGAAATACATTTTTGATGATAAGCTACTAAGATTTCAAGGATTATGTTATAGCAGCTAGGGTCATTTACTCCATAGTTTACTAAAAAATTTTTAGGTATGTGTACTAAAGTTCATATTACTGACATTTCTATTACATATGATTACTGTTATACCTTCAGTATATGTTTTAAGCTTTTAAACACAAATGTAAAAATCTGTTTCAGAATTCCTATTACTGAAATGGTTTTACCTATAACAACAAAGATACAAGACATGTAAGAAAATCTCTTTAGTTACCACTAACATACCCCCAAACAGCAATGATGAGTGGGCACAATCTCTCCTTTAAAAATACTAATTAGCATTACAGATCAATGGAAGACTACTACACTTAGCATTGAAGTGAATGAATTTTAGTGTAAGGTTCACTGCATCATTTTTTTCTCAACTCACACAAATGCAGGAACAAGGCCAGGAAATCATCACATGTGGATTTACATTATGAGGATACAGTATAGGAAGGGGGCTCAAAACATGTCTGTTGAAGACACAAATGAACAAATGACAACATGAATGGATGACAGGCTATTTCACAGAAGTATTTTATGGAGATCAAAGACCTGACAATATAAGTGGTTAGGCACATGGATGGCCTGTGTTCCTGGTCTACAACTATATGACCTTGGGCAATGGCTTTATTTATTTTAACCTCTTAGGCTTCAATCTTCTTGTCTATGAAATAGGGATAATAATGGACTATAACCCATAGAGATGCTGTAAGGTTAAACGAAATAATATATGTGAAGTATTTGCCCAAAGTAAATGTGAAAAATGTTAGCTGTTATCATCTACCAGTAAATTGAGTTCATCTCAGTTTCATTTCTTGAATTATGGGCATAAAGATGTCTTCTCTACTTGTTATGAGGATCATGTGGGAGACTGGACATGACATTTCAGTGCTACATAAAAGCAACGCTGTCTATGACAAGGTTACTGTGATGTGTTACTCTGTGCTGAAGAATGACAGTGGGTCACACATACTTCCACTAAACTGTATTGGACCTGAAGCATTTTAATGAGGACCATTTCTCTTGTGGCTACAAAACTCACCCTTCGAGATGACGGCCAGTCTGTGACTAAGTCAAAACTAACTGATTTATAAAGAAGGAAATCTATGACTCATAAACAGAATAAAATTCACTTTCTCCCTCATCCTGAATGAACTGTTCCGGCACTATTTAAAGCTGAGGAGACTGTATTTTTCTGTAAAAACCTTTAGGACTATTTAGTGGCCCCAGTTTTTTTATAACATCTATTTATTTTTTCATTTAGCCCTAGAATTTTGATGACTTAAGGACAAATATAAAAAGAAGAGAGTTATGACTCACAGGTAGACTCAAGCTAATATTAGTCATTAATCATTCACTAGGAATGATTACATAGAACAAATGACTATAAAAGTTTCCAATGACAAAACAATAAATAAAAAAATTCATACCTGACAGGTTGTAAATCAAAACCACTGATCCCAAAGGAATCTATTCTGATAGGTTTCATCAGCTCCTCTACTGTGGGCAGATCTAAGAGGCGGAAAAAAAAGTAGAAACAAAAAATGTTATGTAGGTTGCTTAATTTACATGTGTAATAACACCAAAATTATATTTTCTCTGACACAGTTAACAAAACGGTACATGCAATAAACCTAGTTTTCCGTCTTAAGTTTCCTTATACCAGCAAAACTTCCTTTCTTATGAAATATCAAATAAATATCTCAAATATCAATATCAAACATATTTATCCAAAAATATCTATACACACACACACGCTAAGTACATATTTGGTTGATCCTGAAATACTGTTCTCTAACAAAATACAACTTTAATATATGTACACGCAAAAGAGTAAAAAATGTCCCTTTAAGTGACTTCTTAATTTGATCAAGGCATATTAGAAAAGAAACTGGGCTGGGCACGGTGGCTCATGCCTGTAATCCCAGCACTTTCGGAGGCCAAGGCGGGTGGATCACTTGAGGTCAGGAGTTCGAGAGCAGCATGACCAACATGGTGAAACCCCATCTCTACTAAAAAGACAAAAATTAGCTGGGTGTGGCAGCAGGCACCTGTAATCCCAGCTACGCAGGAGGCTGAGGCAAGAGAATTGCTTGAACCAGGGTAGCGGAGGCTGCAGTAAGACGAGATCGCGCCATTGCACTCCAGCCTGGACGACAGAGCAAGAATCCGTCTCAAAAAAAAAAAAAAAAAAAGAAAAACTGAAATTTTGCTTTGTGTTTGGCTCTAATTTTATAGTTAAGCCAAAGGTTCCTGTATTTCATTTGAAAAAAATCTTTTTTTTTTTTTTTTTTTTTTTTTTGAGGCAGAGTCTCACTCTGTTGCCAGGCTGGAGGAGCAGTGGTGCAATATTGGCTCACTGCAACCTTCGCCTCCCGTGTTCAAGTGATTCTCCTGCCTCAGCCTCCCGAGTAGCTGGGACTACAGGTGTGCACCACCACGCCCAGCTAATTTTTGTATTTTTAGTAGAGATGGGGTTTCACCATGTTGCCCAGGATGATCTCAATCTCTTGACCTCATGATCCACCCACCTCAGCCTCCCAAAGTGCTGGGATTACAGGCGTCAGCCACCTCACCTGGCTGAAAAAATCTCTTTAATTAAGCTCAGAGACTGAGAAACAGTCACTACAGCAAATTCTATTGTAATTATATTACACTAAAAACTCTTTAGAAAGGATATCAAATAATTGAAAAATTCATCTATAAGTTTTACCAGATTCCATAGTAGAGATGTTTTTTGAATTCTCTTCATTTTCTTGAGGATGACCTTTCACTGTGCTCTTGATATCTTCCACTGTGTTACTCTCAATTTTTTGTTTGTCTTCATCTCCCAATGAATGGGCTATATGACAATAAGCTTGATGTAGGGCTTCAATGTCACTACTGCTTTGTCCATAAGAAACACCTGTTGAAATAAATGTAATCACCAGAAATAATTACATCACAAATACATGAGAACTATAAAACACTAATAACATTCCTTAACCTGTTAGGAATATAAAAGTAGAGATAAGTACTAACTAGGTAATTTGCAGCTATGGCCTACGAGCATGGATTCATAGCAAGCTCAACAACTCTTTTAGCAAATTGAGGCGTGTCCTGATGTGGTAAGTATAAAATCTGCCTTCACTCGTCATTGCTCTTTCTCCTACTATTCTTAATCGACCCCTCTGCATAACTATTCTTAAGTCTCCCAAACTGAAAAATTCCTTTGAAGGATTCTACCTCTCCTTTACCATTAACATTCTCTCTGCTTCTCTGTACCACCAAGCATCCTGTCATCTGCACTTTTTCAACCACAATGAATTCACTCTTCCAACTTTGCAATCCAATGTATTCCAACATCCTGCTAAAGCTGCTATGATCAAAAGCAATTTCCTAGTGACCAACTCCATTTGTCTTTAGTTCTCTTCAACTATGTGAGACATCTGACATTATCTTTTTCACTTTATCTTAGCCAAAAGGCAGAGAAGTCATACATTGTTTTTTTCCTGGTAACCGTTTCTTCTGCATGCCTTCTTCTTTTTGTTATTACCACAATTTTGATGGCAATTTTCTATCTCTTATGGTCTATAGTTATTTCAGGGCTCCATCTTCAGCCCTCTTCTTTTGAATGCCTCACTTACTAGTTTTTTGACCTGGCTAACTTCATGAAGACTTTTAGCTTCAACTATTACCCATATGCTTATGACTCCCAAATCTATGTCTTGTGTCCTTATAACTCTTTTCTGAATATCAACTTAACAGACATCTAGATTGCCCCATATCACATCTACATATTCCCCAACTGAATTCATTATATTCCCTACTGAAACTTGTTCTACTACCAGTATTTCCTAATCACATCACTATTTACTCAGTCAAAATAGAAACCTTGATGTCATCATTCACTCTTCCTTCCCTATTAGCCTTCTGACATGGTTTGGCTGTGTCCCCACCCAAATCTCATCTTGAATTGTAACTCCCACAATTCCCATGTATCATGGGAGGGACTTGGTGGGAGGTGATTGAATTATGGGGGTGGGTCTTTTCTGTGCTGTTCTTATGATAGTGAATGAGTCTCATGAGATTTGATAGTTTTAAAAACAAGAGTTTCCCTGCACAAGCTCTCTTTGCCTGCTGCTATCCACTTAAGATGTGACTTGCTCCTCCTTGCCTTCTGCCATGATTGTGAGGATTCCCCAGCCATGTGGAACTGTAAATACAATAGACCCTTTTTCTTGTATAAATTACCCAGTCTTGGGTATGTCTTTATCAACAGCATGAAAATGGACTAATACACCTTCTCTTTCCACCAACTGACAAATTCTAGAAAAAAGAATTCAAATAATTTAATGATAATAATGATTGCACATTTTTGAGTACTTTCTTACTCATTTTGTAATTTTCGTTACTAACAAGTGGAATTTTCAAAATTAGAGGAAAATAATTAACCATGGAAGAGAGAAAAAAAGAAGAAAAACAGGTGACTAATCTCTTCTCTTCATACCTATGGTTAATTAACCAGTTATTAAAAATAAAATAGTATATATAGTCTCATCTTCCTGTATATACAATGTAAGTTGTGTATATACACAGCTTCTAAACAGAAGAGATAGCCAAGTACTACATTTAAGATTGTATAAGAATGCCTTACAATGAGATGTCTTTCTAGCTAGTGCTTCAGGTCCCCATGGCTACAAGAAGTATACCCAAATAACAAGTTTGCTTAAATAAACTAAAAACAGAAGAGGATACTGCTAAGGAAGAACTGTCAACAGTTGAAGGGTAGAGATTTTCAAGATGATATGAGGAAAAAGGTCTTGCTTGTAGCATGAATGAAGGGAGGTCACTAATTTTCAAGAAAAAAGGAAAAGCACACGGTGTCTTTTTTTCCTCTATAGAAATATCAGGTTGAGCAAGTATCTGCTGAGCATATATAAAAGAAATGACTTCAATGGTAAAGACCATAGTAGTATCAAATGCTCATACCTAATTTAGTAGGTATGAGGTGTCAGAAAGAATAGGTTCTAGGCTTTTAAGCAACAACAATGGAAACATGCAGAAAAACAAATGACCTAAAACTTAGAAATGAGAAATGAAAAAAAAAAAAAAAAAAGAGGTAGGAGAGGCTGCTCAAAAAATGGCAGGAAAATGTATTAACCTAAGTCATATTAAAATTAATTTAATGGTTATATAACTTTTTTCCATGCATATCATGAAAAGGGGTTCCTTATCTGCCTTTTACATTGAAAACAGAAGACTCTGTAGTTATTTTATGTATTATTATTACAAGTCAAAAGCTCCCATATTTTTCAACTTTAGAAAATTGAGGCTGGGCATAGTGGCTCACACCTGGAATCCCAGCACTTTGGGAGGCCGAAGCAGGAGGATCACCTGAGGTCAAAAGTGCAAGACCAGCCTGGCCAACATGGTGAAACCCCATCTCTACTAAAAAAATACAAAAATTAGCCAGGCATGGTGGGGTGCACCTGTAATCCCAGCTACTCGGGAGGCTGAGACAGAAGAATCACTTGAACCCAGGAGGCGGAGACTGTAGTGAGTGGAGATCATGCCACTGCACTCTAGCCTGGGTGACAAAGCAAGATTCTGCCTCAAAAAAAAAAAAAGAAAATTGAGAAGTGCCAAATACTATTCTGCAGAGGAAAGGGTCTAGTTTCATGGAGCAACACTATCATCCTGTGACAACTCCAGTAATGCAGGCACAGCACAAAATGGTACTTGCCTGTGAGACAAATGAAAATAAGTGAAAGGTTAGATTTAGCTTGGTGTTAGGAAAACTTAAGTTTTATATTTACTAACCTCTTTGATACAGCAAAGCACAAAGAATTTCATAAATAATATTTTTAACAAAAGAGAATCTTTGACAACATTTAAAGTTAGCCAATGTTTGAAAATTAACCAATGTTTGTTAAAGTTAGCTGCTTAATACATGAAGTGGCATGGTAAAACAAAACAAAAACCCCACTGAACTTTTCAGTTCTTAAACCTAGTTCACATACTCACTTGAAGATTTTCAAGTATATATTTTATTTTACTTTATTTATTTATTTATTTTTTGAGATGGAGTCTTACTTCGTCGCCCAGGCTGGAGTGCAGTGGCATGAACTTGGCTCACTGCAACCTCTGCCTCCCAGGTTCAAGCGATTCTCCTGCCTCAGCCTTCCATGTAGCTGGGATTACAGGCATGTGCCACCATGCCTGGTTTATTTTTTAGTAGAGACTGGGTTTTTAGTTTATTTTTTAGTAGAGACTGGGTTTCACCATGTTGGTCAGGCTGGTCTCGAACTCCTGACCTCAGGTGATCTGCCAGCCCCGGCCTCATAAAGTGCTGGGATTACAGGCGTGAGCCATTGCACCTAGCTGAAGACTTTAGAGTATATATTTTAAATACCAGAAATTCAATATCCCACAGCCAACAAGTGTTTATACTGTATAACTCTAGGTTCTCTACTATAGCATGTATTATTAACAGAGGGTTGACATAAATAATGACGATAATAACAACAACAAAGTTGTAACTGTTTAGTGAATCTTAAAAATGTACTATGTACTATATATTCTCTCAGTTGACCATCACAAGCGTTCATTTTAAAGTAAAGAAAACATGCCTAGAGGTACTCATTATCCAATGTCACACAGCTGGTAAGTGGCAAGCTTTAAGTTTTAAAAACTTAACATTATAATAGAACCTAATCTGCATACTCAAATATACCATTTATGTAACTGTAATAATCTGAAGACATTATGTAATTATAATATTTTAAATAATTTTTGCTTTGTTTTTTACTTGTTTTAATGCACATCTCAAAATAAAGTTTCTCTGGTCATCCTGAGCACATGAACTTCCTATAAAATACTGTCAATCAGAAAAGTTGTAGCTGTACAATGGCCTTTTAAAAAAATTCATGTCTGCCTACTAAAAACTGTGCAAGGGGATAGACTATCAAAGCACGTATGTGATATCATTCCTTAAATCAACAGCAGTAAAACTAGGGGACATGCACTCAGCACATGCTTACATCATGGTGGAATACTCAGTTGGGCAACAAGTGAGTAATGTGTCTCGATGGGAAAATTGTCTTACAGCTGTAATTTTTTTACCTTTATATTTTAAAATGAAAGTGGATGTAACAAGTCAAAATAGTGGTGACTCTTGGAAAGACAGTGACTAGAAATAAGAGGTGTGATGGACATTGTGGTTTAGGTCCTCTTGTTTTTTATCTGGTTGCTGATTACGTGGGTGTGCTCAGTATTTCAAAATTCACTGAGTTGCACTATTGTGATACCACAAACTTTTCTATAGGTACAATATCATTAAAAAGTAAAAAGCAAAAAAAAAATGAAATGCAAGCTGATGATGGTTAGCGATTTCTGAGTTGGTTAGTGATTTCTATTACTCTTTTTTATCAAGTGTCTGAATTGGTTTAGTTAACCAGTATCCATAGACTGCAAAGCAAACTGATTAAAAAGTTCCCATTTGCAGTTATTTATGTGATAAAATAAGAATATTTTTATACTATTCAAGAAAAACAAAAAACACAAACACACTGGAAGGCTGATGGTGATATGAGACCGTAACAAATCTCAACAGTTTCTAATTTCAAAAATTCCAAAAGACCATTACTGTCCTCACCTATTTTATGAACAAACGGAACAAATATAAGTTTAAATATTTATCCTGATAAATTATCATTTTTACCTATGAGAGAGTTCTACATAAGATTTCAACTGGGCCAGGCGTGGTGGCTCACGCCTGTAATCCCAGCACTTTGGGAGGCCGAGGCGGGCGGATCACGAGATCAGGAGATCAAGATCATTCTGGCTAACACAGTGAAACCTCATCTCTACTAAAAAAATACAAAAAAATTAGCCAGGTGTGGTGGCGAGCACCTGTAGTACCAGCTACTTGGCAGGCTGAGGCAGGAGAATAGCAAGAACCCGAGAGGTGGAGCTGGCAGTGAGCTGAGATAGCGCCACTGCACTCCAGCTGGGGTGACAGAGTGAGACTCCGTCTCAAAAAAAAAAAAAAAAAAATAGATTTCAACTGAAGATCTGAAGATGTGCATTCCACTGCTTTAAAAAATTTTGAAAAGGCATTATCTCAAAGACCTTTATAGGCTTTAGGAAAGTCTAGTTGGTCTCAGGTATTTCAGAATTTGGGGATGGGGTGTAGCTTTTTCCTAGAGAAAGAACTATGGAAAAGCACAATAAGACCAAAGTCTCATTTCTCCTACACATGGCAGATTTAACTGAATACTCTGGAGAGGCACAGAAAATTAGTTAACGTTCACCTACAGTGCTACACTATTATCAACAGCATTTATTCATTTATAAATGAATATATAAAACCTCACTTTACTTGGCCTACTAGCATTGTGTCACCATTAGCAAGTTCCAATTATTTCAATTATTATATATGGTAGAAAAATGTCAGATTTAAAGTTTTCATTATCAGTATAGTTATTATATATGTATTTCCTTAGAAATGTAGTCAATTATTCATAAAGCATTCCATATTTAGAGAACAGTCAGATTTCTAAACATTTTTACCTGTTTCTGTCATTTCATTCTCAGTCATTTCTGGTAGGCCCCTTGGCTTAGGTGTTATTTTATCTTGTTCATCAAGATTGACCTCTGCAACAGAGTCCAATGAATCAAGCAGCACAACTGGAAGAATATAAAAGAAAAATATAAGGAATGTAGATAAACTCAGTGATTCTGTTGATCTAATAAAATTATTTTAAACATATGCAATGCAGGCTGGGCACGGCGGCTCACGCCTGTAATCCCAGCACTTTGGGAGGCCAAGGCGGGCGGATCACGAGGTCAGGAGATCCAGACCATCCTGGCTAACATGGCGAAACCCCGTCTCTATCAAAAATACAAAAAATTAGCCAGGCGTGGTGGCAGGTGCCTGTAGTTCCAGCTACTCGGGAGTCTGAGGCAGGAGAATAGCGAGAACCTGGGAGGTGGAGCTTGCAGTGAGCCAAGATCGCACCATTGTACTCCAGCCTGGGCAACAGAGTGAGACTGTGTCTCACACACACACACACACAAAAACAAAAAAAAATGCAATGCATATTAAAATGAAGATAAATGCTTATATACAAAGAATATATAATCTTATATATGTATATATGTAACAAGCATGTTTTGTCTACGTGTGTGTATGTATGTATATAACAAATATGATTTTCTTCCGATGTAGAAGACAGTAGGCTAACATCAACATACATATCTATGCTTACGTACAGCCTAGTATACATGTACACACGGAAGGCAAAGGACATAAGAAAAATAACAAAAAAATCTTAAATATAACAGAATGGATTCAAGATAGGCATAAGAAACATATTATTGAGAAAAGCTAGGAACTTTAATTCCTTAGAAATATTTAAAAACAAACACAGATAGTGACTCATTCAAAATTACTTAGGTGAAATTCTGAACAGACTAATTTTTTGCCAACTAAAACATGAATATAAATAATATTTACCATTAGCAAGCATGCCAGTTTTTTCTTCTTCCTAAATTAAAAAAGGAAAATGATTATACGTTTTGAAACCAAAATTATGTAAAATGACCACAATGCAAATAATAGCAAAATCTGAAATCCAGGGCTTTTTACTCCACATTGAAAAGATCAGGAACTGTGTTTTCTAGGCTTCTTTCACCAACCACTCTCATTTATCAATAATTCTTCAAGACTAGCTCTGACAGAATGTCTAAAATTCTCTTCTGAACCTTGGCAATTACCAAAATTAATTTAGACCTTAAAAATCCTTGCTTAAAGCATTTAAGTTCCATTTGCTCATCTACCTTGCTCAAGAATTATCTAGTTTTTTTGAATGTCAAGATAACAGAGCTATTTCACACAACAGTTCTGCAGTTATAACATTGCCAGTCTATTTTCCCTTATTGTTCAAAATTAATGATCAAATCTTGTACTCATTATTTCATCTATGTTTCAAGACACAACTTTCAGAAAGACAGGCCACCAAACAGCAAGACAGATGAAGTTCTTTGATATTAGAGGTTCCCTTAGAAGAACTTTTCCTATTAATATCACGTATATCTCCTACTTGGGTAGGCAGTTTGTGGGATCTTCCAATAACAGAGCTTTAATCCCTTCCTATTTTGATTCTTACCCAGACAGTGCTCTGAAGCTTCCACAGTTAGGCTGATACATTTTTATGCATATGGTACACTTTCTAAATATACCACACTATTATGCCTCGTACTGACCTATTCATTTTTCTTTTTTTTTTTTTTTGAGACAGGGTTGTGTTCTGTTGCCCAGGCTGGAGTGCAGTGGCTCAATCTTGGCTCACTGCAACCTCTGCCCCCGGGGTTCGAGCGATTCTCCTGCCTCAGCCTCCCGAGCAGCTGGGACTACAGGTGCATGCCAACCATACCTGGCTAATTTTTTGTATTTTTAGTAGAGAAGGGGTTTCATCATGTTGGTCAGGCTGGTGACTTTATTCATTTTTCAATAAAATATTGTAATTGCCACATTCCAAGGATAAATCTCATTAAATTTCTATAGATATTCATCAATCACATTAATTTCTATGTTATTTCTAAGGTCATCTAGTTTTTTCCTCAAAACTGAGTGACACGTGGACACCCCAGGACCAAATACTAAGTAAACTTAAAAATAAGAAGATTTATATATACCTGAAAAGTGTTTCTTTTATCTTGAGTCTATGTTTTCGTTCATGTTAAAACATCTAGTCCTAACACACAGTACCAAAGAGACTGTGCCCAGATAGAGACCAAAATAAAAAATAGTAATAACAAATAACAAAACAACAATATTAATTGTTCTACTAGCTACTATTAGATAGCTTCAAAGATAAGTTCTATAAGGTAGGCAAGAGTAGTAGCCCTGAACAATTCTTGGTAAGAACTGGGAAATGAGAGAATTAGAGTATGAAGCACCACTGAATGTGAACGGAATCATGTAGTTCCTTATCTTAGCCAAGTAAGTTTCAGACATTAATGTTGTAACTAGCATAAATATTAGGGAGGGACATTTACTATACTTCATAAACGCAAGTCATACCGAAGAAAAAGTATAAGTTAACATACTTGTTTAAAAATTAGTTTTGGATTTTAATTAAGCTTACAATTTCTAAAGCTTAACTTAAGCTTATTTGCCAAAATAAATCTTTTTTTGTTTGTTTCTTTGAGACAGGGTCTCACTCACCAACCAGGATGGAGTGCAGTGACACGATCACAGGTCACTGCAGCCTTGACCTCCCTGGCTCAAGTGATCCTCCCACCTCAGTCTCCTAAGTAGGTGGGACTACGGGCATGTGCCACCATACTTTGCTAATTTTTAAAAAATTTACTTTTTGGAGAGATGAGATCTCACTATGTTTTCCAGGTTGTCCTTGAGCTCCTGGGCTCAAACAGTCCTCCTGCCTCAGCCTCCCAAAGTGTTGAAATTACAGGCGTGAACCACTGTGCCTGGCCAAAAATCTCTCATAAAATCATCAATTGTCATAATTTTTTTCATGAAGATTTACATTAATTTAATATCTTGAGTTAAGAAAATGTTTGAGTGTTAGGAGACCTGTAAGTTTACAACAATGAGCAAGATTATGAAGAACTCCATTTTTTGAGCTCTTCATATAGCAATTGGCAGCCAGGTTGATGAAAAAAGTTGCAAAACTGTCAAATATATAATTGATATATACCTGTTTGGGTACAGTTATTTTTTCTGATTTGGAATTCTCTTTGGAAGGCGTCTCTTCATCTTTAGTAGTCAACGGCGCACCAACATACTCATCTTCAAAATCATCACTGTAATTTTCTGAAGAAAGTAATTTTTAAAAGTACAAAGACCACATTGTCAAACAAGTCAAATTTCAGGAAAAGGCTGTTGATTTCCAAAGGAAGAAGTCTGTCTAAGAATAGTTTATTGAAATAGTAACATAAAGATGTCTTTAGAGAATCTACAGAACTTTCCACCCCAAATCAACAAGATATACATTCTTCTTAGCATCACACCACACTTATTCCAAAACTGACCACATAGTTGGAAGTAAAGCACTCCTCAGCAAATGTAAAAGAACAGAAATTATAACAAACTGTCTCTCAGACCACAGTGCAATCAAATTAGAATTCAGGATTATGAAACTCACTCAAAACCGCACAACTACATGGAAACTGAACAACCTGCTCCTGAATGACCACTAGGTAAATAATGAAATGAAGCCAGAAATAAAGATGTTCTTTGAAACCAATGAGAACAAAGACACAACATACCAGAATCTCTGGGACACATTTGAAGCAGTGTGTAGAGGGAAATTTATAGCACTAAATGCCCACAAGAGAAAGCAGGAAAGATCTAAAATTGATACCCTAACATTACAATGAAAAGAACTAGAGAAGCAAGAGCAAACACATTCAAAAGCTAGCAGAAGGCAAGAAATAACTAAGATCAGAGCAGAACTGAAGGAGACAGAGACACAAAAAACCCTTCAAAAATCAATGAATCCAGGAGCTGCTTTTTGAAAAGATCAACAAAAGTGATAGACTGCTAGCAAGACTAATAAAGACGAGAGAAGAATCAAATAGACACAATAAAAAATGATAAAGGGGATATCACCACCGATCCCACAGAAATACAAACTACCATCAGAGAACAGTATAAACACCTCTACGCAAATAAACTAGAAAATCTAGAAGAAATGGATAAACTCCCAGACACATAAACCCTCCCAAGACTAAACCAGGAAGAAGCTGAATCCCTGAATAGACCAACAACAGGCTCTGAAATTGAGGCAATAATTAATAGCCTACCAACCAAAAAAAGTCCAGGACCAGACAGATTCACAGCCAAATTCAACCAGCGGTACAAAGAGGAGCTGGTACCATTCCTTCTGAAACTATTGCAATCAATAGAAAAAGAGTGAACCCTCCCTAACTCACTTTATGAGGCCAGCATCATCCTGATACCAAAGCCTGGCAGAGACACAACAAAAAAAAAAAGAGAATTTTAGACCAATATCCCTGATGAACATTGATGCAAAATAAAACACTGGCAAACCGAATCCAGCAGCATATCAAAAAGCTCATCCATCACGATCAAGTGGGCTTCATCTCTGGGATGCAAGCCTGGTTCCACATATGCAAATCAATAAACGCAATCCAGCATAAAAACAGAACCAAAGACAAAAACCACACGATTATCTCAATAGATGCAGAAAAGGCCTTTGACAAAATTCAACAGCCTTCATGCTAAAAACTCTTAATAAGCTAGGTATTGATGGGATGTATCTCAAAATAATAAGAGCTATTTATGACAAACCCACAGCCAATATCATACTGAATGGGCAAAAACTGGAAGCATTCCCTTTGAAAACTGGCACAAGACAGGGATGCCCTCTCTCACCACTCCTATTCAACACAGTCTTGGAAGTACTGGCCAGGGCAATCAGGCAGGAGAAAGAAATAAAGGGTATTCAATTAGGAAAAGAGGAAGTCAAATTGTCCCTGTTTGCAGATGACATGATTGTACATTTAGAAAACCCCATCATCTCAGCCCAAAATCTCCTTAAGCTGATAAACAACTTCAGCAAAGTCTCAGGATGCAAAATCAATGTGCAGAAATCACAAGCATTCCTATACACCAATAACAGACAAACAGAGAGCTAAATCATGAGTGAACTCCCATTCACAATTGCTTCAAAGAGAATAAAATACTTAGGAATCCAACTTACAAGGGATGTGAAGGACCTCTTCAAGGAGAACTACAAACCACTGCTCAACGAAATAAAAGAGGACACAAACAAATGGAAGAACATTCCATGCTCATGGATAGGAAGAATCAATATCGTGAAAATGGCCATACTGCCCAAGGTAATTTATAGATTCAATGCCAACCCCATCAAGCTACCAATGACTTTCTTCACAGAATTGGAAAAAACTACTTTAAAGTTCATATGGAACCAAAAAAGAGCCCGCATTGCCAAGACAATCCTAAGCAAAAAGAACAAACCTGGAGGCATCATGCTACCTGACTTCAAACTATAATACAAGGCTACAGTAACCAAAACAGCATGGTACTGGTACCAAAACAGAGATATAGACCAATGGAACAAAACAGAGACATCTGAAATAATACCACACATCTACAACCATCTGATCTTTGACAAACCTGACAAAAATAAGAAATGAGGAAAGGATTCCCTATTTAATAAATGGTGCTGGGAAAACTGGCTAGCCATATGTAGAAAGCTGAAACTGGATCCCTTCCTTACATCTTATACAAAAATTAATTCAAGATGGATTAAAGACTTAAATGTTAGACCTAAAACCATAAAAACCCTAGAAGAAAACCTAGGCAATACCATTCAGTACATAGGCATGGGAAAGGACTTCATGTCTAAAACACCAAAAGCAATGGCAACAAAAGCCAAAATAGAAAAATGGGATCTAGTTAAACTAAAGAGCTTCTTCAAAGCAAAAGAAACTACCATCAGAGTGAACAGGCAACCTACAGAATGGGAGAAAATTTTTGCAACCTACTCATCTGACAAAGGGCTAATATCCAGAATCTACAAAGAACTCAAACAAATTTATAAGAAAAAATCAAACCACCCCACCAAAAAGTGGGAGAAGGATATGAATAGATACTTCTCAAAAGAAGACATTTATGCAGCCAACAGACACGTGAAAAAATGCTCATCATCACTGGTCATCAGAGAAATGCAAATCAAAACCACAATGAGATACCATCTTACACCAGTTAGAATGGTGATCATTAAAAAGTCAGGAAACAACAGGTGCTGGAGAGGAGGTGGAGAAATAGGAACACTTTTACACTGTTGGTAGGAGTGTAAACTAGTTCAACAATTGTGGAAGACAGTGTGGCGATTTCTCGAGGATCTAGAACTAGAAATACCTTTTGACCCAGCCATCCCATTACTGGGTATATACCCAAAGGATTATAAATCATGCTGCTATAAAGACACATGCACACATATGTTTATTGCGGCACTGTTCACAACAGCAAAGACTTGGAGTCAACCCAAATGTCCATCAATGATAGACTGGATTAAGAAAATGTGGCACATATACAGCATGGAATACTATGCAGCCATAAAAAAGGATGAGTTCATGTCCTTTGTAGGGACATGGATGAAGCTAGAAACCATCATTCTGAGCAAACTGTCGCAAGGACAGAAAACCAAACACCACATGTTCTCACTCATAGGTGGGAACTGAACAATGGGAACACTTGGACACAGGGTGGGGAACATCACACACTGAGGCCTGTCATGAGGTGGGGGGAGGGGGGAAGGATACCATTAAGAGAGATACCTAATGTAAATGACGAGTTAACAGGCGCAGCACACCAACATGGCACATGTATACATATGTAACAAACCTGCATGTTGCGCACATGTACCCTAGAACTTAAAGTATATATTAAAAAAAAGAACTTTTTCTTTTGCAAACATTTAATGAGAGTTCAATTTATAAGACTATCTTTGGTTTATGTCATTATGGTACTTTCAAATAGTTCTCAGGGTTTTATATTTTTAGTCTTTTATATTATTAACCAAATAAAAATTTCTAGAGCTGCCTAAAGGATCTTGAATTACCTTTAAAATAAGACTTTAATATTTATTTTTAAAAGATAAACATGACCAATTGATTACTTATAAAAGGAAGGATTTTTATGAATCTTGCCACTTTTAAAAAGGTTGGATTTTGTTTTTTAGGTTGATTTTTTTTTTTTTTTGGTCTCTACAGGTATCTCTACTATAAGTCTTAACCAGTACTTATGAAAGATCTCTGATCCTTCCCTTAGGTAAATACTGGCCTTATATGACCTTTGCTGTTTTCCCAATCCTGAGTGCTTCTTATCTAAAGCCTCCAAATTATATCTCAATGACTCTGTGCAGAAGGAAAAGGTGTCTCCATGTTAACTGAGGCATTCAGTCTACTTACGGGGAAGGTTGGACAGGAATTATTTGGCCAGGATCTCTTCTTCAATTTTTAGCTTGTTCACAGTATTAATTTAGATCTGTAGCTATGAAAGGGGAACATCTTTTCAGAGTGGAACTGATCATTTTAGAAACAAACATGGTCTAATCTGTATTTCAAAAAACTACATCACACTGAGAAACAGGATGGCCTGATGGGAAAAAGACTACATAAGGTACTAGAGTCTACTTCTGGAATGGCTGTTTTTTACTCTTTTCTTAGAATGAAGACGAAGACAACTTGTGTGTAATTAACACTGGAAGTTAAGAAATGAATTTGAGAGGGTTTGGGAGTGAAACAGGGATGCTTCCAGTGAGATCTGGCTACAGAAACATCTACATTTTAGTTCATAAGAAATATGAGCTTGGAATGGCATGTGTATTGTAACTTAGGTAGATAAAATAGGTTAGTTGGTTAACTATGTCAATATTTGCATTCTGAGGCTGAGAAGTTCACTTTTGTTTCTCTTCCACATGAGAAAGAACACTGCTTGGGATTTTCTAATATCAGTAGACATATAGTTAAAATCACAAGACAGTTATAAGTAATTACTTTGTATTAGGCACACTTCTAAGTGCTGAGACCAATACAAGATGATTAAGACTTTAGTAGTCTAGGTGGGAACCACCGAATTTTAAGTGACCCTCGAGATTAGACTTGCTTAAGAAAAGATGATGAACAAGGAAAGAGGAGATATGGGAGAATATGACATTGAACTTGGACAACTACTTAGGATTTGGGAAATAATGGGAGGCGCTGTGGTGTGTGTGTGACTGCGTAAAGGAAGTGTTAGAAACAGTTCAGGCAGTATGGTATAGTGCTTAAGAGCATGACCTGGAGCCAGAAGGCCTGAATTCAATTCCTGGTTCCACTACTTTCAGCTGTAGAGCCACTGGCAGGCCACAAACTCCCTTTGCTTCACTTTTTCCATCTGTAAATTGGGGATAATAGTACTTTTCTCAAAAGATTGCTGAGATGATTAAGAGTTAAAGTGTTCAGAACGGTGGCTGATATGTAATATGCACTGTATATAAGTGTTAGCTATAATGTTTATAGTAATTATTGCTGTTAATATTATTATAGCTACTTTTTTTTTTTTTTTTTTTTGAGACAGAGTTTTACTCTTGTTGCCCAGGCTGGAGTGCGATGGCACGATCTCGGCTCACTGCAACCTCTGCCTCCTGGGTCCAAGCAATTCTCCTGCCTCAGCCTCCTGAGTAGCTGGGATTACAGGTGCCCGCCACCAGGCCCAGCTAATTTTTTGTATTTTTAGTAGAGACAGGTTTCACCATGTTGGCCAGGCTGATCTCAAACTCCTGATGTCAGGTGATCCACCCGCCTTGGCCTCACAAAGTGCTGGGATCACAGGCGCAAGCCACTGCACCCGGCCCATTATAGCTACTCTTGTACTTAATCTAAATCAAAAGTTAATACAGCCAAGTATTATTTCTGATTGGGAAAAGTGCCAATCTAATAAGCATTCATCAAAACTACATTTTATTATTTTCATTTAGTAACTAAACAGCCTACAGGCAAATACTAGCATCCAGCACATGAATGACTGACTTCCTCCCCAGAAACCTGTCATGAATAAAGTATGTTTGAAGTAAGAAGGAAGTGTCATTAGTAGACACAGAGACAAATGAGAGACAAGAAACAAAGAAAGGGAAAACAGCACATGTCAGAGATTTCAGGAACAAACATCAAGGCAAATTAAGTTTATATAAAAATGAAAGAGTAAAACTAATTTGAGAGGGTGATTCTTATATGAGAAACATCAGAGATAATATCTAGGCTCTTCTAAACTGTTCGGAAAACAATCAGAATATTTACTTGTACCACTCTGACCTTTTTCGCAGGTAGATGTTACATATTCAAGTTACTGGGTTTCTATGGTTCTCTATCCTTGTAACTTCAAAAATGTTATTTTCAGAAATAAAAATGTTCTTAAAGCTCAGATAAACCATATGCCATGTAAAAGATCCTTTTGGAAGACATTTTTCATCTTTTGTTGGCAAACTTAGCTGCAAATTTTTAATTTTTTGCCAATCTAGAGGACTCTCTCCTCTGCCATGTTGGAGTTAAAGGGATTGTACTTTCTTTGTAAACAATACAATATATAAAACAACTATTTTCAGATATTAGACAACTGGCAGCAAAAAAATGTGCTTCCTAAGAAAACAAGTGAGCTAGCCTACAATTACCTGAAGGCACATACATTCTGAAGTACTGAGCAGGGGCAGGGAGATTGGGACAGTCTCACTGAGTAGAAGAGAGCGAGATAAGTTCAGAAAGCCTGAGGCAATTTAGAAAATATAAGACAGTAATCAAGAGAGGAGGTGCCTAAGTAAAAACAAAGCCCCAGAAATCTGCATAGGGTGCCCTTGAGTCTTTGCTGAATACTAAGCTGTTAATGCATAAAACGAGCCAAGAACAAGCGGGATGGTGTAAGTTAGACAATTCTCACAGTTCATACAAGACAGGGAGACTTTCGAACTCTAATCTGCTTAAGTGGAGAGTCCTCATTGATCACTAGCGGCATTGGGATGTGCCTTAGCAGTAGGGTTAGAGGTTACCAGAGCTACTCTAGACTTCCGCTAACAAAGCATAAGAAACGCCTTGAAAAAAATCAAGTGGTAGCATCAACTACTTACCAGACAAGGCTCAATAATACTCTTCAAAAGAAGAAAACAAAATCCAGACACTGAATAACATAAAATTCACAATACCCAATATCCAATAAAAAATTGCTAGACTTCTAAGAGGCAGGAAAAAGCGTCACGAAACTAAATAGCCAACAGAAAAGAGCCACAGAAATGAACAAATACTGAGATCTGTAAAATATGTTTAATATTAAGGACTTGAAACAAATGAACATAATGAAGAAAAATACTAAAGAATTTTAAAACAAAGATCCAAAATGAACTGTTAGAGTGAAAGAAAAAAAAAATGGATGGGATTGGGCCAGGCATGGTGGCTCATGCCTGTAATCCCAGCACTTTGGGAGGTCAAGGCGGGCGGATCACGAGGTCAGGAGATCGAGACCATCCTGGTTAACACAGTGAAACCCCGTCTCTAATAAAAATACAAAAAATTAGCCAGGTGTGGTGGCGGGTGCCTGTATCCCAGCTACTCAGGAGGCTGAGGCAGGAGAATGGCGTGAGCCCGGGAGGCGGAGCTTGCAGTGAGCCGAGGTTGCACCACTGCACTCCAGCCTGGCTAACAGAGCAAGATTCTGTTTCAAAAAAAAAAAAAAAAAAAGGGATTAATAGCAGATTAAAGAAAGGAAAAAGACCAGTAACTTGAAGCAAAACAACAGTGATAGGAACTGTTCTATTGTGAACAGTGAAGCACAAAAAGAAAAAAAGATTTTAAAAAATGGAATAGTCTTAGTGACCCATAAAACAAAGCTTAGCATTCTAACATAATTAGGGTCAGAGGGCAGGAAGCGGAAAGCAGCATTATTATTAATATTTTAAGAATTTATGGCCAAAATATTTTTTATTTTGATGGAAACTATAAATCCATAGATCAATGATGCTCAACCAACTCTGAACAGAATAAATATAAGAAAAGCATACCATGACACACCATAGCCAAACTGCCAAAAAACAAGGATAAAACCTTGAAAATAGAGGAAAAAAAGACATGATATATACAAAATCACAATAATAGGAATTACCAGAAACTTCTCATGAGAAATAAGGTCAAAAGACAATAGAATAAAATCATTAAACTGCCCGAAGGAAAAACAAACACTACATAAAATTCTATATCAAGTAAAAGTATTCCTCAAAAACAAAGGCAGAGTATATTTTCAGACAAACAAAAGCTGAGAGAACTTGTTCCTAGCAGTAACCTGCACTACAAGAAACGTGAAAGGAGGCTCTTTGTGTTGAAGAAAAATAATTTGAGATAAATTCAAATATACGCAATGGAACACAAAACACTGGGAATGGTAAATATATGGATAAATACACATTTTTACATAAATATCTATTATATTCCTTAAAAGTACTTTTAAATGATAATTGATTGCTTTAACAACAACAATAATAATGCACTGTGGTGTTTTTAAGACATGTAGAAGAAAAACATTGACAAAAATAGCAAAATGGTTGAGGAGAGTTTATTGTTCAAAAATAGCAAAATGGTTGAGGAGAGTTTATTGTTGTTAAAGTTCATACAAAGATAGTGATATAACGTTATTTGAAAGTAGACTGTAATAAGGTAAAGACATATATTGTGACTCACAGGGCAACTAAGAAAAAAATACAATGAAGAATAGCTAAAAAGCCAAAAGAAGAATAAAATGGATTATACATAATACAATAGAAGGAAGGACAAAAGCGACAAAAACAAAGAGATGAAAAGAGAACAAATGGCAAAACAGTAAACAACTATATCAATAAATACATTGCTGTAAAGGGTAAAAACACATCAATTAAAAGGCAGAGACTGTCAGATTGAACAAAAATGCTAAAACCAGCTATATGCAGTCTATGAAAAAAACATTTTAAATATAAAAACACACACGCATTAAAAGTCAAAAGGTGGGAAAAGGTACACCACTACACCTCCATGCTTTGGAGGTCTCTGCCCTGTCTTCAGAGATGCCCACAATCCTGGCACAAAAATCCTTTTTTCTTTCTTCCCAAGTGGTTCACTGCCCACTCTCAACAAATGAGGCAGTTCACTTTTAACAATTTCTTAGCAGCTCAGTTTATAACACAGGCAAACCCACTCTATCTATTCAAAGCTCTGAGACAATATGATTTTCCTTTTAATTATTTTTCTTATCAATGTCTTTATTAAAAGCTATATTATCTTTTCGAATATTATAAATTTAAGAACCAATGAAATTACCTGCCAGTTCTTCATGTTTCGATTCATTCTCATGTTCATCATCAGTTAGTTCTGTGTTGGCTTGATTACTGGAAAAAATATTTATTTAATTTAGCATTACATGTTAAAAATATATTCTCATGCAATTCTTTCTGTATACCTTTTTTAAAAATCCCTAAAATTATACATGTCCTCTCTCAAGTCCTCTTGTTCTATCAAAAGCTAAAAATTTGGGAGCTTTAAGGAAAACGTTTTGAAAATAAAGCATCTTCGAAGCATATGATTAATTGTAGCTTAAAAGTAATACAAAGGAAAAAGATGCCCTATTTCTTAAATATACACAATTTTATTACTACGTGCATTTACATGTACAAATATTATCTTATGACCCTAGATATCCCTTCTACACTAAAGATTAGAAATTGACCACAAGCTATGAGAACCAGTGAAGTCCATATGAAAGCCAGAAAAAAAATGCTAAGGTCAGCACTTACATGCTAATAAGCAATTTAACCCTGAAACAGAAGCTGAATAGGAGCCTTAAAACAAAACCTAAGCAAGGGGACAAAGGAGCTTGAGTATGATTTAATTATACTGGATGTATTAGTTCATATACTGCTTTCTCTCAAACCAGGAATCAGTTCTACCTTTTCAGTCTATCAACCCTCTTTAGTGAGATCGTCAGAGAAACTATAAGACTATATAATAATGATGAGAGCTACAAACACCTAATATTGCATGTTCAATGCTATTCTGTACTTTGGCCTGTTCTACAGCAGAAATATCAATAGTTAAGAATACTGTTAAGAAATAAGAAAAAAGTTAAAAAATGTAGCAAAGTGGCAAAAAGTTGTGGCCCACAAACCCGCACATGCTTAATCTGTATTGACACAGTTGGGAGAGGCAATGACCACAGGCCCTGAGTGTCCCTGCACATTCTTGCTGAATATGCCAAGAGTGCAAGATGCTGATCATTTTTCACCATGCCATTTGGGTAACATTTCCGACCAAAGAGCAGGCTTGTTTCCACTTACTATAAAATATATTTTCACTGGGCGCGGTGGCTCATGCCTGTAATCCCAGCACTTTGGGAGGCCGAGGCAGGTAGATCACAAGGTCAGGAGATCGAGACCATCCTGGCTAACACGGTGAAACCCCGTCTCTACTAAAAAATACAAAAAATTAGCCGGACGTGGTGGCAGGCGCCTGTAGTCCCAGCTACTCAGGAGGCTGAGGCAGGAGAACGGTGTGATCATGGGAAGTGGAACTTGCAGTGAGCCAAGATCGCGCCACTGCACTCCAGCCTGGGTGACAGAGCGAGACTCCGTCTCAAAAAAAAAAAAAAAAAAATAATAATAATACATTTTCCAAGCTCAGTGTTCCTCTTCTGTAACACAGCCCACTGTGTGTGCATACATTCATTATGGATCCTTTGCCTTGCCCTCAGCATAATCATAGGGCATGGGGAACCAATGCGAACAAATGTGACACTCAGGTACTGCTTTTGTTCTTTAATTCTGATCCAGGAATATTCTGTCTATTGTCAACATCATAAAACAGGAAGGCTAGCTTGTTAGCTTACCAAGTAGGGTAAAAATCTCAGACCCTGCAAAGTTCATGACGGTAAATGCATTTCTTTATCCACTGTCTATAAAAAACTAATCATCCTGCAGAGCCTAGGCACTCTAATAATCAGAGATTATGATTCTCCTGACCCTTAATTATACCTTTGTGATCTCAAAATCCTAAATAAAATTGTAATCTGCTTTCCATTCATAATTTTAAGAATTACATGGATAACTAAATAAGGGCATTAAAGACCTCAGGTTTCAAAGGTCTTGAGAATGGCAATGGTCTAGTGTAATAAAGAGAGGACCAGCTCAGTGAACTAGTGGGATTTCTAGAATAAATGAGGTTTCCCGATAACCATCAGGGTCAACCATACAGAGGTTAAGACACAGATCAAACTTGTCTTTGCTCCTTGGTTCCCACTTCTCTTTCTGTTATTTTTTTCCCTAAGTTTACAATAGTAACCTAGACTGTCTTATTTGTCTGTGGAAAATGACTTAATAAATTACTTTCCTAGTAAGGACTTCTTGGCAATGTACCATTAGTCTCAATAGCATGAAATTTCAGATTGTGGAGGCAGCATGGGCTCTCAAATACAAAGAAACATATTCTATTCACACATAAGAAAAACCCTAACTATAAAATGAACAGATAATAGATTTAAAAAATAAGATTTAATTTTGCCTGTTATGTTTACCTATTTAAAATCACGCATATATCAGCCTTCCAAAAACATAGAAATCATAAAAATCATTAATAGTTTACACTGTACTTTACCTATGTAAAGCTTTAAAATGTGTAGAGTCATTAGAATCCAATTCCTTATTTAATCTCGAATAATCAATGGAAGATGTCAAGCCTTTCTCAAGCCTGGCAAAAAATTGTTCTTTCTCCTCTTGTTCTTCTAATGTGTCCAATCCCACTCCGAGAATACTATGGTTGAGCTCAGAAACTACTAGTTTTAAATGGAAAGCACAAATATATTTTAGTATTATACAGAATTTTGAAAACATTGATTTGAATGATGCATTTATTGACATTATGTAGTAAATTTAAAAAATTTTACAAATATTTACTCTCTCACTCATCAAATATGAATTCATATTAATAATATGTAAGGTTTAAAGCTTCTCTAGAATAATTCTAAATCTCTAGGAAGATATTAAATCTGTCTACCTGCTTCAATAAAGAAGGCTTCAAGATAGTTAATTTTTGTAATTCTGAATATAAGCATAACAATAATTTACCAACTCATATCCCTTGCATTTCTTACCATTTGTTTCTAAGCTATCAGTACTTAAGAGAGAGGTTCCACTGCTCTTAAGAAATTGAATCTTTTCAGCAGATTCCTCTTCTATTTCCATAACAGGCTGAGAAGTCTTCTTTGTTTTCAAATAGCTCACATTTGTTCCAAGCAGTCCTAGGAACACAATTTAATACAGATGAAGATTTATGTTCAAAGAATTGTTTTGACCACTATGACAACACAATAATAATGTTATGCTAATTTTGTGCACATAGCTACAAAATAAATCTGCTTGCTCTATTAAATAAAAATCCATCAGACCTAACACTCACAAAAGAAAGATTATAATTCTATTTGGTGGCACTGTATCATATTAAATAGAATACTTCAAAGAGTTGCACCATGAGACAAAATGTTTTAAAATTACTTTGAAGTAATTACAAGTACTTAATACAGTATACCATGCCACTTTAAAGAATATCTTCTGCCTTATTCCCTCTGTTCTTTACATTTCTCAGAGAGTTTTTGGTGCTGAACTCTTAACACTATTGGAAATAGACTGTGGGTGGCATGAATTAGTATAAAAAAATACAAGGGGGCAAAGTAGGTACAATTAAAAACCTACTAGGTTAGACAGAAGCCTTTGTTAGTGTAAATATCATTTCAAAAAATAGACGGAAATAGTAAAAGCTCTTTCAAAGTCATTATTTCTAAAATAATGGAATCAGTGGCTCACTGCAGGAGAGGTTCTCATGCCAGGTTATGTGCATATTGTTGGGGACGGGAGGGTATTATAGTCTCTCACAGCATTCAGGAATTTGAAATTTTCTCTAAGGCTAATATATATTAAGCATATTAAAAGTGTTTTATGACTGATTAGATATTTGATGATACTAGGAAATTATTATAGATATTTCTTAGAAAATATTATTATGGTTATATTTTAAAAAGAGAGTACTTATTTTAAGAGATACTTTGAAATATATGTGGAGAGAACTGATATGCTGTTAGAGATTTGTTTCAGTATAATCCTGAGTGTCAGAAAGTGGAGAATAAGAGAGAATATTCATGAAAAATGATTGACCATGAGTTAGTAACAACTGTTGCAGCTAGGCAATGGGTACATGGGAGTATGTGGTACTTATGTATATGTTTGAATTTTTTTATAATAAAAAGTTTCAAAAATGTTCTATGAATCCTGGGTAAAAAAGTATAACTTATGTTTATGTAGCAACGGTTCTGAGTATTATTTATTTTATTCAAATTTTTTGACGAACCATGTGCCTAGAACATTGTTAGTGCCAGCTATACAATGAAGTCCTTTACCATCACGAAGGTTAAAATCTAACAGGAAGAGACAATCAACAGCAAATATTTATGGGTGCCTGCTACACACCAGGCATTGGTCTAAATGCTGAGGCTTTATCAGTGAACAAAAAAGACAAAAATCCCTGCTCATTCATGTGATTTGAGGGCGGCAATAAGTAAAATAAATAAGCACATTGCAATTAAATAGTACATTAGAAAACAGTTAAGTGCCAAGAAGAAAAATAAAACAAGAAAGAGGAACAGAGAATGCAGGAATGGAGGGCACTACAACTTTAAACAGGATGGTCAGGAAGGCCTTCACTGAGAAGTTAACACGTGAGCTATGGCTTGGTCGGGGTGAGGGACCAATCCACATGAATACATGGGGGAAGAGTGTTTAAGGAGGAGGAAAGCAGTGTATAGCCTCTAAGCCAGGAAAATGCCCAGGCATGTGTGAAGAGAAAGGAGGCCAGTGTAGTGATACGGGCATAAGCAAGGGAAAGGTAGTCTAAGTTGGGAGGCCAAAAAAGTCAGGGTGCAGAACTGGCATGGGTGGTAGCTTGAAGGTCATTAGCTTTTATAACAAGTGAAATGAGAATCTATTAGAGGGAAGAGGTGGCTATGATGTGGCAGGCAAGATTTTTTGGTGTAAAGAAGTTTAAGGAACTCAGAAGTCAGGTTATTAGAGGCATTAGCTATGTAGTTAATGTAGTCACCAATAATTAGACAAGAGAATTGGAGACTCACAGTGAAACAGAAGTTAAAATCTTTGAGGAATGAGGAGGAATAACCCGGAGTTCGGTAGATAACTGCAACAAAGAGACATAGTAGATAGGTGGTCTGATAGCAAGGTTCATAAGGAGATTGGAAGGAGAATGGTCTAGAAACAGCAATGAACAATAACCTACTCCTTTTCCAAGTCTAATGGAACAAGAGACGGGGCAAAGAAAACAGTAACCATTGGAGGTTACTAGAGAAGCAGCAGTGTTCACAGAGCAAAGTTAAATGTGAATTACAACTCTGCTTTGAAGGAATTATATAAGGTTAATTGGGGGGTATACCAAGACAGGAAAATCCAAGAATATTTCCATGAGGAAGTAACATTTCTGCTAAGATGTGAAGAAAGACCAGGAAATAATTAGGTGAACTAGGCCAGGGAGACCAATACAGGCAGGGGACACAATAGGTACAGAAGTGTGACAATGGGAGGGGCAGGCCACATTTGCAGATGCAAAAAGGCCAGTGAGGCTGGACCCAGATGGTAAGCGTAAGCCTAAGAGGAAATAAGCCCAGAGCAGGAAGTCAATGGTTGGACCATGCTCGTCCTCATAGGCCAGGCACAGGGTCTTGCTCTGTATTCCAAGAGCACTAGAAAAAACTGGTAAAGTTATACAGTATCAAAATTTCCTTATTTTAATAGTATATGTTTGTTGTAAAAAACTGATATATGGAAAAGGTTTGTTTTTTGCTTTTTAATATTCTTTTGTTCTTTGTTTTCTTCAAAAACCAGAAGACTGAAAATGTGTGCTATATCTTCATATTTATGAAGATTAGAAAAAATATCACTTTTGGTAGAAGGAAGCCTTATTAAGAAGTCATGAATTTTGACTTCAATTTCCTAATTAGTGTCCGCTTGGAAAAGGCTAAGAATCAATTTATTTTATGCCTTTCTGTGAATAATGGTTTTACTGGATCAAATAATAACCTCCCTAAGTTGTAAAAAATCAAGACAGAGATTCATAGACGCTTCAAATGAAAAAGTATATGCCAAGGTTGGTGTGCTGTGGTGGCAACATGTCCAGGGTCTCACCCTGGCTCTAAAGCACGACTTGAGGTTGTAGCTCACACTAACCAAGCTCACAAGAGATTAATGTAACAGAAACGAAGATCCAGTTTAGTTATTTACAATAAAGAATACAATCAGCAAGAGGATGAGATAATTTCACCTTCTAAGCCGAACATTTTATTCCTATGGCAACTGGGAAATAAGCAAAATTATAATGTAAAAGTTGCTCACTGTTGATGTTTAATGGTACCTGTCTTAAGATTAGTAATGCATTCCTCTTCTCAAGAGGAGTGTTGAATTCTCCCTGAGAAGGTTCTACACTCTTGACACAGGAATCATGTCTTGCCTTTTTATGCTAATGCCTAGTATTTAGAACATAATACAAACTCAGTAAACATTTGCTTGAATCAGGGACCAGGTTATTTCCGTGGGCAGGGAAACCTCCCTCTGTTTAAGCTGACATTGCCAAAGTTTGCTTCTTGACTATCCTTCTTTACTTCTTTTACTAATCAAATCTATTTTTGATACATTTAAAAAAATTATTAATACCATCAATCAGGTTACATGTGAGTATTTTTGGTCTAGGAGCTATTCTTTTCCTGTAGGATTAGGTTGTATATATCTGCTCTGATTCATTACCTTCTAGACAAAAGACTTTGTGTCCCAAATCTTTGTCAACAATTCCAACAGTACTTCATCTTATAATATCCTTTTCAAGCATTAAAAGCAGGGAGAGAGTCTAAAACATAATTCTTCACTACAAAGTTCAGCATATTGCATAAGAATTTCTAAAAAATGCATTGAATTTTTCAATAAGGAATTTCTTTAAACTACAGTATTAAAAAGAACAGAGACATAACTGTCAAATCTACTTTAACATGCATTTATTAAACAAATTTATCACTTAATGTTGAGGGTCAGGGGATACCAGGACAAAGAAGTGTTTCCTACCCTCGCAAATCTCCCAACCTCAGGAGTTGTCCTATAAGTTACAACTATCAACACAATGTGTAAGTGTCACTATGGTGTTCTGACATCAAAATGAAGGAGAAACTACTTGATGACAAGAGAGCTAGAAGATAGAGTGAAGGACTGCAAAAAGTGGTGATGCTAGGCTTTATTAGGCAAGAAGGATGGATGAGAGGAAAGGCATTCTAATGGCAAGGAAGCATGAGATAACGCACAGAGGCAGGGAGGCCTATGGTGTTTCCAGGAGATGAGGAATGATTAACTATGGCTAGAGTACACGAGAAGGCAGGGTTCCAGTCAGATCATGCAGAATCTTAATTATGACATGAAATCAGGCTCAATTTTCATGAGGGGGGTGAGGAACCAAAAGCCCATATGTAAATTTTTTCCCTAGAGATACAGAAATTCTATCATTTTACAAAATTGTGCTTAACACTGATCCACAAATGGTGTGAATGTAGGTACTGAAATAGAAGCAGTCGGGGTTGTTTACAGATACGGCAGTATCATGTATAGTAAACCTATCAGGCCAGGTGTGGTGGCTTATGCTTGTAATCCCTGCATTTTGGGAGGCCAAGGTGGGAGGACTGCTTGAGGCAAGTTCGAGATCAGCCTGGCAACATAGTGAGAGACCCTATCTCTACAAGAAATAAAAAAAATTAGCCAGGCATGTTGGCATGTAACTGTAGTCCTAGCTACTCAGAAAGCTGAGGTGGGAAGATTGCTTGAGTCCAGGAATTTGAAGTTACAATGAGCTATGATTGTGTTACTGCCCTTCAGCCTGGGTATATCATATACATACATATATGAGACATATATACATAGGGCAGTAAATTTTTTTTTACTACTGTCATTAACAAACTGTGATACCAAAGTCTATAGGTTAAACTCTTCCCAACGCAATGACATTAATATACTGCCAGAATATCTTATTAAATCACCTTAAATCAATTTATCATTAAACATGATAATAAATATACCTGAATTGTCACCTTAATTTGAGTAAATATAAATTATCTCCATGTAAAATAAGCTGATAATGTTATAACACAGATTTTCAATTACATAATAAATACATAATAAAGTACTGGTTATATGAAAATCAATTCAAACTTCAAAAATCCACCCTATTAGTATTATTTTCTGTGTATATTTATAGTGAAGTAACAAAATCCAGAAGTCTTGACTGACCCCTTGTGGTCAAATAATTTGAAACTAAAAATCAGCAACATTTACCATCTTTAAAATCATCTTCAGTTATCCACCAAGGTACTGTATCTTTCTTCTTCATCTCTTTTTTAGATTGTCTAGCTGTTTTGTCTGAATTTTCAAAAGAATCATCTGAAAGCTGAATTAGATATAAGATATTGAATTTGAAAATACAGTGTAAATTCAAGAATCTCAGATTCATCATTAAGCATGTTTCTATTAGTTCGCTCACAGTTCAGCTACCACATAGATAAATAACATTCTCATCAATAACATATAATTTCACAGCTACAAACATATTTGGCCAAAATAACTTAAAAATCAGACATACATCTCTGAGCATCAATTTCATAATTAAGTAAACCAGGAGAATAACAACAAAGACATAAAACTTGATCAAGAATTTTTTTCAGCAAAGAAAAAACAGGAGGATACAATCCTGTCTTCTAGACATTCTCTAGGGTTTAAGAATAAATAATCGCTGAACAAAATTGCATAGCACCACTCTAGAAACAGAATTTCAAGATAAGGAAGAACTGAGTTTCAGGGTGTAAAGAGGAGGATGAAATTGACCAAGAAAAATCAGCATTTTTTTTTTCAGTGATTGATAAACGCTTATTTGCTTTTTTCTACACTTCCAATCCAAATTTTACTACAATCCTAAATCCCATGCTCTAACCTCAATACCACCCCCCACCTTAGCCACCCACCACCTTAGCCAATAACTTGGTCACCCTTTTCTCTGAGAAATAAAAACCTTCAAACACTACCCACCTCACTCCACCATTACACTTACTTGTGAAGGCACTTCTTTTGTCTCTTAGACAACACAATTCTTTCCACCACTCCAAGCAGAACTTCTCTAGGTTCTTCCTTCCTTGGTTATCCCATTTGATGTCTGTATCTTCACTTCTTTCTCTCTCTATCCCCTCCCTTCCCTTTGATTATACACCTGCTCAGCACTGCATCTCCAGTGCCTAGCACAGTATCGGGCACAATTGTGGAATGAAAAAATGAGCATTCTACTCAACTTTGAAAAAAAAAGTAGAACAAAACAAAAAAATTCCTTATCCCTACATCCCTTTTACTCTACCTATCACATTTCCTTGATATACCAACTCCTTGAGTTCACTTAACCCTTTATAATCTGGTTCCCATCCAAAACAGCTCTCCTCCAGGCACCAAAGGCCTCCGAAATGCCACGAATAAAATACCACTGTCAGTTATCCTCCCTGATCACATCATGGAATTTGCTACTGGTGATCAACTCTTAAACTCTTACTTCTTGAAACTCTCTACCTTGACTTTAGTAGCATCACTTCCTCTGGGTTATTCTTCAGATCTGTGGCTACTCCCATCCATCTATTTTAATAGCTTTTGGCTTTTTGCCCATTTATTTAACAGGAGACTTTTCCTGCTCTTGATCCTTTTTCAATCTCATTCTACATTACTTTTTCTGGAAAAGAAACCAACATTTACTACATGCCTGCTCTATGTCAGGATCCACACTCAGGTTAACTCACTTAATCTTTAAACAACCCTGCAGAAATTTACTCATGGTGAAACTGAAGCTCTAAGAGGCTAAGCAACTTGCTCAAGTTGCTACTGTTAGTAAGTGTTACAAAGTGACAAACCCATGTGTGACTAACTCCTCTCCACTTTCCACTATACTATGTAGTTCCCCAACTAGAATATTGTTATCTGAGTGACCTTTTAAACTTCTAAAATGACAGCGCGCGTGCACACACACACACACGCACACACTCTTCCACTTGCCAAACAAAAAACTCTACCTCAGTGACTTGAAGAATGTCAATTTAAAAATGTTCAAGAAGAACTTACTGTCTTCACTAACAACCAGGTAGGAAGACAGGAGGGAAGAAAAAATATTCCTTATCTCACCTGAATTTCTGAAATTAGTTAGCTGCATAACTTTTCACTTACTCTCTAAACTTCAATATCACCTTGAGGTGTTCCATTTCTCTTTCCTCCCATTTTTTCAGTTTATTTATCTGTAACATAGATATGTTGACCTTGTAGGGCCATGACAAAGAAGAGAAAAAGAAATGAAGATTTCTAATACGTGATAAGTGTTCTTACTTTAAACAACCTTCCACAGTGCTTCCCAGCACTTTCATTAAATATTTTTAATGAATATGATTCATTAAAAATAAAACAAAACAGGCCAGGCACGGTGGCTCACACCTGTAATCCCAGCACTTTGGGAGGCCGAGGTGGGCGGATCACGAGGTCAGGAGTTTGAGACCAGCCTGACCAACATGGTGAAACCACGTCTCTACTAAAAATACAAAAATTAGCTGGGCGTGGTGGCATGTGCCTGTAATCCCAGCTACTCAGGAGGCTGACGCAGGAGAATCACTTGAACCCGGGAGGCAGAGGTTGCAGTGAGCCAAGATTGCACCACTGCACTCCAGCCTGGGTGAAAGAGCAAGGCTCTGTCTCAAAAATAAATATATACATAAATATAAATAAAAATTAAATAAATAGAAATAAAACACAACAAAAAAGCTGATTCTCAGATACAATAGTTGTTGGCAAGGATATGGAGAAACTGGAACTCTAGGCTGGGTGTGGTGGCTCACACCTGTAATCCCAGCACTTTGAGAGGCCGAGGCGGGCAGATCACTTGAGGTCAGGTGTTTCGGACCAGACTGGCCAACATGGTGAAACCCCATCTCTACTAAAAGCACAAAAATTAGCTGGGCGTGGTGGCAGGCGCCTGTAATCTCAGCAATTTAGGAGGCTGAGGCATGGGAATTGCTTGAGCCCAGAAGGCAGAAGTTGCAGTCAGCCAAGATTGCACCACGGCACTCCAGCCTGGGCAACAGAGCAAGACTCAGTCTCAAGAAAAAAAAAAAAAAGAAATTAGAACTCTGATAAACTAATACACTACTAGTGGAAACGTAAAATAACACAGTCATTTTAGAAAATAGGCAAACACACAGCTACCATATGACACGGCAATTTCACTCTTTGGTATATACACAAGAGGAACAAAAACACATCCACACAAAAACTTGTACATGATTGTTCATGGCAGCATTGTTCGTAACTGCCAAAAAGTGGAAAGAACCCAGATGTCCATCAACTGATAGGTGGAAAAACAAAATGTGGTACATCTACACAATGAAATATTTCTTAGCCATAAAAAGAAATGAAGTGTTAATATATACTACGACATGGATGAACCTTGAAAACATCATGCTAAGTACAAGAAGCCAGACCCAAAGGGCCCCATAATATATAATACAATTTCTATGAAATGTCTGTAACAGGCAAACATTTAGAGACAGAAATCAGATTAGTAGTTGCCTAAGGCTAGGGAAGGGGGAACAAGGAGATGGAGTAACTACTAACAGATATGAGATTTCTTTCTGGGGTGATAAAAATTCCTATAATTGATTGTGGTGATGGTTACATAACTCTGAAAGCACAGAACTGCACATTTAAAATGGGTGAATTAAATGGTATGTGAATTATGTCTCAATAAAGCTATTTTTAAAAAGCTGGTTACCACCACTGTCCTAAAAAATAAAGATATATAAACTATGTCTTTGAATAAATTGTTTGAACAATAATTTATCAAAGTGAGAAAAGTTAGCATGACTCTAAAATCATGACTTTCACAGTAAAATAAAATGACACATTGCAACTGAGGATGGATATAAGAGGAAGAGAGACAGAGACAGAAGGGTGGGGGAAGGAGAGTGTTGGAGAATGTGTGTGCTGGAAGGGTGGTAAATGAGGGAAGAATAAAAACATATTCTAAAAGGCCTGTTCTGCTATCTTTTACGATAAAAATCATTCCTATAAATTTAATTTTCAAAATGTGTCTGTATTTGAAATTTTAAAAAATCAATTTTTCAAATGGTAAATGAAACTTATTCCAAGCGCCTATTACATCTTGGCAATTGGTAGATGCTTTTTTTTAATCCTTAAAACAATTCTACAAAGAAGGCATTATTTTTCCATGAGACAGATAATGAAAGTGAAGTTTTTTGTACCACATTAAACTCCCTTTTTTTTTTTAACAAGAATGTATGACATATAATAGCTTAAAATGTGACTCTCTTGAATGCTCTACAAGGCCCCTCCATTTATATAAATAGAGTTTTATGCATCGCTTAATTATGGGGATATGTTCTGAGAAATGGGATTTCATCATAGGAGCATCACAGAGTGTATTTACACAAACCTAGATGGCTCCATGGTATAGCCTACTCCACACCTAGGCTATATGGTATAGCTTATTGCTCCTAGGTTACAAAGCTGTTCGGCAGGTACTGTACTGAATCCTGCAGGCAACTGTAACACAATGGCAAGCATTTGTGTAACTCAACATAGAAAAGTAAACATATAGTACAAAAGATTAAAAAGGTACACCTTTATAGGGCAGCCCCATTATAATCTTACGGAACCATTGTTGTATATGTGGTCTGTTGCTGACCAAAACATCTTTATGAGGTGCATGACTGTACAGAGAACGTGGTATAACCATTTAATGTACTCATTCAAATATTTATTAAGTATTTATTAGGTACTGTAGATACAGTAGTGAACATGTTGATATATAATAGCAATGAACATAGAGTCGTCACATTACAGAGCATACATTCTTATAATGGGAAGCAGAAAACAAGACCCATACAAGAAAAATAATTAATGTGCTAAGTGCTATAAAAAGAATTAAATACATGCTAGATTAAGAAGTGACTTTGTGTTTACCTTTTACTGGATAAACAGAAGAATCCTCTCTGAAGTGGTGATATTTAAGTTAAGATTTTCACCAGCCAGGTAAAGAGTAAGGGAGGAGCATTATTGGCAGAGGGAACAGTGAGTGCAAAGCTCCTAAGGTGAAATGAGCTTGCAATGTCTGGGAGAGAAAAAAGGCCACTGTGGAATAAATAAAGTGGATGCAAGAGGGATATGAAGGCAGTGAGATATGTAAGAGTGAAATCATGAAAGGCTTTAAAACCATGGTAAGGAGTTTGTTATTTTTGTTATTTTTTTCTACACGTGGTGGGAGACCAATAGAGTCTTTTACTGGGGAGGAACAGTCTGACTGCAGTGTGGTGAAAGGAATGCTGGGCCATGAGTTGGGAACTGCTGCCAATAGCCCAGCTGAGGTGATGGCACTGAACTAGCAGTGGCAGAAAAGGGACAGAGCTAGAGGGATGATGGGAATTCAGAGTTTGGTGATGGACTAACTGTATCTTCAAGATGACAGAATTGAAGGATGAGTCTTTTGAGACAAATTTGACAATATAGCTTTTAAAAATATAAACTTACCTCTTTCATAAACTGTTCAAACTCTTCATCTAGCTCTTCTTGGGAATAGTTAGCCATAGTCAACAATTTTGACCTCCCAAAGCAAACATTCTAAAGTATCTCAAACATTGGAAACACTAAATGACAAGAGACATAAACATCTTTTGAGGAAATCCATCACATCATGAACAAGACCAGACTTAAACTTCAGACATTTGTTATGATTCAGTATATATGTACAATTTTTTTTTTTAACCAGTAAGAGCTGGTCAAGAGATTCCTAATTCAGTAAGCAAACTGATTTGGAAAAGCAGCTTTGACAGGATGTCTTGTACTCAACGTTCAGAATTATGTTTTCATCTGTTAACATCCAATTGTTAAAGAGTGGTCTCTACAATATTTCCCAAACCTATGTTTGTGTGCATGTGTTAATTAGTACCTCTCAAACACAAACCAGGTCCTCACAGGGAATCTTAAAAACTATAAGTTAGCAAATCCAAAGGACTGTTTCTTTCTTGCAAAGCACACGACAGAGTTTGTGTTGCCTTATCACTCGGCTCGTTATTTTACCAATCCATAGTAATAGTTTCGTAAAGCAGACTGTATCCAGACACGGGGATGTTTCAAAATATACACAAATAGAATTTAGTAAGAATTAGTAATTTAGTCAAAATACGTAAAGAATACTTAAAAAGTTAATGGAGTACACAAATCAGTACTATGTTTCTTTTGAAGCGAGGGAAGACCGACAAAAGTTATGCGCTGAACACAAGTAGAATCCAGTGATTTGCAACGGAAAGCGTTCCCCTAGACATCTAATGAACCCAACCTTGGGTCGACCCCCAGCTCCTGAACTCCCTAGAGCAGCTCAAATCCCAGCTTTCTTCTGTAGAGATGGGGGAGGGGAAGAGGGCTTGCAGACCCGGACAATACCCTCCCCATTGTGCAGAATAACACCTCTTCCCCTCATTAGCACTTTCGATCAGTTCAGGGTAAGTGCGGTTAAGGTCTTGGCCTGAATAGCTTGGTCAGGGTGAGCTCCACTAAAAGCTTCTCAAGCCTGGCTGCGACCCCGTCCCCAGAAGCGCGGGTTCGGCAATTGGAGGGAAGACAAAGACGCATTTGCCGTGGGCTCCGGGCGGAGAAGGGGAATGACCTGGAAAACTAAAGCCCTTCGCTCGAGTATGAAGCACGGCCTCGACCAGGGCGATTTGGGTGGGAAACCAGCGTTCACACCTTACCACCTACCTCTGCCTCTGAATTCCGCGCTTTCCCGGAAGGTGTGCGGGTCCACTAGTTGTCAGAGTAACAGACTTCAGCTGCCGGGTTCTGGAGTCACATGACCCGGGATGGTCACGTGGGCCGTGGGTTTCCCAATGCCTTTACAAGCGAAGGTCGGAATAACCACGGCTCAGAAAGACACTCTAGTGGCTAAACCTTCGTTGCTGCAGTAAAATGCCTTTCCTTCCCTGGCTTTCCCTACGTTCCTTAGAAAAGGGGACAGCGGCAAACCGGTTCCTGGAGAAGCGAGACGGAGGCTTCCAGCGGACTTGGGGGGCGCGGTGGTTGTAGGCCAGCCCGTGGCTTTCTGGGAAATGTAGTTTAGCTCCCCTGGTCCTTGTGTTTCCGCACTCCGCATCTTCGCCTCCCGCCTTCCCCACACTTGTCATTCGAGCGCTCTGTTTTTCCAAGGGGCAATTTTGAAGAGATTGAATTTCTTGGATTTCTTTGGCCTGCAAAGACCTGTGTAGGCGTTGTGAGAGAAACACAAACCTGTGAGGAAAAAAACTCTCGTTTAGATGGGGACTCTGTTCCACCACCTAGTGGGCAAGAAATCGAAAATACGCAAACAGCAAGATTCTTATTAAGTTATTGCTCCTCCTGCTACCCCTACTTTTCAAAACTGCATTCTTTACTGGCATTTCACAATTACTGACTTGGATTTTGTTTTCTATTTCTTTTCTTTTTTCAAAGCATACAACATTAGCTGGAGTTTCAGAGGACAACATTTAGCATAGTGTAAGTAAAATCTACAACAGCTGCAGGTTTTGCTGATGGTAGACTTAGTTCAGGACCTCATATTTAGCTAGAACTGTTTATTCATCAAGTCTTTTTTGCAATACAAATATGTACAAACCAGGAGCTGTGGACTATGGTGCAAATATGAATAATAAAAGAAATATCTTAAGCTACCATTTATTGAGAAGTTGACTTCCTGCCACCTTCTATCAAAGACTTACCTTCCCACATATGATCTAGAGCCTTTACCCATTCTTCTTCTCACTGATCTTGTTCCACTGGTCATTTCCCCTTAATCCTGTATCTTCGACTTCTGGCTGGCTGTGGGAATTTTTCCTAACAGCATTTGAACATGCCTTGACATCCCCACCTAAAACATCACTTCTGACACATTCTCTTCATTCTATTATTTCCCAGTGGTTGAAATGATCTCTCTCCTCACCTTACTTGCCAATCTTTTCTGAGGAATTATTTCCACTTTACCTCCCTTTTGTCAAACCTTTTAATCCTGTCTCTGTGTGTGTAAGTGTACATATATGACAGCACTTTATTTGATCTCCCAATACTATTTGATACACTTGTCCCTTCTCTCTTTCTTGGTTTTTCTTTCACATTTATAGCCTCCCCTCAAGGGTTTTCACTGTCTCTATCTATCCTAGCTGACTTCTAAATGTTAGAATTTCTTTTCTTCTTTTTCTTTTCTTCTCTTTCTTTCTTTTTTTTTTTTTTTGAGACGGGGTCTTGCTCTATCACCCAGGCTGGAGTACAATGGTGCGATCTTGGCTCACTGCAACCTCCACCTCCTGGGTTCAACTGATTCTCCTGCCTCAGCCTCCCGAGTAACTGGGATTACAGGTGCCCACCACCACACCTGGCTAATTTTGTGTTTTTAGTAGAGATGGAGTTTCACCATGTTAGTTAGGTTAGTCTTGAACTCCTGATCTGCCCACCTTGGCCTCCCAAAGTGTTGGGATTACAGGTGTGAGCCACTGCACCTGGCCAATGTTAGAATTTCTTAGGGCTTATTTCTGGACTCTTATTCTGTCACACTTCATGGTACTTCCATACACCTACTCATTCAAGACAGAAATCTGGGAGTTCCCTCTCTCCCATATTTTATTCGTCAAGACTTGTTGGTGCTACCTCCAAAATGTGTCTCTATTCTGTTCATTTTACATCTTAATTACTAATGACAGAGGCATCTTTTCCTCTTGTCTGAACTGCTTCATTAGCCTTCTAACAAGTTTCTCTATTTCTACTCCTATCCTCATCTAACCCATTGTCTACACAATAGAACATGTGATAATTTGAAAATGTAAATCAGGTTACTCCATTGCTGAAAATCCTACAATGATTTCTCTCTGTATTTGTACTAAAATCCAAATATCTACAAGGACTTGCATGGTATGGTCGGCACTACTCTCTTCTACAGCCTCTTCTCATCCCCACTCACCAAGGCATGCAGAATTATTTGCAGCTCTGGTACAGAGTTCAATCCTATTGAGGTTAGAATTGGAGCTTTGGTATAAGGAGTGGAAGATGAATGTTACTGTGTCTAAAGAGTGAATAATCATTTTGTCTCTATGCATAAACCTACAAAATTTATGCTTGTAGGATCCAAGAGTTTGTTATGCTGAATTGTGGAAGGGATGTCACTAAATTTTTGGTACTCAATTGAATTGTTATACATTTTTCAAAATAATAGTCATTAAAAGAATGATTAATATTTTTTGAGAGTTTACACTGTGCTGTATACTATTGTATTCATTTTTATAAAATGAATTGATCTCATGACTCATAATTTAAAACACCGTTTAATACTAGCTCTCATCATAAATATGTATCTAAAATGTCAATGAAATGGCTACTTTGGTAGTTAAATCACTCTGGGTAGCATCAAAGTTTCCTACTTTTAGATTCTCCGTAATTGTTACAGGTTTCTCAATCATTATGTGTTTCTTTTTGTGTTTCCTAGAATGATATGAAATTTGATTTATATTTGGTGTTTATCCAGCTCTCTAGTGAGGTTCTAGAAGGGGAGACTGTACCTCAAGCCTTATATTGCCTTTTCTCATAGCAAACAGTACAGTGTGAGAACTCAGTCAACATTAACAGTATAGTTGTAGCCAAGACCTTCAACGGTAATGGGGTGTAAACTTAGCACATTGTGGGAGTGGATTAAGGAGAAGAACTGAATCAGATACAGTTACATAATAGTTCCAGTTGCTTGCTTCTTTACCTCTAATTTTCAGAAGGGGGCATTCTCTTCACTTATGTGGATAATGAGGAAGACACTGAAGGAATCGTGTCATTCTAGTCATAAGAAAATTAATGGTTTTTTTGTTATTGCCATCGTTATTTTGTTTGTCAAAGTAATTGTTGACTTCTGCTCATTTGTCCACATCTGACTGCTTTTGACTACTTAAAATTTTTCTTAATTGTTTTATGTATGAAATGTAGTAGTCAAAGTTTAAGCTATTGTTATAAGTTGTTCCCAAGAAAAAGAATAATAATTCATAGTAGAATATTGAGAAATTATACAGTCATATTTACAAGTATTTAAATGTTTCTAAAATACAGGAAGATGCTCTTTCCCTAGGGTGTGCAGAGCTGCCCATTTACAATTATATCATGAACTCATGGATGGTGATTTAGGTCATGAAATTTTTTTAAAAATAATTCTTTAATAATCCAGTAAATGGCCACTGAGGATGTCAGTAATTTGGCTATGCTTCTAAATAATATAATTAACAACATGGTTTTATGATTATTATCAAAATGTAAAAACACAAAAATTGATGAATCAAGGAAAAACTCAGCCTATGAAGACCCTGTAAGAGGAGGAAAAGACAAACTAAAGACTAGGATGAAATATTTGCAAACCACATATCTGACAAAGGGCTTTTATCTAGAACGTATAAAGAATACTAGCAAAATAGTAAAAGCAAAATACACAATTAGAAAACGGACAAAAGACACAAGTGGACATTTCACCAAAGGGGACATGAGAAAGGTATATGAAAATGGTGAATAAGCACATGAAAAGATGCTCAGCATCACAAAGATATTCCACATCATTAGGGGAATGCAAATTAGAACCACAATGAACTATCAACTGGGTGACTGTAGATACGAAGAGGTAGCATAGGACATCTTTGTAGTGATGGAATTGTTCTGTATCCTGATACAGTAGCAGTTATAGCAAGCTACATGTTGATAAGATTGCATACAAATGCACACACACACCACACATATACAAGTGAGTGCATATAAAATTGGTGAAATCTAAATGACCTCTGTCCCATTTTCCCCAACTTTCTGTCAATCTGTTACTAGATAGAATAAGATCATAGGTTATATATATGTTTCAGAATCCTTTCTTCTAGGAAAATCTTGTGAGAAGCACAATGTATAAAACAAATAAAGCAGAGTTGCAATGGTTGGGAGGCAGGTGAAGGATGGTTTTGAGCTCTCTTTCTATGCTTTTTTGTTGGTCTTGAAGGGACCTCTCTCAAGCTCCAGAGTGCTGTCTAAAACTGATATTTTAGATTATAATTCCATAACCCAGATAATCACATAATTTCTACATGTCTATTAATATAAAATCAATGTAATACATATATGAATTCACCAGCAAGTTAGAGAAATAAGTATAAATATGTGTTTTTCGTATATATACAAAATTGTGATTTTTGGCACATCTAAAATATGGATTAAGCTCATCTGATTATTAACAAATTATTAAGCTGTGTCTATGTGATAATGTTAGTCTAAAATTAAGTTTTTTTTTATTCACATACCTTAGATGATGGGGAGGTGATTGGATATAAGAAGAAAATATTAGAATTTATTTTCAATTTATTTTTATCTCAAACTTAATAAATTAAAGTTTGACTAATATTGCAGACTAATTGCTATAAATATATTAATTTATAAATAAATATTCATAAAGTGAGTGTGTTTGCCTCCAAATAGTTTTACTGACAGGGCTATATGGAACATTACTGATTTATTGAATGGAACTCTTAGAACACAGAATTACTTCATTAAAATATGTCGATAAGGTAGAAATTTGAAGTTGTGCTTATTATTTCTTAAGCTAAATGTTTTGGATTACGAATATCACTATTTTGTTGTATTAAGAAACTCTAATGAAGAAAAATGATTATAATATCTTTTAGCCAGAAACAAGTATTTTTCCAGTCACAATCTGCAGTCTTAAGCATAAATAGGCCATATAGAGTCATTTTCTAACCGATGGTCCTTTATTAGTTCCAATTTTGATGGCTGATACTCTATTTTTCTGTGTGCTCCATTGGACTGTCTTATATCACATTCACATGTTCATGGCCTCGTCTTTTACTCTTGTCACTGCTGCTGGAACTAGTTTTGCTCAGGCTTTGACTAGCTTCACAGATTAAGTCAAAAGTGTGCCTGCCTTAAGCCTGCATGTGAACCTCTTGCTTTCTACTCCCTGGGGTTTCTCTGATACTTAAGGGAACCCATTCAGCACTCAAAGCTTGCACATTGGAAGTGTAAGGGACTTAACTTCTGTGGGCTAACCCTTGACCAGTGCGGGGAGGAACTGATGAATAAATGCCTTCTGCTTTTCACCCTAGGGTAGACAGTATTGATACACATTTCATAAGACTTTTCAGAATGTCTGCTGTGATTTGGAATCAGTTGTTCACAGCAGTGGTTTGATGATAAATTCTTGTATTGGCTCTCTCTCTCTCTCTCTCCCCCTGCCCCGTCACTGTCCTTATTCATCACTTCTACTACTTGACAACTTATTTCCAAATACATTACTTTCATTCAAGTCTATGTTTAATGTTATCCTTTCAGGGGAACCCTGGGAAAGACAGATAGTGTTAGAGTTATCCCTAGAAAGCAGACCATTAGGATAGGATTTGGAACTGAAGAACTCATCAGTAAGATGGCAATGAAGACCCCATTGCTGAAAGAAATGGAGTGGTGATAACCAGTGGAATGCAATTGCTAAGATTCTCACATGAGGTTGGTTAGGCAGAGGTACAGGTGGAATGTGAGGGGTTACTCATATAGTATGATGGCAATGGTAATTATTAATATTGTAGAATGACTGGATTTTACTAATTGCTTTGGATGCCTTGAAATAAAGACAATTAATGGCTCAGGTCAGCCAAAATCAATGTGCATTATAAAAGTCAAGGGCTTATATCAGCATCTGAGGGAATCATCCTTTCCTGCAGCTGCAGTAGAGTATGTGGTGAAAGTCAAGCCCAAGATCAAATTGTAAGAGTGGCACAGCTGCAAAGGGAATTGAAGCAACAACCTTTTTGGGTCTTCTGAGTCAGGGTTCTGGTAGCAAATAGTGGAACACTGAACTTGGAATATGGACATTTGGGTGGATAAGTCTGGGAGTCTTGAACTCTCAGATTTCCCTGAACCCTCAATAATGACAGAAGCACTCCCATTCTCCTTATTAGAGCAGAACATCCTCTTCTTGCCTAGAGACCTTGAAAAGACCTAAAGACCCTTATATGAGGGAGGAAACTCACAAGATGATGCTTGCCCTCCTCAAGATCTGTCCGGTCACCATTCATTGTCCCCCTTCCAGTAGCTTGGGTCAGGTCTCAAAACACCTGAGCCAGGAAATATACTTCTTTCTCCAGGAAGAAATGGTTTATAGGAATTGCAGGTCCTAGATTATATGTACTAAAAGAAACCAGGGAAATACATGTAGGGTGAATTTTGAGAGTGTTGACTGGTGAGGGAAATAAAATAAGGCTGAACAGGGAAGATTTTATTGACATGAGAGCACTCACTCCTGAACTGGAGCTCAATGTCCTAGTAAGGACATCTGGAGCTGGTCTTAATATTCTTCTGGGAAGTTTCCTTGAAGTCTGCATGTGATGATGGCAAATAGGAAAATGAGACAGAAATGCTGAAATTGCTTTGGCTGGTATTAACGAATATTTGAGAAGGCTCATGAAGATAGGGATGTTAGTGTGGATTCATTATATGATCTCTAGCATCTATCACCTGACTTTGTTCCCTGAGAGGATCCAGAGGACTTACCCTTCAATAAGGCAGAAAACAATTCGCTGGTGAGGGGAACATCAGAATCTGAAAAACTTGGTGATGTCTATCCTCCACAGGTCAGGGTTAGTAACAGGAGATGCTGCTTGAAACTAGTCTCCCTAGTATTGGTGAAGGTATGGGATTTCTCAGTGAAAAGTATATGTGGTGATACTAAACTGTCAGAGGCAAGATGGTTGCAATTACTGAAATGGGCAGAAGTCTATAGTAGCAGTCCAGCTGTCTTGACCTGCAGGAATCTGTGGCAATGGCTAATAAATTGCTGTTTGAGGGATGAGGTACATGGACAGCTGACTGGGCAATTTGTGTTTGTATGTGTGTGTGTGTGTGTGTGTGTGTGTGTGTATGCAACAACAACAACCAAAATATCTTCATGTGATCTGCTCCATCAGAATATAAGAAGAATATGAGCATCAGCTATCACAATGGAAAATCTAGGTCCTTCATCCAGCTTCTAGATTTATGTAATTTTGTAGACCTAGATCTCATTGGTTAAAAGGCAGGGCGAGTGCTCTTAAGGAAAGACCCTGCATTGTCACATGAATAATTATAAACATTCTCCCTATCTTTCCACAAAGGGACCTATGACCATTTACTAGGGTAACACTGCACTGAGGAAATAATTATAGTTAGATTTTTTTGAAGACTGTTGAATAAGGAGTATGAGCTGACCCTAATACTAACTGCTTTAGAGAGCCAGGAAAGCTTCCATGGGTCTCTAGTTAGAGTGGGAGTGTTTGGAGGCTAGATGAAAACTGGAAATAAGAATAGTTAGACTTTTCAAGATTTGTTGGATAAAAGGTATGAGCTAATACTGATGCCAGGGAACCTGAAATGCTATCATGGCCTTCCAGTTAGCATGAGGGCATATGGAGGAAAGGTAAAAGAGTCCTAGCCCAAGTATGTCTCACAGAGGTTACAATGGGTCTGTGGCTCACTCTTTGATTCTTTCTCCAGTCTATAAATAAATAATTTATAAAATTTCCAAGTATGTAACTGAAAGGAGTCTTATGTTGATTCCAGGATCTGTGGAGCCATTATGGTAGGAAGTACTAAGTGGAAGTCTCTGAAAACATGCCACCAACATCTAAGTGAGTAAATCAGAATCAAGACCTCTTCATGGGAGGGATGGCAGAGACTAGCACCTCTATGTATCTGGAAAATATTGTCTTTTATATCACCTTTGGAAAAAACATCAAAAGCAGTTGGTATGCAGTTGGGTAGGATAATAGTTTACATTCACTATTTCCCCCCATGGCTGTATTAACTCTGCTGTTCTGTATCACAATGTAGCCTGTAGGAAACTTAATTGGCTTGTCATTTCACAACATCATGATAGTCTACTATATTAATGGCATCATGATCATTGCACTAGATAAGGAAGAAGTGGCAATTATTCTAGATGCCCTAATTAGGCACATGAACACCAGAGGGTGGGATATGAACCCTGCAAAATTTTAGACTACTGCCATATTTTTGAAATTTTAGATGATTACAAAAGATAAAGATGAAAAACAAATTGTTACACATTGGAACCTCCCACCCAGAAAAAGACATAGTGCTTCATGGGCCCTAGTAGATTTTAAAAGCAGCAGGTATACTGCATTTGAGAGTATTGTACTAACCCATTTATTGGACTTTAGTGTTACCCAGAGCAATAGAACGGTCTGTAACAGGTCCAGGTAGTAGTGTAAGCATGCTGGAAGCTTGGTTCACATGACCCAGAAAATCTGATGCTGGCTAGCAATATCCATGGTAAATAGGGGTGTGTTAAACATTCCCTAAGCCTCAGTTGCATAGTCAGAAAACAGATCAGTAGACAGTGAAGAAGATCATGTTTTCTGCTCTTGAAAACTACTTGCCAATTTGAAAAGTTTTTAGTGTGTTACATGGTCCTGGTAGAGGCTGAGTGCTTGACCATTAGTGTTTTAAAACCCCAGTGCAATAAAATTAGAACTCAGTATTAAGAAATTCACTCAAAACCTCACAACTTCAACTTCATGGAAACTGAACAACCTGCTCCTAAATGACTACTGGGTAAAAAATGAAATGAAGGCAGAAATAAAGAAGTTCTTTGAAACCAATGAGAACAAAGACACAATGTACCAGAATCTCTGGGATACAGCTAAAGCAGTGTTTAGAGGGAAATTTATAGCACTACAAACCCACAGGAGAAAGAGAGAAAGATCTAAAATCGACACCCTAACATCACAATTAAAAGAACTAGAGAAGCAAGAGCAAACAATTTCAAAAGCTAGCAGAAGACAAGAAATAACTAAGATCAGAGCAGAACTGAAGGAGATAGAGACATGAAAATCCCTTCAAAAAATCAATGAAACCAGGACGTGGTTTTTTGAAAAGATTTACAAAATAGACTGCTAGCCAGACAAATGAAAAGAGGGAAGAATCAAATAGACACAATAAAAAATAATAAAGGGGATATCACCACTGATCCCACAGAAATACAAACTACCATCAGAGAATACTATAAACACCCCTACGCAAATAAACTAGAAAATCTAGAAGAAATGGATAAACTCCTGGACCCTTACACCCTCCCAAGACTAAACCAGGAAGAAGTCAAATCCCTGAATAGACAAATAACAAGTTCTGAAATTGAGGCAGTAATTAATAGCCTACCAACCAAAACAAGTCCAGGACCAGATGGATTCACAGCCAAAATCAACCAAAGGTACAAAAAGGAGCTGGTACCATTCCTTCTGAGACTATTCCAAACAACAGAAAAAGAGGGAATCCCCCCTAACTCATTTTATGAGGCCAGCATCACCCTGATAGCAAAACCTGGCAGAGACACAACAAAAAGAGAAAATTTCAGGCAAATATCCCTGATGAACATCACTGCAAAAATCCTCAATAAAATACTGGCAAACCGAATCCAGCAGCGCATCAAAAATCTTATCCACCATGATCAAGTTGGCTTCATCCCTTGGATGCAAGGCTGGTTCAACATATGCAAAACAATAAATGTAATCCATCACATAAACAGAACCGATGACAAAAACCACATGATTATCTTAATAGATGCAGAAAAGGCCTTCAACAAAATTCAACACCCCTTCATGCTAAAAACTCTCAATAAACTAGGTATTGATGGAACAGATCTCAAAATAATAAGAACTATTTATGACAAACCCACAGCCAATATCATACTGAATGGGCAAAAGCTGGAAGAATTCCCTTTGAAAACCAGCAAAAGACAAGGATGCCCTCTCTCACCAGTCCTATTCAACATAGTATTGGAAGTTCTGCCAGGGTAATCAGGCAAGAGAAAGAAATAAAGGGTATTCAAATAGGAAGAGAGGAAGTCAAATTGTCTTGTTTGCAGATGACATGATTGTATATTTAGAAAACCCCATCGTCTCAGCCCAAAAACTCCTTAAGCTGATAAGCAACTTCAGCAAAGCCTCAGGATACAAAATCAATGTACAAAAATCACAAGCATTCCTATACACCAATAACAGACAAAGAGAGAGCCAAATCATGAGTGAACTCCCATTTACAATTGCTACAAAGAGAATAAAATACCTAGGAATCCAACTTACAAGGGATGTGAAGGACCTCTTCAAGGAGAACTACAAACCACTGCTCAAGGAAATAAGAGAGGACACAAACAAATGGAAAAACATTCCATGCTCATGGATAGGAAGAATCAGTATCATGAAAATGGCCATACTGCCCAAAGTAACTTACAGATTCAATGCTATTTCCATCAAACTACCATTGACTTTCTTCACAGAACCAGAAAAAACTACTTTAAATTCCATATGAAACCAGAAAAGAGCCCGTATAGCCAAGACTATCCTAAGCAAAAAGAACAAAGCTGGAGGCATCACGCTACCTGACTTCAAACTATACTACAAGGCTACAGTAACCAAAACAGCATGGTACTGGTAGCAAAACAGGTATATAGACCAATGGAACAAAACAGAGGCCTCAGAAATAACACCACACATCTACAACCATCTGATCTTTGACAAACCTGACAAAATCAAGCAATGGGGAAAGGATTCCTTATTTAATAAATGGTGCTGGGAAAACTGGCTAGCCATATGCAGAAAACTGAAACTGGATCCTTCCTTACACCTTATACAAAAATTAACTCAAGATGGCTTAAAGACTCAAAGGTAACACCTAAAACCATGAAAACCCTAGAAGAAAACCTAGGCAATACCATTTAGGACGTAGGCATGGGCAAAGACTTCATGACTAAAACACCAAAAGCAATGGCAACAAAAGCCAAAATTGACAAATGGGATCTAATTAAAGAACTTCTGCACAGCAAAAGAAACTATCATCAGAGTGAACAGGCAACCTACAGAATGGGAGGAAATTTTTGCAATCTATCTATCTGACAAAGGGCTAATATCCAGAATATACAAAGAACTCAAATTTACAAGAAAAAAACAACCCCATCAAAAAGCGGACAAAAGATATGAACAGACACTTCTCAAAAGAAGACATTTATGCAGCCAACAAACATATGAAAAAAGCTCATCATCACTGGTCATTAGAGAAATGTAAATCAAAACCACAATGAGATACCGTCTCACACCAGTTAGAATGGTGATCATTAAAAAGTCAGGAAACAACAGATGCTGGAGAGGATGTTCAGAAATAGGAATGCTTTTACACTGCTGGTGGGAGTGTAAATTAGTTCAACCATTGTGGAAGACAGTGTGGCGATTCCTCAAGGATCTAGAACCAGAAATATCATTTGACCTGGCAATCCCATTACTGGGTATATACCCAAAGGATTGTAAATCATTCTACTATAAAGATACATGCACACATATGTTTATTGTGGCACTATTCACAATAGCAAAGACTTGGAACTAACCCAAATGCCCATCAATGATAGACTGGATAAAGAAAATATGGCACATATACACCGTGGAATACTATACAGCCATAAAAAAGGAAGAGTTCATGTCCTTTGCAGGGACATGGATGAAGCTGCAAACCATCATTCTCAGCAAACTAACACAGGAACAGAAAACCAAGCACCACATGTTCTCACTCATAAGTGGGAGATGAATAATGAGAACACATGGACACAGGGAGGGGAACATCCCACACTGGCTCCTGTTGGGGGGTTAGGCACTAGGGAAGGGATAGCATTAGGAGAAATACCTAATGTAGATGACAGGCTGATGGGTGCAGCAAACCACCATGGCACGTGTATACCTATGTAACAAATGTGCACATTCTGCACATGTATCCCAGAACTTAAAGTATAATTTTAAAAATGTGGAAAAAAAGGAAGGAAATTCATACAACATGAATGAACCTTGAAAATATAATGCTACATTAAATAAATCAGTCATAAAAAGATAAATATTATATGATTCCACTTATATAGGGTACATAGAGTCATCAGATTAATAGAGACAAAAAGTAGAATGGTGGTGGCCAGGGACTTGGGGGAGGGAGGAATGCAGAATTATTGGTAAATTGGTATGAAGTTTCAGTTTGGGAAGATGAAAAGGTTCTGGAAATGGATGGTGGTAAAAGATGTAATATGAAAAGTACTTAGTGGCACTAAACTGTACACTTAAAACTGGATAAGATGGCAACTTTTATGTATTTTTTTATCACAATTTAGAAATATATATTTAAAGCATTTAAGGATATAACAGAAGAAAACTTTCCTGAAATAAAGAAATATAAAGCCAAAAAAAAAAAGAAAAAACCAAATGGCAAAGTGATTATGTGACTAGAGCTATGTCAAACTGAGAATTATCAACTTTATCAAGTCTAACGTCAAATAGGCACAGCAGAAATCCACTCTGTTGTGGAAATGGTACAAGGCCTGAGCAGGTACAGAACATAGAAGTAATGTACTTTACCTGAATGGATGAACAAGACTCCTATAACTACCCCTTTCACACTATGCTGCTTCCTGATTCACACAGGAATTCCTCTTCCTGTTACCTCATGGGCATATCCTATGACCAACCAATGAAGGAGAAAATACCCTGGCCTGGTTCATACATGAATAAGGGTGATTTGTTGATGCCAACCACAAATAGACTGTTGTCAGTCTACTGCTACACTCACAGGTATCCCTAAAGAAATGTAGTACAGAGAAATTCTACCAGTGCAAAGAGCTCTAAGCAGAGCACATTTTCAGTTACTTACATGGAGATAGACATGGCCTGAGGTATTATCTATAGCATATACATAGACTACTGGGTAGTGACAAATGGCTTTGCTTCTTGCTCAGGGGCCTTGATAAAAAAAGATCAAAAGATCAAAGACAAGTGTATCTGGGGAAAGAGGCATTATGGATGGATTTATGGAAGTAGGTACATGGCATGCACATTTGATATAGTTCGGCTGTGTCCCCACCCAAATCTCATTTTGAACTCCCATGTTGTGGGGGGCACCTGGCGGGAGGTGTTGAATCATGGGGCAGGTCTTTCCCATGCTAGTTTCATGATGGTGGATGAGTTTTGTGAGATCCGATGGTTATAAAAAGGGGAGTTTCCTTACATAAGCTCTCTTCTCTTGCCTGCCACCATGTGAGATGCGCCTTTCATTTTCCATCATGATTGTGAGGCCTCCCCAGCCACATGGAACTGTAAGTCCACTAAACCTTTTTCTTTTGAAAATTGCCCAGCCTTGGGTATGTCTTTATCAGCAGCGTGAAAATGGACTAGTACAGCATTGCTATGCCTCATGTTTAATGCTCACTAGTGAGCACTCTAAATAAGAGGTACTTGACAACAAATAACACAGGTTAGGTTTCTCTGTGGATATGAGCTGTACTCTGTTTTCACTTTTACATATCTCACTGCTTGGATCCTTGGTTTGTGAACAAATTTGCCACCACAGCTGGAAAAGAGGCTATTAATGGGCACAGCTCCCTAATGATGATCTAACTACTGCCTCCTGCTGAATGCCCAACTTGTCAGTAGTAGAGGCTGGTGGTGAAACCTCAATGTGAAATTGTCAGAGTCCAGCCAGTCATTTCATATCAGATTAATTTTATTAGATCCTTTCCACCATGGAGATGGCAACAATTCATCCTTGCTGGAATTAAAACCTACTGTAGTAATGGATTTGCATTCGCTGCCAGTAAAGCCTCCACCATCACCACCAACTAAGGGCTTGCAGAAAGTGTTACCTATTGACATGGCATGTCTCACAACATTGTTTGTGCCCAAGTAGCTCATTTTATGGCAAAGGTGGTTCAGCAATGGGTGCATGATGATAGAATCTACTGGGATTGCTAAATACCTCATCACCTGGAAGCTGATGACCTATGGTAAAATAGCCTGTGGAAGACTCAGCTGAAGTTCCAGGTTGGGATAGGATGAGATACAGGTATGTATTATATCAGTGGCTGATATATGGTGCTGTGTCCTTTAAGGTAGAATACATGGATTCAGGAACCAAGGGGTGGAAGTACAATTTGTCCCTTTCACCATTACTCCCAGGTGACTTATTTGTAAGGTTTGTGCTTCTTGTCTTTGAAACCTTAGGCTTTGCTGGATTAGAGGTCCTGGTTCCCAGGAGACAGAGCACTTCTGCCAGGTAAGAGTGCCACAGGAATTGACTATCTCTTGCTGACTATCTCTTTGGGCTCTTCATTCCAGTGATTGGACTCCTCATTCCTGGATCAGCAGGCAAAAGAAAATTAATATAGTTGAAAGTCTAGTCTATCCTTACATATGTAAAGAGCCATTGTAACTGGAGGCAGAGAGGACTATCCAGTGACTTGACTGATGCATCTCCTGGTGTTTTCATGCCAGGTGATAATGGTGAGTGGGTGGTTATGGCAGCTATGACCTGATAAAGGAAAAGCAAGCCTTGAGAAAAAAGGTCTGGATTACTCTACCAGGCAAGAAACCTTAAATCAGCTGAGATGATGGCCAAGGGCAAGAGAAATCTAGCATTGGTAATGGAAGACAGAAATATTGCCTTTCAATAAAGTCTGGGGACCAGCTGTAGCAGGGGTTGTAGCTAGTTCCAGAAACCCTCCTGCAGAGATTGTAGCTGGCCAGCTCCTTAAAAGGGACTCTGAGATAGATTGAACTTGAGGAAGTGAAAAGATAGATTTGAGTAGTGCAAAGGATCTACTGCATCAGATAACACTGTGTGCATCACTTCAAATCTTCTTGGTGCCACATCTTACTGCAGTCCTTGTTTCAACAACAAATTCTTGTAGACTTTGACCAGCTTCCTGCAGGTGCAGCTGAAGAGTGCCTCACTTTTAGCCAAGGTGTGAGCTTCTCACTTCCTTCCTTGGAACTTTTCTGACATTGAAGTGTGAAAAGTTCATTGAAATGCCACACATACACAAGTTGCAAGTGGTTATGTGGTAGTCAAAGTCCCAGGAGCCACCTTCACTCATGGGGAGTGGAAGCCCATGGAGAAATGATACTCCTTTCTTCATGCATTTAATTAGGGCTTCTCAAAAGATCTTTGAATCCAGCACAGGTTAGTCATAGCTGCAGTCATGTGACAATGAATTCTTGTTTCAGCTTTCTCATTTTCACTGTTTTTATTCCCCCAATCACATAGCTGCTCTCCGGGTCCATGTTCCCAGATAAATTCCTTGTGAGGAAGCCTTTTTGGAAGAAACTCAGGCCTAGACAACAATCTTATTAACTAAATTGAAACAATAAAAGAATATAAAGAATTGAGATTTTAATATGCAAGTCTGCTTTCTTACTCATAACTACTGAGACTTAGGAAGAGTAATGATTTTGTAAATTAAAATATTTGTTTCAACTTATCAGAACTCTATTATTTATTCAATTTACATTTGAGAGTGGGTAGTCATGGTAAGCTGCTATATCACTAAAATGTTCATTCTGCTATGTAAATTGCACACATTATCAGAGACAAGCTGTGAATAAGAAGGCGTTTAAAAAAACACTTTGGAGTAGTATGAAATTGTCCAACATTACTTCCATATTGTTGAATAATTGATGCTATTACGTTCTCAAGGTAAATAAATATGAAAAGGAGGAAGTTCTTCAATAATAAGGTAAATGGAATTTGTGGCATTATTTCTGATAGTATTTGTAATGTCAGTTTACACTTTCACCATCAGAGGTCATGAAAGGACAGTTTAGAGCAGAAAATATGAGCTTTGTTGAAAATAAATCTGTTTGAAATTTAAACTGAAACTTATTCTTACAAGGCCTTTTAAAAAAAGAAGTCACAATCTACTTAACACCATTTATAAATGAAGAAAAATAATTTTTAAGAATAAAATTATCTGGTGGATTCCCAGGACATCCAGCTAATTATTGACTTTAGTGCTCTCAATTTATATTTTAAGAGCAATTTTAAAGCGCAAAGTATTGTTGACTACTTGTCTTTCAAATATAAATATAACATTTAATTGCAGTTGGATTTGTGGGGTCTATAATTGATAAAAGTATTCTATTTTTTTTTAAAAGGAAATAAACTAAGTGAAATGAAAATGTAGAAGTGCCTTGCAATATATTTCTTAGTGACATAGCGTGGACTTCATAAATTTACCTCTGAGAGCCTGATGATGCAAAATGTATCTGTTATCTTATCAATAATAATAAACTACATTTAAAATATCTACTATTAATATGTATTTTGGCTAAGTCATAGGTAGCATGTATTGATTTAAAACTTCTTTTGCTCTAGATAAATTATTAGACATGCAAAAAAACCAGTAAGTTAAAATAATTTACATTTGGGTTTTAGAAACACAAAGTCATCAGTTGCCATTGCTTCTTTCTGTATATATTTAAAACCTCCTTATAAAATGATAAGTTTTGCATTAACATAGTCTATGTTTTAAAAAATACTGTAGCACATGAAATAAGTGAGTCAGAAAAAGACTAATACTATCTGATTGCACTTATATGAGGTACCAAGAGTAGTCAAATTTATAGAGACAGAAAGTAAAATAGTGGTTGCCAGGGGCAGGGGATAGGAGAGAATGGGGAGTTATTATTTAATGAGTGTAGAGTTTCAGTTTTGCAAGATTTCTGGAGATTTGTTGCACAGCAATGTGAATGTACTTAACATTAGTAACTGTATACTTAAATGATTAAGATGGTAAATTTTATGTTACTCTATATGTGTTTTGCCATAATTAAAAGAAACAGGGATAAAAAATACTGTGACCCATGAGTTGACATTAAACAATCAAAATCCTCTCCACTAAAGTTGGAGTGCAACTTTACCAGCATTTGTGGTCAGCCTCTGCTGCCTCTTGACAACACTGGGTCTGGCCAGCCAAAGGAGCCACCAGTGGGCAAAAGGAACCCCTGCAGGGCTGAGGCCTGGTTTAGAGAGATTATATTTGATTTATACAAAGAGTTTATACTAAAATGTGGCACCATCCATCCCAAATTCTTCAGTCATTCAATAGGTACAACAATAGCTTTTACATTATACCACAGCGTTGTGAGAGCTAAATGAGTTAAAATATATACAAATATTGAATGGTGCCTTGTACATAATAATGCTTAATACACATTAGCTGTTCTTATATGTTCTTTGTGAAGCACATCCTATGGCATACGTAGCAAACAATGATTTGATACCTATTATTATTATGGCCATTATTATGTGTACTTTCCTTCCAGCATAGAGTATGGAAAGATGTTTTTCATTTGTCTCGTAGTGCCCCAGGAAAGGGTTATCAAAACTATCAGAAAGTCTTAAAAATAATAAAAACATAACTCCATGACTAAGTAGAGGAATCTATTTTTATGGACTATTTGTTTAAACAGCCAAACCTTAGTCTTCACAAAAGTCCATACAATTGTCCCTCCCCTCAGTTGTCTTCTTTTTTGAGTCAGTTCTATCTTACTTGGTTTACTGTCTGATTTTCCTGTGGCTCTCACATTTAAGAAGCCTCCATAAGGCTACTAGGTGCAGCCTGCTGCTATCTGATAGCATTCTCTTTACCTGCAGGGACCATGGTAAGGAGGCGGGGTTGGCAAGAAGTTGGATGAGCACCTATCAGGAATTGGAGTTTGAGAAATTTTCACCAGAGACTTTGTTATTTTAATTAATGCTCCTTTATGGACTCTAGTAACTATTCTAAATTAATTATTTAGGTATTAAAAATAGTTTTGGACTTTTGTTGTTCACTCTTGTTTGATTCATTAGTGTATTTGGGGTTCATCAATTTTAACATAAAACACAGCATTTAGACATGAAAATAGATTCACTACCTGTGCAAAACCTGCTACTTGTGCAAAAAAAAAGTGTTCTGTGTGTTGAAAATGATTTCACTCAATTTTTTGTTTTTAGTTATGTATCAGGCTTAACAGGAAAAATATAAATTAATATTTGATATGAAATGGGAGAAAATTTTAATTTTTTCATAAAGTCTTTCTTTGAAGAACTCCTTTATCTAGAAAGTCAAAACACACATACATTTTCTAGTCACCATATAAATCTCATTGATGAGAAACAAAGTTTCTTTGAAAGAAAAAGAAAATATAAAGAGACTGTTTCTACAATTCTACCAAACCTTTCACCAATGCTTCCAACAAGTTCCAAAATGAATTTCAGCCTCATCCCCTCCCTTGTTTGCCCTCTGCAGGAGGTTTTAATGAGCAAGGGACTGCTTCTAAGGGTGAAAACCAAAGGAAAGAAAATCCTGAATAATCCACCACCTGCATTATTTCACATGTAATAATAAGAATATTGAGAGTAGCATTAGTTCTGTAACACTACTGCCTTATTAAAGAAACCTATTCAACTTTATAAAAACTGCAGAAGGAGCAAAAGAACCATCCAATTCAGGTTTATTTTATGTTCACACCCAAGTCTTCAGTGACCTTCTAATATTTTAAGTTAGGAACAACAATTTTTCTTAATTTATATATCTAGTAAGAAATGTTATCTTATTTACTTTTAAAATTTTATTTATTTATTGATTTAACGTATGCTCTTTCTCTTTTTCTTACCCAATCATAAAGTCTTTGAGGTTGGGTGTAGTGTTATTAATTTTTATGTTACACCAATGTGTGGTTGTTAAAACTATTGGCTCTATTGCCTATTGGTCCAATTTATTATCTAATGATTTAAGTCAAAACTTAAGACATCTTGAATGTTTAACACATCTTGAATGAATGTCATGTGTATGGGCGGATGCTTCTCTCCCTCTCAATCCCCACTGCCACCTTCTAACCTACCTGAATGTATTAGGTTAGAGAAATTGTTCTTTGGTCTGAGCAGCAGCAAGCACATTATTTCCAGGCAGGAGTCCAATTCCAATAGATATAAGGTGATCTTCTATTGCTCTATCTAATTTCAATGATAGAAATGATGACAAATGTCTAAGGTAGTACAATGAGAGATGTGGGAAACTGTGGCATCTCCTCTACCAGCTCAACAGTTACTCAGAGTTCACCTGCATGTTTTCTTGCCTCCCAGGGTCTAGTAAATTGATGAATAAGTTAATTCTTTTAATTTGGATAAATATTGCCTCAATGGGAACATTCTTTCATTTTGGCTCTCCATTCTGAAGGGCTTGGAACGAATAAAATATCTTGACTAATTGCCTACTGCTGCAGAATAGTGTTCCTCAGAGAGAGAATGAGCATTTGTGATGACCTTTGGGTTAGGGACCTGTCCTTCTGTCTTTGGGAAGCTGGAGGAAGCCTTGCTATTTTTACCACATTTTTCTCATAAGTTAATATAACCTTGAAAGTGACTTTCTTTAGCAGTTTCATTTCCTTCCTCTTATGCAAAAAATTCATTTAGACTTTTTGCCCACTCTGAAAGCTATTTGCAATATATAGGTAAAGATGTAGGTTTATGTTCCTCTCTTCTTTTTCCTCCAAGGAAGAGAGATATTAATGATTTATTTTTCTTTCTTTTCTTTCTTTCTTTCTTTCTTTCTTTCTTTCTTTCTTTCTTTTTTTTTAAAAAAAAACATTTTTAGTTTTGGGGGTACATGTGCAGGTTTGTTGTATAGGTAAATCACACATTGTGGGTGCTTGGTGTACAGACTATTTTGTTACCCAGGTAATAAGCATGGTACTCAGTAAGTAGTTTTTTGACCCTCACCTTCCTCCCGCCCTCCGCCCTCTTATCCTCAAGTAGGACCTGGTGTCTATTGTTCTATCTTTGTGTCTGTGCATATTATTTTTCTTAAAAAGGAGAATAAAACCCATGAGAATCTGACCTCCATATCCTAAGGTTGTTTCTGAATCTTAATGCTCTTCCAAAGGAGATAAATTTCATCTAATTTTAGTTGAAATTGAATCTTTTGTTTAAAAATATATAATAGGGATACTGCAAGCAATAAAGAAGAAAAAAAGTCATGTATTAACATTACTAACTTTAACCTGGGGTTTTAAAAACATGGTTTTTTGTGTGTAAATCTAAGAAGAGGTCATAGGCTGATTTAAGATGAAGGGCTGGTCTCAGCTGCGGTTTAACTATGGAGGTGAATCTTATTTTATAGAGCTTGGAAATGTCACTATCATGAATATACTTTGTTTGAACCAAAACATCTAGTGGATTTGTTCTGATACTGGGAATGTGGTAGACAGGCAACCAGAGATGTCTACCATCATGGAGGATTAAGTTGGAAGGTCTGAGAACTCCCAGGCCTCCCTGCAGTGGAGCCACAGCCTGGTGAATCACATGGGTGGGGAGGCAGGGTTGGCAGGGACTAACAGGAAATGAAACCATTTAGGAACAGGCAACTGAGAACAGTAGCATCTGAACATTGGAAGAGAATTGTATACTTTTGGGTCACATCAACAGCCTTTTGAGTTCTGGATAACACAACCAGAATATACTACTAATTTGAGTTTGTTTTACGTTTTTAGTTCTGGCAACTTTTCAAGAACAAAAGGCTATTTTCTTTTCTTTTTTTGAAAAGTTCCCTGGTCTTTTCAGATGAAATCTTTGGATATGATAGAATTTCAAAGACCAGATTTAAAATTGTAATTCAAATTTTATAAAATATTTATATATAAGCACATAGAAAAATGCATAGGACACACATCAAAGATGGATTGGGGGGACCAAATTTGATTTATTTTATTTTCTTTATATTACACTTTATTATATTTTCTAGTTATTTCTATTGAACATGTAGTCTTTTCTGAAGTTTGAAAGAAAAATAAAAAGACTAATATATGAAACACCAAAGTATGCACCATCCTTGCATGCAATTTGTTATTTTTGCTTGAGATTTATTTTTGAAGAAATAAATTATTCAAGATAAAAGTTTTATATTCTATTTCTATTTTAAAATTCATTTATAATCAGAAAAAAGCAATAAAATCTTTAATTTTCTGGGAAGTTATTGTCAACATAATTGCATTTTACGTTTATGTCTACCCTAAGAATAGTTCTTATGTGAGAGTTTTCTATTTTAAAAAATTCAGAATATGGAATAATAAGTAAACTTACAAGAATATTTATAGTTTAAATGAAAATAAAGTAAGTTATTTTATGTTTGTAATAAAGATTTTATGTTGTGAAAGAGGTCTAAAATAATAATGCTCTAATAATAAAATAAATATCAAAATAAGAATGTCAGAGATGCAGATTGAGACTTGTAACAAATTTCTTCTTTTCTTTGTTATTTATTTAATAAATCCAAATCTTGTTCCTAAGGCTGGAAACATATATTATTAGATTTTTGGGTGTACTGGACCAAATGCAAGGACCCACGGTGAGAATGAGAATGCAATTTAGAGAAAGAAGTAGGGAAAGGAGTTAATCATCAATGTAGTCAAGCCAATAATACATTTTAATAGTTTCATAAAAATACTGTTCACATATGAACTAGCAGAACGTGTTACGACAGAACCCAAACAAGACTAGATGGAATTTAAAGTTTTTCAAAAGTCCAAATTAAAAAGTTGTATCAAAATAAATTTCTGAGAACTCCTGGAGTTCCAAAGAGTCCCAGGAACACAGATGAAAACTGTAACTTGGGGAATGAAACAGTGAGTCTAAGTGTGTGTAAAAACAATATATCACCAACTCTTACACCAATAGAACAATGACATTTTCCCCTGAATTTAAGTATAATTATTCCTTACACAATTTTACCATTTCAACTATTGTGTCATTTACCTTTCCAAAGTTATCTATTTCAGTTTAACTTCCTTTTAGCAAGTTTGGCTCAAGTTGGTGGAATAATTGCCGTGCCCAGTATCTCTCATGTCAAAGGAATAATAGTTCTATGTGTCTCCAAGGGCATCCAGATAACAATTGACAATCGTGTTTGTTGAAGAATCATATTGCTTTAAAAATCTCTAAAGCCAGTGAACATTATTCACAAATGCTGTGACTTCTAGTTAATATTAGTAATGTATATTGTATGTTACCTTCTATTATTGATAAAAAATTCAATCTTGACATCTAATTTATTATCTTTAGATTGTAATATCTATAATACATGCTGAAGATAATCCTGTCTTTATATTATTATACTGACATATAGTCCAATATTATTTTAAAGAGTTTCAAGAATTTTGTCTCATTTGCAATCTGTGAAAGCTATGTAGAGACAATGGGCTGTTTACTGTCTCCATAGCACAAAGAGGACAATGTTGATTTTGTAAGTATGAGTACTATTCTATAGAATTTAAATACTCTTGAAATTGCTTTAACCATCACCTGTGAAATAATGGAAAACTTTTCACAAGATTGCTACAGTACCCAGTTCATAACTAGTTCAGGCAGTAAAACAACTGCACATAAGCCTTGGTATAGATGTAACCTTAGCAGAATGCTAAAAGTCGCATCATAATGCAGGTTAGAACTGAGAATGGAGTTGGGAGACGCTGACTATAAGCCTGATGGCCAATGTTCATGCCAGGAAAGTCTTCCGGTTTGCAATTGTCTTGTGAAGTTCTGGGAGTATCTGTTCCTGTCACTGGGCAAGAGAAGGAAGGTGCTTCTGCTACTGACAGTCGAGGCCAGTGTCTTCTAGGAGTCTCCCATAGACTTTAACACATTCTTCCAAGGGGAGCCACAAAAATTATTCAACAAACTTTATTGGAGACACATTTTGTCCCTGGCACAATGCTTGACTCTGAAGGCACAGAGATAAAAGACATAGTCCCTGCCAAGAGAAACTTACTGTTGAGATGGGAAACAGAATTGTGAAACGACACAATAATAACTGCAACACACCATGAGAAATGCTACAATAAACTGTTATGACTACAAAAAACAAACAAACAAACCAAAGAGGCACCAGTTCTGCCTAGAGGTGCCAGCCAGGTGGCATCAGACCAGGGAAAGATAGATGCCCCCTTATTAGAAAATAATGAAGATCTTTTCAAATGTAGAAAACAATGTGTTTGAAGAGGCAAACACAGCAAGCTCTTCTTTGGAGCATGTTGCGTAGCCTGAATAGCTGAAGCATAGACCACACTCCTATTGCTTTATGGTGTCCAGCATCTACTTTCACTTTTTATTATGGCCTCTCTCTATGAAGCTAAAAGGTCCACCTCTTGTTTTTTCAACCCCTATCACCTCCCCATTTCTGGGCTGGGAGTGGACCTCTAACTTCAGCTGGGCCAGTTTGATGGGGAAAGGGAAGTAGAAAAAACATTGAGTGGGAAATTCTTCTGGTGTTCACTGCATCACTGAGATTGCAATTTCCAGGGACAGTAGCAGCTGTAGGACCACTGTCATCTCTAGCATCCAGAGACAGTGTCAAGAGAGAACAGTGGTGGTATTAAAGCATAGGACCATTATTGTACAGTGACAGTAATGGTAGATTTAACTAGCTTGGTTCTGTAGTCGGCTATTGGCTGTGGTTCTTCTGCCTAGCTTTTCCTTCCTTCCTTCCTTCCTTCCTTCCTTCCTTCCTTCCTTCCTTCCTTCCTTCCTTCCTTCCTTCCTCCCTCTCTTTCTTTCTTTCTTTCTTTCTTTCTTTCTTTCTTTCTTTCTTTCTTTCTTTCTTTCTTTCTTTCTTTCTTTCTTTCTTTCTTTCTTTCTTTCTTTCTTTCTTTCTTTCTTTCTTTCTTTCTTTCTTTCTTTCTTTCTTTCCTTGAGATGAAGTCTTGCTCTGTCGCCCAAGCTGGAGTGCAGTGGTGCGATCTCGGCTCACCACAACCTCCACCTCCCAGGTTCAAGCAATTCTCTGCCTCGGCTTCCCAAGTAGCTGGGATTATAGGCACCCGGCACTGCACCCAGCTAATTTTTGTATTTTTGGAGGAGACAGGGTTTCACCATTTTGGCCAGGCTAGTCTTGAACTCCTGACCTTGTGATCCACCCACCTTGGCCTCCCAAAGTGCTGGGATTAGAGGCGTGAGTCACTGCGCCCGGCTGCTTTTCTTTCTTTCTGACTTTTCTGAGTTCAGTTTTTCAACCTTTGAAAGATTTCTGTGAACTACTCAGTATACCCGATCATAAATTTATTTCTGCCTTTTCAGCCACACTTCTTGCTACTAACAGTCATATCTAGGTCAATGTTCATGTTTGAGTTGGAAAGGTTAAGGTAGAATGTGAAAAGTTGTATATGCCATGCCTAATATTTTTTTGACTGAAGGATTTCAGAGAGAGAGATGATATAATCATATTGCATTAAAAATTCTGTTATCTGTGTAGAGATTGGTAAGGAGGAGAGAAAGATAACAAGGAGTTCAGGTAGGAGACTATTGTGGTGGTCAGGCAAAAGAAAACGAGGGCTTTAAAATAAACGGGCCATGAGGAGAGAGAGAGAAAAAGATTTGAGAGATTGTCCAGAAGCAAAATGAATTGATCAGGTTAACCTAGGAGTTGGGGTAGAGGGAGAAATTGATGATAGCTTTGAAGTTTCTAGCTTGGATGAATAAACGGATGGGTGTTGGAGCTGTTGACCAAGTAAGCTAAAGAGGTTTAGGATACATTGAGTTATTGAATTTAAGGTGCTGTTGAATATGTCCAGTAGGCAGGTACATACGCAGAGCTGAATTTGAGCAGAGAAGTGAGGGATGAAATGCTATGGAGTGCCCCTTAGGCGGTCTCAGTGAATGAGATAGCTTTGAGAATTGTAGATAGATAAATGGCTTCCTAAAAAAAAAAAAAATCCTCCAGATTTATCAACAGCAACCCCTCTTAAAGCTACTCTAAATCTTCTTTCATCCATTACTAGTTTTTTTTTTTTTTTAATTTTTTGTATAACTTGTTAAAGGGTATTCAAACTCAGTTTGAATTGGGAGAAAAGAGGTACCATGGTTTAGTTTTCTAAGTTTCACTTTTCAGGCCACAGAATATTTTCTTCAAATGACATGTTGCATGGATCCCCAAATTATAAAACATTTGAATTTAGAGGGGATCCGAGTGAAACAGGCATGAAGATTCGGAGAATAACTGCTAAGCCTCCTACTCAGTTATCAAAATACCCTCCTGAGAATCCTAAGTGTCCAGGTGTAATATACATGTCTATCTATCTATCTATCTATCTATCTATCTATCTATCTATCTATCTTAGTGAATATACACAGCCTCCCTCCAAAGTGTCCCCCAGTTCCTTACCTGTGCTCACAAATGGGACTGCCTTGTTCCTCATCTGATGCCCTGCCCTGGCTTTGGTTTATCTCTGGTAGCTTATTGCAAAGCCATATGAAGGAGGTACACAGCTGTCAATGTCCAGAATGAAAACACCACTGTCCACAGCAAAGGTGCTATCTCAGGGTACTTTAAAAGTTCCCTAATAAGGGATACCAGAACATCTGAGAGCCCAACACAGATGGGCATTAGGGGTTTCTCTCCCATGCTCTTACATACTTTTCTGTACAGCCCAAAATACATTTGAACATTTCCATCTGCCTATGGTCATTGCCCTTTAAATAAATCCAGTCTACGGATCCACATGGGAAAGGATATCATACTACCCCTTCCATCTGTACTTTATTTTACTGGCCCTCACACTGATATAAAACAAAAGCAAATAAGTGGAGGCAAACCTATGTTTGTAAAAGTGTGTTATGTGGCTATGTGTATGTATGAGTCTATGTGTATATAGGGAGGGAGTGGATGCAGGGGATATCCAAACTATCAGTATCCAGCCAAAAGTGCCCTGATACACATGGAACACAGCTTAAAGACCACTGGCTGTAGTGGAAAGAACTATGTCTTGTCACCAGAACAAGGTCAAAATCTTATTTATAGTGGAGTGGCTTGGATTTTAAGTTACTTCACCTCTTGAAGCATCAATTCCTTTATCAGTAACATGGGAATAACAATAATACTTATCTATCAGGATTGTTAAGATATAAGATGGTGTCCCTAATGTACTTGGCAATAGTAATTACTGCTAAGTATTCTTGGCAAATAATTAAGAAAATGGATCTGATCATTTTCCTAAATATTTGAAATGGGTCTACTCAGCATATGCTTTCTGAAGTGACTTTGTCTTTTACATTGAAAATATACTCCTTCTGTAAATGTGTACACGTGCATTTCAGCAGAAATATGAGTATGTGTAGATACACAGCAGAGAAAGATTTTGAATATGTGAAATCATTTAATATGTTTGAGTAACTTCTGTTTATTACAGAGATAAAACATTAACAATTTTTTCGTGTGTGCAAGATCCCACTTAAAAATGACTTAAACTGAATAAAATATTTTCAAAATATTCCCAACTATCAATCTGTCAGCAAAAGCAGAACTAGGGGAATATTTGCAAAAGCATTTGTGCCTTTTGTTCCCAAACACCTAGCATGGCTGCAACCAACTTTTATGCTTTATAAGCATTTTTCAGCAAAACAAGCTATTGGAATGAAAATAAGCACTAGAGCTATTGAATAAGGCAAAAATAATGGAGATGTTGATCATTTTCATTTTTAAAAATGTTGTCAGTTGCTTGTGGCCTATTTGTACCATATGCTCTTCTCTTTATCCCACTTTATATCAGACACAGAATGATCCTCAAAGAGATTTCCTCCTCCTTGCTAATCCATTCATCCTTTCTTTCTCTTAAACAAAGCTTTGCCTGGAGTAACTATTTAGTAACAGAAGGTTTCAGTTTTGCACATAATGGCTTAAAATTTCTATTTCACTGTTTGCAAAGTTTTAGATTGGAAAAGTATTTCAGAGTGACAGGGAAAGTAAAATGTTATCAATGCTCACAAATTTTTGCATTTTTCTGGTATTTCTCACTTAAAATGTCACTGGAAATGAGAACATCTCTACTCAGGCTGTTTATACATTCATTCTTTCATTTATTTATTCAGTAAATATTTCGTGAGCACCTATTATGTGCCAGCAACTGACAGGTCCTGGAGGAGAACTATAGATAGAGATGGTCCTTCCCCTGGTGGAGGTTAAAAATGGTCAGAATTGGAAAAATTTTTCCTCATGGAGAACACAAAATCTATTCCAGTGAGTTTGTGGTCCGGTGTGGGAAGCTCGAAATACAGTGGAAACAATATTCTTCCTGTTCCTGTGTGCTGTCAGTGTTACTCATTGCTCTCCCACCTTCCACATAAGAAGTCAATTTTATTATTCTGATTTATTGATTGCAACTTAGCTTAGATACTGTATATGAAGCAGTTTGTCTAGTGAACCTGATGACTGAATTCAGCTATCTATATTTGTATTTTATACTTAAGTTGACTTACTTATCATTACAATTTCCGTGTTGCATGCAAAAGCTTTCCAGTAACAGTGGTGTTTTTAGTATTATCCTGGAGAGTTGCCTGTTTTTCAATTGCTTAGTTTCGTAAAATGGGATTATCACTGTGAACACGACAAAGAAAGCAGTTTGAACAAAGTTCTTAATTCACCACTGTTTCTTTGCTTTTAATTCAGTATGAAACTGTTAACCTTTACAAAAAGACAACTAAAGAATATGGCTAAATATTTATTTTCATAATCTCTAGTTTCACATATTTGTAAGTCCAGAGCTGAAATCCTATATCTCCTCCGATGCCCTAGCAGCAGAGTTAATGTACAAACTCCTTTTTTGAACTTTTTCCCTTGACTTAGTCTCTTAATTTTTTATGGCTCTAAAAAATAAAATGTGAAAAAGCAAAGCCAGATATATTTTATCTTTCATGTCTGACAGATGTTCCCTCACCCATGTTTCATGGGCATAATCTGTCTTTAGGAAACATGGAGGTGGATGTTTCTGCCAGCAAAGCTTCATGAAAAGAAGGCTGTTTGTCTTGATTAGCAAATCCTTCATAATGAGTTTTAGGGTCACATATTATTCAAGTTTCTGGATGAGATTCTACATTGAGTGGTAAAACAATTAGCATAGGACTAAAATATAGAAAGTGGCTATAAGTAGACAAATGGTGATATCGGACATTCAGATAGACCATGTTCTATTGGTGCCATTTGAACATTTACTATTAAAAAAATTATTAGACACACAAAGGTGAAAGCCACCATGACTCAAGAGCAGTTTTATTTTTAGGATAGTCACGGAAGCATAGGTGTTAATATGGATATTTTTAATGAAAAATAAGAAAAAAATAAATGTGTTAAATGTGGACATGAAACAAACCAGAGGCTCTAGCTACTGAACTGGTGTCATTACGATTTGCTTTAATTGTCATGGAAGAACAGAAATAGACTGTCTTTTGGTTAAACCTGATCCTATCTCCTTATAATGCTGGCAGATAGAGCAGTTTTGCCTTTCAGATTTTCATCCAGTTATTTTTAGTTCTCTGAAGCCTGGGAAATAAGAAATATAACCTCCTTGAAAAATCCAAGTGGGCCAACCATAGCAGGGCCTCTGAATCTGATTAGATAAAACAACAAAGAGGTTCTGTTGGAGCAGAGGCAGGAAGAGCCAAGGTGGGTGGCAATCTCTGCTTAACTCAGGGGAAATGGAGCCTCAAAGAATTCAAAAGTGGGTGAAAAAAATAACATAAGCAATAGACAACTTTCCCACATCTCAGGTCACTCTCTAAATACAGCTAGAAAAATTTTCCCCATGCTAAACTTTTTAAAAAATTTTTGAAGTATAATAAACAGTATGTGAATGTATGTTTATCCTAAGCACCACACTGAGAGAGATATTCACTCTCTAGTAACGTTTATGCTCAATATTAACCAGTTCTCATCCCTCTTATGAGTTTAGAAGGTAAATGAGAACAACATTTAAGTTATAAAAATGGATATTTGTTTTAAACTTCAAAGTACAATACCAAAGTTATAATTTAATGCAGCCTTTTTCTTCAGTTATTAAAATGGAAGTGTATCATGGGAGTAAGAGAGTGGGTCGAAGTCCTGCCTCCAAGTAGAGTTAAGAAATAAAGTCTGTTCCACTTCTGCCACTTGGTTTCCTGGAATCAGTTTGCCAGATTTTAGCTTGGTGAATGCCAGGCAGAGTCTGACCAGAAAAGTGGGAGTGGCTGATGTGCTGACAGTTGTCATCAATAACTTTCCACAGAGCTTGAATAAGTGACTTTATGCATCCCCAGCATCGCCACACTGCAAAAGAAAACAAATAACAGGGGGCTGAACACTGAAATACAAGATAGTGAACATCTGGCATCTGTCCTGTGCATTAGAAGTCACTGAAATACCCTGCAGTTTAGTTTCACTTTTTAAAATGGGATAATTGCCTTACATCTCACATTCATTTGGTAACTTGAAAAATCACTCCAAACTCTTATCCATTTCCTCCTAATAGTGCCAATGTCCATGGTTAAAACTGCAGAAAAGCTACAAAGAGTCAAATTACGATAAGGCATTTAATTTATTTTTTAGATACAAGTAAAGTCAGCCCTGCTAAATTTCCTTTTTTTTCTGTTTCTCAACTTCTCTTTTCACTTATCAACACCATGATTCTTCTTTAACATGTCACAAACAGCTGAGAGGTGCTGTATCAGATGCTAGAGAGAGTTTTAGTGTAGGAACTGGAATGGTCTTGGGCCAGGGAATCCTACAGATTGTTCAGAGGGCTAGGAGTCATTCCAGGCAAAGAAGAGGAGGAGTGAGACAGTGTGGTGGGCTCACCCAACACCCCAGCAGGTCCCGTGACTCTCCCAGATCCCTCTTGTCAGCCAACCCTCTTTCAGCTGTTCCCTGTGGCATAAGCGGGTTTTTTATGTGCAGTTCCAAGTTCTGTGACAGTTGTGAATGCTGTGAGACATCCAGCAGTAAATGAACAATTGTTTCATGTGCACTCCTTCAAACCTGAAAGAGAGCCAATGATAGGCCCAAAGTGTAGAGGTAGAGACGCTTCCTGGCGTCCCTGACATGACGGCATTGAGCAACTAGTCTAAACCAACTGGGTTTGGTGATTTTGTCTCTTTCCTGTGCCTCCCTGTGTGATGCATATGAGAAGGGGACCCGGTATTTGCTTCTCAGTGCCACTGTGGTTCTGTCAGTTTAGAGAACCCTGGAGTCAGACACAGAAATCTGATAGCTCCTCTCTAGGCAACTATACTTTTCTGAATTTTGGATCACAGATACTCTCAGACAAAGGCATTGGGAGAGTTCTAGTATTAAAATATTACACGATGTTTTATATCATGCTCTCACTGTTACCCAAAGAAAATACATTGAGAAAATGTGTCTGTCTTGTGAAATATATAATATTCACTGCTAACTTCCACTTCTATCAGGCCAGATTCTGTGATCTTCTACCCAGAAGTGTTCTGGCTGTGGCTGGCAACTCTGTCTAAAGTATCATGTATTACTTGTAAAGTAGACTATTTTCACTGAGAAGTCTTGAGTGCCTAATTCAAAATATACACTCAAAGTAGAAATCATGGAGGGCATGAGCTAACTCTAAACATTACATGAACGTTGTAGATAAAACTGCATGAAAGTGTTAAAATTGATTATGCAGTTATCTATGAACCCAAAGCACATTAGAAAAATAATAACTTTCAAGGAAAAGAAAAAAAAAAGAAAAATCATAACTTTCTAGTCATTGGTTTCCCCATCTTCAAAATAAAACACACTACTTTTAGGGAGATTTTGAGTTTACAAAGTGTATTCACACATGTTACCATTTTGATCCTCTGAAGAGTTTGGGCTAGATGGTTTATAAGCTCCTCCTAGCTTTAAACTTTGATTACTCTGTGGTCATTCTTCTGTTAAAGAATACAGACTGGAAGGTGGTTTCTAACATCAAGAACAATAAAAGAAACTGACCCCATGCAATAGAGTGAAGTACAAATGCTCTTCATAAAGTCTTCATAGCCTTTAGATAGCACTTTTTAAATTGCCATCTGGTGCTCAGGCTTTTTGTTTAAAGGGTCAGAGACTCATCATCTGAGGATTCCGAAGTGGAGGAGACGGTCTGTCAGTGCCCTGGGAGCCAGAGCAGCTGAGCATTTGAAGTCAGGCAGCCACCCACATGCTGCCAAATTTGCCACCATGGAATTGGCTGTGCAAGCTCTAAATGAGAGCACAAAGGATATGACACCTGTCTTTCCATTTATTCCCTTTCTTTCAGCATCGTTTTTGCTAATCACTTCATAACTCTATCAATTTAAGAAATAAACACGCCTCTGACTGAGCCCTCAAAGACTCTCTAAAATGTGTCTTGAAAATAATACCCAGATTAAGATTACAAACCAGGCTGTTCCCTTTGTAGTTGCAGGCTTTTTGAAAGCGTTCATTTCCCTCATGTGATAAAAGCCTGAAACATGTTCAGAGAAATAAGAATTTCATCATGTTTGTCAGGATCAATAGAATCTTGACCAGTACTTAGGAAATACTTCCATTGCAAGAAATTCTCTCAAGCTTCTTGTTCTGACCTGAAAAATTATTTAACCAGTATTGTGAAATGGTCCCACTTTAGAGGTGATATAAAGTAAGGCACAAGTAAGGTAGTTTATTTACTAAGGAAAGACTTTTGCAATATGACAACATTAATTGTAGCTCTAGTAGGATGCACACAGAATTAAAAAAATTCTTCCTTGAATATTCCTAGGGTAAGCTTGAAGTCTTTTAAAGTTCAAGACTATTCTTTAACTATTGTGTGCATTACTAATTCTATATTCTGTAGAGTTACGTAAGCAGTAGTCTTAAGTACCAGAGCAAAGATGCAATGGTTGACTCATCTTCGAGTTTGGGTTACATGTGTGGCATTGTGTTTTTGAATGGAGCTTTCTGGAATAGCAACACTCCATCAAAAACACAATAGCACACCTGTACTCCAAATGGCTGAATAAGGCAAAACATATGACATGAAAATGCTGGGAATCATATTAAAAAGAAAGAAAAAAATTCCTCTAAGCTGTAGCAAAGATAAAGGTAATACTAAGGCACTAATACACATGAAGAATAGAGTGTTTTACATATGTTGCTCATGAAATGATTTATCTATCATTTAACCTCTGCCCATGAGCCATGTTTGTTCCGTGTGATGTTGACATGAGCACCACATACATTGTATGTGAAATGTTGCTCAGATGGATGTTCTATCCTAAAAAATAAATTATCATCACAGATTGCACAATGAGAAATGACTGCTGCTTATTTTCCAAAGGCTCTAAAACATCAAGAAAAAGGCAAAAAGTGGCTTTTTTTTTCTAGAATTTTCAGTGGTAACTGATGGTGTATATTTGCTATTTTAAGGGTGGATGTTTTAAATTAGTGCTTAATATTAAAAGGGAAAATTTATGTCATTGTTTTTTACAAAAAAAAAAACCTCACAAATTACCTTTCCAATCTAATGAATTCTTACTCATACCTCCTGGAGGGAAGAGCTAATAGTGTTCATTTGGTTGAACTTTTACATAGTTAAGTTTTTTGTAGGTATCAGTTAAAACAATTGTAATAGAGATTTTTCTATGTGTTTGTATAGCCATCTTTTTTGCTTCATTGATTGCACAAAATCATTTTTGCATGTAAAGAAGTACAAGCAGGCAGGTGTAAAATAAAACTCTGATAGATAAAAAGCTTATTTCTATCTATCAAAAGATTGATTGTTAACAACTGAGTTTGGGTTTTGCTCACTAAAACTTGTTAAATTATAGACCTTTTTCTTGTGCTTATCTATACAGAGTCATATTGTTTTTCTTCATTACATAGATAATAAAAGCATATTGCCCATTGGGTAATATGCTTATATTTTTTTCAAGTAATGCTTTTGTATTGAGATTGCACTAGATTTTTATTTTAATCGGCTGCCTTCTCACTGTGCTCCATGCATTACAATTATGAGATAGCTGCCTATCAATCCAGGTCTGCTCCTTGCTGTGGTCTGAAACACTGGTAAGGAAAATTAACAACAGAGTTTGAAAATCCAGCTTTCTAATAACTATGAGCACATTGAGCAGTTTTCATGCAGAACCCCAAAGTTTGGCATCAAACACTTACTTTTTTCTCTACAGAAATATCATCAGAAAAATGATTATTAAAAACACCAACTACTTTTTATGTTGGGTACTGAGGAAACACACTCACAGCCTCTAATTTGGAAGTTTGGTGCCACCACAATCTTTACTGAGAAACATGTGGCTGGCAACTGAGAAGGTAGGAAAAGTCATATGGATTAAAGGAAATAAATTAAAAGCTGATTTATATAAATCTTGAGGGCTCCTTGCACCTGGAATCATTTTCCTGGTAGTATGTACAATTGGGCTTTCTCCTTTTTAAAGTATCCTGGCTGCAGGATGAAAATTGCTATTTTTGAGTAAAATACTATACAAATCTTTCATTTGGTGTGGTGACTAGAAAAACATTTTTTTTTCTTGTTGAGATTTTCAAGAAGTACCAGGATATTTTTGCCAGAGGCTGCCAATTTTTTCTGCTGCAAATCTTTGATCCCAGACTGAAATTCTCTCCTTGTGTGTTTTCTTTAGCTTTCACTGAATCAGTTTAACTTAGCCCATGTTTCATATTCTCAGAGAATGTGGAGAATTGACACAGACTGTGTCTGGTAGAGGTAATCCGGACATGGTGCAAGAAGTTTTAAGGCGTTTAAGAAGAGATGATTTTGAGGGCACTACATGTTCTTAATTTGTCCATAGGACAATAGAAATAAACATTACGATTTTCTGTCATACTATGTTTAGGGAGAAAATAAGAGGATAATATTGTTATTTGGAACTCCTACATTATCATAGCATTCTGCTAAATAATTTATATGCACTATCCGATGATATGAACATTTATTGAACATTTGCTATGTGTCAAATGCTGGCTGAAGCCCTTCACATGTATTACCTCACTGAATTCTCACAGAACCCTATTAGGTATTTTGTTATTTTCATTTTATAGATGAGGAAACTGGAGCTGACAGGTTGTAGAACTCCTAACCATTGGACTAGATTGCTTCTCTATACTATTCTATTATCTTACTGAATATCTGTAATACCCTGCAAGATAAGCATAATTATTCTCTTTTATATATGAGAATACTGGAAGCTCAGAAATTCAGTAACTTCCCCAAAGTCACACAGCTAGGTAGAGCCAGAATTTAATCCAGGACTGAGTGATGCTGAAGCTCATGTTTTCCCTATCACAATAGGTATACTTTTGCTAGAAGGCCAAGTCAATGACTTTAGAGAACATGTCCTATAAGCATGGTGCTGGGAAGGCTCTGGGACAAGAAGCATAAGGCAGTGTGGCAAGGGCGGTGCAGTCTACCCTGAAATGTAGCCTGTACACATGGTTCAAATTGGCCTTTTTACCCATGCTGCAAGGTCAATGCTCAGAGAGGATTGAGAATTTCAGAGTGGCTTGCTTCCCAGAGTGGACATGCGCCTTTAGACAGGCTCTTTATGGAAATCCCGCTGGGATTTCCACATAGCACACATATTTGTAATGCCTTCTCCTGCCTCAGGCTGCAAGGGTGCTTTGTAGTTAGAACCTAGTTCATTTTAGAATCCCATCTGGTCTTTGGTGGAGCACATTGGAGAAAGTGAACTACAGATTGACCCCCAACCCAGAAAATATTTTCATGATTCCCATTTCCATAAGGTCACAAGAGTGTATGAGAATAGAATTTTTGGCAGGAAGTAAAAATCCATACTCTCAGAAATATTCTTTTCTTTAGTTCTAACTGTATCACTTTGGACCTAAGTGCTTATAAGAGGCAACAAGTAGAGACCAGTGCAGAAAACATCCCACTGTTTCTATAGCAGTAGGTTAAAGAGAAAAGGCAACATAGTCCAACCTCTTAATGTTCTAGTCTTACAGAAATAAAATTTCACCAATCACTTATGTAGCCATAATATTTTTGTATTGTGGGGCTTCCTACCACTTTGGGGGGTTTATAATAATCAAACATAACAAAATACACATTTAGAGCCACTAGTCTTATTGATTTGTGAATACAAATGTACACATTACCAATATGGCCCCTTCTAGTTTGCATTGTTTTCCAAGTTTATGGGCACTATAAGATTTGTGCCCCTGCTGTCCTTCTTAGAAGAAATCATCTAGTTTATTGAGTGACTAACCTTCTTTGATTTACAAAGTAGAGATTAATGTAACTTCATTTACAAATTGAATCCAGCAAACACACATAAGTCATGTGAATCTGGCTCCATTGTGACAGAGGGTCATCAGCCCACCATGGCCAAATTCTGAATTCTTTTGGAGCAGAAGTTTTTAACTTTGAGTCTGTAGCAAAAAGATAGAATTCTTTGGATCCATAATCCCTTGAAACTGAATGCAAAATTTTGTGCACATGTACCCTAAAACTTAAAGTATAATAATAATAAAAAAAAGGAAAGAAAGAAAAGAGGAAAAATACATCAAAATAAAAAAATGCAAAATCAGAATTAATAAATGCTGAAACATCAAAAAAAAATTTATGTCTGTTAACTGTAGCAGAGACCACAGCATTCATCAGAGTGTGTGAAGGACCTATGACTCCCCAAAAAAGATGACTGAGAGATGCATAGTTCTTTTAGCATTACCTTCTTTCTCTCACACAGAATTAAAGATGATGCAAACAGAAACACAACAATTAAAAAAAAGGAAAGCTCCCTTTTTAAAAAGAATATTTTCCTCATAGAGTATGTTATTCTTTTTGCATGCAAAGGGTGTTGTGTATTAAAATGGAGATGTCCACTTCCTTTTGTTGTGCAAAGGTTAACATAAAATTCTGAGAATAATACACAAAATAAGTGTGTAGGATGCATAGAATTCTCCAGTTGTTTCTTAACTGGAAATGAGACATATTCAGTAACATTTCTAGAAAAAATTCAAATGACTCACATATCATTCATAAATAGCTACTGCAGTTTGCAAAATTGAATCACACTCTAAGTGATTCTTCACACTGGAAGAATAAATACTGTTTGTGCTCTTTAGGATGGATATAAAAAATACAAAATAGAACTAAAGATTAATTTGTAAGAACCATTCCCCTACCAAAATCTTCAAAAAAACTCTCAAAAATAATAATTCAGACAGGCTGCAACTTCTATGCAAAGTTTTTTAAATGAGCATCCTTTCAGGAGGTGTTCGCTGCAGCCATGAGCCAAGAATTCTCTTTTCTCCTTGTGACTGTTGGCATTTCCTTCCTCTGTGTCCTTCCTGTCTTCCTTCCCTCCTGCTTGGCACCATTTGCACCACCACTCTCATGACATTTCACGTTTTTTGCCTCCCCAGGATGAGTGTCCTGTGGTTCCCTGGGACAGAGGTGGCATTGACATGAAGAAGGGGAGAAAAAGATGAAAGTAAAACCTTGTTACCTTGCCATGTGTGCCATTGCTTCTCCAACCATGGCTGCTTCCCAAGTATCATCAGTTACATTCCGGCTCCTGAGTCCCCTGTCACCATCTCAGTCTTTTACTTGCTTTCCTCTTAAGGGCCCCACTGTCATAACATGCTCAGCATGAGATGGTTTTTCTCTTGAATATAGGCAAATCTTGCTTCAATCTCTTCTTTTTAAAAATATTTATTTGTTTATTTATTTATTTTTTTTATTATACTTTAAGTTCTAGGGTACATGTGTACTGTATAAAAATCCTTAGTTAACAAGCATGCTGAACGCTCACTCCCAGTGACATGGCTTGTGTTGTTTTCTTAGCCTCTATTTTTATCTGCTCGGCTGCCTCACTTTTTCAGGCCTCTGATCAAATTATCTCATCAGTTGGCCTTCCCACATCATCACTCTATATCTCTCTTAACTTGCTTCCTATTTATTCACAGTATTTTTATCATCACATTACAATAATCTGTGTATTTGTTTATTATTTGTCTCTTCCTATCAGAATGAGAGCAAGGACTCTGTTTTTCTTTACTGCTCAATGCAGAGCATGTAGTAGGCACCTAAAATAGTTACTAAATATATTGAATAAATAAACAGCATATAACAATAGTTTGTAGTTTATAAAGCATTTTCATATTTGCTGCTTTAACTAATCCGTCCCAAACCCTTATTCGTTTTTTTAATTTATTTTAAATTTTTGAAAATAAATTTAGGGGGTACGAGTACATTTTTGTTGTATGCATATACTGTGTAGTGGTGAAATCTGGACTTTTAGTGTAACCATCACTGGAATAGTGTACATTGTACCCATTAGGTAATTTCTCATTCATCACCCTGCTCCCAACCTCTTACCCTTCCAAGTCTTTGGTGTTATTATTCCACTCTCTGTGTCCATTTGTACACATTATTTAGCTCCCACTTGTAAGTGAGGACATGAGATATTTCACTTTCTGCCAAACATTTATTTGTTATTCTCATCTCAATGAGAAACCCAAGGTTCTTTTTTTTTTTTTTTTTTTTAAACAAAGGAAAGAACAATCACATTTTTTTTTCCTTCAAGCCCTTGTGTTGCTATTTGGAGATTTAGGCAATAGAAAGAGAAGGGTCACTGCCTGGGACAGGCCAAATGGTATTGACTTTGGTAGGGTTTCTGTATCCCAGGGATTGGTTTTCAACATTAGGACCAAACATTTTATGTTAAAATAAGTATAGGTATTGTTATTCCAAGGAAATAACTAATCAGATTCATAAAAGTCTGATGTATAAGAACAATAATTCCAATGAATTAATTTATGATGAGAAACAATGCTATTTAGTAGACCAGCTACTTCCGGTCACTGATCATTATATTCTTTCCCTACAGACAAGACTTTATAGAAGCAAAATATAATTAGAAAGTTGCTTGGTAAGCATGAAAACAAAGGAAGGAGGGCTAAGTGATTTCAATAACTGTGTCATAAACCTATAGTAGTTAATAATAGCCAACAGTATTGAGCTCTTACTACATGCCAGGCATTTTGCAAATTACATGATTTACATTTATATACGATAAAACTAGTTGCAGACAATGATATAAAGATCAAGGAGTTTAAGTGACTGTATAAATCACACAGCTGATAGGTGATAGAGCCAGGAGTTAGCCGGAGGTCATTTTGAATCTAAGACTCATGTGCTTCACAGTCTATTACCCAAGGGTGATGCCTCCACCTCTAGAGGGTGTATTTGGAAGACAGAGTACCTCTCTCTTGAACAGTGATATAATCATCCTGTCAATATTGATTTTTCTGTCTTATTCTCTTTCCCATACTTCCACTGGTGATGTGCACTCTCCTTCTGACAGAAATACCCTTTATTTGACAATATTAAATATCCATAATTGGGTTACAGCAACGTCTGAAAGCCATTCCATCTCTCTAAGTCAGGTATCTGCATTCTGATGCCAAACTTAGGTCCATCTTTGAATTCCTCTTTTGTAGTTTAATTTCTAGAACATAATATTTGTTCCTCATTCTCAAGTTCTTCAGTTATACTACCTCCTGTGCTGCTCAATCGTGAATGTGCTTCAGAAATTCTCAACCCTGGCTGCACAGTAGAAGCATCTTGGGAGGTTAAAAAATATTGTTATGAGGCCTAACAATAGGCCAATTAAGTGAGAATGCAAGAGTGGGAATGGACTCTATACTAAAAAAAAAAATCTCCTTAGGTGATTTAAAAATAAGAAAAAGCTTACTCTACTATATATTATGCCCCTTAATATCTATACATAATTAGGACATTCTCTAAACTTTTTAATTAATTTAGTTGTTGGTAATGGTGTGCTGACAACATACAGTTAAGTTACCTTTACTTGTAAAGTTAAATTTCCTCCTTAATTTTAATGAAACTCTTTATTATTAATATTTTTAGAGCAATAATAATTAATATTGCCCTGTCACCCAGGATGGAATGCAGTGGCACAATCATAGCTCACTGCTACCTTGAACTCCTGGGCTCAAGCAATCCTGTCCTCTTGCCTCAGCCTTCTGAGTAACTAGAACTACTGGTATGTGCCACCATGTCTGGCTAATTTTTCTTTTTTTTGGGTAGACAATGGGGTCTCACTATGTTGTCTAGGCTAGTCTTGAACTAAAACTCTTAACATAGATTTTTAAATGTGACTTTTGTGCAACCAATTTTGAGAACTATTGGGTCTTTGTATGGACAAATATGGTCCATTTTCCTGGGGCATGAATTCTGCTCAAATATGTAGAAGAAAATATTATTTTTATTAAGACAAATTCAGGTATGTTATAGATTTTTCACTCAAAATTTACATAAATTTTAAAGATTAATTCCTAAGACTTCAAAGAAATTTCTTGCTTGTGTTGGCTTTTTTACTGACCAACTTAGTCTCTCTTTGGAAATTCCGCAGTAAAGTAACAGTAGTGGAAGTTTTGGGAAGCAGTACTAAAATTAACATCACTCATTGTAGACAGTATAGTCATGAAACAAAGACAAACTTTCATATTTAATGGCAAAAACGAAAATGGAAAATGATGTAATGAAAAATAGGGACCTTATATCAATATTCACTTAGCAAGTAAATCACTCAGGAGACATGCATACCAGGACATCTTAGGCTCTGGTGATATACATACAGGTCAATTGAATTGCAGAAGCTTGCAGGGTAGTAATATGTATTAGGCCATTCTTGCATTACTATAAAGAAATACCTGAGACTGGGTAATTTATAAAGAAAATAGGTTTAGTTGGGTCACAGTTCTGCAGGCTGTACAGAAAGCATGATGTCGGCATCTGCTCAGCTTCTTGGGAGGCCTCAGGAAACTTACAATCATGGTGGAGGGTGAAGGGCCAACAGGCACATCACATAGTCAGAGCGGGAGCAAGAGAGCCAAGGGGAAGATGCCACACACTTTAAAACAACCAGATCTCGGAAGAACTCACTATGGTGAGAACAGTACCATGTGGATGGTGCTAAATTATTCATGAGAACTCTGCCCCCATGATCCAATTGGCTCCCACCAAGCGCCACTTCCAACAATGGGGATTACATTTCAACATGAGTTTTGGGTGGGGACATACATCCAAAGTATATTATAGAAGGAATAGTCATATAGATATAATTATAATGCAATGTGGTCAATGCTGGAAAATAAGGATGTAATATGTGCAAATGGAGTACAGAGCACTAACCCTGATGATTTTGAAAATTAAGAGTGGGGACTAAAAACTGGCAGAGATGATAACATACATTTATGTAGTACTTTATGGTTTCAATGCATTTTCACATAAATTTTTTGTCTGATGGTCCCCAGGCACTTTGAGGGAGAGCAGATTACTTCTAACAAATTAGGAAAAATTAGAGATTTGCCCTGTGTCACTTCACTAAGTCCATGCTCTGGTCTTCTATTTTCAAATCCATTATATCATCTTCCATTTATGCTATTTAAATATGACATATGGTGTTAGAAAATAGGAGGCACTTAATGTTATTTATATTCTTTTTTAAAAAAAGAACAAATGTTAAATTTATTTGGATAGGAACAAAATTTTTTACTTTTTAACACTTTTCATAATACCAGCATGATGCTTATAATAAAGTGACAAAATTGCTGCTTGACTAATAGATGAAATGATTTTGTCAGTATTGAAAACTGATGAAAAAACCTCTGCCAATCAATGCTTAATCTGTCTGATGAATAGAATTTATCTTTCTTTTGAAATATTTAAGGAGTCTTTTTCATGGTTAAAGGTTAAAGCCTGTCTCATTGGTTTCCTTAAAAATATGTTTTTCAACTTGCAGTCTGTGTGTTATTATAACAAATAAAAACATTCTTAAAAGCCCTGGGTAAGCTTTTTCCTTTAGATAAGTGCTATGCTACTAGAACATATGACATCATATTTGGCTTCGATGTTTGGAAATGAAACGGTAGAAAAATGACAAGCTCTAGTGGCCACGTCATCATAGGGAATAAAATTTAAAATGACTGACAAAGTTTGAGGAAACTGACTATTTTTAAAATTGTACATTTATCATGACAGTTTTGGTCTAATCTCTGGAACCAGCACAAGGATGAATGAGGTAATATTTGCACATGTTGTGGATAAGATAACCAGAGTGGGGGAAAGTCCATTTCCAGGCTAATGTGCAACTAAGATTATATGCTTGATGGCTGGAAACTGCTGTGTAGTTAGGATAATATAGGTTAAAAAAATGATGCTGATGGAATGGTGAGCAGTTACCCTGGATCTGAAGCTTTCTGAATGGAGGCATGAAAAGAGGAGGCAGGGAAAGAAGTAGGTAGGAGCACACCAAGAGAAAGATTTGGAAAGCAAGAAATTGTGGAGTAAACTACCAAACTCCCTCACAGAAATGACATAGTAAGGGTTGGCAATTAAAACTTCAGTGAAAAGTGAAATCTCATGATAAACCTAGCTTAATGCTGTTCATGTGTACATTAGGGTATGAAGGGAGATTGTAACACTGATTCCCATTCCTTACTACCCAGATGTTATTACCATCAGAGAAATGTTCAGAGGTCTTATTTGGACCCACTTTGGTTTATTCTGTGGCTTTGAGGAAGGGGAAAGAAAGCATTGTGAGGGACGTGTTGACTGAAATGGGCCATTAATTTCATGTCTCTTTTGTATAAAGCACTTTTAAAGTGTGCCAAAGCATTTTAAGTGTTTTAACAACATGCTTTTGTGACAATAGAGAAGCAAGGGTATTTTTTCCTGGTATCAATAAAAATATCACGGTAATTTACAGGGTTGAACTGGACACTAAATTGGCTCACAATGGAGTTCTTTCAATGTGAACAGAGATAGCAGCAACCTTTATTTTGTTCCTGAGCCACTGAGATGAGAATAAACATGATCTCTGTTTGTCTCCATGATCTGAAATCTTGTTTGCCAGGGGGCTTGAGTTTTATGGAGGGTCCCCATTTTTGGAACTCTCTTTTCTCTACCCAACAGATCCCAGATTTACAAGCTTTGAGGGCTTAGAAGTAAAGAGAAAAGGCATATTTGTTTCTTTCTTAACTGGTGTAGGTTTCCAGATGATATTAGATGCTGTTATTGGCTGAGAAGAAACACTTGTTTTTGTCTTAGTCTTGTACTTGGGTCTGCAAACTTGGCAAATGGCTCACTTTGAATATCTAAACAAATAAACAAAGCATTTTCAGGATTTGCTGACACTCAGTATCCTATCCTTCTCAAATGTTGCCAGATGCAAACACCAAAGGCCAATTTCTTTAGTTTCTGCTCTGCTCAGAATTTCTTTAGAGAATTACACTGGTGAGAATTTTATATCTGGTTCTTTACATTAATGTGTGTGTGGATACATGATTCCATGGCTGTTTACTGATGAGTTAAGTTGCATCTGGAAACAAGATAGAAGTTTGTGTCATGCCTGATGGAGCACTTTCATATTAATATCACATTATGTAAGTTTCTACTACTCAAGATATGGCAGCAGGTACTCTGGGATGCAAAGATATTTGAGACCAAGTTTCTGACCTGAAAGTATCCATAACATTATAGAGATACTAATGAATACATATACCACATTTCAAATTTGATGCTCTGAGGGAAAAGTGAGGGAGATAATAAATGGGCTCGGTGGACAGAAAAAGACATGGGCTCTGCAGTCTAGGTAGACATGGGCTCAAATTCTGACTCTGCTACTTCCTTACTTAGACACATTCTTTACCTTTTTATTTCATTATCTGAGAAGTGGGAAAATTTGCAGTCATTTCACAGGGATGCTTTGAACACTAAATAGGATACCACATAAAAAATGCCCAGCACTGTGCTTCATGTATAAAAGGTGTTCAGCAAACATTGGTTCCTTCCCCCAGAAAGGCAATAAAGGACCCATAGCTGAGGGTATAAGGGAATGTTTGCAAATAAGTGGCCTTTGAGTGGAGTATTGAAGGATGCACAGAATTTCACACTAATGATTTGAAGGACACTGTAGAGAAAGACAGAACAGCAAAGGCTTAAGGAAAGAAGCTTGTTTGGGGGAATAACATGCAGTTCAATTTGACTAACTAACAGGATACAAACAAGAGAGTTTTGTGTAGGGATGGGCTATAGAGGCCTTGTAGAGCCTCCAAATGCGATGTGAGGAATTATAAAATTCTGTGACCAAAAAGTGTCCATGGACATGTAGTGGGCACGATACATTGTCCCAAAGAAACATTGATCTGGTGACAGTATATTCACTGGATTACAGTAGGGAGTGACAAAAGCTAGGGAATGATTTTAGAGTGGTTGAGAAGTAATGAAGATTTAAACTGGTGTGGCAGGAGGAAAGGGAGGAAGAGGACATGAAGGTGTGAGATGAGCAAAAAGGAAACTGGAATTTCTCCTTTGGTATCTGCCCATACTACATTCTCTTAACTCCCTACATAGATGCTTGTTCTTATCACACTTGAGGAAATTTTGTTTGTTTTCAGGCTCACCTCTTCTACTGGTCTAAGAGTTCACTGAAGACTATATTTTGTTCATCTTGGTATTTCTAGACTCTATTGCAGAGCCTGAGAACATAGTCCTTGAAAAGAGTTTGTTTTTTATTTTTAAATATATTTTATTTTTAAATTTTTTAAATTTTTAATTTTTGTAGGTACATGAGATGTTATGTACAGGCATGCAATGTGAAATAAACACATCAAGAAGAATGGGGTTATCCATCCCCTCAATCATTTATCCATTGAGTTGCAAACGATCCAATTATACTCTTCAAGTTATTTTAAAATGTACAGTTATTACTGACTAAACAGGCAAAAACAAATGCTGGCAAGGATGTGGTGAAATGAGTTTATTTAACATGAGAATAAATGTGGAATATGGACAAAAACATATACAATGGTAAGAGGAAAATAGAAAAGAGAGCAAAAGATAAGTGAAATGGGGAAGGAAGTAAGGAGAAAGATGAGAGGGTTGTTTTGGAACAGCTTGAGTTCATTCAAAACCAGGGATGTGGAATTGTAGCCATTTAAAAAATTAGATTAACACTTCCCTTCTTTTTTTCTTTTACCCTGAAGCCCTCACCCCATGCTCTGCCCTTAATAAATAATACTCGATGAAGATGGTGATGATGTGTCCTCTTCATGCTAATCCAGGCAGTTCCCAGTTTATGAACGGATTGGGTTCCAAAAGTCTGTTGTAAGTCAGTTGTTTAGATATTGGAATGTATTTTTCCTTTGAGACAATGTAACACTCAGTGGTTAAATTCTCCAACTACTTCACAAAAGGTTATTTAATCCACAGCGTGTTGGAATTATAGTGCTAATGTACTGCAGAATAGTAATTCCTTATAGGCATATTATGTACTTCTTTATGGTTTACAAAGTGGTTTTGCATACATTTTGAAAAATGGAACATCTTTGCATATTTTTCCCATGGAAAAAATGTGTTCCAAATTTTAAATGAGGAGGCCAGTTACACATCCTCCACCCACTCTGGTCTCAGTGAAAAGACTTGGCTTCCAAAGAGAGGCTCCCACACTGTCCTCTCCAGAAGCCTCACTCCAAGGGAGATCCTAAGATGACAGCAGGGAGGTAGGATGGGTGTGTGTCAGTGCAGGAGGACTTTGCGGTGAGTTGAACCATCACTGGGTTTATAGTCAGTAGAGTGAGTTTGAATCTAGATTCTGCCACTTACCAGCTGGTAAACTATGTGAGTGTTAAGTTTCCACTTACGCAGAGTGAGGATACTGATATTTTCCTGATGGGGTTTGGTGATGTTCAAGATGAGAGGATGTATAAGGAGCATATGGCATACTACACACATAATGGATGCTCAAAAATGTTCTCTTGATCCTCTTCTGCACTTGCCCACCACCAAACCCTAATGAGGAGTGAGTAGACAGTGTTCCTGCAGTGATCAGTTTGCTGATGGGCAGGGCAAGGGTTCAGGAATCAGGGAGAGCCTAGGTGGAGGATGCTTCCTTGGTGAGCAACCAGTTCCCAGAGTGGGAGTAGTGAGGGCTCAGTAGTGCTGATTCTCCTGGATAACAGTGGCAGCTGCACCATCCATTTCTGCATCAACATTGTGGGGAGCTCGATCAGAAAGAGAACGAGAATGGGACTGGGTATTGGCATTGTACCCAAATCTCAGTTGCTTGGCACTGTAGAGGTTTAGTGCTTGCTCACACTCATGTGAAGAAAGGAGCTTTCTTGCTTTCTTTTAAAGGTGTTTGGGTGATGGAGACTTTGGGTGATGGAGACTTTTTTCATCATATGGCTCTGGCTGGCTTCACTGCTTGGCATCAAGCTGGTGGAAGAGAAAAGAAAAAGTACCATTGTAGGATTGTGTGTGGGAGATTTTCATGGGTCAAACCTAGAAGGGGCTCATATCACTTCTACTCATAGATTATTGGCTAGTGTCATGTGACCGCATCAAACTGCAAAGGATTAGAAAGTATAGTCTTGTTGCTTTCCTAGGAGGAAGAAGAAATAGTTTTGGTGGTCAGCTAGCAGCCTTTGCCATGGATGGGAATAGAGGTGCTACGTAGCTGCTTGTTGTTACAAGTTGTTTGCAAGTGAGTAATTATAAGTTAAAAAACCACCCTGACTACGATTTAAGATAAACAAGTCAAGCTAAATGAATACTAGAATATTCAAAATAAGATACGGCCTGAGTGTTTTGGGGTAAACCTGTACATATACCCTAGTTCTTCTTCTCTGGAAGAAATGAAAGAGATGAAATGGACAAATACTAAACAGTTTTCAAAGTAGATTAAAGCATAATGATTCTTTAAATTTCCTCCACCCAGAAAATGTTTTGAAAATGCCAAATTTAATGATATAAATTAACTTCAGCTACTTTAACATACTGGTGCTCTCTGAAGACATAACTGGTCACTTTTTATGATGTTCCTTTCTTTCTTTGCTTTATTTAACAAATTTACTCTGGGTCTGGATATTTGAGTCACACCCTTAGCTGAGGATGATTAAGACAGTTGTCGTCATTCCAGCCTTCCCTGACTGACCTCAGAAAAGGTCCTATTTTATAGAAAGAGCCTGGATTTTGGAGTCTAATCACTTCAACAGGTCAAAGGTCTTCTAAGGCTCTACTATGTTCCAGACGATAGAGATAAGAAAATATATAAGACATGGGATCATCCCCCAAGAAGCTTACGATCTAGTGATGGAGAAAGGAATATAAATAAGTAATGGTACGTTGGGATGAGGGCAGCACTGGCCGCATTGGCGTCTTGGATTAGGGAGAACTGAGAGTGGAGGGTGAGTGTAGATGGGGCAAGTGAGGAGGCTGGTTAGGAACCAAGGGTAGGCAGGAGCCACAACACAAAGGATCTTCTAAACCATGTTAAGGGGCTTGGCTGTAATCATATAGATGACTTCTACAGGAGCTAATTTCATTCTGGTGCACAAGCCCGGGAAGCTCAGAGATATATTACCTACTGAATCAAGAATCATGCTAATTTATTTGTATAAATGGCTTTCCAAAACATCTCTGTGTGGTCTTACTCTGTTGAATTATATTAGCACAATTTGTTTAGAATTCCCATATGTGCATGTGTGATGTTTTCTAGGGAGTACAAACATTTTTCAGATTAGTGTCATGGAAGTCCTCTACATATCAGAGGCAATAAAAGAGAGTTGCAAGTTATGTTTTCTGTGCCCTTTAGGCTTGTAAAATTATTTATTTTTTTTCCTAGAGAAAAAGTTGCTCGAAATCAACTTAAAGTAAAATCTAAGTGCATCATTGAAAGTTTGGGGGTATTCCATGTTGTAGTGATTTAAATTTTTTTTTAGTGAACAACATTTAAAAAGCAGTCACTTGACTTATTCCAAGAAAGCAGGGAATGGGCCTATATAGGAAGGGTAAGTAACTCTCTGTACCATATAACCCAAGACACTGCAGTTACTCTTTAAATGTGGGATTATTTGGAACATTTCTCAATTTGTGAAGCTCTGGCCATTAGAGTGGTTTTCAACCATGGCTGCTCATTAGAATTGCCTGGAAAACTTTAAAGTGTTCTGATGCCTAGGCCATATGCCAGACCAATTAAACAGAAATCTCCACAGATGGGACCCAGGCATAAACATTTTTTAAAGCTTCCCAAATGATTCCAATTCAAAACCTAGTTTGAGAAGTACTAGTCTATTAGGTAGGATTACCTGGTGCATGGAAACAGCAAGTTCCGATTAATCAGCTCAATTCATTTAAATCATGTGCCAGACACTGCACTTGGCCCTGGGGGCTAAGACACAGGTCCTGCCTTCAAGTATATCACTCTAAAAGAGGGGTGAGCCTAGTGGGGTTTGAGAAGGGGGAGATGGTGAGGGCAACAATGGTTTGGGTGAGTTTCCTGCAATAAGACATGTAGACTGAGTGTGGAACTTGGTTCAAATGTATGTCAATTAAAGGAGGAGGAGGGACAGCATGGTAAATATTTGGTAAAAGTCATGTTCTGTAGTTAGTGAAATTGAGCCATAAATCTAGAAGGACTCACTGATGTTTGGCGGGATTAGAAGCCAGGAGAACTGGTTTCCATGCTTATGTATAGTAGACCATTACTTTTGTCTGTCTACTCCAGCCTCTACCAAGGACTTTTTTTTTTTTTTCAAGGCAAATCAAGGGGCCTTTTTCATAAAATTTCTTAAAAACAGTATATACTTCTAGATAAAACTTATACGATATATTTTGTTTATGTGGTTACAAAAAGGAATACCAACTTGGAAAAACAGAATACTTTAATTTGAAATGTTTAGAGCTAAAGAGCTCTAGCCAGGCAGTAGGGCAAAGTTTTATTTTATAAGCCAGTGGTAACATTTCCATGGTGTTATAATCTGTAATATTAGAAAGATATTAATATATTTTCACCGATATCTGATAAATGACTAATGAACCATTACTGATTATTTCTTTATTTTACATTTCTTTCATGGACTGGACTACTCTAGACCTTTCCCAGATGAGGATCTATAATTGTGACGTCTCTCATTTCTTTTTTTGTTGTTGTTGAGATGGAGTCTTGCTCTGTTGCCCAGGCTGGAGTGGAGTGGCGTGATCTCGGCTCACTGCAATCTCTGCCTCCCAGGTTCAAGCAGTTCTCCTGCCTCAGCCTCCTGAGTAGTTCACAGGTGTGTGCCACCATGCCCAGCTAATATTTTTTTGGTATTTTTAGTAGAGACAGGGTTTCACCATGTTGGACAGGCTGGTCTCGAACTCCTGACCTCAGGCGATTCGCACGTTTTAGCCTCCCAGAGTCCTGGGATTACAGGTGTGAGCCACCGCGTCTGACCATGTTGTCTCTTTATCTGACGGTTAAATGTCTTGAGAAGAGCATGAGTGCTGAATCCCAGCTCTGCTCAGTATCTTGGCATGAGTTTCCTCGTCTGTGAAATGGTGATAGTAAATATTTGATTGAAAGGCTAGAGTACTGGGAGGGTTACTTCTAACAAATGAGAAAGAACCATATATGGGCTTTTATACTTATTAAATAAATGCTGAATAAGTGTACAAGTAGCGGGGACATGTGTCATTCTTTATTCTCTAAAGTACATATAGATTATCTACTTAATGTTTTGTGTTGATTCTCCTAAATGAACTTTTCTCACGTACTTTTCCCATGATTTGGAAGAAGCCATGGTAATGCCCAATAAAATGGAAATGACAGATTCATACATAGTTTCTACAGTGTTGATGGGGGCTGGGGAGTGGTTTCTTTGTATAAGTGAACAAAAGCTAAATTAGAAAAGAATTTCACAGTAATTTAACAACAATTTTACATGTCCCACAACAAGTTAAAACAAAATAATTTATATTAAAACTTATAGAACATAACAGGATTCTCAAATATTGTCATGACTAACATAAGATCCAGAGTTCACTTTTATAATTTAATGTTTTAACCAACAAAATCCACTTATCTCGACCATGCATAGATTAGTTCATAATAATTGAAAAATGCAAATATTTCTAGGTACTGGGGATACCAGGTAAACTTAATTTGTGTGTAAATTCTCTGTGATTTGGTTCATACTATAACACACTTCTCAATGTGATGCTGGTGTTTTAAATTAAAACATCAAGTCCGTTTATACATCTGGCCTTACTTGGTGGTTTTCTAACTTGCCAATGTTACAACTTAAATGTACTTATATTAATCATAGTTCAAAATAGCCACATCATTAAATAATCATTTTTGAAAAATATACATTCTTAGAAATGGTACATACACCCGCTTCAGTTTTTGTTGTCAAATCATGGACACGATGGGGGTGGGGAGGAAAAGAATGCCAAATCTGCATTTCAGTCCTTCAACTCACTTCCAGAGTAGTTTCATGTGAGTCCCCATCTCCTTGCCAAAGGAAAGGTGGAGATGCACGCAGCCACATTTTCATACTCTCCTGCCAGCTGCAAACCTCATCACAGTCCCTGTGAAGTACGTTTCCACAGATCAGGTTTCTGCCAGGGAAGACTTTAACAATCTCCTACTCCACTTTCAACCGACAACAATTAGTATTAGCAAATGGTTCAGGCCACTGCCTGAGATTACATATGATTTCCATTCAAAAAAGACAAACTTTTACTCAAACCAGACCCACGTGCTGAACACTTGAGCTCCCCTCTTAGATATAATGAAGTTGAGACAGTTTCTATCTTTCATTTAAATAAAAAATCACTCTCACATTTGAAATCAAGTTGGCTGTTTTCCCTCGGCTGGGTTAGCCATCTGGGAAGGGGGCCTTTTGGAGTACTTATGTTCAGGCCAGGAGTTTAGAGAGAAAAAAAATCATTATCCTTTTGTCCTTTTGTGCCTTACTCTTTTAATGTGGTTAAACTTTTTTAGAAAAATGTTTCCACAGCAGGTTTTTTTCTTTCTTTCAGATAACACATATGGAAAATACATTACATTCTTGATACAGTTTACAGTCAAAATTTGCTTTTTCACAGCATGGACCAGCAAAACACATACCTGATTGAGGTCACTACAGCTTATTGTAAAAACAATGAAGATTCAAAGGATTTATTCTCTTGATGTACTAAATACCTGTGGTTCTTTTAATATTACTATGTTATTTTTAGTATGAGGCATTCTTCAGGGTAAGGTAAGGTCAGTTTCCTTTCCATGTATTTCGAAGGTTAATAATTGCCTCAAATAGAGGCTCTATGACCTTAGCATGTTCAGGAATTTTACTTTCTTCTCAGTTAAGTTCTTAGAAAATAGGTCTCGATGGCTACTATCTATCCAGTCACTCTTGTGGCTGTTTTCTTCATAGATAGAGGTTGATTATCTCAAGCAGTTAAGAAACCTGTTCAGAACAACCACCTCATACTAATTGTTCTATTACATTCCTTTTGACTTCTGAAATTCATAGGTAATTCAGTTATAAGCTCATGAAATTGAAAGTAGCTGAAAAGATCATTCTCATTTTATAGATGAGGCAATAACATTTCAGAGAAATAACGTGATTTTTTTTTCGATCCCACCTAGGTCAGACAGAGTGGAGAGGATGCTAGAATCTAAATGTACTTTCTGCCTGTTAGAACTTGATTCATTTTTCCACGTTATAATACAGGTGTATTGCACCTTTGGGTAAGTTTTGTTTAATGATAGTGATAATTTGTAGAAAACAGTGTATTTTCATAAAATGTTCATTATGAAACTGCGTGAATCCCAATTAGGAACCTGTTGTTTGTTTAGGCATAGCTTACCTTTTCTGAGTAATTGAACAAGTAAATTTGCAAAGTACTATGCATAAATATTAACACATATTAATACTTATGCATGGTGCTTTAGAGTCATGAGAAACATTTTTTGCTTACTTTGTACATACGTTCTAAAGACAATACCCTGAATATATGTGAACATTTTAATATTAAATTTCAAAGTCAATCAATTTGATATTAATTTCCTCAAGAGGAAAGGAAAGAAAATCAAAGGTGAAGTTGATGGCATGGAAACCTATATAATGGCTTTGTAATATATCGATTTGGCTAGGCTGAGCTAAATTTCCCAGAATCCCCTTTCTTCTATGGTGTGGGCCATAGGGCAGATTCTTGGGAGTTGCGGAAGGTGGAATGGAAGCAGCAGCTGCTTAGTGACTCACATGTAGGATTGCTCATCTGCTGTCCCATCTTCTTGGCATGAAGCAGCAGTTGGGCCTGCAAGGACTCTGTCTTCTCCTTGATCCTTTGGCCTTTCAGTCTCCTTTTTCTCTGTCTGTCTCTCTCTTTTTTTGTGAGTCAGTGTCTTGCTCTGTCACCCAGTTTGGAGTGCAGTGGTGCAATCATAGATCACTGCAGTCTCAAACTCTGCCTCAAGGAATCTTCCTGTCTTGGCCTCCCAAAGTGCTGGGATTTCAGGAGTGAGCCACCCTTCTCCAACTCATTGGTCTGATGTGTATGTTTAGCTTTGGGATGAAGGGCTCTGGTTTCTGTAGGAAACTTGTATTAGTTTTCTATTGCTGCTGTAACAAATTACCAGAAACATGGTGGCTTAAAACTACTTATTATCTCATAGTCTTGCAGGTTAGATGTTTGACGGACACCTCACTGGGACAAAATCAAGATGTCTGCAGGACTACATTCAGTTTTAGAGGCTTTCTAGAAATGAATCCATTTCTTTGCCTTTTCCAGCTTGTAGAAGCTGCCCACATTCTTTGGCTCATGGTTCTGTTCCTCTATCTTCAAAACCTGCAACAGCTGGTCAAGTCTTTCTCGCATTTCATTGCTCTGACACTGACTCTTTTTTTTCCTCCCTCTTCCTCTTTTAAGGAGACTTGTGATTACATTGGGGCTACCCAGATAACCCAGGATAAGCTCCCTATCTTAAGTCAGCTGATGAGCAACCTCAATTTCATCTGAAACCCTAACTCCTCTCTGCTACATAAGGAATATATTCACTGGTTCTAGGGATTAGGATGTGAATACCTTTAGGGGGCCCTTATTCTGCCTACCACAATATCCTTATTATCAAGGTTAGAGGCAACAAGAACTGACATGGGTTTCAGTCATCTTTGTGGAGTTCTAGCTAGTGTTTGTGGGCTCCAGTTTGTTCTTGTTCTTTTTCACTTTATATCCATCTCCCCTTTCTGACTACCTATCCTGTGGACTTCAAGATCCAGCATCAGATGCAGAGACAACAGCTTTTCAAAGACTGCTTAGTTGGCTCCCAGAGTTGCTTAAGTCTGATTCCCTCTCTATGTCCATCCACCTATGCATCTATCTGTATCTATCTATCTATCTATCTATCTATCTATCTATCTATCTATCCATCTATCTATCTACCTATCTATAATCTATCTATCGATCCCTAGATGTTTTACCTTTCGGTTGAACCCTGACTTATACGATGTACAATTCAACCTTAGGTAGCTGTAGGTGTAAGGAAAATACACTAATGTCATCATCGGGTTAGAGCTAGCGTCGTACAAGGTCTGTGTTTGGAATCATTTTAGCTGTAGTAACTATCTCTCCCTTTTCCTCTCTTGTTACTTCTGTTCATATAGCATCGGCTGAAACTAGTCACATGGTTGTGCCTAATTTTGAGAGGGCAGGAAGTGTGAGAAGTATTATCCTTTGTGTTCGTGAATATAAAGGAGCATCTAATAGTGATGAATTGTAGTAATGTCTACCACAAGAAAGGTAAGAGAGAAATATGTGAAAAAGAAGAAAATGAGGAGCAATGGCTAGAAGACAAAAGGATAGTCAAAAAGGATGATCTCTGCTTGGTTCTCTCCTCTTTTAGTCTCAGCAAGAGGCAAGCTGCAAAGTCACCATCTTTCATTTAATCGTTTGTTTGTCCTGATGGGGAAAATAACTTTGCATTAGTAAAGCCTGTGATGGCAGAATTTTTGCTGTCAAAGGCAGAAAAAGGTCAGTTGTGGGGAAATTTTCATATAAACATTTTAACCATTTTCTTCTTTAAAGAAAATAAAGAAATATGCAATTTAGATATGCAACACGAAATTGCGATATGGTTGCAATATAAAAAATATCAGGGATATTATGAGATTAAACACTTTAAACAGAAAGCATTTATATTACCCAAGGCAAATAATACATTCCTTTAATCAACAGATAATCATGGGAAATAAATCTGAACAACTTGGGGTGTGGGAGAAATTACCAATTCTTTCATGAAGCAATAAAATTCCTCATGAAAGAGGTGGGATTTAAGGTACTTTTGTAATGAATTAAGAAAAAAATGTTTTGGCAGGAGCCTCTTTTTCTCTAGTGCATTGCAAATCTACTAGAAAAATCTAGATTCTTTTTTCTGTTCCTCATTTTCTTCCCTTCTGTCTAAGTGGAATGTAGTGACACTTGTGCAAGGGCAATCAAATCATGTAGGTAGTTATGAAAATATAGTAGTGTGTGTGTAGTCACAAAATTCCTATATATAATTGGTATAGACAAGGCTTCCTCATATGAATCTTGCAGAAAAACGTTGATAGTTACTTAGAATTGCCTGGAAATTTGACAGTCCGGGAATAGTTTGAAATTTGGTGGATGCCCAACCTTCACATAGTGGAAAACGCATGTCGAATTTATCTTCCGTCTAACTTCATTCAAAACTTCTGCATTTGTTGATCAGCTGGTGTGCTGATGCAGTTGCCAGAAGAACACCACTCCCTCCAAGAGCACTTATTTAACCACCCACATCCTGGCTGGTGGCCCACTGGCACACTTGCTCCTCTTTGTGAATCAGGAGCAGAGGGTAAACTCAATCTGCTACACACACACAATGGCACATTCTTGGAGCGTGGCTGTCTAGACCATTTCCTTCACACAGCGGCTCAAGGGTCCTTTTATGGAGCGATTACTGGAACATTAAATTGCGAGTAGTGGCTTCTTCAACAGATTCCTTACCCGGTTCCGACAGGGGTGTTTTAAGTGGTCTTCTTCCACAGATTAGTACGGTCATTAATGTGCCTATTCACATTAGCTTTAAAGTGAGCTTTCTTGCAGCTGAAGCTCTTTACCTCTCACCTGTTCTCTCTCTAGAAATGAAAAGGATTTAGTCCTCATTCCTTCTCATAATTTGTTGTTGTCTTTGTTAGTTTTCTGTACTGGGGCATTCATTTTGGGGAAAAAATAAGAGTATTTAAACCAAGCCCCAGACACCTAGATGCTCCAGCTAGTATCTGTGAATTTTGAATTAGTTTGAGGAAGTCCAATTATTTGAAAGGAGTTAATGACTCTGAACTCCTGAAATAATGTTCATGGTTCCAAACTCGTTAGACAAGCAACTTCATTTCCTTATGGCTCATTTCTCTCTGAAAGAAAGAAATAGAAAAAGGGAAAGAAAGGAAGGAAGGAAGGAAGGAAGAGAAAAAGGTGTTAAATAAATAACAATAGCAAAACATGTGTTAAGAGTAAGTTTAGAAGCAAGTTGTGGTGGCATGCTCATGTAGTTCCAGCTACTTGGGAGGCCAAGGCAGAAGGGTTGTTTGAGCCCAGGAGTTCGAGGCCAGGCTGGTTAACATAGTGAGACTCTTTCCCTAAAATAAATAAAATTAAGTAAAAAGAGTAAGTATAAAGAGATCAGAACTGGATAAGAAGAAACATAAACTATGCATATGTTAAATAAAATTGTAAGATAATATATATTTTATGGAGCTTGAAACTATCGTTCACTTTATGTCTGTTTTGGGGAAACCTACCTTCTAGTATGATAAAAATGTCATCCTACTTATTCTTCTATTACTTTTATGATTTCTTTTGTTTAGATTGTTGATCAGCTATAATTTATTTTTGTATATGTCTTAAAATAGGCATTATGTTTAACCATGTCAATATTTTACATGTAATCCTCTTCTAATTAATTTAGTAGGTACCTTTATCAAGTTTGAGATTACCATAAACACCTAAATCTGTTTCTGGTGCACTGACTTTGCCAGTACCACAATGTTTTTATTACTGCAGTTTTGTATTGTGTTCTGATATTTGGAACAGCAAATCAAAAATATTTTGCCTATTCTTTTAGAGATGAGCTTTAGAATCAATGTGTTACATTTATTAAGGCATCCCATTTGTGTTCTGATCAAGATTATACTGAATTTAGGAGGTATCTAGGACAACTGGAAATTTCATCAATTGAATCCCTCCCTGCAAGAGCATGGTATCTGTAGGTCTTCCTTTGCATCATTCCATTCTTGCTCAGTTGGTACATAATAGGATTTGAATACAATTTAGGAAGAAACAACAACAACAACAACAAACAAAAGCATAATCAAAACATCTCCAAGATGCTCGAATGAAGCCAAACCACAAGTTCCTTTTGTGGTGTTATTCTAGAAGGCGTAAAATTATTAAATATATTGGTTTTAAAAAATAAAAAATATAAGATAATTGCTTTGGCCACTTAAACGTATAATCTTAGTCCTCTTGTACCACAGAATATCACTCAATATATACTGGTATTTGATAGTAAGTGTTGATCATTATTTCCAGGCCTGTCAGCTTCACCCCCAGTGTTACAACACCTCTCCTTGTGGTTGGTAGGGGGTGCTCCTGGAGCGACATGCCCTCTTTCAGCTCCACTGAATCCTAACAAATTTCAAACCATAGGAAGTATTGGTTTATAGATTATCAAGTGCAGTTCTCCCACATTCTAACAGTCTCACATCTGTGGGCATTTTATGTAGAAGACAAGTAATAGGAGAAGGTGAGATCTTCAAAGTGTCTTATAATCGAAGAAGGTCTGTATTATATAAGCACAGAAGGCAGAAGGGATTATAACAAGTTGTGTTTGGGCTAACGAGTAGAGCCTCTGCATTTTAGGGCCTGTTCCTTTGAGTGCTGGTGCCAGCAGACTGCTTTGCGAGCTGTCAGTTTCCTGATCTTTGTCTTTTAAGGGCAACATTTTAAAAGTGGTGCTTTAAATAGGAGAGACTGTGGAAGGAGAGGGGTCTGGTTGCAGACAATCCTATGGGAAAGGATTTTGTTCTATCTACTAGCTTTGGAACAATTTCCTTTATTGTTGATGGTGCTGATGTTCGAAAAAGTGTCATTTTGCACCTCTCCTACCAGTCTGAGCTCAGGGCTTCTTCCTTATGCTCCCAAACCATACAGGGCTTTTTTCTATTTTGCAAAGATTACATTTTATAATATTCTCCTGTGTATTTGTTTATATATGCCTATAGGTTAAGCAACATGAGAACAGGATTGTGTTGTGTTTGTTTAACATAGGCTTTGGTATGTTGTAGGCACCCGATAATTATTTGTTCAGTGGATGAAAGAAGGAAAACCAAGGAAGGGAAAAAGAAAGGAGGAACAAAGAAGAAGGTGTCACAGAGTGGTACATTGATATAACTGGGCAACTTAATTTTTAAACTTATCCAGAATTCTGGAAATGTCTGTAGCATAATTCACACAGAACATTACTGGGCATAACCCAGTACAAAAAATAACAACAAAAACCGATTTGTTTCTAATGAGGTTAGTAGTAATCGTAATAGCAAATATATAATGTAACCATAACCACTTCATTGTGAAGTAAAGACTATTTGATATTTATGTGGATTCTAAAGTTTAATTGCATAATGCAACTGTGTCCTTAAAAGTATTGAGGTTTTGGAATACAGTGTTCCATGCACAATTTTATTAAAATCATATATTGTACTGAAATTCAGATATTGTAAGGTGAACTCAATTCCAATGTTAACCGAACACCTAAGGTTAAATTGGATAAAATAAATCCTATTTGAATAGAACAACTTTTTAAGATGCTTCTATTCAAAAGTTTCATGTTTATTAATTTGATAGAAATAGTTACATTATTTTCTCTTTGTAATATTGACTTTCTGTATATACCTCAATAATCAGTTAAAACTATGAAAATTGCCTGTCGAAGATTCATATTGACATTAAAACAGTGTATACAATATGGCCAAAAGAGAACAATATTTTATTTTTAATGTTTTAAGCAGTTTAGAAAATTTAAAAATAATCAGCATGACCATTGATTCTTCCACGTGCCCTTTGAGTTAATTTCATTTTGTTGATTTAGTACTAATTAAAAGAATCACTGGGCAATTGAAGGAAGCTGAATAGGAAACAGGCTTTGGGAGAGTAAGTGACTTCCCTAAGGTTTGTAAATCTGGGGATAGGCTTATCTTTCCTCCCCTCCCCTCCCCTCCCCTCCCCTCCCCTCCCCTCCCCTCCCCTCCCCTTCCTTCCTTCCTTCCTTCCTTCCTCTTTCCCTCTCTCCCTCTCTCTTTCTTTCTCCTTTTCTCTTAAACACTCACTGAACATGGGTTTATGATGACTCTTAAAAATTACCAAGGCCAGGAGTGATGGCTCATGCCTGTAATCCTAGCACTTTGGGAAGCTGAGGTGGGTGGATCGCCTGAGGTCAGGAGTTTGAGACTAGCCTGGCCAACATAGTGAAACCCCATCTCTACTAAAAATGCAAAAACTAAGCTGGGTGTGGTGGAGGGTACCTGTAATCCCAGCTACTTGGGAGGCTGAGGCAAGAGAATCACTTGAACCCAGGAGGCAGAGGTTGCAGTGAGCCGAGATTGCTCCATTGCACTCCAGCCTGGGCAAGAAGAGCAAAATTCCATCTCAAAAGAAAAAAAAATTACCAAATATTGGTTCGATATATTGTGTTTGACTAATGTGATATGCGTTATTTTGATATAATGTATTCAACTCAAACACAAATATAATTGTTTGATATTGTATGTCTAGAATAATGCAATGAACAGAAAATAGGAAGGCAAAATTTATTATTTATTTATTTATTTATTTTTTATTGTTTTGAGACAGTCTCGCTCTGTCATCCAGGCTATAGTGCAGTGGCATGATCTTGGCTCACTGCAACCTCCGTTTCCTGGGTTCATGTGATTCTTCTGTCTCAGCCTCTCGAGTAGCTGGGAATATAGGCATGTGCCACCAAGCCCAACTAATGTTTGTATTTTTAGTAGAGACGAGCTTTCACCATGCTGGACAGGCTGGTCTCAAACTCCTGACCTTGAGTGATCTGCCCACCTCAGCCTCCCAAAGTGCTGGGATTACAGGTGTGAGGCTTCGTGCCCGGCCTCTATTCCTCTTTTAAAATCTCTATTAGATAGCAATTATTGAACATCTGCTTTGAAGGTAGAACTTTCTCTGGAGTTAGACTGCCAGGATTCAAATTCCAGCTGTGTCACTTGGAGTTGGGGGACGTCAGGCATGAGACTTACTCTTTCTAAGCTTCAGTCTCCTTATGTCAAATATTCCGTTAAGATAATTACAGTCACTATTTGGAACGTTGTTGGGAGGATTAAATGAGATAATTCATGGAAAGCAATTGGCACAGTGTTCACCATATGATGAACTTTCGATAAATGGTAATTATTATATTCTTACCATTATGTTAGGCAAATGGGATAACGAAAAATGTTGATGTACTGTCTATGTTTTTCGATATTAATAATATTTTATCTGTTGTATTAAGACCCTTGGACTCTGTGCAGCAGGTTGATTCATTTAAAAAATATTTCTACCTACAAAATATATCTTTCATGTAGACATATACATTATATTTGATATATGCTTATATTTTGTTTATTTTATTACCTTTTATTTTAAAACAAAATGCAGCTCCAGAAAACCACACAAAGTAAATGTATAGCTTAGCAAATTAGTATAAGGTGAACAGCTTTGTAACCACCATTCATTTTAAGAAGTAGAATGTTGGCAGCCTCTCCAGAAATACCCCCATAGGCCCATCTCCATCACAGCACTTCCCTTCCACTTCCTGAAGCACAATCTGGACATGTATAGGAAGCGCTTCCTTACATTTCCTTGTGATTTTACTACCCAAATGAGCATCCCTAGATATGATATAGTTCAGCCTTGTCCATTTAAAAAAACTTGCTATATTTTTTGTGCCTCTTTTAATCTACAGTTTTCTCGATCATTGGTTTCTTTTTCTTACAATATGTCTGTGAAGAACCTAGAATATTTGACCTACCAGAGTTAACAATTTGGATTTTGTTGACTGTATACTCATGGTGCACTTTGACATGTTCCGCTGTCCTCTGTATTTCCTGCAGATTGGTAGCTGAATCCGTACTTAGGATTCAAGTTCAGTCTGTTTGGCAAAATGATAAGTTTTCATTAGAAGGCACACAATGTCTGATTTTCATTCTTTGTTAATGTTTAAAGCAGTTCATGTTCAAAGATACAGTAATTTATTTAAAGTAGTTGATGTTCAAAGCTAAACTTAGATACAGTAATTTACTGGGGCTTCCAACAAGGTAACATAATTGTGTTGCTTCTTTTTCATTTGTTAGCTGGTATAACTTTATAAGGTCATGTTTCATCTCATCTATTATTACCCAGTAGCACAGTTCCTAAAAGAGAGGCAGTGTAAATGCTCAATTATTTTTTTAAATTCAGTTTTAAAGATAATAAAGTGGTTCTCTGTAATCCTCAAAAGATGACCAATTCACTTTATTTTAAATATCATTACAAAAATTTTAAATATATTTAATGGGTTTCTATTGATTGTTAAATCTGTCCTGCCTGATGCTTTCATTGTCTTATCTTTGGCCAATCAGAGCTTCTTTCAGTTTGACTGTAAATTCTTTTGACATTATAAAATGATCTTTCCTTCTTTTGTGGTATTGAAAGATATTTTAGATCATCTTGTACATTTCTTGCACCAGACCTGGAACCAGCCATTTCTTTAAGAAGCCCGCATCTTCTAATACAAATGGTATATGAAGACATAATCTAGCTCCAGGATTACTCAATGGACTTGGGTTTGTCATTGTTTCTAGGTTTTTATCAGCAAATTTATTCTAACTTTCTTAATTCAAATGTATGACTATGGGACTTTGACTTTACCTTTCTATATTACATCTTTGTATTAGTCCGTTTTCAAGCTGTTGATAAAGACATACCTGAGACTGGGCAACTTACAAAAGAAAGAGGTTTATTGGACTTACACTTCCACATGGCTGGGGAGGCCTCACAATCATAGTGGAAGGCAAGGAGAAGCAAGTCACATCTTACATGGATGGCAGCAGGCAAAGAGACAGCTTGTGCAGAAAAACTCCCATTTTTAAAACCATCAGATCTCATGAGACCCATTAACCATCATGAGAACAACACAGGAAGGACCCACCCCCATGATCTGATCATCTCCCACCAGGTCCCTCTCACAACACATGAGAATTATGGGAGCTACAAGATGAGATTTGGGTGAGGACACATAGCCAAACCATATTATTCTGCCCCCGGCCCCTCCCAAATCTCATATCTTCACATTTCAAAACCAATCATGCCTTCGCAACAGTTCCCCGAAAGTCTCAATTCATTTCAGCATTAACTCAAAACCCCACAGGCCAAAGTCTCATCTGAGACAAGGCAAGTCCCTTCCACTTATGAGCCTGTAAAATCAAAAGCAAGTTAGTTACTTCCTAGATACCAATGGCAGTACAGGCATTGGGTAAATACAGCCATTCTAAATGGGAGAAATTGGCCAAAACAAACAAATTGGCCAAAACTTACCTGTACCCCAGGTAAGTCCAAAATCCAGCAGGACAGTCAAATCTTAAAGCTCCAAAATGAGCTCCTTTGACTCCATGTCTCACATTTAAGTCACACTGATACAAGAGGTACATTCCCATAGTTTTGGGCAGCTCTGCCCCTGTGGCTTTTCAGGGTGCAACTGTCCTTTTGGTTCCTTTCATGGGCTGGCATTGAGTGTCTGCAGCTTTTCCAGGAGCATGGTGCAAGCTATCAGTTTATCTACCATTCTGGGGTCTGGAGGATGGTGGCCCACTTCTCACAGCTCCACTAGGCGATGCCCCAGTAGGGACTCTGTGTGGGGGCTCCCACCCCATATTTCCTTTCTACACTGCTCTAGCAGAGGTTCTCCATGAGGACCCTGCCCCTACAGCAAACTTCTGCCTGGGCATCCAGGCGTTTCCGTACATCTTCTGAAATCTAGGCAGAAGTTCCCAAACCTCAATTCATGACTTCTGTGCACTCACAGGCTCAACACCACGTGGAAACTGCCAAGACTTGAGGCTTGCACCCTCTGAAACCATGGCCCAAGCTCTACATTGGCCCCTTTCACCATGGCTGAAGCAGCTGAGATGCAGGGCACCAAGTCTCTAGGCTGTGCACATCACAGAGACCCTGCACCTGGCCCACAAAACAACGTTTTCTTCCTAGGCCTCCATGCCTGTGATGGGAGGGGCTGCTGCAAAAGTCTCTGACATGCCCTGGAGACATTTTCCCCATTGTCTCGGTGATTAGCATTTGGCTGCTCATTACTTATGCAAATTTATGCAGCTGGCTTGAATTTCTCCTCAGAAAATGGGATTTTCTTTTCTACTGCATTGTCAGGCTGCACATTTTCCAAATTTTTATTTTCTGTTTCCCTTTCAAAACTGAATGCCTTTAACAGCAAGTCACCTCTTGAATGCTTGGTGCTTAGAAATTTCTTCCACCAGATAGCCAAAGTCATCTCTCTCCAGTTCAAAGTTCCAGAAATCTCTTGGGCAGGGGCAAAATGCCGCCAGTCTCTTTGCTAAAACATAACAAGAGTCAACTTCACTCCATTTCCCAATAAGTTCCTCATCTGCATCTGAGACCACCTTAGCCTGGATTTCATTGTCCATATCATTATCAGCATTTTGGTCAAAGCCATTCAACACATCTTTAGGGAGTTCCAAACTTTCCCACATTTTACTGCCTTTTTCTGAACCTTCCAAACTGTTCTAACCTCTGCCTGTTACCCAGTTCCAAAGTTGCTTCCACATTTTTGGGTATCTTTCCTGTAGCACCCCACTCCTGGTACCAATTTACTGTGTTAGTTCATTTTCACACTGCTGATAAAGACATACCCAAGACTGGGCAATTTACAAAAAAAGGAAGTTTATGGGACTTACAGTTACACATGGCTGGGGAGGCCTCACTATCATGGCAGAAGGCAAAGAGGAGCAAGTCACATCTTACATGGATGGTGGCAGACAGAGAGAGAGCTTGTGCAGGAAAATTCCTATTTTTAAAACCATCAAATCTCGTGAGACCCATTTACTATCATAAGAACAGCACGGGAAAGACCCACTCACATGATTCAATCATCTCTCACCAGGTTCCTCCCATAACACATGGGAATTATGGGAGCTACAAGATGAGATTTGGGTGGGCACACACAGCGAAACCATCAGTCTTCTTCCTTCTCAAGAATTTAGGGAATGATAGAATGAAAATGTTCCAGAATACTTACTTTATTTTATTTTATTTTTGGAGTCTCACTCTGTTGCCAGGCTGGAGTGCAGTGGCACAATCTCAGCTTACTGCAACCTCCACCTCCTGGGTTCAAGTGATTCTCCTGCCTCAGCCTCCTGAGTAGCTGGGACTACAGGCACATGCCACCATGCCCAGCTAATTTTTGTATTTTTAGTAGAGACAGGGTTTCACCATGTTGGCCAGGATGGGCTCAATCTCTTGACCTCGTGATCCTCCCACCTTGGCCTCCCAAAGTGCTGGGATTACAGGCATGAACCACCATGCCCAGTCTGACTTTCTTTATTCTATGTTACCTATATGACAGCCTCTGAATAACAAAACTAAGATCACCATTATGGTTACTTTAAGCAATTAAATTTGTTTTTATATGCTCTCTTTATTCTTCCCTTATCCTTAAAAAAATGAACAATATATATATTGTCATATTATAAAGTCATTATATTCTGTGATGCCTTTCTCCTTAAATCTTAGTTCTGTGAATAACAGTGTTGCCCCTAGTTGCTGTATCAAAGTCCCTCAAGTTTTTTAGCTGTCTGAAGCTCCTTCTCTAGTAAATTCCAAAGGAAGATTCAATGGTAATGATATTGCCTCAGTTCCTGCATGTTGATAACAGTTTATCTACAGCCTTTATACAGTTTTTATTTTCTTTGCTTCAGTGTCTTAAATATGTTAAATCATGTTTTTTTCTGGCATAATGTGCAGCTATCAAAAAAGAAGGATATCCTGCCATTTGCGACAGCGTGAATGAATCTGGAGGACATTATGCTAAGTGGAATAAGTAAGGCACAGAAAGGCAAATACTGCACGATCTGACTTATATGTGGAGTCTAAAGAAACAAAATTCACAGAAGCAGAGGATAGAATGGTGGTTTCCAGGGACTGGTGGGGGTGGGAGTTAGAGGAGAGATTGGGAAGATGTTGGTTAATGGACACCAGATTTTAGTTAGATAGGAAAAGTAAGTTCAGTAGACCTATTGTACAACATGACGATCCTAGTGTAACAATGTAACAATGTATTATATATTTGAAAATTGTTAAAACATAAATTTTAAATGATCACATCACAAAAAAAGTATGTTGATAACAGGTAATGGATATGTTAATTGATTTAGTCATTTGACAATATATACATAAATCAAAATATTATGTCATAATCATAATATATACATTTTTATTTGTCAATTAAAAAATTAAAAAATTTAAACACCTGATAATAGCCTCTTTGTTTATGTACAAATCATGTGCTGTTTTTGCATAGATTAAAAAAAGGATTTTTTACTGTTTATAGAAAGTTCATTAGTTTTAATAAATTATGTGTAGTTATTAGTTGTCTGGGTAAACAGTCTCAGGTACATATGTTCTTCTAATATGTTGTTTTAATTTTAGGAAAGTTTTCTTAAATTATAGTGTTTGTATTTGTTCATTTTCTTGTTTTGTTTTTTTCTTTCAGAAATTTTTGACTATCATCATTTGTTACTTTCTTTTTTTCTTTTCACTTTTAATCTATTTACTTTTTATTGAGGTAAAATATACATATTATATAGCATACCATGTAACCATTTTTAATTGAACAACTCATTGACATTAAGTACATTTACATTAAATACATTTAATGTGTGCAACAGTGAACACTATCCTTTTCCAGAACCTTTTCATCATCCCAAACTGAAACTCTGTACCTATTAAACAATAGCTCTTTAATCCTCACCCCCTTCATTTACTTTCAATTTTAGAAAGTTTTCTGCTTACTTTTCTTAAGGCATTTTTTTCTTGTGTTTATTTGCTTCCCACTCCCAGATTTATTGATGTATAAATGACAAATAAAAATGATATATATTTAAGGTGTCCAATGTAATGTTTTGATATACATATACACTGTAAAATGATTACCACAATCAATTAAATTAACAAAATTCATCATCTCACTTAATGATGGTGGTTTATTTGTGCTGAGAATACTTAAGACTTATTCTCTTTTAGCAAATGTCAGGAATACAATACATTATTGTTAACTATAGTCACCTTGCTATACTTGCTGATCTTCAGAACTTACTTCTTACATAAATGAAACTGTGTACCCTTTGACCAACATCTCCCAATTTCCTACATCCAAGCCCCTGAGAACCATGATTCTCTTCTCTCCTTCTATGAATTTGACTATTTTAGATTCCACAGAAGTGTGATCATACAGTATTTTTCTTTCTGTGACTGGCTTATTTCTCTTAGCATAATGTTCTCCATGTTTGACCTTGTTGTTGCAAGAATAATATTCCATTGTGCACACATCCACATATTTCTTTATCCATGCATCCGTCAATGGATGCCTAGGTTGTTTTCATGTCTTGGCTATTGTTAATAATGCTGCAATGAAATGGGAATGCAGATATCTCTTTGAGATACTGATATCATTTCCTTTGGGTATATACCAAGAAGTGGGATTGTTGGATCATATGGTATTTCTATTTTTAATCTTTAAGGAACTTACATACTGTTTTTCATAATTGCTGTATGAATTTACATTCCCACCAACAGCATATAAATAACAGTTCTTTTTTCTCAACACCCTCACCAAAACTTTTATCTTTTTGATAATAGCCATCCTAACAGGTATAAGGTGATATCCCATTGTGGTTTTGATTTGCATTTTCCTGATGATTGGTAACATTGAGCATTCTTTCATATACCTGTTGTACATTTTTATGTCTTTCTTTGAGAAATGTCTATTCAAGTCCATCGCTCATTTTTGAAATCAGGTTATTTGTTTTCTTGCTATTGAGTTGAGTTCCTTATACATTTTGAATATTAATGCCTTATCAGATATATAGTTTGCAAATATTTTCTCTCATTCCATAGGTCATCTCTTACTCTGTTGATTGTTTCCTTCTCTGTGCAGAAGCTTTTGGATTTGATTTAATCCAGGTTTTCTATTTTTGCTTTTGTTGCCTGTGTTTTTGAGGTCATATCCAAAAAAATTATTGCACAGACCAATGTCAAGAAGTTTTTCCTCTATGTTTTCTCCCAGTAAATTTACAGTTTTAGGTCTTATGACTAAGTCTTCAGTCCATTTTGAGTTGATTTTTGCATATGATATGAGATAACTGTTCAATATCATTCTTCGGCATGTGAATAGCCAGTTTACCTCACATTATTTATTGAACTAACCATTCTTTCCCCATTGTCTGTTCTTGGTAGCTTTGTCAAAGATCAGTTGGCCATAAATGTGTAGATTTATTTCTGGATTATTTTGTTCCATTTGTCTATACGTCTATTTTTATGGCAGTACCATACTGCTTGAATTACTACAGCTTTGTAATATATATTTGAAATGAGTCAATGAAATGACTCCAGCTTTGTTCTGCTTGCTTAAGATGGTTTTGGCTATTTGAAATCTTTGAGGCTCCATATTAATTTAAAATTTGTTTTCTATTTCCATGCAAAATGTCATTGGAATTTTGATAGGCATTGCATTGAATCTGTAGATTGCTTTTCATAGTATGAACAATTTACCAATATTAATTCTTCCAATCTGTGAATATAGCATATTTTTCCATTTATTTGCTTTTTCTTCATCTCTTTTATCAATACTATAGAGTTTTCAGTATACAAATCTTTTACTTCCTTGGTTAAAATTTGCACCATTGATTCAACTCACCTCTTTACTGTTGAGTGTGATGTTAGCTGTGAACTTGTCATATATGGCTTTTATTCTGTTGAGGAACATCCTTCTATACCTAATTTGTTGAGCATTTTTATCATCAATGGATGTTGAATTTTGTCCAATGATTTTTCTGCATCTATTGAGATGATCATATGGTTTTTGTACTTGATTCTATTAATATGGTGAATCACATTTATTGGTTTGCATATGTGGAGCCAACTTTGCATCCCAGTGATAAATCCCACTTGATTATAATAAATGATCCTTTTAATGTATTGTTGAATATGGTTTGCTAGTATTTTTTGAGGATGTTTACATTTGTGTTCAGCAGTGATATGGACCTGTAGTTTTATTTTCTTGGAGTGTCTTTGTCTGGCTCTGATATCTGGACTTGTAAAATAAATGTGGAAGTATTTGCTCTTTTTTATTTTTTCAGGAGAGTTTAGGAGTTTAAGAAGGCTTGGTATTCTTATTTAAATGTTGGGTAGAATGCAATTATAAATCCATCTGATTCTGTGCTATTCTTTGATGGGATTCTCTTTTAATTATGAATTTAATCTCTTTGTTCCTTATTGGTCTGTTTAGATTTCCAATTTCTTTTTGGTTCAGTCTCACTAAGTTATATGTTTCTAGAAATTTATCTCATTCTTCTAAGTTGTCCAGTTTTTTTGGACATGATTATTTATACCAGTCTCTTAAGATCTCATTCTTCTAAATTGTCCAATTTTTTGGCATATGATTGTTTATAATAGTCTCAAGATCCTTTGTATTTGTGTGTCATTTTTAAATTTTGTTTGATTATTTTCTTATTTTTATTCTAAATTGGTCTAGCTAATGATTTGTCAATTTTGTTTATCTTTTCAGAAAACCAACTCAGTTTTGTTGATTTTTTTATTGTTTTTCTAGACTTTATTTCATTTATTTCTGCCCTGATCTTTGTTATTCTTTCTGTTAACTTTAAGTTTAGTTTGTTCTTCTTTTTTTAAAAAAATTACTTGAGGTATAACATTAGGTTGTTTATTTGAGATCTTATTTTTTGATTTAGGCATTTACTGCTATAAACTTCCCTCTTAGAACCACTTTTGCTGCATCCCATAAGTTGTAGTATGCTGTGTTTCCTTTTTCACTTGTCTCAATATATTTTAAAATTTCTGCTTTAATTTCTTCTTTGACCCAATAGTTGTTCAGGAACATATTATTAATTTCCATATATTTGATAATTTTTAATGATTCCTCCTGTTATTGATTCTAAATCCTTCCTCTTATTCAGGGGCCAGAAGTAATATGTAGCACAAAAAGAAGAGAAAAGACATCTACTCTTAAATCTATACCTAAATACTTCGATGTTTTACCCTGGCTTTTTAAACTCTAGGCTTTGACTTCTTCATCAGTAAAATGACAGGGATAGGACCAGTTGTTTCTAAATTTCCACAGGCATCATAGTGTGTTAGCTAGGACATCAGTATATCAGCTATCTTTGCTGCAATATTGGCAAGAGAAGCCAGAACTGATATCTACACATAAACTAAGAGTTGAGGGGAGGATTGCTTCTAGGTACAAAGATGATATGTGTTTTGTGGAAAAGACTACATGTTATCAACTGGAAGCCATGACACTGGGAGCCTGAACCCTCTTTGCATTGGAATACCTATACCTAAGATTATGCTGTCAGAAAGAGCACTCTTCTTGAATGAACCCTGAGGAACTATTGAAGGATGAACAGCTCCAAACATGGCCTTAGAAATGGCTTTTTAGTATATTGATTTTACCATCCACACCAGTCATCCAAAACTCAGAAGGATAACTAAAGAAAACTCAAAAGGAGTACTAAAGACAAAGTAGGTTCATTGCCGGGCTTCCTTCAGGTAGGAGGTTGTGGTACTGGCCTTGAAGGCTATGCTCACTTTCCCTGCATGAAGCCAGTGGGGACAAAGAGTCTCTTATTGACCTGTGCAAATAATCATGGGGTACCAGGACCTATGTTTGCTGGAGAAGCTGAAGTAGTCTGGGTAGATGGGGGCTTAAAAGTCATTATAATTGAAACTAAAAATAAATGTGATCTTATAAGACAAGCTAATGAAGTAGAGCATGCCAAGTATGTCGTTATGATTATTTAAGAAACTTATAATACTGGACATTTTTTTTCCTAGAATAGGAAGTCAAATACAAAAATGCCTGATTTTTAAATCATTTAAAATCATTTTTATAAAATGACTTGGTTAGTAATACGTATATAGAGTAAAATATCTATTATATCTAATAGATGTCTGTTATATCTATTATATATCTTATATAATATCTATTTATATATATAATTTTGTTCAGACATTATCCAGATAATAGAAATGGTCAGTGATATGCATCTCATATGATTATACATAGCTATATATTTTATGATAGCTCACCATAAGAGGTAGTATCTGAACCTAAATTTCTATGAGATTACTCCATAAACAGCCTCTAGGAACTTAAGCTAATATTCATATGGAAATAATTTGCAATTAATACTTCAAAATATGATTAGATTAGCAAGATTGATTACATAAAAGATTATATAAGTCTCATTACCTGAATTCAACTCCTACGTACTTTAAATATTTCCTCTGAAATTTCCTTATTTTATTTATTAATCCAGAAGAGTTTGTTTTTAGATATTTTACTAAACTTTTACCCAACCTTCATAAACACTCCTTGAGACACTATCAAAATCCTCATGATTTTATTTTACGTCATTCAGTGCTGTACCAACTGGTTCTACACAGATTTTGTCCAGCTTTTCATGGGTAATCAACAGTGTCTAGCATTGGCAAGAGGATATATTTCTTTCTGTCTTGAGGTTTATCTGACGCCTAGCTTGTAATGCCCAGGGGAATCCACTGTGCATTTACATACGCACAGCCCAGAAGTGTGGGAGACTTACATTATGGGGTCGCCTTGGTCAATGGGGGATGGAATAGTTATAGAAATACGTTGTTGTTCTTCCATAATTCAGGTGGACAGTTCTGGGAGACTTTTCATAAAGCTCTGTGAAAGGTCACAGCCTCAGGTAGTTGCCTGTAATCTAGCCATCTCCATAACACATTCTTGTACTAGTTTTTCTTCTTTTCATTTTACGATCCCTGTTCCTGTACTCCCTGCTTCCTGAAATCACTTTCAGTTCAACTACTTGCAGGGCAAGACACTGCCTAATGTTCTATCCTTCAAACCCCATTCTTATTAACTGGAATATATTTCCATTCTTTTAAGACGAAGGGCCAAAGTAGGCAAGAAATTTTACCAGTGCCTTTGTTGCTTCATAAGCAGTCAGAAACAAAATATTGGTTCACTCCTCTTAACATTTTTTTTTTTTTTTGAGATGGAGTCTCGCTCTTTTGCCCAGGCAGGACTGCAGTGGCGCTATCTTGGCTCACTGCAAGCTCCGTCTCCCAGGTTCACGCCATTCTCCTGCCTCAGCCTCCCAAGTAGCTGGGCCTACAGGTGCCCGCCACTGCGCCTGGCTAAATTTTTTTGTATTTTTAGTAGAGACAGAGTTTCACCGTGTGAGCCATGATGGTCTCGATCTCCTGACCTCGTGATCTGCCCACCTTGGCCTCCCAAAGTGCTGGGATTTCAGGTATGAGCCACCTAACCCGGCCCACTCCTCTTAACTTATGTCATAGGTTAAAGAGAACATTGCCAGTAGGCCTTCACTCTTCCGAATGGGCACTATTTTTTAGGTCTCTTTATCCATGGTTTGGAGTAAATGAGGCAATGATTAGAAATTTACTTATACTAGGCTGTATAGCAGATTCTACTGCAAAAGCTACAGTTACATTCTTCCTAAAATTCTGCTAAATGAAGAATTGCTCTAGATTACTTACTGGCTAAATGGAGAAGTGTCTGTGCATTTGCTCATACTTCTAACTGTTCATGGAGCAATACACTGGGTATTATAGAGGCTCAGTTGTAGAGGATTAGCAAAGGGACTGCTTGATTAAAGCAAGTAGACTCTTTATCAAGCTCATTCTTTCATCTATTTGATTTTAATTGCTTTGGTTTATGGGGACCCTGGCTAAGGAGCATACTCTAAACTCTTGGTATTATCCTCCTGATAGTCATAATAGTAGTCTCCCTGTTGTGCTGTATTATCTCAAAAGCTTTAAGCGTTTGCATGCAACCATTTCCAGGTTGTTCTATGGTCTCCAGCTGGAATGATAAAAACTCAAAGAAATGTGTGGCCATTAGGACGCCATAATTTATAAATGATGTGCTGTGACCACAAACCCCAAATGATATTAACTGAGAGTGGCACTAAGGCCCTAAGTTTTGGTCACTTGTTTCTGTACCTCACTTCCATTTTCTTTCCTTTCCTTTCCTTGTTTCTATCCATAAATCTTCTTCCACCACGTGGCTGTGCTGGAGTCTCTCTGAGCCTGCTCTGGCTCAGGAGACTGCCCAATTCATGAATCATTCTTTCTCAAATTAAATTCTGTTAAATTAAAAAAATTAGTTTAAATTTAAAAAATTAAATTTATTTTTAGTTGAAAATTTAGTAATAATTAAATAAGTATATGAGTATGCTGAAAAATTGATTCCAGTAATCATTTTGGGTCTTCCAAAACCCCCATATAAAACCAGAGAGAGATCAGATAGCAAAAGCAGAAAACTCATAAACAACATTTCAAAAAAAAATTGATGTATTAGTCAGGGTTCCCTAGAGGGACAGAACTAATAGGATAGATATGTATTAAAGGGGAGTTTATTAAGTATTAACTTACACGATCACAAGGTCCCACAATAGGCTGCCTGCAAGTGAGGAGCAAGGAGAGCCAGTTTGAGTCTCAAAACTGAAGAACTGGAGTCTGATGCTTGAGGGTAGGAAGCATCCAGCATGGGAGAAAGATGTAGGCTGGGAGTCTAGGCCAGCCTCACCTTTCACATTTTTCTGCCTGCTTTATATTCGCTGGAAGCTGATTAGATGGTACCCACCCAGATTAAGGGTGGGTCTGCCTTCCCCCGCCCACTGACTTAAATGTTAATCTCCTTTGGCAACATCCTCACAGACACACCCAGGATCAATACGTTACATCCTTCAGTCCAATCAAGTTGATACTCAGTATTAACCATCACACTAGGCAAGGTGTATTAACAAACACCAAACTATGTGCAGCTGGAGACAAACCACCAACACTCACAGAATATGAGTCTTATCAGTATTTTTGTGGGAGAAACCAGAGAGATGCAACAAGGCATCCAACAAACCCGAGTGATATGGTTTGTGTCTGTGTCCCCACCCAAATGTCATGTTGAATTGTAATCTCTCATGTTGTGGGAGGGACTTAGTGGGAGGTGATTGGATCATGGGGATGTATTTCTCCATTGCTTTTCTCATGATAGTGGGTTCTCACGAGAGCTCGTTGTTTGAAAGTGTGTAGCATTTTCCCCTTCATGCTCTGTCCCTCCTGCTCCTGCCATGCAAGACATGCTGGCTTCCTCTTTGCCTTCTGCCATGATGGTCAGTTTCCTGAGGCTTCCCCAGCCATGCCTCCTGTACAGCCTATGGAACTGTGAGTCAATTAAACCCCTTTTCTTCATAAATTGCCCAGTCTCAGGTAGTGCTTTCTAGCAGTGTAAGAATGGGCTAATATAATACACTGAGAAAGAGGGAAAAGGCATTCTCTGGAAAGTGTAACAGGCCAAGTTGAGAAGAGAAGCTGAAATTGGGCAGGACTTTGCCCACTCCATTAGTGTTGAGTGCAACCTATCCCTAGATTCTTTTTAGGGCAGGGCTTCACAATGAGCAGAAACTGCTGGTAGTGGCATAAAAATTGAGCAGGATAGGGACAACTGAGAAAAAGGAGAGGAAATATTCAATTAAAGTGCAGTAGGGGAAAAGTGCCAGAAAATCACACAAAGTAATTACCATATCTTAAAATACCACATGAAAACAACAGAATAGTGTGCTCTGTAATGTTAGAAAATACATTTGGACCAAGACGCCTTCTAAATTTATGGAAAACTACATTCTCCTAAAAATAAATAACAGAAAAGTATTAAGATCAAATTCCATACAAAGTTATTGTATGAAAAAAGAGAATAAGAAGTAGAATCACAGTTCTACAAATAATTACAGCATTCCAGAAACATGCTGAAAAAAAGGTTGAAATTGTAGTATTTCAAAATTAGCTAATAAACATTAAGATAATGATGGTGTAAGAAGTATGTGTTAGGGCATGGTGGTTCATGCCTGTAATCCCAGCACTTTGGGAGGTTGAGGCAGAAGGATCACTTGAGGCTAGGAGTTTGTGACCAGCCTGGGCAACACAGTGAGACCCAATCCCTAAAAAAAAAAATAATTAGGTGGGCACGATGGTGTGTATCTGTAGTCCTAGCTACTCATGAGGTTGAGGTGGGAGGATTGCTGGAGCCCAGGAGTTCTAGGTTGCAATGAGCTGTGATTGCACCATTGTACTCTGGCCTGAGTTGACAGAGTGAGACCCCGTCTCAACAACAACAATAAAAAAACTCACCAGAAATTGAAGTGTTTACTAGAGAACATAAATCAGAAGTAGAAAAATTAAGGAATGACTTGACAGAATTGATGAAAATGTTGACAATAAAAGAAAAAATTATTTTAGAAATGAGGACTAAACCAGAAGGATCACAAAAGTAAGTAAACAGATATACTACATTGACAGAATGAAGGATAAAAGTCATGTGATCATCTCAATAGATGTAGAAAAAGCATCTGACAAAACACAACATTCTTTCATGATAAAGAGTCTCAACTAATTAGGTATAGAAGAAATATACTTCAACATAAGAAAGGCCATATTTGACAGGCCCACAGTAAACATCATATTCGACCATGAAAGGTTGAAAACAGCTTCTCCTCTAAGATCAAGAACAAGAAAAGGATGCCTACTCTCCCCACTTGTTTTCAATATAGTACTGAAAGTCCTAGCCAGGGCAATTAGACAAGAGAAAGAAATAAAAGACATCCAAGCTGGAAAGCAAGAAACAAAATTGTCTCTGCAAATGACCCAATCTTTTGCATAGAAAGTCCCAAAGACTCCATCTGATAAACAAATTCAGTAAAGTTGCAGAATACAAAATCAAATTTAAAAATAGGTGTGTTTCTATCCACTCACAATGAACTACTCAAAAAGGAAATTAAGAACACAATCTCATTTAAAGTAGCATAATAAATACTTAGGAGTAAATTTAACCAAAGAAGTGAAAGAACTGTATACTAAAAACTATGAAACATTGATGAAAGAAATTGAAGATATCTTGGATTCATGAATTGCAATAATTAATATTGTTAAAATATCTATAGTGACCAAGTGATCTACAGATTCAGTGCAATTACTATCAATATTCCAAAGCCATTTTTTCACAGAAATAGAAAAAACAATCATAAAATTTCTGTGGAACCACAAAAAGTCCTGAATGGCCAAAACAATTTGACCAAAAAGAACCAAGCTAGAGGCATCACACTACCAGATTTCAAATATATTAAAGAGCTATAGTAATAAAAGAGCATGATACGGGCATAAAAACAGACACATTGACCAATGGAATAGGATAGACAGCACAGAAATAAACCCACACATTGTCTACGGCCATACCACCCTGAACGCACCCAATCTCGTCTGATCTCGGAAGCTAAGCAGGGTCGGGTCTGGTTAGTACTTGGGTGGGAGAAATAAACCCACACATGTACTGTCAATTGGTTTTCAACATAAGTGTCAAGAAGACACTATGTGGAAATATTCAGCATTCCCAACACCATTTATTTAAGTCGCTGCAATAAATGGTATTGGGAAAACTGAATATCCATATACAAAAGAATGAAAATGGACCCTTATCTTATCCTTTATGTAAGAATCAACTAAAAATGAATTAAAAATTTAAATGTAAAACTTGAAACTATAAAACTACTAGAAGAAAACATAGGGGAAAATCTCCATGACATTGGTGTGGGCAGAGATTTCTTGGACATGACCTTAAAAGCACAGGCAATGAAAGCACAAAGAGACAAATGTAATTGCATCAAATTAAGAAACTTCTGCACAAGAAAGGTATTTAGAATGAAGAGATAATGCATGGATTGGGAGAATTTATTTGCAAATGATATATAGGATAAGGGGCTAATCAAAATACACAAGGCACTCAAACCACTCAGTAACAAGAAAACAAATAATCTTATTAAAAATGGGCAAAGGACTTGAATAGACATTTCTCAAAAGAAGACATACAAATGGCCAACAGATATATGAAAAAAGTTTAACATATATAATCATAAAGAAAAGCAGATTAAAACGAGGATGAGATGTCATCTCACTCCTGTTAGATTGGCTATTACCAAAAAGACGAAAGAAAGCAAGTGTTGGCAAGAATGTAAAGGAGAGGAAACACCTATATACTATTGTCCATCAACAGATGAATGGATTTTAAAAATGTGGCATATATAAACAATGGAATACCATTCAACCTTAAGAAAACACGGGAAATTCTGTCTTTATGACAACATAAGTGAACCCAGGAGACATTATATTAAGTGAGATAAGCCAGGCACAGAGAAACACACAATATGATTTCACTTATATGTGAAATCTAAAAAAATCAAAGTCGTTCAAGTAGAGAGTAGAATGGTGGCTACCAGAGGCTAGGGTGGGAAGTTTGAGGGAGGAGGGGTGGTCAGGGAAAAGGGGGACATTGGTACAGGGGTACAAAGTGTCAGTTAGCTAGAAGGAATGTGTTCTGATGTTCTATTGCACAGTAAGGTGTAAGGTGACTATAGTTAATAATAATATCTTGTATATTTCAAAATAGCCAAAAGGATGAATTTTAAATGTTCTAACCACAAAGAAATGATAAATATTTGAGGTGATGGATATGCTAATTATCCTAATTTGATCATTCCACAAGGTATACATGCATTGAAACATCACATTGTACCCCACATATACAGTAAAATTATTGTCAATTAAAACAAAAAAAGAAAAAAAAGGATTTAGAGAAGTAGCTTCATACAGTAAAATTTATCACTTGTGTAAAGTCTAATACAGATATTTCTGGACATCTTCCCTCAAACTGGATAATTACTTGATGAGGGTGTCTTCATGATATCCAAGGCTGCAGCAGCATGGAGAAGACATGCTACATATGTGGCCTTCTGGTCACATTCCATTGGCCAGAACTCATTGTTCCTATATGTGAAAAAGGGGATTGGGAAATATAGTACCTGGCTGGACAGCTGCTTTCCAGAAGCTACCATAGGCTATGGAAGGGAAAAATTAAGCTTTGGGGGTTAGCTGACCATTTCAGCTACAGAAACCTTTACCAGATAGATGCCTATGGACTTCCTCTGACACAGCCGTGGTCGAGTTAATCATTGGCAAGAGAATGGGAAAACCATGATTGGTTTAAACCAATGCATATTTATCTTTTAGCTGTTTGTAGGGTCATCCTCTCTGAGTGATGAATGTCTGAATAAAATTGGGGTTCTGTGGAAAAAAGTAAATGCCTAATAATAGTGCCTTCTAGTCACTACTATGACTTATATCTTTTTCAAAATGGTTACACTCGTCTGAACATGAGCAGAGAATGGATGTCACCTTAGCTGCTACTGCAAGGCAAGCTGATGTGGAGATGGCTGGAGACAGAAAATAAAATGAATTATCCTTGAATGATCATTGAGTAATTTAGCCTAGCTGTCAACAAGGCCCATGTTCTGCCTACAGCTTCATTTTTCCATAGGATATTTAGGCTGAGTAGTTTTTCTAGCAAAGGGAATAATTTATATTTAATAATTATTTTTTATTTAGCTGTGCTCTCTTACCTAGTTCACCTCAAATGTATTTGTGAGATGCCTTGCCAAACTGAAGACCGTGGCACAAAACCAGATTAAGTGATCCAAACAAAAAACAGCACAGGACCTTGATTTAATTAACACAATTCCAAACTGAATGGTCAGACTGAGGTTTGCTTAAAGGAAATGACACACACACATATTTTGAGCCAAAGCACCACATAGACAATTATGCAGCAATAAAAGTATAGACGGTAGCTACATTAACTACGCAACAGATTCTTCATATATATCAAAAGAGCATAGATCATGCATCACTCATTTCTAACTTGTATACGCACCATATGACAAACTTAATATAACAAATCTTTTTGATGGTTCTGGGCTTAGATTCTTCTCCTATAAAATAAGAGTTGCATTAGATATTCTCTGAGGTCTCCTTTCACTGTGTAATTTTTCAGGTTTTTGAGTCTTAATTTTAAATCACTTAATAAAGAGTTGTTGTATAAGGGGGTTTATTTTGTTTGTTTGTTTGTTTTACTTTTATTTTAAGTTTAGGAGTACAAGTGCAGGTTTGTTACATAGGTAAACTTGTATCATGGGGGTTTGTTGCACAGATCATTTCATCACCCAGGTATTAAGCCTAGTACCCATTAGTTATTTTTTTATTAGCCTTTGGCTAAACTATGATATGTTCTCTGATTCTTTAGTGGCTAGCTCCTACTGGATCTTCAGTACATCTCTGATAAATGAGTAAACATGGAGTCCTTCTTATCACCTTATTAGGGAAAGGAGGTTAATTTGGATCTTATGCTTTAAATATCTCTGTGAGATCAAACAGCCATGAAGCTTGCATATCTGAGTGATAATGAGTAGTCAGAGACCACAGATGTTCTAATAGGTATTGATTTTAAAAGTCAGTCTAATTCATGAGATATGAAATAGGTCAATTAGTGAGCACTTGTGGCCATTTCCTTCCAATAATGTACAGAAGAATGTTAATTGTGATAAAACTTCGTTAATTTGATTTTCATTTATTTGATACTTTTGATGGTTTAGACAGTGGCTGGACTGAGTTTTTGCCTTGCTAAACAACTCTTTATTAAGTGATTAATGTCATAATTAAGATTTCTGGGAAATATTTATAGTATTACAAAACATTTTGCAAACGATAATTATTCCAGAAATTCTCACTTGTATGTGAATACTGATAAATACAGACAAGCCAGTCACTGATGTATTGTCCCCAAAAGATATCTGCTGCTTTATTAGATTAGTTTGAGTCAGTTTAGACAATTTAAATTAATTCAAATATGTTTTCATGAAAATAATCTATCATGCAGTCTTTTCTCTAATTGCAACTGGTCCTCCTGTTTATGAACTGAAAGTTTTGAAAGTTTTATCATATTTTTCTAGAGGAGAACAAGATACACTGGAGCCTTTCAGAGCGTAGAGGATGGGAGAAGGGAGAGGATCAGGAAAAATGACTAATGGGTACTAGGTTTAATACCTGGGTGATAAAATAATCTTCACAACAAACCGCCAGGACACGAGTTTACCTATGTAACAAATCTGCACTTGTATTACTGAACTTAAAATAAAAGTTAAACAAACAAACGAAAACGAAAAATAAGCTCCCTTATACTAGAAAAACAAAAAAAATTGCATCAAGGGTAGGTTATCTTTTTTGTCATAAAAAAATCAAAATTTCTATTAAGTGGAATGGGTCATCATAAACTTTGACTTTCAGTATAGTTATTTTTCTTTTATAACTGGAACACTTTCCAGGACTAATCAAGGGGCTCCAGTCTCTTGTGAGCCAAAATAACATATCTGCAGAAGATCTGATCCTGAATTAATCAGAAAGAAAATTCTTGAGCAAACAGGATCAGTGGCTACCATGGAGATTGTTGGAGATTATAGATTCTGTACTGTGTTCTTCATTGACATTTCTACAAAACTAGTAAAATGCAAACCAGTGTCTATATTCATCAATTATTTTATTTTATTTTTTAACTTTTATTTGAAAATAAAGGGGTACACGTGCAGATTTGTTATATAGGTAAACTCATGTCTCAGGGGCTTGTTGTACAGATTATTTCTTCATGCAGGTATTAAGCCTAGTACCCATTAGTTGTTTTTCTTGATCTTCTCCCTCCTCCCACCCTCCAGCCTCCAATGGGCCCCAGTGTCTGTTGTTTCCCTCTATTTGTCCATGTGTTTTCATCAGTTAGCTTCCACTTATAAGTGAAAACATGCAGTATTTGGTTTTCTGTTACTGCGTTTGTTTGCTAAGGAGCCTCCAGCTCCATCTACATCCCTGCAAAGGATATGATCCTGTTCTTTTTTATGACTGCATAGTATTCCATGGTCTATAGGCACTACATTCTCTTCACCCAGTCTTCCATTGATGGGCATTTAGGTTGATTTCATGTCTTTGCTATTGTGAATAGTGCTGCAATGAACATACATGTGCATGTGTCCTTATAAAAGAACAATTTACATTCTTTTGGATATATACCCAGCAATGGGATTGCTGGGTCAAATGGTAGTTCTGCTTTTAGTTCTTTGAGGAATCGCCACACTGCTTTCCACAATGGTTGAACTAATTTATACACTCCCATCAATGGTGTATAAGTGTTCCTTTTTCTCCACAACCTTGCCAACATCTGTTATTTTTTGACTTTTTAATAATAGCCATTCTGACCTGTGTGAGATGGTATCTCACTGTGATTTTGATTTGCATTTCTCTAGTGATCAGTGATGCTGAGCTTTTTTTCATTTGCTTGTTGGCTGCATGTATGTCTTCTTTAGAAAATTGTCTGTTCATGTCTTTTGCCCACTTTTTAATGGGATTGTTTTTTCTTGTAAATGTATTTAAGTTCCTTATAGACGCTGGATATTAGATCTTTGTCAGATGCATAATTTGTAAAAATTTTCTACCATTCTGTAGGTATCTGTTTACTCTGTTGATAGTTTCTTTTGCCGTGCAGAAGCTCTTCAGTTTAATTAGCTCCTATTTTTTCAATTTGTCACTCTGGCCTCAAATTTTTTAATTAGTCATAAAAATGAGACAATATGTGTGCATGCATGTAAGATCAACACTTCATTCTTAAAAGGGTTCTTTTAGCAGTAAACTTTCTACTCAAAGAGAATCTGACAGTTTTTGAAGAAAGGCAACACCCACATTCCTTAGGCTGCTGTTACAAAGGGAACAATATCTTTAAGGTTAGTATCTTTTTAGTTAGGTGGCTAAGAAAAAATTTTTCAAAAGTAATGCATTTCAAGATAGAGAAATGTGTTTTGAGCTAGTTTTGCCACCCTCCAATTTCAATTTAAAATATACTCCAAAACATTAAATTCTTTCTATTTTATCCTAATATTTTTACAGACAGACGTATTAACCAATAGGGTAAGTTTCATGATATTGGATCTAGGTTACTACAGGAAATACTCAAGCAGGGCTTAGCAGGAAAAAAAGTAGGTCATGCCATCCATATATCTGCCTCTGTCATTAAAAAAACTGCTTCTTTTGATGTGACCATGTCATCAATACTAACATGAACTTTTGATTTCTGCCTGTTTTTCTGGACTATCAGTTAGTATTGCTGGCTGTTTTTCCCCCTGCTCCTCTATAAATGCCTGTAACGGTGTTCAGTTTAGGAAATCTTTTGTTTCAGAAGAAATCTAAAATTTGAAATTTTTTTGTTTTCTTAAAATATAGCTACAGAACATTTCATTGACTTAATACGTGAGTGAAGAGAATCTGGATGAGGCAATTAAATATTTTCCAATCCTGATAACATGTGCAGACAGAGCTATATCAATACCCTCATAAAGAAAATTATACTAGAAAAATACTTTTATGCAGAAAACAACTTTTACAATATTAATTTTGCCCTGAATCATACTTTTAAATGTATAAGTTGCTGCTTTCTCACAGTTGTGTTGCAAACAGAAAAATATAATATCAACTTATTATAAGACATTTGCCTACATCTTAATTGCAACATTTATTATTGCATTCAAATGCATAGGTACAGATCTTCAATAAAATATTAAAATAAAAATCATGTGCATATGATAACCTCTTTGTCTTCTAAATTATAAACTGCTTATATACTACTTCTGAGGTGCAGCATACTTCCTCATAAATTGAGGGAAGCCGATCCTTTGAGAATATTGATCAAAAGATGACCAGCTGTGAAGCAGTTTGGAGTTCAGAGGTCTAGATAAGTGGAGATTTTACATAACTACGTGGGGGAACCTGGTTCTCTTCTGGGTCTGCAGAATGTCTTGAACCGTTTTTCAATGTTTTGGGTTTGGCAAACCCAAAATATGTTTTGCTAAGCAGTTTTCTCTTCACTTTAAACCCATGTGTATTATAAAGGAAATTTAATCCGTATGTTCTTGATTCTTTTACACTTAACTCATCAAAATGTTGTTTTGTAAGAGCTATTTGATGTCCAAGAAGGCTTTGAGTCTTTTTATAACTTTAAAAAAGCTTTCCTCTCCCTTAGAAACAGGAAGTTGTGCTTTTCTGAGAGTAAACAAGCAAAAAACTTAGAAGCTAGTTTCTTAGAAGACTTCAAAACTAGGATAAATTAATAATAATAATAATAATAATAAAGCAAACACTATTTCCTTGGTTTGCACTAAGCATTTTTCATGTTTTAAGTTATTTAATTCTTGCAACTCTCATGTGAGGGAAGTACAGTTACTACCTCTGTTTTAAGTTAAGTTACCTGTCCAAAGGTCATACAACTTATGAGGTGGAGCTGGGATTGGAAACTAGGCAGTTTATGTCCCAACTTTCAGCAATTAAACATATTACCTATTTCTATAGTACTGTCCTGAAACTTAAGAATTTTGGATATTACTTAAAATTACTTGTGAACCAGTAGAGTACTAGATACTGAGAAGATTGTATTTTTACCCCTAAGAGAGTTTACTTTGTAATGGGCACACACACATGGACTAAAGGAAAAACAAAACAAAATAAGAAACAAACAACCCTGAATGAAATCCTGCACATTTTTTCGATATCATTCATCTAACACATACGTATAGAATGTCTACTAATGGCAGGCTCTGTTCTGGTCATTGAGGATACTGAGGTCATGGAGCTCGTATCTTGATGGATACTGTGTTCCTCCTCTAAGAGCAGACTTGGAACTTGGAAAAATGCCTGGATGGCTTCAGATGTTTCCAGCAATGATAGGCAGGTCGAGAGGCAGCTGGGATGACCTGTAGCAACCCCCATCCAGCCTATGCTCTTGGGAGAACGTGTGTCCTGCAGAAGCTGTGGGTGTTTGGGGCATCCAGTCTCACTCTCCAGATGCCGATGAATATTTTCTTCCTAGCAAAGTTATTCCTTTCCTCAAGGACTTCAAGAAGCTAGTATTCCTGTTTATGGAAAATAAGCTTTTTATCCTTAAAAGTCTTCACCAAGTTTTGAGAGGCCGAGGCGGGGATCACGAGGTCAGGAGATCAAGACCATCCTGGCTAACACGGTGAAACCCCGTCTCTACTAAAAAATACAAAAAACAAATTAGATGGGCTTGGTGGCAGGCGCCTGTAGTGCCAGCTACTCGGGAGACTGAGGCAGGAGAATGGGGTGAACCTGGGAGGCAGAGCTTGCAGTGAGCCGAGATCGAGCCACTGCACTCCAGCCTGGGCGACAGAGTGAGACTCCGTCTCAAAAAAAAAAAAAAAAAAGTATTAACAAAGTTAGATAATAAAATACCTTAAAGGTCTTCAGGGAATTTTACTCTCATTACTATACATTGGTATGTTTTACTGCATCTCAATTATGAGCAAGAGATTACAGTAAAAACGGGAGGAAGTTTAACAGTTAACTCAGTATGTTAATATTTATTTGAATATTTTATGGGTGTTTTTCTTATAAAAGCAATACAAACATATTACAAACAATTAGGAAAACAAAGTTAGAAAATGAAGGTCTACCCACAAACATAAGTTTAGCTGACATTTCTGGTGGGTATAATTGTGTAGTTTTAAAAAAAAATCAATAATTGTCTTGCATTTCACTTACGTGCTTACTTTTTCAATAACTTTTATTCTCATTAAAAGAAAAGGAACACCATGTTTTATCTTTAAAATGAAATAATACAGTAGAATTTGGACCCTTGAATTTGGCTTTGCTTTACATTTGAGGAAGCTTAGGTTTTCTTTAAAAGAAGGCGATTTAAGACATCCTTAGGCTAATCAGAACTTTGATGACATGGCTTCCAATATAAAAAAAATTCACTCAGGAAACTACGAGATGAAAGCTATGAGATGAGAGGTGTAGTGTGGTGAGGAAAAGTCAGCCAAAACTATACTTTACTTAGGAAATGTGTCTTGGATTCCAAATCAAAATTCATTTAATATGAAATGGAATCATTTAGAAAGAATGGATGCTACCAGTCCTCCCAGCCATATAAAACCCTAAAGTGGCTGGAAATAGTGAAACTTTGTCAGGCCTATGACAAATATATGCTTTTCTTCCAAGGCCTGAAAGAAAGGCTGAAATTAACTATATTTTGTGAAAATTACTCTTCTCATAAAGATTGTTTGTAAGAACACCTTTAAAAGGTTTAAAATGTAAAAACCTCTAAAACTCTAAAATATATTGAAATATAAGCCTAAAGTATTAAACACTGCAAATTTTCTCAAATAAAAGAAAAAGAAGAATAGTACTTTCATTTGTGTTGAGAAGTAATATAAAAACATACTAAATAAAAAAAATCAATGGGTTGAAAAAAGACTTATGTTTTTAATCTTTCCGTTAAATACCTCTGAGTAACCAAAATGCTCTTGCTTCAAGTGGTTTTCCTGGTTCAGCCAATAAGTCTTTCTTAGCTTTGAAAATTTTATTCAAATATCAAGGGAATGAAGAAAAATAAAGGTCCTTTAAAAGAAAAAAATGAGATCTCTGAGCCATGCAAATTTCAATCTTTGAATGATCTTATTTGAAGGATTACCTTTTTTTTTGCAGGCTTGTTATAGTTTTTTGTCATTTCACAATTTTCCCTTTAAGTACTTCCATGTCCTTTATCATATTTGCCAGAGCTATTCCTGTCTCCCTCAATTTGTCCTCTGATTGTTGGAAGCTGAGAGAAAGCTGCTCTGAGTATATAAATGGGAAAATGTAGGCCACATAGAAAGTAACAAAGAATCTCAATCTTATTTTTGTGTTACAATTATTATTCTCTCAATCTGGATTTTTTTTCCTTTTAATGACACAGACGAAAGCAAAAAATTCTTGTGATTCTCAAGAATACCTTTATGAATCCGTTCTTTCTCTAAACTTTCCCTTGGAAAAAGAAATCAAAAACAATGAAAAGCAATTGACTTCTAGCATGACTATCAAACAAAGGATTCACTCACAAAACTAATTTGTCATTCATATCCTAACCTTTTCATTATGCTGTATCCTCACTTAAAAAAGTCATGAGTACTAATTTTTAATAATTTGCAAAATTTCGGGCTCTGCCTATTGAAAAAATACATATAGCTACCTGTTCTAGTAAGCCAAAACTAATAACAATGTCATCATTACCATAATGGCCTGGAATTCTTTGGCTGTCTGAAATCAGTGGTGGGAGTTCAAACCGTTTAGTTTGCCAAAACAACAATTCATTCTATAGCTAATATATGTAGTCTTGCTTTCAAACTCTGGGGTCTTATGTCTTTGTTAGTATAAGTGAAGACAATTGGGGGAAGTCTCCCACATTATCCCTTTTTTGTTTTCATACTTTAATCCCACCTCTTCTCTGTTCATGAAAGGATGGAAGGAGAGAGACGGCTAGATATATAAGAATTACAGAGAAGGGCAAAATCTCTGTGACTTTTTTCCTAAGTGGGCCCAGGATCATTGTTAACCTGAGTGTTCATTAATATACTAAATTGAAGATCTACTGCAGATCTCATGAGGTCTAAAGAGATTCCTAGCTCATCTGACTCCCACTCTAAAGGCAACTTAGTTCATCGTGAAGTGTGACTCGTGAGTGCAGTTTTATTTGAAAAGAAAGAAGGATGAGGAAAGTAAAAAATTCAGCTTACAAGTTTCCTAATCTGAGAACTGATTGTCAAATATATTGCACAGTTAATTTGGGAGGACAGGGTGAGTTAAACAAGACCACTTTACTCCCTACAAGTTAAAATATCAAGCTCAGGTTTTCTAGACTGCTTTTATAATTTTTGTTTTATTTTCTGGCTTTTATTTAAATTAATATTAAACAGGGAGGCATTTAGATAGGTGAGGTTATATCAATTTTTATACTTCAAATATTACTCAAGATTTTAATCCTAAACTGGACAGTTAGAGGAAACCTAAGCTGTTGTTTCCCATTTAGAAAAGTGTGTGTGTGTGTGTGTGTGTGTGTTCAAGAGATATTCTAATATACAATCTGAACTGGACTGGTAAAATTTGGTATATCTGGTACCTTTTGCTTGACTCCAGAAGCTCAGATGACTGGTCAGGGCCAAAGGGTGAAAATTAACAATAAAGAAATGGCAAGTACTGCCTTAGGGTATAAGTATTCCAAAGAAAGCTGGGAATTTTTTTTTTTTTAATTTAGGCAAAAAATAATAGTGTACATTTCTTATTCCAAAGGAAGTTGTTTACCTCATATATATGTACTGTTTTGTTGCTGCTGCTGTTCCTTCCTCTTCTTCTCTTCTCCTCCTTCCCTCCTTCTCTTCCTCTTTCTTCCTCTTCCTTCTTATCCCCCATCCCCTTCTCCTCCTCTTCCTTCTCCTTCTTCAGTTTATCTCCCACTTTTGACAGTCACACATCATGAATCTAGTTGCCTTAGAAAAGATGAAACACAAACAGCAAGTGTGTATGTACAATGACAGAAATGAAAGGATCCAAAATAAATTGTTTTAAATGAGCTTTTTCCCCCATCTAAGTAGGAGAAAAAATTAAAAAATGGGAGGCAGTTATCTGGGGGAGCAAGAATGCGGCTAGTTACACAGCGAAGACAAAGGAGATCCTAGAAGCAAGAAGCCCAATTAGGGAAATGGTGAAAACCTTCTTGAATTTGAGTTCACTGAATCACCAGATGGCTCTTACCTCCTGTAAGCCATTTCTCCTCTCTGGATAGGATTATAGTAGATCCTATAAGTCTTACACTTAAGTAGAAGCCAGCCAAGACATTTCTTTGCATAGAAGTTGGATGGCAGTGGCTACAGCACTGAAATTTAGAAAGTCTATAAGAAAATCATCTCACAGTGATGTTGAAATAACTGACTGTAGAGTCCTCAACTTTCACTTTTTATCATACAGTTGTTCCTTTGGTTTGGCCAGAAAGTGATGCTGACTTTTGATTCCTGTCTTAGGCAAAGTGTAAATGTAACTTTTTCAGGAGAAGAGGGAGAAGAGGATGAGAATGAACCCTGGAAAAGCAGAGAGCATGGGTCTCGGTGTTTTCTCAGTGCTCTTAGTGAACAAGTGTGTGGGCTGTGAAGACAGCTTCCTGCCTGGGCAGAGGCTGTGGGAGGGCAGAGCCCCAGAGAGAAGGAATGAGCTAACTGGACACAAGATGATGCAGACGGTGTGCAGCCCTGAGATACTGTGCCTACTTCTGGAGTTGAAATTAAAGGGAGGAAATAGCTACTCAGCAAAAATGTTGCAAAGACAAGGGGAAAAGTAAAAAGACAAATACAGTGAACATTTGTTGGTTCCTTACCATGTGTAATGCTCCATACCAGGTAATAAAAAAAATGCTAAGGCATTTGATCATTACAGCTCCACAAAGGAGGGTTTTTAATTTCCATTCCATAGATTGCTACATCTGAGAAATCTAGATTTCTAATAGATTCCTAATAATGAGTTTCAGAAAACTTTAGTAATCAGAGCAAGAGAATAGATAGTATCTGAACCTAACATTCTCTGTTTTCAAAGCCAATGATTCAGGTATAGTCATGAAGAAACAGTAAAACACAGAAAAATTCTTCCCATTGAGGAGTTTATTTGACAAAAGAGATAGACTATCTTTGGAAAGAAGTTGACTACCCTGGCTAGATTTTAATACTCGGTGGGTCAGAGGGCAAAATGAATTGATACAGGGGAAAATCTCCTACTCTTTCAATGATGCTCACCCCCCAAATGAACCTTTGAGCATGTTGCAGTGGGAAATTCCTTGATGTTAACAGTAGCTTCACAGAACAGACACAGAATGACTCACAATCAAATTAAGATGCATAAATGGCACAATATATATTGAATCAGTTTAAAACATACTGGGAAACAAGGAGAAAGGGATGGGTGGTGGGGAGGGGATGGGTGGTGGGGATGGGGTGGGTGGGTGGGACTTGACACACCTAGAATAGCAACCAGTTGGGTGGAAGGAGTTTGTTGCCTGAATGCTGGAGTCTTCAATGTTCATACATCTTGTCTTCCTACTGGAGGGCATCAGCCCTCCCTGCTGACTGTGCGGTTATGAGGACCAGAATTGCGGGTGAGCAAGGGGCTCAGTACACAGAAGGTGCCTGGGGTCAACATACACTTGCTCCATTGGAAAGAAGCAAGAAACAGTACACAGGCCAGAAAGTGATGCTGAGTAGCTAAAGCTTTAATCTCCTTGTCTCCGGCAGAATGAGGTCAATAATGGCTGACTGAAGAATGCTAAACTGCCAAAAATATTTGATATCTCATAAGTGTTTTTATTCTTAAAAATTTGTTTTTAAAAACAATTTTATTGAGATATAATTGACATGAACTGCACATATTTAACATATACAATTTAGTTAGTTTTGATATAAATATGTAAACATAATCCCAGTCAAGATAATGAACATATCCATTATCCCCCAAAGTATTCTTGTGTCCTTTTATAATCCATCTTTCTCTCCTCCCCAACCACTATTCTCAGACAGCCAGGAATCTGCTTTCTCTAATTATAGACTAGTTTGTATTTTACATAATTTTTAAATAAATGATACATACATACCACAAAATACTATGCAGCCATAAAGAAGAATGAGATTATGTTCTTTGCAGGGACATGGATGGAACTGGAGGCCATTATCCTTAGGAAACTCACGTAGAAACAAAAAACCAAATACTGCACGTTCTCACTTGCAAGTGGGAACTAAAGACGAGAACACATGATATACAGAGGAGAACAATAGACACTGGGGCCTGTCAGAGTGGGGAGGGTGGGAGGAGGGAGAGGATCAGGAAAAATAACTAATGGGTACTAGGCTTAATACCTGGGTGATGAAATAACCTGTACAACAAATCCTTATGACACAAGTTTACCCATGGAACAAACCTGTACATCCTGAGCATGTACCCCTGAACTTAAAATAAATGTTAAAAAAGGAAATACACAGAAAGTACTCCTTCTTTTGCCTGGCTTATTTAAATCAACATAATTATTTTGGCCTGGCATGGTGGCTAATACCAGTAATCCCACCACTTTAGGAAGCCAAGGCAGGAGGATTTCCTGAGGCCGATCTTTGAGAATTGTTTGGGTGGCATAGTGAGACCCTGTCTCTGAAAATAAAAATAATTATTTTAAGATTCATCCTTGTTGTTGTGAGTGTTAATTGGTCACTCCTATTTATTGCTGAGTAGTATTCCATTGTATTGATGTACCAAAATTTGCTTATTAGTTCACCTGTTAATGGACATTTGGGTCATTTTTAGTTTTTGGCTATTACAAATAAAGCTGCTATGAACATTTGTGTATGACTTCCTCCTGCCTTTTCAGAACAAGTCTTTTATTTCTTTTGGGAAAATATTTAGAAATGAAATGGCCAGATCATATCGTAGGCAATTTTAATGTTTTAAGAAACTGGTAAATGTTTTCTCAAGTGGTTGTACCATTTTGTACTCCAGCAGCCACATGTTAGAATACCATTACTAAATATCTTACCAACACTTGTTATAACCAATTTTCTTAATTGTATGTTTCTAGTGTGTGTGTGATATCTCAGTGTGGTTTTAATTTTCATTTCCCTAATCTCTGCTGAGCATCTGGTCATATGCTTTTTTGTTTTTGGTGTTTCTTCTTTGATGAAATGTGTATTTAAATATTTAGCCCAGTTTTACGAAGTTGCTTGTATTAATGTTATGTGATAAGAGTTCTTAATAATCTCAATGTAAGTCCTTTGCCAGTTATTTTTCTTCTAGTACGCAACTTGAATTTTTATTTTTGTTAACAGTGTCTTATCTTCAAATAAAGCTATATCATTCATATACAGTAAGAAAACCTTGTAACAACTTACTTTTATTTTCCCCACCAGCTTTTGTGCTATTATCATGTATTTTACTTCCACATGTTGTAAGCCTCACAATCCATTGTCATTGTTTTTTTTCATGTGTCGGTTATCTTTTAAGAAAAATTGGAAAAGAAAACCACCCCAGTGCTTACCACTGCCAACGTTCTTCATTTCTTTGTGTGGACTCATATTTCCATTTGTTGTCAATTTCCTGGTGTATAAAGGACTTCCTTTAATATGTGTGTGTGGGTGGAGTGGGGGGAGAGTGTTTAAGGTCTGCTGGTGAATTCTATCAGCTTTTGTATATCTGAAAAAGTCTTTGTTTTGCCTTGATTTCTGAAAGATATATTTGCTGTATATAGAATTCTATGTTGACAACTTTTTCTTATGTTGCTCCACTGTCTTCTGGCTTGCATTGATTCTGATAAGTTGTCTGTTATTCGTGTTCTTCTGTATATAACATGTCTTTTTCTCTGGATGCTTTTATGTTTTTTTTTATTACTTGTTAAGCAATTAGATTATTTGCCTTTGTATAGTTTTATTCTCTGTTCTTATACTTCGGATTCACTGTCCTTTTTTGATCTGTGTAGTTATAGATTTCACAAAATTTGAAAATATTTAGTAATTATTTTTGCAAATGTTTCAGTTTTCTCCTATCTCTCCTATTCTTTAGGGACTCCAATTACATGTATGTTTTGCTAATCAAAGTCACTGTCCCACAGTTCACTGATGTGCTATTCATCTTTTTTTAGGTCTCTCTTCTCTGTGTGTCTTGTTTTGGATAATTTTTATTTCTCTATCTTCAAGTTTAACAGTTTTTTCTTCTACTGTGTCTAATCTTTTGTTAATTTTATCTAGTCATCATTGTTTTCAACTCTGGAAGTTCAATTTTGGTCTTTAAAACTTTTTAAATATTCCATGTCTCTTTTTATTATGCTTATATTTTCCTTTATCTTCTTTGACATATGGAATATATTTATATTAATTATTTTACTGTCCTTGCCTACTGGTTTTGTCATCTATGTAATTTCTGAATCTATTTCTATTGATTGACTTTTGGGGTGGGGGGTGTTATGAGTTACATTCTTTTTACTTCATCGCCTGCCTGGCAATTCCTTATTGAATGCCAGATATCATGAATGTTACCTTGTTGGGTGCTGGATGTTTTTCTATTTTAAAAAATATTCTTCAGCTTTGTTCTAGGATGCAGTTACATTACTTTGAAATAGTTTGATCCTCTCAAGGCATGCTTTTAAGCTTTGCTAGGTGGGAAAAGAATAGTATTTAGTGTATTTTTTAGTCTAGGGCTAATTTTTGCCTACTACTGAGGCAATCCCTTTCTGAGTACTTTACCTCATTCTTTGTGTATTATGAATTTTTTTTCTGTGGCTGGTGGGAACACAAGCTCTGCCAAGCTTTGTGTGAACTCTGAGTATTGTTCTGCCTGTTTCTTTCCTGTGGTCCCTTTCCCAGCAACAGGCAGTTTCCTCATACATGCACTGACCACTATTCAGCTAAAAACTCAGGGGAACACTGTGCAGATCTCTAGCTCTTTCTCTTTGTATTTCTCACCTTTCCATGAAGCCCTCTCCTCTCCATGAAGTTCTCTCCTTTACATGAAATGATCTCCGCTCTAGTACTCTACCCACTGAATTCTAGCTGCCTTGGTCTCTGAATTTTCAAATCTATATCTTCAACTCAGGGAGACCTATGGTCTCTGTTTGAGACTCCCTCTCTGCTGTGTGACTTAGCAGCTCTTTTCATTCTTTTTATAAGCTATTTTCAAGTCTTTTGCTATTTTCACATTTGCTTTCCTATTCCCAAGGATAACTGTCCTGTGCTGCCTACCTAAAAACAATTAATTCATAATTATGTCTGTTTTTTTTTTAAATAGGGAGATCCATGTTACTTCATGTTACCTTGTCTTGACTAGGAGTGGCAGTTGCCTCATTTGCTCATTCCATTATTTCCTATCTATGTTTAGCACACTTGTGCTTTACTTTAAGTATGACTCACATATTTCAAGGGCTAGTTGCTTACTTGCTAGATATAAAAATTCATATTACAGAATAGAATAATTTAAACATTTCTTTTTATTTCACAAGTAGTACATGTTTATTTTAGAAAAAAATAGAAAACAAGATAAGCAAAAAGAAGAAAACACAAGTCACCATTAAGTCTGCTACATTGAAGTTACGATTTTGGTGTCATCTCATAGCTAGGGGATTCTTTTATTGGGAAACACTGCGATATACTTGATGGACATTTTGGTTGATAAAGATGAGGTTTCCTGGGTGTATGATAGTCAGGTATGTGAGAAAAGAGATGACTTAACTGTTCTTCCTAATAAGGAGAAGAATCTATGGTTTTCCAGAACTTAACTTGAAATGGTAAAGAGAAAGGACAGATAGAAGAGAAGACTTGTGAAAAGAAGCCCATTAAGAGGTCAGTGGGAGTTGAACAATGAGAACACACGGACACAGGGGTAGGATCCTCACAGACTGGGGCCTGTCGTGGGGTGGGAAGCTGGGGGAGGGATAGCATTAGGAGAAATACCTAATGTAGATGACGGGTTGATGGGCGTGGCAAACCACCGTGGCACATGTATACCTATGTAACAAACCTGCACGTTCTGCCATGTACCCCAGAACTATAAGTATATATATATATAGAGAGAGATCAATAAACGGGAGTCTAAGAAGAGAAATTCCCTGTGGCCAGGAATTGCTTAGTCATTTTTTCCTCAATTACTTGTAAGAAGATACATCTAATATTAAATTTAAATTGTTATTTGTACTGTGCTAAAATCTCAAAAACATTCAATATCATCTGCTAGTGCTTTTCGTGCTTTGCAAGAATTAATTTGCCAGGTATTTATTGGATATCTACTGGGTACCAGGCACCATTCTGGGTACCTGGGATACAACGAACAGAGGTCCTGCTCCTTTAGAGCTTGCATTTGAATAGGGATCAACAATGCACAAGAAAAATAATTAATAGGCACATTTCATAATATTTTAGAAAGTGATTCATACCTTAGAAAAACAGGGGAAGTAGAGCAGAAGTGTAGGGTTAGGCTAGGGTGAAGGAGGCAAGTTCAACTTTTAAATTGGTTGGTCAAGATGAGCAAAGACTTAAGATGGGAGAGTTAGCAACAAGGATAGCAGGGGGAAGAGCAGTTCCAGCTTAGGGAGCAGCCAGTGCAAAGGCCCTCAGGCAGAAGCTGCTTTTCATGATAAGAACCAGCAAGGAGACCAGATTAATGTTTTACTACTCCTAATAAGGAAAAGAAAGTAGATGTGTATATTCAATCCAGGAGTGCTTGGATAAAACCATAAATTTTAGAAAAAAAGTATTTGGATCTAGAGATAACAGCAAGAAACACAAGCAGATACTGCTTGGGAGACTGATCTAGGATGACAATCAGCAATGAAATAGTAAAAATGGCTCAAAAATAGCAATACAATGTATCTCATTTGTACTCAGATTTGTTGTTGATGTTATTTTAGTAATTAATCTTGGAATTGTTTAGCCCCAAGCCCCGATCTATCCCTATGGTGTAGAGACCATTTGTAACTTTTTGGTTTTCTTTTTTACTTTCCTTCCTTTTGGGAAGTGGCCCTTCCCATCCTGGACGCTCTCAACCTATAGGCATAAACTACTCTAACCCTGGGGTAGGCACCAAGAATTAGGCTGGCCAAAATCAGAGTAATTCAAACTCTTGTCCACAATAATTGGTTTGGGGATGGGCAAATTGCAGAGTCCAGTCATATCTGAGTCTGTCTAAAAATTGATGTGGACAGTAGGAGGTTTCACTCTTTTCCTTGGGAACGCTGGATACAAAGATGGTATGAGAGCCCTGTGGATATTTTGCTGACATAGAAAGACTTCTTGATAAACAGCAGAGCAGAGAGGAAAAAGAGAGAGAGAGACAAGTCCAATAATATTGATTGAAACCCTGCCTCCAGCCATGTTCCATGTCAGCACCAGCACCATCCCATTTGATTTCTCATGGGCTAATACATTTATTTTGCCTAAACCATTTGGGTTTCTATTGCTTGCAACCCAAAAGATCTTATTAAATGAGAACTCTTGCCTTCTCCAAACTTTCCCCACACCATTTCTAGAGTCCCAAGAGGTGTCTTAAATGCCTCCGGAATTGGTCTGGGTTGTCCCTGTCTGTTGCCACATTATTGACCATGGCCCAGAGGAGGCTCTGCTGCTCTCAATGTGAGCTAAGCCTGAAATCTACCGGCAGAGATGCCTTTGGCCTTGCTGAATGGATCCCCCACTGCAGGGTGAGAAACCCTGCTTACTGCTCTGTAAGGTTGCTGAATGTTAAGATAGGAGAGGCTCCTGTCTATGTGTTTATTTGGAAGTTTCAAAGCAAGTCTCCTTGAGCCACAAGTTGTTACTAAGGTAGAATGGAAACCACCGTTTTAGTGGACACATTCACCCATCTTCAGAAAGCCTAATCCAGGCTCTTCACCCAGGACACCTCTGTCCTTTTCCTTTTGGCTTCACAGTAGGGCAGCTCATGTGCAAGTTTCCTTCCCTGTAAGGGGACTATCCTCAGATACACTGACCCTTTCACCCCCGCCATTGCTATTCGCTCTCATTTGGTCTTCCTGAGTTTACAATTAGTTAGAAAAGGGAAGCACAGTGGGTGGAGTGGATATGGTCACTTATCTTTGATCTTATCTATGGTCACTTTCAAATCCTGACTCTGGTTCACTAGAATCAGGCAATCACATACAACCTGGCATGAATTTAGATTGCTGAAGTTGAATAGCAATGGATTGGTCAGCCTACCATGCAGGCTGATAGTCATTGTTTAGTAATGTCTGTGAGAAGACAGACTGCTAAGAAACAAAACAAAACAAAACAAATCAGCAAAAAAACCCTCCAGTCTAAAATTAAAAAGCTGAATGTACTGGTAACTTACCAAGCTACATGGGCATTTTCATAAAATAGTCAGCATTGTGGTAATTACTACTTAACCAGCATATTTAGCATCTCTTTATGGGCCAGATGCTATGATAGGCACCTTACACTACTTGGTTTGATTTGGAAGGGAGTTACGCCTTGCACTCTCTAAATTTGCAAGCAAAACCTGAGAGTAGTGGCTGAATAAGATCCCTGGTAAATCTTCAAGGCTGCCAAAATATTTTATGTTTTGTGAGGTCAAGCTCAGGATTATATACCTGGTTTGGGGGTATGCATGTAGATCTGGGATGTGGTTGGTGACTCAAACACATGTCAGGGAGGTTTGGTTGTGGAAAGTGTGATAGATGTTAGGAGAACTCCTGCAACTTTTTTGATTTGAAGCAGCATTTGATACTATTAGACTCCAGGGCCCACATTTAATTTAGAAGCTTAAAGATACTAGGGTTCAGAAAAATATAAAAAAATTTTACCCCGGGTTTTTTTTTCTATTGTGCTTTCAAATTGCAAGATAAAGGCAAAACCTCAGAAATAATTAGCAAACCTAAATTCCTGGACTCTCTCAACACACTTGAAGCATTCCTGTAAAACAAACACGTATTTCAGGATTTGGTGCGCAATCTTGTGTTTATCCTTTCTTTTACCTTGTAGTGTTTCCCATCTTTCTCTCTCAAGCCTACTCTGTGGATCTCAGAAAAGCCCTTCTGGTCTGCAGTGGGTCTTCTGTTACCACTTTCTAGGTTCCTCAAACTCAGTCCTGGCTCGATCATACCATAAGGGGATGAGTTTGACTCACTTCCAGCATCATTCGGCTGACTCAGGAATAATGGACTCCAGTATCTACGGGAAGTATCTGTGTCTTTTTCTCCCTTCCCTCTCCTGCTGCACACTCCAAAATACATTGAAATTCTAAAAGAATGCAAAATAACAAATGAGAACTCAAAATGAAAAAATACACTCTATATACTTTTTTCTTCCTTTTGCAACATGGTATGTTGAAGTGGTTGCAATTTCTGAGTGCACTGTTTGGCAAAATGTATGGAAAGATATGGTGATGTGTTAGTCACCCTGATTGGCCAAGAGAACTGCCTGTTGCCACTGATGCCACATGGTAGGAACATTGGGCCAAGTGTCTGGGACTTTGGTGTTATTGTTGGAGTTCAATCCATACCAACTGGACCCATACATCAACTTTGTGTTGAGGTAATGGTGCAGCACATAAATAGAATCATTCAGAAGTAGAGGCCCAATTACTAAATTAAAAGCCTGGTGCCTCATGGATAAGTACCATTCTTTGTTAAAATTTGCCAGTTTCTAAAAATCCCAATATTTTAATTCATTATTTAATTAAATAATATAAGTTCCATTAAAACACAACAGCACTAAAAGGGAATTGAAACACCACAAAGGTGAAAATCCAATAAGCAAACATATGTATGTTCTTCAAATGATGGCAAAGGAGAGAAGGAGGTGCCACATGACACTAGGGAATTCTTTGATTTCTTCCTTATGGAGTTTTCCACATAATTATCATAAACTGCCACAGGATTTAAAAGGTTTGGCTTGTTGCAAACTTCCTCAATTTTAGCAATAAAAATATCCTCCTTCTCTTAGTTTTATTCCCCTGCTTACCAGGAATCTATACACAAATAATTTTCTGCTTTAATTAAACATTCCTTTCTAGATATGTGCCAAGGCATATGTTTCTCCCCTCAAAGTCAGGGCCCTCTTCCAAGGTGGGTGGATAGCCTCTCAATAGGATGTAGCGCCTTACTGTTTTCTGTTTCTGTGTGAATGCGGGAGTCCCAATGTTTTTTTCCAGCCAACAGAGTCTGGGGTGCTCATTAAGAATTTTCCAGAAGGTAATTTGTGGGGCAATTGTGGCCTGTAATGTGCATAATGACCCACATCCTGCCACCTCCCCTTAGTATCCATGGCAGACATAATTTATCCATTGTGGTGCACCTTCCCATGCAATCTGGGTGTGTTTTGGAATCTTTCTCAGTGGCATGTTTCAGACAGCTACTATCTATCAGAGACTGGATACCAAAGTCCTCTTACTTGCTAGCCCTTCGCTCCCATGTCTCTAATCTGCCTGAGTAGCATTGCCTGGCTTCACATATTCTGGATGGAAGGAGACAAACAGGGATTACCCCTCCTGAAAGGTGCTTCAAGAATACTGACTTCTTGAACTTTCTGAATCAAAGGAGCACCTGGCTTTAGGGATTCTGCAGGAATAACATTAAGGGAAGTCATTTACAACCACATGCAAGTTCAATTCCAAGTAGAGATAACCAGCATGAGAGTCTAATAAATCCTGACCATCACAGACTCACATGGCTTCTTGTTTAATAAAACATCACTTTCCTTCATTCGTGAAAATGAAACAGTATGAAAATGAAAATGATACAGTATAACTGTATCCTGGGGCAGCCCAAGCACAACTACTTGAATTTATAAAAGAGGATGGTAGACTTAGAAGTAGCAAAATAGACTATTGCTGCCTTTTAGAATGAAAGGGGGAGAGCAAGAGAGCCAGATAGTGCAGTAAAAAAAAGTGTTAACTGCATTACACTAACAAACTATAATCATTTAGACAAGGCTGGAATGTAGTGAATTTCTGCCTAGTTTTTGAAGAATTTAGGTAAATTAGTCACATAAACAAGATTATGCTGTGTAAGAGAGCAGATTATTTTATACATTTAGAGAAATTCATGTTATTGAATGTACTTGAGACCATAAAAATTGCATTTCATTTAAAATGTTACCTAGTTCAGTTGAGGTCAGTTTAGCCCAGGTTGTCTGAATTTGTCTTTCCTAGCCCTTCCCCTAAGGACCCACTCAAGGCTCAGTAGAAAATACTGCAGACTTGTGTAGTATCCTCTACCCCACAGGATCTCTGCGTTGACTGGCCTGATTTCTGACCTCCTTTCTCAACCAGCTGGCATCTAGTTCCCTTCTGTTCACCTCTTCATTCTCTACTGTGATCAGTTTATCTGTCTCACCTCTTCTATATGGGCCTCCCTTACAAATGCAACATTATCTTCCTTTAAGCTCTGAACCCTTGGCTCCATTTTCCAGAACACCTATCTCAGTGCTTCCCTGTATGCATCAAGGAGTAACCATACCCTTAATGGAAATAGTTTAAAACATCTCACCCTCATGCCTTACCCTGAATGTTGATCTTGAACAAGTGTGTCCCAGTCTTGTTAATGAGCCTGGATGCATGGATACAATTACTGAGGTTTCTATGCAGAATAACTGGTTTTAAGCAAATTTATAAATTTGTCCTGTATTTATTTATTTTAAAATTTCTCTTCACTTTTCTTATGGTATATTTCTCCCCAATCTTGTTGCTTAAACACACACAGACACACACACACACACGACAATATAAAGCCATAAGGATGCCTTTTCAAAGTTGTTAGCTATTCTTGAAATTTTCTTTATAAATATCTCTAGCAACCTAAGAGAACAATTAACAGGTACTACTACTCATGGGTCAGGAGTTATTTTGCAAAAAACCACAACTCCATACTTAAGTTTTCCTATTTTTATCTTAAAATTCATGCATTTTCACTGTTTTGCGTGACATATATTTAGTTTTATTTTATACAAAATATGCTTTTGTTTATTTTTACTGTCTTATTGATAAGGCTTAAGATTTTCAGATTTAGGAAATAAAAAATACAGGATACCTAGTTAAATTTGAATTTCATATAAATGAGATATAATTATTTGTGTAAGTATGTACTTTATCTAGCAACCCTAATAAGGATTGAGGTACTTCGCTTTAAGACTACCATTTCTGGAACTAGGCATATTGAAGAGTACTGACAATGCAACCAGGATTTTTCTTCTCTGAACATGTTGATATTTCAAGGACTTATGTTCAAATATATAAAGGCACATAGTAAATTGTGTCTTGCTGAGCACAAATGGATCCCAGTAAGTTATTCAGCTTTCCTAATTATACAGGTTGGACCATGTCTTTTGACTTTAAAGGATTATGTCCTCAGAGAGATTTTATCTGACCTTTCAGTCTAGATTGTGTTTTCATTTATAGCAGTCACACTACTTCTTCTCACAAGCTTTATTTGTAATCATTTGATTATTGGTAATTATTTGATCCAATAATCAAATAATTATTTATTTACTGTATGGTTCTACCACTGCTATAGGCTTCATGAGGGCAGAGATCTTTCCTATTTTGTTCTGTGATGTACTCAATATTCACCAGTGTACCTGACATATAATAGGTGATTAATAAATTTAGACGCTACAATAGAAGATTCCATTTTCTATAGTAACAAATAGAAAAAAAACTGGGAGTAAATATGCCAACAAGTATGGGAAACATATATAAATAACACTTTTTTTTTTCAAGACACAGTCTCACTCTGTCATTCAGGCTGGAGTGCAGTGGTGCAATTTCAGCTCACTGCAACCTCCGCCTCATGGGGTCAAGTAATCCTCCCACCTCAGCCTCCAGAGTTGCTGGGACTACAGGTGCATGTCACAACACCTGGCTAGTTTTTAAAAATTTTTCTGTAGAAGCGTGGTTTCTCCATGTTGCCCAGGTTGGTCTTGAACTCCTGAGGTCAAACTGTCAGCCTGTCTTTGCCTCCCAAAGTGCTGGGATTACAGTTGTGAGTCACCAAGCCCAGCCTGTAAATAAAACCTAAAAATACTTCTGAAGGGCACAAAAGAGACATGAATACAAAAATAGTATACAAAGGTATACTGTTTTTAGATAGGAAGTCTTGATAGTTACAAAGATGTCAACGCACACTGAATTAATGTATAGATTTAATATCTTCCTGAAATTATACCAACAATTTTTTTTTTTGAGACAGAGTTTGTCCTTTTTGCCCAGGCTGGAGTGCTATGGGGTGATCTTGGCTCACTGCAACCTCTGCCTCCCGGGTTCAAGCGATTCTCCTGCCTCAGCCTCTCGTGTAGCTAGGATTACAGGCACCCACCATATGCCTGGCTAATTTTGTATTTTTAGTAGAGATGGGGTTTCACCATGTTGGCCAGGCTGGTCTTGAACTTCTGACCTCAGGTGATCCACCCGCCTCAGCCTCCCAAAGTGCTGGACTACAGGCGTGAGCCACTGCACCCAGCCCACAAATTTTTAAACTTTAAAAGTAATTCTAATGTTCAAAGGAAAACAAAACAAACACACAAAAGAACTAGGAAAAATTTAAAAGAACAACACAATAAGGGTAGCTTATACATCCCAGATAATATAGTATATTAATAGAACTTCAATAATTAAACTGTGATTAGGGCATAAGAAGATGTAGGTGGATCAATAAAATAGATGAAAAAGTCTAAATTACATCTCAAATTAATGACAAAAATAATTTTTCATTAAATATTGTTGGAGCATCTGTATAACCATCTAGAAAAAAGTAAAATTGAATTCATACTTCATGCCATACACTATATAAACTTCAAAATGGATCAGCAATTTAACTGTGAAACTGAAACCATAAATGTAATAAAAGAAAATGTAGCAGAATTCATTTTTAATGTTAGAGTAGGGAAGACCTTTGTAAGTATGACTTCAGATCTAGAAGTCATAAAAAAAGATTGATTAATTAGATTATATACAAAAGAAAAAAGATATTTCTGCATAGTGAAAACAAAATAAAATTCTTTAGGTAAAGTAAAAATATGAACAACACAATAGGGGAAAAAAAACCACTTACAATTCCTATCACTGAAAGAAAAAAGCCAATGTCCCTAATATATCAAGAGTTCCTAGAAATAATCAAAAAAAAGATCAACAATCCAACAGAAGATTGATATTACATTATGGGAGAGGATGTGAGGAGACAGGTGTGTTTACTCCTGTTGGTGTGTTAATTGGCAAACATTTATGGAAAGTAACTCAGTAATAGTTACCAAAATTACATGCATAAATTATATAAAATACATGAATATGTAAAGTTATGGACATTTATTTGGCGACCTAATGTCTTTTTAAAAGGGACTAGTTAAATAAATTAAGGTACATCTATGTAATGGAATACTATTCAGTTGTAAAATGGAATAATGTCACTCCCTTATCTGGAAGGAAAACTCCAAAATACATATGTGAAAAAAAGCAGGTGTCAAATGAAGTTCATGGTGTAAAAATGTTTTTATATATTTATGTATGTATATGTATGCATGTGTATATGTACACACATATATACTCATACATGTATTTAGTTCACATATATATTTAATATGCATAAGGAAACTCACAGAGGATAAATAAGAAATTTCCCGTTAGGATGAATTGAGAATAGGAAGAGGAAACTAGGTGAATATGAAACAGAAGCAGGAGAGAGACTTTTGGTTGTATGACCTCTTATTGTTTATTTTATTTTTGAAAGATGCTAAGGTAATACACATTTAATAAATTAGGTAAATAAATTGATTTTAAGAAAAAAAAATGACATCACCCAGAAAAACCAACAACAATAATAACTGTTTATTCTGTGAAATTTATTATTGAGGATTGAATAAAAGTGCACTGAAAGGATACCAATGTTTTATGTTCTTTTTATTTTAAGCTGCCTTAAATTAGTTTTGGAAATAGGGGGCAGATAAATAAATAAGTGTATGTTTATGCTAACATTTGTTGGTCAGTATTGATTTATCTAGGGTGAACACTAATTCCTTTAAATTAGGAATGGGGAGTCTACTTAGGGTTATGCAAAGAATCATAGAAGGCCTAACTGGTGCTCTCTGTTAGGATATATTCAGTGGTATTTTGTGCTGCTGAAAAAAATGACTGAAGGCATTTCGGCATTCCATACATCAAGAACAGAATCTCAAAACCAAATGTGGTAAAACTCAGTAACTTCTTACTAGAAACTAAGCTACCTGGAGGGAAACCAAACACGCTCTTCTTCCTGCTGGGAAGTGGCAACAGTGGCCTCTGGCATTGTGATGTAAACGGCGCATCAGAATCATCTCACCATCAAGTCTAATCTTTATTACTGCCATTGTACCATTTCGCTTTTAACAACAAAGGCGCTAGAGAGCATAAAACAAATTTCCCTTTTTACACACTATAGCAGGGTCACTCTTCCCCAGAGCATACAATGTTTATATTTTAAAACCTAACAGAATAGTTTCCTTGATATTCTGTTTATAATAGAGGTCCTGATGAAATCCACATGGCTTACATTCAACTGAAGTGAGGTTGATTGACAGAGGAAAGAACTTTAATAATAACTGGAAAGAAATAGGACTGCACTGTGGAGTGAGGAAGTTTACTTCCAAATTATGAGGCTGAAATGGAAATTTTAAGTTCCTTTACTTCTTATCAGAATCATTCTGAACTCCTGTATTCCTTTGACATCAATGGCTAAATTATTTTTCCACCTTCACCTTGCCAGGAGCGGCTGCCAGAACCATCTTTGTGTTCATCATCTCTTGGATGGGCTACCGTGAAGTGATGAATTGGGTGTAGAGACAGGGAGCAGGGATGGGGAGGGGGAGGTAGCCCCAGATGAGCAGAACAGACTACAGACTATTCTTGTTTTCTTTAATAGCTGTGTTAACAGTTTCTAGCAGATGATTTAAACCAATATTGCTACTTTAAAGAATTTCTAGTTGTTATCTCTCTTTTTGAACAATGAAATCTCTGTTCTTAGTGGCTCTTTTCCTTTGAACTCTTTTAAATCAATTAATTTTAATTGAGGATATATATCCCTGTTCATTCCGTGTTTTAGATGAGTATGCCTGGTTCTATCTCAGTATCCTGAAATAAGATAATATTAATGGCTTTCTCATCTTATGAAATAATTATATATGTGTGTTTGCACATATATGTATAAACAGTTATCTGTTACTTGCTTATATCAATTTCCCTGTGTTAGAACAAAAACCACATGAAAATAGCCTTCTGTGTCTTAGTCACCTCTGGATCGCCCATATCTAGTACAAGGCTTGGCATATAGTAGGTCTCAATGATTATTATCGAAAAATAAATCTAGGCTCAAATCTGAATTCTTTCACTTAGAACATTTCTGACCTTAGATAAGTTAATTAACTTAAGCCTTAATCTCTTCACCTATAATAATAGTACCTTACTCATAGAGATTGTGTTGCAGTTAAATAGAGCTTAGTGAAATGCCTAGCACCCAGCAAGGAGTTATTAAATGTTAGCTGTTTGTGGTTGTTAGCTCTGGCCCACCTGTGGCTTCTGGCAGAGAAATCTGTGACAGGACAATAATTTCAAGTATGATACATTATATACTTGGCTTACTTGGTGAAAAATTTTGACTATTTTAAAAATTATACCTAAATTCCCTCTGCATGTTTCACTATCAACATTTCTAGTTATTGCTTTTCAACAATCCAAAATGTTGATTTATGAGATCTGATGGTTTTGTTGATCTCTAGGTTGTATAAAGTTAATGAATGTCATGTGTAAACAGCAGTATTAGTTGTCTGAGAGACCATAGGCTAGTTCAGATTGGTTTACTAATACCTGTTTGTAAACTTAGGTTAACAACAAGTTATAAAAGTTTAGCAATAAATTTACTACTCTGAGCTGTTAAATATTCAGACACTAAAAATATTTTAGGGTAGGTAAATTTAGGGGAACTGATTTGCCACTATATATATACACACATTAGAATTTTGAGGCCATATAGCCTTAATGAGGAGGGCATCTGTCATTCTTGATAACATGGATGACGGACCTGGAGGACATTATGTTAAGTATTAATAAGCCAGACATAGAAAGACAAATACTGTATGATTGATCTCACTTAACGTGTGTAAATAAAATAGTCATACTCATAGAAGCAAAGAGTAGAATGATGGTTACCAGAGGCTGAGAGTAGTGGAAATGGAGAGATGATGATCAAATGATACAGTTTCAGCTAAACACATGAATACAGTTTTTGAGATCTATTATCTTTTGAGTCACAACCAGGTGACTATAATTAGTAATAATGTGTTGTATATTTCCAAGTTGCTTAGAGTAAATTTCAAATGTTCTCCCCACAAAAAATCGTAAGTATTTGAGGTGATGGATATGAGATTAGCTTGTCATTCCACATTGTATACATATATCATAACATCACAATAAAATAAGATATAAAAAATAAAATGAGATGTGATAACCAGAAAGGTGATTATTTCAGACCATAAGATTATATGCTTTGTAATAACAAAAAATGAATGAAAAAATCTTAGAAATAATAACGATATTAAGTAAAATGATCAGACATAAAATAAATACAAATGAATAGTATTTATTATATTGTAAAAACAACCCATTATAAAATATTAAAAATATGACATTCTAAATAGCAAGAAAAAATTATATAGGGAAAAGTAAGCATGGAACATTATATAGCAGTTTAAAGCAACAACAGCTATACTGAGTGTGTGTATGTATATTACATATGAGTCTGTATACATATATACATACACTGAATTAATTTCCATGACAAGGCATATATCTTCATTTACAGTCTTTATGTATTTTGATAAATTTATAAATATCTTTGTGAAGCTCTTACCTAAATTTTGCTAGATTTATTACTAGGTAACATGCTATTATGCATTATCTTTTTAAAGAATGTAGCTGAAATAGTAGAGACATTATTTTTGCATTCTTTTAGCCTTTTTGCACTTGTTATTATTGATAAATCTGGATTATTACTATCACCTGATTTTGTACTTTCTTTTCTCCCACCTTTTCTATGTTTCTTTTGTAATTTTTTCTTCCTTTCTTTACAGAGGTGAAATATTTTTCTTACTCCATATTTTCTACTTGTTGGAAGGTTGTCTGTTATATTGGTATTCTGATTGGTTACCTTAATCATTTTAGCATGTATACCTAACTTATCAAAGTTTACATTTAATTAATATCTTTATCAACATGGTAAACAATATCAGGTTCTTAAATCACTCTAACACCAATCACCGGCCTGCTGACAATTAGCAGTCAGTGGTTAGTCTTTTAGGTCTATTTTTCACCCTGTCTCTACAAGAACTATGATTACACACTCAATGATTTACTCACCTCATTATCAATTTCTTTGCCCATTACTCCTTTTCCTTGCATCTCAGATCTTCCATTTGTGATTGCTTTCCTTCTACCTGAGGTACAACACTCAGAAATTTCCTGTTAAGTGTCAGTTGGAAGCAAAGTCTCAATTTATATTTGTTTGCAAAGATCTTTAGCTATTGCTCCTGAAATATATTTTTCTGAGTGTACAACTCTAGCTGCGAATTTTTTTTTTAATTTTTTGCACATTGAACATACAATTCCGCAGTCTTTTGCCTTGTTGCTTTGAGGAAGTCATCTCATAGTCTAATTGTTATTTCATTTTAGGTGGCTGTCTTTTCTATTTGGCTACTTGTTTTTGCCTCTGGTGTTGTGTACTTTCATCATAATGTGTCTAGGTGTGGAATTATTTATATTCATTCTGTTTTGTACTGTTAGGCCTCCTGGATAAGAAGGTTGAATAAGTTCATTTATCAAAAATTCTCAGCCATTCTCTTCAAAGGTACTTCTGACTCATTTTCCATTTTAGAACTTTGAGCTTCTCATACTGTCTTTCATGGCTTTCACTTCTCTCTTATAGTTTTGACTCTGTCATTCTTTGCTGTGTTATAGACACTTCTTTAGATTTATTTCTTTGTTCATTAATATTCTTCATCTCCACTTAAGTTCTATTAAACTCTTCTATTGAGTTTTAAATTCTAATAATTATATTTTTACTTTCTTGAAGTTCTACTGTTTTATAAATATCTGGTCATTTAAAACGTCTCTTTTTTTCAATCATATGTTTAAAATTTCCCACTTTATTTTGTTAAATATGTAAAACATACATTGATTTATAATTTTTCTCATAATACCAATAGCTGATGGTTTTTTGGGGGCAGGGGCGGTTGTTCATATTGCCTTATTTCCTTGTTTCTGTTGAGAATTTTATTAAATCATGATTTCCAATTCCTTAGAATTTTATCTGAGTAAAGTTTTTGAGGATTGGTTTAAAGGTGTATTTCTCCAGAGATGATTTACATTTTTTCTGTTGATCAACTGGAAACATTACCAACTTGGGATCACTTTAAAGAAAATTCTGAATTTGTGGTTCTTTATATCTACAAAGTAGAATGAATTTGGGCTATAACCTATGCAGGACCAACTTGTTGTTACCAATTTTCACGGAAGATTTTTTTTCTCCTTTTCCCAGCACCAACATTGGAGATAATTTCCCTTGCTGTCCCTTTGGGAACAGGAGAAGGATGTGTTTATTTGTAGCTCACCATAACACAGATGACATAGCTCTTTAGGGCACCAGCTATATACATGGTGGGTGGGCCCTGGTCTTTGTCTCCTGTCTTCTATAGCTTGGTAGGCCTTGAAAACTGAAGCTCCAGTTAACCTAGGATCAGCCTTCAGAATGTAAGCTGCTCTTAGTTTGGCTAATTGCTCTGTATTCCCTCTTTCCCTTAGTTACCAGAATCCTAAAATTTCTGACTTCTTTGACAGGTTATAGATATGTTTAAAATGATACTCTAAATATTACCCTCCATTTTAGCAGAAATGACTGTTAGCAGAAAAGTCTGTCAGGATCTTTAATCAACTATTTGGAAACAGAAGTTCCGAGATCTGTTTTTCAGAAAGAATGCTCCCTAGTGTCTTATGTTTTTTGGATATTTGTGCAATCCTTGGCATGTCTTTGGACTATGATCATGGTTTTTGTTGTTGCTGTTATTTTGTTGTTTCTGATTTATTCTATTAGTTACCAGATGTGAACTTAAACGGTTCTTGGGAATTTGAATAAATGCGTTATTTTGGTAACTTGTTTGAAGTTTGCTGGGATATAGTATTATATCAAAATACAGTGTTAGTGTTGTGGAAACGTGAGAAAAAAATTAGCATGGGAATATACAAGATGAGCTTGGAGCATCTTGTAATGCCAGAAAGTAAGGACGTGTTAAAAAAAAAATCTGCAACGATGGGGCTATGTCAAAGGGACACGAGAACCAACTGAAAAAGTTCCCAATGGCTAAAGCCGAAGCAATTTGAGGAATAAAATAAACAAAGTAGTGTCATGCCCAAAGTATAAAATAAATATCTGTGCATCCATACTGATATACAGAAATGATTGAATAAGTAAATAAATGGGGGAGAATAAACAATCTTAAATAATTTATATAGCTATTCCTCTCTCAAGGAAATAAAACATAACTCCCCAATCTTGACGTGTGGCCTATACACAGTGACTTTTTCCTTTTTTAAAATTTTTTATTTCAATAGGTTTTTGGGGAACAGGTGGTGTTTGGTTACATAAATAAGTTCTTTAGTGGTGATTTCTGAGACTTTGGTTCACCCATCACCCAAGCAGTGTACACTGTACCCAATAGATAATAGTATTTTATTCCTCATCCCCCTACCACCCTTTCCCCTGAGTCCCCAAAGTTCATTGTATCATTCTTATGCATTTGCATCTCCATAGCTTCATTCCCACTTATGAGTGAGAACATATGATGTTTGGTTTTCCACCTCTGAGTTAATACACTTAAAGTAATGGTCTCCAATTCCATCCTGGTTGCTGCGCAGGCCACTATTTCATTCCTTTTTATGGCTGAGTAGTATTCCATGGTGTGTGTGTATGTATGTATGTGTGTGTGTATATACATACACACACACACATACCTATACACATGCATGTGTATGTGTATATATATGTGTGTGTATATGTATATGTACATATATAAAATGTTATATATAACATTTTATTTATCCATATATTTATATATCTATATATGTGTGTGTGTGTGTGTGTATGTATATATATATATATATATATATATATATATATATATAACATTTTCTTTATCCACTCATTGATTGATGGGCATTTGGGCTGGTTCCATATTTTTGCAATTGCGAATTGTGCTGCTATAAACATGCATGTGCAAGTACGTTTTTTGTATAATGAATTCTATTCCTCTGGGTAGATAGCCATCAGTGGGTTGCTGGATCAAATGGTAGATCTACTTTTAGTTCTTTAAGGAATCTCCACACTGTTTTCCATAGTGGTTGTACTAGTTTACATTCCCACTAGTAGTGTAAAAGTGTTCCCTTTTCACCATATCCACACCGACATCTATTATTTTTTGATTATGGCCACTCTTGCAGGTGTAAGGTGGTATTGCATCATGGTTTTGATTTGCATTTCAGTGATCATTAGTGATGTTGAACATTTTTTTTCATGTTTGTTGGCCATTTGTATATCTTCTTTTGAGAATTGTCTATTAATGTCCTTAGCCCACTTTTTGATGGGATTGTTTGGTTTTTTTCTTGCTGATTTGTTTGAGCTCTTTGTAAATTCTAGATATTAGTCCTTTGTCAGATGTACAGATTGTGAAGACTTTTTCCCACTCCGTAGGTGGTCTGTTTACTCTGCTGATTGTTTCTTTTGCTGTGCAGAAGCTTTTAGTTTAATTAAGTACCATCTATTTATCTTTGTTTTTCTCGCATTTGCTTTTGGGTTCTTGGTCATAAAATCTTTGTCTAAGACAATGTCTAGAAGAGGTTTTCCTATGTTATCTTCTAGAATTTTTGTATTTTTCAGGTCTTAGATTTAAGTCTTTGATCCATATTTAGTTGATTTTTGTTTAAGGTGAGAGATGAGGATCCAGTTTCATTCTACATGTGGCTTGCCAATTATCCCAGCACCATTTGTTGAAAAGGGTGTCCTTTCCCCACTTTATGTTTTTGTTTGCTTTGTCAAAGATCAGTTGGCTGTAAGTACTTGGCTTTATTTTGGGGTTCTCTATTCTGTTCCATTGGTCTATGTGCCTATTTTTATACAAGTACCATGCTGTTTTGGTGACTATAGCTTTATAGTATAGTTTGAAGTTGGGTAATGTGATGCCTCCAGATTTGTTCTTTTTGCTTAGTATTGCTTTGGCTATGTGGGCTTTTTTTGGTTCCATATGAATTTTAGGATTTTTTTTTCTAGTTCTGTGGAGAATGATGGTGCTATTTTGATGGGAATTGCATTAAATTTGTAGATCACTTTTGGAAGTATGGTCATTTTCACAACATTGATTCTACTCCTCCATGAGCATGGGATGTATTTCCATTAGTTTGTGGGTCTATGATTTCTTTTAGCAGTGTTTTGTAGTTTTCCTTGTAGAGGTCTTTCACCTCCTTGGTTAGGAATATTCCTAATTATTTTGTTTTTTTTTTTTACTTTTTTATTTTTTTTGCAGCTATTGTAAATGGGGTTGAGTTCTTTATTTGATTCTCAGCTTGATCATTGTTGGTGTATAGCAGTACCACTTATTTGTGTACATTAATTTTGTTTTCTGAAACTTTTCTGAATTCATTGATCAGTTCTAGGAGCTTTTTGGATGAGTCTTAAGGGTTTTCTAGGTATATGATCATATCATCAGCAAACAGTGACAGTTTGACTTCCTCTTCACTGATTTAGAGGCCCTTGATTTCTTCCTCTTGTCTGATTGCTCTGGCTAGGACTTACAGTACTATGTTGAATAGAAGTGGTGAATAGAAGTAGAAGTGGTTGAATAGAAGTAGGCATCCTTATCTTATTCCAGTTCTCAGGGGGAATGCTTTCAACTTTTCCCCATTCAGTATAATGTTGGCTGTTGATTTGTCATAGATGACTTTTATTACATTAAGTTATGTCCCTTCTATGCCAATTTTGCTGAGGGTTTTAATCATTAAGGGATGCTGAATTTTGTCAGATTTTTTTCCATGTTTTTAAAGATGATTGTATGGTTTTTGTTTTTAATTCTAGTTATGTAGTGTATCACATTTATTGACTTGTGTATGGTAAACCATTCCTGCATCCCTGGTATGAAACCCACTTGATCATGGTGGTTTACCTTTTTCCTATGCTGTTGGATTTGGTTAGCTAGTATTTTGTTGAGGATTTTGGCATCTATGTTCATCAGGGATATTGGTCTGTAGTTTTCTTTTTTTGTTATGTCCTTTCCTGTTTTTGGTATTAGGGTGATACTAGCTTCATAGGATGATTTAGTGGGGATTCCTTCTTTCTGTATCTTCTGGAATATTTGTCAATAGGATTGGTACCAATTCTTGGAATGTCTGACAGAATTCAGCTATAAATCCTTCTGGTCCTGGATTTTTTTTTTTGGTTGGCAATTTTTAAATTACAGTTTCAGTCTTGCTGCTTGTTATTGGTCTATTCAGAGTTTCTATTTATTCCTGGTCTAATCTAGCAGGGTTGTATATTTTCAGGAATTTCCGTCTCCTTTAGGTTTTCTACTTTATGTGTGTAAAGGTTTTCGTAGTAGCCTTGAATGATCTTTGTATTTCTGTGGTATCAGTTGTAACATCTTCTGTTTCATTTCTAATTGAGCGTATTGATCTTATCTCTTCTTTTTTTAGGTTAATCTAACTAATGGTCTATCTATTTTATTTATCTTTTCAAAGAACCAGCTTTTTGTTTCATTTATCTTTTGTATTGTTTTTGTTTGTTTCCATTTAATTTAGTGCTGCTCTGATCTTGGTTGTTTCTTTTCTTCCCTTGGGTTTGGGTTTGCTTTGTTCTTGTCTGTCTAGTTCCTTGAGGTGTGACCTTAGATTGTCTGTTTGTACTCTTTTAGACTTTTTGATGTAGGCATTTAATGCTACAAACTTTCCTCTTACACCACTTTTGCTGTATCCCAGAGGTTTTGATATGTTATGTCATTATTATTGTTCAGTTCAAAGAATTTTTAAATTTCCCCTTTGATTTCATTGTTAACCCAGTGATCATTCAGAAGCAGGTTATTGAATTTCCAATTATTTGTATGGTTTTGAGGGTTCCTTTTGGAGTTGATTTCCAATTTTATTCCACTGTGGCCTGAGAGAGTACTTGATATAATTTCAGTTTTCTCAAATTTATTCAGACTTGTTTTGTAGCCTATGATATGGTCTATCTTGGATAATGTTCCATGTGCTAAGTAGAATGTATATTCTGCAGTTGTTAGGTAGAATGTTCTGTAATTATTTGTTACATCTATTTCTTCTAGGGTAAAGTTTAAGTCCATTGTTTCTTTGTAAACTTTCTGTCTTGATGGCCTGTCTAGTGTTTTCAGTGGAATATTGAAGTCCCCCACTATTATTGTGTTGCCGTCTATCTCATCTCTTAGGTCTAGTAGTAACTGTTTTATACGTTTGAGAGCACTGGTGTTAGGTGCATATATATTTAGGATTGTGATATTTTCCTGTTGGACAAGGCCTTCTATTATTATAGAATGTTCCTCCTTGTCTTTTTTAACTGCCCTTGCTTTAAACTTTGTTTTGTCTGGTGTAAGAACAGCTACTCCTGCTTGTGTTTGGTGTCTGTTTGTATGAAGTTTCTTTTTCTACACCTTTACCTTAAGTTTATGTGAGTCCTAATGTATTAGGTGAGTCTCTTGAAGAAGAGATACTTGGTTGGTGAATTCTTACCCATTCTGCCATTCTGTATCTTTTAAGTGGAGCATTTTGGCCATTTACATTCAAGGTTAGTACTGAGATGTGAGGTACTATTCTATTCATCATACTGTTTGTTGCCTGAATACCTTGTGTTTTTTTTCATTGTGTTATTATTTTATCAGTCCTGTGAGATTTATGCCTTAAGGAGGTTCTGTTTTGGTGTATTTTGAGGATTTATTTCAAGATTTAGAGCTCCAGTTCTTGTAGTGCTTGTTTAGTAGTGGCAAATTTTCTCAACATTTGTTCATCTGAAAAAGACTGTATCTTTTCTTCATTTATTATGCTTAGTTTTGCTGGATACAGAATTCTTGGCTGGTAATCATTTTGTTTAAGGAGGCTAAAGATAAGACCCCAATACCTTCTGGCTTGTAGGGTTTCTGTTGAGAAATCTGCTGTTAATTTGATAAGCTTTCCTTTATAGGTTACCTGATGCTTTTGCCTCACAGCTCTTAAGATTCTTTCCTTAGTCTTTACTTTAGATGATCTGATGACTATATGCCTACGTGATGATCGTTTTGTGGTGAATTTCCCAGGTGTTCTTTGAGCTCCTTGTATTTGGATATCTAGATCTCTAACAAGGCTGAGGAAATTTTCCTTGATTTTTCCCTCAAATATTCTTTCCAAACTTTTAGATTTTTATTCTTCCTTGGGATATCAATTATTCTTAGGTTTGGTCATTTAACATAATCCCAAACTTCTTGGTGGCTTTGTTCGTTTTTAAAAATTCTTTCCTCTTTGTCTTTGTTGGATTGGGTTAATCCAAAAGCCTTGTCTTCACTTTCTGAAGTCCTATTTTCTACTTGTTCATTTCTATTGCTGAGACTGTCCAGTGTATTATGCATTTCTCTAAGTGTGTCCTTCATTTCCAGAAATTGTGATTATTTTTTATTTATGGTATCTATTTCTCAGGAGATTTTTCCATCAATATCTTGTAACATTTATTTGATTTGTTTAAGTTGATATTCACCTTTCTCTGGTACCTCCTTGAGTAGCCTAATAATTAACCTTCTGAATTCTTTTTCTGGCAATTCGGAGATTTCTTCTTGGTTTGTATCTCTTGCTGGTGAGCTAGTGTGATTTTGGGGGGTGTTAAACATCCTTGTTTTGTCATATTACCAGAATTGTTTTTCTAGCTCCTTCTCATTTGGATAGACTATGTCAGAGGGAAGATCTGGGACGCAAAGATTGCTGTTCAGAGTTTTCTGCCCCATGGGGTGCTCCCTGGATGTGGGTGCTCAAGGAAGTGGCTTCCTGAGAGCCAAACTTCAGTGTTTGTTATTTCTTTGTTGGATTTTGCTGCCAGCAGAGCTACTGGGCTCCATGCTGGTATTGAAGAGTGTCTGCAAAGAGTCCTGTGATGTGATCCATCTTAAGGTCTCCCAGCCATGGATATCAGCACCTGCTCCAGTGGAGATACCAGGGGAGTGACGTGAGGGCCTTTGCTTGTATTTTTATTACACCAATTTTGTGTTGGTTGGCCTCCAGTCAGGAGATGGTGCTTTCAAGAAAGCATACACTGCAGTAGTGTAGGGAGGACACAAGCTTGCCGTAGAGTTGCCTGGATAAGTTTCTCAGACAGTGGGCAGGGCCATAGAGCTCCCAAGAGACTTTGTCCTTTGTCTTCAGCTACCAGGGTAGGTAAAGAAAACCCATCAGGTGGGGTTAGGTGTGTCTGATCTGACACTGTCTTTGGGTAGGGCTTGCTGTGGCTGCTGTGGAGGATGGGGGTGGGATTCTCAGGCCAATGGACTTAGGTTCCCAAGGGGATTATGGCTGCCTCTGTTTCATCATGCAGGTCACCAGGGAAGTTGGGGAGAGCCGGCAGTTACAGGCCTTACCCAGCTCCCATGCAACCCAAAAGGCCAGTCTCACTCCCACTGTGCACACCCAGCAGTACCAAGTTTATTTCCAGGCAGCAATGGGCAGGGCTGAGAACTTGCCCCAAGCTACAATACAAGCCTCCCTGCTGAGAAAGCAAGCAGGGCTTTCAGGTTTCTCACCTCCTTGCCTGCCAAAGCTTCTGTACCATGTCTGCACTCCAGTTTTGCCTCCTTCCTTGGGCTCTGTCCAAGAAACCGCGTTTTGTAGAAATTGTTACAAAGTTTGGCTGGAAGTTTCCTTTTCCTTGTAGTCTTTCCCTAATTCCACTGGCAGCCCTCCCCAGGGACCCCTGTGAGACAAAGTCAGAAATGGCTTCCCCAGGGACGGAGAGAGCCCACAGGGCTCTTCCTGCTGCTTCCTCTACTACTGTATTTTGCTTGGCTTGCTATGTTAGTCTCAGCTCCAGGTAAGGTCAAATCCTTCTGGACCTTCAGGTTCCCCAGGAAGGTTGTGTGTTCAGGGGCCAACGATCGTCTTTCCACACTTTGGACACTCACAGTTTTTTGGCTGTCTCCAGGAAACTGGAGCAGCAATCTGCTTCCTTCAAAGGGTCTATGGATTCTCTCTGCTTTCCTGCTATGTTCCCGCGGTAGTTCTTGGAACAAAAGTCCATGATGTGAATCTCCATACACTGCTGTGTCCATCTGAGTGGGAGCTGCAGGTTAGTCCTGCCTCTTCTTAGAGGAAAATCTGTCATTTTCCTCTAAATCACACAGTGACTTCTTTCTAAAGCGTACAATATTAAAGGTGAGGGGGAAGAGTAACTTGTCAGTGGAAAGCAAAATAAACACCACCCCAGCCAAATGATCAATGCTAATATCAATAGTGTGTGTGTGTATGTATCCTGGATATGCTGTGATGAAAATAAGGCTGTGGTCTTTCTCTCAAAAACCTAGTCCCAGTCAAATTGTAAGAAAAATATCAAATAAATCCAAGTTGAGGAATTTTCTCAAAATGCCTGACCAGACTCCTGAAAACCATCAAGGTTATCAAAAACAAGGAAAGTCTAAGAGACTGTCACAGCCAAAAGGAGCCTAAGGAGACATGATGACTATGTAACATGGTATCTTAGATGGGATCCTGGGACAGAAAAAGGATATTAGATAAAGAGTAAGGAAATATGAATAAAGTGTGCACTTTAATTAATAATAATATAGTAATATTGGCTCATTAATTATGACAAATGTACTATGCTAGTGTAAGATGGAAATAATAGGAGAAACTGGGAAAGTGACACATGGAAATTCTCTGCACAGTCATTATGATATTTTTATACATTTAAAACTATTCTAAAACAAAATATGTATTGTTAAAAAATGCAAAAGTATTAGCTTGGGAACTTGAAGTTTAGTTTTGGCTTTGTAGTTAGTCATCCTTAATGACTTTGAACAAGTCATTCAAATTAATTCTCCTTATCTATTCCAAAGAAAAATAGTGCAGTATTATATCTAAGTTCCCTTTTAATTCTTAGAGGTGGGAATAAAAAGTCAAAATTCAAAGAAATTAATTTGAAAAGAAAACAATTTTGCCCTCTTTGGTGATGGTGTCATCTGACCCCTCCCTCTGAAACTATAGTGACATGTGAATCTCATGTGAATCAACATGGTACAGTAGAATGGGATTAGCAGCAAGAATTGGGAGATGGTGGTGACATTGTGAGGTAGTATTTTAGTCTGTTTGGATTCTATAAAAGAATACCATAAACTGGATAGCTTATAAACAACAGGAATTTTTCATAGTCCTAAAAGCTGGAAAGTTCAAGATCAAGATGCCAACAGATTCATTGTGGGATGAGGGCCTACTTTCAAGTGCACAGAGGATGCCTTCTCACTGTGTGGTCACATGACAGAAGGGGTGAAGAAGCTCTATCTGGTTTCTTTTATAAGGGCACTAATCCCACTCATGCAGGTTTCATGCTTATGACCTAATCACCTCCCAAAGGCCCCACCTCCTAATACCACCACCTTGAGGGTTGGGATTTCAACATGTGAAATTCTGGGGGGACACAAACATGCAGACCATAGCAGGTAAGTTTTTAATTCCTGTTTTATAGAAAAAGGAAAATTACTGTCAGAGAGGCTAAGCAACTTGCCAAGATTCTGCAGCTACTAAGGCATGAAGACATGTTCCAAACTCAGATATGTCCAAAAGTAAAATCCCTCATATAATGACTACTAATTTCATATTTGCTATTTACTAACTTTGTGCCTTGGGAAAGCATGTAATCTCCCCAGGCTCAATTTCCCCATGAAATGAGGAATTTGGACTAGATGATTTCTAATATCCCTTCCAGTTCCAGTATTTTTATCTTTATTCTGAGAAATTAACATTGAATTTCTTAGTATAGACTATAAAGATTCACCACTTTGGAGCACTGACTAGTGGAACTCACTAAGATAATTAATCAAACAGGGGAGAAAATGATTAATTATATACATATGTGCAATTGCTTAATACTCCAACACAAAATTTTGATAGACCCCAGGAAGCCTAATGAGGATTCTATAACCTTGCTGCTGAACCCAAAACTAAAGAATCTTTCGTTCAAGCTCCTCCTGACTTACTCCCCAGCTGTAGGTAGGGAAGCTGATAAAGAGAAATAGAGAGAACAATGTGCATTTTTCTGTCATATGCAGGGAGTCTGCCTACTGAAAGGGGGCCCAGTGGACATGGAGCTCTAAGATAAGCCACTCTTCCCGGGCAGCAGTAAGTATAGGTGAGTGTGGAGAGAATAAAAAGAACCCATCCCAAACTGTTCCCTGCCTTGAAAGAGAAGATAGAAATCCTCTCCTCTATCAGCAGAGGCAGAAATACAAGGCAATCATAAGTATTTTCCCAGTTTGTTGACTCTGCCTAATATAGTTTAGATATTTGTTCTTGTCCAAATCCCACATTGAATTGTAATTTCCAATACCAGAGATAGGGCCTGGTGGAAGGTGATTGGATCATGGGGGTGGATCTCTCACGAATGATGGTGTATTAGTCTGTTCTCACACTGCTGTAGTGAACTCCCTGAGACTGGGTAATTTATGAAAAAAAAAAGAGGTTTAATTGACTCCACAGGCTGTATAGGAAGCATGTCTGGGATGTCTCAGGAAACTTACAATCATGGAGGAAGGCAAAGGGGAAGCAAGTGCATTTTCGCATGGTGGCAGGAGAGAGAGAGTGAAAGGGGAAGTGCTACACACCTTTAAACAGCCAGATATCATGAGAACTCACTTACTATCTTGAGAACAGCAAGTGGAAAATCTGCCCCCATGATCCAGTCACCTCCTACTCGGTCCCTCCCCCAGCATTAGGAATTAAAATTTGACCCAAGATTTGGGTGGGGACACAGAACCAAACCATATCAAATGGTTTAGCACCATCCCTTTGGTGCTTTTTTGCCATAGTGAGTTCTTGTGAGATCTGGTCTTTTAAAAGTGTGTGGCACCTCCCCTCCCCGCAACTGTCTCTCTTTTTCTTGCCCCTGCTTTTGCCATGTGAAATGTCTGCTCCTGCTTTGCCTTCTGCCGTGAATAAAAGCTCCCTGAGGCCTTCCCAGAAGCAGATGCTGCTATGCTTCCTGTACAGCCTTCAGTACTGTAAGCCAACTAAACCTCTCTTTTTATAAATTGCCCACTTTCAGGTATTTCTTTATAGCAATGCAAGAACAGCTTGATACACTGCCTAAATCCCTTTTTCCCCTAGTTCAGCTCAAAATAAACTATGTCCTATTAAAAAGGTTAGCAGTTTATGAGATAACTCCTGGCCCATATACATGAGTCTGTTCACTTCTACAAGCTCTGCTCTTTCTATGTTCTAAGACAATGGGATGGGCAATTCATCTGTTGTCTCAAAGCCTTTGAAATGGATCAGAGAAAGAGTTCTTAGTTAACCTCCTGTACTCAGGGCCCCAAATTCATCCTCTGTGGCACCTCCCTTTCAAATTGTGTTCTGTCACGATACCCATCAAAGCTCTTCAGATACCCACAATGAGCTCAAATAACACAATAAAATCTTTTAAAATTCCCATCTTCTCAGTTTTGTATTTTATGCTTTGATTGTATATTTTATATAAAATTTTATATTTTGCCCAATAGCAGACCATGCTTCCCTTTCTGCAGATAAGTTTACCTTATCTACAGAAAAATGGAAGCCATCATGTGGGGAGATTCTCCCAATTTTACATACAAAACCTTTGGCTACATCTGTAGTATTTTCTTATTTATTGTATTATCAATCTATCTATCTATCTATCTATCTATCTATCTATCTATCTATCTATCATCTATCTATCTATCTATCATCTCTTAATCCATTCACCCATTCATTTAATTCCCCCGATCATGCCTTAGAGTTAATCACTTTCTGTCTTGATCTGCTAATTACCCTATCTCTCTTAGGTATAGTCAACAGTTTCTTTTCATGGGGACAGGTGAAATTATGAGAAGCTTCCCATTAACACACATTCATGTATACACACACACAACTCTCTCCAGCTCCCAAATTATCTGTCCCTTTCCCTTGGTATTAAAATTTCTTGAAAAAGTAGTCTAAATTCATTGTCTAATTACGTCACCTCTCACCTCTCAACTGACTCTGGCTTCTTAAATTAAAACCACTCTATCTAATCACCATTGACTTCCATATCACTAAATCCAAACGGCAGTTTTCAATCCTCATCTCACACAATCCATCAGAAACATTTGAAATTGGAGTCTACTTTTTATCAGAAACATCTTCTTTACTTGAAACACCCTCACACCATTAAAACCAAGCATTAAGAGGTTTGGGGCCCATATTCCTTTGGTTTTTCTCTTCCCTCTCTGGCCTCTCCTTCTCAGCCACCTTGAAAGAACATTCATCCTTACCCATCTAGACATGAAATGTTCAAGTTCCACGAGCCTCTGTTCTATGCTCCCTTCTTTCACTATATAACTTTTCCTTAGGCAGTATCATTCATACCCATGGCTTGATTTCTGACTTATGAATAATACAGCCAAATGTTGCAAATTTATTTCTCAAGCAGAAACCTCTCATCTGAGCTGCTGGCTCATATATTGTGATTACTTGGCATATCTACTTAGACACCTCAAAAGTTCCTCAAACTCAGGTTGAATTTATGATCCTCCCTCCAAGCTCCCTCTCTGTACAGTGTTCCCTGTCTCAGTGAATTACACCAGTGCTCATCCATTTAATTACTTAAGTCAGAAACCAAGTAGCAATCTTGGATACCTTCCATACTCTAATCTCTAGTGTATAATCAAGTCCTGTCCACTATTACTTCTTTATAATAAAATGTCTAAAATTCATCAATTTATCTTCATTTAACGCCCTAATTCAAGATTCTTTCATCTCTCATCTGTACTATTCCAATAGTTACTTTAAATTTATCCTTCAGCTTCTTAACTTCTTACACCTTCAGCCTGTTGTGTTTTTGGAGCAAACTTTTCAGAACCAAATCTGTTCCCATCACCTCATTGCTTAAAATTTTCCAGTGGCTTTATAATGCTCTTAAGATAAAAACTAAAGTCTATAACATGGCCCCTGAGGTCCTACATGACTTTATCCATGCCTCTCTCTCCAGCTTCATCTCTTACCATCTCGACCTCACATTTTGCATTCCACCTACACTGGTTTAATTCATATTTTTAGCATATCAGGCCCTTTCTGTGGCAATTTTTGTCTCAAAAGCTCTTCCTCTCCTTAACCCTACTAAAATTCTACTCTTCCTGTAGATTGCAGTTCATAGCGTTTTCACAGGAGAGCCTTCCCTGATGCAGGTTCTTTTGGTAAAAGCTCTCACATTACAAATGTTTCTTCCCTTTAGAACTCCTGTTTCTATTGAAAAGCATACATTCATTGCGTGATTATTCAGCTATTGTCAGTCTCCCCAAGCACTGTGTTTCTGCTCATCATTATGCTCCAGAATTTAGAACAATTCCTGGCACCTTGAATGTGTTAAATAAATGCTTGCTGAATGTGTGAATGAATGAAGAGGAGTCCCATTCAGATGCCTGGTTCCTCTGGCATTCACAGTATGGATTAGAATAGGTGGCAGTAGAATAATAGATGCCACTCCTTCAGCATCTCTAGAGGTGAACTAATTCTACTCTGTCATTGTCCATTTTTGATTTTTCAAAGTTCCAAAGTAGTAATGGAACACATATAGCAGCAAACCCATAACTAAACAATTTAAAGCCAATGTGATTCTTGCAGCAAGAGCATTTTCCAAACAAAATCAAGAGCAAAAAGAAAAAAGTAATAGAAAAAAAAAATCTTTCAGCCGCATTGGGATCAATAAGTCATTTGGTTTTAGTCTTCTGGGAGTTGATGACCTGAAAATTCAACTTCATTTGGGAGAAATGCCCGCCAATAAGTTAAGTGTGACCCTATTCATTTCATATGCATGAAAACAAGCTTCCTTGTGTTTTTGGCATCTTTGATCAAAAAGAGGCCTTTGAGACAACCTCTCTTCCTACAAAATGGTGATATCCTCCACATTCAAGTCCCAAGGCACTCTATTTCCTCTTAGTACTAATTTACATATTTAAAGCCATTCAATTTTTATTTTCCTCTAGTGTTCCAAAAAAATCAATGTTGACTCAAGTAGAGTTTCTGTTTAGTGACCACAAGTGCCAATTCCTGTGACCATGGTATAGCAGGTACCTCTCTGGGCATTAGTCAAAGAAAGGTCTGGCTTCTCCACATACACTGATATTTCCTCTGTGTTCTTCATCCTCTGCAGGGTCTTAGGCTTCTTTTCTCTGTGCTTTAGTTGGCTGATTCCACGGACTTATGCTCTGGAATACCTTTGCCCCAAGAATCCTAGTCTCTAAAAAATGTTCCATAGGGTCCCTCAGTTTTTGCATATCAGATTCTCACACTTCCTGAATTGACTTCTCACAATTTTTGCCTATAAGATTCTCATACTTCCAGAATTTGGCTTCCTGAATTGTTCCTAGAGATAGCACTATTAGTAATTCTGAACACTGTGTCCTTAGGTGTCCATTGAGGGGTAATACGCCCTTTGCCATGTTGTTTTTTTCCCAAAATTTTGCTTTTTGTCTTATTTTAAGTTATTGGGAAACTTGCTCTCTTTCAATGTCAGCAGAAACATCTTGCTGTCTTTCCTTTGTAGGGTTCTATTTCCCTCCATTCAAGTGGGCCCTGCAGAGGCTTAAAAAATTTAAACCATTTCTTAAGATGGTTCTGTTTCTTCACTACCACATGTAGGGCAAAAAGTGTTTATGAATCAGGATATCTTCCTTTTCTTTAGGTTCCAGTCACTGGTTTTCTCATATGCTTCTCCAGATTTTGTCTGACGAGATCTGTGGTGAGAAATAGGAAGTTAAAAAGGTTGTCTCAAATGCTTCTTTTAAAATATAAACTAGTCTTTATGTCATGAATAGCCTTACCCCAGTTTGAGAATACACAGTGGAGTGGGGCATTGAGTACCCCAGGAGCCTGTGGATAACAGGATGACTCTAAGAGTCACCAAATTCCACCTTTGTATGAAACACTTGATAGTAACCACTCAAAGATCTCAAATCTCAAACATGGGTGGCCTGAACTTCTTGTGGAATTAAGCATCCCCTAGCCCCTTCAAGCATTCAAATTTTGCTAATCTAGTGGAAGATCGTAATATCAGTTGTGACGACAGTATGAACCCCTTCAGCCTACAGGAGCCAAAGGAAACCAAAGCCAGCTGTTGAAGCCACTGTATAAAGCTAGGTACTGAGTCTGTGGTGCTACAGGTATTTATATTAAAGTGAAAGAGCTTTGATCTCTCTATTGGATATTCTGGCCCCAAAATGCTAGTGCCTGAACCTATACCCAATGAACTCCATGGCAAGTCAGTGGATTGGGATAGAAGGTGCCACTAACCTTCTCATCCTTTCTAGGATTTTGACAGATGGAGGATATACATAGAAATTACAGGAAAAAAGGGAAATGAGTGCAGATCTTATCAGTTTTTGTATGACTCCAGTTACTACCAAAAAGACTAGAAAACTGTTTTAGCCAAGACATCAATCAGATACTCAGATTAGCTGCCCCTTCTCCTTGGAAATGAGGAAATAAACAAACACCAACCAAATAAGAAGAGTTTGCTATTGCAAGGGAGTCAGCCACCACTACTTCAACTTTTGCAGAGATTCAAAGGCATTCAGAGGAGTGGGAAAGCCTTATAGTGGAAAAAGGGGAATCTTTAGGTATGCCTTGTTTGGAGGCTGTTGGTATGGGGAGGCTGTTGGTATGGGGAAGCTGTAGGCATGGACAGCTAGAAATAGGGCATCCTCTGTGATGGGTGGGGGTGCATATTTAGCTTTCATTAAAGTTTTAAAATTGGAATCAGGCACAAAATGAGGGAATATGTCAATTATTAATCAAATCATGGCCATTTTGGGCCAATTATTACAGAGGTTGTTATTTGGCTTCCTGAAGTGTTCCTAGAGATAGCAGTCTGACTCCAAGTCTGACTGGTTTCTTGGTTTGTCATTACAGAGTAAGGGGTTGGTTTCCTGGACAGGTTGCTGCAGGTTGTGAATCAGAGTTCTATTTTTAAATATAGACTGGGCATTGCTGGTTTGTATATTCAGACTCCCAGAAGTAGGGAAAGGCCAGGAAGAAGGGGGTAAATGCCCTTTCTCTACTGCTATCTCATACTCCCAGAGAAGGTGCAGGTTTTAAGGGCAGAAGCATAAATGTCAGGAAACGGTCATAGGTAGCCCTCCTTTGCCCATCACTTGAAAATTATTAAAAATTCTCATTGAGGACTTGTCCCCTAAGTAATCAAGAAAAATAGCATACAAATATGAAGAACCATAAACTGAATTCAAATTAAAGTGTGCCCATAGCACAGAGATTTCTATGCAAAATAACTTTCCCTATAAACATACTAATGACATGTTATTTTGTATCAACCAGTATCACCATGTATCAACCTGTATCCCCATGTATCAACCTGGTGATTGGATGGAAGGTGCAGTATGTATACAGGTGTGCTTGACAAAGAGTGGGAAGGAGAGACCAAAATCCAGTGAGAGCCTGAGAGATCTGACTTGCTCCATCAGAGCTGTGCATGCTTCAGAAAGACTTGGGAAGTGCTCCTGTTAATTTTGCCTTTGAAATAGATTACTTTGGTTGAGATGCAAATATAAGGGCTGTTCCAGTGATGCAGAAGTGAAACTCCTTAGCCTTGCTAGTTGATTTGTGTTTCTGATCATTCTGTTGATGGGCTGGCTTTAGCAGAGTGTGCCCTGGTTGGTATTTATTGTGATTGATTTTACAGTCTGACCTTGGTCTCAGCAGACACATGGCAGTGAAAATGAAAGGTATTTAGGAGACCAGCCAAAATATCTACATTGAGGCTATGAAAAACGGAACGCTAAATGCCCTGATATCCACTCTAATTTGCCTGGTTTACCTGGTGTTAATTGCTTCCTGGCCTTACTTCTCAGAATGGACCTTTACATTTCATATCCTGTTCACTTGGAAGTCTATTGTTTTAATTCTTTCCACAGTATGGAAGTGGATGCATTTTCATTTTCTTTTTCTGGCTTCACTAAAGACAGTTCAATTAACCTCTGAGCAGTAGGTTTGACAATTCTGACTCTACATCTAACATTTTCTTGAATTTCTGCTTCTACTGGGCTCTTGGTGGTAAGATCAGGAAATTATCATGAGCAATTTATTTGTTTCCTAAATCAAATCGAGCAATGAGAGCATGAGCAAGAGTGTTTGTTTTTGTCTTTAAACTAATTTTTAAAGGAACTGATTGTTAAAGAAAATATTTCCTTTCTTCTTTTGTTAATGTACCTATTATCTTTTTTGCTATAGATTTAGCTTGCATACATTTTCCATTTGTCTTGTTTCTCTATAGAAAACGCCTCTGTAGATTGAAAATAAAAAAAGTAAGTAAACAAATTAGTCCAAGGCCTTTGGACCACCCTTTTATATAGATGGTTTGTTCCCCCGGAGCATTTTGAAACTGCACTACTGCCCTTCCCTGTATTTAATGAGACCTTTGGGCAAACACATGATTCAGTGGAAACTAAGAGGCAGAGTTTAAATATGCTCCGATGACAGCTGGCTTACTTGTGCGAGCTGTTGCAAAAGAACTTTACTAATGGTTCAAGCAGATGGACAGAAGGAAGAAAGCTGAATGTTAGAATGTGTGAGAGGCCAAAGGTCAAGGTGAATGAGCCTGGTGATTTCCTGAGGTCTGTGGGTGTTTTGTGTTGCAGTCTAAATTGAGGGTTGTTTTTAATTTGATGCATTTTTCCAAACTTTAAATAGCTTCATTAAATCTCTCCCCATCCCAAATGTCTCAGGTCTTCAATTAGTTCTCAATTAAATTTTAGCTTTTACCTTTTAAGATAATATGGTATTTACTTGTAAAGTATAGACATTTATAATGTTTTTAAGGGTCAGTTTAAAGTGGTCCATTTAATGAATATTTTTTACAAAACATGATCCCATGAGGTTTTTCTTACCAACAATGTACATATGCTATATCCTCTTGCCCTTTTCTAACTTAAAAATAATTTTTCCGCTGGTGCACGGTGATTATAAAACACCTTAAATATATTGCATAAAGAATAACTGCCATTTGATTCTTTCTGGAAAACCCTACTTTCCAGATACTTGCTGCGATTTAGGTTAAAAATCCAATGTCATTTTTGTATTTCTTCTGATTTTGTAACTCTTATATCTTTCAGCTTTAATCAAGTTCTACTGAAACCAAGACATTAACTAACTTTTAGTTTGACAATCAAGCCCTTTAAAGGAGGTCATAAATTTAAAAGGAAGATTGTTTTTGTTCCAGAAGAGAGATTATTTTGAAAGCTAAAATATATGTACCACTTATGGGAAGAAACAAAGTAAATCTTTGTTGCAAAAGGTACATTCTTTATTTCTCTGGTTCAGGCAATGGAGCAGGCTGCTGGAAGAAGTGGAGAAAGGTGCTCATCTAGCTGCCTGGGTACCATGCCTTTCTTCCCATAGGGGATGGCATTGCATTCGCAGTTTCCTTGGGGTCTAGTATTTATTTATTTAAAGATATAATTTTAATTATATGAAACCCCAAATTTAAGAGTGTGTAAAATATTAACACAGCAATTAGATGTATTGTTTATCACCTTGATTTCCAAGCCCTGTCAGACTGAAATCCATTTGGGAGTCATAAAAAATCACCAGGACTGGCCATTTAAAAAAATTACATCAAATCACAATTAGCAGCTCTTTATTTGCAGTTTTCATACATACATGGAGGTGCTGTTTGTGTTGCCATTTCAGAAATAATTCACTATGACCAACTACACTGAAAAATAAGTGCACAGGTAGAGGTTGAGGTCATTTAAAATCAAACACATTCAAAATTTGAAGATAAATAGTGTACTTGCCATAGGTGGTTAATTTTTCTCATACTTTGGTTTCTGGTGATCTTCTGAGTGAGGACTTTGAAGTTTATAATTCATTGTTAAAGAAATTCTTTAGGTGATGGGAAGGATCTCGAAAGAAATCTATAAAAGCAAAATATAACACCTGTGGAAAGGAAGGGAGGAAGGGAGAGAGGGAGGAAGGGAGGCAGGGAGAGAGGGAGGGAGGGAGGGAGAGAGAGAGAGAGAAATAAATAAAGAATACTAGTAGATATGCAGATATTTATTTCTCTTCATGTTTTCAGCAAAAGACATTGGAAAAATTTTAAGTTGTATTTAATTGTATTAAAAATGATAGTCATAAAAAGAAAAATATGAGTTCCACTGACTTAATAAATTTCTCTGCACAACTTTAACCTAACCAACCACTTTTATGAGCAAAAAGTCATTGGAGACTTGATTGGGGAGCTAAGAAATTAAAGAAAGAAAAAAATGTCAATAAACCCGACTTGACTATGTAAACTTGACTTATTTTTGAATATAATTAAAATATATATTTTAAGTATTAATACAAAATACATGTTTTAAACTACTGTGTAGTCACTGTCAGTGATATAACAATTTTTAGTTTTTGCCTTTTAGCACTTTTTAAACACATGTGCCCAGAAAATTTCCCTTTTAATTGATGTGCCACTGAGAAGACAGCCTGGTGTAGAGAAAGTAGCAGCGGACTTGGCAACAAACAAATATGGCTCCACCCACAGCTCTACATCCAATTGCTTTTGTGAGCTTGAGTAAATTTGTTAACCTCTCTGAGTTATTTCATAAAATGGGGATGAAACCTACCTTGCAGGGTCGCTGTGAGTTTTAAGTGGGTTAATTCATGTGAAGTGGCAAGCTCTGCTCAGCAAATATTAGTTCCCTTCCTCTTTAGTTCACTTGAATAAACATTTATTCAGACGCTGTGTTAGGCTAAATGCCTTACGTGTAATTGTCTGGTTAATCTTCAAAACAAAACAACAAGTCATGAGGTTGGTTCTCCAGTCATTGTTGTTCTGCACTGAGGAAACTGAAGCATAGAAACAGCTAATAGTGAGTGACTTAAACCTGGGTCGGCCTGATTCTAAAACCTGTATCCTTAACTACTGAATATGCTGTGTAAAGAGATGGTCATATGAGCACAGAGAAAAAAATAGATTAGTAGTGATATAGGGATCAAGGAGTAAGAGACCAAAAGGATTGAACACTTTTGTAACTCTCATATCTGTAAAATGAACTTGAACTTTGTTTAGATATGAGAATGAGAATAAAAAAACATATTTTAAATGCTTGGCCATAATACATAGATACAAAACAGAAAAAGTCATGCAAAAAACAGAGCTGGTAGGACCCAAATGGACAGAATGTCTGTTGGTGAATCCTGTATAAGGAGGTTATTGTGATGTTGGCATGTTGGCATTATTAAGCATTTTTCCCTAGCACATACTGTATTAGTCAGGCTAGGCTAGGTTATGGTGTGGTGCAATAACAAACAGTGCCTAAACCTCAGTGGCTTGATACAGCAAGATTTTATTTTTCATCTGTGCAAAGTCTACTGTAAGTCTGATTGCCTTCCAGGACAACTGACCTCCATGAGGTCACCCAGGAATCTAGCTATTTCCATCTCAGGGCTCTATGGCTTCAACATGAAATCTGCGCTATGATAGCTGCTATAGGGGGAGAGAATGCTAAAGAACTTTCCTGGAAAAGTAAATTTTTCTACTCCTAACCTATCAACCAGACCTAAATACATACTCTGCCTAACTGCAAGGGGAAGAGGACTGTGTATTGTGTCACAAATCTGCACCATGTATACTTAAGACTGTTGGTAGGCTGTTTATTTTCAGACTGTAGCTTTTATGACTATTTAACTGAGATAATTTCTACAAACTAAAACTCCTCCCTAGTAGAAAAGTGTCAGTTTTATCTCAGCCATTTCTGATTAAGACATATTAAAATACTTAAGATGATTTAAGTGGGAGTTGTTATCTGGAAGTGATTTTGAAAACTAAATATTCATTGCTCTTCAATCAGCAGGGATTATGTAATGTTTGCTCTCCCCTGTTTCAAGCAGTAGAATGTGATCTTACAGTTACAAATCTGTATAACAAAGAAAAAAAAAACAACAAAAACAAAAGAACTGCTCTTTCATTCTGCCATAGTTTGTGGTGGGACTTGGTTTATATCAGAGACTGTTCATGTATTCTTAGGCCATTGAGCAGCAGAATGAGTGGTGAGGCAGGGTGAGGGTTATGACAGCTTCAGGGCATGCATGTTCTGAGGGTTCTTCCATAGTGAGACTGCAAAGAGCAAATGGTCAAAGCTCTGGTTTCTACATTTCCCCTATTTGAACAATAATGACAATTTACCTGTGGCTCATGTGGTAGCATAAGCAAATAATTCCAGCCAAAGTAAACAGCATTTCAGTAATTCAGAAAGCAAAACCATCTCATGATCATGAGAAAAGATAAAAATATAGATGCACATTGGTGAGGATTTTTAAAATAATTGTTATCCATGGTGTTCCTTCGGAGATTATTCCGTTACTTCTTAAGAAAGCGGAATTTACTTCTTGTTTATGAACATGGTGAAAATACAGGGACAGCAGAGGGTAGGAGAAACTTTCTAGTGGCTTAAATCAATTGTTTTCCTTGGCTTTGAATTTTTATTTTTAACAGGTAAAGTGTTGCATTTATTAAAAGCAGTAAAGTGGACCACGAAGAAAGGTTATTTCAAAAACTGTCAGCCAAGCACATTTATTGAGCACTCAATAGCTATGATCCAAAAATGTAAAAGTAAATAAACATAATAAAATAAATCAATTAACTGAACCAAGCAAACCACACTTGAAGCTTTTATCTTGTTCTTTCCTTCGTTGGCGTCAAAGTCTGGCCACTCTTTGGAGATTTACATCTGCGGTGGTTTCATTGCCAAAATGCCTTCTTCCTAACACTTATCTCTATGAGAGGGTCCAGTAAAAAAACACTTTTATCATCACAAAATTTGGGAGCTGTAATTTCCTGATGCAGTTGCTTGGGGTAGGGCTCTGAAATTTATATTTTATAAAGTTCTTCGAGTGATTCACATATGTACCTGTTTCCAAAACTTGAATTTAGAGTGCTCCACAGTAGTGGGATTTGGGATCCAAGAGAGACATAATTATGACAACACTTTATGGCAACTGTTTTACACAAAGACTACTTTTAAAAAGCCCCACTGATATAGTTTGACTATTTGTCCCTGCCCAAATCTCATGTTGAATTATAATTCCCAGTGTTGAAAGTGGGGCCTGGTGGGAAGTGTTTACATTATTGGAGTGATCCCTCATGAATGGCTTGGGTCATCACCTTGGCGATTAGTGAGCTCTCCATCTGAGTTTACACAAGATCTAGTCATCTAAAAGTGTGTGACACCTTCCCTTCCCAATGCCCCCCCTTTCTTGCTTGCTCCTGCTTTCTCCATTTGACGTGCCTGCTCCCTCTTCACCTTCTGTTATGACTGTAAGCTTCCTGAGGCCTCCCTAGAAGCCAAGCAAATGCCAACACCATGCTTCCTGTAAAGCCTACAGAGCCATGAGCCAATTAGACTTCTTTTCTTTGTAAATTACCCAGTCTCAGGTATTTCTTTGTAGCAATGCAAAAACAGCCTAATAGACCTACAACTGGGCAGGTTACACTTTATCTAGTGCTTCTGATTCTCACCTGCCTCATGGGATGTTTGGGTTAAAGCTCTGGCCAGCATGGACAGGTGTGCATCCTTGGCTCTTTCATTTCATAGCTATATGGTCTTTGGCAAGTTTTTAATTCTGAGCTCTGGTTGCAGTTGCCTTGTCTAATAAAGGAGCTAATTTTATCTGTTTGGTAGTATTAGAATATTTGTAAAAAAGCACTTCATTTGATATCTGGAATATGGTAAATGTTCTGTTTCCATCTTACTCAGAGTAAAAGTCAAAAGGCCCTCATAACCTTTGTCCCCACTTCCATTACCCCTGACCTCTTCTATTAGTTTCCCTGTTGCTTGCTTCACATTGGCCTCACTTCTGTTCCTGAAACCCTCCCTGGACACCTTGGCCCAGCCCCTGCACCTGCACATGCTTCTACCTGGAATATGCTTCTCTCAGCTACCTGCAGGTTTCCTGGCTCCCTTCCTGGCCTGAAACAAATCCACTCTTCTCAGTGAGGCTCTCTCTCACCTTCCTGGTTTAAGTTGAAGCTTCTGCTTTCACCCTCTATTCCCCTTTCCTGCACTTATTACCATATACTGTACTATATATTTTATTAATTTACCTTGTTTATTCTATCACCAGAATATAAGCTCCAGCTGGGTGGAGTTCTTTGTTTGTTTTTGTAATTACTTCTTAACTTTCTAACAGCAATAACAATGCCTGGCAGACAGTAGGTGTTTGTTTAGTAAAACACGATTGTGAGTGGTGGTAGGTCAGTCTGGATAGGGGAGCATCATCATTAGGCCAGAGAAATTCTGGGCCAGGAAGTTTTGGTTTCAGATTGTCCTGGATGTCAAACCTTAGTATTATTTGGGGTGAACAAAATCACCACATTGTTCCTGTGAACATCCCAGCCACCTAAAATATATTTAGAAGGGTAATGACTCCGAGTTGTTCTAGATCCCACTTCCTTCCATGTCTCTCCATCTGGAATCACCTCTCAAGGCCAAGATGATACTTGGTCTACATTTAGGGAAAGGACAACTGGGAAAAGTTTGAAACTGCCAGCTCAGAGATATCTTGGGACATCTGTTTGATGACACCTGATGATCAATGAATGATATTTGATTAATGATCTTGATTCACACTTCTCACCAATAAAATTTCTGTTGTTTTTCCTGAGATTCACCCTAGTGAACTTTTCAAGCTTCCTTGGAGCCATGAAGAGAAAAAATTCTCATGTCTCCTCTCACGCCTTCTCTGTGCTGCTGAAAAAGGATCAGCTTCCTTAGCCTTCACTGTGTCCAGAGAAAGGGTCTCCCTGCCTTCCTCTATGGAAAGGGATAATCAGATGGGGAGCTACCCCTATCTTCTCATTTTCCCACTAAAAATAGTTTTTCCCCCCAAATGTAGTTAAAAGAAACCTGGAAATTATAATTTATGACAGAAATGTCAATTTGTTGAAAAAATGTCAGTTTTACCAGATGCTTCTGGTCTTGGCTGCCTCATCCAATTGCTCTCTCAACAGCTGCAAGCCCTTTGTCGGACCCCACACCTCCTCCCATGTGCTGTCTCTATCAGTTGGAGCCCAATTGGTGCCCGCTGCGGGCACTAAACTTCAGGCAAATAAAATAGCAGGGGTGAATCATGAACAAGACCAGTAAAAATAACCTTCCTCTGTGCCTCTAAATTACACTATTAAAATTGCACTCCTGACTGCTCTTAGAAAGCTGAGTCGATGATTTGGAGGATAATTTTTCAGTTGGGGAATCCAAGGGTATTGCTGAAAAAGGAAAATAACTCATATTTATGAAAGGTGTATTGCTACAGATTTTGCCATGCAAAATTAGATTATATTTTACTGAATTCTCACACACCCTGTGATGATGAAACCCTTGTTTTACAGATGAAGAAACTAAGGCTCAGATAAATCAACTAAGTTACCCAAAGTCACATGTCTAATAAGTGAAAGATTTTAGGTTGGATTGATTAGGAAGTCTGTACTTTTGCTGGCATATCATGCTGTTCTGCACTTGCCTGGCACAAATCCTGAGGGACATAACAGGTACTCTTGCCCTTGCCCTGATCCCCCATTCTTTTGAGTATTTCAAAACACCCTAAATTTGTAATATCTCAATAAATGCTGCCATGGAAAGTTGCCATGATGGAATATTGTGTACCTACAAGAGACTCTGACATTTTCAGACACTGTATATTGAAAATGTTCGAATCCTCAAATTCAGAGGACATTGTGGTTTAAACTTCTCCACAATTGCCTCAAAGCTATACTGCAATGGGCTGGCTAGGTGGTGAGTAAGGCTCAGTCACTGGTTACGTGATAGGCTTCTGCAAGCCAGCCAAAAAGATTAAAATCCAAGCCTTAGAATAATTGCAAATTATTACATTGTGAAGATTGAGAGTTGATAGTGAATAAAATGTTAAATCTAACAGCCTATGGCACTACATCAAAACTTGACTAGGACTTCTCTTTAAAACCAGTCTTAGAGTTAATATAGGATTACGGTTAAAAGCAAGGACTTTGGAGACTGACTTCCCGGGCTTAAATCCTTGGTTTTGCCACTTACTAGCTGTATTTTCCTTCCTCTTTGCCTCAGTTTTTTTAACTTCAAAATAGTGATGATGCAACCTGCATCATCGTGTTGTGTTAGCATTGCATGAAATTGTGGTTGTCAAATGCTCAGAACAGTGGCACTTAGTAGGATTTTGTGTTAGCTATTTTTATTACGTATAACAATGCAAATTTTATTAACAAAGTTCATTTGTTTATGGTTCCATTGAATTTTGCCCAACATTCTACCCTTCAATTTACTTACTCTGGTCACCAGAATTGGGGCTGTACAACTTCATTCATTTAAAAATTTCAGATTTATACTCAAAAGAAGAGGTTTTCTTTTACATTTATTTATTTAAAAAATTCAACTTTTATTTTAGATATAAGGGGTACATGTGCAGGTTTGTTAACATGGGAATAATGTACAATACCATGGTTTGGGGTATGGATCCCATCACCTATGTAGTGAACATAGTACCCAATAGGAAGTTTTTCAAACCATGCTCCCCTCCCTCCTTCCCCGTTTGACTAGTCCGCAGTGTCTATTCTTCCTACGTTTATGTCCATGTGTGCCCAATGTTTGGCTCCCACTTACAAAGACAGTTCTGTCACCCAGGCTGGAATGCAGTGGCATAATGATAGCTCACTGCCTGAATTCCAGGGCTCAAGGGATCTTCTCAAATCAACCTCCCAAGTAGCTAGCTGTGAGTCACTGTGTCCGGCCAAGAAGAGGTGTTTCCATTTCCAAAGAAAGACTTTGCTTCAGTTTCTGACAGCAACAATTAGATGAGTGTAGTGTCTTCAACATTATTGTTTTTCAATGGACAACATTCAATTTGCATGTATAAATTCTTCAATGTTGATTAAAAATTAATTCTATTACTTTATAGTTATACCTCATAGAGGATGATCTCTTTGGCTTATTTCCTAAGATTTCCAACTTCATTTGTGATTTCATGAACATACTGAGATCTGTCCAATATACCGTACAGTGCTCTGAATTAAACACAAACTCCAAAGCATCTCATCTGTAATTGCTATCAAAGACTCAAGGAGTTGAATCTAGTCTTACACTTGATACCAGCTGACGGAGATCAATAATTTTTGACCAATTACCCTTTTCTAAGTGGCTTAGACTCAACAGGATTTAAAGTTCTGAGAAACTATTTTAACTTTCTTCAAACTTAGTTTACTTTAGCAAAGAAGTAAAACAATTAGGCAGAGACAAGATGGTAACTTTTTTTTAATGTGGAGGTATGTCTCAGTTTTATGTTTTCTTAGCAATTGTATTAATAACTAAAGTTTCATAAAATGTTATGGAAAAGTTTGCAACTCTATAGAATATTTAATAATAGTTCTTTCCTCATATAGACAAATGGTTGGGTTATAATGTCAGATATTTTTGCAGTTAAAAGTTATTCACTGGCATGACTGATTTTGCTTATTCCACAAAGCTTTTTCCTCTGAAAAAGGAAAGCTAGAGAAATGTTGATATGACAAATTGCTGCTAAGTTTTGGGTCATTGGTTACACTACTAAAAACTGTGAAGAACTTCGCTTTTGCCATCTTCTGGTTTTCTGTTTTGATTCCCTTCTCTATATCTTGGCAACTCCTCTTTAGTTCCTTTTATTATAACCCTCCTTTCTCTCTCTTCTTGTCTTTAATGAGATCTACTGGTCTCTTTCATTTCCTAGTAGGTAGGAGATTTAGTGCTCCTGATGTTCCCCCCAGTACCTAGAACGGTGACCCCCAAAACTCATGGATGTGCAAATAATTATTTCTTAAATTAAATTATTTCTCAATATACTGTTCATAGCCAATATAATTTAAGGGCGTTAGCTTGTAAGGATGATAGTGGGAAAGTGGGGATAGTTCACAAACTGTTGTTAGGATTGTTTTCTTTTGAACTGTGAACTATTAGAGATAAAATATCTAATAAGAAGGAATGAATTCTGTTAGTAGACCCTGAGACCTAGTGGTGGACTAGTGAGGAGAAACCATGGAGGTCCAGATGGTGAAGTCCTTTCCTGAATTCCATAAGTATGTGATGTAACACACACACAAACACACACACACATGCACACACACATGCACACACACACAGAGAAAGAGAGACAGAGAGAGAGCGAGAGAGAGAGAGAAAAAGGATGTATAAATGCATCCTTTGCTAATAAATAAAACGATTTTCATTGCTTGGATTTTAAGAAAGCTCATGTACTTCTGAGAGCCAGATTTTGTTTGCTTGAACAAATCAGTGAGTCCAAAAATTGGCTTCCTACGCAGTTTGGATAATAAAAAAATATTGAAATAACATTATTTTTCTGTGGGAGCTACAGAATTTGAGACTCCATGAAGAGAACTAGTATAGCCTTTCTATTTGTTTTATTTTGTTTTCAGACAACTAAAACTATGAAAAATATTAATTCTGTAGATTTTTTCTTAATGTTATTTTACATGAGGAATATGACTGTACCTTTCAGATATTGTAGAAAGGCAATGCAAATGTTCTCTAACACTGGGATAAAATCTGGTTGTTAAATAAAGTGTACATCTTTTAGCCTGAATAGTAAGAAAGATCAGTCCCAGAAGAAATAAAAACTTATTTTGAAATGGTATTTTAGGCTTTAAGTATACAGAAGGTTTTCCAAAAATGGAAGAGAATGATTCCATTCTGCTTCCCTTTAAATAATGAAACTACAAAATAGTGTCCACATCATGGTGTATAATATCCTTCCATTAGAGCCTTATTTTCTTGTCAATATTTTTACTTCAAGCCTAATCTTTTGATGTGATGGAGACTTCAAATTAAATCACAGACAGTGGTTTTCATTTTCTTCCTTTAACATGACATTATTTCCAGCTCTAAAGTGATTGTGAAGAAAATGCTTAACTCCCTAAATTGGCTGTTTAAAGCGCCACAGTAGATTTGACTTCTCAAATCGCATCCGTGGTTAAAGTTCACCTTGCAATGCATTTGAAATGGGTGCTTTGTGTTGAAAAACAAAACCTGTAAAACTTTTGGGGTTTCAAGTTTTCTGACTCCAAGTTAGTCATTTTCCGTTAATACTAGAAGAATTAAAGATATTAAAAATCAGCTGTTAGTGCATGTAATTGTGGCCTCTCATTTTTTGTTTTTCTGGAAATGAAAGGAATGCTGAAAGTGTTCCTGTTTTATTATGTAGGAGGTGGCCAAGCATTTACAACTCTATATACTCCTCCAGTAGAATTCTTCTAAACCTCAGACCTGGCCAGCAGGTTTCTCCCAGACGATTTTCATTTTCATAACATTCACATCCAATAAGCTGCACAAAACATAGTGTGAGAGAAAACGGGGGACAGGAAATGGCTCTGTTGCATGGTTATTACATCCTATTGCCTGTGGGTTGCTTGTTATGAGTTTTAACTATGTAAATATGACGTATATGACATCAGAATTTAATCTTAAAACTTCTATGTGGGAGATAGAGTGTGACTTTATTGTTAGGGTTAAAATCAACTGGGTGTTGACAGGTCTCAAAAGTCACTGAGTAAAAGCTTAAAAAGAAAAAGCTCAGACTGATAAGCTGTTCTTTGATTGACAACTTCAGGCCTGACTGCCACTATTGAAAACAGTTGGGTGAAAGTTTGGTTGGGGGGAAAAAGTGTTATTTCATAAGAAACTATATTGGGAAATATAGGATGATTTATAAGCTGATATAGTGCAAAACCCAAAGAAAAACAGGTGTAAGGTTTAGAAAATCTGGAAACTGGGAGAAAGGACACTGTCTATGAATGATTTAATTAATATTGTAAAAGGACTTTACCAAAAGAATGCTGACTCAATCAGAAAAATACATTTCTGCCTACTAGCTTTGGGTTTCAGCAAATCATTTGTCAACAGTTTGTGGTGAAACAATCTAGTAGGGGGTGGGAGGAAAGAATAAAATGCACAAGCAAAATATTCCAATGGAAAATACATGTAGGAGGAAAAAGAATATAGTTCTTTTTTCCATCTTTCTAGTAGAGTAGAACCAATTGGCACTGTAAAATTCATTATGGAAACAATAAAATAAATGCATTCTAAAGTAGCCATCACTGGTTGATTGAAATGTTATGATTGTTATACATGCCATATCTTATCAAATATTATCCATAAGGAAGTATTCAGTTCCTGTTGTGCCAATTAGCCTACTATGTGCATCATAAACTTTTATGGCTTGTTATGGAATGTCACTTGGCTAACTATTTCTCCCTTCAAATATTGCATCATCAGATTCAGATGGAAAACATATTCTAATGTGGCAAAGTGTTAAAGAAATTTAATACTCTGGGGCTAAATGAAACTGCTATGGTTCATCTCCTGGATAAGAACAACAATTTATGAATGCAATATTCATTTCCTGAGGTGAACACAAGCAAAAACCTTGTCTGAAACTTAAAACCTAGATGTTTGGCCTCTGGTAGTTTCCTTATTTAACTCATTGATGTCATATATTAAGGCCACTGGTAAGATCACATCTGGGGAGTGCTCACTTTTTCAACTTCCCTAATTACTTTTACAGGGGAATCCTGGCATAATTGCATCAGCCAGCACCAGGCCACAGAGTTTATGAGATCAATCTTTCACTTTTAATATATTGCTAAAATGTCAAAATAATCGATTTGTTTTCTCTTGATTGTGAAAACTGATGAAGAGTTTGGAATTTAATTCACAGAGGCATCCATTCAGATCTAGGTTCTAGAATAGTGCATACATTCTATGGAGAAATCATGAAATGTTGAACTTAACATGTTATGTCTTTAAGACCAGAGAACCCAGAGAAGATTCCAGTCATTTGTATTTGTAGAAAAAGACAAATAACAATTGCCAAGAACCATCATTTTTCTCCTTCCAAAAACTAAACATCTGCATTATAAATTTTAGTATATTAAACATAATAAAGTAAACTTACAGTGAAATTCATTTGAGTCTTATCTGTTATTATCAGGGAGAAGTAGAGGACACATCTAGACAGCAATATTTTGAGCTTTTAATGCAAACTTCTTTCATGGACAAGAAACCACTTTTATTTAAATATTCTAGAATTCACAGAAATTCTAGGTGACAGGGTAAAATGTTCAGATAAATATATGAGAAGTTGATTATTTGTCCATCTGAGATTTCTACAGAATCAGGAGCAAATTTTGCTCAAAGTACGATTTTGCATCACTGTCAGCCATCGCAGGCACCTATAACTGGGGAAAAATGAGACAACAACAGAGACAAAAAACACATTGCAAGTTTTCATACAAAACGCCTCTTTGCCTTTCATAAACTCACCTCTTCTGACCACTAAACTAAACCACGTACAGAGTTGAAAGATGCTTTGACTCTGTTAAGATCCAGCATTTAGAGACTTCAGCTTTTGTGGAAAAAGTGCTCATTGTAAAATAATCAACTGATGTGAGGGGCATAAGAACAGTAATAATAACGAGAAGAAGAAGAAGAAACCATTTTAGGTGATGACTGGAGAAAAAAAAAACCCAGCAAAGTGTGGGGCAGGCTCTATGCATAAAATTAGAACTCAAACCTGTCATACACTTTCAATAAGTGAGGGCCATGTGGAGGCAACTTGGAGGGAGAAGAATAAAACACAAAGAGAAAAGAAGAAAGAAGCCTAGACCCTTCTGGAAGCAGTTGCATCTACCATTCTTGGCACGCAGTGTTCTTTAGTTATTCTGTCTTCTGACACTGCAATGCTCTGCTTGAAATTCCTTGCAATTCCTCACAGGTCTTTTTCAATTCACCTTTAAAAAATTCTCAATTTTTTTTCATTGGTCGGACATGCAAAGGAGAAAAAAGCAACTTTCTCTATCAGACAGTCATGGCATATTGTTTTGGCTTAGCTAGAATTTGCTAGAATGAACCCATTATTACCCTTCCTCTGAGTGCTGACAATGTCATCATCTCTGCATTCTGCAAGTAAACTTGAACTGTGAGTCAAGAATGCCTATTACAGGGAGATGCTAGGCATACATAACTGCCTTCTCATCTGCTATCCTCTGCCTCAGAGAAGAGAGGTAGAGCAGGCAGAAAGGAGGGTATGGATAAAGTATTGGGTCCTTACTAATGACTCACATATTGCAACCGGTACCTTACATTCTTGAATTATCTCACTCCATCCACATCACAATTCTATACTGTAGGTAGGCAAATATGGTTACCTTTTTTTTTAACAGACAAAGAAACAGATTGAAGAGCTCACATAGCTTATAAGAGCTCAGTTTGACTCCAAGTTTGTGCTTCTTTCACTACTTTCTGCCATAAACTCCTTTAATATATTTCTTTTCAAATATATTAAAGACGTTGTCTTTGAAATGCTGAATGGACAATGAATGAAGGTATGTTTTTAAGTGTTTTATGAATTTTAATCTTTTATGCCCAAGTAGACTTTATTTTATTTTATTCAAGACAAGGTCTTGTTCTGTCACCCAGGCTGGAGTGCAAAGACTCAATCTCAGCTTGCTGCAGCCTCAACCTCCCAGGCTCAAGCGATCCTCCCACCTTAACCTCCCAAATAGCTGGGACTACAGGCACCACCATGCCTGGCTAATTTTTGTCTGCTTTTTGTAGAGACAAGGTCTCACTATGTTGCCCAGGCTGGTCTTCAACTTCCAGGCTCAAGTGATCTTCCTGCCTTGGCCTCCCAAAATGCTGGGATTACAGGTGTGAGCCACCATGACTGGCCTAAGTATTTTAAAAGTAAAAAAAAAAAAAAAGCCGCTTTTCTAGCAGGTGATCAGGCAGACACCTTTTCTATTGAAATACTACACAAGGAGCTGCCAGTGTATCATAAAGCAGGATCAAATGAAAAGATTCAGATAAACAAAGGCCTGTGGGGGAAGTAAGGCAGGGAGTAATATAAATCTCACGTGCAGTTACAACAGTGGATTCTCAGTGGGTTGGAGCAGAAATTCCAATCATTAGAAGTTTGTCAGGGTTTACAGATCCAATCATGTGTCAAGGACATGGATCACAATATGGCTGAGGTGGTAGGCACCCATCTGGGTGAAATCCCAGGCGATTTTCTTAGTTGTATTCAAGGGTCTTATGGCCATAGTCTCTTCTACACTCTTGAGTGAAGGGTCATTCTTGTCTTCCAGGAACAGTTGGCCTTTTTGGATGAAGGTGTAATTACTGGAAAGGAGTACTGCTGGGTGATAAAGTAAGAAGACAAAGGTGCAGACAATCAAAAGCAGCCACATCAGTCTGGTGATGGGCAAGGGAACACGTGTCAAAGCCAGCTGACCTTTACATACATCACGGCTAACTAGAAAACTATTTGGTGACTTGCTAGTTCCTCGAACTTCTGGGAAAGAGAATGGTGTTATAGGTGAGAGAATGGGGTGAAATCAGGGAGGTATAAAATAACAGGATTTATTGGAAGGATAAGATTTTCAATGCAGTTGAAATAGAGGATTAAGGTGGGGGGGAATGTGGCAACAGAATTTTTATCATCACAATAAACCAAAGGCACAATAAAGTACCTAAGAGATGTTTTGCTCAAAATTGTCCAAAATGGCACAGCCAGAGCCCTCTCTTCTAGAAGTTTATCAAGAAAATGTGTACTGATACGGAACATAGTCATAGCTGTGTGGAGGAGACATAGCTAAAATGCACAGAGAGCTTTACATGTACCATCTGATTTAATCCCCATACAACTTGTTGTGTTGTATCTACTATCATTTTCCCTACTTGATTTATGTGGAAACTAAAGCTTGGAAAGGGCAGGTAACTTCCCAGGGTAAAAGCTAACCCAGAATTAGGGCCCAGGTCTTTTGGACTTCAGGGCCTATGGTGATGGCCAATAGGCAGTGCTGCTCCTCAGTACACTATTCTGTGAGTATTGTATCTGTGCCTCACTTCAATATGCTAAACTGTAGCTATCAAAGGCTACTGGATTTTTTAAAAATTCAGACATTCATAGATTTAAGAAAATATTTCCATCATTATTAACTAAGAGTTGACCATATGCTTAGTACCGGGGCAGGTTGTTTGCCTTAATTAAAGATGCAGGCATTAATCAAACATTTCCATATGAGTGTGTTGGCTAAGTTTGGTGTTCTAGTGTGAAATACAAAGTCTGTGATATTTAAACATAATTACAGAATCAAAACTGTGTGTATTCAGATGAAATTTTTCCATTGGTATTAATACATTGGATACAAGTGTAATTTTGTTACATTGATGTCTATAGTGGTGAAGTCAGGGCTTTTGGTATATCCATCACTAGAGTGACTACATTGTACCCATGTGTGTATTATCATTGTCCTATTTTCAAAGCAGTGCAATTGCTTTTCAGAATTAAGTTTACACAGACAAGTGTTTTTCCAAATTGATAAGTAAATGTCCTTGCTGTAGTCAGGGTCCTAACTTCAGTCATGGGGTAGCTACTGAAATTATATATTTTTAGATGTGTGTTTGTGTGTGTGGGGGCCTGTGTGTGTGTATGTGTGTGCACACGCATGTGATGGAGGGGGTGTCACATAATTGAGAAGAATATTGAATAGACTGGCTCAGGTGGGGAAGTAGAATGAAACACCGAATCAAAGGCAAGACATCAACTGTGTGCAGTGTTGCATAAATCAAAGGGGCACCAGATGATACGGATATGGTTTTAGTTGTGAAAATGAAAAAGAAAGGATATATTTAGAAGAAAATTGACTGCTTAGTAGAGATTAAAAAAACATAATTTTAAGGATGTGTGCTTTAAATAGGAAGATAATTATAAAATTAAGTATTCAATGAAACTATTATAATAGGGTTTTTTTCCCAATGCCTGTTGAATTTCATAGGACTTACCAAAAATTGAATACAAGTTTTTTCTTGAATATATCATATGTATAACCTATCAAAATGGTTCAACACTTTCTCTAAGTCTTGCAACAAATTAAACAGCAAATTGAACTTGCAACAAACTAAACTTTAAGCTTCAGCAAAGACTAATATATTTACATGTAGAATCCTTATACTGCCTTAATGTTTATTCTTTTATCTTAAGGTCCCTGCCTGGAGAAAATTCATTTTCCTTTCTGTTTGATTGAAAGATTGTAACAACCTCCTCCCATATTTACAATAAGATCAAAATGGCATTTTATTTGCCCATCTGGAGATCACCAAATGCGTAAAGCTTGTCCGTGTGGAGGCCATCTGTTGGGAATGGAGGCACACATGGAAACTTAATCCTTGAACTTCTTTTTTAACTTTCTCTTTTGCTTGCCTGAGTAGAAGGCAATTCAGACCTGTCACTTGTGATACAAACTGTAGGCCAGGACACACTGCTGCCTTTTAATGTCACAAACACTTTCATTTGCCCAACTGTGAATACCTCTCTGAGAAGATCTAAAGGGTGAAAAAATTTTGGCACCATCTTTCATTACACAAATTGAAGGTTAGAGTCAGAGCTTTCCCTAATGGGCTATTGCTTGGGTTGTACTTAGAACAAGCGAAGAGTCTTGGGGAATCATAACCATACTTTTTCTTTGAAAGTATCCATGGTCTCTCTAAGTAATTTTGAATGTTGGTGAATATGGAGAAAAACACTTTCTGACTCAATTTTTTTTTTTTACTTTATGTCCTCACATGTTTCTATTTCAAGTTGAAGAAAATAATTTGGTTTAAAAATCATTTCAGAATGATGTTACTTGTGGTGTAGGACAAATAAATCACCAGGGCCTCGACTTCTCAGAGACACTTTTGGATGTGGATAGAATTTTGCAGACTTGCACTGTTTTTGTCTTACTTAGATTATATGCAGGTATAATTTCGTGTCTTTATATATGCAGGTACAATTTCATGTCTGTAACTACCACCAGTCAGTATGTTAACTGGACTGGCTTGATGCTAAAACCCAACGCACAGCTGTGAGCAAGGAGGCCACACAGTCCTTGTCCACAAGATTTCTGCATCAGACTGTTTCATGAACCTTAGACACTTTTAGCACCTGACTGGTTTGCCATTAAAGTCAACAAAATTGCTTCTTAAACAATAATTTTAAGATCTCAGCTTTGCACTCTACATTGCCTTGTTCTTTTAATTTTCCTCATATTCCTTTTCAACATTTCTGTATGTAGTTCTGCTTTCTCTTATACTCTTTGCTCAAATGCTAGTTATCTCTCCCATTCATGATTAGAACTTATTTCTTGAAGTCATCTTAACCTTTATTTAAACCACCCTCTAAAAATTCTCAAAACTGCTACCAAAGTGATCTTTTCTTTCTGGCTTTTTCACTTCCTTAAATTGATTTGTGTAGTGTTCTAAAAAAAATTCAGTGGTAATGGCAATAGCAATTTATTGCTTACTATTTTTAAAGAAAGTTGTGCTTTTGATAATAGCAAAAAATAGAAAACAAGTTAAATGTTAGACCTTAGGGAACTGGATTAATGGATTATGGTGTATAAACATAATTGAATCTGAAGCAACCACTAAGGATTATTTTAGAGGAGTTGTTAACAATTTGGAAAATGTTCACAATAAATTAAGGGGGAAGACTGTGTTAGAAAATAGTATGTGAGGTATCACCACATTTTTGTAATAAGAAATTTACATGTTTGTATAGAGAAAAGGACTGCAACTACAGAATCAAAATGTTAATTATGCTTATCTCTGATTGATGGAATTACTGGTGAGTTCATTTTATTCTTTATGAGTTTTGTATATTTTTCAAATATTCTACAATGAAAGTATTTACTTTTAGAGCCAGAAAAATTATTTTAGAAAATGGGCAGAAACGCATCACTTAAGAAGTGGTGTGATATGGTTTGGCTGTGTCCCCATCCAAATCTCATCTTGAATTGTAGTTCCTGTAATCTCCATGTGTCTTGGAAAAGACCCAGTGGGAAGTAATTGAATCATGGGGGTGGTTTCCCCCATGCTGTTATCATGATAGTAAGTTCTCACAAGTTTTTATAAGGGGCTTCCCCCTTTGCTTGGTTCTCATTCTCTTTGCTGTCACCATGTGAAGAAGGACGTTTGCTTCTCTTTCTGCAATGGTTGTAAGATTCCTGAGGCCTCCCCATCCCTGCAGGAATGTGAGTTAATTAAATCTCATTTCTTCATAACTTACCCAGTCTTGGATATTTGTTCATGGTAGTGTGAGAATGGACTAATACATGGTGTTTGCCTTCTATTATTTTAAAACACTTATCTAAACTCAGACCTAAAAACTGGGCAGGTAAAATGGTGTCACACCTCTAAACCAAGGAGCGGATAAGAATTCTATATTATGTATAGCAAATGAGCCAAACATCTGGGATTCTAGGACACTTTCTGCTGTTGAGACCAGTAGGTGATCTGATAACATTTAAGTCTACTTATGTTTCAACATTTCTAGAAATAGTCGCATGTACCATGTTTCCTCCACTCTAAATAAGACCTCCTGGCAGCATCTTTCATTAGAGATCATGGTCAAGAGCATTAGGTCTTCTGTGTAAATCCTTTGGCTGAGCCCATCTCCTTCAGCTTCTTCAAAGTTTCACCTTAATCTCTTACTTTGTTCAGTATCCTTTATATTGGGTTATCTCATATCAACCTCAAAACTTTCTCACGATGACATATTTTTGAAATGTCTTTCCTGTCCTGTAAGAATATGTTAAGACATTCCCATGGCTATGCGACCATTCTCAGATCCCAGCCAGGCCCAGCTGTGTGCGTGTAGGGTTAGCCTCCACCCAACTTGTAGCCCAGCCTGGCCTGGACAAAGAGGAGAGAAAAGGCTGCATGAGGTTACCTGCAGGGAGATGTGCCTGAGGCAACTCCAGATAACTTTTGAGCACTTCCATGAGTGGGGGTTGAGTATGGAGAAGGAGGAAGAGTAGCAGCATGGTTGAGAGAGGTGCAGGCATGGCAGAGAAAGCTGTTTTATTTTTTGTCTTTTTAATTATAGCCATTCTAATTGGGGTAAAATGATACCTTATCGTGGTTTTGATTTGCATTTCCCTGATGATTAGTGATAGTCAGCATTTTTTCATATATCTGCTGTTCATTTTTCCACATTTTAATGAAATATTTGTTTTGCCTTGTTATTATTGAGTTGTTTGTATATTATTGTATATTCTAGATGTTAGTTCCTTCTCAGATGAATAGTTTGCAGATATTTTCTCCCATTTAACATGTTGTCTCTTCACTCTGTCAACTGTTTCCTTTGATGTTCAGAAGGCTCTTAGTTGCATATAATTCATCTATTTTTGTTTCAGTTGTCTGTGCTTTTGAGGTCTTAGCCATAAAATATTTGTTTAAACCAATGTCTGGAAGTGTTTTCACTATGTTTTCTACCAATAATTTTATAGTTTTAGGTCTTACATGTAAGTCTTTAGTCCATCTTGAGTTGATTTTTGTATACAGTGAGAGGTAGAGGTCCAGTTTCATTCTTCTGCCTATGGACACCCAGTTTTCCCAGCACCATTTATTGAAGATGGTGTCCTTTCCCCAGTGTATGTTCTTGGCTTCTTGTCAAAAATTAGTTGGCTGTGAATAGGTAGATTTATTTCTGGATTCTCTATTCTGTTCCATTGGTCTATGTGTCTACTTTTATACCAATAGCATGCTGGTTTGGTTACTTTACTCATATTTTGAAGTTAGGAAGTGTGAAGCCTCCAGCTTTGTTTTTTCTGCTCAGGATTGCTTTGGCTATTCCGGCTTTTTTGTTTGTTTGTTTCCATATGAATTTTAGGATTTTTTTTTCTATTTCTGTGAAAAATGGCACTGGTGTTTGATAGTGATCACATTGAGCCTATATATTGCTTTGGGTTATATGGCCATTTAAATGATATTAATTCTTTTGATCCAGGAGTATGGGGTGACTTTCCATTTGTTTGTGTCCTCTAACTTCTTTCATCAATGTTTTGTAGTCTTTCTTGTAGAGATATTTCACCTCCTTAAATTTATTCCTAGGTATTTTTTTTTGTAGCTGCTGTAAATGGATTGCCTTCTTGATTTCTTCTGGCTATTTGATTATTGGTATACCAAAACACTACTGATTTTTGTACATTGATTTTGCATCTTCCAACTTTACTGAATTTGCTTATCAGATCTAAGAGATTTTTGGTGGAGGGAGTCTTTTGGTTTTTCAAAATACGTCAATGATAGACTAGATAAAGAAAACATGCTACATAAACACCACAGAATACTATGCAGCCATTAAATGAACAAGATCATGTCCTTTGCAGGGACATAGATTGAGCTGGAGTCCATTATCCTTAGTAAACTAACGCAGGAACAGAAAAGCAAATACCACATGTTCTCACTTATAAGTGGGAGCTGAATAATGAGAACACATGGACACATGGGTGATGGGAAACAACACACACCAGGGCCTGTCGGAGAGTTGGGGGTGGGAGGAGGAAAAGCATCATAGCTAATAAATGCTGGATTTAATACCTGGGTGATGGGATGATCTGTGGACCAAACCACCATGGCACACATTTACCTATGTAATAAACTTGCACATACTGCATGTGTACCCCAAAACTTAAAATAAAAATTGGAAAAAAGAGATTATGTCATCTATAAAGAGGGAAAATTTGAATTCCTCTTTTCCAATATGGATCCCTTTTATTTCTTTCTCTTGCCTGATTGCATTGGCAATAATATGCAGTACTATGTTGAATAGGAGTAGTGAAAGTGGGTATCCTTGTCTTGTCCCAATTCTTAGAGGAAAGGCTCTCAATTTTAACCCATTCAGTATAATCTTAGCTGTGAATTTGTCGTATATGTCCTTTATTATTTTGAGATGTAATCCCTCTATACCTAGTTTGTTGAGAGTTTTTCTGATGAAAGGATGTCCAATTATATCAGATATTTTTTCTGTGTCTATTGAGATGATTATATGGTTTTTGTCCTTCATCCTGTTGATGTGATATATAATGCTTACTGATTTCTGTATGTTAAAACATTCTTGCATCCCTGATATAAATTCCACTTGATCATGGTGTATTATCTTTTTGATGTGCTGTTGAACTCAGTTTGCTAGTATTTTGCTGAGGATTCTTGTGTTTATGTTCAGCAGGGATATTGGCCTGTAGTTTGTATGTGTGTGTGCGTGTGTGTGTATGTGTGTGTTCTTGTCTGGTTTTGGTATCAGATTAATGCTGGTGCCATAGAATGAGTTAGGGAGAATTCTCTCCCTTCAATTGTTTGGAATAGATAGAGGAGCATAGATATTAGTTCTTTTTATGTTTGGTAGAATTTGGCAGTGAATCTATTCAGTCTTGGGCTTTTCCTTTTTGGGAGACTTTTTATTATTGATTTAATATTGCTACTCATTATTAGTCTATTCAAGTTTTTAATTTCTTCCTGATTCAGTGTTGGTAGGTTTTATGTTTTCTGGAATTTATTCATTTCCTCTAGGTTTTCCAGTTTGTTATCATATAGTTGTTCATAATAGTCTCTGATAATCTTTTGTATTTCTGTGGTATCAGTTGTAATGTCTCCTTCATTTCTGATTTTGTTTATTTGGGTTTCCTTCTTTTCATGGTTAGTCTAGCTGGTGGTTTATTGATTTTGTTTATATTTTTGAATATAATATATATTTTTTTTGTTTTGTTTTGTTGATTCTTTTCATTTTTAAGCTCTATTTCATTTTCTTCTGCCTTAATCTTTATTATTTCTCTTCTTCTGCTACTTTTGGGTTTGATTTATTCTTTCTTTTCTAGTTCTTTGAGGCACATTGTTAGATTGCTTATTTGAGACTTTCCTATTTTTTGATCTAGGTGTTTATTGCTATAAACTTCCCTTTTAGTACTGCTTTTGCTGTATCCCACAGGTTTTGGTATGTTGTGTATCCATTTTCATGTGTTTCAAGATATTGTTTGATTTATATCTTGATTTCTTTATTGACCTAATGGTTGTTCTGGAGCATGTCATTTAATTTTTATGTATTTGTATGCTTTCCAAAGTTCCTTTCATATTTATTTCAAGTTTCATTCCATTGTGGTCTGCAAAGATACTTGATATGATTTTGATTTTTAAAAATTTGTTGAGTTTTTCTGTCGTCTAACATATGTTTTTTTCTGGAGAGTGTTTCATGTGCTGATAAGAAGAATGTGTATTCTGCAGTTGTTGCATAAAATATTCTGTAAATATGTGTTAGGTCCATTTTGTCTAAAGTCCAGTGGGTGTTAAAAATCCCCTGTTATTATTGTATTAAAGTCTATCTCTCTGTTTAGATCTAGTAATATTTGCCTTATGAATCTGGTTGCTCTATGTTGGATGCATATATACTTAGAATTGGTATATCTTTCTCCCTGGATCAATCCCTTTATTGTTATGTAATGACCTTCTTTGTCTTTTTTAAAAACGGTTTTTGACTTAAAATCTCTTTTATATGATATCAGCATAGCTATTCCTGCTTGCTTTTGGTTTTAATTTGCATGAAATATCTGTTTCCATCTCTTCAGTTTCAGTCTATATGTGTTTCTATAGGTAAAATGTGTTTCTTATAGGCAGCATACAGTTGGATCTTTCTTATTTTTTATTTTTGACAGGCCCTCCCTTTGTCACTCAGGCTGGAGTGCCGTGGCAAAATTATGGCTCACTGCAGCCTTGACTTTCTATGCTCAAACAATCCTCCTACCTCAGCCTCCCAAGAAGTTGGGACTACAGGTGCATGCCACCATGCCTGGCTGATATTTAATATTTAATTTTTTTGTAGAGATAGGGACTCACTGTGTTGCCCATGTTGGTCTTAAACTCCTGGGCTCAAGAAATCCTCTCACCTTGGCCTCGCAAAACGTTGAGACTACAGGCATGAGTCACCGCAACCAGCCATTTTTTAAAAAAACTCTATTCGGCCAGTCTGTATATTTTGAGTGGAGAATTTAATTCATTTACATTCAAAGTTATTATGGATATGTGAGGTTTTGTTCCTGTCATCAAATTGTTAATTATTTTCTGGTTGTTTTCTATCTTCTTTGATCCTTTCTTTTTCTCTTACGTTTGTCATCATGGTTTGGTGGTTTTCTGTAGTGATGATTTGAATCCTTTCTCTTCCTCATTTGTATGTTTGCCTTACCAGCGTATTTTTTAATTTTGTGTGTTTTCATGATCGTAAATATCATCCTTTTGCTTCCTGGTTTAGTTCTCCTTTGAGAATTTCTTGTAGGGCTGGTTTAGTGGTAATAAATTTTCTCAGCTTCTGTTTGTATGGGAAATACTTTATTTCTCCTTCATTTATGAAGGATAATTATGCTGGATATAGTATCTTTGACTGGCAGTTTTCTTCTTTCATCACTTTAAATGTATCATCCCATTCTCTCCTAGCCTGTAAGATTTCTGCTGAGAAATTCATTGTTAATTTAATGAAGATTCCTTTATAGGTGACTACACACTTTTCTCTTGCTGTTTTCAGAATTCTTTCTTTGTCATTGACTTTAGATATCTTGACTAAAATGTGCTGTGAAGAAGAGCTTTTTTATTGTATCTGTTTGGGGATTGCTAGGCTCCTTGTGTATGGCTATCCTAATCTCTTGCTGGACTTGGAAGCTTTCATGTACTATTTTGTCAAATAAGTTTTCTAAACCATTTATTCTCTCTTCCCCCTCTAGTACCCTGATAATTTGAATATTTGGTCACTTTACGGTGTTCTATACGTCAGGAAGGCTTTACTCATTCTTTTAATTTTTTTCCTTTTTTTTCTTACTGGGTTATTTAAAATGATGTGATTCAAGTTATCAGATTCTTTCTTCTTCTTCATTTAGTCTATTGTTGAAGCTTGTATTTCATTCAATAAATTATTCATTTCCAGAATTTCTGGAGTCTTTTTAATGATATCTGTCTCTTTGGTAAATTTCTCATTCATATTCTGAATTGTTCTTTTTAATTTCTTTTTCAGAATTTTCCTGTATCTCACTGAGCTTCTTTTGAATCAATAATCTGAATTCTTTTTTCAGGATCTCATGACTTTCTTTTTTACTGTGATCTGTTGCTGGAGAATTATTGTGTTCCTTTGGAGGCATCATATTTCCTTGCTTTTTCATGTTTCCTGTGTCCTTGTATTGATATTTGTGCATCTAGTGTAATAGTCATTTCTTCTACTTTTCTACTTTGTGAATTTGTTTATATATGGGAAGATGTTTTCCTGAAGATGATTTATCTGTAGTGCTGGTGGGGTAGGGCACTTTGGCTGTAATTCTTGCTGTGTGCAGTAGTGTAATCTCTGCATCATTTCTTCAGCTGTAAACAGTACCAGTGGTATCTGATTTTTTTCAGTGTCTCAGGGTGCAGTTATTAGTGGAGGCTGTGGTGAAGTTTTGCTGGGGACTGGAATGCCATGTAGGCCAGTCTTTTGGTTCCAGTGGTGGTAGCGGCAGGCTGAGCATGCCTGTTTTGGGGCCCTAGGGTGGTGTACACTGGTACTGGTATTAGCAGGTCCAGGCAGGCTAATTCTTGGGCCTTCAGGTGGCATACTCAGATGCCAGCAGTGGCGGCAGTGGGCTGGGCAGGTGGGTGGGTTCTCAGGTCCCTGGGCAGCTGGTGTGACATGGGCACTGGCAGGGGCAAGATGACCCTCTGTGTCCTGAAAGTTGTGTTTGCTTGTGTAGGCAGTGGCTACAGTGGGCTAGATGGTTCAGTCTCCAAGCCAGCAGGTGGCACATGCAAGTAGGTGCCAGCTGAGGATGTGGTGACCCAGTGGATAGTCCTAACTTCAGGGCCCTGTGGGGGAGTGTTAAGGTACCAATAATGGTGGACTAGGTTGGGAAAATGCCTGGCCTCCAAACTGTGTGCGCTGGCTTGGGGTGGCAGTGGAGGGTTGGGGACTTGCACAGCTAGGACAGGTGGTCTTATCCTCAGGCCTTCTGATGAAGTGTGTGGGTGCCAGCCATAATAGGGAAAAGTGGGGTAATCCCCAGCCCATCTGAATAATGCTCAACTCAAGGGTGGCAGTGGCTGCAATCCTGCCCTGTTATTAGGGAGGGCAGGCTGATGGGTGGGGAATATACACACCACTTGTGACTCAGCTCTGGTAGTGTTCATGCTTCAGTCCCTGCTTAGCAACCCTGCCTCAGTCATGCCTTAGCTGCAGCTGCAGTGGCCTGTGGTTGCTCATGCAACCCTGGAGGCATCAGTCTGTGCTTTTCTCTTTTTTTTCTCTCCTTGATTTCTTTTAATTTCTGGAAACACTGGATTGTTGGATGTTAGGAATATTATAAGGCTTAAGAATATGGTTTAATATTTCACAGTTGTCAACGTGTGTGTGTGTGTGCGTGTGTGTGCATGCATACACATGTGTGGGATCAGCAATATAATTTGCAGGGCCCAGTGCAAAATGAAAGTACAAGTCTCCGTGTTCAAAAATTATTTAGAATTTCAAAATGGCAACAGCAGAGCATTATACTAAGTTCTGAGTGCGAAGCCATGTGCATAGGTTGCATGTCTGTGAAGCTGGTCTTGTTTGTATGTTTTTTTTTAATTCAACAGTTTTAGGGGAACAGGTGGTTTTTGGTTACATGGATAAGTTCTTTAGTCATGATTTCTGAGATTTTGGTGCATCTGTCACCTGAGCCATGTACGCTGTACCCAATATATAGTCTTTTATCCCTCATCCCCCTCACCGTCTTCCCCCTGAATCCCCAAAGTCCATTATATCATTCTTACGCCTTTGCGCCCTTATAGTTTAGCTCCCATTTATGATATTTTCTGCCTGGACCTGCTAATACCAGTACCAGTGTACACCACTCTAGGGCCCCAAAACAGAGATGCTCAGCCTGCCATTGACACCAGTGGGACCAAAAGACTGGCCTGCATGTTATTCCAGTCCCCAGCAAAACTTCACCACAGCCTCCACTAATATATGATATTTGGTTTTCCATTCCTGAGTTACTTCACCTAGAATAATGGCCTCCAACTCCATCCAAGTTGCTGCAAAGGCCATTGGTTTGCTCCATTTTATGTCTGAGTAGTATTCCATGGTGAATATGGAATTTTCTTTATCCACTCAGTTGATGGGCATTTAGGTTGGTTCCATATATTTGCAATTACGAATTGTGCTCCTATAAACACGTATGTGCATGTGTCTTTTTTATATAATAACTCCTTTTCCTTTGGGCAGATACCAAGTAGTGGAATTGCTGGATCAGATGATAGTTCTACTTTTAATTCTTTAAGGAATCTCTGTACTGTTTTCTATAGTGGTTTTACTAGTTTACATTCCCACTAGTAGTGTAAAAGTGTTCCCTTTTCAACATATCCATGCCAACATCTACTATTTTTTTATTTTTAACTATGGCCATTCTTGCAAGAGTAAGGTGGTATCTCATTGTGGTTTTAATTTGCATTTCTCTGATAATTAGTGATGGTGAGCACTTTTTCATATGTTTGTTGGTTGTTTGAATATCTTTTTTTGTGGATTATCTATTCATGTCCTTTGCCTAGTTTTTGATGGGATTGTTTTTTTTTTTTTTTTCTTGCTGATCTTGTTGAGTTCCTTGTAGATTCTGGATATTAGTTCTTTGTTAGATACATAGTTTGCAAATATTTTCTCCCACTCTATGGTTTGTCTGTTTACTCTGCTAATTACCTTTTCTGCTGCACAGAAGCCTTTTAGTTTAATTACATCCCATTTATCTATTTTGCTTTTGGTGCATTTGCTTTTGGGTTCTTTTTTTAAAAATTTAATTTAATTTAATTTAATTATTATTATACTTTAAGTTTTAGGGTACATGTGCACAATGTGCAGGTTAGTTACATATGCATACATGTACCATGCTGGTGTGCTGCACCCATTAACTCATCATTTAGCATTAGGTATATCTCCTAATGCTATCCCTCCCCCCTCCCCCCCCCACCCCACAACAGTCCCCAGAGTGTGGTGTTCCCCTTCCTGTGTCCATGTGTTCTCATTGTTCAATTCCCACCTAGGAGTGAGAACATGTGGTGTTTGGTTTTTTGTCCTTGCAATAGTTTACTGAGAATGATGATTTCCAATTTCATCCATGTCCCTACAAGGGACATGAACTCATTATTTTTTATGGCTACATAGTATTCCATGGTGTATATGTGCCACATTTTCTTAATCCAGTCTATCATTGATGGACATTTGGGTTGGTTCCAAGTCTTTGCTATTGCGAATAGTGCCGCAATAAACATACGTGTGCATGTGTCTTTATAGCAGCATGATTTATAGTCCTTTGGGTATATACCCAGTAATGGGATGGCTGGGTCAAATGGTATTTCTAGTTCTAGATCCCTGAGGAATCGCCACACTGACTTCCACAATGGTTGAACTAGTTTACAGTCCCACCAACAGTGTAAAAGTGTTCCTATTTCTCCACATCCTCTCCAGCACGTGTTGTTTCCTGACTTTCTAATGATTGCCATGCTAACTGGTGTGAGATGGTATCTCATTGCAGTTTTGATTTGCATTTCTCTGATGGCCAGTGATGATGAGCATTTTTTCATATGTCTTTTGGCTGCATAAATGTCTTCTTTTGAGAAGTGTCTGTTTACGTCCTTTGCCCACTTTATGATGGGGTTGTTTGTTTTTTTCCTGTAAATTTGTTTGAGTTCATTGTAGATTCTGGATGTTAGCCCTTTGTCAGATGAGTAGGTTGTGAAAATTTTCTCCCATTTTGTAAGTTGCCTGTTCACTCTGATGGTAGTTTCTTTTGCTGTGCAGAAGCTCTTTAGTTTAATTAGATCCCATTTGTCAATTTTGGCTTTTGTTTCCATAGCTTTTGGTGTTTTAGACATGAAGTCCTTGCCCATGCCTATGTCCTGAATGGTAATGCCTAGGTTTTCTTATAGGATTTTTATGGTTTTAGGTCTAACGTTTAAGTCTTCAATCCATCTTGAATTCATTTTTGTATAAGGTGTAAGGAAGGGATCCAGTTTCAGCTTTCTACATATGGCTAGCCAGTTTTCCCAGCACCATTTATTAAATAGGGAATCCTTTCCCCATTGCTTGTTTTTCTCAGGTTTGTCAAAGATCAGATAGTTGTAGATATGTGGCATCATTTCTGAGGGCTCTGTTCTGTTCCATTGATCTATATCTCTGTTTTGGTACCAGTACCATGCTCTTTTGGTTACTGTAGCCTTGTAGTATAGTTTGAAGTCAGGTAGTGTGATGCCTCCAGCTTTGTTCTTTTGGCTTAGGATTGACTTGGCGATGCGGGCTCTTTTTAGGTTCCATATGAACTTTAAAGTAGTTTTTCCAATTCTGTGAAGAAAGTCATTGGTAGCTTGATGGGGATGGCATTGAATCTATAAGTTACCTTGGGCAGTATGGTCATTTTCATGATATTGATTCTTCCTACCGATGAGCATGGAATGTTCTTCCATTTGTTTGTATCCTCTTTTATTTCATTGACCAGTGGTTTGTAGTTCTCCTTGAAGAGATCCTTCATGTCCCTTGTAAGTTTCATTCCTAGGTATTTTATTCTCTTTGAAGCAATTGTGAATGGGAGTTCACTCATGATTTGGCTCTCTGTTTGTCTGTTATTGTTGTGTAAGGATGCTTGTGATTTTTGTACATTGATTTTGTATCCTGAGACTTTGCTGAAGTTGCTTATCAGCTTAAGGAGATTTTGGGCTGAGACAATGGGGTTTTCTAGATATACAATCATGTTGCGTGCAAACAGGGACAATTTGACTTCTCTTTTCCTAATTGAATACCCTTTATTTCCTTCTCCTGCCTGATTGCCCTGGCCAGAACTTCCAACACTATGTTGAATAGGAGTGGTGAGAGAGAGCATCCCTGTCTTGTGCCAATTTTCAAAGGGAATGCTTCCAGTTTTTGCCCATTCAGTATGATATTGGCTGTGGGTTTGTCATAGATAGCTCTTATTATTTTGAGATACATCCCATCAATACCTAATTTATTGAGAGTTTTTGGCATCAAGCATCATTGAATTTTGTCAAAGGCCTTTTCTGCATCCATTGAAATAATCATGTGGTTTTTGTCATTGGTTTGGTTTATATGCTGGATTACATTTATTGATTTGCGTATATTGAACCAGCCTTGCATCCCAGGGATGAAGCCCACTTGATCATGGTGGATAAGCTTTTTGATGTGCTGCTGCATTCAATTTGCCAGTATTTTATTGAGGATTTTGGCTTCAGTGTTCATCAAGGATATTGGTCTAAAATTCTCCTTTTTGGTTGTGTCTCTGCCAGGCTTTGGTATCAGGATGATGCTGGCCTCATAAAATCAGTTAGGGAGGATTCCCTCTTTTTCTGTTGATTGGAATAATTTCAGAAGGAATGGTACCAATTCCTCCTTGTACCTGTGGTAGAATTCAGCTGTGAATCCATCTGATCCTGGACTCTTTTTGGTTGGTAAGGTATTGATTATTGCCACAATTTCAGATCCTGTTATTGGTCTATTCAGAGATTCAACTTCTTCCTGGTTTAGTCTTGGGAGAGTGTATGTGTCGAGGAATTTATCCATTTCTTCTCGATTTTCTAGTTTATTTGCATAGAAGTGTTTGTAGTAGTCTCTGATGGTAGTTTTTATTTCTGTGGGATCGGTGGTGACATCCCCTTTATCATTTTTTATTGCATCTATTTGATTCTTCTCTCTTTTCTTCTTTATTAGTCTTGCTAGCAGTCTATCAATTTTGTTGATCCTTTCAAAAAACCAGCCTCTGGATTCATTAATTTTTTGAAGGGTTTTTTTGGTCTCTATTTCCTTCAGTTCTGCTCTGATTTTCGTTATTTCTTACCTTCTGCTAGCTTTTGAATGTGTTTGCTCTTGCTTTTCTAGTTCTTTTAATTGTGAAGTTAGGGTGTCAATTTTGGATCTTTCCTGGTTTCTCTTGTGGGCATTTAGTGCTATAAGTTTCCCTCTACACACTGCTTTGAATGTGTCTCAGAGATTCTGGTATGTTGTGTCTTTGTTCTCGTTGGTTTCAAAGAACATCTTTATTTCTGCCTTCATTTTGTTATGCACCCAATAGTCATTCAGGAGCAGGTTGTTCAGTTTCCATGTAGTTGAGGGGTTTTGAGTGAGTTTCTTAAACCTGAGTTCTAGTTCGATTGCACTGTAGTCTGAGAGACAGTTTGTTATAATTTCTGTTCTTTTACATTTGCTGAGGAGAGCTTTACTACCAATTATGTGGTCAATTTTGGAATAGGTGTGGTGTGGTGCTGAGAAAAATGTATATTCTGTTGATTTGGGGTGGAGAGTTCTGTAGATGTCTATTAGGTCCTCTTGGTGCAGAGCTGAGTTCAATTCCTGGGTATCCTTGTTAACTTTCTGTCTCATTGATCTGTCTAATGTTGACAGTGGGGTGTTGAAGTCTCCCATTATTATTGTGTGGGAGTCTAAGTCTCTTTGTAGGTCACTCAGGGCTTGCTTTATGAATCTGGGTGCTCTTGTATTGGGTGCATATATATTTAGGATAGTTAGCTCTTCTTGTTGAATTGATCCCTTTACCATTATGTAATGGCCTTCTTTGTCTCTTTTGATCTTTGTTGGTTTAAAGTCTGTTTTATCAGAGACTAGGATTGCAACCCCTGCCTTTTTTTTTGTTTTCCATTTGCTTTGTAGATCTTCCTCCATCCTTTTATTTTGAGCCTATGTGTGTCTCTGCACGTGAAATGGGTTTCCTGAATACAGCACACTGATGGGTCTTGAGTCTTTATCAAATTTGCCAGTCTGTGTCTTTTAATTGGAGTACTTAGTCCATTTACATTTAAAGTTAATATTGTTATGTGTGAGTTTGATCCTGTCATTATGATGTTAGCTGGTCATTTTGCTCGTTAGTTGATGCAGTTTCTTCCTAGTCTCTTGTGTTTTTAAATAATAGCCATCCTAACAAATGTAAGGTCATATCTCGTTGTGGTTTTGATTTGCATTTTTGTGGTGATTAGTGGTGTTGAGCACCTTTTCATATACCTATTGGGCATTGGTATGTGCTCTTTTGAGAAATTTCTATTCAGGTATATTGCTTATATTTAAATTGGGTTATATGTTTTTTTACTATTGAGTTGTATATGTTCTTTACTTATTTTGTATATTAACCCCTTGTCGGATATGTTGTTTGTAAATGTTTCCTCCCAGTCTCTAAGTTGTCTTTTCATTTTATTGGTGGTTTTCGTTGTTATGCAGAAGATTTTTAGTTGATATAGTCCCCTTGTTGGTGTCTCTTTTCATTGTCTGTGCTTTGGGCATCATATCCAAAAAAATTATTGCCAAGAGTAATGTCAAGGAAATTTTTCTCTGTTTCCTTCTATAAGTTTTACAGTTTCAGGTCTTACATTTATTCAATTTTTCAATTCATTTTGAGGTAATTTTTGTGTATAGTGTAAGATAAGGATCCAAATTCATTTATTTGCCTGAAGATATCCAATTTTCCTAGCACCATTTATTGAAGACCCTGTCATTTCCCTGTTGTGTATTCTTGGTTTCTGTTTCAAAGATTATCAACCACATATGTGTGAGTTTATTTTTGGGCTATCTCTTCTGTTCCATTGGCCTATGTGAATGTTTTTATGCCAGTACCATACTGTTTTGATTACTATAGGTTTGTAGTGAACTTTGAAACCAGGTAGTGTGATGCCTCCAGCTTTGTTTTCTTTTTCTTTTTTAATTGAAGATGGCTTTGGCTATTTGGGGTCTTTTGGTCCCATACAAATTGTAGTGGCTTTTTTCTATTCTGTGAGGAGTGACATTGGAATTGTGATAAGAATTGCATTGAAACCTATAGATAACTTTGGATAGTATGAACATTTTAACAATATTAACTTTTTCAATCCATGAACATGGGATGTCTTTTCATTTATTTGTATCTTCTTCAATTTCTTTTATCAATGTCTCATTAGCATACATATCTTTCACCTCCTTGGATAAATTTATTCCTAAGTATTTTATTCTTTTTGATGATAAATGGGATTTTTTTCTTAATGTCTCTTTTTCAGGTAGTTTATTGTTAGTGTACAGAAACACAACTAATTTTACATATTTACTTAGTATCCTACAACTTTACTAAATTAGTTTATTAATTCTAACTATTTTGATAGAATCTTTAGGATTTTTACATATGAGATCCTGTCATCTGAAAACAGAGATAATTTGACTTCTTTCTTTCCAATTTGGATCCTTTTATTTCTTTAGCTTCTCTAATTGTTCTGGCTATGACTTGAATATTGCAGTTAATAGAAGTGGCAAGGATGGACATCCTTGTCTTTTTCCTGATCTTAGACAAAAGCTTTCAGCTTTTCACTAGCAAGTATGATGTTCATTGTGGGTTTGTCCTATATTGCCTTTAGTATGTTGAGGTATTTTTCTTTTGTGCTTAAGTGGTTGACAAGTGTCTTTTTTTAATTATAAAAAGATATTGTATTGTGTCAAATGCTCTCTCTGCATCTATTGAGATAATCATGTGATTTTGATCCTTCATTATATTAATGTGATATGTTTATTGATTTGTATATGTTGAACCACTTTTTCATCTCAAGGATAAGTCCCACTTAATCATGTTGAATGGTTCTTTTAACATGCTGTTGAATTGGGTTTGCTAGGATTTTGTTGAGGTTTTTTGCATCCATACACATCAGAAATATTGGCCTGATCTCATGTTCTTGTCTAACTTTGGTATGAGGGTAATGCTGGCCTCATAAAATGAGTTTAGAAGCACTCCCTCCTCAAGACTAAGCAAAAAGAAGAAATCTGGAGGCATCACATTACCTGACATCAAACTATACTATAAGGCCATTGTCACCAAAACAGCATTGTACTGGTATAAAAATATGCAAATAGACCAAAATGAAACAATAGAGAACCCAGAAATAAAGCCAAATACAAACAGCTAACTGATGTTTGAGAAAGCAAATCAAAACATAAGGTAGGGTAAGAATGCCCTAGTCAACAAATGGTGCTGGGATAATTGGAAAGCCAGGATCCAGTAGAAGAATGAAACTGAATCCTCATCTCTCACCTCATACAAAAATCAACTGTGTATGGATTAATGACTTAAATATGAGACCTGAAACCATAAAATTTCTAGAAGATAACATCAGAAAAACCCTTCTAGACACTGGTTTAGGCAAAGACTTCATGTCCAAGAACCCAAAAGCAAATGCAGCAAAAACAAAAATAAATAGATGGGACTTAATTAAACTAAAAGTTTCTGCACAGCAAAAAAAATGATCAGTAAACAGACCACCCACAGAGTGAGAGAAAATCTTCACAATCTATACATCTGCCAAAGGACTAATATCCAGAATCTACAAGGAACTCAAACAAATCAGCAAGAATAAAACAAACAAACCCATCAAAAAGTGATCTAAGGACATGAATAGACAGTTCACAAAAGAAGATATTCAAATGGCCAACAGGCATATGAAAAAATGCTCAACATTGCTAATGATCAGGGAAATGCAAATCAAACCACAATGCAATACCATCTTCTGCAAGAATGGCCATAATCAAAAAATAAAAAATATAGATGTTGATGTGGATATTGTGAAAAGGGAACACTTTTACACTGCTGGTGGGAATGAAAACTAGTACAGCCACTATGGAAAACAGTGTAGAGATTCCTTAAATAACTAAAAATAAAACTACCATTTTATTCAGTAATCCCACTACTGGGTATCTACCCAGAGGAAAATAAGTCACTATACAAAAAAGATACTTGCACGCACATGTTTACAGCTGCACAATTCGTAATTGCAAAAATATGGAACCAGTGAAAATGCCCATCAATCATTGAGTGGATAAAGTAATTGTGGCATATATATATACCATGGAATACTATTCAGCCATAAAAAGGAATAAAATAATGGCATTTGCAGCAACTTGGGTGGAATTGGAGACTGTTATTCTAAGTGAGGTAACTCAGGAATGGAAAACCAAACATCGTATGTTCTTACTCATAATTGGGAGCTAAGCTACGAGGATGCAAAGGCATAAGGATAATACAATGAACTTTGGGGACTTGGGGAGAAAGAATGGGAGGTGGGTTAGGGATGAAAGACTACAAATTGGGTACAGTGTATACTGTTTGGGTGATGGGTGCACCAAAACCTCACAGATCACTGCTAAAGAACTTACTCATGTAATCAAACAACACCTGTTCCCCAAAAACCTACGGAAATAAAAATTTTAAAAAAGAAAAAAGTGCTCCCTCTTCTTCAATTTCTTGAGAGTTTGAGAAGGATAGGCATTCATTCTTCTCAACATGTTCAGAAGAATTCATCCATGAAGCTACCTTGCCTTGGACTTTTCTTTGTTGGGAGGTTTTGATTACTGCTTCAGTCTCCTTACTCATTATTGTTTTGTTCAGATTTTCTGTTTATTCATGATTCAGTCTTGGTAGGTTGTGTATTTCTAGAAATTTATCCATTTCTTCTATGTTATCCAATTTGCTGGACTGTAATTATTCATGGTAGTCTCTCACAATGCTTGGTATTTCTGTGGCATTAATTGTAAGGTCTCCTCCTTCATTTATAATTTTATTTATTTGAACTCTTTTTCTGTTGGTTAGTTGAGCTAAAGGTTTGTCGATTTTTTTTAAGACAGATCCTCACTCTGTTGCCCAGGCTGGAGTGCAGTGGTGCCACCTCAGCTCATGGCAACCTCTGCCTCCTGGGTTCAAGCAATTCTCTAGCCTCAGCCTCCTGAGTATCTGGGATTACAGGCACCTGCTACCAAGTCTGGCTAATTTTTATACTTTTATTTGAGATGGAGATTCACCATGTTGACCAGGGTGGTCTTGAACTCCTGACCTCAAGTGATCCACCTGCCCCAGCTTCCCAAAGTGCTGGGATTACAGGTGTGAGCCACTGTGCCAGGCTGGGTTTGTCAAATTTTATCTTTTCAAAAAGCCAACTCTTAGTTTAGTTGATCTTTTCTATTGTTTTTCTAGTCTCTATATTATTTATATTTGCTGTGATCTTTATTATTTTCTTCCTTCTACTAATCTTGGGCTTAGTTTTTTCTTCTTTTTCTAGTTCCTTGAAGTGTAGCATTAGATTATTTGAGGTCTTTCTGTTTTCTTAATGTACACATTTATTACTATGAATTTTCCTTTAGAACTGCTTTTGCTGCATTCCATAAGTTTTGATATTACAATTCTCTTTCGAGAAGACTCAGCTTTGAGAAGACTCCCTCTGTGATCAATACATTTTCCTCCAATTTCTTAAGAGTGTGGTCTCTTATATAAAATCTTTTTACAACTCACTTCAATCAGTTAAATATTATTTAAAATTAATTTTATTCTAAATCTGCATGGCAATTTCAAATTATGTTTAAGTTTTTCCATCAACTTTGGCCTACACCAACTTTATAGGCTTTGCTCCCATATGCCAATGTTGTTTTCACCTCCATTTCATCTGTTTTCTCCCTCCCACTTTTAACAGCTAATGTGTGGATAACATTATCATATCAACTCTTTAGGAGTCCATGGTGAAATCACTTTAAATCTACATTGGTTTTCTGTTTAAATATTAACTTAAACATATGAAGTGACGACAGCAATGTCATGAAATTAATTTGGATTACTATTAAGAAAGTAATTGGATTGATTTTTCAAAACTTGACTTGCTATTCATCAAGTGTTTCTGTATAAAAAGTCAGATAAAAATGGAACCAACCTGAAAAATGGCACAGGATTTTGTTCAGCCTTATAACTATGACCAAAGCCACCCTGTAAACGCTTGCCTTATCATTTCTTTCCATCTTTCTCCATCCATTAGCCTCTTAGTTAATATTGAAGACTCAACTCTAACCCTAATTCCTTTGTAAAGTCTTCCCTCACTACCTCAACTGCTAGTGCTCTGGTACCTCCTCTGACCTTCTAGTTTAATTATTCTTTGAAAAATAGTTATTGATCACATATTTATTGAAAGTTGTATTTGTTATAAAGCAGTGAAAAAACAAACCAACAATTCTTTAAGCATATAGTCAACCGAGGTAAGTTACATGAGGAAAAAGTAGAAGATACTATGGGAAAGGATAATGGGGGACCATTCTAGAGGGGGGATCCATGGAAGGTCTCCTTGAGACAATGATTTTTAGTTGATGTCCTGATTGTTGGAGAGGATGAATTAAGAGGGGAAGAAGGCAGTAGGTTCTAGTTATAGGGAACAGTGTGGCTCCTAGTGTCCTGGAACTTGTAAGAATTTAAAGCATTTCAGGAACAGAGAAAAGCCCAATGTATTTGGAGTTAGGCAAGTGAGGGGAAGAGTGGGGCTGGATTATGCAGGGCTAAATAGAATGTATTAAAAATGGTGAACTTTTCTTGACATCAATGGGAGGCCTTTAACATCAAGCAGGGCTGTGACAGGGTATATTTGGATTTTATGAAAGATCTCTTTGACTCTTGTGAGAAGGATAGACTGAAGGAGGCAAGGGAAGATGAAAGAAAGCCAGTTAGGAAGTTTCTGCACCTATTAAAGGTAAGAGATGATGGTGGCTGGTACTAGCGAGGTAGTAATGGAGATAAAGATGTGAACATATTTGAGATGCAACTGATTATCTGTATCACTCATTTGGCACTTATGGCATATTGCTCTGAAATTTAAAAAATTATGTGTCTTTTCCTCACTTCTACCTCTCCTTCCTGAAGATAGAGACTATACCTTTTATTTCTCATGGTGTCTTGAAGAGAGTGGACACCATATGAAGACTGGTGAGTTGATTTAAAAATGTAATAGAGGAGCAGACTTTATATTTCTGTTATTACCACCGCCTGACTTCTTTTAAATCTAAGCTTGATTTCTTTTAGGATCCTATAGTCTTCACTTTCTCGTGGCCCCATCCCCATCCTCGCTTGTACTTCCTTATCCTGGCAGCGCTTAAAAAATATGACTTTGAAGCAAAATGAAGTTAAACATGGTAGCAGAGAAAGATATTAATAAATTTTCGTTAGTCTCTCCTTCTGTATGTTGTAAAAATATATTTATTGAAACTCTTTATGAATAAAAAATGCCTTCTTTTTAAGGAATTCTAGAAAACCCCAAAGAGACTACCACATCAGAAGTAGAGCACAGACCATTATTCACTTGTTTCATTTTCTCTGTGGCAGGTGAAGGTGTGAATTATGCCACAGAAGTTATTCCAGCAAGAGCACCTGCTGGGACAGGGCTTCTAGAATGAGCAACATTTGTTGGGTGTAATCTTAGAAGCACCAAAATCTCCTCCTCTCCTAGGTTTCTCTTGTTCAGCTTTGCCAGGCTGCGTGGCCTCTGGAGTCCTCCAGTCAGCCCTCCTTTGGGTTAGTGCCTGAGCATGTTATTAGACACAAGCACTCCCTAATATCCCAAGGTTTTCTGCAGTCAGTGTGGCCTTGTAAAACTCCCTGTGTCTCTATGCTGTGATAGATGAAGTCTATGGTACTTTTAAATGCAAACTTTTCAGGATTGTATTATATTAGTATCTTTCCATGTATTAATCTAGTGGAGTGACTTCAGATATCCAAGGAGATTTCTGAAGGAAAGCTCTAGTCCATGGGGCATTGCCTGGAGCACTGCATGGAGCACAGCTGCCTCCCCCTCACCACTGTCCATCAGAGCCATAGGCCTCACAGGCTTTTTAGGGAACAAACTCCTGCTTTGCCTGACAAGTCAGATGACGTTCAGCATCAAGAAGATTTTTAGTCATGACCATAGGAATATTCAGGTATAATAAAGCCCCTAAAAAGGGACAGGAATTTCTAAATATAGGCATATGCTGGAAAAAAGGTGGAATAGTTCTTATTCCAAGGCCCCAACCTGAAATAAATGAATAAATAAAAGTTAGGGAAGGACAACTGGACTCTGTTATTCTTGCAGCAGGAAGAACTCTGGGTAGGCATGTTTTTTATGATTCTTCTCTTAATCTTTGGCACCTAGCACAGTGTGGCATACCATAAGCACACTGTCAGTGTTTATTGAATGAATGGAAGACGCATTCCAGCGCCAGCAGGGTGGGAGTTCCTTAATGTGCACACACCGCCTGCCTTGAGTGGGTAAGGAACAGTCCCAGCTAGGCTTTAAATGTAACACCTTCTTAAGGTGGCTTGGTAAGGCATGCAGAATGAAGGTGCAGAGGGAGGGAATGTCACCCTTGGTTTCCCAAAGGCTATTCTGGCCTTTATTTGACCCCAGGAATAATGCTTACATAGGGTGGCGTGCTGATTCAAGCTTGTGGGAAAATTACCCTTTTCAGCGAGAGTTGTCAGAAACAAGACTCCAAAGCAGAAGAAAATGGAATCTGCTGTTTTTCTTCTTGTGAGTGTCTGGCTGTCTAGAAAAATCTCAAAGCCTTGACTTTGAGGATTAGCTCTGCCCAGGTGCAGCCTGGTTTTTTTATCCCCATTAAAATCCACCAAGGGGACTTGTAACATGCCGCAGAAATAATAGAGATGTAAGGTGGAATTTACACATCTGGAGAGCTTTTAATGAATGAGGAAATAGGGATGGTTACCTGGCAACCCTGAGTAAGTGCAAATTAATCCATTTTTATTTGGTGTCAGGAGGGCAGTCCAAGGCTTCCACTTTGTTGGGTCAGAATGAAGGCTGATGATGCTCTAGTGGAGTTTTGGGATTTTGCTTAATTTTAATTTCACCCTCATCTCTATGCTTGGTACTTATCCTGCGGCACAAAGTTGAAATGGGTTGACTCCACTATAGGACTTTATTTGGAGCAGTTATTCTAACCCATGAATCCTTATAAAATGTTGGTGAGGCACGCCAGTCAAGTTCTGTTTCTCAGTTGGAAACTTGTGAAGATCAAGGAGTTCAGTGTTAAGTTACTCTTCTGGTGTTGGACAGAATAAAGGCAGAATTGTCAGACTGGTCAGTTTGTTTATGGCTCCCTTTAATTGTGCCCTGTCTACACAGGCTGTGATAGTCTCATGGTATCTTGACTTCAACCTGAAGATAATTTATACTAAGGTATTAACAATACCATGATACTGTTTTAATTCAATAGAAATTAATTTTTGTTAAATTTCATTGCATTTTTTTGTTACGAGTTTTTGTTACAAAAAATGCAATGGATAAAAATGATAGTTCCTTTTGGTTTGTAAGGAAGAGATGATAGTTACAGGCAGAGCTAACATCTCTGTGCCTAATACATTAATTTTTATTAAGAAGAAATATTGTTAATACCTTTATTTATGTTATTGTAGCTTAATTAAGATTTTATAGGTAGTATTGGTGACCACAGCTAATTCTGGAGGTTGTCATATTTTGTTTAGAGTTGCATATTACATGATATAGTGCAAAGTATATTAACTTGGGTAGCAGAAGCTGTGTTCCTATTCCTTAGCCATTCTGAGTCTCAGTGTAAAATGACAGTTATTCTCGATAAGTGCAAAATTCCTACCCACGTTTAAGTTCTATGACTTCATGACTATGTTTAAACCAAGATTAGGGAATGATTATATCTTAAAACTAAGAGAATTAAGTACATGCATGTGTACTCTAATAGAGTCTTATTTGTTCAAATGTTCTCTTTTTGGTACTTAAAAAAAATTCCACTGGTGTTGTCTATTTATTGGAGACAGCCTGGGGGTCCTTAACCCCTGACTTGATTCTTTTTTTTTTAACTCAAAACACTGCTTGGCTTTGGGTTTGACTTTTTTGATTCCAGCAGCCACCTGATCAGTCCTGCCTGTTTGCACCACACCCCCCACCTCCTTCAAAAGCTCGAGAATCCGACCTGTATACTGGGACAAGCCATGTCGGAGAGCAACACTTTCCAATATGGACCTGAATATACTTTTCCTGCTAGAGATTTTTCCCATCAGAATAATGAAGCATTTAACATAGTTTTTCTAATTCCTCTATTGTTATCATGGTTTAAAAACAAGAATGCTTGTTTCCAGATGTCTCATTTGACAGTACCCAGGAACACATGGGAATATTTTGTAGTGGCTGACAGAGTGGGTTGGAGAAAATAAAAAACAGATGGACACAGATTAACCCTATCTGTTCCTGGTCTAGGTTTCTCTCCGGATTCTAGTCATGGGATTTTTTTTCTACCAGTTTCATCTCATGAGGGCAATCACAAGCTTGGCAATGAATCAGAGGAAAACACTGAGTACTGGTTCAAGCACCCTGTGTGTAAATTCATGTTACATTATATACTGCCTGGTGTTGGGCAGTATTTTGTATCAGTTGATCTCTAGATGGAAAGAGGTAGATTTGGCCTGAATAAAACACTCTTTCACCAGCCACTCCTACTGTTCAATAATTATAGCGACAGTTAGTACTCAAAGACTCTCTGGGTAAATTAACATTGCTTCCTATTAGCCATAATTTGAACCTTGAATATGTATGTGGTCTTCTTTTATGCTGAACATAATAACTTTTTCTACATAAGATCTAAAGATAAAGTGGACTTCTTGGCCCCATTTCTTTGAGTCCATTATCATGATCTCAGCCTTCTGGATCTTTTTACTCTGATTATGAGAAGACGTATGAGAAGCGGACAGAAACAGATATCTTCCTCAGAGGGATGAGCCTCACCATCCCTTCCTTGAACGTCACAGGTTCAGCACATTTTTGAGGACAGGAGGCCTCTACTTCCAACTAGGAGATGGTTCAATTCTGTCTCCCATCACAGTCTCATAGGCATGTCTTAGGTCCTACATACAGAACCTATGATAGGGATTATTGTCAAGCAATTGATTGATGGAGTACACTCCAAAGAAGAGAAGTGAGAGAAGCAGGGTAGGGCAGTAAAGAATGCTAACCAAGGAAGTTGTCTGTCCTGGAAACTAGTTTCAGTCTGGCTGCATAAAGAAGCCTTGGGGCACAACGTACACCACAGAGATGTTCTTGACTTGAGGCAAGAGGGCTGATCTGGTCTTTTGTACCCTCAGATTAAGTCAGTCTTTGGCCACGGGCTGCCCCTAAGAAGGAATAGGGTAATCTCCTAGTCCTGTTTGGTCAAGGGCAATTACCTGGAGAAGAGGGAAACTGTGTACCTTTTGCAGCCAAAACCCACAGCAGCCAGGGCATGGGCACACTAGCCTAGGCAAGGTGATCTTGGGGGGCACCAAAAGGACCCACTATGGATGGGAAGAGAGAGAAATAAGTCATGCCAAAGTTATTATAATGCAAGGAGGAAATAATTTATTCACTTCTTTTACCCAAAGCTCTACTCTTTACAATGGAATGTTCTTGACATGTATCAGAGCTTCTTCTTCTTGACAATAGAGCTGGTGGGAAGGAGAATCTTGAGCTGTCCCCAGGGATTAGAGAATGTATTTAATTTGGATCCAAAAGCTTCTGCACAGGATTCCTCTGGCAATAGAGAATAACAATATGCTTGATAGCTGCCCAGTTAGTTTTTAACATGGAGAACAGTGATGTCTTTGAGATTTTCTCTACTTTTATTTAGTTATATCACTTTTGTATGTTTGTACATCTTGGAAGATTGCTTCCATTTTTCATAGCTGGGATCCAATAAAAACTTCCTGAAAGGAGGCACTAGGTTCGTGTACTTATTTTATTACTTCTGGGTCTCTATTTCATAGATTGTCATTCTATCATTTTGGTAATAGTTGGAAAATTGTAGACTCTTGGAACCTAAATATTAGTTTATACAATTTCTTAATTTCAAAAATGAGATTCTAGAGCCCAAAAGTTAAATAACTTGTTCAGGTTATAGAACAAATTTGTCCTAGAGGGAGAGAAACTGAGCAGAAACTGGATTTGTGCTATTGATTTTGATTTGCAATGCAGCTACTCATTGAGTTTTTTACCCCAGTTTTCTTTTCTTATCAGTGATGACTATGAAGTAATCACTTTTTGATAATATTTTTTCACAGTCCTCTTAGGGTGAGGAGAGTTTTCAATACCCTCCTTGTAACAGGGGAACATTCCTCCTCCTCCTTCTTCATTCTTTCTTTTACTTAAGAAGAAATTATAATCCAGTTGTTTAGATTGAAGGAAAATGATTACATCATGGTTGCCATGGTGTAGTGCCTAGCACAAATGTCTGGCATGTGGTATAAGCTCAATAAACATTGTTGAACGAATGATTGAATAATGAATAACTATTTATCTGAGGTCATTTAACTAGTTCCCTATAGTGCTGAGATTCAAAATCCAAGTCTGTTCAACTTCAACATCATAAACTTTTTATTAAATTATATTGTCTGACAACCTTACAATAAATTTTTAGGGCTTATGTTTCAAAGTAGGAAATTAATTTTATATTCAATAAGATAATAATCAGATACTGTGTTTATTACCTGGGTGACAAAATAATCTCTATAGCAAATCCTCAGGACATGAAATTTACCTGTGTAACAAACCTGCACATGTACCCTGGAACCTAAAATAAAAGTTTTAAAAAAAGAGATGGTAACATACCTTTTTACTCAGCTTAAATAACAAGTTCATGGTCATGAGTGTGGCTACCATGTATAATTGTTCATATTGATTGGCCCACATTCTAGCCTAGAGAGAATATAATACCTGCATCAATGATGCATTTTAAAAACCTATTTATTAAGTACCTTTTACAAGCAATAATTTGTGCTAAATTCTTCAGAAACTAAATAATCTAAAACATGAGCTACCCCTTCTTTCAAAGAATTTATAAATATAGTTGTAGAAAAATACATCCATATCTAAAGGCTAACAATATAATCAGGTATTTTTATGTAGCAAAACCAAATGGTATGAATTGAAGAACAGTAAGACTGACTTTTCACTTCTATTCCCAACAACATGGCAGAAGAGATAATCCAAAAGATCCTACTCAAAGAAACAAAAAAATTCTGATGAAAGTATCAAAAATCATCTTCTAAAATATATTATTGAGTTGGTACAAAAGAGAGGAATGGTCAGAGCCTTAAAATCTTAATTTCTCTTAAAATTAAGAGAAAGCAGAAACCCTGGGTGTCAAATTAAAAAAAGGAAACGAAGGAAGGAAGGAAGGAAGGAAAAGAAAAAGAAAGAAAGAAAGACAGAAAGAAAAAAAGAAAGAGAAAAAGAAAGAGAAAGACAGAAAGAAAGAAAGAAAGAAAGAAAGAAAGAAAAAACCTCAACACCAGCTCTTATCCTAAGGGTTTGTGCTAAATCCTGGCAATCCAGAGTTTCAACCTTGATAGTGGCATTAAGGTTAATACTCTATGAAAGCATCTATATACTTGGGTTTTATACTGAGCTCATGTGAACAGCTGTCTATAGAGTCAAGGACTTACAAAAAGTAGGGAAAAAAGTAGATTTCAAAGTAGTGTGCACAGTCTGACTGAAATGTCCTTTATAAAACACGTATTATATATAAGAACTATGCCAAGGTATTCCTCTCTGCATAGTGAGGTTTTGAGTGATTTTTATTTTCTCTTTATATTATTGTAAATTTTCCCGGGTTTCTGTAATAAAATACTATTGTTTCTATAAAAAAAAATATGCTGAGGACTTCCTACATTTGTACTTGGGATGTAGAAAACTGGAAAAAGCATAGGTTCTGCACTCATACAACCAAAAAACAACAAATAAACTAGACAAATTGCAAATTCACAATTTTTCCTGATCCATCAGAGAACTGAGCACACAGAGACTTCAAGGAGAAATGAGACATGAACCCTTGTTTATTTGGGGATTTGGGGCAGACACAGCTGATCACTAGTAAGAAGAACCTAGCTAAAGTTACTAAATTAGTAATGGCAAAATGTGGGCTAGATTATACAAACCTTTAGGGAGGATAATATGAGGGGAATTTTTATATACTTACAGGCAATTCACAACAGAGCTCACCAGGTACTCTCAGAAAAGATTGGCAAGAGTCCTGAGAAAGTGTCCCTCATGGCACAGGCCTGGGGCAGAAAACGGCAATCTCTGCAGAAAAGACACAAAATCTCATCCAAATCTTTTCTTCTCACTGGAAAAAGAAAGCCTTAAATATTGTGTGTGTGTGGGAGGAAGTATAGCAACTACTGACATGCTTTAGGAAATAGAATCCATTGCAATTAACAGACATGTGAACATAAAACAAAACAAAGCAACAGCAAAATATAAAACTTCCTCCCATAAGGGAGCAGTGGGAATAAAGTTCTGGGCCCAGAACTACAGACAGAAGAGGGACTGGAGTGTGGAGAAGGCCGTACTTTCAAGACACATGAATACAGCCTAAGACTGAGGCTTAATCAAATCAAGAGTGAAGGCTTCCCACCACTAGACTAATAAATGTTGAGTAAAAAGTCTCATAAGTGGGAGCTGAACAATGAGAACACCTGGAGACAGGGAGGGGAACATCACACACCAGGGCCTGTTGGGGGTGGTGGGGGGCTAGGGGAGGGGTAGCATTAGGAGAAATACCTAATGTAGATGACCAGTTGATGGGCGCAGCAAACAAACATGGCACATGTATACCTATGTAACAAACCTGCACATTCTGCACATGTATCCCAGAACTTAAAGTATTAAAAAAAAAGTAACAGTAGCATTTGGGTTGATTCCATGTCTTTGCTATTGTGAATAGTGCTGCAATGAACATATGCGTGCATGTATCTTTGTAGTAGAATGATTTATATTCCTTGGGTATATATCCAGTAATGGGATTACTGGGTCAAATGGTATTTCTGATTCTTGATATTTGAGGAATCACCACACCGTCTTCCACATGGTTGAACTAATTTATTTTCCCACAAACAGTGTAACAGCCTTCTTATTTTTCTGCAACCTTGCCAGCTTTTTTCTTGACTTTATGTGGTACATATACACCATAGAATACTATGCAGTCATAAAAAGCAAGATCGTGTCCTTTGCAGAGACGTGAATGGAGCTGGAAGCCATTATCCTCAGCAAACTAATGCGGAAAACCAAATACTGCATGTTCTCACTTCCAAGTGGGAGCTAAACAATGAGAACACATGGACACAAGGGACACAGAGAGGGGGACAACAGACATCGGGGCCTGTTGGGGAATGGGGTTGGGGGAGGGAGAGCATTAGGAAAAATAGCTAATGCATGCTGGGCTTAGTACCTAGGCGATGGGTTGATAGGGGCAGCAAATCACGATGGCACACATTTACCTATGTAACAAACCTGCACATCTGGCACAAGTACCCTGGGACTTAAAATACAAATAAAAATTAAAAAAAAAAGTAACAGTGGCATACCATTGGAGAGTTACAAAAGCACAGAAAAACCCTCACTAAAATGCTATACAAAGGAATGACTTAAATCTGAGGCTTAAGCAAGATGAAAAAAATAAAAGCAAACACAAAAGCAAACCAAAACCCTGGTAAACCAGCCTTCACCAAAAGATGAGGTATCACTTAAAGAATTTGAAGCCTCTGACAGGGAAACAATAGCAACAGCAAATTTTAAACCTACCTAATTTCTGAACAGATTGTCACAAATCCCCCAAATTAAAGACCTAACACAAGAAAAGTGGGCTTCTTTTTAGGCATAAAAAGTATTTACTTCAGTTTCTACTAACCTACACAGAATGTCTGGTTTTCAACCAAAACTTACAAGACATATGAAAAAGCAAGAAAAAAAAAAACACACTGACAAAGCACTTAATAAAACCATAACAAATATGACACCAATGTTGAAACTATCAGTTAATTTAAAATAACTTTAAAATCACTGAATTTAAACTCTTTACTGTTAAAGGTGGGAAACATGCAAGACCTGGTGGGGAGTTTCAGCAAAGAAATGGAAACTGCAAGAAAGAATCAAATAGAAATACTAGACATTAAAAAGAAAAAAATAAAAAAGGATCTGAGATGAAGAATGTCTTTGATAGGCTCATTGGTAGACTCAATACAGTTGAAGGACTCTGCAAACTTGAACATAAGTCAATTGAAATTTCTGAATTTCAAATACAGAGAAGAAAGAGTGAAGAAAATAAAGTAAAACAGAACAGAGCATTCAAGACCTGCGGGACAATATCAAGTAATCTAATATATGTATCACTAGAGTCCAAGAAGAAGAAGAAGAAGGAGAAGAAGAAAAGAAGGAAAAACAGAGAGAGAGTGAGAAACAGAGCAGAAAAAATATTTGAAGGAATATATTTGAAGAAATAATGGCCAAGTATTTTCCAAAATTAATGACACATACTATATTTATTTCTTATTTCCACTGAAACATATTACCAGAAATCTCATTACTTAAAACAACACAAATTTATTATCTTACAGTTCTGGACGTATTTTTGGGGGCCGTCATTCATCCTGCAACACACACCAAAGGATCAAAGGATAGGTGCAAGAAGCTCAGAGAATATCAAGGGGGATCAAAAAAACAAAACAAAAAACTTAGGTTCATATCATAGAAGCAGCTGAAACCCAAAGACAATTAAAAAAAGGTCTTAGAAGTGACTGGGGACAGCGGGTGGTGGGAAATGACACATTTTTCACATAGAGGATCACATGAGAATTTAAGCAGACTGCTTGTTAAAAACTGTGCAAGCCAGGAAACAATGAAGTGTCATCTTTAAAGTGCTGAAAGAAAAAGTGTTGTCAGAATAGAAATCTACACTCAGCAAAAATATCTTTCAAGAAGTGAAGGGAGAAGCAAAAAGACTTTCTCACACAAAAACTGAGAAAATTCACTGCCAGCAGATTTGCCTACAAGAAAAAAGAAAAGTTAAAGAAATTAATTAGGCAGAAGGACTATGATGTCAGGCAGTAGCTCATATAAAGAAACAAAAAGTGGAGAAATTGTAATAAATACAAGTAAAATAAATTTCTTTTTTCTTTTACTTGCTCTAGAGGATAACCATAGAAGCAAACAATAGTAGCTTATATGTAATAGTAAAATGTATGAACAAATGTTCACAAAAAAGGGAGGAAGAAATACATGTAAGGTCCTTATACTACATATGAAGTAGTATATTATTTGAAGTAGAATCCTACTAATTGAAAGTGTGCACCAACCCAGAAATAAAATAAAGTAGGTTGGTTTTTAGGAATAGCTATTTAACTTCAACCTCTATTGAATCTCTCCATCACTTCACCCTGAGTATCTGTCTGGTTCTTTTCCAAGGTTTGATTCACATTTCCTCTTGGTTTATGGCACAGTGATAGGTCTGTTTGCCCAAATTTCAGCTGGTCATAGACTTGAAAACCAGGCAGATCCTTAAGTGAGATGTTAGGAAGCAATTTCCGTTTAGTAAAATAAATGTGACACACTTACAGGAAGAGTTATAGCCTTCGAGAGAGCCAGCCCTGGGCTTTCTGGGACTCCTGTGCATAAGGGTTTGACAGCCAACATTCAGTGGGCTGAGGGACTGGTAAGGATTTGAGAGAAGGGAGGCTTTAGGGGGAGTTGGAGGTGGGGCAGAGTGAGAATGGTTGGAGACAGGCTTTAACTACTTCTGTCAAAGATCTAGACTCTTCTGCTGCTTTCTTTGTGGCCACATACTTGGCAACCATTATAAAAAATAACTGAAAATAAGGTGCAATATAGTAAATAAGAACGATCGAAGGAGAATATATGTTAAAATTAGGGCAGATTGTTAGAATGAATGAAAATGGGAGTAACATAAGATAAAACTAAGAAATAAGGACACAATTGAATTTTTTAAATATCCTAATAAAAATCCTAATAGAAACTAAAAATTTAACAATAATACTGACATAAACACATATTTGGAACAAAAGATGAAAAGATAAAAACCACTAACATAAACTTAATTTTTAAAAAAAATGCATACAAATAAAATAAATGGAAGGTTAAGATAAAAATCTAAAACTAGTGAAAAGTAAAAGGTATAAAAGGATCACAGAGTAAGGTTTCAAAAAGATATTAGTAACTGGAAACAGAAAAACATAGTTAAAGGAATTAATGAAAATACTTTTAAACAGAGAGCACGGCTAATAAAGAAAAGGAGACAAGAAATGTGTAACATTGGGAAATATAAAGGATGTGTAACCACAGGCACAGAGATCAGATAAGTTGTGGACTACTGTGTAAAATTCCGTCCAATTATTAGCTATGTTGTAATCCGTATTATTAACTATTTTGCACTTCTGCATTGCATGCCTTCTTCCTGGAGTATCATTTTTCCTCTTCTGCAATCTCTTTTCCTTCCCCTTAACCTCACCAGATTTCACTTGTCTTTCATATTTGGGCTTAAATGCTGCTTCCTCCTTGTTTTAAATGTTAGTTCCCCACAAGCATCTGAGTTTGCAAATCCCAGGTGTGACATTCCTGGTGGTGTTATTGGATAATATTAGAAATCCAAATCTCTCAAATATGTTAATCATTAGCTCACAGAATGACACATGATCTGCATATATTCCTTACATGAGTGTTACTATTGGAGAGAGTGGTAGCTATTTGCACTGGCCCTGGAGTCTAACAACCTTCATTTGAGGTCCAACTCTACCATGTACTAACTGTCTTGGCACTAAGGTGTTTCCCATTTTATAAATGGGGATCAAATTAATACCTAACTCATTAGGTGGTTGTAGGGATAAAATAAAATGATACATTTAAAACACCCAGCCCAGTCCTTGAAACAGAGCGAACCTTCAATAGATTAGAGTTATTCTAGAGAGCCTTGAATTATTTTAGGGTTTGGGGAGTGGCCGTAGTTTTAAACTTCTAAGAGGATGCATCAAGTTCAAATATTTCTTTTTGATCTGATTTACAAAAGATATAAAATGGGAGTTCTGTTTCACTCTGCCTGCCTATTTGCACCATTCACTGAGCTATCATGACGTAATCCTGGCAAACTACCTGGATTTGCCAAAATGAATGATCCTGAGAGCTTGGTCACATGGTCCTATTGAACTCTAAGTTAGCACAAAGCCACTTAAAATCTCAGAGTATTTTTCCTGGTGTCTACAGTGCTTCAACTCAATGCTGCCTGTTCTGAGTATATTTGGATCAAGTCTGTGTATGGACCACTCTGACCTGAGAGAGTTCTGGGTAGCAGTCTCAGAGAGTGGAACACTTATATGGTTGCCCTAGTTGGTTTTCACCCTTTTGCATACAGTGAAGCCATCATTGACATGCTGAAGGTTTTCTGACACTTGGCTCAATTATTTGATGAAATGTTCACAACATTGGAGCAATACTCTGCAAAATCTGCTTATTTTACAGACTTAAAATGCATATTCTTCACCGTTCAGGGCTGGTAGAAAACTGCAAGTTTTCTTAGGACCTTGAATCTGAATTCTGCTGTTGCATCTAAAGAGATCTCTTATGGAACTAAGGAGTCTTTAGATGTAATGGTTGTTGTATTTCCAAAAATCAGGAGATGACCTAACTGTAATTTTGCAATATAAAGACCCAGATTCCTCTTCTGTTTTGCCACCGATTAAACAGGTCATTTTTATTTCTCAGTAAAATGTCCTCCACATGTCAGAAAATGAGGAGAGGTTAGATAACCCCATTAAAATCTTTAGGTTTATCATCTCTTTTACTGAGAAGGTGATCTCTCCTGGGCCCCATTACAAATATTTTACGAAGACTTGATTTAGATAATAATAACTACTGCTATCATTTAATCATACAAATGTATACCCACTTTGCATGTGAGAAAACTGAGTTTTAGAAAGATAAAACAATTTTTCCAAGGTCATATAGCTAGTAAGTGGCAGAGACAGGGCACCAATACACATAAGGCTAACTCCAGATCAGCTTTTCTTAAATACCACGTTCATGGCTGCTTATGCAATCTGTGTAAATTTGGATTCCAGGCATATTTTGCTACTGAGGAATTTTGCTATTCAACTTGACTTTTTAGATTATCTCTTCCTTGGTGAGAAGATATAAATTATGGTATATACAATCAAATGCGCAGTACATATTACACAACTGTACATAATTTTTGAGGAGAACATTTATCAACTTTCACACCAATGTGGCTATACTAGTCCTGGTAACTTTAGGATGACCCAGTTATTGGCAGTGGTCTTTCAGAGAGGATTTGAAAAAAGTTCCTGTGCCTTGTCAAAAAACACATTGGCAGAACAAGATCTGAAAAAGCTTGTCATTAAAGTTTCAAGTTAGTTGCAAGGCCAGAAAGAAAATCACTGGAATTCATAAAGTAACAGAGCAGTTGTGTTATGATATTAATGTGTCCCATTCTGACCCTGGGTTTAAGAAGCAGGCTGGGCGCGGTGGCTCACGCCTGTAATCCCAACACTTTAGGAGGCTGAGTTGGGTGGATTGCTTGAGGTCAGGAGTTTAAGACCAGCCTGGCCAACATGGCAAAATCCTGTCTCTACTAGAATACAAAAATTAGCTGGGCGTGGTGGTGCGCGCCTGTAATCCCAGCTACTAGGGAGGCTGAGGCAGGAGAATCACTTGAACACAGGAGACGGAGGTTGCAGTGAGCTGAGATCGAGACACTGTACTCCTACCACTGCACTCCAGCCTGGGTGACAGAGTGAGACTCTGTCTCAAAAAAAAAAAAAAAAAAAAAAAGCAGCAGCAGAAGAGTCAATTATATTGAAGACAACCAAGGCCAGACACCAGTTACCAGTTGGGGAGCACAAATGAGAGAAAGATATTGTTAAAAATGCACTTGGAAAAGTGAATTTGAATTTGAGAGTTGGTTACAATTCCAAGATCAGCTATAGTGAGAAAAACTGATTGGGTCTGAGCATAATTAAACTTCAAACAAATCAGGCTCTGAGTTGCCCTTCCATATTGCAGTGGCAATAACTGGGCATGTGGGTTCATGATTGTGGTTCAAACAGCAAGCAATCATTGGAGGTCCAGAAGGACCTTGGATCCAGGCATGAGGCTTAAGGACAGAAAATCAGTCCTAAGGGGACTGAGGTCTCATGTGGCTGGAAGGACTGCTGGACATAGTGGAAACTGAGCTACCAAAAAAGAAGGAACAGGGCATGAAACTTGCAACTATGAATCTGGGATATGGGACAAGAGTCCATCACTAGGGGATAATAATTGCATTAACAATAATAATAAAGCAGTGAAGTTTATATAAGCACTTGGTATCTACTGTGCATTATGCACAATGAACTGTGCTGAGTATGTAGATAATCTCATTTAATCTTCACAGCCAACCTATGGGGATATACTGTCACTATTTCAATTTTATACATGGGGGAACTGAAGCTTAGAGAGGGTTTCATAACTTGAAAATAGATTGATGACTATTTACCTGCAGTCCTGGAGCTAGGGGTGAAGCCCCAGCTGGCTCCACCAGGTGCAGGCTGAAGTGGGGGCTGTGCAGAACCAGTATGTTTCTGACTCAGGGCTCAGGTCTGGTGCTGTTCTCTCATACAGGATAGGGAGAGGCTCTCAATTCTGAGTTTGGAATGAGTGCATGGGTTAGGAGGATTGGCTGAGGGGAACTCAGAGACTCAGCAACCCTGTCCTCTTGTGAATATGAAGGTTTCTATCCTGTGTCAGACCTACCTCACAGCTCCTTTAGTAAAAAAAAAAAAAAAAAAAAAAAAGGCAGCACACCCCTTAATATACACATATAGATTTGATTAAAACATGGTGTACTTGAATTTGTTTGGGCCCAAGGGTAGATACATAGTATCTTAAATTTTTAGATGCTATTTAATATCTTTTAAGTTTTCTTATCATTGATAGCAGCTTATATTTATAACATTTATTTTTAATCAAAACATTTCTGTGGCCAGGAGTGGTGGCTAATACCTGTAATCCCAGCATTTTGGGAGGCCAAGGTGGGCGGATCACCTGAGGTCAGTAGTTCGAGACTAGCCTGGCCAACGTGGTGAAACTTCATCTCTACTAAAAATACAAAAATTAGCTAGGTGTGGTGGCCTGTGCCTGTAATTCCAGCTACTCTGGAGGCTGAGGCAAAAGAATCACTTGAACTTGGGAGGCAGAGATTGCAGTGAGATGACATTGCGGCACTGCACTCCAGCCTGGGTGACAGAACGAGACTTTGTTCCCCTCCCCTCAACCCTAAAAAAAAAAAAAAAAAAATTCTGTGACATAGTGGATAGGCCTAAGGACCTTGTTTTACAAAGAGGAGTTTAATAGGGAAGTACAACGCCTTACACATGCCTGGACCCCTGAGCTACAAACTGTAACATTAAATTCAAGGTAACTCAAACATTGCATGTTTATTTTATTTGTTTATTTGTTTATTTATTTATTTAGAGACAGGGTCTCCCTCTGTTACCAGGCTGGAGTGCAGTGGCGCAATCTTGGCTCACTGCAACCTCTGCCTCCTGGGTTCAAGCAATTCTCATGTCTCAGCCTCCCAGGTAGCTGGAATTACAGGTGCAAACAACCACACCTGGCTAATTTTTGTATTTTTAGTAGCGATGGGGTTTCGCCATGTTGCCTAGGCTGGTCTTGAACACCTGACTCCAAGTGACCTGCCCACCTCGGCTTCCCAAAATATTGGGATTACAGGCGTGAGCTACCATGCCCGGCTGCATATTTATTTTTAATACCTTCTTCCCAACGTCATTATAAAAGTTTAAAAGTGTATTGTTTCTAAATCTTCATTATCTAGAGAAAAATATTTTTCTCTGTTTCTTTCCTTAAAAAATTCCTTCTAGAATAATTCATATTCAAAACAGTGACCTGTTTGACATCTGATTTTGTTTGGAGAGCATTTGCTTTCTAGAGTACAATGTTCTGAAATGTATACACTTAATTATTTAAATAATTAGTTACAAATATGAAACATGGTCAAGTTACTTAGGTAATAAGACAGGGGAAAAATCTAATCAATATAAGCTTCGAGTGTTAAATGGCTATTTCATATAACCTTTGTTACAATCACTGCCATTATATTACCAGCACTTCTTTATAACACCTTAAAAAACTTGCCTGTTTCCAAGAATGGCATTATAAATATGTTTCTTTATTCTCCTCTCATTATAACAAGAGGAGGTCAATGGTCTAAAGGGTGGTTTCCTATTATGAGAGGGATAAAAACTAAAATCAATAAATCTTCAGATCATAAATGTTGCTACAGTCTGGCAAGGCTGAGAAAATTATGAGCCGAGCCCCATGATGTCTGGATATTGCAGCTTGTAAATTTCTACATACATATGTATATGGTTATGTATATACTTACTGCTGGGTCCTTCCTAGAATTTGCTCACAAATGGTAGAGCAAATTTTGTTCAGTATTGGTAGAATATACCCAGCATACAAAAATAAAGATGTGACACTAATTTATTTAGAAAAATGTTTCTAAGATTATAAAGTGACATTTTTTCTCAATTGGCTTCATTACTTTGATCAGGAAACTCAAACAGGAAATTATTTGCTTCCATTGTTCAATAAATTACAAATATTGAGATTAATTGGCAAAACTTTTACCTCTGTTACAAATGTTCACACTGAGTGGTGATAATTCTAATAGGCCCACCAAAGTAAGAGAGCTCATCAGAAACATAATAAATTGGCTCAGTTAAAGACAATATATAATGAATAATTATGCAGTCCAGCATGAACTTTTAGGCAGTGTTGTCTAGCAATTAAGGACAAGGACGCCGAAGCCAGATTATCCATGTTCGGTTCTTGCCTCTGCCACTTAAGAGCTATGTGACTTTGGGCAATATTCCTAACCTCTTTGTGCCTCATTTTCTTCATCTATAAACTGGGGATAAATAAAAGTTCCTACTCAGAGCAAGCTGTTGTGGGAATTAAGTGTGTGAATATATACAAAGAGCTTCTACACATAGTAAGCATTGATGTGCAGGTGCAAACACTTCCATATCCCTTAAATATAATACTTTCTTATTTGATAGTGTGTTAACTGATATTCAAATGCTAATTTTAATTCTAACAAACAGGTTGAACGTGGTCCCAATTTTTTTGCTTAAACAGGCAGGTAAATGAATACATTAAGCAGTAAGGGGACAAACTCTTCTTTCTAGACACAAATCATGCGACATAAGTTCTGAGCATGTAAGGCTTTTATGTAAATATAAAAAAAGACATTGGAAACACCTTCTATAATTTGCTTGGAATCCTTGCAGACATTATTATGCATGTGCCAAATTATACCTACCAATAATAAAAAATGGGAAATAGTACAGAGATCCTTCATAACACCCTCAGTAAAATTTGTTGAGGACATTTTGCATATTGTGGGAAATATAGGGTGGCTTCTTTAGTTTGGAAATGACTGAAGACAATTATCAATATCCCCACTTCATACCCCATCTTCTAGTTTAACCCCACCTACCCTGATTTCCATCAGACCATACTGTTGTATGTAACTGACTTGCCATCTTAGAGGCTTGCAGGGGCTGCTCAGATGTTGCAATTCTTATTAAATCGGTTTTAGAAGGTGGGAGAAGGGAGTGGAGGCTTAAACAGGAGCATAGCAACCAGAAATAGCCATCCTGTCACCAGGGATTTGTTACCATTATCCACTAAATGATTAGCCCCATAATTTACAGGCATCACTATTTGCAAAGTGTCCTTCCTCCTGAGAACCAAAAGTAATCAATTTTGAAAAAATTGCTGAAAATGTATGCACTCATCTTCTTACAACTCAAATGCACCTTTTATGATCATGAGAGAGTCCAAAAAATTTGAGAATTCATAGGAATCTTCAACATGTTCATTTTAATGAACTTTTACTATTGCCATGTTATTATAATTCTCTCACAGATATGTTAAGACCACTACCTCCTATATCCTTATCCTCATGTCTAGTCACTGTGTTCCAAAATGCATGGAAGAAATCTCAGAATTTATTTTTTGTAAGTCTGGACTGTGGTCACTAAAATACAGCAGGCAGCCAGAACCAAGGCCAAAGCAGAACTGAATATGCTACATTGAGGCATGATTTGCTAGAATATGCCCATTCTATGTAAGTAGCTGGCAACAGGTAGTTATAGTGAAATCCAGTATCAGAAGGTAAGCAAATGGTCCAGAAATTGAACATGCAGGTCTTTGGTGTTTGGAGACAGAAGAGGAGCCTAATGTAAGGGCAATTCAAGCACTAGATGGAAAAGTCAAGAAGTGAATCAAAATTAGATAATAGCCAAAGTACAAACAGAAGTTAGAGGTCAAAGCAATACAGCAAGTCTTTCTCTTTCAACCAGCCAAATATCTCATTTCAATGGCTGACAGATACATTTCTGTACTTTGCTTCTATCCCCCATTTGCTCCCCCTTTTTTGGTGTGAAAAATAAGTCTTCTATGAGACAATGTAGTTGGCAAGTGGGAGTGGGCAGACATCCCATGGGAACTTTTCAGAAGATTATCCATTTTCATAAATTATTCTCAAATTGCTCTTTTCATTTTAAGGAGTGAAGAGTCACTTGGGAATGTATTTGATCATCAAAAAAAAATTCTGGTGCTTTGTGTTAAGAATACATAAAAGTTAATGGAAAATTTATTAAGGCTGACAGTCCACTATGAAATTCAGTGTGCTGCAAGCCAAGCTGCAAAATTCTCTTTAACAGGAAAGAGAAATGGGACAATGGAGCTAACCTATCATATCACTTCTCAATGGCAGCTCTCATGGGAGAGGCTTTGTCAAAACCTGTTTGTCATTGTTCTGTGTTCTTTGATGATTTTCTTTCTTAGCTTTGGGCTCCAGGAACATACTCAAGATGGAACTTAACTCTACTACATAACATCTGCTAAGGGGTTTCAAAACCACAAAGCAAGCACATTTAATGATTCAAAGTTCACAGCTTTATCAACAGCAACAACTGTTCACAATCAGAGTCAACATGCCATCACCACATGTTATTGACGTGATTGTAAATGGTGCTGATGATTACCACATTCACATGGTACCTTTCCCAATGATCTGTTTTCAAACACTAATTAATGAATCCTCTCTGGACCTGTGTGAAGAAATACTATAGCACTTTAGTTGGTTGGTTTTACAGGCAGGCGTGTTAAATGACTCTGCTAACTTTCTCCACTCACCACCCTTGTTATCTTTCAACTCTCTCCATCGCCCCCACCTCATGTGCTTCCTGAGGCTAGAGTATTTAATGTTGGGAGGAAAAAGCACAGGCAATATGACATTTCAGATGTAGCATTTCTGACATGTATATTCACAGTATAATGAGATGCTCTGTGCAAAGATTTGTCAAGCAAACTTGGAGATAATGCATCTTATATCCTCCTTGGAGATTCCTAACTAACATTACCAAATTAAAAGCACTGAGTATTTCTGTAACATTGGTCTCCTTTTATGTGATGTGTTTCACCTGAAGTTGGGACTTTAGGAAAAGTTTAAAGTGATTAAAAGATGTAGAAGTGGGAAGGGATATGGAAGAGTGAATAGATGATGGTTGTGTTTGAAATGTTCAGCAAACACAAGGGAAATGCAAAGTCATAAGAAATCCACCTGTGTTCTCAAATACTTAAAGCAAATTAGTAGTTCCTTATAAATTATGAAAGCCTTGCACAGGAAAAAGATTTGAAGTCTTCTTCGACTCTTATAACTAATTAGCTGAATGGCATTAACTAAGCCATTTCATCTCTTTGGATCTCTTTTCCTCATCTGTAAATAAGGTTTTATTCTTATTTATATAAGGTTTCTTTAAAAAAGATACTGAAAGCATCTTAAGTATTTTGTCATGGTTTAGTATGATCTTTAGTCTCATATGGAAGCAAGTAATGTTCTCATGCTTAAAAACTTTTTATAGTGTTAAATAATTTTTAAAAGGCACCTTGGAAGAGCACAGTTTTGGTATTTCCCCTGGTGACTTTATCACAGTCCAGACTGTAGTCCTGAAGTTTGCAGCCCTCGGATGTTGCTGGTGACTAATTTTTCAGGAGAATACTCAAATTCACAAAACTTATAGAGCTAGATGTATAAGTAACTAACTTATTATTTTACCACCGATCTGTCAGCACTGACAGCAGCTTTGTTAATGAATTATCTCCTGGTAGCATCTGGCAGGGAAGCCATATCATCATTAGAAGAGGTCTTGGGGTCTGTGGAATCAGACAACATAGAGTTTATTTTGTAACTCAGAGGTTAGTACCAAGGGACCCTGGTTACCCCTAAAAGGTAAACTTAGTTTTGAGGTTGACTAAGTCACATTCTAGAGCCAGAAGCAGCCCCTCCCGCCCGGACATGCACCTAAGTCACCCCTTCTGAGGCATCCATGGCTGTCCCATCTCTTTGTGGATCTCCGTTTTTTTTCCTTTGTGCATATAAATCCCCATACTGAAGTCTCATTCTTGCTCTGGTCTTGGAGACAATCTATCTTGCTTAAAGTCTTTGAAAAAAATCTCTAAGCTCTTCCATTGATTTTTGGTTTTACAGTTTAACTTTCAGAAGGCAGCTCCCCTACCGTTCTTTATAGCCAAAATCTTTGTGGGAGAGGGGCTTTATTGTTACCCTCATGTATCATCTATACAGAAGTTTATGTTTGCTCTTTTCAGGAGGAAAATAATTGAAGGACTTCTATGAACCCCAGTCAAATTCTTTACCTGTCTCTTGCTTAAATGTGACAATGTATGTAAAGGGCTTTGCTTCAAGTCTGGCACACTGAGTTTAACAAATGTTACATGGAAAAAGAAAACAAAAACAAAATACAAATAAGCCTACTTATTTTTATGTTGAAGCAGGGTTCAAAGGTTAAAGGAATAAATTCTTTGCCCAGCTCTGTTAAACATTATCAAACAGAACAGAAGCAAATAAGACATTTTCTGCTAATACGTTATATTATCATTAAACCTACTCTAATGAATTATTCTAAGGAATAAACGAAATAATGCACTATATATTGAAAAGTTTTTTTTCAAGTATATTATGGTTATTAAATTAGCTATAGCTTGTTTCAGATTTTGCTACTCAAAAAATGTAAATATTATGCAAGAACTTCTAAACTATAGATAGTACTGGAAGGTTTGCAAATGGTATGAAAAATCAATTTTTATGACACCAGTCCAATGCTGAACCTTCAAGACCATTATAACCCAATGTACAATTAGTTGGAATATAAAATCAATGCTATAACCTGAGTTGGTCTTTCTGGTAAACTCTTAACAATAGGGCGAAAACAAGTGAACTACGTTGTCTGTGGGCAGCCTTATTATGAGACCATGATGAATGTGGCTGTTAAACATTTAGGCAAAAAAGATTTGCAGCTTTCAGTGCCACAGGGAGCTGCTTTCTCTGTGTCCTTACCCAGTGAAGTGATACAAAGCAAACTTGGCTGCTGAATAATTTCATGTAATTGTACCCTGGAGAGCTGAAATATACAGGAAGGAGGTCTTTTGTGTACCAAGTACCCATTTTAAAAACTACAGTGGAAAATCAATACATCAGTTGGTGGACGCTTACCTGCAATTATCTTTAGTTGAAATTTCCAAATGTCGAACATAATGAAAAATCCCTGGATAGAAAAATGTCCCTGGTTAGCTTCAGTAGCTACTCGTTACTTTCTAAATGTTCTTACCAGGCAAACTGAGCAAAAAGAAACCCCTTTTATGAAAATATTACCTGCAAAGCACAGGGGCAGGTTGGCTGGTCTGTTGCAGGCAGTAATTCCTCCAAAGAGCCTTGTGGTTTTGTATGTGGGGGTGGGGGTGGAATTTTGCTCTATCACCTGTCTAAACCCTTCATAGGCATGGACTTGATTTGGGGGAACCCCTTGTGTCAATCTCCTAAACTGGAATTAATTGGTGAGGGAGACAGTTTCAGGTGAACAATTAGGATTTTCTTTCTCAAGAGAGGTGTTAAATATTTTACACCACACATTACTCATATATCATGCTTTACAACCCCTCATTAGCCCACACAATAGACCAGGGGAGAGCTCCAAGGTATTACCCTCCTGTGATAGTTGAGGGGAAACTAAAAAGGAAAGAAGTTGTCCTTGGCCACACTCTGTGTCAAATATAGAAGCAGAACTAACTAGTTGTTCTACTCATGAACTGAGAGTAAAGGCATTAGACAACTAAATAAGTACTTAAATGCTCATGGAGAGCTAGTTTTGCAGTTCCTTCTCTCTTCCAGCTCCTTCCCTAAATGCATCGTTGGAGCCTTTCCCAGTCATTGCATACTTACTCACTGTGAAATTCTAGGGAACGCCTCATCTCACTGCCGTATTTGGCACTGTTTCCCAAGTGGGATGCCCAGGTTCTTTGCTTACCCTCATTTTTGTTGTTTTGGTTCTATCTTTGGGGGACAGAGGGAATCACCTCATATTTTATCCTCTCTTCCCCCTTTTTGCTACATTGCCTCATCATTTATTAGTATATTCCTTCTTAGTTATTGTGGCCAGCAATCTTCTGCTTCCCTGACATCACTTCTCAGAACTCTTCAGTAGTTTTGAAGGAACAACTCCTGTGTCATTCTCTTTTGCATCCATTTCTCTCACCCTCTTATCATTGCCATCTGAGAAGTTGATCTTAGAGTAGGTACCTCAAATTAATTATCAAAAAAAAAATTGACAAGCAAGCTAAATGTACAACAATTAGAGAATGGCTACATCTTATATGCCTCAACTCAGTGGAATATTCTAAGTGATAATAAAGTTTGCAGAGAATTATGAAAAAGTAATTTTAGTAATGTGTTAAGTGAAAAAATACATATGCGAAGTGTTGTGTTTATTAGGTTCCAATTGATTCATTTGCCTATGGACAAAGCCTGAAATGGAATATGTCAAACAAAAATATAGATCATTTAAGTGGTGAGATTATTGGAACTTCTAAAAGTAAGAATATCTGTACAGTTATCACATTCTTTTTATAATAATCTTCAGTTTTGACCCAGTCTCTGATTCATCCCTCCTTGCCCCTTCCCAAATTACTATTATCTTTAGTAACATGACTTTCTCAAATTTGAGGTGGAGATTCCATTCTAAAGGGAAGGTCTATAAATTCCATCTCTGAATGAAAATGGTCAGGATATAAGATGAATTGCCATAAGGGAAAGGTTATTAGTTAGTTTAAATTTACGAATAGAATTTGTAATCAGTTTTCATTCTTTTAATAATTCAGGCTAAAAAAATCTTTGTGTATTTGTCAAATATAAAAGTTGCCAGGACTGGAAAGAAAATTTGTTTTTCTTCATTGTCTTTTTTCCATCTAGAAACCTACATACTCTGAAATGAAAAAGAGCCTAGAAACATCAGAAAAGCAGGCATTACCACCCTCTAAGTAATACAATGTTCTACGAGTTTCACCCTTATGTTTTGTTTGTTTGGTGTCTGTGAGATTAGGTGTCATTCAAAGTAGTAGTTTAAGACACAAATGTTCCAGTTTGGGGGAATATAAAAGAAACTTCAGACAAAACTAGCATCTTGCTTTCCTTCAGGAGCAAAGTAGAATAAAATGCTTCAGAACTAATTTCGTCCAGTTGTTCTTTGGCTGTGGTCACATACTTCTCTCATAATTAGCCTTCTCTAGCTTACAATTCAGTCTCTGGAAGTATGCATTAGAGGTGCCCCTTGGGTTTCGTCCAGTTTCTCCAGAATACTGCAGCCAGCTCTCATTAACAGTTCTGTGTCTCTTGCTTCTCAGACTGAAGGCTCAGGGACTCAGGCATCAGAGAAAGTTGGGTCTGATTCACAGCATCAAGCAGTTTCACTGTCTCTAAGCTAAAGATAGGTGCAAGGCAAAACTATGTGAGTTTTAAGCTTTCCTAGAGCCCTGAGATTTTAGCCCTGGATCCAGTTCTGTTGGATTGTTAATTCTGAGAATGCAAGAGTGGCTCATACCATGAGCCCAGGGCCTCAGTGCCAGAGCTAAACCTGCCCTGAGCTGAAAACGGAATGGTGCAACATTGCATGCAGGTTATTAAAGATTCTGCTTACTTTACAATGGTCTGTTAACAGCTCTAATGTCTTTAACATGTGCAGCCTATTGACTTTTAAGTAACATTTTATTGAAGTAACTGCCGTGCTTATTAGCCCGTAAGATTTACGCTTCATTTTCAGTCCTGAATCTTGGGGAGTCCTGAACCTTTCCTTAAATGGTGAGGTGGGAACACTATGAGATAAGAGATGCTCAGTGTGAATGGGAACACGTGTGGTTCAGTAGGGTAAGGAAGAGAAACAGCACGTCTCCTAGGATTTGGAGAAAGCTAAAAGGTCATAGAGAAACAATCACATCTTCATTAATGGGTCTGAAATTTGGAGAAAAAAATATTTGCAGATGTGGCCAGTGTGAGTGGCTTATATCGTGGTTGTACTGTTTTATAGTGTCAGGTGGATAGTTAACTTCAATGAGTGCAAAATTTCACATAAATGAACATACAGAGAACCATCAGGACTGACACCTGAATTTAATATGCTGCTTTTACTTAGGCATTTTGGAAGAATCAAAGTTTGCCCACCTATATCTTTTCACTGCTGTTAGCTCTTGAAAACACAGAGTAATGTCACTATGTTTATAAATCATTGTACACAAAATAAGTCAACATCAAATTTATCTACAAAAAAAAAACAAACTGAGGAGTAGCTGGCATTCACTTAATGCTGGGATTTGGGGATTTATCAAATATTTAATTGTGTAATATAAAAAGAAACTTTAATGCATTTAAAATAAACTTTGATTTTATATTAACTGTGTTAGAAATATGTAAACAGCAGAATATCTGTATAGTTTTTCTTTTATTTTTCTTTACTGCTGAGGAAAACAGCTATCTTGTGGATATTTAATAAAAAGGAATCCTCCCACATAACTACATATTAATGAGCTCAGTGTGATGGGAGGGGAAATTAAATCTAAGAGAAATTGAAATCTTTCAGTGGCTCTACCAAAGAACACAGACGGGAGAGCGAGAAACAGTTCATAAGGATAGGCATAAATATGACTTTCACAAGGATCTGATATTTTATAGCCTATGGAAAACTTTGTGTTTCTCATCTCAGTTTTCAGGCTGTGGCTCAGAAATCAGTTGAAGAATATAAGCACAAGGCATGGTTTTCTTATAACTTTTACAGACCAGAGATAAAGCACTCTTGAACATTTGTGGTAAAAACTAAAAGAAGACAGTTAAGAACCCACTACTAACCCTGGGCCAGTACTGTTTCTTCTGCTTTTGAGACATCTCTCCCTTTCTGAGAAATCCCATCACCCATGTTTGAACTGATGGAAGAGAACTGTCTGTCATAGCCACAGAGCTTAAATTACCAGCTTTTCAGGTCTACAGAGACTTTGAGAGATGTACTAATATATTCACAACAGGCGGAAAGTGCCAACAGAAACAGATCTTGAATTGGTTCCCAAACAGGATGACAAAAAATGTTCACCCAGACCACACACGATTCAGCCACATTGCACGAGAGTCCTGCAACATACACTTGTTTTGTTTCACCCACCTATCAGCAGACCAGGACCTCTTCACAGGGGGGACTAGAACGCTCCTGCCATTTAATTAAATTTTGCACTTAGCTCAGTGACGCAGACTCTGTGTTGGTAAAAAGTACATATTTCTTCCAAGTAGTTCAGTCTCAAAAAGATGTTTCCTTTAAGAAAAAATAAGGTTGGGGTGGGTGAGGGAGAAGGAAGGGCAGTGTGCAAAGAAGAGAGTAAAGTTTTTGCTCTTAAATTGCACACACTATACATGCATAAATTCTATGTACATTTATCAATTTTATTTTTTTATTTTAGAGCAATTTTAAAACAATTGTGTGAATATTAGTTACAGTAAAGCACTAAAGCAAGACTAAGCCTGCCTGTTACAAAAGCCTGGAAATTCAGTACAAATTTTATAAAATTAGTTTCTGTTCTGATGGTTTCTGGACACAGAATCTTTTAAAGAGATTGTGAAATCACAGAGACTGCTATGAACTGGGAATATTTTTGACATTCAGATGGTATTCCCTGAAAACTCTTGATTCTATCCACAGCAAGCAAGGCAAAGTCCTTCTTAAAATGACTAAAAAAGATCCCCAGTCTAGCTGCCTTGCTCAAATCTAAGCATTACAGGCACAAAACTGAAATGCTAAGTACTTGAAAGCATCTGTGGTGTCTTACTTCTGATTAATTGTAGATATCCCTATGTGAAAACAATTAATAAAAGGCTGAAAAAGATTGGTGATTCTAAACATTTAAGGACCGCTATATGAGTTTTTTTCAACCATGGTTAATGCTTTAGTCCCAACACCTTTAATAAAAGCAAGGTGACAGACCATGAAAACATTTACTTCAGAACTACAAGCAAATCTGATACTATTGTTGAAAGATGCTTCAGGGCACGTGTACACATGTTCCACAGGAGCAAGGGCTGTGGAGGAGGTGGAGGTGTGGTGTGTGGTGCTCTGCCTCCCAAAATAACTGCAGGGCTTTGATATTTTAAACCTGCTAAAAGAAAAAAAGCTGGAGGACTAATCCTATGCACATTGCAGGGGAGAGAGTATTATCGAAAGGCAAATGTATTTTCTCATAAAAGTTAGATTTTTTTCTGATTTCAAGTAAACTGTGGTTTCATAAACCCATGTTAGTGCTATATGAAGGAGGTTTACATATGGCCATGCAATTATTTCACACTGAAAGTCACAACTCATGCTTCATCCACCATCAAACCCAAACCCTGAAAATGCAAACAGGCAATTTCACAGCTAGCTTAAACATTGATTGTTAAATAGCATCACATTTTCAGACTTCCAAACAGTGTATTTCATAAAACAACAAGAAGTAATTTTGTAACTCCCTGGATAGAAATCAGGGAACAATAAAACTTAAATCATTTCAGGGACCTGAGAGATTTCTGTTTAGCAAAGCCAGTGTTATCTAAGAAAAGAATTGGTTCTGATCCATGTCTATCATGTTCTTCCTAGTTTTTTTGGCTAACATGAGATAAAAATTAGGACATGTTTATTTTGTAATGCTGTGATCAGTATTTATTTCTGAACGTGTTCTTTTTTATTTTCTACCGTGTTGTGATGGCTCTCTGAAAAAGCCCCTGTATGTAATAAGGGTTTAAAATACTGTAACCCTGGGATTTCAGAATACCAACTATTTGAATGTGTCCCAAAGCATGATTACTTTAGAGAGAGAATTGAGGTCTGATATTGCACAAGCAAAAATCAAATGATTGCATGGGGGAAAATACTATGTTGCTTGGGAAAGTGATCAGGGTTCCTATTTTGGGGCATCACACAGCATTTGTTCTCACATGACAGAAAAATTTTTTTTCTTATAACATTATTTAAGTTGTATAATATAGGCTATATTTGAAAAATAAATGAATTTTATGCAAATGAGATATTTGAAACAGAAACAGTTATTTTTTATTTTTTAAACTTTAAATAGTTAAAATGTGGTAAATTATTTCTGATTTAAAGTCTAAATAGATGCTCTCAAAATGTCATAAACAAATGTGAACTACTATGTGTTCATAAATCTAATTTCCATTCCTTCCTTATGAGATGCTATTAAACATTACTTAATAGCATACTATGTAATTCTATTGGGAGATTGGATCTCCATTATTTAGATGTTGTGTCCAATTAAAACCATTTAAATTTAAAGCAATAGTATATTAAGAAAATTCCACTTTAGTAATAAAATTATGTTATCTTCTCTTGTCAACCAAATTCTATGAACGTTTTCTCGAAATTGTAATAGTTTTCTATAAAATCATATATTGTCTATGTTGCAATGTACAGTTATGATAGGTGCTATTAAAGAAAATCTGTTTTTCATTATAATTATTCTCTAATTTGAGCATTATTTGAAAAATCTATGTGTGTGTCTGAACATGTGTGTATGAAACCATATTGTTTTCTATATGTAAGAAAAAAGCATTCCATTGAATTTATTAAGAAATAAAACATATCTGTTGACTTTAAGTTCAAACTAGATGACAATGACTAGGGGTATTGGAAGAAAAAAAAACTAATAAAAATAAATTTCTTACACAAACCCCCAGAATTACGACATTCCTTTTTGAACAAGTTTATTTGTATTGTTAGTCATATTAAGGCAATTGCATGAATCTCTGTAGAGATCAAAGCCTTATGACAACTTAATGACTCTGCAGATTGCAATGTGTTCCTTACCATTTTAACATCCAGTTCTAAGTTTAAAAAAGAATTTGATTTCTCCACCCTCCATAGTTTTTTGTTTTTTTTTTTTAGATGGACTCTCACTGTTGTCCAGGCTGGAGTACAGTGGCAGGATCTTGGCTCATGCAACCTGTGCCTCCTTGATTCAAGCGATTCTCCTGCCTCAGCCTCCCAAGTAGCTGGGATTACAGGTGCCTGCCACCACACCCAGCTAATTTTTGTATTTTTAGTAGAGACAGGGTTTCGCCATGTTGGACAGGCTGATCTCGAGCTCGTGCCCTCAAGTGATCTCGAGCTCGGCCTCCCAAAGTGCTGGGACTACAGGCATAAGCCACCGTGCCCAGCCCACCGTCCATAGTTTTTTAAATCACAGAGCCTATATGGCTTTCAGCAGTAACCATGGCAGACGCACTCACAATGTACATCTGTAGAGAGCTTTATTGTTTTCAAAGCATTTTCACACACATAACCTTGAGAGATAGAGTTTTCACGGCTGTTTTATAGATAAGGAAGCTGAGATACAGACAGTCGAGTGGTAGATCCCAAATATTAGAAACTGAGCTAGAAGTACAATTCAAGTTTTGAATTGTACTTGAATTGAGACATCAAGCCCAGATCTAGTAATTTTAAAGACCACTAAACAAGCACAGATGTGCCAGTTTCCTAAGGCTTGGGGAATCTTCATAGCAGCAACAGTGTATGAATTTTAACATCCTTCTTCTAGGTATCTAATTCCAACTGTATATTTGAATGTGTATGAACAGAGAACCATTCACACAAACTGCGTTTAAAAATTATTTTAAAGATGAAGCATATTGGCCTTATGACTGAGATGAGGGACTTGAATCAGGATGTGTTTAGACTTATTGGATCCAAGTCAAAGTGGCCGGTTAACATTCTGGAAGTTTCATGTTCTCACTCAGCATGGCTCTGGTCAAGCCAGTTGTAACACAACTAGCTCTGCTTCTGGAACAAGCTGTTCAATCTCTCTTAGCCTTAGCTTCCTCATCTCTAAAATGGGGATAATAATACCTCCCTCATAGGGATTTTTGTGAGGATTAAATGTGATAATATGAATAAAGCCATTGAACAATGTATTAGATTTTTAGGGCTGCCATAACATTATCTCAAACTGAGTGACTTAAAACAACGTAAATTTATTCTCTCACCATTCTGAGGCCAAGTCCAAAACGAAGATATGTGTGGGCTGCACTCCCTCCAGAGGCTCTCAGGGAGAGCCTTTCTTTGCCTCCTCCAGCTTTTGCTGGCTCCAGGTGTCCCTTGGTTTGTGACTGATTAATGCCAATCTCTGTCTCTTGAAATGGCCTTCTCCTCAGTCTCCATCCCAAATCTCCCTCTATCTTCCACTTTTAAGGACACTTGTCTTTGAATTTAGGACCCTCGCGAAAGTTCAGGATCATCTCATCTTGAGATCCGTAATTCAATCACACATACAAAGACTCTTTTTTTTTTTTTTTTTCCAAATAAGGTCATATTCACAGGTTCTGAGGAGTAAGACATAAACATATGTTTTTTTCGGGGGGGGGGGGTGGGGTTGTCACATTTAACCCAGTGCCTGGGAACAAACCCCTGCAACTTCTACCTCTATTGTCCTTGATTCAGACCATAAAATGTGGTCAATTCTGCAGTGATTAGCTCAGTAGTTCCCAATCCTGACTGTACATTAGAATCACCTGGGATGTCTTTGAACCTCTCAGTACCCACCTGGGCTGCATTACAGGCCAGTTAAATCAGAATCTCTGAGAGTGGAACACAAAAAATGGTATGTTTTAAAGTTCCCCAGGTTATTCCAACGCACAGTCAAGGTTAGGAACTGTGGTACAAGGGCTCAATTGAAGGCCAGTCCATAGAGGTCCTGGGTTTTCTGGATTAAACAAGAATCTTTGGGTTTCACCTGTTCAATGTACCAAGTGTTTTGGGGTATAGAAACAGAAATTTATTGTTTTATCAGCACACCTATGCAAATCATGGTCCTTGACTTCTGCACACCATTTTTGCTTGTGCTGTATGCTAACTCTCATTATCTGTAGGAGTGAAATTTAATAGAAGGACTTAAGGCAGGACTAGATAGGAAATTTAGGAGACAAGCTCCAATTTCAGTGACATTGTTGATCCTAGAGGACTCTGTCTGGTGGGGCTTGATATGGATATAATATTTTGTTTCCAAATCTAAATCAGGCTAAAGCTCTGGGGCAGTATAAGAGACCCTGTAGTGCTGGAAAAATTCTTTTCTGACATTCCTAGGCATACCTTGCAAATAAAAACATCATACAATTCTTTTGCAGGAGGTTTTAGTGTGTTTACTAGAGTAGGTGATGTTTGTTGGTTAGTCTGTCCAAGGTGTTGGCAAATTCTTTCAGTAGTTTTCTTTTAATGCTGTTCCAGTCGCTGACCTTCTGCATGGATTATAGGTTTCTTTTTGAAGCAAAACTCCAGAAGAGACTTGGGAAGGAAACTTTTTCTTGTGCCACCTGACTCAGGAGGCCAGCATGTATCACAATCAAACACCACCACTATTCAAAGCAGCAGCACAATAGGTCCCTGCACGTTAGGTTCTAAGTACTTTTCTTTTCTACCTGGCATGGCTATTCAGTCATCAAGTGGCAGATCTTCAAGAGGTCCCATTACTGATCCCTTCTGTCCTGATAGCCTCATCTTTGTCCCCTTTGAAAACATGATCCCAGAAACCAGCCTAAGACCTTCTTTTACAATAAAGAATGCACAGTTGATAAAGCAGATGAGGATGCCCATCTAAGGGCATCTTTCAAAACACAGTGTTAGATCGAAGCAATAAGGCTCCAAATTATAACACTTGGGCATTAGCCTGATTTTGAGACATATTTTGAGATAACAGAATGATGGGTCTAATGCTTTGAAATTAAACAACATTTGTTCATCCACTTTTCCTACATATTAGCCTAGACTCAGGGCAGGTATTTTCAGAGCATCCATAGAATGCACTGGTTATTAGCTATCCACATGCACTCCATCATCTACAGCTTAAGAATCTCATAGGGTAAACTGGAATTAAGAGCACTGAAGTCTTCTTAGGAAAGGGATGTGGGTCCTGGGAAACTTGAGTCTTTTGGATAGGAAAAAGGTGGGAGTACATGATGACGTCTCTATAAATTACACCTTGGAGGAGAGACTTCTCCTTCCAAGTGGCATCGAAAGGTCAGCAGATAACATGCAGAATAATTCGGTTTATACTTACATGGGTAGTAATACTATATTTTAAAAACAACAACAACAAGAAGAACAAGAGAAGGAATGTCACAGAAGTCAGGATAAAGGTTACTGTAGAGAACAAGGGGCAGTAGAGAACTTCCAAAGTGGAGCGATGTCTTCTTTCTTAATCAGATGGTTACATGTGAGTTTATTTTATTATTATTCTTTACACAGTAAATACTTCCCTGTGTATGCTATATTCTGCAGTTTTTAAAAAGATAGCAGTGTTAAATTGGACTATAAAGTATAAAAAAGACTTTTTTTATACTTATTTCATATCTTTTATTTCGACAATGTGCTTGATTGGTACACTTATAAAACATTTGTTAAATGACAGTTCCATTAACATGTAATATCTTTTAAGATAAAAAGTTTTCATAATAATAAGGGAAATTCTCTTGAGGGGTGAGGACAGAGCAGAGCAAAGAATGGTTCTGCTCATTAAAAATACTTTATTCATACCATCATCATTCCTGAAAAAGAGAAATCCTGAGATAAGTAAAGTGGCAGTTCTGTTGACATAAAAGAAATCGTTAGAAGGGAGGGCTGGACGGGCAGAAAACTGCCATTTAACTACTCTTCCTATCCACTTTTCCAAGTGCTTTCCTGGGAAGTTTTCCACTATTTGACTTTTTATTTTCTTTACGGAATTTATATCTCCTCACCTAATGTTGCTGGTTTTCACCCCAATTATGCCTGTAAAAGCCATTTGAGAATTCACCTGGAAGATTTTTGACAGAAAGGGGGTGTGTGGATCTGGAAATGCTAGATGGGGCCCCTGCGTCTGACTCCTTGTCCCAATTCTTTTCCTTGGGAATTGCCTGAAGAAATGCCTCTACCCAGGCTTGTTACATTTGTAAATGGATTTTTTTCCATTGTGTGTGGGAATCTTGAGAACTTACTAATATTGAAAAAGGTAACAACAATTTAAACATTTTTTAAAGTTAATGCAAACAAATAGCCTTAAGAGTTAACGTTATTAACACATTTCTATTCCGCTAATGTGGTATGAAAGTGACACATGGAATTTTCAATTATATTATTCCATGTTACCCTAAAAAACAATTTTGGAATGAACTCAAGAAAGGTAATGTTCTTTTTACTTTAGATAAAAGAAATCACTGGGATAAAAATGGAAGGGATGTATAGCTGTTATAAAAGAAAGGTATTTAAGTCAAGCAAGAATTTAATTGTCATTTCACAGTGCCTTGCTTTTGTTCCTAATTTTCTAATCCTGTTCTCTACTGTTCCTTATTTTCTAATTTTCTAAGCCCATAACGACCCACACGTGCAAATTCTGGTTTAACACCCCAGAAAGTTTAATTGCATTTATTCTTGTTTACTGGTTTTGGCAATTTTAGCCAATCTTATGATCTTTTGCAAAGTAACAACGTAGAGACAGTATGAATACTGATGGTAGATATTGAAGCTGATAATTAAATCAGACTTTTTGTGAGAGGGAATTTTGTAGCCCAGGCTCACAAGCTCACAAGGCTTTCCTTGTTGTGAGATTATTTATTTACTCAGATCCCCACACATTTTCTGTTTTATCCTGGGGTTGGGCGGAGGCAGGCGTGGGGAAGCCTTTTCTTAAAGTCAGAGTACGACATACTCAAAGGGATTCCTAAATTCAGCAATTACTCAACCACTGGTGCAGAGAAGGTAAGTTATTTGGAGTTGTTGATGTTTTAAATAAGCCGAGTGAAGGAAGCTCTTTAGGCGGACAAAGCGGAGAATATTGGGCCAAAGAGCCGAGCACGCCCCTGCAGTGCCCTTCTCTCAGTCTACCATGGGGTGGCGCTCTAAGGCCCAGATTTGCCCGCCCTCGTCCTCCACGCGCTATTGCAAGCAGCAGAGAATGAACCTTCTCAAGCTTTCGTTCTTGTGTCTCTTTCTCATTGTACATATAAAATATTTACATTGAAAACTCACTGACCGTCAGCAATGATGAAAATAACTAAGTAATTAGAAATTGGTTGGACATTTGTATACTTAGCTCTCTCAAGTATGTTTATACAGCTGATAGAAATGAAAGTTTGGGATAAAAAGAATAGTAGCACTATCATATAATTTCAAAGTTTGAATTACTTTTTTTCCTGGAAATATTTTGGGTTAAAAAAACCGCTCATATCTAAGCTCCTAGAAATCCACTTTTAACCTTTTAATAAATTATGCCATATAATACAATTTTAAAATCCAAAGATTCAAGGTAATTTAGTTATTAATGAAGTCAGAGTTACCGTATTTTTTCATGATAAAAGAAGGAAGGTGAATAGATTTTAAATAAATGAAGATTTCAAGCTAGCACCTTTGTTTTAATTTAGCACTCTGGACTATGCCCTGTTGAAAGCATTAAAGAAAGATGCAAGATCTTTGAATAAACTGCAAATTAATCTCCATTACCCAAATAATTTCCATCATTTTTATTGTTTTACTGGGCAGATATATTGCTCTGTGTAAAGGGAAAAAAGAGAGTGCTCGATTTTCAAAGGGAAAGAAGCATAGAGGATAAGGTTCACAGCTACAAAAATACATATGATTCATTTTAAAATGGAGCCTTAAAGACAGTGGTCTGGTCAACCATCAGCATCTTCCATTGCCAAGAAGCAAATATCCTCCCATATGAACCATATCTACCATTTTTTATCTTATTCATTTTACTTAATATCATATCATGAGCACTTTCCCAAATTATTAAATGCTCTTAGAAAATCTCATTATTCATGGCTCTATCATCATTTAAAAAAATTTTGCTTATTACTCATTGAACAGGCTATTTTTAATTTTTCTAAACAATTGTCTAATAAGTCCTTATAAATAAAATTGCCCAGGAGATATATGTACATAAATTTTTGTCAAGCAACTGTCTTTAAATCTTTAAAGAAAGTTTTATTTTAATGTAAAAAAAATTTAATCTTAACTTTAAAAAGTTTTTTAAAAAGAAACCATAGATAAATATATGCCTACATAATATAAAATTGATTATATAGACAAGCATTTTTTTGTCGGGGGGGTGGGGGGAGGGTTGGAGAGGGTCAGGATTTCAAAATCCCAGTTAGAATAAACAGATACTATATCTACTTGGATTAATTTTGAGATGCCAAATTTCCAGAACTATTCATTTATATCTCATTAATGTCAGATTTATATACTCAACAAATCTGAGTCAATCTAATTTACTATTTAAATGTTGATATTTTATATTTTTTCTACACAAATATTTGGGTTTAAAAAGGAAACTAAGAGCTATATTGGGAAAAACTTTGATGCCCCTGACCCTAAGAAAGTGTTACTCTTCACGAAGAAAGAATAAATGTTTGAGGTGGCAGATATCCCAGTTACCCAGATTTGATCATTTCACATTGTATCCTTGTATCAAATATCACATGTACTCCATAAATTAATAAATAAGTTTAATTAAATTAATAAAAATTTTAAAAATTAAAAGTTTCATTCTTTTTGAGAGAATTATGTATTTAATGTTGTGCATTGAAAATGAGTTCCCTAAGTGAAGGCTGCTAAATACAAAAGACATATGTCTATAATCTCAAAATAATAGGTGAAAACCTGAAGATACAAAGGGTTATGTTTGAAGATAGAGTTAAACATAGCTGCTTTGAAATTCTCTTTCTATATTTGGGCATGATCTTTTTCATAGACATGGAAGCATAGTCTCTTTCTCTTTGACTGTTTTCACATGTCATAGTCGCATCTTCCTAGTGAAGAAAAATTTTTCCAGTTTTAAAAATTTGCAAGTAAGAAAATAAAATTGTCACAGTGTGAAACTGAATTTTCAATGCAAAGCTGTTAAAACAAGAAAAAAACATACAGTTTAAGGCAGATATTTCAAAATTCTATTACACCTTTTTTCCCTCCATTGTTGCTTAAATAATTTTTAAATGCATTCAGATAACAATTTGGAAAAGTGAAATGTTATACTCACACATCAAAACGGCATTCCTTCAATAGGACAATTTTTGTGTTCTGCATTAGAAAGAACAAGACTCCTTTAAGGGAGAACCCTCCCTACTTAAACAATGAAGGCAAGAAAAGGTTACATGCCCTTAGGGCTTTCCTTTCACTATCTTTACCAAAGGAAGACGTACAAAGAGAAATTAAGCTTCCTTCTACAAGGCGGTGACCATGATGAAGAATTTTTTTTTTCTTTTTTCTTTTAATAGTACTCAGGCCAGATTCTAGTGCAGGTGGGTGTTTTCCAAACAGAATCTGTCTGGTGGAATGAGAAGCACCGTGGAAGTCAGATTCTCCTGCTTTCCATCTGTGCATGTCCGTCATTTGGGGACAATGACCAGCACTATATTTTCTTAACCCAATATGGACAGAGTATGTGTTTGGATTGTATTGTGTGACATCTCCTTCTCTATCGAACAGGCTCAAGAGGGGAGGGGGTGGGGTCTGGCTTTTTAAGGATGGGTCTAATGCGTTCAGCTGTTATCACACTTTGCTGATTGTAATCACTCGTTTTATGGTTTCTTTTCCAGCTGCTCCAAAAATTCATTGCAATGTCCTTTAGGTTTATTTTTAATATCCCATAATTCAAAGATCTAAGAAAGAAGAGTTGAAATAGAACTCCATGTCCTGATTCTCTCCCATTTTTTTTTTTTTTTTTTTTTTTCTCTCTTGGGGAAGAAGGGATTTAGGATTTGGACACATTCCTCAAAATCCTCTCTGGAGAAATGTGTTCTTTTCTGTAGGGAAGGAGCCAGCTTGGAGCACATTCACAGGCTTATTCAATTGATAGAGGAATTGGGAACCGATCCTATGTAAATATACAAAATATTTTAAATTCAAAAAATTAATTCTTTCTTCAGAGCATTTACGTTTAAAATGTTTCCTTTTTGAGTGGTAGCAAAACAGTAGTACTCTGTTGGCATTTTAGGATTTCAAGATTCCCTGAATAAAGTATTTGCTCTAAACTCTGTTATCCTAAACTTATTTAGTAAAGGGTAAGAACATATCGCTCTTTAAACTGCAGAACACTTTCATGCATGGGAAAACTAAAAGGTAAGGGGATCCCCATATGTGCTCTCTCTGACAATATCTTGACTTACATTTTAAAATCAACTTATTTCAGGGGAAGTGAACCCTATCAGTTTTCTTTGTTTTCTCCATTTAGTCCTCTGAAGAGCTAGATCTGAGAAATGATTCAGCTAGAATTATAGGTTGCCATTTCTTCATTTTCCACTACATAGCAGCGGCTCCTTTCAGTAATTTTTAAGTCATTTAAAAGCCCATATGGGGAAGAGGGGGAGGGGACTGCCTGTAAATCATAAGGACCCAGTTTCTTGATTTCAGTGAAGGGTAGTTTTACTGTCCGCTGTCACCACAGCTGTCAGCAGGATGCCTTAAACATCCTAATTGTCACTAGGGATCAGATTGTTCCTTAACTAATTGTTTAGATCAGCTAATCTACATCCATCATCTGCAAAGGGCAGGCAGCCCCAGGCATCCTGTAATTTAGATAAAACTCCTTTTCTGGGTCTAAATACATTGTTTGGGTGACCAAGGGTCAGGTACCAAAAAGCCTACCTAGGGATGGAACAAGAGTGGAGATTGTATACTGAGGACCCGGTGAGCCTCCAAGCTTACAAGCCCAGACCAGCTGCATGTGTGTCCCACTCAAACAACTGTGAATCAGTAGAAGATTCCGTGTCATTGATTGCAATATGCCAAGAGCCCAAACAGAGCAGACAGCAAAGATCACTGCCTGAGTCAGCCCTTGTGTTTGCACTCATATGGGCTTTGAGGTACTCGTTATGACACAAATGTGCTGGGTATTTTTGAGCTATTTGCAAGGCTTTCTTGAGTTATACTTCTAAAAACACATCAACAATAGCGACGTAGTATAAATTATATATGCAACACACACATTTCATGTTAGAATGAAGTCTCCCTTCTGAGAACCTCTGCTTTAATAAGCTTTCTAAAACAATTGGTGAATTTGTTATTTTAGACTGTGAGGTAGTTTTTCTTGCATTCATCTGCTCATTCTTCCATTCAATAAAAATTTATTTCAAACTCTCATGAGCTTGGCAAGAAGGTTTCTGTGCCTCAGGAATGCAATTTGTTTAGAAACAAGCCATCCCCTTACATTCATATCGTTCTTATCTCAGAGTGCTTTCAAAATAACTAACGAATCTATTTAAAAGTAAAAAAATAAAAGCAAGCAGGCCTTGAACTGAGCAGAAGTGAATAGGAGTAGAAAGACAAATGTTTGATAAATGATAAACAAACAAACAAATACAGCCTTCCCAAGAGTGAAATTCAACCATTCATTAAGATAATTTAAGAAAAGGGGTCTAGGGACTTCTAAAAACAGAACTTTGGAAAACCCTCCACACTTATCTCACTCATTCAGATTTAGTATAAATCCTATTAATTTTGCAGTAAAGAACCCTACTAATTTTGTTTAGGCTGGCCTTTCCCTCACTTACTTTAGTTTTTCTTTTAATGTAATAGTATACCTATTAATACTTTATAGAAGTACAGTGCTATGAAATGGAATCTGGAAAAATAATAAAAGAACAATTGCTAAATTGTAGCCAGCATTTATTGTGGTTTACCTATTTAGCAGGCATTATTGTAAGCATTTTACAAATAGTAATTCATTTAATTATCACAACAACCCTATGATGTAGGTACTTTTATTATTCCCACTTTGTGGGGAAATTGATTCACAGAGACGTTAATTTACACAAGATCACAGATTGTGCTGGTGAGATAGCAGAGAATAGCAGGCAAACTTGGGAAAACCTTTTAGAGGAATCAGGTTCTGAAATGGGAATTAAAGGCTGGCAGGAATGGGGGTTTGTTGTCCCACAGAGGCAGATAGACAAGGAGCACAGACTTTAGATGCTGGCAGTTTCCGTAAAATTGGATTGGAAAGAAAATGGGCCCAGCCTGGGGCAGAAGAGAAATGAGAGCCATAGGGCTGACAGGGACGCCAGGGCAGCTACAGTAAGTGATGATTGGCTGTGGTCCAGCTTCTGACACTCAGAAATTTCATTTTGTTACTTTCACCTATTACAGCGACTAAAAGAACTTAGGAAATCTATAGACTGCTTTTCTTCCCTGCCCCTGACTGCCATCATTTTCTACAGAATTTTCTTTTCTAGTTGCAAAAGTAGTCTGTATTTATTGTAGAAAATATAAAAAACGTAAAACACACACATGCCCAGAGGAAAAGAGAAAATTAAAACATTTCTAATTCTACCTCCCAGAGATAATCACTTTCAGCGTTTTCCATGTATAATTTCAGACATAAAATAAGAAAATTGACTTAAATCTACATAGAACTTTGCCATTTCCTTCCCCTCCCCACAGCTTAGCTTGATGCAGTAAATATTTTTCATGTTTTTATATATCACTGTTTTACTAAATTCATTTAATTAAATTAATTTATTTAACAGATCTGCTGTTGATAGTAGATGGTTTCTTTCTCTTGTGTGAGATTATTTTCTTATAGTTTCATGCAAACTCATTAAATCATAATTTATTAACAGATAAAATGATTTTTATATTGCTAAATGCTCTCTGTAGATGTACTGTTTTGTCCCTGTGGCAGCATTGAATGAAAAAGCCATTTCCCACATACCACACCATAGAGGTACAAAAGTTTCTAACTTTTGACTTAGAAGCTTTCTCCGAAAGGCAAAGCTGTAACTCAGAGCAAACCCGAGTCACCTCTAAGTGCCACCAACAGGTGGCGATGGCTGCTACCAGGATGGAGGCATTTGACACTACGAATTAAAGCAGTCTTCTAGACGTTAACCTTTAAAAGGGATAAATTTTAAAAGTAAAAATGGTATTTCTTGTTTGAATTTCGGTTTGATTATTAAAAAACACTGAATGGTTTTTTGCATGTTCATCTGTACTGCTTTTGCAAATTGTCTTCTCACTTCTTTTGCCCATTCTCTTTATACTGGGGTGTTCATCATTGTCATATTATTTATAAATTATCTTTACGGTCAGCACATTAGGAGTATTATTTCAGGTTTCCATTTTTCTTTTAATTCATAGTTTTTTTAAACTTGGATAAGGAAGTTATGCAGAAGTTTTAAATGTTTATATAGCCATTTCTATTTTATTCCTTAAGATTTGTTTCTTTGCATTCTTAAAAGGGCTCTCTTTACCTCAAAATCAGAACAATATTCTTCTGCCTTTCCTTTGTTTTTTAAGTACTTAACGTTTTGATGCATCTGTTATTTATTTCAGTTTAAGGTACTGGGGAGAAAATCAACATTTTTTTTCCAAAGAGCTAACTGTTTCTGTACCATTTTTAATAATCCCACCTTTCTGTAAAGATTAGAGATATTACCTTAGCCTATAATAAAGCCTTATATCCACTGGAGCCTATTTCAGACCTTTCCATTCTATCCCACTGGAATTTATTTAACTACTAGAGCCACCTGTTTCTGCAAAACACCTTAATATATTGTAGGGCTAGTCTACCTCATCTTTTTTTTCTATTTTGTTTTTACTCTTTTAAAATATTGTATTGGATTTGATTTTCAAATTACTATGTTAACACATGTGTCTTAGAATAAATTAAACAGTAGAGCATGGTGTATATATAAAGTTAATAACTTCTCTCTCTCTCTAGTCCCATCACCAAGGCTTATAGTGTGGTGAATACATTTTTACAATTTTCTCTATGTTCTTATGAGCAAATAATAATAATAAATGATAGTAAGGAGAATTTTTTTTTTACCATTGAAACTAAAAACCATTTTTTCACTAAAAAAAGTATTTAGAACACATAAAACAAGGCAGCATTTACTCTTTTTTCTCATCTTCTAGAATGGGGTCTCTTGGTGGCACCTCCACTGTTGCACCGTTTCTCTCTGAGCCAGTGTTACTGTCACTGGTTCCTTCCTCTGCCATCCTGTCGACCCTCTCCTGCCCGCTCTCCTTGTCCTCAGTAGACTTGCCTTCTTCACCGTTCTGTTGGCTCTGTTGTTTTTTCAAGGTGTTGTCTCTTCTGTCGCTATTGGAATGTTCTCATTGTCTTTTTTTCCTCGCTTTTGTTGGCCACTGGCTCTTCCTCAGGAACGATGCTGCTCTCACTGCACTAAGCTTGCTCTGCCGCCTCCTTCTCCCTTTCCTCCTGCCTTTTGTGGGTCTGTTCCTCTGCCTGTGCCATCTCAGCTGCAATTTTCTCCAGATCCACTTCTATCTTCAGACCGCACAACCTTTTAAGTTCATTGTTAAATGAATCTGTGCTTTCCAGGAATTTCGCCTTCTCCTGGTGTTGATCCTCTTTTGGAAGAAGTTCAGCTTCTAGTTTTCGCTGATGAACCATTAAGGACGGACCTGTCATTTGGGGACCTGCATTTCAGTTGTTGTGACAACTGACTGAACCTCTGGTACCACACTCTCACTAAGGATTTCACTGATGAGGCGGCGGTTTCTCTGGAAACGGACGGTGGCTGCAGCTTCATTGAAAAACCATCATCATAATCAACTGATCTTCAGCAGAGAAGGCTCATGTAAGGTTCTCCTTTCTCCATGTGAGACTGTTTGGGTCGGCTTTCTTCCTCTAAAGCAGCTTCTGCAAGACTTTTTGCATTTATGTAAGCAAGGTACACGGAATTATGATGGGCTTTCATAGATTCATTGTACTCTATCTTTTCTACTTCATATTCGTTGAAATATTGTTTCTCTTCATCAGCGAGATCTTGCCACATGCCAGCAATAATCTTGCCAATTTCCCACAACTTTACGTCAGGGTTGGAAGCCTTTACTTGGTCCCAGACCTTTCTGCTGTACCTCATGTAGGGCATCAGCTGCTTATCTGGTGGCTTTGGGGGTCTTGGAATCGTAATACTGGAGGACCCCCTGGCCCGGCTGTTGGTGGCCGGGTTCCCTCCCAGCCTGTAGTTGTTGTAGGCAAGATGGCGGTATGGATTGTATCCTGCAAACGCTGGTGTGCTGGGCATTTGTGTTGCAGAAGCTGGGGTGGGAGATGGGGCATAAGATGGTCTTTTTGGCATTTTGGAAGATTAAATTCTCAGTTCCTTAAGAATGAATCTGAGACACTGCGGGTAGAAAAAGCGCTGGCAGCTCCAGCTTCGCTTTTCTTTGTCCCACGCACGTCCCCAGTGATGAGAATATTTATTGAGTGCAAGACATTGTTCTAAGCACCCTACCTGAATGATTTCCTTTACTTTTTATCATAAACATATGAAGTAGATATTATTGTCATCATCAATACGCAGATGAGCAAACTGAATCACTGGTAGTCTAAATAACCTACCCACCACACATACTGTAGTTAGTAAGTGGTGGGACCCAGATTAAATCCAAGCAGGCAGGTTCCAGAGCCTGAGCTTTAGAACCTGTCTGCTTATCTATCAAATGTCTTTGATAGACATTTAGGTTGTCCTTATTTCTTAACCACCCTCCAACAATGCTGCTATTAGCATTTCTTTATACAAATTATTTCATACCGGTAATTTTATTTCTGGCCTATAGTTTCTCAGAAATGATATTGCTGGATCTTAGGGCACGTGATTTTATTTAATAGACATGACCAGATTAGTTTTCACGATGGATACACTAATGAATACTCCCACGTATGAAATGTTCTCGCAAACCCTCTTTTTGCTCTTTCTTCCATATTGAAGCCCCAGCATGTGCCCAGCGTTGTTCTCAGCACTGGGATGTGAAGGTGGTCACAGCAGATGTGGGTCCTGCTCTTGAGGGGCCACAGCTTTCGCTCACACAAGATATCATTCTCTTTCTCCATTCCTCAGAAGCACCACAAGCAAACACAACAGAGAGTACCCCACAGGGAACAACTTAAAGATGAACACAAAATGACTAACTATTTTCTTAACCCACCCTGTCCTTCCATGCCACTACCTACACAATCCTCCCTTCACTCGGACCATTCTCTCTCCTGAGTCAGTCGTCTGCCACATTTCCAGGAGCTCTGATCTTACAAATCTCCAGGAAGGACTTCCCAAATGAAGGATGATTTACCTTTCTGTTTCCTTTTTTTCCTCTCAGGCCCCACCCAGGGAACCTCCTTTGAACAACAATAAGAACATCAGCAAGTGTAGACCATGGCCTGCCTGCCTTTCTTTCCCTCCCTCCCTCCCTTCCTCCCTTCCTCCCTTCTTTCCTCCCTCCCTCCCTCCCTCCCTCCCTTCCTTCCTTCCTTCCTTTCTTCCTTCCTTCCTTTCTTCCTTCCTTCCTTCCTTCCTTTCTTCCTTCCCTCCCTCCCACTCTCTTCTTCTTCTGCAGGCGTATCTCCCATAATTTCTTCTTTTATTTTGGTTCTTCCCACAAAGTGTTAATTATCTTTTGATTTGTCTCTCTCCGTCCTCCCAGCTATCTGAGGGCAGGAACATTTCTCAATCATCTTTGAATCCTAGAACTACAATACAACAAATGTTTTTTCTGAGTGAATCATGGATGGATGGATAGATTAATATCCATTATCTTCCCTAACCACCCCATGAGACTAACTTTGATGATATTAAAATGGAAAAGCTATGATTGAATTCTATATGTTTATTTATTACATCACATCAAAGAATAAAGAATGTGCTAAAATAAGTTAGTGCACTTAATAACCTAGCCAGCTGCACATCTTTTCACCGTCCTATCGACAGGGAAATCCATTATGTCCGTCCCACCTGAGATATTATATCCCTGCATCATTGGTTCAGACAGTATGATTCAGTTGAGACTTGTCAATGCTTTTGTTAGTGAGGAGGCTTCTCCAAGCACTGCTGATTTGAAGGGACTAATCCTTGAAAGAAACTGGACTAAGCCTTACAAAAAATAATGGATAGTCTTGAAAAAACCTTTACCTGGAGAATGACTTTTCTCTGCCATACAATGCAAGGAAGTAAGTGTACTGTAATCTCAGCACTTGCAGTATTTTCATCACATCTGATATTTCTACTTGTTTTATCTTCTCTTTATCCTCAGAGAGACAGTGCTGCTTAGTGTTTAAGACCAAGAATTCACAAGCAGGACTGCTGGGTTTAAATCCCAGCTTACTATCTTGGGAAGGACGTTTCAACCAGCTGCCTAAGTTGCACAATTTCAGGGAGTGCCCTACACATAGAACACAACATAGGATGATGCATGTAGAGCATTATAAACCATTTAAACCTAGCAAGTAGCATTCATTAAATAAGCAAATGTTAACACTACTGTCTTCCTAGCACCCCTGTTAATAGACATTTTTAGCATCATCTCAAAGGTGGATATATTATGTTGCAAAAAGATTAAGTGTCTTGTTCAAAGTTAAACAGAAGTCAGAAATGGGCTGCTGACTTCCCAGTCTCCAGACTCCTAGGCTGAGGCATTTATTTCCACCTTCATTATTATTAGCACCCCCTCTCCAATAATGTGACATGTTTTATTTTATTGTTGTTTTTGTTTGTTCATTTTCAGTTTTCCCAGATATGGCTTTAAATCTGGGCATGGGATAGGAATTTGCAATGACCCATACCAAAATAAAATCAGCTACTACCACAGCAAAATACTAATTTGGGATCCTGTTGCTGGTTACTACCATATTCAATATTAAACTGTCCTAGCTCCCAGTTACCAGCCTCACCCCCTTCCACATACCTTTTCAATGCCTTACGTTTTTACTAGATTATAAGTCCCTTGAGGACAGGGACTGTGCCTTATTCATTTTTTAATCCCACCCAAGGATTTACATAGTGTTTCATATAAAGTAGATGCTCAATAAATGCTTGCTATATAAAATAAATAGGAGCTTATTATCTAAAAAAATCTACGAATCCATTATTTCCTGCTCTCAATTTAAGGATAGAGTCTGTCTGACTCTATAAAGAGGGCATTTTCATGATAAGGTAGTATTTGAGGAGCTAGTAAAGAACTTTCTTTATTTGGGAAACATTGGTATGAACTATAGTCACTTTAAATGTTCTGAAATTTTTAGTTGAGGTTTCTAAAAAACTAGCAAAGTTTTAAGGTGATTGCAAAATCCAGTTATCATCTTGAAAGATGAGCAATATTTACATTAATTAAGCTTTAACATTGGCAGAAGGGAGGAAAGCCTGGTAATTTTGGAAAAGGAAGTGTGTATTCTTGTTGAAAAATAAAAATATAGTAATTGTCATGATAAATTAGTCTTTCTTTGAATTCATGCTGCTAATGAGCCTATCATATTAAATTATCAAGGTAAGTGAAAACCAAATTCATGTCTCAGAATAATAGCTAGGGTTAGGATGCGTTATGTCATGCATTCCAGTCAACATTTTAATAACCCAAATTAATTTAAATTAAAATCTATAAATCTACTAATGTCACAACTTTTGCATATATGAGGCTATATTTCAAGAAGAAACTACTTTTTTAACTGATTTGTCTCATAGATAAACCATTTGGTCATAAAATAATAGGTAAAAGAAATCTTATTTTTGAGATTAAAAATACATATCCTTCTTAATTAAGAATATTATGCATGCATTAAAATGCCCAAATGCATTGAGTTATTTCTGATAGCTGCCTTTATGAATGCATTTATGACTACAAAAGGTTTGCATATTTCCTCTTTTTATATCAATGTGTTTCCCATGCAAGTCAGTAGACATTATCTTTAGGCAGTCATTGATTCTTGCAATTTCTCTTTAATGTTAAATCCTACAAGATATTGGGAATAAATAATCATGCCTATTTCTTGGCATGAAAATGTCAGTTTCACCAACTATTCAATTTTACTTCTATTATTCACAGATTTTCTTTGTAAGTAAAAAGGTAGCTTCACTGTCTTCTCAACTTCAGCTGCATCCCAGCTGTCTTTATTAAACAGAGATTTTGTATTGTCTGGCCTTTTGTTTTCTGTTCCATCATTTTTCCCATCTGGCTTTCCCCCATATATCCTAGAGAACATATCCATATTTTTACTGACAGTAGTGTGTATACACACACACACACACACACACACATATCTTTCCCTGATGATAGCAGTTAACATTCCTTTAAAAGCTTACATTTCTCCTCCGTTCCCCTGTTCACATCTCAACTACGTGAAATTGGGTGATTTGAAACAATTTAAGCAGCTTCTCACTCAAATATAATTTCTTATGACTTGTGATGGTTTTGAATTCTTGACAACCATTTTCTATGCCACTAAGAGTCCCTGTAAGGGAAGGATTGTTAAGAATTATAAGCACAGAGGCAGTGCCTTAAAGGACAAAGAAGACATATTTTACTTCAAGAAGAATAAAATGGATTTTCACAGTCACTTGCCAAGATTTCCCTCCTTTCCCAGGTGGAAATAGGATGGCGATGGAGAAAACATACCCCAACATTTGAGGGGAAATGCAGCCCAGGAGTTTTCCTGGGTTGGGCATTCTTTTTTTTAGAAATGCAAAGATATTCACTTCCTAATTTTTCTGCCACTGTCATTAATGTTTGGAATCCTATTTTCTTTTAAGTTTCTCCAATTGAGAGGATAAATCACATTCCCTCTTTGTATATCATCCTGAAAGTCAAGTTTAGTCAAAGGTAAGGAAAGAACTTTGATTCATTTGTGCAAGCAAGATAGGTTTACACAAAATATTTCATGAAATTTTAAAATTATTGGTTTATCTCTCATTTTTCAGAATTATACAATCTTTCTTTAAAAGTTGTTGAATAGAAAATGGCCATGTATTTGTGAAAAGTTATATGAACAAATCTATTCCAAAAAATAACTATTAATTCCAAATTTAAACATATAATTTGTTTTTATTTTTACATTTGCAAATCACATAGAATAATAGCGGTCCTTAGTATAGTGCAGTGGTTAAGAGACTGAAAGCAGATGGTCTGGGTTCAAATCCCAGTCCTGCCACTTTTTAGTTGCTTTGTTTTGGACAAATTATTCAACCTTTCTGTGTCTCATGTTCCTTTTCTGAAAAAGAGGCTAGTAACAGTCCCTCCTCTACACGGTTGATTTAAGGATTAAATCAGTTAACCCAGGTTATTATCTTAGAACAATGGCTCACACAGAGTAATTTTCTGTCATTGTACGTTGTTATTAGTAGTTATTGGTAGTTATACTTACAGCATTTATCAATCTGGTTGCATGGATTATATAGGTCAAGGGTTTATATATATATATATATATTGGTCCGGCAAAAGAAAATTTCTTTTCTGATCCAAGATGCATTTACTGAATACCAACTATGTGTTCATCACTGTGAGACAGAGACAAATAACTATCTTATTTAGAAATTAAAACAAGCTTTAGGTAGCTAGAGATTTCCTGAATAATAGCAAATAAGGAAATAAAAATCCAAGAAGCAGAGCAAATGATAAAAATGTGTCTTTGTACACTTCTCAAAAGAAGATATTTATGTGGCCAAGAAACATGTAAAAAAGCTCATCATCACTGGTCATTAGAGAAATGCACATCAAAACCACAATGAGATACCATCTCACACCAGTTAGAATGGCGATTATTAAAAAGTGAGGAAACAACAGATGCTGGAGAGGATGTGGAGACATAGGAATGCTTTTACACTGTTGGTGGGAGTGTAAATTAGTTCAATCATTGTGGAAGACAGTGTGGAGATTCCTCAAGGTTATAGAACTAGAAATACCATTTGACCCAGCCATCCCATTACTGGGTATATACCCTAGGGATTATGAATCATTCTGCTATAAAGACACATGCACACGTATGTTTATTGCGGCACTATTTACAATAGCAAAGACTTGGAACCAACCCAAATTCCCATCAATGATAGACTGGATAAAGAAAATGTGGCACATATATACCATGTAATACTATGCAGCCATAAAAAAGAATGAGTTCATGTCCTTTGCAGGGACATGGATGAAGCTGGAAGCCATCATTCTCAGCAAACTAACACAGGAACAGAAAACCAAACACCACTTGTTCTTACTTATAAGTGAGAGTTGAAAAATGAGAACACATAGACACAGGGAGGGGAACATCACACACTGAGGCCTGTCAGGGGGTGGGGGCCAAGGGGAGGGAGAGCATTAGGACAAATACCTAATGCATGTGGGGCTTAAAACATAGATGATGGGGTTGACAGGTGCAGCAAACTACCATGGCACATGTATACCTATGTAACAAACCTGCACATTCTGCACACATATCCCAGAACTTAAAGTAAAATTAAAAAAAAGGAAAAAAAAGTGTCTTTGTAGACCAAAAACAAGAAAGCAACTAAATTATCCTGAAGAGTGAAAGAAATGAAACAAATATTGTGTTCATAACACTATCATTGGTTAGGCTAATAATGCGAGCAAAAGCAGCACTTTAATTGGTAATAGGAGAGGTGAGTTATTTCGAAGAAATGCAAAAAGGCAAAGCGATAGAACAATATTCAGCAGAGAAATTTTTTTTTGGGGGGGGAAGGGCTCTGTAGATAGAGAGCTTCAACTGGACAGCCTTCTTTGGCTTGAGTTTAGAACTCTTTCTGCCATCTTTGACATATTTCAGATTTAACTGTCAGCCCTAAGCACTGCCACTCTTGGTAGAGGACTCTCCCTGACTCACCCATGCCTGTGTTTTAAGGAGGGGGACACCCTAATTGAGTAGAAGCAGGGCTGCTAGTAGGTGGGCTTGCTAATGGAATCTACTGTTTAGTGAGCAGAGTAGCAGAGAGCCAGCGGCAAAGAGAAGAGGAAGCAGCTTCCTTGGTTATAGAGAACCACTGTGGGGTCCCATTTCAGGTTTCCATTTGTTCATCTCTTTGTACCATATCATTTGCATTTGTTGAGCCTCAGTTTTCTCATACATAAGATGTATATATTTAATCAAGAATCCTAAACTCTTCAGCATTCCCATTGCTGAAAATCCATCTTTAGAAATCAATTATCATATCAATGGCTGGCCTCTAGTCACTAAGAAAAGTCTAAGTATCTTCTGTTCATTTATGTTAGAAATAATAATTGAATGCTGGCTGGCTCCCAAGAATGTTACCAAAACTATCTGTGGAGAAGAGAAAGCTTAGTTTATTGCTAACCATGTTAGGATAGCAGTATGTAAGGCTCACTAGCATCTCAGAGAGATGGAGTCTCCCTCTGTCGCCCAGGCTGGAGTGCAGTGGCACAATCTCAGCTCACTGCAACCTCCACCTCCTGGGTTCAAGCGATTCTCCTACCTCAGCCCCGTGAGTAGCTGGGATTACAGGTGCCCGCCATGACACCTGGCTAATTTTTGTATTTTTAGTAGAGACAGGGTTTTGCCATGTTGGCCAGGCTGGTCTCGAACTCTGACCTCAAGTGATCCACCTGCCTCAGCCTCCCAAATTGTTGGGATTACAGGTGTGAGACACTGCGCGTGGCCAAAGTTGAAATCTTTATAGACTTTTTGAAGTCAGATTTAAAGTGAAGCTTTCAGTGTGGGAGGTGGAGGTTTGTTAGTACTGGATATGGATTATAATATAGGCTTGGTGGATAGAGCAAGGAGAGGGTTTTGAACCAAGAGGTTCAAACTGACAATTCGCCAGTCTTCCAGAGGTTTCTTTCTGGAGCTATCACCATAGGCTCTTGATCCAATACCTACCTCTCCCTCTCAATGGCTGACCTGATTTTCTACTTTACTGGGACCAGGTCATCACTAGGCATATGTTCTTTAAATATTTTTTTTCTTCAACAGAAAGTCCTTGATTTCATCTATTCTTTCCTCTGCTCTTAGAGAAAAATGCATTCCTCCTTTTAAAACCCTATCTATACTACAGTCTTGTTCTTGTCCTCATAGCCATTCATCTATTACTTACCAGTTCTTACCATTCATCTCTTACTTATCAGTTATCAAGTAATAGCCATTCATCTATTATTTATCAGTTTTTCCTCACATGCTAACCATCTCACTTCTCACTGATTCCTTTCCCTTGGCCCTCACACATACTTATGTGTCTTTAAGTACAAAATAATATCTACTAGGTCTGTGGGCTTCTAGCCATGGTTTCCTGTTCTTCTCTTCTGTATGGGTTTCTATCCCTTGCTTCCTTGAAAACTCCTGACAGACCAGGAAGAAAGCAGTCTGTCTTGAACCCCCGAATCCCTCTGAATGTATCATCCTCTCACTCCGCATTTCTTCTGTTCTCCACCAAGACCGTAGAAAATATAGCAAATGCTGCTTGTCTCCACTTTCTCATTCCCATTTACTTTGAATTTCATTGTAATCTAGCTGCCTTGGAAAGGCTACAAATGATTTTCTAAGTGCCAATTTCAAGGATAGTTTAAATTCCTAATCTTTGTGGCATTTGATACTGGTGATCACTCTCTTTTCATTGAAAAGCTATTTCTTTAGCTTCTGACATTACTCCTTCTTAGTTCTGACTTCTAAAACCTCTTTCTCTCTCAGATTGATTCTTCCTCCCACATCTGTTCTTTAACTGTTAACTGTTGTTTGAACTTTTGTCCTTGTTTCCTTTTATCATACTATCTGGTCCCAGAGTAACTTCATCCCTAGGCATGACTTCCATTATCATGTATCCATGAATAATCCCCTAAACCTAAAGTTTCAAGCATGGCCTTCTCCTTAGTTTCTAATACTGAAACATTCAGTTATCTTGGATCTAAAGTACTATTTCCAAAATGATTTTATTATGTTTTTAATGAAAGCTCTTCCTTCTCTTCTATCCTTGGCTGTATTAAGGGAATCTTATCCATTTTTTCCAGTGTTTTCCCAACTTCCCAGATGATAAGTACCACCCCCAGCCCTTGTTATATAATCGGACTACCAGGCCTCTTGCCTAGAAAATCTGATGTAGTTGTCTGCAGTGGGAAGTTTGGGAAGCACTAATGGGACTGAGCATCATTCTTGTTCTCTCCATCTATGTCACTCCTCCCTCACCCCTTTTGTTACTGGGATATGCCCATTGTTGTGTGTCTATTGAGAAACTGTCAAACCACACCATTCTTCTCCATCCTCACTTTTACTGCTTTAGTTTTGACCTTCATGAACAGTTTAGTGCCTTCAGTTTAATCCCCTATAATCCCATCCCCACCAGTCTCTGGGATGCTTATCTTATATTTCTCCCTGGGTAGGAGCCTTCAAGGGATCCCTGGTTCAAGAAGGGTGAAGTCCAAGTCTTTAGTCAAGTCCCTCAATGGTAACTCTCTGCTTATTCTCCAAACCCAAACCTTCTATTTTCATTTCACTAAACATCCTTAAGTTCTTTATCAGGCCATATTCTTTCTCACCCATGCTCCCTCTTCCTGAAACACAGTCCCTCATGCTAGCTTCTTTTTATTGTGAAACCAGTTGTCCTTGAGACCAAATTCAAATACATTAAAACGTGTTTACTTGAAATACAGTAAGTAAACAGTGATTTTTGTCTGACAATTCCTCATGAAACTTCTTCATTAGTTCAATACTGGATGCAACTTTTCGTGCTCTTGACAAGGGGGTGGTGTTTCACTGAAGAAATATAGATAATTGTAGTTCAAATTTTAGCCTCAGGCTTGAGGTCAATTCCCATTATTTCCATTCAATGACTATGATTTTGGGAAAGCTCTTTAAACTGCCTAAGCCTCAAGTTCTCATCTGTAAATATAGAGATGATAATAGTGAGATTAAATATCATAGTGGAAGAAAGAAATGTGTTGAGCCCAGTTCCTGCCACAATTGGGGCTCCAGAATTTTCATATATGGTTATAATTTATAGCCCATATCAGAACTCTTGAGATGAAAGAGGATGATATTAATAATTTTTCTAGGAGACAATTGTAAACCAATGCTTTCCCACGACGAAGGACACATGGTTACCCTATATATAGAAGGGACTTTGGGTTCACACTTTCCTTGGAAGGGTGATGGTAGCTAAAGGGCTTCAAGTTGTGTTGGCAATTCTATTTTTACCTATACTTTATGTTTTGGGGTGGGGTTTGGGCAAACTAAAGACTCACTTTGTACCATCTTTCTTGGCTCATGGTAGGTAGCACAATATCCTCAGTCTTTATAGTGATTGACCTAGGAACTTGCCTTGGCCATGCCTGTTTCTATTTTCACTTTAAGCCTATACTTTGAGGTCCTGCCTCAGACTTCAGCCTTTCCACTCTCTTAGTCTCTCTGGATTGGACTTTGAGCTGCTGGCTTTTTTTGTAGGGGATATCTGTTGTTCTTTAGAGACTGGAAATGGGGCCTCACCTACTCTGTCTTCTGGGGTGAGAGATCTGGCTGAGGCTGTTTCTCAGTTTTTTGGTCTTCAGTAAGCAAGGGAGGGTCCATTCTACATGTCTGGCTGCTAGGGCTTCCTCTCACCTAGCAGATAGATGTCTGGGGCTACTGATGAAGTGACTTAACCCCCTGCAATTTTCCATGGTATTCACAAATGATGGAAATTTGTAGTGCTCTCCTGGAACTTTCTAATACCAGGGAGCATTCATGCCCCATCATTCACAGCCCAGCTTCACACCTATGCTGGCTCAATGGCTTACCAATTGAGGGAAGATAAATTGCAAGTCCTCAGCCTAGTCATTCTCAATCTTGTTTTGAGAGGGCAAGATATATAGGGGAGGTGGGAGGTCCTTGTTTCTCCCTCCCACTCCACTACTCTGTATTAGGGACCCTCCTCACATGCTGTCACAAAACCTTTTGCTTCCCTGTAACCCATCCCCCATATGATTTCGAGTAACTGTGCCTTTTCTTTTTTCCTTTAAAAAATTATTTTATCCCATGAGCTATTCTTTTGGATACCTTTTCTTGTCTGTCTCACTTACCAATCTCTAAGCTTCTTGAAGGCAAAATGTATTTCTTATTTTTCTTTTCAATTCCAGAATGTGGCACAATGACTGGCATTTATGGATTCTCAAAAAATGTTTAAATGGATGACTATTATGTGCAAACAACTCCGAGGAATGTTATACTTTTGGTCATACCTCAAAGCAGCACTCTGGTGAGCTAAGCTCCTATCCTGTAATCTGGGATACATCATTAGCATGGTGAAAAGTCTAAGTTGACGTTGACCTTCTTTTTTTTTGTCTCTAAGCCACTTTTTCTTCTGAGCTTCATCTGGAGAGAAGTGCAGTTCAGCATACCTGCCAACAAGAGGCTCTGTAAGAACAACGTCAGGGTAGCCAGGCCTTGGGGCTTCTCACCTGCCTTGAGAGGGAAACCCTCCAGGAGCAAATGGCAGAGACCCTTCTTTTCTGGTATGGCCTGCAACTCTAGAGACTCAAGAGAATTCATGACACTGGCCAAGGGGATCACTGACACAGCTGGAGAGTGACTCGGGCTCAGCAAACCCATTTATGAAATGATATTTTGGCTTTTATGTGGAATGATCCTATTTTCATTTCAATTGTTTGTCACATTGTCCATCACTGCAAATGACCAAGGCTGGGTGCAAATCAGAAGTTTCATAAATACACGCTAAATGACCTATGCATGTCTTGACCCTTCTCTTCATTATACATATGCACATTTAGTGCATAAACACCATATGGCACTCTATTTTCAGTCACTCTTTATGTCTATACACCCATTAAAAATTCATCCATTTTATATTGTTCTCCAGTTAGCAGACTAGGTGCTAGAGAATTTCAGATTCATCGAGTGCAGTCACAGACCTCAAAGAACAAATAGTTCTGGTGGGAGGTGCAGAGAAATGAGCAGAATGAATAATGAAATAGAAATCATTGGTTCCAGATGATGGAATCAAGGAGTTTGAGGCTGCCATGAGCCAAGATTGCACCACTGCACTCCAGCCTGGACAACAGAGCAAGACCTTATCTCAAAAAAAAAAAAAAAAAAAAAAAAGGAAAACAAAAGAAAAACAAAGGTCAAAAGATGTACTATAAAGCACATGAGAAGGGTGGAGCTAATCAGCCCACTTGGAGGGCAAGTGGTGGTGGTAGAGATATTAGGGGAGACTTAACTGGCAAAAACACACTGAACTGAAGCTTTGGAATGAACAGGAATTAGGAGGAGGGTGCTTGGAAAAGGGAAGAGCATTTCAGGCAGGAGGACAGCATGAGAAAATCTATAGGAGAAGCACAGCATTGTGTTTAAAGGAATGGGTAGTGATTGAGTGTTGCTAGAGCCTCTTGTTCCAGCTAGAGGAGGGAAGGGGTAAAGCTAAGGAGCAGGGCAGGGTCAGACACAGTCCTCTCTTTGTTGGGGAGTCATTTAAGAATGACTTTCCATTTTGCAAAGAATGGTTTGCAAAAACAGAGCACTGTTATCTGAGAGGAGAGGGATGGAATACAGAAATACAAGCTTGCTTAGATGAAGAGGTGAGAGGAAGGTGACAGCTGATTCCTAGATGTCCAGTCCTGGTGACAGGTTAACTGGTGTGAGAGTGAAACAGCACAATGGTTAAAAGCATGGCCTCTGGAGCCAGACAGCTTGAGTTCATATCTCAGCTTTGCCACTGCTAACTGTCTGTCCTTGGGAAGGTTACTTAACCTCTCTGTGCCATTGTTTCTTCATAGGATGGTGATAATAATAATATGTACTTCTTAAGATTGCTGCGAGGATCAAATGAATAAATATGTGGAAATTGCGTTGAATCATGCCTGATGCATAGAAAGTACTATAGAAGTGTTTATCACTTTGATTGTAGGAAAGATTCTTTGAAAGGGGAAGAAGTTGAATTCAGTTTTAGACATGTTAATATTGAGAATCCATGTGACAATATCCAGTAGTATTTGGTTGGATATGTTCGTCCAGAGTTCCAGGGAAAGGTCTTGACTAGAGAGGTAGATATTTTGTTAATTTCAGCATATAAATAAGTCTGATTAAAAACATGAGAGTGGATAGAATCCCGCAGGGAACAGGAGGAGAGTGAGGAGAATAGGCCAAGGATGGAACAGAGAGTTCTCCAAGATTCCTTAGTATACTTTGGGAATGTTTGGGAATGGGTAGACACCATAATCATTAAGAAAGCCTGCTTCTCACCTCCTGCTTTAAATGTTATTTTTCTTTCTAGAAAAATTAGTAATCTTACAGTGGTTATTTACAAACCTGAATTTTGTTATTGGAAGGATTTCAGTAAGAGAAACTAGCAGATAAAGAAAATGCAATCTTGAAATAAATGATGTAGATAGAGTTGGAGAAGCATTCCTAGCAGGTTAACTAGGAAATGAGAAAGCCAGCTCTTGAAAATGAAGAAGCAGAAACTCAGGGGGAATGACAATGAAGGGACTAGAATCACTCTAGGAGTCACCTGCTGGCTGTGGGGAGAAGTCAGAACCATGAGCAAAGTCAGGAGAGTTTGAAGTGCAACTGGAGTCAGTGGGGAGACTCAGGTTAGCAACACAACACTACGGTGACTAGGTTTTCTAAACCAAGTCTGGGACACGGTATGACACAGGGCAAATGTTTAAAATCACAACTGTGGTCAAAATCTAGGAAAGATGCTGGCCATTCCCTTCCTGGAATATGCCGTGCCTTGAACTACCTTCAGGTATCCTGAAAAAAGGCAAAGCTACCATAGGTGGCATGTTACAGACAAATTATAAGCAGAGTGACCAGGGAATGCCAGCAGGAGAAGCTGGCATTTCAGTTGTGTTTAACAATAAGCAAGTGAGTTGACCTGGGCTGCATCTAATCTTCCCTCCCTAGAGCCCTTACCTTCAGTGGTCCAGTGGCATATCCTGGTGTCCTCATCTCTTCAGGAGTAATTTTGAGCAGTGGAACTGGAGGAGAGAACACAAATTTATTTTTCTTATATACAGAACTTCTGTCTGTGTGCCGTCAATATAGCTTTTTACTAAGCACTAAATCCACCAGCAAAACAGTAGTTAAAGCTTGAATTCCAACACTGTGGCTTGGAAAAAATGGAGGTGGGTAACTCAGGCCCCAAATAAGGAGACCAAACTCTAAGTAGCATCAGTGATTATGTGTGTATTTACATCTATGCTTCTGAGGAGGTAAGTAATCCATACACTTCCTGCAGCTAGCGACTTCATGTTATAGCATTAGGAATAGAAATAGTGTTTTGCTATGGGGCAGTTATAAAATAAAATGAACTCTTCTTCTTCCGCAAATATTCTACTGTTGGCCAATCAGTCCCATCTCTCCCTCTCTCTCTCTCTCTCTCTCACACACACACACACACTCACAATTGTAGTCACTTAAATTTTAAAGTCTTTTTGAATGGGAAAGTGAGTAACTCAAGTACTTTTTATCAGGTTTTCTGCCATTAAAGTGCTAGCAGCTAGCAAAGGTGAAAGGAAGAGTTGGCTCAAATCATCCAGGGCTTCGTTAAGCTATAGCTTGCTGAGGACAGTTTCTTTTGGGTCCACCTTCCCAAGGAAATGCCAGTTTCTTTTTCACCAACATATCTAAAGAAACCAATAGTAACTTTTGATGTGTCTCGCTGGGCTCTTGAACAAGCATTTAATTGAGAGCTTCTTAATTGGTAAGTGTTCAGATCCGAGTATGTCACCTGGGCCACTGAGGCCTCCATGCCTTGGTAGCACAATTCTTTGCAAATAAACAAAGCTTTGAGTTCCTGGAGAAAAATGCAGCTTACACAGCACTTAGGAACACTCAAAAGGCCTCTGTTCCCTCTCCATACTAATGTGGTTTCACAAGAAGACCAAGATTATTTTATTGCCCCAGGATGCCAGGAAATTTTCATTTGGCTCCCTCAGATCTTTGGGATAAAAGTGGGACAGTAAGGAAAAGAATTCCCTTTGCTGTCTTAGATTTCTGTTCTTCAAGAAAATAAGTTTTTTAAGATCAGATATTCTCGTTTATTTTTAGCTTTGGTGACTGTATTATTTTACATCCCCCAGTTTCATTTTTTCTTTCAACGGAATATCTCCCCCTCTACTTCTTCCTGTTTTGGATCATTTCATGGGATTCTACTTTTGGCTAAAATACAGGTAGTATCTTTCACACATCATAGGCTTATTGACTTCATGTTCCCTCAACTTAATGGAAATGAAGAACCCAAGTATTCCCTACTTAGAAACTATAATCACAACTAAAAACTAACAAAGTAAATATACTTTCTAGTACACCCTTAAACAGTACATACTAGAAGTTTGTGAGGTGTGAACCGTAAGAATAAGGTTGAATTTATCCATTGGATAGCTTATAAACAAGTGCTTCTCTGATCACCCTTCATAACATTGCACTCTCCCTGCCTCCATCACCTTTCCTCTTCTTAATTTTTCCTCATGGCATGCAACACTTAACATAGTATTTGCTTATTTATTTCTCTGTCTCTAACCACTAGAATGGAATTTACATAAAATTAAAGGTTGGATTTTATTTCTGCTGTACTTCTGGCACTCACAAACTATATGGCAAATGAATGAATTTGTGTATTTGAAGAAACTAAATGCTGACTTTAAACCTTAAACCAGTTTCAAAAACTCTATTATTCCATTTCTTAAGCTCTCATCTTAAATAATTCTGGCTCAGATTTGTAATAAAATATTTCATCAATTCTAGAAGCAATGAGAAAAATGAAAGAAACCTGTAACCTTACTCTTATTACTGAAGTGAGGGAAAGGAATCTCTCTCTCTCTCTTTCACAGAGAGCTCTAGTGTTCATATTCTCACACACATGGACTTGGTTCTCTGTATTTTCATATCCTGGCACCAGGTGCTTAGCTTTGTTTCCCAGGTTTTCTTGTAATTCTGCAAGAATATCTGGCTTGAGAAATTTATCTATTAAATGGTCTTCCAAAATACATCAGCATTTGGCAAAATCAGAATCCAAAGCTCTCTACCAGTTATGAAATTCAAAATGTTATAAACATTCCCAAAACGGGAAAGAAAAAATATAACTTGCCACTTTGAATTCATTTGGGAAGCAAATGGGGTGTAAATAATAAATCACAATAAAATTAACATATATGTACATGTTTCATATATATGTTAATTATATATAAGTTCACTAAATGTTTATATATAAATATATAATTATAAATATATATGTAAATTCACACCCACTTTTCTCCTTGGTTATTCAGTATTTCTTTTCCTCTTCAACTATTCTCCAAATGCTCCAATGAAAGATTTACTTGCATACTGAATAAACATGTTCTACATGGGATATGCATAATAAATCTTATTAAAAAGGAAATTTATGCTAACCTGATTTCCTCCCGATTGCTCTCAAAGCTTTTCTATATGCTTTTTATCGTAAATTTAATAAACCACTTTCTTGACTTTGAAAGTTTGCTCCTCAAATATTTGAATTTTATTAGTTTTTCATTATGTGCTAGGCAGCTCCATACAGATTGTGTAACTTGATGCTCACAACTAACTTGTGAGGTAGACACAACACAGAATCTGGGATTCTGAAATTTGGAGAAATTAAGTTACATACCCAAAGTCACACACAGAGCAAGGCACAGATCCAGGATTCAAATCCAGGTCATCCTGGCTTTAAATCCTGTGCCTCTTCCTCCTGTATATTACACCTACCATCTGACTTCCTACATAATCACACATTTGTTTCTCATCCTATTGAGGCCTGGGGAAGCACCAGATGACTAGAAAACCTAGATTAGTTAAGACAGCGCTAACCTGGAAGAGAAGTTATTCTTTGTAGAGTTTGGTTCTCTTACCTGTAGAATGAACATGGAGGATTTTAAGGCCTCTTTCAATCCTAATATTCTACGGTAAAACAATGTCTTAATTGGAGTCAATTAAAATAAAATATGATTTTAAAATGTTAAGTGGTTCGGTGTTAGAAATTATATTCCAAATTTACATTATTCAAAAAGGAGAAATATGTAAAAACAGTAACTATTAAAAACTGTATAAAGTATAGTTATACATTTAAATCTGGGTTAAATTTTTTAAATTTTATTCATATAAAGTTGGGACAGTAACAACCGTAAAATGCTTTATTAAAAAAAAAAATGTCTGACTAGATTCTCCTGACTTTTACCATTTCCTGAAAGGCACAGAGAAACTCCCAGGCCTGGCTTTAGAAAAAAGGTGGCCAACACAGTTGCTTCCAACAAGGGGCAAGTCATGCCTGATGTGATATATTCTCAAATTCAAGCACTGCTCTGGAATCTGGGGGCTGCACATGGAGTCTGCAAGGCCACCTCCTGGTATCCATTTTGTTCTCTAAGATTTGACAAACAACTGCCCCTCCCCCAACTCCTGACACTTTCAAACTGGTGAAGAGGGCATTGTGTCTTATTTAAAATGAAAAGGACTGTTCCAACACCTTCCCGATAATTAATCTATGGTAAAATGTAGGTTTAATACCACAGTCTCATTTTCATGTTGAGGCTAATGTTCTTTGACCTGAAGTTTTGCCTTTCCCTTTGAATGGTCTCGATTATTTTTAATGTCCTTTGACTGCCCTGCTGTTCTGTAAATCACATTGGTGCATTCTTTCTTTTAATCATGCTTATATACACTACAATATTTTCCACTAAATATAGACATATTCTTTATAGCTTCTTAAAGTACTAACAATCTCTTAAAGCACTAGTAACCCAATACAAACGTCTAATAGCATTATAGTAAGCCAAGTTAAAAAAAAAGTTAAAACACTTTTTTGAGTACATTTTCTTTGAGAATGTTACTATTTTTGTCTAGTGGAGGTTTCATTTTTGAGGAGGATGGTGGAAGAAAAATCTCAACAGACTTTTACCACAAACATACCTTTAAAGAGACAATGTATAGTATAAGAAATGAGAAAAACAGGAGACCCGTTTTATTGGCAAGATACGTAAATTAGTATCTCAATTTGCCAAGACAGCACTGACATTGTGAAATCTGACATTCAGAGTTGCTAAGATCTCAACACACTACTCATATGTTGTTTAAAGATGATCCTTGCTTTCAAAAAACATCTCCCCAAATCATACTTTCCATCCAGAAATTCTGCTATCTAAACATTCCAGAGACTTTCAAATGGAAATAGTCTCCATAATGCAATATTTGTGGGGGCAGGGTGAGGCCAAAATCTCAGGGGAAAAATGTCCTTTAGAATCTTTATCAAAGTGAGTAAGACTTCAGAAGGAAAATCCCCACGCATTTGTTGTTAAAATCAGTTCATACTCATCTAAATATTTTAATGAAATAATCTTAAGTCAGGATGCAGCATTTATTTTATCATTTGAAGAATTAAATCCAGAATAAAAGTCAGAGCCTTTCACTGAACAGGTGAACAAAGTATACCTGAGACAAATAATCCCATCTACTGAATATAGCCTACACTTTCTAATGTAGTTAGTAAAGTAAAATTACATATAAAAAATACAAAATACAATAGTTAGCATGTTAAATATTTTAATAATAGTTTCATTTTAAAATTACAGTAAATGGAGAAGTCCTTTACACAAATGTCCCTGTGAGCTCACAGGCACACACACACCCTTTCCAACCCTGCCAGATTTACCTATGGTTTAGGAGGGTAAGATTTTCATCACGTTATAGAATTAAGCCTAACTTTACCTTCTCATGTTAAGCATTTGTTCTGACATATGTTTTTTTTTTTTCTTCCAACCTTGTTAGATTTTTTTATTCCATTTTTATAGGACAGCTTTGACTCTGCACTAAACCATGCCACTAACACGTTACTTAATCTAACTGGCACATTGTAAAATTTTACACATGCGCTCATCCAGATAATTACACAATTAATTTTCACTTAGTTCAGCTGAAACAGGGATAATGAAATTTCCACTGGTGTACTGTTACGTCCAGGGGCCAAGGGTCAGTTTCCTGTTTGGATAAGGGTGAGTTTCAAGAGGATTTCTGACAGTCTCCTTACTTCAACTGGTTCTAAAAACATTGCAATGGAATTTCAATTTACAGCTAAATTCAATGAAAGGAGCAGATGTTGGGAGTGTGCCACCACCCTACGAGAGCTGCCTTCCACGCAGGTGTGTGCAGGAAGCCATCAGCTCTTGCTTTAAAGACAGGTCCCTTCTACCTTCCATCCTGTAGTGAAAAAGTGGATGACAGACACTTGGAATTCATTTTTCCCTTAAGGTTTAGACATCTGCTGAGCCACAATGCGATATTAAAGCAAAGTTCTCAGTTCTCAGTGCTTTAATTCTAAAGGAAAACAATAGAATCCTAATGACTAATTTGTTTCCAGGATACTGAAATCATATTCTTGTGAAATTTCTTAGTGCAAAAGAGGCCAAAGGTCTAGGTTTTCCTGATGGTAAAAGTGGGGAAATTTTACTTTGAAATAAGTGTAAATCTTTATTTTTCCTTGATAGTCTGTTTGCTTGTTTTGCCATAATTTCAAGGTTTAATTGTCAACCTTAGGACCAAGTATTTTATAAACAGCAGTGAAACATGTCCAATATGGAAAACATGGATGTGTTAGCAAATCCATTTTCTTTCCTTAAAATATTCTTTTCACTGAAGAATCAGACATACTGCTGTAACTTTACATGTGGATGAAAGAGGAACTGGGTTCTAACATGAATCAGCTTTATGTTAAATCACCATGCGTGTAAAATATTCATTGTCTGGTGGGTGACAAAAATGCCTCACTACAGCCACATCTGTTAATTAATAAAGCCTTGGTGAGTGCTCTGTTTTGATGTCAATTCCTGTCTAGGTTAACATTAAGGGTGAAGAATTGCTTTTATAGCTGAATCCAAAGGCCTTGAACATTGCCATGTAAAGAAAGGATATTAGATATTTACCTGTATGGCTAATAATGAAAATTACTAAAAAAAATACTAGAAAGTACAGTGTGTTACTACTAATAGCCAAGCATTTTTATTTTTTTCTAACTGCATTGAAAAACGGATATGTTAAAACTCAAGAAATAGAAGTTTTAGATTGTAGTAGCATACTGTATTAGTTCCATATACTCCAATAAAATGTGAAATAAGTGAATTTTATTCTAAAATAAGTGAATTTTACATATATCTAAAATAGTTCAGGAGAAAAGGCCAATGCATCCAGGTAAAGTACACATTTCTCTTCCTATTTATATACAAGTTAGTTAGTGGAACTCTGCCCTTCATCCTATACACCAAGTATGCTTCTGCCTTTAGTTCTTTGTGTTGCCTATTTTCTCTGCCTGGAATCCTCATGCTCCCAAAAGCTACAAGATAAAATTTCTCACTTTTTCCAAGTGTTTGGCCAAATCTCCACATATAATGAAGTCTACTCTGACTTGAAATTGCAACTCATACTGCTGTACTCCCTTACTGGGCATTAACTCTACCAGATCCCCCTTACTCTGATCTGCTTTTCTTTCTTCATAGTACTTATCTCATTTGAATATACTGTACAATTGACATATTTATGATATGTCCATTATTTATTGTCCTCCAGTGAAATGTAAGCTCCAAGATGGCAGGGATTTTTGTTTTGTTCACTGTCAGATCCCAAGCACCCAGAATGGTGCTTGGTGGGTACTTGGTGAATATGTATTGAATGATTAGATAAAAGAATAAGCTCTGTAAGCTAGGTGTTATTTCTCATTTACTCTTTGCTGCAACCAAAGAAACTAACATAGCCTCTAACAGATATGAGAGGTCCACTTTTTATTATGGAGTGAGTGAATACATAACCAAATGTAGTCATTTTGCTTTTATACACTGGAGATGCTGAATATTCTGGGAAGTCTGGATGCTTTTAGATCAATGAGTGATCATCTCGAGAGTATAGAAAGTAGTAGGAAACAACCTTTCCATCTATAGGTAACTGCAAATAAATCTCTGGGTTAACAGAACATGCAAATCTGCTTTGCTCTTGATTTATTCCCTATCTTGAGCCAGTCATTAAATTTGCTATGAGTTCACAGTTTTTCAGTCTGTTATTCTTGCAAACATTCTGAGGCATCAACTGCATCTTTAATATGTTTTAATGCTATGGCAGATTCTAAGGATCAGAAGACTACTTTTCTGGCTTTTGGGCCAGACTTGGGTGTGGCAATTTAACATAAATTATTAAACATAAATAATTGTAAACTAGTTCAACCATTGTGGAAGTCAGTGTGGCGATTCCTCAGGGATCTAGAACTAGAAATACCATTTGACCCAACCATCCCATTTCTGGGTATATACCCAAAGGATTATAAATCATGCTGCTATAAAGACACATGCACATGTATGTTTATTGTGGCACTATTCACAATAGCAAAGACTTGGAACCAACCCAAATGTCCAACACTGATAGACTGGATTAAGAAAATGTGGCACATATACACCATGGAATACTATGCAGCCATAAAAAATGATCATGTCCTTTGTAGGGACGTGGATGAAGCTGGAAACCATCATTCTCAGCAAACTATCGCAAGGACAAAATACCAAATACTGCATATTCTCACTCATAGGTGGGAATTGAACAATGAGAACACTTGGACACAGGAAGGGGAACATCACACACCAGGGCCTGTTGTGGGGTGGAGGGAGGGGGGGAGGGATAGCATTAGGAGATATACCTAATGTAAATGACCAGTTAATTGGTGCAGCACACCAACATGGCACATGTATACATATGTAACAAACCTGCACGTTGTGCATATGTACCCTAGAACTTAAAGTATAATAAAAAAAAATAAATATACTTTTATACTTTTAAGAAAAATACCACAATGCCTTGGTTGTGTTTAGTGGATGTAAGAAAAGAGTGAATTCATTTCTGGAAATATCAGGATTGCAAACCTGTATTTCTTTTCAGGGGGATAAAAGCTTTTGCCCTGAGTAATCTTGAAGCATCCCTTAGATTTGTGTGATGCTCATGCTGCTGATGAACAAGTCACAGCAGGGGCATAAGAAGTGGTCACTGAAGGAGCAGCTGTTGAAGGATGGGGTACTCTAGTAACTTTTCATTTGGGGATAAGGAAGGAGTTCTTATATCTTTTCTAGCTAGATAGAACACAAACACGTCACAGTTACATTTATAAATAAAATTAAGAACATGTTGTTTCTTGTGAGCTCTTTCTAATCTGTCATGTTGTTTTCACTGAACTCTAGTTGTGTAACATCAATTTGAAGTAAAGCTAAAGAGGAAATGGATTCTTTTGATGCCTGTGCTCCACCTCTCACCATCATCCCATGCTTGAATGGTTTGCATTTTATTGCAATGCCACCTTTCTAGAAAAGCTCAGGTCAACATTGAGCTTAGCTAGCTCCATGATGAGGAAGTACAGAGGCCAATGAAAGTCAGTCCCCCCATTAGACCATGATTCTTAGCACTTCTGTTATAACTACTAGCACTTCTCTCCCTCCACCAGCTACCTCTCATAAGACACATATCTAGTGAGTTCATTTTTTTCTTCCATTGGCAAGTTAAGTTTTTTTTTTTAACAAAATAAACTTTATTTAAAAGTATTTTTTTACAGACATTACGGCTTTTAAAGAAAAAGCTCTTTAGTTAACTGTGTATGGAAATGAAAAAAATTAATAAATAACATTAGTATAACAGACCTCTAAATATTAATACATTGGCAAAATAAAATGAACTTAAAATGCAAATGAATCTTAATGCTCCACAATTCTCTGTAAGAATATTTACTTTCTGTTTTTCTTATTCCTTACAGGTGAGAATGACAACACAACTTTATGTATTGTCTGGACCCCAATTTATAATGGATCCTCCTGGTAAGATCTGTTCAGAACATTTTCAACTGCTTGTTACCCTACTTTTAATCAATTAGTATCTTGAGCATCAGTTTTCCTCTTCTTCAGTCCCTAAATTCACTGAATTTTCTGAGATCACACATTCAATTCTCATTGACATTCTCTACCATTAGCCAAGGTCTTCAGGAAATTTAGATGAGGGCAAAAACATCACATATAAATGAACAGTGTTTTAGGTCTCTGTTCTTTATATATCACTGAAAACTAGGTGATGGATTTGCAATCCCCATGGCCTTTATCTGTCAGTTCTTAACAGAATCATTACATTGCTTCCATATGCTCAGTTATTACACTTCCTCTGTTTCATTTTGGCCCATCTCCATGCTCTGTGACCATCTAGTGACTTTCCAGTGGAATGCTGGGAGCCTCACTGAAACTTGCCATGTTGTGAATTAAGTCCCTCTTTGTTTGGGATTGTACCAGCTCTACTAATAAAAATCACTCTGCTAAATGAATACATATCTCCAGTTATTCTCTTTTTATTTTTTTTGTCTTCGTAACACAAAAACATTAGTTCAGTCAATTTGCTCATTTCAACCAAATGGGATAATCAGTTTTTCTATTTTTAAGTTGCCCACTGCCTGGATATCATCATAGGCATCAAGTACACATGGGGTTCTCAAAGCCTCTTCCTCTTTTTAGTAGATTTAATAGTGTCTGCCCCAAATTAATGTCCACCTGGAACCTCAGAACATGATTGTACTTGGAAAAAGGGTTATTGCCAATGTAATTAGTTAGGGATCAAGATGAGGTAATACTGGATTAAGGTAGGCCCTAAGTCCAATGAGAGTCTCCTTATAAGACAAAAAAAATGGGATACAGAGAGGCAGAGAAAAAGGTAGTCTAGAGAAGGGAGCAAGATTAGAACAATGCATATACAACAAGGAGCTCCAACAATTGCTACAACACCAAAAGCTAGAGAAGAAATACAAGACGATTTCTCCTTCAGAGCATCCAGAAAAACCAACTCTTCTGACACATTGATTTCAGATTTCCCCAGAACTGTGAGAGAATAGATTTATGCTGTTTTAAACCAGCCACTTCGTGGTAATTTGTTACAGACATTACAAGAAACTTCCTCTATCTGCTCTCTTTGTATCTGATCAACCCACTCTGTCCCTCTTCTCACTTTGTTTTAATCATGCTCAGACTGCCTTGGAATATTGTTCCATATCTGAAACCATATTTTATTTGTTTTATTTTTCTGAGACAGGGTCTTGCTCTCTTGCCCAGGCTGGAGTACAGTGGTATAATCATGGCTCACTGCAGCCAGGACCTCCCAGGCCCAAGCAATCCTCCCACCTCAGCCTCCTAAGCAGCTGGAACTACAGGTGCATGCCATCACGTCCAGCTATTTTTTTCGTTTTTTTGTAGAGATAGGGTCTCCCTTTGTTGCTCAGGTTGGTCTTGAATCCTGAGCCCAAGCATCCTCTCTCCTCAGCCTCTCAAAGTGCTGGGATTACAGGCGTAAGCCACTGTGTCCAGCCCTGAAACCACATTTTAAAAGATGGACAAAGGAGTCCATCTAGAAAAGGGTGAGGAGTCTGGATATGTGAGTAGGTTAAAGGAGAAATGAGAGAGACCTGTATGTTTTTTCAAAAATCATTGCAGTGTGGGCTAGGTGTAGTGGCTCATGCCTGTAATCCCAGCACTTTGAGAGGCCTAGGTGGGCAGAGAGCTTGAGCTCAGGAGTTTGAGACCAGCCTGGGCAACACGGTGAAACGCTGCCTCTACAAAAAATACCATCAAATTAGCTGAGCGTAGAGGTGTGCGCCTATAGGCCCAGCTACTGGAGAAGCTGAGGTGGGAGGATCAGCTTGGGCCTGGGAGGTGGAGGCTGCAGTGAGCTGTGATTGCACCACTGAACTCCAACCTGGGTGATAGAGACAGACCCTGTCTCAAAAAATAATTAATAAATAAATAAAAATCATTGATGTATAAAAGCAGAAATTGCAATCTCATGTTAAAATTTAGGTAATTTGTATTGAAACAATTTGCAAACAACAAAACAACACATAAATGTTGGTTATGGTTATTATTTATCCAGACCTAGATATTAGGGCCTAAGTATTTTTTTTTTAAATATCATTAAGGGAAACTTTTTTAAATAAAACTTTTTATTAATAAAATAAATTATAAATTTTCATAAGAAATCATGAATCATGAAATAGTCTTGGTGGAACCACTGAAATAGAAATGAGATGGCCACTGGCCAGATAGCAAGATTATCTGTAAATGGCTCAGGCATTAACTAGCTGAGTGATCTTGGGCAAGTGATCTAACTTCTCTGAACCTGTGTCCTAATATGGAAAAAATATATAAGTAGTCATCTAGGGTGGTTGCTGTCAGGATATAAAAGTACTTCCTGAGCTAGAAAGCATTTTTACTCTAAATTTAAATGATTTTGCATGATGTCACTTCCCGATGTCTTCTAGGAAGTTATATCACTACCCACCGCCTGCCTTTCTTGCTAGAGAATGCAGAAGAGTTCCTAGCAATCCTTGCAGGATCTTTAGTAGTACTTCAGTAGCTGGCTGTACTGAACAGAGCAACTTTATGTCATGGTCGTTCATGTGACCACTCCGTATGGTTGATTCTGTAGACACCATGATCGGTACTTTTGTCTATTTCTGGGCAAGGTTACTACTATAAGTTAGAATTTTTCTTTTATTAATTGGTTTTTGCATTTCTATTTTTTTCACAGTTTAAAAATGATAAACCAATCCAACATTATTCTTCTTATCACTTTACCATTTTTGTTCAATTTGTTGTCTAGGTTTGAAAAGGCTGTTGTTTCTAGGGTTCTTATGAAATATGTTTATTTATTTGGGTTTTCAAATACTCTTCATTTGGTCTGACTTTTAATAAACAGACACTTGAAAGTCAGGATGCTCTATACTTTGTTCTGTAGTATTCCAAATTAATGTGTTTTTTTCTCTTACTTTTTTCGAAATTTGTAATAAACAAAATATAATTATTTATTTATTCTTCATTAAGTTATAAAAATTGGAGGAGATAAATCAACTTTACATATGTTTAAGTTTACAGATTTTCAAACTTGGAATTGCCTAAATGCCCAGACTTCCTTTTATTTTTAACATTTAACTAATTCTATCAATTCAACTTCTTGAATAGAAATTTCCAGTAAGAGGCTCCCGAAGACTTAATCATAATTAACCTCAGAGGGACCAGTTTGCCCACTCTTTAGGAATAAAAACTTTGTAATGCCCTTTTCTGTCACTCTTCTACAAAAAGGAGGCCTTTCACATTTCAAATATTGGTTTTTGCTGCTTCTACACATGGCAAATTAATTTTGCTTTTATAATGAGGTGGAATGTTTCAAATCTAAATTAACACCTTTGGCTTTACTTTGTGAGAAGACCTACTCATTACTCTCTAGTAACTTAATGGCTGTTCTATTCTATGAACCAAAATAGTTTAATGTAATCTGACATTTATGACTTCCACATAATATCAACTGCCGAAGTTTGAAAAAAGGATTCTATTCAGAAAAAAAACTCAAACTAATAAGCATGCACCCAATATTAAAATCGGGTCAGAGATCCTTTTCACTTTCATTACATATAATTTATGCCACTTGAATGTAGTTTAATAAGGTCATAAAAATGCCAGTTGTGGTATCTCATAATACTTTTTATAAACTGGTTTTACAGTCTCTGCTTTGTTCTAAAGTTCAAAGTGACAATTGCAACGCACAGGTTGCTTAGGGATTCTTGAAGTTTCTTAAGGAAAAATTGAATGGCAAATATGTAAATTATACATCTGTGTATATGATACATAGCATTCATGAAAATGTATATAGTATCTACTTACAGGCCAAAAATATGCTATTTACTTATGAAACTTTTTTAAAAATGTAAAACTGTTTTTCAAAATCTTGGTAACCACTAAAAGACATTCCTTTTTTCCAGGTGCATTCAAGTTGATGCTTTTTAATTAAAGAAAAAAAAGAATTTAAGTAAAGGCTAGTTTTATACTATTCCTCTGGCCCTACTCTCTTTTTAAGATGAAATTAAAACTTCCCAACACTTACTCCTCACTTGGTCAACGTCAAACAATACTCTGAGGTGCTCTTACAATAAGGCATTGTCAGCTTTCCATGACTTCATTCACTCTGACCGCTGCCTTCCTTCCTAGCTGAAGTAAATAGGGCTTTGCGAGCACTTCCCTTAAGTCATTTCAGAGGAGATAGATTAAATAATGGTTGCAATGTAATATTGTGATAGTGCTAAAATATTTCCTTCAAGTTTCAACTTTGAGCACAAGTTTCCAATAGTATATAATTTTTCATTTGTTAGCTCAAACCTTTGGTTTTATTAAATTCTACAGGTGTACTCACTATATATGCATTTGGTGACCAACCTTGATATATTATAATAGTGCAGAGCTAAGACTTTTATATAAGAATAGAAAAAGTTTCAAAAATCACTACTGAATCAAACATGGATATTTAATACAATTTGCTTAAACACCAATTGAGCAAAAGCATGAGCAAGTATTTCAGTTTTTGTGCCAACATTAAAATTGGTATTCCCACAGCTTGCTTCATCTTTCTGAAATCTTTCATAGGTTTATTTTTATTATCAGTTAAGAGATTTATTTATAAAGACCACTATAAAATGTTACTACTTAGTGTTCAACCACTTTATAGAGGTTTCAGTTAAATTGATAATTGGTGACTATGGACATATTCCTTAGAAATGGTTTTCTCATTCTGCTCATTGCATTGCTTTTCTCAGGGAGAAAAACAAAAGAGTTTCAGTCAGAGGAGCTCGGTTCAGGTCTTGCACTTACTAGTTATGTGATCTTGGACATGCTATTAAGCTCTGGGTTTTTACCTCCCCATCTGTGAAGTGGGAATAATGACAGCATTCTGTAAAATCAAAATCAAAACAAAATATAATGAAAACTAGAGCACATATTATAAAAAACAATACATAACCATTATCATTATTATTAGAGGAAAATTTGAGGTTAGTGCAATAAAACTTTTAATGGCAAAAACCGCGATTACTTTTGTACCAACCTACCTAATACATAATGACGTATGAAGCAGTGAGTGTGTGACTCACTCCTGTTTTCTGCAGGATTCAATAAAGATTCTGCCTTCTCAAGTCAGACAGTGTTGCTTACTGAATATATCAATGCTAGCATCCAGGAAGGGCTCACTCTGGCACACATGGGGCCTAGGAGCAAAGGTGATTGGAGGGAATTATCATGATATTACCAGGATTTGGGGCCAACAGGACAGGAAGCTTGACTTTGGGAGGAAGAGCTAGCAACCAGGGAACACTGGTTCCAGGGCAGGATCAGGACTACAAACAGCACATTATGACTGTGTGGATTTAGGACAAGAACCAATATTTTCATTGGTCCAGGTATGCTAAATACAATCGTCTCCTCCACCCTCAGTTGTATGCCCTTGAGTATGGATTTAAGACACAGTCCTGGTTTCCTAGCAGTACTGGTCTTGAATTTGTGCAGAAACATACTCTCCCTAACTTCATATAAACTTTTGGTTGGAAAAGACCTTTAGGTTTACAGCAGTCAGCTAGTATCCCTGTAAGGAGTGCAGAAAGAAACCTAGTAAATTTTCATGGGAAAACACACTTTGAGTTATTAGATGAAACCAATACCCATAGTTATGTGAAATATATAATGTCTGTTAAATACAAACCATTTGTGCTTACAAATGCTCTAGTCGAATGGTAGTTTCACTTGGTCCTTCAGAAACAATTTTAGATCATTTCAGATATGGTTTTTTCTTGAAGCCATCATGGTACTCAATGTTTTACTTTTTATTCCCATTCTCCCCTTCAGAGGTGCCAGGTTCAGAAGTTATAACTAGAGGCGGAAGGCCTATTATCAAGACCTAACTGCAGCAATGTTGTCAGAGGCTCCATATTACCGTGTACCTTTCCGAAAAACTGAAGCACTCACAACACCCAGAGAGAAAAAGTCATTAGGTGTGTATGGTGAAGGTTGAATAAGAGGAATTACTGTAGATTGTAATAAATCTAAATTTATGGTCCAGCCATGTCATTGCAAACTTACTTTGTTTCATAAGAACTTAACAAGAAGGAAGCAACCTTGTATGATTAGTGACCAGTGAAATAACCTTAGGCTGCTTTTCATTAGGCCTTGATGCCTGTTGCAACTTCTTCTTAGGCGAGGAACCGCTGAAGACTTAGTTATTTGGCATGAAAACTGTTTGAAAATCCTTATCAGCAATTTCCCAGCCATGTTCAAAGAACTTGGCACTTGGTCTTCCGGGTTACATGTTTAGGTTGCACCTTCAGTCATTCTGAGGTCCTTATGTGAAAAATGTATTAAAAACGTAGGCTACACATCAAATGCTAAAATCCCCAGCACACTCAAGGTCCAAATTTCACAATGCTAAAGACAAAAGTTTTGAGGAAGAACCACAAGACCCATCCCAGAAATCAGAAAATTGGAAAAAGCATGTTCTTCCCTGTATACCATCTACATTTTCCTCTACCTGGCTCTGTTTGAGAGCCTCCTTTGAACCTAAGCTTAAAGAGGAAGAGTAAAGAAAAGGAGCCTGAACAAAAATTTGAACTGAGAGAATCTAAAAGACTGAGAGGTGAGACTGGAAATAAGAGATACTTGCAGGAAACCTTATTACCATGATTTTAATTTATTTATGGTTTGGACGGCAGTATAGCACAATGTAAGCAGCTCTGGATTTAGAGCTAGGAACACATGAGTCAAATCTGAGCTTTGACTCTTGCTAGAAGGTACTCGGGCATGACAATTGACCTCATTGAGCCTTAATTTCTTTATCTGTAAAATGGAGGAATAGCCCATGAATTGCTAGGAGATCATGTACACAAGGTACTCAGTAGAGCAGTTGGTTCAGAGTAGATTTTCAATAATTTGTAACCACCTTGTCTGCAGGAGCTGAATTATTCCATGCTTTTTATATGGTGTAGGGAAGAGGTTCAGGAAGAATCTGCTTCCTCCCCACACAAAATTGTCTTTTTTTAATCACCCAAATCCCATTGAGTTAATTGTGAAAGTATTTACTCCTTGTATCTTTCAAAATCTATCCTAACTTCTCAGATGGTTTTAAAATCCCAAGCACTGATAGAAGTTCTCACACTCAAACATTTTCCTTCATTGTTACAGACTTGGCTAAGTCTTGTAATATTCTGGAAAAAAAAAAAAGAAAAAATTGCTAAAACCCAGTCATGAGAAAATGACATAGACAACTAATCTAATCTGTTTTTCTTCCTTACAGGAGATACTGACACAATGTCCACTCTTTATTGCATAAGATAACTCTCTGTCTTTAAAAGATTTCCAATTGTTTGAAGTCAAACTAAAAGTAGGCAGGGGAAAAAAAGGCATTATCTAAAATATCTGAGCTTGAATTTGGAAAGCAATCCTGAGTAATATTTATACAATGTTTTAGAATAACAGACTCATAGAATTTTCCAGTTGACTATCCTTTAAAGATAATAGAATATTTATATATTTGTTGGTGCTATGGCTCACTGTAAAAAAAAATCCACTTAATTCAGAAGGTTTATAAAACAATGCTTTACTTATTGCCCACTATTGCAAAGAAAGGTTTCATGCTCTTAACAAATGGGTTGGCATTGAGAGGACTTCAGTGACAATCCCATAATGGCTGAGCATCTCTTGTCAAGTCAAAGGATATATAGCAAGTTTTCTCTTTATTGAGTCATGATAGATAATCCATTTTCAAGTAGAATTTGGTCGCATATTCTTTATTAAATAACTAAAATATCCAAGCCTAGTGGAAGAGGAATTAACTGGAGTTTTATAAGCTTAAGGTCTAATAGTAGATGTAGTAGATGATCTACAAAGAAGGCCACCAACTTTGTGTCTCTTATGCCTGTTCATACATGACACTCCTCCATTCAAGAGGTGGAGACTCTCCTCTTTCCCCTTGCATCTGGGCTGGCCTTGATCGATACAATGCAGCAAAAGTGACTCTGTGCTACTTCTAGACCTAAAGAGGCCAGATGGCTTTTCCTTTTTCTCACTTGAATGCCTGCTATCTTGTAAGAAGTTTGAACTTCTTAATGAATAATGAGAAACTATTTAGAGAGAGAGGCCAAATGAAGAAATAATGAAGCACTCCACCTGATAATCAGCACCAAAGTCCTGGACATATTAGTGAGGCAGATTGGCTGTTCCAGCCCAGATGAGCTTCCAAATGTATGCAGCTGCATAAGCAGCCTCAGTCAACACTATATGGAGCAGAAGAACCACCCATCTCAGCCCAGCTAACCCACAGAGTGGGAATTTTTGTTTGTTTTAAGCGCAAAGTTCATGTGATTTGTTATAGATCAAAAGAACAGTGAATATAACCTTACTGACGGTGTCAGAAAATGGAGGGTAGCAATTCTTAAAGTTGAGCTTTGTAAATTGCATAGTCTTAAATGTAGCAATCCTAGCAATATCAAGGATCAATAATTCAGGTTATTTTCCAAAGAAATGATTATTTGATTGAGAGATGACTACCTTCTTCTTGATATGACTTGAAGTGTTAGTCACATCTCTTAACTTTTGCTGCAACAATTTCTCAGGCCTGAAATTGCCAGCCAGGAGCTCCTTAAACAGCAGATCTGGTTTTCCTCAGTTAAGTTTAAAAAAATGCATAGACAGCAAACACATACAACTGTTGTACATCCTAAGATTGTTGTGCAAATAATTAATCTGAAGAGATGATGTCTTCCAGCAGATTTGTCGGAGGAGTTTGGCGAAGATTTTAAGTCACCCAGAGAAGTAGGGCTTTCATGGTAAATAACACTAGGCACCCTATCATGCACACAGTACCCAGAATGTTTTCTATATTACAGAACAATTCAGGACATAGTATTGAGTCAGGTGAGAGGCAGTGGAAGCCTGAACAGGGGTCATGATAGTGAAGGCAAAAAAGGAAAGATAATGACACAGAATGTGACAACCCTTAATATATATATGGTGGGTGAGAGATTTAAAGGGATGAACAAGAAGGGATTTTAATATCTACGTATAAAATGGATATGGTATAACATGTTGCTTTCTTTCTTTTGGTGGTACTATCAGGGCTTTAGCAAACCATCTTTTATGGATATGAAAATTCGTTTGACTTAATACTGCCCTGAACTCCTACAGGCTACAACCACAGGTTCTCTCCAACGTAATTTTTAAAGTGTTTTCATTGGACTCCTGGGCATATATAGCAATTTTGATGAGAAGAAATATAAATTTGGATTTTAAGTTGACCCCATGAAACCAAAAACAAAACAAAACAAAAATCCAAGAGGGAGTACAAACAATCAGGATGATGGCTTATACTGCAATTACTCAGAGATTGAGAGCACATCTAAGTTTACCACTAACTAGTGCTTTATGATTTCCAGTATCAACTTTTCCTGAAAAGTTTAAATGTGACTAAACATAAAATGTTTTAAGGAAAATATTCTTTGAAAAGCAGCAGATCCTCTAGCAATTTTTTCAGGACTTTCATTCCCTGGCAAAATGCTTAAGGAATTTATTTCTTATTTTTTTCTTGAGCTTTGTCTGGGGTAAGACATTCTGCTCAGCTTAGTCATAGAAAATATTCATGTTCACTGGCGTTTAGGCATATTCTCAGGGAAAACTCATGTTTCCTATCTTCTCCTCACTACTGGAGTGTTGAAACATTCTATACCATGTAAAAAATAACCAAAACCCCAAATTCTCCATGGGCTTTATAACCACTCCGGGTATCTTTCCTCTCTCTTCTCACAGCCAAACTTCTCCACATCTTCATACAATATTTGTTTCCCAGTAAACCCTAAGTTGGTTTCCATTCTCACTACTTTACTAAAGTTGCTTTTTAGTTTCTAATGACCCCATGCTGTCAATTCCAATGGGAAATTTTAGTACTCATCTTTTTTAACTACTTCTCAGCTTTCAGCATAGCTGACTTCCTTCTCTAAGAGCTTTAGTTGGCTGTTGTTATAGATTGAATGTTTATGTCCCTTCCAGATTCATATGTTAAAGCCTTAACCACCAATGTGATGTGTGGAAATGGGGCCTCTGGGGGGTAGTTAGGGTTAGATGGAGTCATGAGGGTGGGGGCCTCATCATGGGATTAGTGCCTTTACAAGAAGCATCACCAGAGAGCTTGCTCTCCCTCTCTCCACATGCAAAGACGAGGTCATGTGAGTACACAGTGGGATGGCAGTTGCCTACAAGCCAAGAGAAGTCTCAAAATCAACCCTTTACCCTGACCCCATTCAAATCTCTGTGGCTTAACACAATAAAATGGACTTATTACTTATGTAGCTCTCTTCTATAAATTAGTTGGTTGTCAGAACAGTGGCTCAGGATCCAAGGCTTCTTCCACACTGTGGATAGGCCATGTTCAGCATGTGGCCTCTGAGGTTACTGTGGGAGGGATAAAAGAATGAAGGGACTGCATGTGAGAAATTTTTATGGAACTTGCCTGGAAGTGTTGGGCATAACATTCATACAAATATACCCTTGGTCAGAACTCAGTCACGTGGTCCCACCTAGCTTCAAAGAAGGCTGGAAAATGTAGTTTAGTTATGCGCCTAAGAAAAGGGGAAGAAACATGGATATTGGTGACCATAGCTTTCTTTTCCATGACAAGTCTTTCAGTCCTGTCTTCAAAACAGATCTTTTATTTATTTCTCGTTCTCCATTGACAACAGCTTGATCCAAGCCACTACACTCTTGCATCTGAGACACTGCAATAACTTCCTAATGAAGTTCTCTATTTTCATAATTGTTCCATTCTTCCCCCAGTGGAGCAAGTAATCTTACACATGAATATAAACTTGTCAACTGTCTACTATTATTTAAATCTTGCAATGCTTGCCCATTATCTTAGGAAAGAATCAAATGCTAAAGAGGATGTAAGAGGTTATGCATGGTCTGCCCATTAACCATCTCAGCTAGCTTGCTGCTCTCTCCCTTGGTCACTACTATCCATACACAGGATTATTGGGTCAGATCTTCCACCCTCTGGAAAGCTTTTTTTTTTTTTTTTTTTTTCATTTATCTTAGTCTTGGCCTTAGCCTCTTACTCATCCTTCAAGCCTCAGTTTAAATCAGTGAGTTTAAATCACTCCCTCCCTCGGGGACGTCATTTTCCCTAACATTTCCTCACACTCATGCCCCAACAAAAGGCTGGGCTTCCCATTATTTCCCTTTTATAATATCCGTTGCTATTGCGAATTAAATCATCTTTGTCTTTAATCTGTCTGCCTCACTAGACTGCACTCTCTACTAAGACAGGAAATGCATCTAGCACCAAGGTCACCTGCCTGAAGCATATGGTGTCTGACAGCTAACAGGAGTGGTGTGCTGGAGCCTATGTGTGCTGGCTCATGACAGATGATTGTTAAATTCCCAGGAATATTGTAAGCTGGTTATCAAACAGCCATTATTAAAAATTAAACAATAGCAACTGATGATTAAATAAATTATATTTAAAACAGAGGTAGTAATACCAAAAAGCCATTATTTCCTAATTACTACATTTTATTGTCTATGGTCTTGTGGTTATTTATGTCTATTGTATCTATAGGTGGAAATATTGAATAACAGTGTGCTACGCATATCTCATCCCAATCCCGTGTTCAGTGAATTCATTTTGGTAGCTTGAAATTGGTCATGGTAGATCTATTAACACTTTGAAAATTAGCAAATAATACAAATCAGGGTTCCCTTCCACTTCCAACCAGCCAGTTTTTAAATCTTTACTAGCACACCACCACCCAATAGGTACCTGACAACTATATGTTGAATGAATAAAAAAATGGCAGGTGTAATGCTACTGTGTTTTCCTCCGCTGTGACTGCAGAAATGTGGATCATCCCCTGGCTTACTACAACCTTACCGATCATCTAAATAATGCAGATTACCACAACTTTACCAGTCTAATAAATTAGATCCAAATAAATCAGATGTCTCTAATCCATTCAGACAGTTTCAGCAAAGTTGTCATTTTTGCCTGAATCACACAGGTGATTTCCTTGGTTCTCCATTTATTTTGTAAGTAGACTAGCCTCTGTTCTAGCAATTAAAAGTCATTATGGCAGCATTTTCCAAGCATCCTGTTCTGTGACAGATTTTCCCAGTTATTTTTACCAGTCTATCAGAGGTCAATAAAATTGATCAGGAAACATGCACAACACAATTATTTAGGGTCACATGGGATCTATAAGAACTTGTGAGTTAACTGAGCAATTTAGAGTAAAGGTACTCTCTAACACTTCCACCTTAATTCTGAATATTTTTCCATATCTTGGGAGAGTCTGGAAGTAGTGAAGTCAGAGCTTTCAGCAGGGCAGAGCCTTTTAGATCTCTGGTCTCCTTTGATCCAAGAGCATTTTGCATACGCAGTAGCATAGTGCCACTCCTGTGGCTTTTGACATAATCAGCTTTAAATTGGCATTATTTACTTGTTGCCTTGTTTTCACCACTAAATACAAATTCCTTCAAGTGAAGAAACCAATTTACACCTGTCTCTCTAGAAAGCCCAGATGGGGTTTTGCACATCTCAAGCATTCAACTGAGGTTTACTGAAGTAGGGACATCCATCTCTTTTGTCCCCTGGCTAGCTCTTCAAGGTATTCTCACTGAACCTGGAAAACTGTAAAAGTTTATACTTTTCTTGGTTATTAGATTGGTAATTCATAAGGAATGTTTAGGAAATATACAAGAGTAAGCCATAAGCCATTGAAAAATTTGAAATCATATTAAAAATGGCTAAAACACATGAAATTTAAAATTTTTTAGATAAATAGTTTTGTCCCAAAATTAATTGTGTAATGGGACTTGATTGTAGCTCCTGGCTCTTTTTGCTTTGCCATGAAGTCAAAATAATGTTCATTATGTACTATCATATTTTCACTGACTGTAGTTGTGGTTTTAGTGTGGTTCACAGTTGGAATATAGAAAACAAAATAAATCACGAACAGTGTAGGAATTCAGAAAACCTGCAATTGGCATTTGTTAAAAAAAAAAAAAGATGCTTCTTTTTTTCACACTTTCAGGATTAACACCAATAAGCAAACTGGCATTTCTACTGTTAAAGTTCATAAAGCTTTGAAAAATTATTTAATCTTCATAAGACCTTCATAAACTCTCTATAATATGGTCTGTGACTCAGAGTGTGGGCAATGCTCTGTCTGGCCCAAAAGCATTAAACCACGCTAGCATAGAAGGAAGTGAACTTTGATGGTGCTATTTTGTGTGTTTTTACTGTACCAGTGTCTGCCTGAATATATGGCTGCCTGGGCTAAGCCTGGTCCTGCTGGGCTTAGTCATCAGCTCTGATCATTTATCTGACTCCTTGTATCGTGGCCAACAGCAGGTCGTGGGAAGTCATTTCCAGGAGGACTGTGACCACCTATTAGAGTCATGCTGGGGTAAGGCTGACCTGGCCACTGCAGCATAGGTGTGCTCTACCTGCTCCCTCCTGGGCTTGCTGCCATTGGCCACTCTTGGTTAGGTGCTGGCCACAGTCTTTTGGGGGAATGTTATGCATCCTTTCTGGTCTCTGAGTCTGTCAACAAGCTAAGCATATTTAATGTGGCAAAAAATACCACATTAAATATAAGTATATATTGCATTAAAGTAAAATATTTTTTACTGAAAGTAAAAAATAACAATAAAAGTTCTGTATTGAAGAGTTATCTTAGTGAAGATATCTTAGAATTTTACCCTGTGGAAAAGTAGCTTGAGATAAATACTCTTGAAAACAAATTTACAAATAAGATGAATTAATTTTTAATGTAACAGTTATGACCAAATAGAATGTGAATACCAGTTATGGATGTGTAAAATCTTGATTGTATAAAATAATACATCCTAGAGAATAGACTCTAAAAATGATTATGTAATGAAATGATTTTTTTTTTGCTTCCCACTTCATTATTTCTGGTGGATTTTGTTTTAATTAAAAAGGATTTAAAAATCCATGAAAAATCTTGAATATCCCATAAGGAGTTTTATAAAGAAATAGTTCAATATCTTATCAAAGTAGGAAGTGAGACAAGTTGAATCTCTAGCTATGTGGGAACATTATTTGCTTTTCTGTAAGGAGATATGCTGGTAAATAAACACCTATCTCATGATTCATATTTGGCACAAATGTACTAAATGGTCATGTTTAGTTTAGTTATGGAACAGATATTTGATTATACTCCACTGTTTAGTTGGTAAATCTACTAGCATTCCTACTGCCATAGTTTCCTATAATGACAATATATAGCACTTCCTTATTTCCTGAAGTTCATTTTTTTGATGCATGTTGGGTGCAGGAGTTTCAGTATTTTCAATCTACATTCAGGCTGCCAATGCAGAGGAATTACAATATCCCTAAATAATAGAAATAAGTTGTCCTTAAAGGGAATAAACTCCTCCCTTCTCTTCCCCTTTCTTCTTATTCTCCCTCATGGATGAGAAGGAACAGTGTTGTTTGTTTTACCACTGGGAAGGAACTGAATAATCATATATTAATCACTCAATATGTATCAGATTATACCTATAATTAGCATTTCACATAACATTTCATATAACCAAATAGCATTTTATTTAATCCATATAATTCTTCACAATAGACTCTTATTTTCTCTATGTTACAGATGAGGGAATTGAAGCTCAGAGATGCTAAATAATTTGCTGAAACTCACACAGCTGGATATGCACAGGTTTTTCTGTCCATACTCTTTCTGCTACATACACATCATGCTGAAGGCAAGTAGTTGTTTCCCATTAGAGACAATAAAAAGATATTCATTAACTCCAGTACAATAACTCTGCTGACCTGATAAGGCTACACATAGTAACTATTTTCTTTTGAAGGAAATCCATCGGCCTTGGAGAAGACAGAAACTCGGGAAGGCTGTCTCAGTAGTAGTGTTCACTGCCTTTCCATTGGCGTAGGTAAAGGTACCATGCTACCTTCCCTTTGAGTGGCATGAAGTGACAAAACACACATGTGTAGGGGAGGGAACTCTGAAGAGATGAGGGCATTTGCTACAGAGGACAGCTCTGTAGTTACACTGCATGGTCTTCACTATTTCTGATGATAGCCAGTGTTACTTGTTCACTCTTATTTTATTATGGGGCCATCATTCCATCAGATGAGTAGTCCTTGCTTCCTACCAATAGACAAACTCCATTCTTTCTTCTACCCTATCATGACAACTGATTCTCACATCCCAGAGCCAGAAAGTATACATATATTGCTATCATTTTGATCCTCGAGGAAAGGGGAATTAAGTGAAGGAAAGAAGATGTAACCAGCTGAGGAGGCCAGATATGAGTGCTGCATGGATTTTCAAGGACAACAGCAATGCTAAGACATTATCAGTCTCACACATTTAGTGCTCAAGAGATAGAGCCATTGACTACAACACAGAATATGGCTAGAAAACACCAAAGGTGGGACCAACAACGCAGCTATGAGTTGAAGTTTTCCGTTGGCAGCCAAACTTGAGGAGGCTTGTTGATAAACCTAGGATTGCATCACTGGTTGGTGGTGTTGCTGCAGGGATCAGGATTGACCTTTCCCAAATATGGGTTCCTTCTGAGATTTGATGAAAAATACAATTTCCTAGAAGGAAATGTCCAAAATGGGTCACATATGTATAAATAACTCTACAAAGTCTAGTTCCACATAACTCCTTTAAACCATGAGGCTTTTCCCCAACCACACAGCTACAGCCTCCCTACAAATAGGCCTTCAAAACCCTGACATTGCTCACTGTCCTAAATTTCTTGCTGTAGTATGAACAACTGCAATGCGTCTCTGGCTTTGAACTTGGTCTTTTTTCCATCATCATGATAGGAATGCCATCTTCCGGTGGCACTACCATCACTCACTAGGTTGGACCTGGACACTCACTGTTGTGGCTCCAAAATGTGTCCTAGGAAGCCAGCCTAGGCAGCCATATTTCAAGTGTGACCGATTTGTGTCAACTTGAGCAAGTTAATCATCTCCCTGGGTTTCAGTTTCCTCATTTGTCAGTAGAGCTTGAGCTAAATGATGAAGTCCTTTTCAGGTAAAATTTGTAGTAACTCTTACATGTAAATAAAGTTTATGTTAAAACTTCTGGGCTTCCTCAAAGGGAGGGGCTCTGGGAATACACATTTTGACTTAACCTATAAATGCAAATATTTTTCCAGGTTTCCCTCTGTACCCAAAAGAACTTTGAAGTTTACAGTGAGTTAACACCAAGGTAGAGAGGCAAGCTGTAAATTACTTAGTTGGCCCAAATCAACTGTAGGTCAGTTATTTCAAGACTTGCTCAATTTTAGTGTTTGAAAAACATCAACACCTCCATTATGTCGTTAGTATCAATGGGGGAAGAAAAGCACAGTGGAACCTCTCCTAAAGAGGTCAGGCTTGGGAGGTAGAAAGGTGCTTGGTGAGCTGTCACACAAAGGGTGTTTTAATAAAGAAGGTAGAACAAGGCCTTTGAAAGGGAAGTGTTGATTGCCAAGCATGTATAGAGGAATTTCAAAAATAAAGCAGGCCCTATGAGGCTAAATGATCAGCGATGTTATTTGAGAACTAGTAACTTCAAGACTGGCGTGAAGAACTTTATTCATGTTAATCTGTTCATCAATTAGCTCTATTTAGAAGTCATCTCAAATACATTTTGGATGGACTGTGAGAAATTTACACCAAAAAAGTGCTACTGTGGCTTTGCCAACAAATTGTGTATTTCCCCATGTGCTAATGATTTTTTTTTCCAAAAAAGAATACGTTGTGACCTGCATAAACTTTTATATGTCAAAATAATGAAACAGAACCTTATTTTCTGGTGCCAACTTTCTATAAAATCACTCTTTAAAAAATATTAATCTCATTGCAGCATGTAGAATTTTACACACAGCTTCAGAATAGGTCTGGCACTATACATCTTTATAGAGTGAAAAGATTTGGAATAGATTCAAGATTCAAATGCCAAGGTTTGTATCTGTACCTTTGACTTCTTATTGTTTTAAGAAATGTATATAATATATGCTTACTACCATATTACCTAACACTATCACCTCTTAGGTAACATCAGTTGGCTAATGTTACTCCTTCATGATATTTTCCACAATGAACGTTTTTATACATTTGTGATGTGGAAGACAGCAAATAGGTATATACTTTCCTTTGTTCAGCAAAAGTTGTTGTAGCTCTAAAACTAACAAAAATTAATAGCATTGTATTTTTAAAAAATGTAACTCTCAACGTTAAGACTGGTTAATTTGTTATTAGTATAGTGTCCCGGTTAAGACCTAAGAGCTAGGTCTGCTGTGGTGTAAGACCCAGCTTTGCCTGTTACTAGCTGTCTGACCTTGGGTGCATTATTTAACTTTAACTTTGCTGTGCCTGGATTTTTTCATGTCTACAACAGGGATAACAACACTTACGTGATGGATTCCTGTGAGTTAATATTTGTGAAGTGTTTCAGATGGTGCCTGGTGCAAAGCAAATGCTGTAAGTCCTTGTTGTGCTTGTTATCATCCTTAGCTATATATCGAGGACTATAAAAAGAAAACATATTTTATACAGAGAAAAAAGAGCAACTTAGTAGAAAATAATAATACAGTTAGATCTATTAAAGGAATATGTAAATCATTTAATTATTTGCAAATAACTGAAAAGATTCATGGTCAGGATTTTTTTGAATGATTATTTCAGGTCATAAATATTCTCTTTCAAGGCAATAGGGAATAGAGTAGGAAAATCACATCAATGCAAATGGTGGAGTAAGGACCTTCACAAAGAAATTCTCCATGGTAAAAGCAAGGGAAATACTGACAAAAATTATCAGAATCAATTTTTTTCATTACCCTATGCATTAAACACTTGCAACAATCCAAGGAGAGGTTTTTTTCTTTCTTTTTTTTTTTAAGTTGAATCTGAGTAAAAACATTACTTTTGTGATGTTTGCACTTATCCTATTCCTATCACTTTTTCTCCAACTCTGTGACATAGATGTGAAAACCAGCAGTCTCTCAACCATAATAGCTTTGAAAAACAGTAGCCTAGCAGCCACTGGAGGGACAAAGCACTGGTCTAGAGCTCCCCAGAAACATTGATATGGTTTTGCTCTGTGTCCTTACCCAAATGTCATCTTGTAGCTCCCATAATTTTCATGTGTTGTTGGAGGGACCTGGTGGGAGATGATTGAATCATGGGGGTGGGTCTTTCCTGTGTGGTTCTCATGATAGTGAATGGGTCTCACGAGATCTGATGGTTTTAAAAATGAGAGTTTCTCTGCACAAGTCTCTTTTTCTGCCTGCCACCATCCATGTAGGATGTGACTTACTCCTCCTTGCCTTCAACCATGATTGTGAGGCCTCCCCAGCCATGTGGAACTGTGAGTCCAGTGAAACTTTTTTCTTTTGTAAATTGCACAGTCTTGGGTATGTCTTTATCAGCAATGTGAAAATTAACTAATACAAACAACAGTCTCAGAAAATTGTCACTATTTGACTTGTCTGTTTGTTCCTTGGAAACTCCAACCCTAAAAATTTGTCCTTTCTCAGTGCAAATTATGCATTTCCCTGGAAGCATGTGTCAAAAATAAGCAGCAACAATTGTGTTATGTTGCAGCTATCTAAGGCAGTGATATGAGTTGGAGCAAGCAAAAAGCTGACCAAAATATTTATAAGGAAAAGTTGGGAAATGAGATGTCCATAGAGGGCTTTGATAATGTCTGACTATTCCTGGGAATCTAGTAAGCCACATACATTTTTTTCTGCACATGTCCAGAAAAAAATCTGAGAAAGTCCTAACCTCTCAGCTCTCTCTGACCTGAGGTCTGCGGTATAATATAAGCAAGAAGTGAAAGGCAAAGCAGAGTTGTGACTGCCTGCCTGAATCCTGAAACACACTGAACCCTTTGCCAAAGGATAGAACATTTATTGATTCTAGATCCTTAAAGATTTAGGGAAATTTTTGTCCAATCACTCATTGACCAATAGTCTAACTGAGTGGGGGCTGCACTGGCCACACACCAAAGGGAGTATAGACTTTACAGAATGAGTTCAGGAAATTGACTAGATAGACAGAAGCAACAACAATAAACAGCAGTAAGAAAAAACTCTCAGGGAAAAGGAGATAAGATTTCTAGTGTTTCAACATGATATTATTTTAAATGTCCAGTTTTCAACCAAAAACTACAAGTGCAAGAAAACAAGAAAGAATGGAAAATACGTTTAAAGAAGCAGTAAATAGAAACTTTCTCCAAGAAGCTCAGATATTGGACTTAGTAGGCAAAGACTTTAAATCAAGTATCTTAAATATGTTCAAGAACCAAAGGAAACTGTTGAAAGAATAAAAAGAAAGTATGCAAACTGATGTCTCACTAAATAGAGAATAACAATAAATAGAAAGAAATGAAAATAAATAAAGTAGAAATGGTGACATTGAAAAGAACAGTAATTCAAATAAAAAATTTTTCTGAGAAGCATATGTGAACTGCCAAAATAATCAATGAACTTATAGATAGGTCCATTGTGATTATCAAGTCTGAATAACAGAAATAATTAAAAATGAAAAAAATTAAGAGAGCAATGGTGAGGCATTGAACAGTATCTATGAGACAGTGCTGAGCATACTAAACACATCCTGGGAATTCCAGAATGTAAGCAGAGAGATGAAGAGGACAAAGAATGAGAAAATAATGGTAGAACCCTCCACCCCCAAAATTTGATGACGAATACTAATCTACACATCCAAGAAGCTCAATGAATTCCAAGTAGGATAAATTCAAAAAGATTAATACCTGGCTACATCATAATTACACTTTTAAAAGCCAAAGACAGAGTGATTCTTGAAAACAACAAGAGAGAAATATATCCTCATATATAGGGAATCCTCAATAAGATTAATAGGTGACTTCTTACCAGAAATAATGGGGGTCAGAATGGAGTGTGATGACTTATTCAAACTGTTGAATGAAAAAGACTGTCAACCAAGAATTTTATATGCCTCAAAGATATCTTTCCAAAAAGGAAGGAAAAATTAAGACATTCAACAGAAACAAACAACAAGCAAAAGCTAAGAAAAATGATGGCTAACAGGCTTGACTGACAAGTAATACTAAAAGGAGTCCTTCAAGCTGATATAAAAGGACTATGGAGAGTTAGTTAAATCCACATGAAGAAATAAAGAACAACAATAATAGTAACTACATAGACAAATATAAATAACAACATAAATGTATTTTTAAAAATGTGTAACCTTATTTTTCTCCTATCTGATTTAAGAGACAACTGCAAAAACCAATAATTATAAATCTGTATAGCTGGATGCTTTACATATAAAGATGTTATTTGTATAAATATAATAGCAACAGAAAGTGAAAAGGCAAAATAGGAGAGAAGATTACATAAAGCCAGTTTTGAATATTATTGAAATTACATTGTTATTAATTTGAACTAGATTTTTGGGTGATATTAATCACTAGGGCAACTAACAAGAAAATAAAAATATAGCAAAAGAATGACAAGAAAATAAAAATGATAAATTAGACAAATCTATTTAAGAAAAAGGAAGCATTAATGGAGATAGAGGAACAAAACAGACACAAAACATATGTAGAAGACAAATTGCATATGGCAGATGTAAAGTCTACCTTATCATTCATTATATTGAATGTAAATTATGCTTTAATAATAAAGCAGAGATTGATGGAATAAATAAAAATTATGACCTAACTCTGTGCTATCTATAAAAGATATGCCTTAGATTCAAAGACACAAATAGGTTGAAAGCAAAAGGACAGAAACAGATATACCATGCAAACAGTAACCAATAGAGACAAAACAGACTTTGAAACAAAAATTGTTATTAAAGTCATAAAGGACATTTTATAATGATGAAAGAGATGATCCATCAAGAAGATATAATAATTATAAACAAATATGTGCCTAACAGCAGAGCCCCCAATTTTTAAAGCAAAAACAGAATTTAAGAGATAGACAACTCACAATAACAGTTGAAGACTTCAATGCCCCACTTTCAATAATAGATAAAACAATTTAACAGATCAGCAAGAAAATACAAGACTTGAGCAGCACTATAAATGAAGGAGACATAACAGTCATCTAATAAATACTAACTAGCAGAATACAAAATTTTTCTCAAATGCACATGGAACATTCTTAAGGATATATCATATGTTAGGTCATAAAACAAGTCTTAATAAATCTGAAAGGATTCAAATTATAAAGGTATGTTCTCTGACCACAGGGAATGAAATTAGAAATCAATAATAGAAGAAAATTTGGAAATTCAAAAATATGTGTAAACAACACACTTTCTTAAGCAATACAAATTTATTATCTAACAGTTCTAAAGGTCAGAAGTTTGAAATTAGTGTCACTGGACTAAAATCAAGGTGTCACCAAGCCTGCTTTCTTTCTGAAGTCTCTAAAAGGAAATCCATTTTCTTGTCTTTTAGAGCTTCTATACATTATTCACATTTCTTGGCTGGTCCCTTCTGTCTCAAAGTCAACAATGGCTGGTCAAGTTTTACTCACACTGTGTCATCCTGCCTCTGAAACAACATACTTTTAAATAACTAATAAGTCAAAGAAGAAATTATAAGAGAATTTAGAAACTAACTTGAGATGAATTAAAATGAAAATGAAACATACAAAACTTGTGGGATGCAGCTAAAACAGTGACTTATTAAAGAGAAATCTGTAGCTGTAAATCTTTATATCAAAAAAGAGAATAGATTTGTAGTTCTCCTTGAAGAGGTCTTTCACATCCCTTGTAAATTGGATTCCTAGGTATTTTATTCTCTTTGAAGAAATTGTGAATGGGAGTTCACTCATGATTTGGCTCTCTGTTTGTCTGTTATTGGTGTATAAGAATGCTTGTGATTTTTGCACATTGATTTTGTATCCTGAGACTTTGCTGAAGTTGCCTATCAGCTTAAGGAGATTTTGGGCTGAGACGATGGGGTTTTCTAGATATACCATCATGTCATCTGCAAACAGGGACAATTTGACTTCCTCTTTTCCTAATTGAATACCCTTTATTTCCTTCTCCTGCCTGATTGCCCTGGCCAGAATTTGCAACACTATGTTGAATAGGAGTGGTGAGACACGGCATCCCTGTCTTGTGCCAGTTTTCAAAGGGAATGTTTTCAGTTTTTGCCCATTCAGTATGATATTGGCTGTGGGACTGTCATAGATAGCTCTTATTATTTTGAGATATGTCCCATCAATACCTAATTTATTGAGAGTTTTTAGCATGACACATTGTTGAATTCTGTCAAAGTCCTTTTCTGCATCTATTGAGATAATCATGTGGTTTTTGTCATTGGTTCTGTTTATATGCTGGATTACATTTATTGATTTGCATATGTTGAACCAGCCTTGCATCCCAGGGATGAAACCTACTTGATCATGGTGGATAAGCTTTTCCAAGGAGAGCTACAAACACTGCTCAATGACATAAAAGAGGATACAAACAAATGGAAGAACATTCCTTGCTCATGGGAAGGAAGAACCAATATCGTGAAAATGGCCATACTGCCCAAAGTAATTTCTAGATTGAATGCCATCCCCATCAAGCTACCAATGACTTTCTTCACAGAATTGGAAAAAACTAGTTTAAAGTTCATATGGAACCAAAACAGAGCCCGCATTGCCAAGTCAATCCTAAGCCAAAACAACAAAGCTGGAGGCATCAGGCTACCTGACTTCCAACTATACTACAAGGCTACAGTAACCAAAACAGCATGGTACTGGTAGCAAAACAGAGATATAGACCAATGGAACAGAACAGAGCCCTCAGAAATAATGCCGCATATCTACAACTATCTGATCTTTGACAAACCTGACAAAAACAAGAAATGGGGAAAGGATTCTCTGTTTAATAAATGGTGCTGGGGAAACTGGCTAGCCATATGTAGAAAGCTGAAACTGGATCCCTTCCTTACACCTTATACAAAAATTAATTCAAGATGGATTAAAGACTTAAATGTTAGACCTAAAACCATAAAAACCCTAGAAGAAAACCTAGGCAATACCATTCAGGACGTAGGCATGGGCGATGACTTCATGTCTAAAACACCAAAAGCAATGGCAACAAAAGCCAAAATTGACAAATGGGATCTAATTAAACTAAAGAGCTTCTGCACAGCAAAAGAAACTACCATCACAGTAAACAGGCAACCTACAGAATGGGAAAAAATTTTTGCAATCTACCCATCTGACAAAGGGCTAATATCCAGAATTTACAAAGAACTCAAACATATTTATAGGAAAAAATCAAACAACCCCACCAAAAATTGGGCAAAGGATATGAATAGATACTCCTCAAAAGAAGACATTTATGTAGCCAACAGACACATGAAAAAATGCTCATCATCACTGGCCATCAGAGAAATGCAAATCAAAACCACAATGAGATACCATCTCCCACCAGTTAGAATGGCGATCATTAAAAAGTCAGGACACAACAGGTGCTGGAGAGGATGTGGAGAAATAGGAACACTTTTACACTGTTGGTGGGACTGTAAACTAGTTCAACCATTGTGGAAGTCAGTGTGGTGATTCCTCAGGGATCTAGAACTAGAATTACCATTTGACCCAGTCATCCCATTACTGGGTATCTACCCAAAGGATTATAAATCATGCTGCTATAAAGACACATGCACGCATATGTTTATTGTGGCACTATTCACAATAGCAAAGACTTGGAACCAACCCAAATGTCCATCAATGATAGACTGGATTAAGAAAATGTGGCACATATACACCACGGAATACTATGCAGCCATAAAAAATGATGAGTTCATGTCTTTTGTAGGGACATGGATGAAGCTGGAAACCATCATTCTCAGCAAGCTATCACAAGGACAAAAAACCAAACACCGCATGTTCTCACTCATAGGTGGGAAGTGAACAATGAGAGCACATGGACACAGGAAGGGGGAACATCACACACCGGGGCCTGTTGTGGGGTGTGGGGAGAGGGGAGGGATAGCATTAGGAGATATACCTAATGCTAAATAACGAGTTAATGGGTGCAGCACACCAACATGGCACATGTATAGATATGTAACAAACCTGCAGGTTGTGCACACGGACCCTAAAACTTAAAGTATAATAAAAAAAAGGAGAACAGATTTTAATTTGTGACCTAACCTTCTACCTTAAAAAATTAAAATATGAAGAACAACTAAATCCAAAAGAAGAAATAGGGAAAAAATGACAAAGATTTGACAGAAATAAATAAAGAATTGAAAAACAACAGAAAACTAATGGAACAAAAAGTTGGTTCTTTGAAATTACTAACAGAACTGATTGAACTTTAGCTACAATGACCAAGAAGAAAGAGAGACAATTCTAATTGTTAAAATCATAAACAACAGAGGCAACATTACTACCCACTTTATAGAAATAAAAAGAATTATAAGCGAATAAAATGAATAACTATATATTTACAAATTAGATCGCTTTGATGAAATGGATAAATTTCTAGAAATACATACATTGCTGAAGCTAACTGAAAAAGAAGTAGAAAATCTGAAGACATATAACAAGCTAATAGATTCAATTAGTAGCAGTAACTCTTTCCAAAAAGAAAATAACTCTATTGGTGAATTCCACCATTTAACAAAAAATTAACATCAACTTTTCACAAACTTTTCCAAAAAACAGAAGAGGAGGGAACACTTTCCAACACATTGTCTGAGGCCAGTATTATCTTAAAACCAAAACAAGATAAAGACATCACAAGAAAAAAAGGTGGAAGTGGGGGCAAAACAACCAAAAGACCAATATTTCTTATGAAAATAAGACACAAAAATCTTCAACTTAGTACAAGCAAGCTAAATTCAATAACATATGCAAAAGATTATACAACTATGACCAGGTGGAATTTATCTCAGGAATGTAAAATTTGCTTAAAATTTGAAAACCAAAATATACTACACTATATTAATAAAATAAAATTCCAAACCATGTGGTCATCCTAATAGTTGCAGAAAATGCATTTTTAAATTCCAACACCATTTCAAGATAAACACTTTCAACAAACTAGGACTAGAAAAGAGCTTCCTCATCTTGATAAAGGGCTTCTATGAAGAAATAATATTAATATCACACTTCATGATAAAAGATGAAAAGAAATTTCTCTAAGATCAGAAATAAGATGAATATGTCCACTTTTGCCTCTTCTATTCAATATTATACTGGAGATTTCAGCCAGGGAAATTCAGAAAGAAAAAGAAAAAAAGGCATCAAGATTGAAAAGGAATCATGATGGTAGATGGGAGGCAGGACTGAATGGCAGCTTTGACTCAGATGGACAGAGCAGCATGTGGAGGCTTGCATTGTGAATTTTAGCTCCAGATTGACTGCAAGAACAAACCAGCAATCTTGTGAGGATCCATAGACCCTCTGAAGGAAGCAGATTGCTCCTGCAGGACCTGGGAGACACCCCAAACACTGTGAGAGCCCCAATTGCAGAAGTGGGAAAGGGAGAGCCTCTTTTCCCAAGCACATACCCCCACTGGAGGAACTGAAGGTCTGCTTCCAGGAGAAGTTTCCTACCTTACGTGGAGCTGAGTCAATTTAGAGAGCTGCATAAAATACAGGGGTAGAGGAAGCAGCAGAAAGGCCCTGGGATCTCGCTGGGTCCCCAAGCAGGCCATTCCTGCCTGGCACCACAGGGGTCCATCTGGAGGTTGGCTAGAGGAGCTTGAGGTGGAAAACCAAAGGGAGAAAGTAATCTCCAACCGAACTTTATAGCAATTTGAATGGGAGGAGAAGCCTCCTGGCCAGAACTCAGGGGAGGATGTGAATCCAGTATGCAGACTCCACAGGTAAGGGAAGAACTGAGCCCTTTTCTTTCGCAGCTGGGAGGTGGGTAGCCTGGGGCAAGTTCTCAAGCCCAGCTTGCCCACCACCTGGAAACAGACTTGGGGCTACTGGGGGGACACGATGGGAACTTCAGTTTGTGTGGGAGCTGGGTGAGGCCTGTGACTGCCAGCTTTCCCTCACTTCTCTGACAACCTGTGTGACTCAGCAGAGGCAGCCATAATCCTCCTAGGTACACAACTCCATTGACCTGGGAACCTTACCCCCAGCTCCCACAGCATCCACAGCAAGACCCACCCAAGTAGAGTCTGAGCTCAGACACGCCTAGTCCTGATGGTCCTTCCCTATTCACCCTATTAGTGAAAGACAAAGGCATATAATCTTGGGAGTTCCAGGGCCCCACCCACTGCTGGTTTCTCTCCATACTACCACAGCTGATCCTCTCTGGAAAGTGCCACCTCCCAGCAGGAGGCCAACCAGCACAAAAATAGAGCATTAAATCACCAAAGCTAAAAATTCTTATGGAGTCCATTTTACCCCCCTGCTACCTCCACCAGAACAGGCACTGATATCCACAGCTGACAGACCCATAGACAGTTCACATGACTTTGTGCAGAGAACCCCCAGTACTAGCCTGGGGCTGGGTAGATTTGCTGGAAGAGACAACAATCACTGAAGTTTGGCCCACAGGAAGCCACATCCATAGGAAAAGGGGGAGAGAACTACATCAAGGGAACATCCTGTGGGACAAAAGAATATGAACAACAGCCTTCTGCCCTAGAACCCCATCTGACAGAGCCTATGCAAATGAGAAGAAACCAGAAAACCAACTCTGGAATATGACAAAACAAGGCTCTTCAACACCCCCCAAAATCACACTATTTCACCAGCAATGATTCCAAACCAAGAAGAAATCCCTGATTTACCTGAAAAAGGATTGAGGAGGTTAGTTATTAAGCTAATTAGGGAGGCACCAGAGAAAGGTAAAGCCCAATGCAAAGAAATCCAAAAAACGATACAAGAAGTGAAGGGAGAAATATTCAAGGAAATAGCTTAAAGAAAAAACATAAGAAATTCAGGAAACATTGGCCACACTTATAGAAATGCAAAATGCTCTGGAAAGTCTCAGCAGTAGAATTAAACAAGTAGAAGAAAGAAATTCAGAACTCGAAGACAAGGTCTTTGAATTAACCCAATCCAACAAAGATGAAGAAAAAAGAATAGGAAAATATGAACAAAGCCTCCAAGAAGTCTGGGATTATGTTAAATGACCAAACTTGAGAATAATCAGTGTTCCTGAGGAAGAAGAAAATTCTGAAAGCTTGGAAAATATACTGGGGGGAATAATCAAGGAAAACTTCCCTGGCCTTGCTGGAGACCCAGACATCCAAATACAGAAGCAGAAAACCCCTAGGAAATTCATCACAAAAAGATAATCACCTAGTCACACTGTCATCAGGTTATCCAAAGTTAAGATGAAGGAAAGAATCTTAAAAGCTGTGAGACAGAAGCACCAGGTAACCTACAAAGGAAAACCTATCAGATTAACAGCAGATTTATCAGCAGAAACCCTAAAAGCTAGAAGGGATTTGGGCCCTATCTTCAGCCTCCTCAAACAAACCAATTATCAGCCAAGAAGTTTGTATCCAGCAAAACTAAGCATCATGTATGAAGGAAAGATACAGTCTTTTTCTGGTGAACAAATGCTGAGAGAATTAACCACTACCAAGCCACCACTCTAAGAACTGCTAAAAGGAGCTCTAAATCTTGAACCAAATCCTGGAAACACATCAAAGAGAACCTTTTTAAAGCATAAATCACACAGGACCTATAAAACAAAAATACAAGTTAAAAAGCAAAAACAAACAAAAAACAAAGTATGCAAGCAACAAATAGCATGATGAATGCAATGGTACCTCACATCTCAATACTAACATTAATGTAAATGGCCTAACTGCTCCACTTAAAAGACACAGAACCACAGAATGTATAAGAACTCACCAGCCAACCATCTGCTGCCTCCAGGAGCTCACCTAACACATAAGGACTCACATAAACTTAAAATAAAGGGGTGGAAAAAGGCATTTAATGCAAATGGATACAAAAGCAAGCAGGGGTAGCTATTCTTATATCGTACAAAACAAACTTCAAAGCAACAGCAGTTAAAAGAGACAAAGAGGGATATTATATAATGGCAAAATGCTTTGTCCAACGAAAATATCACAATCTTAGACATATATGCACCTAACACTGGAGCTCCCAAATTTCTAAAATGATTACAAATAGACCTAATAAATGAGATAGATAACAACACAGTAATAGTGGGGACTTCAATCCTCCACTGACAGCATTAGACAGGTCATCAAGGCAGAAAGTCAACAAACAAAAAATGAATTTAAACAATGGATGTAAACAAATGGACTTAATAGATATTTACAGAACATTTCATCCAACAACCTTAGAATACACATTCTATTCAACAGCGCATGGAGCTTTTTCCAAGGCAGACCATATGATAGGCCATAAAATGAGCCTCAATAAATTTAAGAAAATTGAAATTATATCAAACACTCTCTCAGACCACAGTGGAATAAAACTGGAAATTAACTCCAAAAAGAACCTTCGACACTATGCAAATACATGGAAATTAAATAACCTGCTCCTGAATGAGCATTGGGTCAAAAACAAAATCAAAATGGAAATTAAAAAATTCTTCAAAATTAACGGCAAAGATGACATAACCTATCAAAACCTCTGGAATACAGCAAAGGTGGTGCTAAGAGGAAAGTTCATAGCCCTAAACCCCTACACCAAAAGGACTGAAAAAGCACAAACTGACATTTTAAGGTCACACCTCAAGGAACTAGAGAAACAAGAACAAACCAAATACAAACTCAGCAGAAGAAAGGAAATGACAAAGATCAGAGCAGAACTAAATGAAGTTGCAACAACAAAAAACAGTAGAAAAGATAAATGAAATAGAAAGCTGGTTCTTTGAAAAGATAAATACAATTGATAGACCATTAGCAAGATTAACCAAGAAAAGAGAGAAAATCTGAACAACCTCATTAGGAAATGAAACAGGAGATATTATTACTGACATCACTGAGATACAAAGATCATTCAAGGCTACTATGAACACCTTTATGCATATAAATTAGAAAACCTAGAAAACATGGATAAATTCATGGAAAAATACAACCCTCCTTTGTTGTATTAAGGAATACAATTATTCCTTAAATCAAGAATAATTAGATACCATGAGCAGGGCAATAATGAGCAGCAAGATTGAAATGGTAATTTAAAAATTACCAACAAAAAAAGTCCAGGACCAGATGGATCCACAGCAGAATTCTACCAGACATTCGAAGAAGAATTAGTGCCAATCCTTTTGACACTATTGCATGAGAGAGAGAAGGAACCCTCCATAATTCATTCTATGAAACCAGCATCACCCTAATACCAAAACCAGGAGAGGACATAATCAAAAAAGAAAACTACAGATCGATATCCTTGATGAACATAGATGCTAAAATTCTTAACAAACTACTAGCTGACAAAATCCAACAACATATCAAAAAGACAATCCACCATGATCAAGTGAGTTTCATACTAGGGATGCAAGAATGGTTTAACATACGCAAGTCAATAAATGTGACACACCACACAAACAGAGTTAAAAACAAAAATCACATAATCATCTCAATAGATGCAGAAAGAGCATTTCACAAAATCCAGCATCCCTTTATGATTAAAACTCTCAGCAAAATCGTCATGAAAGGGACATACCTCAATGTAATAAAAGCCATCTATGTCAAACCCACAGCCAACATAATACTGAATGAGGAAAAGTTGAAAGCATTCCCTCTGATGCTGAACTGGGACAAGACAAGGATGCCCACTGTCACCACTCCTCTTCAACATGGTACTGGCAGTCCTAGCCAGAGCAATTAGACAAGAGAAAGAAATCAAGGGCATCCAAATCAGTAAAGAGGAAGTCACACTGTCACTGTTTGCTGATGATATAATCATGTACCTTGAAAACCTTAAAGACTCCTCCAGAAAGCTCCTAGAACTGATGAAAGAATTCAGCAAAGTTTCCAGATACAAGATTAATGTACACAAATCAGTGGCTCTTCTATACACCAACAGTGATCAAATGGACAATCAAATCAATAACTCAACCCCTTTTACAACAGCTGTGAGAAAAAAATACTTAGCATATACCTAACCAAGGAGTTGAAAGATGTCTACAAGGAAAACTACGAAACACTGCTGAAAGAAATCATAGATGACACAAACAAATGGAAGCACATCCCGTGCTCATGGTTGGGTAGAATCAATATTGTGAAAATGACCATACTGCCAAAAGCAATCTACAAATTCAACGCAATCCCCATCAAAATACCACCACCCTTCTTCACGGAATCAGAAAAAACAATTCAAAAATTCGTAAGGAACCAAAAAAGAGCCCACATAGCCAAATCAAGACTAAGCAAAAAGAACAAATCTGGAGGCATCATACTACCTGGTTTCAAACTATACTATAAGACCACAGTCACCAAAACAACGTGGTACTGGTATAAAAATAGGCACATAGACCAATGGAACAGCATAGAGAACCCAGAAATAAATCCAAATACTTACAGCCAACTGATCTTTGACAAAGCCGACAAAAACATAAAGTGGGGAAAGGACACCCTTTTCAACAAATGGTGTTGGCATAATTGACTAGCCACATGTAGGAGAATGAAACTGGATCCTCATCTGTTACCTTATACAAAAATCAACTCAAGATGCATTAAGGACTTAAATCTAATACCTGAAACTGTAAAAATTCTAGAAGATAATATTGAAAAAACCCTTTTAGACATTGGCTTCAGCAAGGATTTCATGACCAAGAACTCAAAAGCAAATGCAATAAAAACAAAGATAAATAGTTGGGACCTAATTAAACTAAAAAGCTTTTGCACAGCAAAAGGAACAGTCAGCACAGTAATCAGACAACCCATAGAGTGGGAGAAAATCTTCACAATCTATACATCTGACAAAGAACTAATATCCAGAATCTACAATGAACGCAAACAAATCCGTAAGAAAAAAATGAACAATGCCATCAAAAAGTGGGCTAAGGACATGAACAGACAATTCTTAAAAGAAGATATACAAATAGCCAAGAAACATATGAAAAAATGCTTAACATCACTAATGATCAGGGAAATGCAAATCAAAACCGCAATGCGATACCACCTTACTTGTGCAAGAATAACCATAATAAAAAAAGTCAAAGAACAGTAGATGTTGGCATGGATGCGATGATCAAGGAACACTCCTACACTATTGGTGGGAATGTAAACCAGTGCAGCCACTATGGAAAACAGTGTGGAGATTCCTTAAAGAACTAAAAGTTCTTTGATCCAGCAATCCCACTACTGGGTATCTACCCAGAGGAAAAGAAGTCATTACATGAAACAGATACTTGCACAAGCATGTTTATAGCGGCACAATTCCTAATTGCAAAATTTTGGAACCAACCCAAATGCTCATCAGTCAACGAGTATATGAAGAAACTGTGGTGTGTATATATATATATATCTATCTACACACACACACTCACATATACATACACACACACACATATATATATGATGAAACACTACTCAGCCATAAAAATGAATGAATTCACAGCATTTGCAGTGACTTGGATGAGATTGGAGACTATTATTCTCAGTGAAGTAACTCAGGAATGGAAAACCAAACATTGTGTGTTCTCACTGATATGTGGGAGCTAAGCTATGAGGACACAAAGGCATTAGAATGATACAATGGACTTTGGGAACTTGGGGGGTGGGTGGACAAGGGATAAAAGACTACAAATATGGTGCAGTGTATACTGCTCGGGTGATGGGTGCACCAAAATCTCACAAATCACCACTAAAGAACTTATTCATGTAACCAAATACTACCTGTACCCCAATAACTTATGGAAAAATTTTTTAAAAAGAAAGAGAAAAAAAGATTAAAAAGGAAGAAATAAAACTATTTTCTATTCACAGACAATATGACCTTGTATATGGAAAATTCTAAGGACTCATTATAATAACCTATTAATAAATCAGATCACTATGTTTTCAGGACACAAGATTAATATACAAAAAGTAATTGTATTTCAATATACTAGCAACAAACAATCTGAAAATGAAACTGAGAAAATAACCCAATTTACAATAGCATCACAAAGAAAAAATACTTAGGAATAAGTTTGATAAAAGTAACGTAAGACTTTATACGAAAAGGGATAAAACGTTGAAATCAAAGATGACCTAAACAAATGGAAAGACATTCCATGTTCATGGATCAGAAAACTCAATATTGTTAAGATCATGACATTCACTAAGTTGATCTACAGATTCAAACCAGTTCCTATCAAAATCTCAGCTGACTTTATGTAGAAACAGACAAGATGATCCTAAAATTCAGATGGAAATGCAAGAGACCCAGGATAGCCAAAACAATCTTTAAAAAGGAGAACAAAGTTGGAAGAAATACACTTCCAGAAATTAAAAAAAAGTATGATACTGGAATGAGGATAAACATATAGATCAATACAATAGAACTTAACGTCCAGAATTAAACACTGACATTTATGATCAATTGATTTTCAAAAAGGGTGACAAGACAATTCAATGGAATTCTCTCAATGAGGACGATTCCAAGATTAGTCTTTTAAACAAATATCACTGAACCAGCTAAATATTCACATGTAAAAGAAAGAATTTGGACCACTACCTCAAACCTACACAAAATTAATCTAAAATAAACCTATTTTAACCTAAAATAGATCTAATAATAAGGTCTATTAATATGACTATAAGACATAAAACTATAAAACTCCAAAGAATATGCAAAAGTAAATCTTTCTAATACTGGATTATGCAATGGTTTCTTAGACATTACACCAAAAGCACAAGCAATACAGGAAAAAAATAATAGTTTATCAAAATTCAAAACTTTTGTGCTGCTAATTATACCATCAGGATACAGAAATAACAATCAATGGAGGAAGAGAAAATATTTTCAAATTATATATTTGATAAAGAATTTGTATTCAAAATGTATCAGAATTCTTACAACTCAACGGAAATTACCCAATTAAAATATAAGCAAAGAACTAGAACTGACATTTCTCAAAAAAAAAAAAATACACATTAATGGATAATAAGCACATGAAAATCTGTTCCACATCTTCAATCATTACGGAAATGAAAATCAAAATTACAAATATGATATCACTTCACATAAATTAGGATTACTATAATTAAATAGACCATAACTTGCATTGGAGAGGGAACAGAAAAATGGGAATCCTTACATATTACTGGTGGATTGTAAAATGGTGAAGCGTCTTTGGAAAAAACACTGGCAGTGTTTAAAAAGTTAAATAGTAGCCCAGAAATAGTCTCACATAAATATAGTCAACTAATCTTTGGCAAAGAACCAAAGACAATACAATGGAGAAAAGATAATTTTTTCAACAAATAGTACTGAAACAATTGGACATCCACAGGTAAAATAATGACTCTACACACAGACCTTACATCATTCACAAAAAGTAACTAAAAATGGATTACAGATCTAAATGTAAAACTCAAAAGTATAAAACTCCCAGAAGATAGCAAAAGAGAAAATCTAGATGACCTTGGGTTTCATGATGACTTTTTAGATATAACATTAAACATCCATGACAAAAAGAATTGATATCTTGCACTTGGTTAAAATTAAAAATTTATGCCCTGGGAAGCATACTGTGAAGAGATTAAAAAGACAAATCACAGATTGGGAGAAAATATCTGACAAATGACTGTTATCCAAAATATATGAATAATTCTTAAAAGTCAACAATAAGAAAACAAACAACTCAATTTAAAATGGGCCAAAGACCTTAAGAGACATCTCATCAAAGAAGATACACAATGACAAATAAGTATATAAAAAGATGCTCCACATCATAAGTCATCAGAAAAATGCAACTTAAAACAACAATGAGATACTACTACACACCTATTAGAATGGTCAAAATCTATAACACTGACACCACCAAATGCTGGCAAGGAACAGGAATTATCTTGTTAATTGTTTGTAAGGCAAAATGGTACAGCCACTGTGAAGGACAGTGTGGCACTTTCTTACAAAATTAAACATGCTGTTAACAAACAATCTAGCAATTGTGCTTCTTAGAGTTTATGTAAAGAACTTGAAAACTTATGTCCACACAAAAACCTGCACAAGGATGTTTATAGTAGCATCATTCTTAGTTGCCAAAACTTGAAAGTAACCAAAATGTACTTCAACAGGTAAATGGATAAACTGTAGTACATACAGACAATAGAATATTGTTTAGTGCTGAAAAGAAATGAGCTATCAAGCCATGAGAAACACATGGAAGAAGCTTAAATGCATATTACTAAGTGATAGAAGCCACTTCTGAAAAGATTAGATACTTTATGATTCCAGGTATATAATATTCTGGAAAATATTTAGAGACAGTTAAAATATCAATGATTGCCAGGGATAAAGAGGGAGGAATGAGTGAATACGGAGAGTATAGATGATTCTTAGGTCAGCAAAATTGCTCTATGTGATATTATAATGGTAAATACATTTCATTATACATTTGTCTAAACCCATAGAATGTACAACACCAAGAGTGAACCCTAATGTAAACAATGAATTCTGGATGATAATGATGTGTCAATGTAGATTTACCAATTGTATAATAACAAATGTACCACTCTGATGGGGGATGTCAATAATGAGTGAGGCTGTGCATGTGTGGGTCCAGAGGGTATGTGGGAAATCTCTGTACCTTCAGCTCAATTTTGCTTTGAACCTAAAGTTACTCTAATAAATAAAGTCCATTTTTTTAAAAAAAGTTAAACAGCATTATTATTATATAACTCAACAATTTCATTCCTAGGTATATACTCAAGAGAAAAGAAAACACATGTCCACACAAAAAGCTTGTACATGAATGCTCATAACAGTAGTATTCCAGACAGCCAAGATGTGGAAATAGATGAAATATCACTCAATTAATGGATGAGGTTTGATAAATTCAAACTTTAGAATATTATTCACCCATAAGAAAGTACTGATACATGCTACAAAAGGGATGTACCTTAGAACCATTAAGTGAAAGAAGCCAGACACAAAAGGCCACATATTGTATGATTCCAATTCTGTGATGCATCCAGAATAGCCATGTCCACAGAGACAGAAAGATGTTTAGTACTTGCCAACCACTGGGTTATGGGAGTAGGAGCATCCAATCACTTCCCACAATGTCCCTCTCCCAGCACATGGGGATTACAATTGAGATTACAATTCAAGATGAGATGTGGGTGGGGACATAGAGCCAGACCATAGCATCCCACCTCTGACTCCTTGGAAATCTCATCTTTCTCACATTTTAAGACACAATTATGCCTTCCCAACAGTTACCCAAAGTCTTAACTCATTTCAGCATTAACCCAAAAGTGCAAGTCCAAAGTATCATCTGAAAAAAGACAAGTCCCTTCCACCTATGAGCCTGTAAAATCAAAAGTAAGTTTGTTACTTCCTAGATAAAATAGGGGTACAGACATTGGATAAATACACCCATTCCAAATGGGAGAAATTGGCCAAAACAAAGGGCCTACACGTTCCATGCAAGTCTGATATTTAATGAGGCAGTAATTAAATCTTAAAGCTATGAAATAATCTCACTTAATTCCATGTCTCACATCCAGGGCATGCTAATGCAAGAGGTGGGCTCCCACAGCCTTGGGCAACTCCACCCCTGTGGCTTTGCAGTGTACAGCCCCCTCCCAGCTGCTTTCACAGGCTGGTGTTGAGTGTCTGCAGCTTTTCCAGGCAAATGGTGCAAGCTGTTGGTGGATCTACCATTCTGGGGTCTGGAAAATAGTGGCCCTCTTCTCACAGCTCCACTAACCAGTGCCCCATAGGGACTGTGTGTGGGGGCTCCAACCCCCTTCAGTAAAGTTCTGCCTGGACTACCAGGCATTTCCATACATCCTCTGAAATCTAGGCAGAGGTTCCCAAACCTCAGTTTTTGATTTTTATGCACCCACAGGCCCAACACCATGTATAAGCCTCCAAGGCTTGGGGCTTACACCCTCTGAAGCAACAGCTGCACTGTACATTGGCCCATTTTAGCCATGGCTAGGACATAGGGTACCAAGTCCTAAACTTGAACAAAGCAGCAAGGCCCTGAGTCAGGCCCACAAAACTATTTTTTCCTCCTATGCCTCTGGGCCTGTGATGGGAGGGGCTGCTGTGATGACCTCTGACAAGTGCTGAAGAGATTTTCCTCATTGTGCTGGCAATTAACATTTGGTTCCTTGGTTACTTATGCAAATTTCTGCAGCCAGCATGAATTTCTCCTCAGAAAATGGGTTTTTCTTTTCTATTGCATTGTCGGCCTGCAAGTTTTCCAAACTTTTATGCTTTGCTTCCTCTTGAACGCTTTGCCACTTAGAAATTTCTTCCACCACATACTCAAAGTCATCTCTTTCAAGTTCAAAGTTCCACAGATCTCTATGGCAGGGGCAAAATGCTGCCAGTCTCTTTGCTAAAGCATATCAAGAGTCAGCTTTGCTCCAGTTCCCAAGAAGTTCCTCATCTCCATCTAAGACCACCTCAGACTGGACTTCATTGTCCGTATCACTATCAGCATTTTGGTCAAAATCACTCAACAAGTCTCTAGGTAGTTCCAAACTTTGCCACAACTTCTGGTCTTCTTCTGAGTCTCCAAACTGTTCCAACCTCTGCCTGTTACCCAGTTTCAAAGTTGCTTCCACATTTTTGGGTATCTTTATAGCTGTATCCCACTACCTCCTGGTACCAATTACTGTATTAGTCTGTTCTCATCCCGATATGAAGACATACCCCAAGACTGGGTAATTTATAAAGAAAAGATGTTTAATTGATTCACAGTTCCACATGGCTGAGGATGCCTCAGGAAACTTACAATCACGGCAGAAGGGGAAGTAAACATGTACTTCTTCACATGGTGGCAGGGGAGAAAAGTACAGAGCAAAGGGGAAGAGCCCCTTATAAAACCATCAGATCTCATGAGAACTCACTCACTATCATGAGAACAGCAAGGAAGATCCCAACCCCATGGTCTAATCACCTCCCATGAGTTCCCTCCCCGATCACGTGGAGATTATAATTTGGATTACAATTCAAGATGAGATTTTGGTGGAGGACACAGAGCCAGACCATATTAGTTTCTTTTTAGGGTGATGGAACATTCTTAAATGAGGTAGTAATGATGGTGACATGACTCTGTGAACATGCAAACAAGTACTGAATTGTATACTTTAGAAGGGATAAATAAGAACTAAGAAAGTGCTTGGCACTGCCTGATAAATATTAAGTGCTTGCAAACCTTAGTTGTTGGTATTACCATTAATAGGAATAGAGGATTATGTCATTAAGAATGGCAGAAAAATCTAAATTTTCTCTCTCTCTCTCTTTTTTTTTTTTTTGAGACAGAGTCTCTGTCACCCAGGCTGGAGTGCAATGGTGAGATCTTGGCTCACTGCAACCTCCACCTCCTGGGTTCAAACGATTCTCCTGCCTCAGCCTACCAAGTAGTTGGGATTACAGGCACCCACCATCATGCCTGGCTAATTTTTATATTTTTAGTAGAGATAGCGTTTCACCATGTTGGTCAGGCTGGTCTCGAACTCCTGACCTCAGGTGATCCACCTACCTCGGCCTCCCAAAGTGCTGGGATTACAGGTGTGAGCCACTGCATCCAGCCCTAAATTTTTTCTAGACAAGATAATTAAGAGTGTTTGACTGATAATGTGGGTCTCTGGAAGAGTAACCAGTTCCTGTGCCAAGTGGAACGAGAAGAAAAACATGATGTGCCACGCAGGCTATACTTGTCCAATGCTGATCCCACCTTGCATTACACAGGTGAAGAAAAACCCATTGCTAAACAAATTAAACCCTAATTCTACACCCCTGGTGAAAGCCACAGAGAGTTGAACTTGTGAAAAGCAGCTTGATTACAAAGTAATGCCTTCTTTTCTGAAAATCTGTTGTGACTTTCAGTCAGGACTCATGGGGAAGACCCCTGATTTATTTCTCTTTCAAGAGCATCCATAACAGCCTGGCCCCTCAATGAACTCTGCTTTCAGCGGTCCTGGAGGGTGATGGCATGTCTCTCTGAGGTCTATCCACAGGGAAATTTCTCATGGGGTACACGGTCTAGATTTTAAATCAGAGCAGCTCAAACATACCATCTAAATTCAGTGCAAATTTCTCCAGCTACTTTCAGGACATTCCAAAGTTTAATACTATCTATTTATATTTTAAAAAGGCTTTTGCTTTTATTTAATATGACAGACAACAAGGAAACTGCTGTGGAAGAAACTTCCATGTATATGTCTGAGGCTCCAGGAGTCCAGATGAATGTACTCAGAGAGTCAGTCCTCCTAAGTTAGAGCAAAAGCTGAACAACCAGGCTGAAAAAACGGCTGTGTGTGTGTGTGTGTGTATGCAAAGAAGGCAAAGAAGAAAATCTTGGCAGGAGAAAAATAGAAGGTAGGCCAGTCAGAAAGAGCTTCTTGAATGGCCAGAGAAGAAAGAATCTGGATGGAGAAGCAGAAGCAGAAAATTTTAGGCTACTGGCGGTCATCTGCACAAGTCTTCCCTCTCGTCTTCACATAATTGCTCTCTGCATGTAGGTAAAGTCACAGACATGGAGAAATCATTTTTCTGCATTCAGCACAACTCCCTTGAAGGTTTGTGACCACTGATGCTATTCCCAAGAAGGTCAAGAGAATTATGGGTGAAATCACTTTCCTCCAGCATCAGCTTCCTCAAGAAGGAAGTGCCAAAGTTTTTACTCTGGCAGAGAAACTGGTATTTCATAACACGGCCTTTATGCGGGAGTTTCTCTACCACTGTGACTATTAGTATGTCTGTTTCCTCTAAGGCTTAAAATTAGAACACCAGGCCTAATTAGGTTTGTTTACAATTCAGCATGTGTCAGCATGTGTAGGGCCCGAACCACACAGCATGTCCAACAGGAAGCGTGTGTGTGCAGGTCATCGCTGCTCTCCACCGAGATGATCTCTCCGAGAGCATCACCCATGGTGTGTTTGGACAGGAAAGCCCGGATAAATGAACACAGCATCAATGTTGCCAGTAATTCAGAAATGGAGATATCTGGAAGTGATAAAAACTGCAATTGATAAAAGCTTCTCTTGTTAAATTTAGGCCACACATACTCTACATAAAATATAGCAGTTAGGAAATGATGTGTGTTGATTAATCCTGATGGAGTTGTTTTTCCAAATGTCTTCTCCCTGCTGGGAATTTCCCACTTCGGCAGGCTCTCTCGGGCCTCCCCAGTTGCTAGTCTCCTTCCATGACCTGACCTGGTGTTGTTTATACGGCTATTTGCACATTTCTTAACAGCCTTTGCAAAGGGTCTTTAATGACTTTCACTCCTGGCAGTGCTTTGCTTCAGGCAGAGCTCCAAAGTCTGCCAGTGTTGTTGTGTTTATTTGTGCAGTGCCCTCCCCAGCTTCCCCTAACCCCCTCAGAGAGGGCCTGGAAAGCATGCTGCAGGTTAGATAGCTGTAGATGAGTTTTCAGACTTGGGCTGTAGCTGTTGGTAATGAAATACGGAAAGGCCATTTAAACAACTAGGAACTGTCCTCAGGTTCCCAGGGGGGCCCACTTAGAGTCCTGAACCTTAATATTTTAAGCCTGCTTGAAGAAGTAGCATTGTCAAGGTTCCAACTCCAGTACTTACCAGTTATGTGATGGAGAATAAGCTCACTATCTTTCTTGGGCTTTGGTTCCCTCATCTGCTAAATGAAGGGAGCAAAACAGATGACTGCCAAGGGCCAACCACCTCGAACAGGCTGAGCTCAGTGATTCCTACATAACCCTAGACAATGGGCTCACATTGGCTACACATTAGGAAAGATGGAAAATTTCCTTCTGCAGGTATCTTGAAGAATGACTAATATGATGGAAAAAGCATTGGACTCTGAGGCTAGATAGATATTTTAGAGTGTGAAGAAGATAATTAACAGTGAAATTATGTAATTCCAGCCATGAAAATGAAAATAAAATCTAGATTGCCCAGCATGATATTTTAACCTGGACTTCCCAGCTATCCCTTTCTACTTTGTGGAGATTATTGTAAAATATTGGGGAAGCCAGGAATTCACCATGAAACAAATGAGGCAGAGAAAGGCTAAGAAATATATATTTCCATTCTACTTTTTCAAGAAAGACCAAGAATGTCTGAGTAGGCAGAGCAAGAATGGTAAAAAGAGGAGCCAGGTGTATGACAGGCCAGGTTCTATAAGCACATAAAAGATGGATGCTGTAACTTCTGCAGCATTCTCACAGGATTACCAGGGCACTGCTGAAATCAACTGCATCCACACTAGCAAAATTCTGATACCAAAGGACACACCCTGCCTAGAAATAAAAATAAAGATATCAAAACAAGCATCATTTGTCCTTAAAGCAAGGTCAAATTCTTCTGATTTTGAAGTAAGAGTAAGACATGTTGGAATCAGATGACATTTCAAAACACTGGTTATTGTGGGAAATGGATTTATGTATTTGAAAATTTCAGAACTGTTTTAAATACAGAGAAAGTATGTTCAAAACAAATTAATGTAAATGTGAAAGTCTTTCCAGTCCACATAGCCATTACTAGAGGAATATCTCCTCTGACATTGTCTTTCTAAAATCCTCATGTTCTCATATTAGATTACCTTGGCCTAAATTTCTTAGAATGAAGATTTCAAAGTTGCTAGTGACATTCTTTTCTCATGAACTTACATTCAGTTCCAAGCACATGTTTATTAAATGTCTACTGTTGTATTAAGCCTGGGGACACCAAAATGAAAAAGGTAGGAGTACTGTACATCTCTGTCTCCAAAAGCTTAATGTTGAAAGACAGGGAATGCTAGATAATTTTTCAGTGAAACAAAACTATAAGAGAGTAAATGTATGCATGAATTTTTTCCTGGATGAACCTCTTTTTATATAAATTAGGAAACACATGATCAAGCACTCTGAATGCTGTGCCTTACTACATATACTTGGGCTCTTGGTCCACCTGAGTAATGAAAGTAGTTTCCTTTAAACATTTTTCTGGCTGGTGTTTTTTACAGTGTTACCCAGGTTGATGATTCTTCAGGTAATTGGGCCTTACAGTTCCTTAAACTCCTTTCTTCTTTTTTCCTTAAACTCCTTTTTTCAGTGGCCTATGGTCTGCAAAGGGCCACATTCAGCTCTGATCAAGAGGACTGCACAGTGTACTCTAGGAGTGGAAGAAAAAGTAGAATGGATATGTATTTTAAACTTTGCTAATAAAGTAAGCTAGAAAAAGATCGGTTGTTAGGAGAAAAATAAAAATAAACCAGGAAATGGGGACTAGTTATGGGGGTGATGGGTTGCTAAGTGACTAGAGAAGACTTTACTGAAATCAGGTTAAAAACATTAGAGAAAATACTGATATAGAATAATTCATGAGGCCTAACATTTGAAGAATGGGAGTTTCGGTCGAGGATTGACAAAATGGAGAAAAACTTGAGGTCACTCTCTTTATCTGTTTTCCCAGACCTTTACTTTTTCAAGGAAAAAATAATTTCTACAAAACAACCATGTCAAAATTTCTCTCTTCTCAAGTCTATTCACTGTCACTCCAATGTGAAAGCTTTTATATTCTTTTAAAATATTTCAACTTCCCTAAAAAACTACAATTGCCTTATCAGTCAGCAAGAAGTCAAGATCATAAGATTTAAAGACCATCCCACTGACCTAGGGAGGAAGGTTCAGTGAAACTTTTATCTTTAAGTTGAAGCTACTCCCTCTCTAGACAATTATTTGTAGATCTACATTTTATACCCAACATCAGCAAAAGCAGTGAACCATTAAGTGGCACCAAATTAAAGAATGAATGTCTCAGTGTGTGTCTCACTGCACTTAAAGAGCCGGAAGCAATCTGTAAGATCAAAATCACCCCCACTAGTTCCTTAATTCTGAGTGTATGAAATCATATGGCAGCTATTTACCGTGTACTGTAGTCAGAAAAAAAAAAAAATCAAATTTTAGTTATATTATTTAAAAGGCCCTGGGCAGAAAATTTTCATAGATCTATTTCATTGAAAGCAATATCACCCCTGGTGCAATTGAAAGAATATGAATTAGGATAAAGAGATCTAAGCCTGGCTTATTCTACCTTGTCTTCTGGATGGGTGAATTAAAGCTTGTTTTCTTTCCGTCATCTTTAAAATAATAATAGTGAATTTTAAGTCAAATGAGATCGTGAATATAAAAGTACTTTGCAAAGCAGAAAACACGATTCCTAGTTTAACCACCTTGGTTCATTAGGGATAATTATTATTAATCAACAAATTTGTCAGTACAAGGCATAGCTGAGCATGCATTATTCTCATTCCATCCCTGGAGCGGCTCTAAGAGGTAGGCTTTGTGATTTTGTGCATTTTACGATGAAGCCACTGAGGATTGGTGAGTGTTAGGAAGATGTCCCAAGGTTTTGAGAGGTCTTGGTGGGTTAGTGTCATGACATCTGATTCCAAAGTCTCTGATCTGATCCATTTCCTATCAGGGTCTGCAGGAGATTCAAGACGTGTCTCTTCTATCCTCTTTTGTTATTGCTTTGTTTTTGGTGTTAGTTATCAGTTAGTGTATTCACATAATTTTCTTCAAGATTGATTGTACTAAGTAGCAGAGATACAAAGAGGCTGTCCTTTCCCTAAAGTGGTTTCTAGTTTAATGGCAGAAGCAATCAAGGATGCAGACAATTAGAGTGTAGCCTGGTAAGTGTTTTGACCAGGGTTGACTTCCTGGGCCTGTGACCTGTGCAGTCCTGCTGTACCCAGTATTTGGAAGGGCCCCATGCTTGATATAATGCTGCATTACTGCTACTTTGAAATTCTTGATAATTTTGAACAAGGAAACCTGCGTTTTCATTTTGCTCTGGGTCCCACAAATTGCATAGCAGGTCCTGGTCTTGACACAAATGGAAGTGGTATAATATGGGCATGGAGCAGGGAAAGGGTTAGAAAGAGGGTCTTAGAAGAAGTGCTGCCCAAGCGTAATCTTGAAACATAAGGAGTTAGCCAGAAAAAAAAAGTTATTTGGGGCAGGGAGCTCCACCTCATTGCAGGCTGAGGGCCTTGCAGGTGCCCAACAGAGCTTGGTCTGGGGAGGATGACTGAGGAAACTGGCTAGCCTCAGGGGTTTTTCTTACAGGAGAAAGGACTTGGGAAGCTGTGGTGGGTTGGGGAATGTGAGGAATCTCTTCTCTACAGCCCACTGGGTAATGACGGATGTCAAATCTTTAGCACTTCTCCCCTTGCAGGCAGAAGATGTGATGGTGACACGGGGATGCTGGTCAGGTCCTTGGGAAACAGTATTAAAATCTAGAATGAAGGGAACAAGGGTTCAAGTTGCCTGCAACCCCTGATTGGAGTGCAAGAAAGGCACCGAGCTTATCCTGAGAGCTAGCATTCCACTTTAAGCCAGAGATGGAACACTAACTACTCAGCAGATATCGAGTAATAACATTAGATAACCATTTTGTCATGTTTACTAAGGACTAGACACTAACTTGTAAGTACTAACTTGTACTAAACCATTTAGCTGTCCCAACTTCTCTATGAGGTACTTACTGTCGAAAATAACGACTTCTTGAATAATGAGAACACATGGACACAGGGAAGGGAACATTGCACACTGAGGCCTGTTGGGAGTTGGGGGGTAAGGGGAGGGAGAACATTAGGACAAATACCTAATGCATGCAGGGCTTAAAACCTAGATGATGGGCCAGGTGTGGTGGCTCACACCTGTAATCCCAGCACTTTGGGAGGCCAAGGTGGGCAAATCACCTGAGGTCAGGAGTTTGAGGCCAGCCTGGCCTACATGGTGAAAACTTGTCTCTATTAAAAATAAAAAACTTAGCCAGGCATGGTGGCAGGCACCTGTAATCCCAGCTACTTGGGAGGCTGAGGCGGGAAAATCACTTGAACCCAGGTGGTGGAGGTTGCAGTGAGCTGAGATTGCACCATTGCACTCCAGCCTGGATGACACAGTGAGACTCTGTCTCAAAAAAAAAGCAACATGCTGGGCGCGGTGACTCATGCCTGTAATCCTAGCACTTTGGAAGACCGAGGCGGGTGGATCATCTGAGGTCAGGAGTTCAAGACCAGCCTGGCCAACTTAGTGAAACCCCGTCTCTTCTAAAAACACAAAAATTAGCCAGGTGTAATGGTGGGCACCTGTAATCCCAGCTACTCAGGAGGCTGAGGCAGGAGAATTGCTTGAACCTGGGAGGCGGAAATTGCAGTGAGCCGAGATCGCGCCATTGCACTCCAGCCTGAATGACAAGAGTGAAACTCCATCTCAAAAAAATAAAAGAAAAAGAAAAACAAAACAAAAACAAAAACAAAACCTAGATGGGTTGATACGTGTAGCAAGCAACCTTGGCACATGTATACCTATGTAACAAACCTGCATGTACTGCACATGTATTCCTGAACTTAAAGTAAAATAAAAAAAGATACAGCCTAGTCAAAACTAAAAAAACAAAAAACAAAAACAAAAAAAAACAAACAAAAAGACAAAGTAAAGAAAATAACAACTTCCTTCATTTTACAGATGAGGAAATCAAGGTGCAGACAGATTGCATAACATCCAATATTGCATAGCAAGCAAATGGCAGAGGTGGGATTTGAACCCAAGTTGTCTGTGTCCAGTTTGTGCTTATAGCCTCACCACTGTATTAAATACCAGCATTATTAAAATCCATTAAAATCCCATGGCTTATGAAGAAGATAAAAATTCTTCACATGGGCAAACAGGCCCCGTCTCGACCCACCATCTGTCTAGCCTCATCTCTCCCACATGCTCTTTCTTTGAGATGCTGAAGCATTCCATGCTTCTTTGTGTTTGCAGCAGATAGTATTTTCCAAAGAGGGTCATCACAATAGGTCCCAGCTCATAGGCCCTTCTTAGAATGTGACATTGACAAGCCTCCCAAGCAGACATAGGCCTATGCCCTCTCTCTTTGATTCTGAGTGGTCCTATGGTTACTGTAGAAACCATGCTCTATGACTTACAAACAAAAGTCACAAAAAGCAACAGAGCTTCCACTTGGTTCTCCTGACAGGCTAACTCTTGAAATCCAGCCACCACGTGGTGAGAACACAGAGAACATGTGGTGAGGTCTTCTATGGATAGGTGCTTCTGTCAGTCCAGGCCAAGCTGAAGGTCAAGCTTACAGCGACATCATCCTCCAAACAGGAAGGGAAGAAGCCTTCAAGGTGACTTTGGCCTCAGCTGCCAGTCTGATTGCAACTACAGGAGAGACCCTGAGCAAGAACTGCCTCAGGGAGCCCACTTACCCCTGGAATTGTAAGATAATCCTAAACTGAGTGTTGTTTTGAGCCACTAAGTTTTTTGGCTGGTCCATTAAACAGCAATGAATAATTGGAACAGGACTTTTGCTCCTTCTGTTTCTTCTGCCTGTAGTGCTCTTACTGTCCCCTTCTCCCAGATAACTTTCCTGCACAAACTGAAATATCAAAGGAGCCTCCTAACTGCATCCCCAGTGCCCCTCCATTCATGTTAGCGCCTATTGCTTTGTTATATGCTCTCTGAGACCATATTCTTTTCCTTTAGAGCAGGGGTCAGCAAAATTTTTCTGTAAAGAGTTAGATAGCAAATATTTTCAGCTTTGCAGGCCATGCGATCTAGGTCACAAGTACTTAGTTCTGCTGTTGTCTACTTGTCTGCATATTAGAACTACCAAGAGAGGTTCTGAGACTTCCAAAGTTCAGGCCACTCCCAGAACATTTAAACCATGCACTCTAAAGAGGGGGACATAGGTATCAGGTGAATCCACTATGCAAAAAGGTTAGGAAATCTGTGCTGTTGAGCCTTTTCCCTGTTTGTCATTATGCATTTTTAGTGTGATTACAGTTTTAGTGCCCCATCCCTCACCAGAGCACAAGCCCAAGGAGAGTGGCTTTTACTTTGGGTTTGTTCTTGGTGTCCAACCAGTGCCTGGCGTATGGCATGCTCCATTATATATTTGTTAAATAAGCAGATGAATAACAAATATTGTTTGGATGAACTTGTTGAATCCCCCTTAGCCCCCAAATCTTTAGAAATTTTCCATTTCTTCCATGATTCTATTCATGCATTCTCTCATTTCCCCAGGATCACTCCCATAGGCTTGTCTCTAAATACTCCTTGTTATTTTCCTCTCAAATTCAGTGAGTCACTAAATCTTATCCATCTACCTCCACCACATCAACCATGGCCACCCTTTCTTTTGCATTCTTTTCATTCACCTGAGTTCACCCTATTTTTCTCCTGGATTCTTAACCAGGAGAATCCGACCAAATTTCACCAGTTTCTCCTGGATTAAGAGTAGAAATTCAACTACTTTCCCAGCTTCTTGTCTTCTCTCTCTCTCTCTCATCCATACTGGAGCAGAATGATATGGGCTGTGGTACCAGAGAGACATGAATTTGGATTCTGGTCCAGCCATCAGGACACTCTTGGGTGAGTCACCAGCCTTTCTAAAGCCTCAGTTTCCTTACTTGAATCCTGCAGTTAAAATCTTCTGTGAAAGCTTGTTGTACCATATGGAAAATGCTTAACACTCTGCACACCACACAATAGGCAACAGCTATTGTCGCCACTGTGTTTTCTGTACCCTTCATCTCAACTGGCTTCCTTAAGACACCCTATCCCTCCGCTAGAATATGAGCTCCATGAGGGCAGGAAATTGTGTCTGCTTGGCTTACTCCCGTATCCCCAGGTCACTGTTATAACATCCATAGCTTGACATTTTTGGACCTATCTGATTTGATCCCAGTCCCCTTTCCTTGATGGATTTTCCTCACACTCTATTTGTAGTCTGTGTTTTAGTAAAATTGAATGACTTATCCTTCTCTCACACTTCCTCTACTTTCCTGTCTTTCAAGCCTTTACTATTAGTTTCATCAGCCTTCACTGGGCTGTAATTTCTCTCAGCTGAAATTTTGTTTGTTTTTTTAAGCCCAGCTCACAAGCTACTGTGTTCATCAAGTTTTTTCTGATTCCCCACAACTCTTCTGATGCTATTGCTGATAATCCTCCTTTCTTAGCATTAGATGTCTTGTACTAACATTATTGCTTTCTGTGTATTATCAGATGACTTTTGGGTGTAGACAGAATGTCTGATTAAATTTTGTGTGCCCTTTGTACATATCCTGAACCATAAGAGCTCATCCAATAAGTATTAGAATATGTTTTTGACTGAATGAATGTATCCCAGTTGTATCATCTGGGCCAAGGAGATTGCCTTAAAAGGAAGAACCCTGGCAAGAGACAAATACAATTTTGGGGGTAACTCAAAGTTGTCATTCTAAAGTTGAAACTGGATTCCTCAAGTGCCAGTGGCAAAGACAAACTGTGTGGAGAACAAATGCACCTTGTTTGTAAACAGAGTTTACAAAGATAAACTTGTTCATCTCCCATATGTGTTTTCCAGCTGGAGCTCATACGCAATTTCCCCAGGGTTTAGACTTCAATGTGCTAGGGAATCCCCCCTGCGGATTAAGCCTTGCCATGTTAATGCTTAACACACCTCTAGATTAGGTTACAATGTGGAGGCTCCCCATGCTGCTAGAAGGAGATTTGCCTGTAAATTGGAACCACAAAGATCCTTCTGTGTGCACACTCCATTTCTTGCTTCCTACTGAGAGCTACCGCAGACACTTCTCAATGTAACGGTAAAAATGGTCTATATGTACAAAGAGCCAGCAAACATATGAAAACATGCTCAACATCGATAATAATCAGAGAAATGCAAATCAAAACCACAATGAGATATCTCACAACAGTTAGAATGGTTATTAATAAAAAGTCAAAAAATAACAGATGCTGGTGAGCATGTGGAGAAAAGGGAATGGTTATATACTACTGGTGGAAATGTAAATTAGTTTGGGCCTTGTGGAAAGCAGTTTGGAGATTTCTTAAATAATTGAAAATAAAACTGCAATTTGACCTAGCAATCCTATTACTGGTCATCTACCCCAAGGAAAAGAAATTATTCTACAAAAAAAAAAAACCAAAAAACAAAAAAAAACACTTGCACTTGTTTGTTTATCTAGCACTATCCACAATAGCAAAATCATGGAATCAATAAAGGTGCCCATCCATGGTGGAGAGAATGAAGAAAATGTGGTGCGTATATACCATGGAATACTATGCAGCCATTAAAAAAAGAATGAAACCATGTCCTTTGCAGCAACATGGATGCAGCTGGAAGCATTTATACTAAGTGAATTAACACAGAAACAGAAAATCAAATACCACATGTTCTTACTTATAAGTGGGAGCTAAACAATGGGTACACATGGATGTAAAGATGGGAACACAATGAGGACTCTAAAAATGGGGAGGGAGACAGGGGATGAAGGCTTGAAAGGCTACCTATGGAGTACTATGTTTACTGTTTGGGTGATGAGTTCAATAGAAGTCCAAACCCCAGTACTATGCAATATATCCACATAACAGTCCTGTACATGTAACCTCCTCAACAAGAAAGCAAGAAAGAAAGAGCAAAGGAAAGAAAAGGAAAGGAAAAGAAAGAAAAGAAAAGAAAAGGAAAGAAAAGAAAGAAAAGGAAAGAAAAGAAAAGAAAAAGAGAAAAATGGTCTGTAAATTCCTTACTTGGTCTTGGTCCTGGCTAAGCAGTGACAGACCTGTGCAAGCAGCGGGTTGTATTGCCCTCTACACTTCCATGTTATACACTCTTAGTAATATGGTTTGGCTGGATTCCCACCCAAATCTCATATTGAATTGTAACTCCCACAATTCCCATGTGTCATGGGAGGAATCTGGTGGGAAGTGATTGAATTATGGGCGTGGGTCTTTCCTGCACTGCTCTCGTCATAGTGAGTAAGTGTCATGAGATCTGATGGTTTTAAACATGGGAGTTTCCTGGACAAGCTCTCCTTTGGCCTGCAGCCATCCATGTAAGATGTGACTTGCTCTTCCTTGCCTTCTGCCTTGATTGTGAGGTCTCCCCAGCCATGTGGAACTATAAATCCATTAAATCTCTTTTTCTTCCTAGTCTTTGGTATGTCTTTATCAGCAGCATGAAAATGGACTAATACAGTAAATTGGTACCAGCAGAGTAGGGTGTTGCTGAACAGATACCTGAAAATCTGGAAGTGACTTTGAAACTGGGTAACAGGCAGAGGTTGGAACAGTTTGGAGAGCTCAGAAGAGACAGGAAAATGTGGGGAAGTTTGGAACTTCCTAGAGATTTGTTGAATGGCTTTGACAAAAATGCTAATAGTGATACAAACAATAAGGTCCAGACTTGAGATAGTCTCAGATGGAGATGAGGAACTTGTTGGGAACTGGAGAAAAGGTGACTCTTGTTATGTTTTAGCAAAGAGACTGGCAACATTTTGCCCTGCCCTAGAGATTTGTGGAACTTTGAACTTGAGAGAGATAACTTAGGGTATCTGTCAGAAGAAATTTCTAAACAGCAAAGCATGCAAGAGGTGACTTGGGTGCTGTTAAAAAAATTGATTTATAAGAGAACAGAACATAGAAGTTTGGAAAATTTGCAGCCTGACAATGCAAAAGAAAAGAAAATCCCATTTTCTGAGGAGAAGTTCAAGCCACTGCAGAAATTTGCATAAGTAATAAGGAGCCAAATGTTAATCTCCAAGACAATGGGAAAAATGTCATCAGGGCATGTGAGAGGTCTTCACGGCAGCCCCTACCATTGCAGACTCAGAGGCATAGGAGGATAACATGGTTCTGTGGGCCAAGTCCAGGGTCCCTGTGCTGTGTGCAGTCTAGGGATTTGGTACCCTGCATCCCAGCTGCTCCAGCCCTGACTAAAAGGGGCCAATGTATAGCTGGGGCCCTGGCTTCAGAGGGTGCAAGCCCCAAGCCTTGGCAGCTTCCACACGGCATTGAGCCTGTGAGTACACAGAAGTCAAGAATTGAGGTTTGGGAACCTCTGTCTAGATTTCAGAAGATGTATGAAAACACCTAGATGCCCAGGCAGAAGTTTGCTGCCAGGGTGTGGTGCTCATGGATAACCTGTGCTGGGCAATGCAGAAGGGAGATTGTGGGGTCAGAGCCCCCACACAGAGTCCCTACTGGGGCACCACCTAATGGAGCTCTGAAAAGAGGGCGACCATCCTCCAGACCCCAGAATGGTAGATCCACCAACAGCTTGCACCATTTGCCTGGAAAAGCTTCAGATACTCAACACCAGCCTGTAAAAGCAGCTGGGAGAGAGCTGTACCCTGCAAAGCCACGGGGGCAGAGTTGCCCAAGGCTGTGGGAGCCCACCTCTTGCATCAGCATGACCTGGATGTGAGACATAGAGTCAAAGGAGATAATTTTGGAATTAAGATTTGACTGCCCCGCCAGATTTTGGACTTGTGTGTGGCCTATAGCCCCTTTGTTTTGGCCAATTTCTCCCATTTGGAACAGCTGTATTTACCCAATGCCTGTACCCACATTGTATTTAGGAAGTAACTAACTAACTTGCTTTTAATTTTACCTTCTCATAGGCAGAAGGGACTTGCCTTGTCTCGGATGAGACTTTGGACTGTGTCCATGTGGACACATGGGAATTGTGGGAGTTACAATTCAATATGAGATTTGGGTGGGAACACAGCCAAACCATATTACTAAAACCAAACACCGCATGTTCTCACTCATAGGTGGGAATTGAACAATGAGAACACTTAGACACAGAAAGGGGAACATCACACACTGGGGCCTGTTGTGGAGTGGGGGTAGCAGGGAGGGATAGCATTAGGAGAAATAACTAATGTAAATGATGAGTTAATTGATGCAGCACACCAACATGGCACATATATAGATATGTAACAAACCTGCAGGTTGTGCACATGTACCCTAGAACTTAAAGTATAATTAAAAAAAAAATGTCTGATAGTTTGCTCAGAATGATGGTTTCCAGCTTCATCCATGTCCCTACAGAGGACATGAACTCATCCTTTTTTTTGGCTGCATAGTATCCCATGGTGTATATGTGCCACATTTTCTTAATCCAGTCTATCATTGATGGACATTTGGGTTGGTTCCAAGTCTTTGCTATTGTGAATAGTGCCACAATAAACATATGTGTGCATGTGTCTTTATAGCAGCATGATTTATAATCCTTTGGGTAGATACCCAGTAATGGGATGGCTGGGTCAAATGGTATTTCTAGTTCTCGATCCTTGAGGAATCGCCACACTGTCTTCCACAATGGTTGAACTAGTTTACAGTCCCACCAACAGTGTAAAACTGTTCCTATTTCTCCACATCCTCTCCAGCACCTGTTGTTTCCTGACTTTAATGATTGCCATTCTAACTGGTGTGAGATGGTATCTCATTGTGGTTTTGATTTGCATTTCTCTGATGGACAGTTATGATGAGCATTTTGTCATGTGTCTGTTGGCTGCATAAATGTCATATTTGAGAAGTGTCTGTTCATATCCTTCGCCCACTTGTTGATGGGGTTGTTTGTTTTCTTCTTGTAAATTTGTTTGAGTTCTTTGTTGATTCTGGGTATTAGCCCTTTGTCAGATGAGTAGATTGCAAAATTTTTTTCCCATTCTGTAGGTTGCCTGTTTACTGTGATGGTAGTTTCTTTTGCTGTGCAGAAGCTCTTTAGTTTAATTAGATCCCATTTGTCAATTTTGGCTTTTGTTGCCATTGCTTTTGGTGTTTTAGACATGAAGTTGTTGCCCATGCCTATGTCCTGAATGATATTGTCTAGGTTTTCTTCTAGGGTTTTTATGGTTTTAGGTCTAACATTTAAGTCTTTAATCCATCTTGAATTAATTTTTGTATAAGGTGTAAGGAAGGGATCCAGTTTCAGCTTTCTACATATGTCTAGCCAGTTTTCCCAGCACCATTTGTTAATAGGGAATCCTTTCCCCATCTCTTGTTTTTGTCAGGTTTGTCAAAGAACAGATGGTCATAGATGGACTGTGGACTTTAAATGAGTTAAGACTTTGGGGGACTGTTGGGAAGGCATGATTGGTTTTGAAATGTGAGGACATGAGATTTGGGAGGGGCCATGGGTGAAATGATATGGTTTGGCTGTGTCCCCACCCAAATCTCATCTTGAATTGTAACTCCCACAATTCCCACATGTGGTGGGAGGAACCCAATGGGAGGTGATTGAATTATGGGAGCAGGTCTTTCCTGCACTGTTTTCATGATGGTGATTGAGTTTCATGAGATTGGGTGGTTTTTTTTTTTTTTTTTGACAGAGTCTTGCTCTGTCACCCGGGCTGGAGTGCAGTGATGTGATCTCAGCTCACTGCAACTGCTGCCTCCCAGGTTCAAGTGATTCTCCTGCTTCAGCCTCCAAGTAGCTAGGGCTACAGGTGTGTGCTACCATGCCTCAATTTTTGTATTCTTTTTACAGAGACAGGGTTTCACCAAGTTGATCAGTATGGTCTCAATCTCTTGACCTTATGATCTACCTGCCTCAGCCTCCCAAAGGGTTGGGGTTACAAGTGTGAGCCACCACACCTGGCTGAGATTTGATGGTTTTAAAAACGGGAGTTTCCTAGACAGGTTCTCTCTTTGCCTGCTGCTGTCCATGTAAGACATGACTTGCTCCTCCTTGCCTTCTGCCATAATGGTGAGGCCTCCCCAGCCATGCGGAACTGTAAGTCTATTAAACCTCTTTTTCTTCCCAGTCTCAGGTATGTCTTTATCAGTAGTGTGAAAATAGATGAATACACTTTGTTAAGACAAACTGAACTGAGCAGGTTCTGTGGCTCAGACAGTGGGCCAACAGTTAAAGATTAGCAACGTTTGACTGAGACCAAACTTCAGCAGGTCTTCTTGTCACTCTCTGGGAACTAAGACATGTGATAAAGAACCCTTATCCAAAATATATAAAGAACTCTTCAAACTCAACAATATGAAAACAAACAACCAAATTAAAAATGGCCCCAATACCTAACAGATGCCTCCCCAAAGAAGACATACAGATGTCAAATGAGCATATGAAACGATGCTCCACATCATGAGTCATCAATAATTAACTTATTTATTTTCTTGTTTCTTTTACTGTATTTTTACATATTATATTATTAGTTCCATGGTGATTACAATTTGTATCTAAATTTAAATACTCTATTTTGGATTAATACCAATTTAATAGCATATAAAATATGTATAGGTCCACTCCAACTCTACTCCTTTGTACTACTGTTGCACACAAATTACATCTTCTTACATTATATGGCCATCAACACAGATTTATAGTTATTGCTTTTGCAGCTGTTGTTAAAATCAGATAGAATTTTTAAAAAAAGTAATAAACAAAAAATAAATTTCTATGTCTTTTATATTTACCTTTTCCAGTTCTCCTTACTTCTTCACATAGATTCAAATTATTCTTCAGGGGTCTTTTCTTTTCAGACTGAAGGACTTTCCTGAGTATTTCTTGTATGGCAGTTCTGCTAGCAACACATTCTGTCCATTTTTGTTTATCTGAGTATGTATTAGTTTTCCCTTTATTTTCAAGGATATATTTGTTGGATAGAGAAGTTTTATTTGCCAGCATTTTAAATATTTTATCCCACTGCTCTCTGGCCTTTATATTTTCTGATTAAATGTTAGTTATTCATTTTATTGAGGATTACTTGTACTTAATGAGTTGTTCTTGTCCTGCTTTCAAGAGTCTTTCTTTGCCTTTCTTTCTAGAGATTGATTATGATGTGTCTAAGTTTGAATGTCTTTGAGATTATCCTACTTGGAGTTGTTGAACTTTGTGGATACATAGATAAATGATTTTCAGCATATTTGGTATTGTTTTTGGCTACTATTTCTTTAAATACTGTTTTTTTTTCTTTCTCACCTCTCCTTCTGGGACTCCCGTTATGCATATATTGGTATGCTTGGTGATGTGCCACAAGTCTTTGAGGCTCTGGAATTTTTTTTCATTCTTCTTTTTTTTCATTTCATTCCCAAGACCATATAATCTTAATTGAGCTGTCTTCATGTTCATTGATTTTCTTCTTCTGCCAACTCAAATCTGTTGTTCTCTACTGAATTTTTCATTTGAGTTTTTGTACTTTTCAACCCTACAACTTCTAATTAGTTCTTTTCAAGAATTTGTATTTCCTTATTTATATTGTCTATTTGGTATAACAATGTTTTTAATCTTTCATTTTATTCTTTAGACATGATTTTCTTTGGTTCTTTGAGCATATCTTAAATAGATTATTTAAAATCTTTGTTTGGTAAGTCCAAAATCTGGACTTCCTCAGGAGCTATTTTTCCTGGATGGTGGACTATATCGGGGTTCTCCAAAGAAACAAACACATAGAATAGGGGATACATATGTTTGTGTGTGTGTGTGTGTGTGTGTGTGTGTGTGTGTGTGTGTGTACACAGTATACATGCAATTGCAATTGCTACCTTTTAAAATTTACATCAAATTCACTTTCCCTATGCTACTTTCTGTCCTAGGCTATGTTCCCTTATTTTTTCACTTATCTTTCACCTTGGTTCCTACTCTAAGGATAAGACCAAACCTATTAGCCTTCTCAAGGCCTCAGCTTGGAATTCATAATCAACACATTAAAGAAATCACTGGTCATTTCTTTTATTACCTCACTCACCCCTTTGACTACCCTAAGCTACAACAATACTGGCCATCCTGACTCATGATTCATACTGCCTACACCTTCTCTATATATTTACTTATTCCTAAATTTTGGATACTTACAGCTTCCCCTAATTCACTGGGAGGAGCTTTCATTCTCCCTCAATAATTTTTATCAGAAAATGCAGTCTGATGCCTTTTCAATCACTGGCCCTCTTCTGTATGATATTTTCTCCTTTCCCTTTCCAAAATGTCCTTTATATTTTGAAATTCTAAGAGGCTAAACATTTGTATTTTCCATGTGGGAACTACTACTCATATTCATATTGTTGCTGCTGTCTCATTTTGAATTCTTTCAACTTCTCACTGTGCAGTATGTGCAAAACAATTGCATGCCATAAGTTTGTATATATAAACTGAGACCCAGCCACATGTAGAATAAAAATCTATCTTGAGAATGAGTTATTTTACATTGTTAGCAAAACAATTCAAACTAGTAATACTTTTTTTTCCTCTGTACCCTTCTCTGAATTTGAAGATGTGTCATATAACACATAACTGAGATAGTGTGGGGGCAGTCTGGGAATGGTAACTGTGGGTTCCTAAAACAACAAAGATGTCATGTAGCACTTTGGGTGAGATAAGGGAAGATTTGGGCTGAGAACAAGATGTAGGCAGAGGATACCAAAGCTCCAACTAATGAGGGAGTTATCACTTGAAAAGTTACACAGCTGTGGGTCACTAAAGTACCAGCTATCTAAGGAAACTTCTGGAAGCCATCTTGCTTTCATTTCACAATCTTCTGATGACAGAATAAACAGTATGATTGGTAGCACATTCCTTAAAGTATCCCTGCCCTTTCCACTTCAGTGGCAGAATGAAAAATTCATGAAAAACCAAATATTTTAGGGAAACAAAAGCATTCCAATAAGTTGAAATGCCTATGCCTTTTTAGTAGATTTAGGAGAATTAGCTAATATATAAAATTAAACTTCTTGGAAATGGTAAAAGCAAACAGTACCTATTGATCATTAAGGCTCCATGAAATGGTTAAAAGCATCTTGGCATTTGTTTGTCTTTGTCAGTATAAGGACTTTCCTAATAGTTGTGGGAAATCAGAAATAAGAGCTGCAAAAAGTGAGATAAACTTTCATACGTTAATGCATCTTTTAATTTCTGAACATATTGTGTGGAAACATAGGATTGGTTAAATTCCATTGTCTCTTTTTATTTAATATACATTATGGTCATCTCCTTTGTGTAAAGTATTGATGCATGTTTTGAGGACACATACACTGCATTCCTTAAGAAGCTCACAATATAAAATATGGGTGTAAAATATGAGCATTTTGGTAACTACACCTAGTATAGAAATTAATATAAAGAAGAGATTACTTGAGGAGTCAGTGTTCAGGAAGTTTCACAATGAAGAATGAATTCCTTGAAAAGTTAATATATTTAGAGGTGACTGGGGGGCAATAACACAAGTTACAACTGGAGGTTGAGACCCTGCAGTAAGTGGGACAGTAAAAGGGCCCAGCCTTGCTGTAGGGATTTATGTAGGAGAGTGGTGGGAGGAAGCATCAGCTGAGGTCAGGGTGTAGTTACCAATCTGATGGGCGCTACTTTTCACTTGAGGGGCGATGGGCAGCACCATGACGCTACCGCAGTCCTGTTGCTTGTCCAGCATGCTGCTCCCTCAGGACAGATTCTTCATTGCTTCTTAACCTCCCCTCTGTCTCCCAGCTCCTTCGTGCCCCCATTGCCTCTTCTTGTTAGCCTCATTCAGCATCCTGATTCCCCTCTCACAGCCCATTTGATAATTCAAATGGATATGGTTGAATACTTTTATATAACTGAAATACTTTTGAAATTTAACTTTCTGTCATTTGAAAAATAAAATGAGACATCTCCCCAAATTGTGCAACATGGCAAAATTTTAAAAGATTAAAATGTCAGGGCAAAAACATTTAATAAAACATAACAAACAAAAGCAAAGAGAAAATAAAGATTGGATTGAAACTACAAATAGTGGGTTTTAAATTGAGCTTGGAGCTTCTTGGCAATCAAAGCGGGAGGGGTTTATAAGATCCGCACATCCTAGGACTTTTTAATCTACCTTTAGGCAGTTATTTTGATGTAGACAAAAGTATACTAGAAATAAAATAGCATACAAACCTAAATTCTTATTTCAGCTCTGCCAGTAATTAACTCTTGACATTAGTTATTTAATTTCACTAGGTCTCAGTTTCCTCATATGTTAAAAAAAAAGTGTTCAGTTTGAATAGTTGACAAAGCCCTTCCCAGGTCGAACATTGTACCATACAATTATACAGAGTCCAGCAAACATATTTCTATGAAAATCCAAGTTGAATGGAATAAAAAGTGAAATAGAAAAGCTCTTAAATGTCTGTTTTCTTCAGTCCATAGATAATAAATATATTAGATAATAAATGTATTGCCCACTTTGCTGTTGGAGAAAATACATTATTCATCCTTTACTACCCATTTGTACATAGGGAGGGCTATTAGGTTGAACTATATGAAAGAAACTGTCATTCCTCTAGCTCAAATATGGGCAAATATTGGCAATTTCACATGGTTTAACCTAATGAATGTTGTGTTGAATTGAGATAATCAGGGATATTGCCGTGGAAGGCGCCGATTTTAAAGTCCTTTATTTGGGACAGTGAAGAAGGTATTGGAAATAAAATGGGAGAGGGGCTGGCCTCTTGAGGTTCAGACTCTGCTATGGTCTGAATGTTTGTGTTCCCTTCCCGCCCCACCGCCACCTCCCAAATTCATATGTTGAAATCCTAACCTCCAAGGGTGACAGTATTAGGAGGTGGGGCCTTTAGGGGTGATGAGATCATGAGGGCTATGAGATTAGTGTCCTTATAAAAAATGCCCAAGAAAGTTCAACTGCCCCTTCTGCCATGTAAGGACAGTGAAAAGATGGCATCTATGAGGAAGCGGGTCTTCACTAGACATGGACTCTGCTGGAGCTCTGATCTTGGACTTCTCAGCCCCCAGAGCTGTAAGAAATAAATTTCTGTTGTCTATAAGCCACCCAGTTCGTGATATTTTGTTAGAGCAGCCCAAATGAACTAAGACAGGTTGCTAATTATTGTCAAGTGTGAGCCTCTGGAGCCAAGCTGCCTGAGTTCAAATCCTAGCTGTGTAAAGCTGAGCAACTTGTTTAACATCTCTGGGTTACAGTTTTCTCACCTGTGAAACTGAAATAGTTGTATAATACTACTTTATTAGTAGAGTTGTTTTAAGGACTGAAATACGGGTAAAACACTTAGCACACTGCCTGACAGCAGATAAGTGCTCAGTAAATGTTAGTTATTAGCTACATTAGCTGCTGGGTGGGCAACTCAGCAAAGTGCACAGAAAGGTATATGCAATGACCACCATCCTGAGAGATATAGTGGAAACCTCTCTCCTTGCTACTTGGTAACCTGTATTACAAATTCATACAGGAATATTGCTTATTAGCTAGTAGCTTTCAGAATTTTTAAAACTGAGACCCAAAGTCAGAAATACGATTTACACCATGAACTGCTATATACGCACATAACTGAAAGAAAATTTCACAAAACAAATCTAACCTTTACTCTGTACTTTGCACTTTGATCAGCACTTTTCTATTCTATTCTCTTTGTACTGCCTTCTAACCACTAAATTGATTTTATGACCTAGTGACGAGTCTCAGCCCAATAGGTCACATTTAGCTTTAAGTAAAAAGAAATGTATTTTGGTTCAATAGAGTTAGGAACAGGCTCACAAGGTAGTGTTCACGGATAAGAGACCACTTTGAGCTTTCCTCCAGCTCTAAAAGAGCCAGTGTTTTGTCTCTTGGTCCCCCTTTCCCAAAATCCATATCCCTGCCATACCAGCTGCAAGGAAAATACTAGTTATGCTTTAGCAAAATTCTAATGTGTATATACAGGCTAATCAGTTCACTTTTATACAGACTTTAATATAAACCCTTCCATCATCACATGTAGGGTTGAAATGATAGCTTAAATATTTGTGGTTCTTTTACTGGATTTTCAGTGTCCACTTATCATTGGGTTAAAAGTGCAATCAGCCAATGTAGCTTTTCCTGGCATTCTGTCTTGCAACATTTCTACCACACACCAGCATGTAAGAGATATTTGTCAGCACACACTACATTTTTCATAGTAGCAATTTTACTTTTACCTTATGAAGTACTTCACTGCCTTGCTATTTGGGTAGGACCAAAAAGATAATTTCTTAAAGACCAAAGTGCAGATAGCAGTATGGTAATTTCACCAATAAATCATTATTATTTTGATAGCATGTTTCACCTTCAAGTTCTCCATGAAAATTATCTCCACCTTTCAAAAGGATCATTTCAAAAAATGTGTTAAAAGGAGCACACACACAAGGCATGATGTCAAGACAGGGGTAGGAGTGGGAAGCCCACTGTGATTCCTGCCTTCAGAATGGAGAAGCAGGATTTTGAGACAAAATCATCATGTTACCACGTATCTTACTCTTCTTGGAATTGTCTCACAATATTTTTTTTTTTTTTTGAGACAGAAACTCTGTCACTCTGTCACCCAGGCTACAGTGCAGTACTATGATCACAGCCAACTGCAGCCTGGACTTCCCGGACTCAAGTGATCCTTCTGCCTCTGCCTTATAAAAGATGCCCAAGGTAGCTCCACTGTCCCTTCTGCCATGTAAGGACACAGTGAAAAGATGTCATCTATGGGGAAGCGGGCCTTCACTAGACATGGACTCTGCTGCAGCTCTGATCTTGGGCTTCTCAGCCTCCAGAACTATGAGAAAGAAATTCCTGTTGTCTATAAGCCACCCAGTTTGTGATATTTTGTTAGAGCAGCCCAAATGAACTAAGACTGATTTCTAATAATTGTCAAGTGTGGGCCTTCGGAGCCAAGCTGCCTGAGTTCAAGTAGCTAGTACTACAGGTGTGTGCCACCGTGCCTGGCTAATTTTTTAAATTTTTAATAGAGACAGGGTCTTGCTGTGTTGCCCAGGCTGGTCTTGAATTCTAGTGCTCAAGCTGCCCTCCTCTCTCAGCTTCCTGAAATGCTGGGATTACAGGCATGAGCCACAGCATCCCACCTGTCTCACAATATATTTTTTTTAATTTTATTTTTTTATATTTTTAAATTTTATTTTTCCATAAGTTATTGGGGTACAGATGGTATTTGATTACATGAGTAAGTTTTTTAGTGGAGATTTGAGAGAACCTGGTGCACCCATCACCCAAGCAGTATACACTGCACCATATTTGTTTTCTTTTATCCCTCGCCCCCTCCCACTCTTCCCCGCAAGTCCCTAAAGTCCATTGTATCATTTTTATGCCTTTGCATCCTCACAGCTTAGCTCCCACATATCAGGGAGAACATATGATGTTTGGTTTTCCATTCCTGAGTTACTTCACTTAGAATAATAGTCTGTAATCTTTTCTAAGTCATTGCAAATGCTATTAATTCATTCCTTCTTATGGCTGAATAGTATTCCATCATATATATATATGTATATGTGTGTGTGTATATATACACACACCAGAGTTTCTTTATTCACTCGTTGATTAATGGGGATTTGGGTTGGTTCCACAATTTTGCTATTGTGATTTGTGCTGCTATAAATATGCATGTGCAAGTATCTTTTTTGAATAATGATTTCTTTTCCTCTGGGTAGATACCCGGTAGTGGGATTGACAGATCAAATAGTAGTTCTACTTTTAGTTCTTTTAGGAATATCCACACTGTTTTACATAGTGGCTGTACTAGTGGTGGGAATGTAAACTGTCTCACAATATTCTTAATGTCCAAAGAAAACATTCGGATATTTTTTAAAGTCCTCAGTTCAGCAAAACATGTTCATTGTTTCAACTTCCAGAAATCATTAATGGTTCCCTTCTATGTGTGAAGCTCTTTTCTAAGCTCAGTGAGGAATATAGAAGAGCTATAAAATATAATCCCTGCACTGAAGGGGACTGAGAAAATAGCAACTAGTGGTTCTGAGCACTGATTATATATGCCAGGCATTATGGATTTCTCATTTGAGTCACATTACAATTTTGAGAAGTAGGTGCTATTGTTGTCTCATATTACAGATGAAAACCCTGAAACTTAAAGGGTTTAAGAGCCTAAGTAAATGAAAGAGCTAGGATTCAAACTCAAGCAAGCTGACTCCAGAGCTCACTCTTTCCTTCATTTTACAAAAATGTGATGAGAAATTAACTTATGAGTTTGCCGTTTGATGGACCAAACAGCCAGTGACAAATGCTGCCCAGAGCCAGGTGAATAGGCATTTTTTTGTCATTTGGGTATTCGTGGATACACAGCAATCTCGTACTATTTTGAGAAATACACAAAAAGGGTCCTGCACCAAAGACTTTTAGTGCTACAGAGAGAATAAATGTGCCCCCACCTTCTCACATACACACTAACATAGCACTTCTGCTCGTTAATATGAGCTGCAGAATAGGTGGGTTTTACAGAAAAAATAGCCTAAGATCGACTTTCCAGGTTAATATCAAAATGTATTCTTATCCAGAGCTTGCTATGTTGATAATGTTATGTAGGCACCTTGAATATTTTTAGACAGTATTACTTTACTTTATTATGTTCAAAATCAAAGAGTGTCCAGTTTTTCTATTTCTATTTATAGTAGCTTTGCTAGCAAATGTTAAACTTCTTTCCCAGACATATAAATTTGGATTTTTCAAAAGAATTCGTGTAGGAAAATACTTGCACCCTTACTCAGGCAGGATGAAAGTATGCCTTTTTAATTTTTTTTAGTTTTTATTTTTATTTTTTTAGAAAGTCAGTATATTACATCAGGGGGCATTATGTGCATAATACAATGGTCCTGACAGCCTGCTGGTCAATCAGCAGAAGTAGGCACTAGTGGGTACTTAAGGCAATCTACCGAGATTTTTGAGGATGAACTTCTGTTTTCCCGGTTCAAAAAGCACAGGTCTGTCACAGATGACAGACATCTCATGCTAATGAGCCATTAAAATCACAGGATCCACACCACTGCCCACTTCTGCAGCATTTTGCAGATCATGGTCTGGGGAAACTTGATTTAGAATTACCCAAGGAGCCTATAAAAATGCAGATTCCTGTGATTTTGCTTGACATCTGGGGCCAGCCTTTGGAATTCATGTTTTAAACAAGGATCTCAAGGGACCACATTTTGAGAAATGCTGGACTCAATATTAGCACTCCGAACTTTAAGAAAATTAGAAGCCAGTGTGTCTTCAGTGCATACATTTTGAGAAATAAAGAAAAATTTCATCAGTGTTTTCTAAAGCAATTTATGCAGAATAACAACCAGAAGAGATTAGCTGTAATAAACAATTTCCATGGTCAAATAAGTTTGGGAAAGCTCCATCTAATATACTTCCTGTTAGAAATCCTTAATTTGCATATTAAAGGCTCTGAGAAATACTGCAGGAAAGAAACCTACTTTCCAAAGAGATTTCACCATAGGAATTTGTTTTGGGGATGAGATTTACTAATTTTCTATGGAACTAGTATTCTGCAGGCCTCATTTGGGAAATTCTGATCGCAAGCCAGTGGTAGACTTTCTAAAGGAGATGAACAAGGTTTAGAGACCCAGAGTCCCAGCTTTAATCCCCAATACTTAGGAATCTTTATAGAAAGGTGAAAAACTTTGTAATTTAATAATGACACCTCATATCTGTGTGGCTTTTGTAATTTTGTAGGCCCCCTTTCACACTTTTTCACTTTAAAAATAAAATCCTGACTCAATTCCTGTGAGCCATACAGATGAAGCTTATTATTATCGCTATATGAGTGAATAAACAAACTCTTATTACAAGTGAATAAACAAACCCAGAGAGTTTGCCTTGGTAAGTCATGCATTTCTACATCTTGTGCATTATTCATCACATAATACATCCAAGCTTTAGATGACCTGGAAGCTCAGATTCCAACAATACCTCAGCTTATGAGATTTTTGCTAAATTTACTAATAATGTATTATCTCCTTTATGGGAATAATGATTATACTGATTGGCCACTGGTAGAAAGAGCTGTGAATTACTTTTCCAAAAGTGTTGATGAATTGACTTAAACTCAGGTACCTCGATGATATAGTTTGGATATTTGTCCTCACCTAAATCTCATGTTGAATTGTAATCCCCAACATTGGAGGTGGGGCCTGGTGGGAAGTGACCAGATTGTAGGGAGAATTTCTAAGAATGGTTTAGCATCATCCCCTTGGTGCTGTTCTCATGATAGTGAGTGAGTTCTTGTGTGATCTGGTCATTCAAAAGTGTTTGGCACCTCCCTGCCACACTCTCTCTTTCTTGCTCCCTCTTTCACTGTATGAGGTGCCTGGTCCCCCTTTGCCTTCTGCTGTAATTGTGGGCTTCTTGAGGCCTCCCTAGAAGCTGATGCCAGAGTTATGTTTCCTGTATAGTCTGCAGAACTGTGCACCACATAAACTTCTTTTCCTTAAAAATTACCTAGTCTCTGGTATTTTTTTTTATAGCAATGCAAGAATGGCCTAATACACTCTGCTTCATCTGTCCTGCACCCAGTGGGGTCCAGTGGCTTAGTTATTACATGTAGCCATGGCTGGGGGTGAATTTGTATCTGAGGAATTATTTTTATCTATGTAACTTTATTTGACCCTTTAAAGAAATGAACTCATAAAATTGTTCCTACACTATGCCTTGATCCTATTAGTTAACATATTCCACTAATATAATCCTTTAGCTAATACAACATATGGGCTTTTAGAGTTACTATCCTAGTACTTTGGTCCTACTTTTTAAAATTTTTATGACATTTTTTTTTCCCCTACACTTTTCCACAGCCTGACTTCTCTAAAGCTCATTCTAATTTATCTTAGTCCCAAGACTCATGGACTTTCCCTCACTAGCATGGCTGCCACAAAAATATTTAGATTAATATCTAAATTATAAGACTAAATAATTAACTACATCTGTAACAAACTATTTTAAATAGTGAACACACATCTGAGTGTACCTGGGAAAGCTTTCTGACTCTTCAACATCCTTGATAATGTGGCTAAATGTCACATTCCTACATTTAATGTATCTTCCCCTGTCCTCTCTCACCCATCACCTGCCATTCAATTCTGATGTTTGTGTCAAATTTGAGTTATGACTATAGGTAGGTGTTACTTTCAGGAATTATTTAACAAATTTCCCCTAAGTTTTAGTGTCTATGCTTTTTTCAATGTCAAAAAATTTACTAAGTTGTACATAACAACTCCTTTTCTTCTAGGTTAAACTGAGACTTATTTTCTTAGGCTTTTAACCACAAAAATATAGACCTCTCTAGAAACACTTCATTCCCAGCCCTAACTTTGTAATCTGTTTTGTTATAACTGATCCAGAGAAAATAAAAATGCCTCATGTTTGAAGTCTACGCTATTCAAGGGTAAACTATGTCTCACTTTGAGTCATTTTATATGTTCATTATATCTAGAAAAACAATTTGAATAATAAAAGTGCCAAATGTTAACTCAAGCTATAAACATACAATGGCATATTTACATCATACATCAAACTTTTCTAGATTTCTTTTCTTAATGCTTCTCATCCTGCACTAAAATCCTTAACTCATTTGTTTCTTGATTTATGAGATAGATTAATTATTTTCGATTAATAAAAATTAGAACCTTTAATTGGACTCTATTTGAGTTTGGTTGCATTAAATGAATCTACTGGTGATCAAAAATATATTTTTAAAGGGAGTTTAGGGTAATATATCAACAAATGAGGAGCTATAAACATGATTAATATACACATTAGACTTTCCTTATCACATTTTGCTGGCAGTTTTTATCCGGTCACAGCTGAAATTCCATTGAGTTCTTTCTCCTTTTGTATAAAATACAGATTATGTGGAGACAGCAGTCTGAGCAACTGGAGTTTCATCTTGTCTGCCCATTAATTATTAATGCTGTTTCAGTACGTCTTATCTATCACTGCTGAGAGATGAAGGGCTGTATTTTTATAGTCATTTTCTAGTAAGAAAACAGGCTGGATGGTGACTTTGCACTTGGCAATAAGGAAAGAATCACAAGGACTTTCATTTTTATGAAAACATTAAAAAAGACTGTTCTAACTCACTAATTTTACTCTTTCAATGAAGGGTGGTGTGATTTTTGATGAGTAAACCAAAGCTGAGGAAAGCACATATCTCTTTTTACATCTTTTTTCAAAATACCATGAACTCAAAGGGTTGAATCCAGGTCACTCTGAATATTGGAGATTATACATGGCACAGGTTGTATTGATACATCCATATGAGCAGATTTTAGCTTATGTCTCAATTGCTTAATAATGGATTTAATCTTCCTTTTAGGGTACAATGTTATGATTTAGAGCCCGGGCTATAATGGGGCACACACTAGCCAGGTGACCTTGTGCAAGGGACTTGCTGTGCTAAGTATCAATTCACTCATCTATAGAATGCATGAGGATACTTATTTCACAGGGTGGTAAAAAGGTTAATTAAAACATAGCATTTAAACAGGGTCCAAACAATGGTAGTAAGCCCTGACATTTGGGTTCTTTTGTCTGTTTTGTTCACTAAAATCAGTAAAATGCACTACTCTAATTTGCAACAGGAAATAAAAACAAAAAAAGTTGATTCAAAGAGTGTTTCAACAGTTTACACTTAATTTAAACTGGGGGCTTGGAGGGTGTGAAGTGGACAATAAGTTAAATTTTAAGACTAGAGTTTTCATCTATTCTAATGAATAATAGAAAAGCAGATCTGACTTATTAAGTAGATAAAATTTGGTATATCAAGACATTTTTCTGTGATTACTTGATGACCTTAAGTAGATTGCCTTAAATTTACTTCCATGTTCAATTTCTCCTTTATTAAATGTATTGAGGAAACACTTATTAGTGAATGTGTGGAAAATCTCAGAGCATAGAACACACACACACACACACACACACACACTTGGATTTCTCTGAACATTTACATTTACAATAATAGTATTTTCCCAATTACAGTAAGTGTGGCAGAGACCATTAATTGCCCCCAGGATCCATTTGTCTCTTCATCTCTTTAGTTAGAGAAAACCTACCCACAAATTTAAGCGAGGCTTATGGCCACCAAGCCTTTCCAGCCCTTTTTATAGCCATGTGTGACCAGGTGACTTATTTCTTGTCATTTAAATGGGAGCACAAGTGGTGTATATAACTTCTGGTCATGTCCTTGGAAAGAAAGCTGCTTGCCTCCATTTCTTTTCTCCCTTCCCACAGGCTGGATTTAGGATAGTGACCCTACTTCAACCATATAAGCAAGGTTATAATCCTAGGAATTTGCAAACAGAACGAGCCACACAGAAGGAACCTACGTCCCTGGATGACACTGAAGACAAGAGGCATTTACCTGCCTACTCCATGGACTGTAACATGGAAAAAATGCTTTTGAGCCTACAGTTTTTGAGCCATTCCATTTACGTTTTTGTCTTTATTTTGTTTGCAGCAACTTACTTGGATCCAGGTAATCACATCGAACCTAGGGGTAGGGCCCTTGCTGTGAATGACTAATCAATATTTATAGCTTCAAAGACTTGACCTGCTTTAAGGTGCAAATAGCTCTGGTCAATCTTGGTGACTTGCAGCAGAAGGCAGTTAATCAGGTAACAAAAGATAGTTTTCAAAGAAAATTTTCTTCATGAGGAAAATGTTATGGCATTATTTATCCTTTATCATTTATTGGTTGGGGACCAAATAGATGAAGGAAGAAAAACTGAGGGCTGTACAAATAGAAACTGCTTGCTGATGCTGTCCTGGCTTCTGCAGTAAGAATGTCTTTTAGAGACCCTGGGACAAAAAGCAACACTGAAAAATCTAAGATGTGTGGGAATTTTTTGATGTCAAAAATCATTAAATAGTTCTTTTCTAAATTCTTAACTCCCTATTTTGCAGACATCACTTCCTGATGACTCTAATTATTTTGTTGTATCACAGTGATGTTTTGCCAGCCAGTAGAAACACAGTATTAGTCCATATAGTAGTATTAAAAAACCTTTAAGCTAGGATAAGAACTATGTGTCTTTGAGCTGTCTACACTGACCCTGGTATGTGACATGTTATGATAACAATAATGGTAATGCTAATAATAGTAATGATATTATAGGAATAACAAAGGAGTCCTTTCATCTCAAAAGCATGGGTCTAACTTACTCTTTGTGTCTCAAAAGTTTAACATCATTTTTCTAGTCAGGTAATAGATTGGTTTTGCACCAGGGTAATAGTTCCTCTTAGTTCCCTCTATAATGTGCAGTTGGGAGACACTTGACTCTTCCCCCAGCCAGGGGGATCATATGAAACTGGCCTGCATTTAGTTTTAGCAGAAAAAAAAATCTAAATAATGGAACTAATCATTCAAACTGTAAAAAGTACATATGCAGAATCACTAGTATTTACTTGATTTTCCTGCCAACCTTCATTATGATACTTCATAAGAAGTTAAGAAAAGGAATATCATTTGTACCTAGATCATTGGATGCACACTAATGCTTAGTTACCAATTCATGACTTTGTGAAAAATATTCCCAAAGGACAGCATACTCTTCCTGTGTAACACCACTGAACAAATCACTGCCACATGTGTCCTTTGGTGTATCTGTGGCCTGATAATTATTTAAGGGCCAAATTTGTATCCTATTCTTTAACTACCAAGTGATCTTCCTTCCCTGATTAAACAGATACTCGGAGCAACAACTCACAAATGATGTTCTTAAATGACACTAAAAGTCTCAGGCAAGATCTGATTGAACTGTTGCTGAATCCTTGGTTACAGAGTTTTTTCTTTATAACATCTGAATTAGTTTCAGCCAGGAAACTATAATTGGCCTCTCAAATGTGGTAGTGAGAGATCTGGCTTAGTGACAGAAAGACCAAAATCAGTAAATGAGGGAAAATAACAACCTAGAGAATAATGACTGAAAGAAGAACATTAATACTAAATAATGAAGAAGAATGTAAACAGATAAGAGACTCAGAAAGCCCTAGATCTTTAAAAGGCTGAAAGAGGGAGGGCAAAGATAAAAAATGATAAGACCTGTCAAGAAGAACAAAGTCAATGTGTGTACATTATTCAGTTTAAGGAATTAGAGTCACAAGGTCAAGTGTGGGTAACAGTAAATATGAATGATGAGGAATAAAATAAGTAAAAAGCAAGCTAGTTTCATAAATCAATTCCACAGCAACTTAGCTGGGGGGAGGTGAAAGGAGAATGGAGGATAACCCATTGGAGCCTGTTGAAATGTCAAGATCTATTACCAATTACTAAATATCAACGTGTTCATGCAAAATCCCAGTGTTCAGGGTCATAAAACAGTGCATTCCATGGACCAGTGGGGATTATCTAATTTGCACTTTGAAGTGCACTTAAACAAAACAAGAGAAAACATGGGCATTTGTAGCAAGAGGAAAACATACATTAAAAGACAAGTAGAATGAAAGAAAATATAAGCCCCCATCTCAGCCTATTATCCCAGGATGATCTCTGAGCCCACCTTGGAGGGGACCCCATTTCTGCTTCTTTGGCTGTACAATGCCAAGGAAGAAGCTGCTATAAAAGACAAGCAAAGGGGGAGGTCTGGAATGAAGATTTGGGCAAGAGTCCATACGCCAAGGTTAAGGGCCAGAACTCCTGCTCTTTGCGCTCTCCCACTGGGAGCTGTACAGGCAGGAGAAACAGGGATGGGCCCCTTGGGGAAGAAGGGGACACTAGAGTTGGCCACTAACAACAGATTAAAGCCCAATGTAAACAGTGTGCTGGACACATGTGGGTTGTAGAGAGAGTGGTGATGAATAAGCCTGTATCCAGGAAAGGACTTCAAACAGGAGGAGGCTGAGCGATGATGAAAATGATTCAGTGCCCTAAGAAATGACTCATGAGAGGAACAGAATGTGCAGAAAACAAAGAAGAAGTGTCCACATTTATCAAAGCACGTGACAAAGATGGGGGATACACAATTAGGGAGAGCAAATCATTGGAACAGAGTAAAGACAAGAAGAGAGGCCATAGGCAGTCTGAAAAGAAGAAATCCAGGGATGCAAGGGCAGCAGTATAACAGAGTGGATTAATCCACTCTCACTGAATTATGGTCAACACAAATTAATCTTGCAGTCCAGTTGATTTAACACTGAACTGGACTGTAAAATTAAGGGAATGCTGATTCTATTTGACTAGCATTGGTCTCTACCTATTTTGTGAACATCTCCATTCTCAGGCTCTTTCTCCCTTTAGGTAGGGCTGATCTTCAGCAGGTATGCTCTGGTAGAGCCTAATCAGGTATATGCCGATGACTTACCTGACTGGGTAGTGTTTATATAATACTTGTTGCTACATGTTTTGATTATCATTTCTACCTTCAAGTATTCAGATAACATTCTGAACCCATTTGAACTAAACTTTTTTAAATGACCTAATTGATACCTGTGTTTTGGACTAACTATTCTAATCTGTTATCTTTCTCTCTCTCTCTCTCTTTTATTTTTTAGTATTGCCCAATCTTTCTAAATCACTCTTTGTACTATATCTTCCATGTCTCTGAGTGACTAGAGAGAGCAGAGCTTGTAACTGAACATGGCACATGAATAAGGGAGAAAAATCCAAAACAGACATTGTTTGTGCTGTTACTGAGGCTTCAGGATGGGTTTGTTACTGCACTGCATAACCTAGCTTCTACTGATTGATAACATTCACTTTAAGCTAACGTTGTATAATGCGTATTATAAGTCTGGACCTACAGCCTTCAGTTTTATTCACAAAGAACTATCCATAGAATTCGTACCGTATATGATTCTGTATGCATATTATAGATAAATCCTAGATCAGATAATAGAGTTTTCCCAATTGTGCATTTAATAATTAAATGAATATTTGTGGACTAAATGAATGAATGAATGAAAATGACAATAAAATGGTACCAGGAATCTCTGAAATCTAGCAAAATTATTTATAGAATCTTCCCAGCATTTTGTAATTGGAAGGGACTCTAAACACAGCTACTCCAGTCTCCCACAACATCCCTTCCATTGGGTGTATCCAACCTCCCTAAATATTTCCAGTGTCAAGGAGCTCACCAACTTATAGGATAGCCTTGTTTTGCATATGGTGAGTTCTGACCCTAACACACATGTGTTTGATTTAACTCATGTAATCTTTGTCTCCACTTAAATGGAATCCCCTGAGAGAATTAATGAACATTTTGTGTTGAGTTTTATACTCAATGGTGTAGCCAGTTTCCTTTCTTTAGCAATCCAGGGTCCCACACTGAGGCATGATTGGTCTCTCTCAGCACTGTGGTTCCCCATTAGAACTTCCACTTCTCACCTTCTCCAGCCTCTAGTCAAATACAATTGTCTGGAGTTATATTTGAAATAACTGTAATAAACAATCTGAACACTTTAACATAGGCTTCTTGGGGAAATGTCTAACCCAGGGAAGTTTTTCCTGATATGGACCTACTTACCTTAACAGGTAAGAAAGACAGATAGTCGGGGCCAGATAGACCCTGTTTGGAGCTCTAATCTTACTATGCAGGCAGCTCTATGTTGTCCATTTGTATAGAGTTTGTTTTCTTTATCTTACTTTGTCCTGACCTTTCACTAGGTGGAAGACTAGAGCATTTTACTCCCTTGCTTAGCTCCAAATTCTCAGGCATTTATTTATGAACGTATTTAAACCTCTAGCTAAAGCTTTTAAAAAGTTGTTTCTCCCTATTAAATATTAAGACCATAAAACAGAAAATGAGTTTTCTTAGATTTGAGAAATGCACAATTGGCACATCTTAAAACAGTGTGTTCACGCATGCACACATGTGTGATGGGGGTTGTGTGTTTTCTGTGAGCAACAGTTGTAATGGAGGTTCAGTGGGAAGAGTCTGAGCATTGGAGTCACAAGGCCCAAGGTTTGAATCCTAGCATATGAATCTTTGAGGAAGTCACTACTTTGAGTTTCGGTTTCTTCATCTGTAAAGTGGGTCTAATGATATCACATTCTACGATGGTTTTGAAACTCATATATTCCTGGCACAAGAGGGGCACAAAGTCAATATTTATTTCCTTTTTCTATTCAAGAGGAACTTTTGTGGGAGAACTTTCTCATTATAAATCGCTAATTTTCTTTAAAAATAGATCTTCATTGTTCAATTAAGCTAAGAAGAAGAGTAAACACATACTTTGCCCGAGATAAATATATAACACATATGCAGATCTGGAAAGAGCTTTCTGTCAAAAACCATCCTAAATTAGCATGGTTAAGCCCTTGTGTTGTTAACATATAGAATGGTGACCATGCCTGTTCCATGCACTTTGACACTACACTGCCCTGGTTTGACTCACAAGCATGACTCGACTTTGACTTAGGAATCTGATTGACTTTTGGAGACAGGTCGGATTCATTTCAGCATCACCCCTGAAACACTTTGCAGCCAGCTGAGTTCATTCCATGTGACCCTGAAAGCCACTGAAGTCACTGTAGCAGCCCCTGGGATCATCCTTTACCAAGAGATTTGTATTCCAACGGGCAATTGTGGATTATCAGGCCAGTTCTATTGTAGACTTATTCCCTTTCCACCTACCTTTACTTATGATGTTTATCTTACCTCTAAAATACACTTTTATCTTGACTTAACAGGAATAACCTTTTAAAAGCCTGTCTGAGATTTCTTTACCTCATGATAGACATGGCCATCTTCAAAATTACTCTTCTAGCCTGCAGATCTGTCTGCAGAAATTGGGTTGGGTGTGTGAGTTGATGTTCCATTTATTTGTGTCACTTCCTATTTTTTATTAGTCTTGTTTTCTTAAATACTGTACATTGGATAGTCCAGAAGGTAAAGGACCATTTATTTGGTGCTTCTATAAGTTTCCTTGATGTTAAACACTATATATACACACATATACATATATATAATGTATATATGTAGTACATACACACACAAATATATACAACATACAATATAAACAATAAGATTAATTTGCTGACTGATTCTTATAGAATTATTTGCCAATTTCTTGTCTTCATTTAAAATCCTACCCAGGATTCCTTCATTTGTTCATTAGTTAGTTAATTCATCCATTTGTTTCTTCAATAAATAATTGTTACGCCCATTTAGTTCTAAGCAGTGATTTAGACCCTTTGGGCAACATAAAGTGAATACTATAAATTCTTACCTCCAGAGGGTACAGTCTTGTTGGGAGAAGTGAACAATTGTGATAAGTAATACAAGGACCATGGTGGCATAAAGGGGCTAGTCATTAATGTGTAAAAAGGTCAGAGAAAAAGTCATAAAGAAGGTAGAACTAAGGAAGGGTCCTAATTTATGAATGTGAATTTTTCATACAAGCAGTATCAGGGGGTTGCACTTCAGGCAGAGAGAACAAAATATGCAGTAATAAATTGTGTTCAACCATGGAGCACAGGAGGCAAGTAACAGTGGTGGGAAATAAGATTAGTGAGGTAGGCAGGGCCAGAACCATGAAGAATCCTGGAAGCCACACAGAGCAGCTGGGACTGATTGTTTTGAACGGAAGCACATTATCAATGACTTGAGTAAGAGAGACAGGACTTGCTCTCCTCTTACTGGGTCACCTTTTGATCACTTGCATCATCAGCTGAATTAAACTTGTTCTAATATTAAGTTTGACACTTGTGCACTGGCTGGGCAATCTACATGTTTTTCCTTTCCAGAGGAAAACTGTCTAATAGCTGGCCTGATGATAGCCTTTCAGGGGAACAGTCAGCATTGGAATAGGAAATTCTGTTTTACATATTCATTGTTTAAATCCCTCCACTAGACCCACAAGCTGTTGCAAAAGAGAAAGATCTTGTCTGTTTTATTTACCCTTGTATCCCAGCATCTAGATCAGTGCTGGCTCACAAAAGAAACTAATATTTGTTGAGTAAATGAATGAATAATAACAGATCATTAAAAAATGAGACAAAAACTTATAGACTGCAGGGAGAAATAAATGAATCTACTGTTACAGTTGGAGACTTTAACACCCTCCATTAAAAATGAACAGATCCAGTAGGCAGAAAATCAGTAAGACATAGTTGAACTCAATAGCACCACCAATCAACAAGATATAATTGACAGCCATAGGCTACTTCATCCAACAAAAGCAGATTACATATTCTTCTCAAGCTCACATGAAACATTTTCCAAGATAGACCACATCCTAAGCTATAAACTACACCTTAACAAATTTAGAAGAATAGAAGTCATACAATGTCAGCTCTCAGACTGCAATGGAATAACACCAGAAACCAATAACAGGAAGTAAATGAATGAGTTCAGGAGTAGATCTGAGTCAAGATCAGATAATTTTGGGGAAGTACCTTTTTTTATCAAGCAGGAATTTGGGGTTGTTTGCTAGAAATATCTTTGAATTACAGTTTCTCTTGAACAGGTAGCAAATCTGGTTTTGGTACTTTTTCAACACCCTGTTTAATTGCCAAATATAGGGTAGTTGGCAGTTTCTCATCTGTCTATACGCCCTGTCTATGGGGAATAAAAGAGGAAAGTCCCCAAGGAAGTTGGCCTTGGTATCTACTTCAACTATATTTCTTCTTCCCATACCTCCATTGATGGCCAAACTGGTGCTATGAGAGCAATTAAACTTAAGTGGCTGTTTCTGCCTTATTTTTCCCTGACACAGATATTTGTTCTTTTGTTATTTATCCTTTTGTCCAGATGAACATTTTTAATTTCTTCAGATAATGCAAATAGAGTCACTAGGTCCAAGATTGTAAGCCACAGAGGTTTCTCTCACCATAACTACTTTTAGAGGTAGTTAAGTAGACTTGATAAAAAAATTGTAAAGATTGTCAAAAATATTTGAGTCAGATTGTAGTCAGAACTGCTAAACTGCTAACTGAACAGCTCATCAGGAGTGAGAAGTGGGGGAAACAGAATAAATCCAGCTATTAGAAGTCTTCATTGCCAGATGTCCCCTTTGTGACATGGAATAGCTTTGAGTTACAAGAAAAAAATCTCTGAGAGCCTGGCTGTGGTTGTCCAAAACTTATCTGAATTATTATTCCTTTTGCTTCTTCCTCACTCTGTCCCATACCCTATCCCACCCCCAGATGCTTGACTTTTCTGACCCCACTCTTGCCTCCCCAGTCTTTGTTTTTTATCTTTTCCCATTGTTGATTAACCTCAACTTCTTAAACCTTGTTTATGCCAACTTGGTCCCCAAATATCTATTTAGTCATCCAATGAATATTTACCAATCCAGATTAGTCATTTTTAAAATTTGTCTACAAATTCTGTTCAATATCTGGTATAGTGGCACTCTATAAACCTGAAAACAAACAAATGAAACATATAAAACCCCACAAATGCTTTGTATTATTGATTATAAAATTGATATAAGTTGATTATATCTGATGGGCTTTTGACTAGTCTTATAGAGGGTGCTGACAGAGGGCCTGGCAGGAATGAGGGAAAGAGGTAATAATCAAAATCAGCCACATCATCTGAGAGTCTCTGATAGACTGCTCTTTATTAATCTGGAAGGCAATTAATCTAGATTCCCCATTCTCTTTTCTCTCTGAACCATTTGACTCACCTTACTTTACACACATATTTTTATTCTAAGATTACTTTGTCAAAAGATAGATACCCATGACTTCCTATTTGAATACTAATCTCTTCTTAGTAACCTTGACGTTAATAAAGATCCTCTGAAGATTTTGCCATACTTGCTAGAATACTCTTAGCTTATCCTAACATAATACCAACCTGTAAAATTGCCAATATATACACCTTGATTTGTCATTTCAAAAGTGAGCAAATGTTTTGCTTCACCACCTGTTGCTGTCAATCAAAGTCAGAGTTTTGAAAGAAGCATGATTGGCATAAAAATGCAGCCCATGACAAGATTTTATCTTTAGAACAAGTTTATCTTTACCCTTCTGCAAGAATTTGCAACTGTGTGTTTTTTAGTACCTTATTCTAATCAAAGTAAGCATTAAATAAAATTTTTCTTTCCATGCCATTATTCTTCCACATTATAGAAAATATGGAGTTTACAAAGAAGAAGAAGGGAGAGGAGGGGAAGGATGAAAAGGAGAAGAAGAGCATGATATGAATTTTTGATAATCCTACCACCTGGGAAACAATTGTTAACATTTGACTCATTACATTTCCGACGTTTTCTTTACACATTTTCCCAAGCTCTGCCTCCTCATTAAATCAGATGTTCACTTTCCTGAGTGTCTTTGCATATGGTTTTGTCTTATATTTTTCAGGAAGGCCTGAGAGTATGTGATGTAGCTCCTCACTCCTTTCTACCCCGAACAGCTATGTATTAATACAGTGTTTTCATATGCATCACTCCTCAAAGCCCTATAGCAGACTGACCTTCCACCTGTGGCAACAGTCCCATCCCTTGTGCTAGCTTTACTACCCTTTATCACCAAAGAAAGTGAGTGACAGCACCCTCTTTTTTCATCTTCTACCCCTAAACACTCTAATTTCCCTCTGTATAAAAGCACATCCTCACCCTAAAAACCAAACACACAAAAACAAAACAAGAGGAAGTATCCTTCAAGCTCCTCTTTCAAGTGGCTAGTACTTCTAGGTCTTTCCACCACCCCTGCTTCCATACTTCTCAATTACTTCTAGCAATCAGCTTCTACCATCACCCCTCTATGAGAAGTGTGTGTTCAAAAGATTCCAGTGATCTTTTCTCATCATCTTTTTCCTCCCACATAAGCACCTTTTCAATGCTTTTTCTGCCTTGGGCTTTGAAGTGCCTGTATTCTCTTGACTCTTCAAATGATCTGAACTTTCCTTTTGTTGTCATTTTAGGATTCCTCTATTCATTCCTGCTCTCTGGTTGAATTTGTTTCCAAAAGTTTTGCATCTGCTGTATTCTCTCTATAAAAGTTTTTTTTTGGTGAATTATATTCAATTACAATTCTTCTTTTCTCAGAAAGCAATGACCTCTCAAGTCTGTTTCTCCAGTTCTTGCCTCTCTTTCAAGTTCTTCTGTAAACCACAGAACATGATACACTTCTGCATGTATAGCAACTAACTTATTGTCAGTTGTCTAGATTTATCTTTCTTGTGAGTTTTTATACTCTTTGTTACCTTTACTATTAGTACTAACACCCTACCATTCACTAAGTAATTGATTTATGCTATCAGATGCCTTATAAACATTATTTCAATTATTCCTTGCAATGTATGTAGTAAGAATTACCTAATTTTATACACAGGAAAACAGAAGTTTGGTTAGTTCAGAAAACTTGTCCAAAATCACAACTAGTAGTAGAGCAGGGATTTCCATGTAGCTCTATCTGGGTTTAGAGTCTGGTTCAGTTGTCTATTGCTGCAAGACAAGCTACCTCAAAACTTGGCGGCTTAAAAAAATGATTTGTATGGAACTTCTAGAATGGCAGAATAAAGAGCTTAGAATGATAGTTATAAAAATAATCATTTAAAGCATCTGGAAATTATTCCAACGGCATATAGCAAATGGAGAAATCTTTATTAAAGAAACTCTACTAAAGCTCAGTAGGAATAATGAAAGTCTGTGACATTTGAGCCATGACCTGTTTTCTTACCCCTCCCCAGTTCTTTTTTCTCCAAACTCTATCCCAGGGACTCTACTCCATACAGAAGTTACCAAAAATACAGGGGCTCCCTCTCTGTATCCTCCTTTCCAGTTTGAGGTAGGTTTCACTCTGATAAGGGTGAGCTGCTGGTGTTTCTCATATGCCAACCCAGCCCTATATTGCAGACACTCTAGTCCAGTCAAATGCACCCAAGAAGATGGACTCTCCTCTCCCCTACCCAGTGATCACTTGTAGGGCAGAAGCTCTACTCCATGTACAGCAAACCAAAAATACTAGGGCTCAAAATTGCTTCCAGCCCAGTTTGCATATAATGTTCCATACCAAGGAAGGATGAGCTAAGAAGACAAAGGTCTGCCAGTGGCCACTTGTTCAGTGAGAGGGCCACTCTGGGAAAAGAAGATATTTACCACCAGCTTTAGTGCAGTGGTACAGGAGTTCTGCCCAGAGGAAAAGAAAGGCTATACGGACAAAGATTTCTACAGTTCCGCCAAAAGGAATGACTTTTATTTAGAACAGAACATGGAGAACTCCATGCCTAAGAGCAATGTCAAAAACAACAGAGATTTTGGTGGTTTGGTGGTGAGCAAATAGGAGGAGGCTGTTAGTTTCTTGATAAAATCAAAATGTCAGAGCACCATAAAATTTACAGAGGACCAGAGAATTTGAGTGACAGTAATGAAGAGCCCTTGTGGGTTCACATTCAAGTATGAGGCTTGGGAAGACTTTGTGCATGTGATAGGGTGCACTCTCACAGGATCAATCCAGCAGGATGTAGTACACATTTTAAAGCATTCCCCAAACCCCACACAGACCCATTCACACAAGGTGGAAGCCTCATGGGTGTGAGGGGCTTAAACACAACTTCTGATTGAACACGGATCGAACAATAAACTACTGTGACATGACATGACTAATAAAAAGTCAGATTTTTTTTTTAATCACAGTAATCTCTGGCATTCTGGAAGAATGTATGTATGCTCATGACTGCACATTCTCAAAAATTCTAAGGAAGGAAAAGTTCAAGCTACTAATCTCTGGCTGAATAGGGAAAAATATATATACTCCCTGAACTTTAATAGCAGCCTCCAAGCCATACACATATATAGTGGTAAAGGATAAAATTCTAATTAGCTGAGGGGCGTAAGCATAATCACTTAACAATAAGTGGCTTATGCCAACTCAGGGGCAATCTCTAAGTAGCCAAGATAAAAGATAAAAATAAAAGAAAGAAAAGATCAGAAAAATAATAGGCTGCACAGAATTAGTTCAGCTAAGTTTTTAAACAAATAACCAAAATGACCAAGTGAATAATAATGACCCTGGTGGGGATGGGGAGACTCAGTATCCAGATTTATATCCAGTTTTCAATAAAAATTATGAGACATTCAAAGATGTAGTAAAGTGTCACCCATACTCAGGGAAAATAAACAACAGGTAATAGAAAGTACTCTTAAGGGACCCTAGATAGTGAACTTAGAAGACGAAGACTTCAAAGCAGCTGTTATAAATATGTTTGAAGAAACAAACAAGATCCTGATTAAAGAACAAAAGGAAGGTATGATGATGTCTCATAAATAGAGAATAGCAATAAAAAGATAGAAATTAGAAAAAGAACAAAATGAAAATTCTCGAGTTGAAAAGTAAAATAAAATGAGTAATTTACTAGTGGGGCCTAACAACAGATTTGAGCTGGCAGAAGAAAGAATCAGCAAACTTAAAGATAAGTCAACAGAGATTATGGAAGCTGAAACTGAGAGAAAAAAATGAATGAAAATAATGAACAGAACTCAGAAAATTGTGGAACAACATTAAGCGCACAAACATACATTTAATAGGAGTACCAGAAACAGAGAGAGAGAAAGGGATAGAAACATTATTTAAAGGAATAATGGCTGAAAACTTCCGAAATTTGATGAAAAACACTGGTCTATACAACCAAGAAGATAAATGAACTCTTAACAAGTTAAAAGCAAAGAGAACTACACACAGAAAAATCATTTTGATTAAAAATGTTTAAAATCAAAGATAAAAATAACACCTTAAAAGTAGCAAGAGAAAAACAATGCTTCACATATCAGAGAATGTCAGTGAGAATAAGAGCTGACTTCTCAATGAAAGCAACACAGGCCAGAGGAAGTGAAATGACATATTCTAAGCATTGAAAGAAAAAGAATGCCAACTAAACATCTTATATCAAGCAAAAGGCCTTTAAAATAGAACAGTGAAATAAAAATATTCAAAGATAAACAATACTAAAATAATTCATTGATAGCAGACTTCCCTTACAAGAAATGCTTACAGATGTTATTCAGGCTGAAAGCAAGTGACACCAGGCAGTAATATACACCTATATGAAAAAACAAAGAGTGCTAATAAAAGTAATTATGTATGTAATTGTGAGAGACAACATAATTGCATATTTCATGTCTTCTTTTAACTGATTTAAATCATAATTGCATTAAACAATATGCATATAATTTTATTGTTGGGCCAATAACATATAGAAATGTAATATATTTGATATTAACAACACAAAGGAGGCAGGTGGGAGCAAAGCTGTGTTGGAGCAAAGAAATGGTATTAGATGGTAACCAAAATCCACAGAAAGAAACAAAGAGAACCGGAAAGTAAATGAAAATTAATATAGCAGACTTTCTAAATACATACTTGTTCTTTCTGTCAGCTGCTTTAAAAGATGTAAGATTATATAAAGTAATAACTATATCAACATATTGCTGAGTTTATAAAATGTAAACATAATAGGTATAAGAATGAATAGTTTAGAAAATGAAGGAGGAGGGAAGATAGCTATATGAGAGTAAAGTTTCTATATTTCACTAGAACTAAGGCAGTATAAATCTGAAGCAGACTCTGATGATCTAAGCTATATATTGTAAGCTGTAGATCAAAATTTAAAACTTTTGTGCTTCTAATGAAACCATCTAGAGAATGAAAAGGTAATCCATGGAATAGAAGAAAATATTTTCAAATTATATTTCTGATAAGAAACTTGTATTCAGACTATATAAAGAACTTTTACAACTCAACAATACAGAAACAAATAGTCCAGCTGAGAAAATGGGGAAAGTATCTGAATACATAATTCTTCAAAGAAAATATACAAATGGCTAATAAACATTGAGTAGATGCTCAATGTCAGTAGCCATTAGAAAAATGCAATTTGAAACCACAATTAGATACCACTTTATACTCACTAAGATTACTATAATCAAAAGAACAAGTAAAAAAATTGTTGACAAGGATATGGAGAAATTAGTACACTCATACATTGATGGGGGGAATATAAAATGGTAAAGCCACTTTAAGAAACTGGTATTTTTTCAAAATGTTAAACATAAAGTTACCATATGATCCAACAATTCCACTCCTGGATATACACTCAAAATAAATTAAAATATTTGTCATGCAAAATTTTGTACATGAATGTTCATAGAAGTATTTTTTATAATAGTAGTAGAAAAAATAAAAATGTCCATCAACTAATGAACGGCTAAATAAATTGTGGTCTATCTGTAGAATAGAGTATTATTATGCATTTAAATAAAAGAAATACTTATAGTTGCTTCAACAAAAATGGATCTCAAGAACGTAATATGCCAAGCATTTTGGCTGACACATATAATCCCAGTGCTTTGGGAGGCTGAGGCAGGAGGATCACTTGAGATCATTAGCTGAGCATGGTGGCACACACATATTGTCCTCAACCTGAGTGGCAGAGCAAGACTCTGTCTCAAAACAAAACAAAACAAAACAAAACAAACATTAAAACATTATGCTAAGTGATAGAAACCAGTCACAACTAAATGTTACATAATTATTTTAAATTATATGTCCAGAATCTATTCAGAGTATATGTAGGTTAGTGGTTGCCAAGGGCTGGGGGATGGATAAAAATGGGGAGTGAGTGCTAATGTGCATGGAGTTTCTTTTTTGGAGAATAAAATTGTTGTTTTAAAATTAGATCGTGCTGATGGGTACATAACTCCGTGAATGTAATGGTTTACTAAAAACCATTTAATTATATATTTAGATGGGTGAATTGTGTGGTATGTGAATTACACCTCAATAAGCTGTTTTAAAATGATTTGTCATTGTATAAGATTCTGTATGTTGGCTGGGTTCAGCTGAGTTTTTCTTCTGCTCCACACAGCATCAACTGCAGTTCTTTATGTAGCTGCAGCCATTTGGGTGCTCAGGTTGGATTGGAGCATACAAGATGGCCACACACATATGACTGACTGAAAGGGGTCCTGGTTGTTGGCCTAGCATCTCAGGTCTCCCCACTTGACCTCTCTCCTTCCAGTAGTCTAGATCAGCTCCTCACAGAGTAGTGACCGGGTCCCAAAATAGTGACTGTGGAAGCTTCCAGGCAGGTGCCCTTGAAGAGGCAGAACATCACTCCTGCTATTTTCTAGTGCTCAAAACAAGTCCAACTCAAATTCAAGGGGAAGTGGAATAGATTTCATGTCTTGATGGGAGTAGCAGGATGTGTTTAAGAGATGGGAAGAACTGTTGGTGACCATCTTTGAGACAATCTCTCACAGAGCTCTTAATCACTCAGCAGCAACATGTGAAATCTATCAATGAAGATAGATAGACATCTTAGTGAATGCCAATATCAATAGATAACATTCCTAACTCGAAGGATTCTTATTCTGATAATTTTCTCAGCTATTTTTGCAGCTAGACATCAGATATCTAGGAAAAATTCTACTGCTCTGCAGTCACATTAAGGCATGGACATTTCTGTGAGCTGGTCTAAGACCTTTCCTAGGATCTTTCTATATTACTTGGGAAAGGAACTCTGTGCTGTAGGATCTCAAACACTTATCAGAGAATAATATCATCCCACATTGACAGAGGGAAGGGAGACACTTAAAAAGGGAGAAGGGGATAGTTGAGAAACCTCCGGTCCTTTGATATGAAACCATCAATCTCCTTTAGACTATCTGTAGTTAACACTGTGGTGCATCTCCCCAGATTCTCTCTTATTTCAGGGCATGCGTCATTTTCCCAGATGCTGAGAATGTTGACTGCTGATGGTTCGCAGCTGCATTCCTCTCAAAGAATTTCCTCAGCTGAAGGTAACTCCCTCACTTTTCTTGCCACCCTGTCTCACGGTATTGAATCCCCCTCACTTGATGGTAGAATAAAGGAAGAGAAGAGCAAGGAGTTCAGAATGACTGAAGGGATGTGTCAGTAGCTTGAGCCATGCCAAGCAGCTGAAGTATTATCCTCGAAGTCATTGAAAGCCACTGAGTGACTTTAAGCAGGGAAGTGGCAGGACCACACCCACCTTGTTGAAGGACCCTTATGGAGATGGTGTGGAATATTAACTGAGAGTAATGGTGGAGATAAAAGTGGGAGCAGCCAGAGTGAAAATGAATACCTAACCTACAACATTACCTATGAGGTAGACAGAAATATATGATTCAAATAGCATTTCTGAACCAAAATGTAGAGGATTTAATACTCAATTGAATGTTTGGGCTGGGGAAAGTGGATAAATAGCAGATGATCTTGGACAGTGGTGTGCTGGTAAATTTTTAACTGGCTCTCTGGAAAAAAAACACATGTATGCCTATATATGTCATTACATAAGTTTATCATAAATTTTACTGATTTAAAGTGTGTGTACTATATGATTTATAAATAATGAAAATGCAATATTTTCATTAGAAATTCCATAGCCAATTGATTCTCACAGAATGCTTTTATTAATTTTTGCTGAGCTCCTGTTCTGTGGCCAACCTGTGATTGCAATTCAACCATGATTTGACAAATGAAGTTGCAGCCTAATCTTTACCCAATAAAATCATTTTCATTAAATCTGACAGAAAGCCTATTGTCAAACTATTCTGTCTTCCATAAAAATTACTATCCATTAAATTGAAACATCTTTTCGCTTCATCACTAGCCATTACTCACGTTTAGTGTAACTTGATTTATTAACTCATTCTCCATATCACTTTCTTAAGCCTAAAAAATGAACAAAACAAACATCAAGCCCAGATTTGTAGCATAGCCAATTTTTATGGTGGAAATGCTCCCACTATGACTGATTTAAAGCTGCCCTTGTCATGCTGTTAAACAGAGAATCGTGAAGAAACGTACACTACAGCCCCGTTAGATAATATTCCCAGCATCCTGGTACAATATAAATTCAAGATCATAGAAAAAAGTAAAATCATTAGGAAATGGTAATTTTTAATGGTTTACTACCTTTGATTTTAAGATAATTTATAAAATTATAATTTTATATGTTTTAATAATGACTGTGTTTAACAATTGGTTTGAAAAATTCTGCATTTAAAAATGGGCTTTTGTGAGATTGTGTGAGCTAGCTCCAGCACACCACTGTTCCCAGGTGCTCTGGATTTGACACCTGAAAATTAAGGATGAAAGATGTACACCTTGGATTAGATTTAAAACAACATCAGAAAAGCAGTTAATTTTTAAAAAATATGTGTAGTAGTATTGGATTCAGGTCATGTATCAATATCAACAACAACAAAAACTATTGGCTTAAACAGGATAGTCTCTCTCTCAGGTAAGAGAATCCAGAGGGAGGCTGTCCAGGCTGCTATAGTGTAATACCTACATGGTAACAAAGGCCTAGGTTCCTTTCATCTTTATGTTTTACCACTTCATGGTCCAAGATGGCTGCCTGAGCTCCAGTTTGCATATCTACTTTGCAATCAGTGGAAAGGAGAAAATAGGTGAAGAAAAGGCAATTCCCTTAATTTAAGACATTTCTAGGAGTTAGCAGAAATACTTCCATTTAAATGTCATTGGCCAAAGCAGAGTCACATGGGACTTCTAGGTCATGGAATATTAGAGAATCCAGTTTAACTAGATGGCAACGCCCAGTTATGTGTCAAGGTCCATACTTCTCAGGATAAACAAATGAATATTGGGAAGCTACTTGCCGTCTCTATGTCAAAGTCTTAGGTGCAAGTCATCATTTTTTTCATCTCAGTTCATCAATGGGAAAAAAATCCCAGAATTTATGTTAAAATAGCCAAAACGTTCAGAGAAAAACATTTTAGTAACTAGTGTGTCCTGCTCTTGTCCAGCCTTGTCTGCTATCATTCTACCTGGCACGGGCTGTGCCCCAAATAGACTGGAGACATTTTCTCCTCATTATCACCTTGTTAAGCTGCATGTCTCAACCCCCTGCCTCTGAGGCACGTTCTGGGATCTTAACGAGGTGATAATGAGGAGAAAAATGATGTGGCAGTCCTTGGTCTGGTCTAGTCTTCATAGTTCAGAAGAGACCAGAGCTTTAATTAAGACTACTTGCTTTAATATAAAACTTTCAGATATGTATTTTGAGATCTCTGAATATAAGTAAACAAAGGGAAATGTGCGTTTCTATTAAAAGGTGTATTTGGGCAATGTCTTTTTCCTGTTACTCCGACAAAAAGAGGTACATTCTTTGAAAGAAATGAAAAATTACAAGAAAGTGCACAGAATCAGGTAGGTAAGGGTAAGGAAAATGGGAGGAGAAACAGACTTGAAGAAAAAGAAGTCCAGTTACACATCTTACACACAGAACATTCAGTTTTTTTCCTGCATTTTCATCTGACCATTTGGTGTTCTGTTGACACACTCTCAATAGAAAAGTGTTTGTTTTACATGTTTGGCCCATTAGTGCCACTTCAACTTATTTTATAAACCAGATAATTCATTAAAAATGTAAAGGGTTTACATATTATTTGAGGAGCATACTTCTCAGTGATTAATTTTCAGGGCTTGCTGTAGTTCTTTAAAATGTGACTTTGGATTATTAGCTAAATACAATGGATAAAAATCACTCCAAACATTTTTTATCACTAAAATGTATTGAGTTTGCCACAGATGGTTTTATAGCACTGCAAATACTATTATAGAGCATCCATCTGCATCTCAACATTGCTGCACATTAGAATCAGCTTCAGAACTTGAAAAAACAATACCAATTCCTGGCCCTTTAAAAATAGGCCTTGATTTTATTGATTGGAAGTGGAGCCTGGACATCAGTATTTCTTAAGCTTCCTATGTGATTCTAATACACAAGTAAGGCTAAGAACAACTAATCTTTCTAGTCTCAGCCTCTCATCATTCAGAGAGGAAAGTGAAATCCAGAGAAACGAAATGCTTTACCCAAGGTTAGGCATCTAATTAGTAGTCATCTGAGACTAGAATCCAGTCTCCTCATTCAAGTGTTCAGAAAAATACTTTGGGAACCAAAAGTAATTGGTACTGTTCTTCTGTATCCAAATTTTATCATTTACTGTTTTTTCTTGTTATTTAATCTGCTAAAAGTCATGTTACAAGTAAGACAACGAATAGTACAAATACATGGTTCTGTGGTTTAAAGTACCCAATATTCTGTTCTTTCTCCATCAATTTGGAATTCCTTTTAAGATATTCTGATTTTTCAAGAGAAGATCTGCCAAGTCTTGACTTTAGAAACCCTGTTATTTAATAAAGTTCTTTGTAAATGATTCCAAAAACCCAAGAAAATAAGTGAAAAATAAATAATAAGTGAAATAATCATAATACCTGAAAACAGTGAAATAAGGGAAAATATCAAAACAGTCTAAGTAGAAGGCAGGTATATCTTCCTTGAAACTTATAAAAATCTAGTTTGATTCATGATACCATAGTTTCTTGTTTTTATTCTTATTTTCTGCTTGTACTTCTGAATTAAAAGTGACCCTATTTAGTCAAGCAGCTTCTATAATGCCTAAAAATGATTTTAAAATCAACCTACTTCAACAACATTAAAGATAGGTACTGACCACTTCTGCTTGATGGGGAAATATATCAATAAATGCTTGCATTGAAAAGGTCCTTCTTTTCAAGAGGTCAAAACACTTTTCTAACATTTAGGTGTTCTCAGTTTATCTCAATGAGATAATTTTAAATGAAAGAAATGATTGCTACCATGTTACACACAGTGACACTGAGCACTGCTCTGCACATAAAGCAAAGCACTGGATCACAGCCTGAGAGCGATTAGTGCTGTTTCCCAGTGGCTGTCTATCTTCATGACAAATTCTGACCACCCAACAGCCCATTTGGCTGTGGTGAACGCAGAGGGAAGAAGAGAAATGGCTGAAACCCACTGTGCTGACACACAGTCATGCCACAGTCCATTTGTTCATTTGTGCTTACAGTCTGAAGCAAATGGAGTTTAAGGAACTTTCCCCAAGGCTGATTTTCCCTTAATGATAGATTTACTTCTTAAACTATTTGGCTAAATCACACAACTGATTAAACTTTTATCGTGAAAAAGTCAAAACAACTTCACCTTGTGTTGTTGTCTGATCAGTCCCTCAGTGACACACCTCAGTGTCACAAAATCACTCTTCTTTGCACACTCTCATCAAGGAAAAAAATAATCCCAGGACAGTGTTCTTCTGTCTGAACCAAGCTATTTATCAACAGGAAACTGACCAGATTGTTAGTGCATGAAATGTTTTGCCAACATCTGATCTTAATTTATTTTATTAACTTAGTTCCTAGTTTTCTAAAATTTTGATTAAAACTTAAGAAAGAGGAGTTCTATGGCTTTGTTTTCAGTGGATGTGGAAGTAAGAGATCACTTCTAAGTAAATATATTCAACTCTAGGTTGCCTTTATTCTCAGAGAAACATAAGAGTAAGGGTTATTTTAAGTGGTAAATTATCAAATAAAATTTTATGTTTTCTCTAATAATCATATTTTTCTTGTGAAGGTGCTATATTACTTTTTATCCCCTGAGCTTTCAATAACCAACTGTGAAAAAAGGAGTATAAAAATCACATCCTGGGTGGCAAATGAGGGCTTAAAAATTCTTTCAAGGTAATACACATCGATGATCAGTGAACCTCCATGGAATGCTGATTTTTCTAATTATGGTTTATACTTTATAATCAGATTGGTTTTCATAATGAGCATAAAACAAATTTGACAGCCAAAATCAATTTGAAAGATCTTTCTATTTAGCTTGAGTATAGAGAAACAGTTGGCTCTTTCAGAAACACATTTCTATTAAAGAAAAATAAATTCACTACCATTTCACATCAGACAGAAAAAGAAAATAAAAAGGTTTAATTAAGGCAAATACCCAGATATTTAGATAGTCAATTACCCTAACAGGTGGAGTGCCCCAATGGATGCAAACTAGAAGCCAGGACCTACACTAACAAATTAGAATATTGTACAAGTTTCTCAAACGTGTTTATTACATAACAGGTTATATTGTTGTTTAAAAGATTGGGATGCAGGTGGCTGGCAAGATGGCTGAATAGGATGAGCTCTGGTCTGCAGCTCCCAGTGAGATCAACACAGAAGGCAGGTGATTTCTGCATCCAACTGGGGTACCTGGCTCATTTCATTAGGACTGGTTAGACAGTGGGTACAGCCCATGGAGGGCAAGCTGAAGCAGGGTGGGACATCGCCTCACCTGGGAAGCACAAGGGGTTGGGAAACTCCCTCCCCTAGCCAAGGGAAGCCATGAGGGACTGTGCCATGAGGGACTGTGCTGTGAGGGACAGTGCATTCTGGCCTAGATACTATGCTTTTCACACAGTCTTCACAACCCACAGACCAGGAGATTCCCTTGGGTGCCTACACCACCAGAGCCCTGGGTTTCAAGCACAAAATTGGACAGCCATTTGGACAGACACCAAGCTAGCTTCAGGAACTTTTTTTCATACTCCGGTGGCACCTGGAATGCCAGCGAGACAGAACCGTTCACACCCCTGGAAAGGGGGTTGAAGCCAGGGAGCCAAGTGGTCTAGCTCAGCAAATCCCACCCCCACAGAGCCCAGCAAGCTAAGATCCACTGGCTTGAAATTCTCGCTGCCAGCACAGCAGTCTGAAGTTGACCTAAGACACTTGAGCTTGGTGGGGGCAGGTGCATCCATCATTACTGAGGCTTGAGTAGGTGGTTTTCCCCTCACAGTGTAAACAAAGCCACCAGGAAATTTGAACTGGGCAGAGCCCACCCCAGTTTGGCAAAGCCACTATAGCCAGACTGCTTCTCTAGATTCTTCCTTTCTGGGCAGGGCATCTCCAAAAGAAAGGCAGCAGCCCCAGTCAGGGGCTTATAGATAAAACTCCTGGGACAGAGCAACTGGGGGAAGGGGCGGCTGTGGGTGCAGCTTCGGCAGACTTAAACATTCCTGCCTGCCAGCTCTGAAGAGAGCAGCAGATCTCCCAGCACAGTGCTCGAGCTCTGCTAAGGGACAGACTGCCATCTCAAGTGAGTCCCTGACCCCCGTGCCTCCTGACTGGGAGACACCTCCCAGCAGGGGTCGACAGACACATCATACAGGAGAACTCTGGCTGGCATTTGGCAGGTGCTCCTCTGGGACGAAGCTTCTAGAGGAAGGAACAAGCAGCAATCTTTGCTGTTGTGCAGCCTCAGCTGGTGATACCTGGGAAAACAGGGTCTCCAACATCAAAGACCAAAGGTAGAGAAATCCCTGAAGATGAGGAAAAACCAGTGCAAACAGGCTGAAAATTCCAAAAACCAGAAAGCCTCTTCTCCTCCAAGGGATCATAACTCCTCACCAGCAAGGGAACAAAACTGGATGGAGAATGAGTTTGATGAATTGACAGAAGTAGGCTTCAGAAGGTGGGCAATAACAAATTCCTCTGAGCTAAAGGAGCATGTTCTAACCCAATGCAAAGAAGCTAAGAACCTTGAAAAAGGGTTAGAGGAATTGCTAACTAGAATAAACAGTTTAGAGAAGAACATAAATGACCTGATGGAGCTGAAAATCACAGCACAAGAACTTCGTGAAGCATACACAAGTATCAACAGATAAATTGATCAAACAGAAGAAAGGATATCAGAGATTGAAGATCAACTAAATGAAATAAAATGTGAAGACAAGATTAGAGAAAAAAGAATGAAAAGGAATGAACAAAGCCTCCAAGAAATATGGAACTATGTAAAAAGACCAAACCCACATTTGATTGGTGTACCTGAAAGTGACAGGGAGAATGGAATCAAGTTGGAAAACACTCTTCAGGATATTATCCAGAGAAATTCCCCAACCTAGCAATGCAGGCCAACATTCAAATTCAGGAAATACAGAGAATGCCACAAAGATACTCCTTGAGAAGAGCAACCCCAAGACACATAATCATCAGATTCACCAAGGTTGAAATGAAGGAAAAAATATTAAGGGCAGCCAGAGAGAAAGGTTGGGTTATCCAAAAAGGGAAACCCATCAGACTAACAGTGGATCTCTCTGCAGAAACCTTACAAACCAAAAGAGATTGGGGCCAAAATTCAACATTCTTAAAGAAAAGAATTTTCAACCCAGAATTTCATATCCAGCCAAACTAAGCTTCATAAGAGAAGGAGAAATAAAATCCTTTACAGACAAGCAAATGCTGAGAGATTTTGTCACCACCAGGCCTGCCTTACAGGAGCTCCTGAAGGACGCACAAAACATGGAAAGGAACAACTGGTACCAGCCACTGCAAAAACATACCAAATTGTAAAGAACATCAACACTGAAGAAACTGCATCAACTAATGGGCAAAACAACCAGCTAACATCAAAATGACAGGATCAAATTCACATATAACAATATTAACTTTAAATGTAAACAGGCTAAATGCCCAAACTAAAAGACACAGACTGGCAAATTGGATAAAGAGTCAAGACCCATCAGTGTGCTGTATTCAGGAGACCCATCTCACATGCAAAGACACAGATAGGCTCAAAATAAAGGGATGGAGGAAGATTTACCAAGCAAATGGAAAGCAAAAAAAAGCAGGGGTTGCAATCCTAGTTTCTGATAAAACAGACTTTAAACCAACAAAGATCAAAAAAGACAAGGAAGGGCATTAAATAATTGTAAAGCGATCAATGCAACAAGAAGAGTTAACTATCCTAAATATATATGCACCCAATATAGGAGCACCCAGATTCATAAAGCAAGTTCGTAGAGACCTACAAAGAGACTTAGACTCCCACACAATAATAGTGGGAAACTTTAACACCCCACTGTCAATATTAGACAGATCAATGAGACAGAAAATTAACAAGGATATTCAGGACTTGAACTCAGCTCTAGATGAAACGAACCTAATAGACAGCTACAGAACTCTCCACCCCAAATCAGCAGAATATACATTCTTCTCAGCGCCACATTGCACTTATTCTAAAATTGACCACATTATTGGAAGTAAAACACTCCTTGGCAAATGCAAAAAATAAACTAGGTATTGATAAAACATATACCAAAATAATAAGAGCTATTTATGACAAACCCACAGCCAATATCATACTGAATGGGCAAAAACTGGAAGCATTCCCTGTGAAAACTGGCTCAAGACAAGGATGCCCTCTCTCACCACTCCTATTCAATATAGTATTGGAAGTTGTGGCCAGGGCAATCAGTCAAGAGAAAGAAATAAAGGGTATTCAAATAGGAAGAGAGGAAGCCAAATTGTCTCTGTTTGAAGATTACATTATAGTATATTCAGAAAACCCCATCATGTCAGCCCCAAATCTCCTTAAGATGGTAAGCAACTTCAGCAAAGTCTTAGGATACAAACATCAATGTGCAAAATTCACAAGCATTCCTACACATCAATAATAGACAAACAGAGAGCCAAATCATGAGTGAACTCCCATTCACAATTGCTACAAAGAGAATAAAATACCTAGGAATACAACTTATAAGGGATGTGAAGGACCTCTTCAAGGAGAACCTCAAACCACCGCTCAAGAAAATAAGAGAGGACACAAACAAATGGAAAAACATTCCATGCTCATGGATAGGAAGAATCAATGTCGTGAAAATGTTCATACTGTCCCAAGTAATTTATAGATTCAATGCTATCCCCATTAAACTACCATTGACTTTCTTCACAAAACTAGAAAAACACTAGTTTAAATTTCATATGGAAGCAAAAAAGAGCCCATATAGCCAAGACAATCCTGAGCAAAATGAACAAAGCTGGAAGCATCACGCTACCTGACTTCAAACTATAGTACAAAGCTACAGTAACCAAAACAGCATGGTACTAGTACCAAAACACATATATAGACCAATGGAAGAGAAAAGAGGCCTCAGAAATAATGTCACACATCTACAACCATCTGATCTTCGACAAACCTGACAAAAAAAGCAATGGGGAAAGGATTCCATATTTAATCAATGGTGCTGGGAAAACTGGCTAGCCATATGCATAAAACTGAAACTGGACCCCTTCCTTATACCTTATACAAAAATTAACTCAAGATGGGTTAAAGACTTAAACATAAGAACTAAAACCATAAAAACCCTAGAAGAAAACCTAGGCAATACCATTCAGGACAGGCATGGGTAAAGACTTCATGACTAAAACACCAAAAGCAATGGCAACAAAAGCCTAAACTGACAAATGGGATCTAATTAAACTAAAGAGCTCCTGCACAGCAAAAGAAACTACCATCAGAGTGAACAGGCAACCTACAGAATGGGAGAAAATTTTTGCAATCTATCCATCTGACAAAGCGCTAATATGCAGAATCTACAAGGAAATTAAACAAATTTACAAGAAAAAATCAAACAACCCCATCAAAAATTGGGCAAAGGATATGAACAGACACTTCTCAAAAGAAGATGTTTATGCAGCCAACAAATATATGAAAAAAGCTCATCATCACTGGTCATTAGAGAAATGCAAAGCAAAACCATAATGAGATACCATCTCATGCCAGTTAGAATGATGATCATTAAAAAGTCAGGAAACAACAGATGCTGGAGAGGATTTGGAGAAACAGGAACGCTTTTACACTGATGATGGGAATGTAAATTAGTTCAACCATTGTGGAAGACAGTGTGGCGATTCCTCAAGGATCTAGAACCAGAAATACATTTTGACCCAGCAATCCCATTACTGTGTGTATACCCAAACGATTAGAAATTATTCTACTATAAAGACACATGCACACCTATGTTTATTGCAGCACTCTTCACAATAACAAAGACTTGGAACCAACCCAAATGCCCATCAATGATAGACTGGATAGAGAAAATGTAGCACATATACACCATGGAATACATGCAACCTTAAAAAGGAATGAGTACATGTCCTTTGCAGGGACATGGATGAAGCTGGAAACCATCATTCTCAACAAACTAACACAGGAACAGAAAACCAAACACTGCATGTTCTCACTCATAAGTAGGAATTGAACAATGAGAACACATGGACACAGGGAGAGGAACATCACACACTGGGGCCTGTTGCGGAGTGGGGGCCTAGGGGAGGGATAACATTAGGAGAAATACCTAATGTGGATGATGGGTTGATGGGTGCAGCAAACCACCATGGCACATGTATACCTATGTAACAAACCTGCATGTTCTGCACATGTATCCCAGACTTTAAAGTATAATAATAATAATAAAAGATTGGGCTTGAAGAGGCACATCATTAGGTAATTGTGAAACATAATGTTACTCTCAACATCAGCTCAAGCACAAAAGAGGAAGTATAAATTGCACTAGATATGGAGTGTCATACATTTGATTTCTCTTCCTAAATTGGTCACCAAAGAGATGTGTGGCCCTAGGCAAATTACTTTACCTCTCTTGGCCCCAGAATCCTCATCTATAAAATGCAAAAGTTGCACCAAATGACTTTTAAAGTCACTTCTAGTTCCATGGGTTTTATACTTAGGGGACAAAGCTGGGAATATAGACTCCCTAAAGCAAAATGTTCAGAGTTTTACAATAGAAACAACCCCAGAATCATCTCTCTTTCCTCTAATTGTGCTCCTTCTTCCCCACACACTTTCCTGCACACCATCAGGAAATAAAGTGAGAAAAAAAGAAAGCCTCCTGTTGCATGCAAAAAACAGATCTGCCAGTGGTGAAGGGTTAGGTTAATGGAGCCTTTGCTGGTAATATCAGATTATATTTTAATTACATGTCAAGTTCTAAGACCATGAAGCTGAAATGATAAAGAGCAGGCTATTAATGGTCCCAATTACAGAGCCCCAAGTATCTCTTAATTTATGTACTGATAATCTCCTGGTAATTTTCTGGATGCTGCCACAGCGTACACATTCCAGTTCCTCTCCTGCTTCATGTGGATTTGTTCTCCAAGTTCCTTTCTCCATTATACTCTGCCCAGCTCATTTAGAGCAACCACTTTGCCTCATAGCCAGACCGCCAGGCTCAGCTGGGGCGAGGGGAACCGGCGACAGCTCATCTGCAGCAGAGCCTTTGGTGGAAGTGTGGCCAATTAGTCACACGTTTGGTGTTCTAATTAGGCGAGTCTGGGACTTTGGAAAATGTGCTGTTGATTTAGGTACTTCCTCAAACAATGCTAAATTGTGTTATGTGAAATTCAATTAGTCTTTTTCTAAACGTTTCCACATCTGTTCCTCTTTAAGCATAAAGTGATGAGGAGAGAAAGAGAAGTGAAAAGCCAGAGTCTCCACTGGTGAAATATGTTAGGCCTTAGGGACCAGCCCTTTTCCCAGCTTTTGACCCTGAACAGTGATATACAGGAAGGAACAAAGTTGGAGAGCTATCATGGTGAAGCCCTTTTAAATAAATCATTATAGAAGAAATACCGCAACTGCACGGGAATGTAATCTCGTATGATGGCCATAAACTCAGCTTTGTTTGAAAATAGATGGCATGGAGGAAGAACCATTAAGAAGCGAATGATTATAAATTCTATCTTAAAGGTAATATTTGTGATTATTCTGGTTATATTTTTTAAGAATCTTTTCTAAACAAAAATCCTTTGGTTTAGTATTTCATGTCCAGGTCTAGTCTAATGAGTTTTTGTCCCTTTCTATCTATTAAAATTTCCATATAAAATTGAGAACAGCATGAAATCCCACAACACTTAGTGACTAAAACAGAAGACAATGAAGATGAAGATGATGAGGAAGAAGTTTCCACTTTCTCTGAAGTGTTTCCTAGTTTCCATTTGTGCCACTGCTGGCGGCTGCACGATGGCATGTTGCTTTGATCCCTCCAGCTCTGTCCCAAGCTGCTCCTACCCTAAGCCTCTCACTCTCCTATTTGCTAAAGATGGTGTGTCATTGCTTCTTAGCACCTCTTAATTCCAACACACTTAACTCCAAGTTCATCATGTGTTTTCATGTTGTATCACACTCGGTATATCCACTGATTTTGCCAGGAGGCCAAATGGCAATATCTTTTACCAAAGTGGCACGGCTCAAAACCACAGGCGTCCAAAGGTGAAGGTGTGCATGCATTTGATCCTTGTTTCTGTTATCACCTTTTCAGTGACTAACATTTCAAAACCTTATCTGTGGCTGGCAGACCATGTTTCAGTTTTGTCAGAGCCTGGATATAGACTGTGTGGTTTTCTGATGATATATCTCTGTAAGATTTGTGGAATGCTAAAGATGGAGTTGTCAACACTACTTTATGGCACCTCGGTGCATGTCAGAAAATGAAAATATTTTCAGAAGTGATAGCATTATTTTGACTGATGATATACTCTTTTAAGACAAAGACTTATTTAAATAAAAAAATTCAAGGGAAAAAAAACAAACAAAATAAGGCATTACCCATAAACAAGTTGATTTATCTGGTGTCTGTAGCTCTCATGAAGAAGATAAAGGAAGATTAAAAAATTAAAATAGTGATATTTTAATGCCATTCTGGGTTTGCAGTTTTCATTAACTAAAAAGCATCCTGAATTTGACTACCCTATTGAAATCAGGTTATAATTCTGTGGAATAAAGTTTACAGCAATAAGTGTAAATAAATGACTCTTTTTTACTATGGAAGATAATTATTAAATTACTAAGTTTTTGATAATATTGTCTAGAATTTGGTTTTACAGGAATATTGATTGGTAATTACAGTCTACTATCTCTCATTGTATTTTTCTTACATAAGGGATTATTTACCAGTATTGCAACCTGTACAACCATTGTTGAATGGAAATTTTGCTTTAATCTCTCAACTTTTTACCTGCTTCATTTGTGACTTAGAGAAGTTGGATTAATTGTGAGATAACATTAACTCCACAGAGCAACATTATCTGATTTTTAAAAAATCATTATTAATTTTTTTCTTTTCTTTTTTTTTGAGACAAACGTTCTCTCTGTTGCCCAGGCTGGAGTACAGTGACATGACCTTGCTCACTGCACTCCACCTCCCAGGCTCAAGTGATTCTCTTGCCTGAACCTCCTGAGTAGCTGGGACTACAAAAATTACAGGGCACGTGCCACCACACTCTGCTAATTTTTGTATTTTTAGTAGAGATGGGGTTTCACCATGTTGACCAGGTTGGTCTCGAACTCCTGACCCCAGGTTATCTGTCTGCCTCGTATTTCCAAAGTGTTGAGATTGCAGGCGTGAGCCACGGCACCCGGCCTAATTTTTCTTTCCACTGGGTAACTTTAATCTGAATACTGATTTTTTTTAAAAAGGGCATTTAAGCCATTAGCTTTAAGCCAAACAAACAAGCCTTGTCTTTTGCTACTTAAAAGCTTAGTCAGATAATTCATCATAGCTAATTCCTGTTCTTAGAAAACATGCCCACCTGGCTGTTCTGAATGAAACTAGCTCAAGTCATTTTGCTTCCTATTGGCAATACCAGGGCCATTGCTTAATTAAAAAAAAAAAAAAAAAGGCGTCGGATTCACACCTGTATTATGTGATCATATGTACTATGATTAGTACATTTGTAGTTATCACAAGCACAGATTCAAAATCACTCTTTCTTCTAAAATGCCAGTCTTGGGGAACAGCATCATTAATTTTTATTTTTAATTTTTGTGGGTACATGGTAGATATATATGTTTATGGATTACATGAGATATATTAATACAGGCATGCAATATGTAATAATCACCTCAGGGTAAATAGGGTATCTATTACCTCAAGCATTTATCCTTTGTGTTTCAAACAATACAATTATACTCTTTTAGTTATTTTTAAATAAACAATTAAATTACTTTTTACTATAGTCACCTTGTTGTGCTAGCAAATACCAGGTCTTATTTGTTCTTCCTATTTTTTTGTACCCTTTTCCATCCTCTCCCTTCCCAGACCCACCCTTGGCTATCCTGCCCTGCCTCTGGTAACTATCATTCCACTCTTTATCTCCATGAGTTCAATTGTTTAATTTGTATCTCCCACAGATAAGTGAGAATATATGAAGTTTGTCTTTCTGCACCTGGCTTATTTCGCTTAATATAATGACCCCCAGTTCCATCCATGTTGTTGAAAATGACAGAATATGATTCTTTTTTATGGCTGAATAGTACTCTATTCTGTGAGTGTACCACATTTTCTTTATCTGTTTGTCTGTTGATGGGCACTTAGATTGCTTCCAGAGTTTGGCTATTGTGAATAGTGCTACAATAAACATGCGAGTGCAAATATCCCTTAGATATACTGATTTCCTTACTTTTGGGTACATACCTAGAAGTGGGATGGCTGAATCATATGTTAGCTCTATTTTTAGTTTTTTGAGGAACCTCCCACCTGTTCTCCTTAGTGATTGTACTAATTTACATCCCCACCAACAGTGTATGAGGGTTCTCTTTTTTCCACATTTTTGCCCGCATGGGAAACATCATTTTAATATTTGTACTAATGTCATCTACCAGAGAGACAAAATGTGTAAAACAGTTCTCCCTGCGTTATTAACTCAAACCAGAATTAAACTCCACATAATGGTGGCGTGTCGCTGAGGAGAGAAGGAAAGCAGAGCTGCAAAGGTTGCCACCTGCAGGCTGTCCCTGGTCTTTGAAGGGCAGTGCCTGGTCAGCAGAGGAGCATCCCTGCCTCCTTATTTCCACAGAGTGAAAATCAGAGTCAGTTTTCTTTTTTCTTTTTTTCCCTTAACTTTTAAGTTCCAGGGTACATGTGCAGGATGTGCAGGTTTGTTACATAGGTAAACGTGTGACATGGTGGTTTGTTGCACAGATCACGCCATCACCTAGGTATGCGCCCACCATCCATTAGCCATTCTTCCTGATGCTCTCCCTCCCCCTACAACCCCTCTCCCCCATGCTTTTTTCCTGCTTTATTTGCTTGTTTTGGAGAATGAACTCCATGAAGGCAGGAATTGCTTTTCATACATTTGTTTCCTTGTGAAATAATTTGCTTAACACATTTCTCTATTGATTTGGCTTGATAGATTATCTTAAGTGCCACCTAGTTTGTACCATAGCGTAACGGCCAAACATTTTTATATCTCCAGTTACTACAGCCACATCAGAATTGAATCCCAGACCCCAACACTCCCAGTTTCTTTTGTCGTCTGTCAATAGGCTGGTGTTACCAATGATTTTCTTGAGTATTTGCACTTGGGGTTCAGGATAGGTGGGATGTTATAGGACTGACCTGCCTAGACACACTCAGAGAGGAGTCAAGTAACAAAATTAAAGAATAGTATTGGGTATAAAAAGTGTATTGATTGATTAAGACAAAATGATACATCCAGAAAGAGCTAAAACATAAACAAAAGTTAAATAATAAAATTAAACTCAAGATGAGAAGTCACACAGCACAGAATTAAATGCTAAACTATGAGAAATTGGTAAGATGTAAACAAATGGAGAGGATTAAGGACTACATTTCTGAACATTTCTGGTAGACAGACTGGCGTGAGCTAAGGCAAGAAGGAGGGTGGTTGTCCTCTCATTTAACTGGTTTCCCAGTCTCAGTCTCCTGGTTCTTCTTTCTCTCCTTGACTTCTAAAGGCTGAATATTCAGATCTCTTCTCTTCTGTACTTTATATATCCTGATATCCTAGGTGATGCCATGCAGGTCCACCAATTTAAATGTCATTTATATACTGAAAGTCCCTAATTTTTCCTGCCAACCTAGAATACTCCCCTGACTTGGACACCCAATTCCATTTATTTATTTATTTATTTATTTGGAGGTTGGGTCTTGCTCTGTCATCCAGGCTGGAGTGCACTGGTGTGATCATGGCCAATTGCTTATTTAACATCTTTCTTTGTGCGTCTAATAGCATCTCAAAGCTATACAATATAGATACCAAACTGAACTTTTGATTTCCCACCTCCCACCTCTAAAAATTACTCCCCAGATCATTTAATAGAAATTCCATTCTTTCAGTTGCTCAGATAAAAGAATCTTAAAGTTGTGCCTATCTTCTCTTTTTCTCCCTTATCCTGCATTGAACATGCTTATCTTCTCTTTTTCTCCTTTATCCTGCATTGAACCCATCAAGAGTTCTGCCCTCTCCTCTTTCAAAATATATCCAGAATCTGACCACTTCTCATCTCCCCGACTGCCACCATCCTGAGCCACCACCATTGTTTTTTGTTGGGATTATTACAATCACCTCATAATTGGTTCCTTTACTTTTACCCTCAACCCTCTTATAGGGTACTCTCACACTGAACCAGAAGATGATTTTAGAATGAATATCAGGATGTGTTCTCTTTTTTTGCTCAAATCCTCACATGGCTTTCTATCTCCTTCATCAGAGCAGCCTAGATCCTTACCACGGCCTCATTGGTCCTACCTGAGCGTACGTCCCCCCATTGTTTCTTCACTCATCTCCTATCATTTCATTCTTGTTACTCTGCCCCAGCTGCTCACACTGGCCTCCTTGCTCCCCTCGAATACAATGAGCACATTCCTACTGCAATGCCGCGGCATGTGCTGTTGCATCAGCCTGGAAAACTCCATACCTGTCTGCCCACATGGCCTGCAACCTCACTTTCTTCTGGTCTCTGGTTTTTTGTTTTTTTTGTTCTGTTTTGTTTTGTTTTTGTTTTGTTTTTGTTTTTGTTTTTGACAGAGTTTTGCTCTTGTTGCCGAGGCTGGAGTGCAGTGGCGTGAACTCAGCTCACTGCAACCTCCAGGTTAAAGCAATTCTCCCACATCAGCCTCTCGAATAGCTGGGATTACAGGTGCCTGGTATCACGCCTGGCTAATTTTTTGTACTTTTAGTAGAGACGGGGTTTCGCCATGTTGGTCAGGCTGGTCTCGAACGCCTGACCTCAGGTGATCCACCTGCCTTAGCCTCCCAAAGTGCTGGGATTATAGGCGTGAGCCACCATGCCCGACTTCTTCTGGTCTCTGTTGAAGTGTCACCTCCTCAGGAACTTACTGGACCCTCCTATGGAAGACAACACTCAGGCCTCTAGATCTCTCAGTGATTTATTTATCATCATAGCCCTTACCACCACCTGCCCCATTAAATATTTCTTTGCTTGTTTAATGTCTGTTTCTTTCCACTAGAGTATACACTCCTTAAGGTCATGAACTTCATTTGTGTTGTTCAGAGCTATACTTCTCAGTGCCTGGAATGATGCCTGAACCATAATAGGTGCTTAATAAATGCCTGCTGAATGAATGAACGAACAATGATGATGAATAGACTGTTTTTCAGGTAGGTAAAATAATTTGCACTGGGAAGTACTGGGATATGATGTTGGAAAGTCAGAATGAATGTAAATTGTGGTAAAAATTTATTAAAGGGAAGAGTATAGATTTTATTGTGTAAGTCATGTGTAACCATTAAAACTTCTTGAGTGGACCATTACATGATGAATATCAAATTTTGCGATGAGCAATCTGGGAAACATTATAGGGTAGATTTTGAAGCTGATTGGAGATTTCTTAGTAATCCAGGCTTTAGGCCCCATGTCATAAATGCAGGCCTTAGAAGAAACTAACTATAAGTGGAAATGTACCTATCATTTCAAAGACTCACACTTTTTTAAATGGGATAAGAATGTCTATGTCATTGGTATCATGTTAAGGCCCAGTCTGTAGGTTTGGACAGCACCTACTTGAACACAGATACCCAGAGTGAGATAAGAAAACAAAATTAGCTATTGAGAGGGGATAGTTTCCTCAGTGTTTGACACAGCTGCCTGCTAGAAACAAGAGTCCATTTTCCAGTTTCCTTCTGACCGATTACTTTAGACCAGTTGGATGGCATTCCTTACCTGTGCTCAGCAGAACAGCCAGACGTTTCTGGAATAAAAGGTATGATCCTCAAGAGGAGAGGAGTAGAATGGGTGAGCAGTGATGAAAACTTGCCAGGGAATATTTTCACCAGGTTGACTTCTCCATTGAAAAGGCAGTCAAGAGAGCTATGACTAAGAGGTCCGGCAGTCCTTGAGCAAAAAGGTAAAGAGAGGGAAATATAGCCCTGGGGATTCCCTGTGCCTTTCCTCTGGAGTTTCCATGTTTTACTTAAGTGACTGGTTTATCCTTATAAGGTGCTCTCTTCTTAAATATTACCCCTAGATCCTGAGATTTATCCATCTTTTTCTCCAGAGATTATTTATCTGCTTTCGTGAAGATCTAGAATTTCTCCAGTGTAGGAGTGACTCTCTTTCCTGACATTAGGTTTTAATAGTAGGTAAATCAGTTGGAAGAAGTTTGGTTGTCATTATTGTCCTGTTAGAAAAAGATTCTCATTTGAAAGTAATGCATCTTGACTAGATATGACTGCAGTGAGAATTTTAATGATCCTATCATCATATTTTTATAAGATTAGAAAACTCCTGCTTCTGTGACACTGAATATTCAAATGCTGCCCTCTCACTGAGGCTCTCTGTGGCCTCTAACCTTATCATTAGTGATTCTGTGCAGATTCACAGAGTAAGCAGTTGACCCATCAGTGATTGCAAAACATTTGGAAAATGTCTGGGAAAGTAGCCATCATTTGTTTCCTATGAAATAGTCATTTTCAATGTGAATGATGCAAAATATTAAGACAAAAGGAAAATGATTATATGAGCTACATAGAACATGTGGGAATTGGTACAGAATTTTATCATGTTTAAGAAATCTTTGTCCTTAACAATTTGGAATATGGGAAAATCTAGGTTGCTTTAAAAATAAAATAGCTATGTGATATATGAGTTATCAACCACAGAGTCTCAAACAAGAAAGGAGTGGACTCAAGAGATACATAGAGGGTAAAGTCAAACATATTGGTTATAGATTAGATATGGGAAATGGTGAAGGAAAAGAAGGGGGCAAAATGAGTCCTAAATTTTTGACTTGCCCAACTGGATGGAAAAGTGAACTTGCTCTGAAATATGTGCATTGGAAGAGGATTAGGTTTAAAGGGAATGATCATGAGCTGAGCATTGAACTGGCTGAGTGTAAAATCATTTGAAATAATTCAAGTGCAGAAGTTGATGCAGCACTTCCATATATGGGTCACAAGTTCTGAGGAGAAATATGAGCTAGAATTAGAAATGTGAGTCAAGCATAGAAGTGAAAATCAGCCATAAGAGAAGTGGGAGAGTGTTCAAGTCAGAAGCAATACTGAGAAGTTCCCTAAGACAAGAGACCGCATCCTCGAATTAAGAAACTGAGAGATCTTCAGACAGGCTGGAGCAGGGTGCCTGGGCAACATGATGAGTGATGAAGAAGAAAGGGCGATTGGGGCCAGATCACGCCAGGCCCCGGAGTCTTGAAGATTTCTGAGTTTAGCCAAACAGTGATGAGAATATTGACATGGAGAGGTGATACAATCAGAGTTACTTCCAAATTATTATCAAGGCTATTTATTGCATAAAGGACTAAAGATGCTATTTGTTGTCTTCTTGAGGAAGAATCTATGTGGGCACTTAGGCACATAGTTCTTTAGAACCTTCTTCTTTTGGCTCCTGAGACATAACTTCTCCATTTATGCAGTTCCACTGCCACTGTCCACAACGTTATCCACACTGAAAGGAGATGGGAAAACCTTTCCTACTAATGTTGTCCTGTTTTTAGATTACAAAATCACTATCTCTGCCTTTGGGTTCAGAAAGAAGTTCCATGAGATAGAAGAACATTTTCATTTCATATAGCAGCACTCTCACGGTATTTTCTGGTTTACCTTGGAAGCCTGGGACTTTACTCTTCAGAGTAAATCTTTAAAGGTGTAATTTCAAAATAAAATATGAACATCTGATTCACAATTTCCTTGAAGTTAAGTAAATGAATAAAATGGGTTTTGATTGTTTCGTTATGAAAATCCAGTTTTCCCCATTCACTTAAAAAATTAGTTTTATTAAACCCAAATATCTGAGAATTTAAAAAAGAATAATGAAAATGTTCTTCCATTTATTGAACATGTGTTATATATCATATATGATACTAAGTTCCTTTATTTATGTTTATCAAATCCTACTGTGTGTCAGCCATTAACTCAAACAGGTAGTAGAATTGTCCCAACCTCTAGTGGAGAATCTCCTCAGCCAAATGTCAGATAGGTATAGTCATTTACCATGCAAGAGTCTAGAACATAGACCAACTGAAACTTAATCTATAACTTCCATCCGCAATGTATCAGCATCATTAATGACATATTCCTCTTCTAGTCTTTCCAGATACTATTATAAAAGTGTTTGAAATATACTCTTCCACATACCTGTTTCTATCTGTGCTTTTCAATTTCATCAAGTCCGTTTTTGATCATCTGGGAATGAAATCTGGTTGCTTGAACCAGGGGAACAATTCTTTACAGGAACACTCAATCATTTATCCTAATAGGGATTTGAATTTACCTGAAATACAAAGAAACATTGCAAGAAAGGGAACAACGTAAGGATTGGGAGGAATTCCTAATATATTATAAGTTTTCATTCTCAACATATATCATTCTCAATAAGTCACTCATTTTTTTTTTTCATTTAACTAAAATGTAAGGAAATGCCTGCTCTGCTTGGTGCACTCTAGCTCCTGAGCAGTCTAACTACCTGATGCAGAATTTATGCACAAATGGTAAACCCGGTGTGCATACCATAATAGTTAAGAGTTCTGATTTTGGAGCCAGAATGCCTGGGTATGAATTCTGACTCCAACATTTATGAGACACATAACTTTGCACAAAATACTTAGCTGTGCCTCAGTTTCTCTCCATATATAAAATGGGGAAATATAGGGTTGTTATGAATAGCATGAATGTTATGAATAGTAAGTGACTTAATATTTATAAAACACTTAAAAGAGTGGCACAATGTAAGGGCTTGTTAAATTAAAAAAAATAATTTTTATCTGTTTCAAATAACCACAGATTTTCTTTTTTTCTTTTTCTTTTTATTATTATTATTATTATTATTATACTTTAGGCTCTATGGTACATGTGCACAACGTGCAGGTAAGTTACATACGTATACATGTGCCATGCTGGTGCGCTGCACCCACCAACTCGTCATCTAGCATTAGGTATATCTCCCAATGCTATCCCTCCCCCCTCCCCCCACCCCACAACAGTCCCCGAAGTGTGATGTTCCCCTTCCTGTGTCCATGTGTTCTCAATGTTCAATTCCCACCTATGAGTGAGAATATGCGGTGTTTGGTTTTTTGTTCTTGTGATAGTTTACTGAGAATGATGATTTCCAATTTCATCCATGTCCCTACAAAGGACATGAACTCATCATTTTTTATGGCTGCATAGTATTCCATGGTGTATATGTGCCACATTTTCTTAATCCAGTCTATCATTGTTGGACATTTGGGTTGGTTCCAAGTCTTTGCTATTGTGTATAATGCCGCAATAAACATACGTGTGCATGTGTCTTTATAGCAGCATGATTTATAGTCCTTTGGGTATGTACCCAGTAATGGCATGGCTGGGTCAAATGGAATTTCTAGTTCTAGATCCCTGAGGAATCGCCACACTGACTTCCACAAGGGTTGAACTAGTTTACAGTCCCACCAACAGTATAAAAGTGTTCCTATTTCTCCACATCCTCTCCAGCACCTGTTGTTTCCTGACTTTTTAATGATTGCCATTCTAACTGGTGTGAGATGGTATCTCATTGTGGTTTTGATTTGCATTTCTCTGATGGCCAGTGATGGTGAGCATTTTTCCATGTGTTTTTTGGCTGCATAAATGTCTTCTTTTGAGAAGTGTCTGTTCATGTCCTTTGCCCACTTTTTGATGGGGTTGTTTGTTTTTTTCTTGTAAATTTGTTGGAGTTCATTGTAGATTCTGGATATTAGCCCTTTGTCAGATGAGTAGGTTGCGAAAATTTTCTCCCATTTTGTAGGTTGCCTGTTCACTCTGATGGTAGTTTCTTTTGCTGTGCAGAAGCTCTTTAGTTTAATTAGATCCCATTTGTCAATTTTGGCTTTTGTTGCCATTGCTTTTGGTGTTTTAGACATGAAGTCCTTGCCCATGCCTATGTCCTGAATGGTATTGCCTAGGTTTTCTTCTAGGGTTTTTATGGTTTTAGGTCTAACATTTAAGTCTTAGATCCATCTTGAATTGATTTTTGTATAAGGTGTAAGGAAGGGATCCAGTTTCAGCTTTCTACATATGGCTAGCCAGTTTTCCCAGCACCATTTATTAAATAGGGAACCCTTTCCCCATTTCTTGTTTTTGTCAGGTTTGTCAAAGATCAGATAGTTGTAGATATGTGGCATTATTTCTGACGGCTCTGTTCTGTTCCATTGATCTATATCTCTGTTTTGGTACCAGTACCATGCTGTTTTGGTTACTGTAGCCTTGTAGTATAGTTTGAAGTCAGGTAGTGTGATGCCTCCAGCTTTGTTCTTTCGGCTTAGGATTGACTTGGCGATGCGGGCTCTTTTTTGGTTCCATATGAACTTTAAAGTAGTTTTTTCCAATTCTGTGAAGAAAGTCATTGGTAACTTGATGGGGATGGCATTGAATCTGTAAATTACCTTGGGAAGGATGGCCATTTTCATGATATTGATTCTTCCTACCCATGAGCATGGAATGTTCTTCCATTTGTTTGTATCCTCTTTTATTTCCTTGAGTAGTGGTTTGTAGTTCTCCTTGAAGAGGTCCTTCACATCCCTTGTAAGTTTGATTCCTAGGTATTTTATTCTCTTTGAAGCAATTGTGAATGGGAGTTCACTCATGATTTGGCTCTCTGTTTGTCTGTTATTGATGTATAAGAATGCTTGTGATTTTTGTACATTGATTTTGTATCCTGAGACTTTGCTGAAGTTGCTTATCAGCTTAAGGAGATTTTGGGCTGAGACAATGGGGTTTTCTAGATATACTATCATGTCATCTGCAAACAGGGACAATTTGACTTCCTCTTTGCCTACTTGAATACCCTTGATTTCCTTCTCCTGCCTAATTGCCCTGGCCAGAACTTCCAACACTATGTTGAATAGAAGTGGTGAGAGAGGGCATCCCTGTCTTGTGCCAGTTTTCAAAGGGAATGGTTCCAGTTTTTGCCCATTCAGTATGATATTGGCTGTGGGTTTGTCATAAATAGCTCTTATTATTTTGAGATACGACCCATCAATACTTAATTTATTGAGAGTTTTTAGCATGAAGGGTTGTTGAATTTTGTCAAAGGCCTTTTCTGCATCTATTGAGATAATCATGTGGTTTTTGACTTTGGTTCTGTTTATATGCTGGATTACATTTATTGATTTGCATATATTGAACCAGCCTTGCCTCCCAGGGATGAAGCCCACTTGATCATGGTGGATAAGCTTTTTGATGTGCTGCTGGATTCTGTTTGCCAGTATTTTATTGAGGATTTTTGCATCAATGTTCATCAAGGATATTGGTCTAAAATTCTCTTTTTTTGTTGTGTCTCTGCCAGGCTTTGGTATCAGGATGATGCTGGCCTCATAAAATGAGTTAGGGAGGATTCCCTCTTTTTCTATTGATTGGAATAGTTTCAGAAGGAATGGTACCAGCTCCTCCTTGTACCTCTGGTAGAATTCGGCTGTGAACCCATCTGGTCCTGGACTTTTTTTGGTTGGTAAGCTATTGATTATTGCCACAATTTCAGCTCCTGTTATTGGTCTATTCAGAGATTCAACTTCTTCCTGGTTTAGTCTTGGGAGGGTGTATGTGTTGAGGAATTTATCCATTTCTTCTAGATTTTCTAGTTTATTTGCATAGAGGTGTTTGTAATATTCTCTGATGGTAGTTTGTATTTCTGTGGGATCGGTGATGATATCCCCTTTATCATTTTTTATTGCATCTATTTGATTCTTCTCTCTTTTTTTCTTTATTAGTCTTGCTAGCGGTCTATCAATTTTGTTGATCCTTTCAAAAAACCAGCTCCTGGATTCGTTTATTTTTTGAAGGGTTTTTTGTGTCTCTATTTCCTTCAGTTCTGCTCTGATTTTAGTTATTTCTTGCCTTCTGCTAATTTTGAATGTGTTTGCTCTTGCTTTTCTAGTTCTTTTAATTGTGATGTTAGAGTGTCAATTTTGGATCTTTCCTGCTTTCTCTTGTGGGCATTTAGTGCTATAAATTTCCCTCTACACACTGCTTTGAATGCATCCCAGAGATTCTGGTATGTTGTGTCTTGGTTCTCGTTGGTTTCAAAGAACATCTTTATTTCTGCCTTCATTTCGTTATGTACCCAGTAGTCATTCAGGAGCAGGTTGTTCAGTTTCCATGTAGTTGAGAGGTTTTGAGTGAGATTCTTAATCCTGAGTTCTAGCTTGATTGCACTGTGATCTGAGAGATAGTTTGTTATAATTTCTGTTCTTTTACATTTATTGAGGAGAGCTTTACTTCCAAGTATATGGTGAATTTTGGAATAGGTGTGGTGTGGTGCTGAAAAAAATGTATATTCTGTTGATTTGGGGTGGAGAGTTCTGTAGATGTCTATTAGGTCTGCTTGGTGCAGAGCTGAGTTCAATTCCTGGGTATCCTTGTTGACTTTCTGTCTCGTTGATCTGTCTAATGTTGACAGTGGGGTGTTAAAGTGTTAAAGTCTCCCATTATTAATGTGTGGGAGTCTAAGTCTCTTTGTAGGTCACTCAGGACTTGCTTTATGAATCTGGGTGCTCCTGTATTGGGTGCATATATATTTAGGATAGTTAGCTCTTCTTGTTGAATTAATCCCTTTACCATTACGTAATGGCCTTCTTTGTCTCTTTGTTGGTTTAAAGTCTGTTTTATCAGAGACTAGGATTGCAACCCCTGCCTTTTTTTGTTTTCCATTTGCTTGGTAGATCTTCCTCCATCCTTTTATTTTGAGCCTATGTGTGTCTCTGCACATGAGATGGGTTTCCTGAATACAGCACACTGATGGGTCTTGAGTCTTTATCCAGTTTGCCAGTCTGTGTCTTTTAATTGGAGCATTTAGTCCATTTACATTTAAAGTTGATATTGTTATGTGTGAATCTGATCCTGTCATTGTGATGTTAGCTGGTTATTTTGCTCGTTAGTTGATGCAGTCTCTTCCTAGTCTCGATGGTCTTTACATTTCGGTATGATTTTGCAGTGGCTGGTACCAGTTGTGCCTTTCCATGTTTAGCGCTTCCTTCAGGAGCTCTTTTAGGGCAGGCCTGGTGGTGACAAAATCTCTCAGCATTTGCTTGTCTGTAAAGTATTTTATTTCTCCTTCACTTATGAAGCTTAGTTTGGCAGGATATGAAATTCTGGGTTGAAAATTCTTTTCTTTAAGAATGTTGAATATTGGCCCCCACTCTCTTCTTGCTTGTAGGGTTTCTGCCGAGAGATCCGCTGTTAGTCTGATGGGCTTCCCTTTGATGGTGACCCGACCTTTCTCTCTGGCTGCCCTTAACATTTTTTCCTTCATTTCAACTTTGGTGAATCTGACAATTATGTGTCTTGGAGTTGCTCTTCTCGAGGAGTATCTTTGTGGCGTTCTCTGTATTTCCTGAATCTGAATGTTGGCCTGCCTTGCTAGATTGGGGAAGTTCTCCTGGATAATATCCTGCAGAGTGTTTTCTAACTTGTTTCCATTCTCCCCGTCACTTTCAGGTACACCAATCAGACGTAGATTTGGTCTTTTCACATAGTCCCACATTTCTTGGAGGCTTTGCTCATTTCTTTTTATTCTTTTTTCTCTAAACTTCCCTTCTCGCATCATTTCATTCATTTCATCTTCCAGGGCTGATACCCTTTCTTCCATTTGATTGCATCGGCTCCTGAGGCTTCTGCATTCTTCACGTAGTTCTCGAGCCTTGGTTTTCAGCTCCATCAGCTCCTTTAAGCACTTCTCTGTATTGCTTATTCTAGTTATACATTCTTCTAAATTTTTTTCAAAGTTTTCAACTTCTTTGCCTTTGGTTTGAATATCCTCCCATAGCTTGGAGTAATTTGATCGTCTGAAGCCTTCTTCTCTCAGCTCGTCAAAGTCATTCTCCGTCCAGCTTTGTTCCGTTGCTGGTGAGGAACTGCGTTCCTTTGGAGGAGGAGAGGTACTCTGCTTTTTAGAGTTTCCAGTTTTTCTGCTCTGTTTTTTCCCCATCTTTGTGGTTTTATCTACTTTTGGTCTTTGATGATGGTGATGTACAGATGGGTTTTTGGTGTGGATGTCCTTTCTGTTAGTTTTCCTTCTAACAGACAGGACCCTCAGCTGCGGGTCTGTTGGAGTACCTGGCCGGCCGTGTGAGGTATCAGTCTGCCCCTGCTGGAGGGTGCCTCCCAGTTAGGCTGCTCGGGGGTCAGGGGTCAGGGACCCACTTGAGGAGGCAGTCAGCCCGTTCTCAGATCTCCAGCTGCGTGCTGGGAGAACCACTGCTCTCCTCAAAGCTGTCAGACAGGGACATTTAAGTCTGCAGAGGTTACTGCTGTCTTTTTGTTTGTCTGTGCCCTGCCCCCAGAGGTGGAGCCTACAGAGGCAGGCAGGCCTTCTTGAGCTGTGGTGGGCTCCACCCAGTTCAAGCTTCCAGGCTGCTTTGTTTACCTAAGCGAGCCTGGGCAATGGCGGGCGCCCCTCCCCCAGCCTGGCTGCCGACTTGCTGCTTGATCTCAGACTGCTGTGCTAGCAATCAGCGAGACTCCGTGGGCGTAGGACCCTCTGAGCCAGGTGCGGGCTATACTCTCCTGGGGCACCGTTTCCTAAACCCGTCGGAAAAGCACAGTATTCGGGTGGGAGTGGCCCGATTTTCCAGGTGCCATCTGTCACCCCTGGAAAGGGAACTCCCTGACCCCTTGCACTTCCCGAGTGAGGCAATGCCTCGCCCCTTCTTCGGCTGGCGCACGGTGCACTCACCCACTGACCTGCGCCCACTGTCTGGCACTCCCTAGTGAGATGAACACGGTACCTCAGATGGAAATGCAGAAATCACTTGTCTTCTGCGTCGCTCGTGCTGGGAGCTGTAGACCGGAGCTGTTCCTATTCGGCCATCTTGGCTCCTCCCCCATAACCACAGATTTTCAAAGGCATTATTAATGGTTCTTGAAATAGAACCTTTCCATCACCTGAGGGCCCGCCCTCCCCACTCATCACCCTTATGGAGCTGTAACCATAGTTTAAAAAGCTATGAGAAGGCTCTGTAATCTCAACAAGATTAGAAAGCACCATTCCTGGACTCCAAGAAAAATTTCAGATGAAATGTAGTCAATCTGGATTCGAACTGGCACTTAGATTCACTAACTTGAATGTTTTCTCAAATTTGGGATCATGGAGATGTCTGTGTGTTCCCGTGTTTTATATCTGTAGCAGTTTACTCTATGGCTTTAGTGTTCCCTTTAAAATGAAAGTAAAATCATTCTGATGGTATATAGTATCGTACCCATCTACTTTTCTTTATTTATATGTCACAATTACATAAATGTACACACAATCTTCTCTGCCAACAGCATTTGAACAGTGTGCAGAAATCCTGAAAACAGCTTTTCTGCCAGGGTTACCACAATGTCCCATTTATTTTCCACTCAGGCCTGGGAAAGTCTACAAAGGAACACACTAGAAATTTGTGCCAAAACAGCTTAACTTGATTTAAGTCAGCCTCCTTTTCATGATCATTTTTAAAGACTAAATGTCAGTTCCTCCTCAACCTACTAAAGCGAACTACCTTTTTGTGTAGGACCATGGTCTTCAGGTGAAAATAGTCTATGGTAGGCAGTTCATGTTTGAGGTCATTTTTGAAGTAAAATGTCCCTAAAGAGGACTAAATTTACTGCAGAAGAATTGTAGAATTTTCATATGAAGGGAGATTTCAATACACAAGAAACAATATTTTCTTGTTCCACAACGATGAAGTAATTTGCCAAGTTCAAAAATGAAATTATTTAGAAAGAGTTTAGAAATATTTTCTGACCATCCATTGTCAAGGACTTCAGCAAAATTCTCAGGAATAACATTTTTTTTTTCCTACTCATGAAAGCTTAAGTAATTTTAGGAATCTTTGAGGAACTCCTTCAACCTCAAATTTAAACAATTAAGAAGTAACATGTCTATTTTAAATGTAATATCAAATATGTTCCAAACTCATTCACTTGATCAGTTTAGTCTAGAAGTATTCACAGTATTCACTTGAGTTTTTAAATTTGCTTTACTTTCATGGTTTATGTCTTATCACTGTTCTAGTCTCTAACTACTTTTCAAACATTTTTTAATTTACAAAACTAAGGCCAAGTCTATAACAGCAAATTGAAGTTGAAAAGTAAGGCTCTTTGGGGGATAATTTCAAAGGAAAAATATTTTTCTAGTTACTAGCTTTTACATATTATAGATAAATAATCTCTGATTTTCTAAGTTCTCAACTTGATGTTCAAGTTTTGATCCAGACTTCACTAGGGAGACCTGCCCTAAATCCTAGTATAATATGACAAGCTCTGTCTCACTTAAAATTATTTATGCTAACTAAGATTCTCTTGTATTTTCAGTAGATGTGTTTCAAGTCTAATTATAACTGCAATATTTACACAAAGGTATTTTCGTAGGGCCCTGACTTTTTTCAGGAACTTTATTGAAAACAAAACAAAACAAAACAAAACATGCCAACTTAATAAATCACCATAGGTTAAAAACGTAATAACAATACAAAAATGTGAATATGCAAAATCATTCTAAGCATTTCCTAAAAAATTAGATAATGATTACTTTTTAAAATGTTTAAGTTAGATATATCTCAAGATAACTAGCTTCTCTAGTTTATTCCACCTCCTTTTCACTTTTAAATTTATATTCCCTTTATATGCCTTTGAAAAATGAGAATAAAGATGCATGTTTATTTTAACCTTTAAATTATCAACCAAAATTCTATCATTTTGCCTTTACTTCAGTGAATTCTGGCTTCCAAGTGAAAAAGAAAAAATGGTCCCTGAAATTTTCGATTTGGCCTGGCATTTGCAGCTAAGCCTTGCCTTTCTCCTGTTGTACATAAACAGTATCAAAAATACCAACATCCTGTAAGATACACTGTGTCTATAGTGAATAAATACAAAAACGAGACCACTCCTTGGTCTTGTCTGAACACAGAAAAAAGACATGAATAGTTTCAAACCTCAAAAGTGACAAAGTATCCCCCTATCTGTACCACATGAGTGGATACTGCTTCTTCGCCAGTTATACCCTTGCCGTCTCTAGTCTTCCCCGCACTAGATCAAACTTACTAAGATGCTTAACTATAGGATTATACCAACTTTCTGACATTATTCATCCAATTCAAAGCAAAGTCCTGCCTCTAAGAACTCTTCTCCAAGTCACCTAACACAAGCCCAAATACTCTGGTAATGTCTAACACCTTCTTGCTCAGAGGCCCACCATTTCCTTGGTGTATGCTCTTCCTCACTGGAACAAGTCAAAAAACAGCCTATGCAACTCCAGTGGTGTGCCTGGTGGCCTTAGGCTGGAGGACATTAACACAAGCAAGACCTCAGCTCCAGAATATGCTTTAAAACAGCTTCACTTTAGGCAGAAATAACTTTCAGCAGTTACACTGTGTGGAAAAAGTCCAAATCCCGTGTTGGAATCCTTCTAATCAATTCATGATAGTTTAATGAAAAACTTGTATTTCTTATAACTCTTTATGAAAAAGAGAACCAGGACCTCATACTAGCTAGGCCTTTTTACCCTTGTTTAGATCTCTGTGAGAAGTGCCCCACAGATATGTGGGCAAAGATGAGGTGAACCTACATGGACTATTTGAAAGTCCAAAAGAATGCCTCCAACCATCTTCAGGAGAGGAGGGATTGACCTGGTTGTACAAGCATCCATGGTCCTAATGTAGACGTTTGCATAGCAGGGTGGGGCAGGAGGATTTCATTTTTCCTAACTTTGGTACATAGTAAAAATTATTTTCCCCCCTCCCTCCCTCCCTCCTTCCCTCTCTTCCTTTTTTGTTTCTTCCTCCATCTTTTATCTTTATCTCTCTCCCTTCCTCTCTCCTTCTCCAACTTCCTTCCCCTTTCCCCTTTCCTTTATAATATGCCTTTACAGTCCAGGGAATGAATGCTATGAAACACTGTCAATTTTTGTCTTTAAAAATGCCCATTTCTGCATGCTTGTATTCCCAGCTCTCTGGGAGGCTGAGGCAGGAGAATGGCTTGTACCAGGGAGGCAGAGGTTGCAGTGAGCTGAGATCATGCCATTGCACACCAGCCTGGACAATAGAGCAAGACTCCGTCTCAAAAAAAAAAAAAAAAAAAAAAAGCCCATTTTATAAAATCCATATACAAATAACGTACAAAAAGTCAAAAAAATATACAAATGTGATTTGGTAGCAGAGTAGCTGAATGATTTCTCATCATTTAAAAAATGTATGTTGAAAAACTTTCAATTATTTGGTTTTATAACTTCTAATAAAAAAATACTGGTTTACTAAAACTAGCCTCTCCTTTAGGCTCTTCCTTTCTTAAACAAACACACCTCTTTCAATTTACACCTTAGAGTGGTGTAAATTGTTGTAATATGCATATGGAGGTAATAGGATTCAAAGTCAAAGAAAAGTGAAGCTGTTCTGTTTCTTCTTTGCAGCCTGGGCTGCTGCATCTTCTTTAAGAACACCTCACCAATGCACTTTAGATAAGAGTGTTGAGTCCATTAGCAAGGCACAGAGCAGATTCTCCCTGTGTCTTTTCATAGGGCTCAGATTTCATTCTGTGCCAGGAGTTATACATCACTCTCAATGGTGTGTCTCCAGAGCTGATTGAGGAAAGTGCAGAAAAACTACCGTTAACAAGGGAGTAATTACATTCAGCCTAAATTAATTATTGGCTGCTCAGGACTGGTGAGCAAGGGCCACACAGATGGCCTCTGACTCAGTTCCCACCTTTGAGGAAAGAAATATTCCAATATGGTGCACATGACTGCATAAGATAACAAGAGGCATGCTATTTCTGGTCTACTGGTCTTGAAGTTACGATATCTGTTAATATGACATGGGGCTTATTTGCATTAACACTGTAGGTACATTGTATTTTTTAAGGAAAAAAATGAATGATAGTCACTTGGGACGGAGGTCATTTCACGGCAGTCAGCATTAGGACCAGCAAAGTCAAGCCAGGGACCTTTAAAATGCAATTCAGTCGAAAGAACAGGTCATGGTTCAGTGAACAGGTGATGGAAGGTGTTCATGAGGAATTTAGATTAGCAAAAAATACAAACAAACCACAAGAATCAGGGAAGAGAGAAATCAGGACAACCTGGAGAGCAGGAAGCCAAGGTTTTGGCAGGGTGGCAAGGATGACACTGATAGGACCTGGAGACTATGTGCCATGCAGGCAAGGACTATGATTCTCATTTACTCCGTGTCCTCAGAAGCCAGCACAGTTGGCACACACCACATGTCGGTAAACTTTTGTTGAATTAATCAGTCAGTTTCATCTATTAATCATTTATGAAAGATCATGCTCTTGCTAGAGATCTACATAGAATTAGTTCAACTTAATAAATATTTTAGAGTTCCTACTCTGTACTAGGCACTGTGATAGATACTAGAAAATAATATATAAGGCAGGCTCCTGTCCTCAAGGTGTTTGCAATATAGTGTCTGAGGCTGAATGTAAAAAGTAACTATTAGTCATTATGATAACACTAATAATAGAAGTATGGAGATGATAAGCGGCTGAACAAAAAAACTACCTATTGGTGCTGTCAAGGAGGAGCTGCCCAGAAGCTGTTTTAAAGTATATACAGATAGGAGTTGATTGGATGGAAAGTGGGGGAAAAGCACAGTAGGAAAAAGAAACATTATGTATACAGGCAGAGGGACCCAAACAACATAGCAAGCTCATGGAAGAAGCAGTTCAATGTTGCTGGAGAGCAAACAATCTGAAAAAACATCAAGAAAGTAATCTCATTTACAACAGCTACAAATAAAATAAAATACTTAGGATTTAAGTTCTTATCCAAAAACAGTGAAAGATCTCTACAATTAAAACTATAAAATCCATCAACGGATAAATGGATAAAGAAAATGTGGTACTTACAGACAATGGAGTACTATTCAGTCATAAAAAAAGAAAGAGATTCTGTAATTTGCAATAACCTGGATAGAACTGGAGGTCATGATACTAAGTGAAATAAACCAGGCACAGAAAGACAAACATCACATGTTCTCACTTATTTGTGGGATCTAAAAGTCAAAACAATTGAATCTGTGGTGATAGAGAGTAGAAGGGTGGTTATTAGAGACTAGGAAGAATAGTGGGTGGGTGGTGGTGGAGAGGTGGGGGTGGTTAAAATGTATAAAAATATAGGAAGAATGAATAAGACCTTGTATTTGATACTACAACAGGGTTACTATAGTCAATAATAATTTAATTGTACATTTTAAAATACCTTAAAGTATAATGGGGTTGTTTGTCACACAAAGGATAAATGCTTGAGGGAACAGATACGCCATTTTACATGATATGATTATTACACATTTCATGTCTATATCAAAACATCTCATGTACCCCATAAATATATATATCTATACACCCACAAAATTAAAATTAAATATTAAAAAAAGAAAACTGTAAAACAGTGATGAAAGAAATGGAAGCGTACAAAAAAATGAAAAGACATTTCATGTTGATGGATTAGAAAAATCAATATTATTAAAATATTCATGCTACCCACAACAATCTATAGATTCAATGCAAGCCCTGTCAAAATACTAATGACATTCTTTATAGAAATAGAAAAAAATCCTAACATTTATATGGAACCACAAAAGATGCAGAATAGCCAAAACTAGCCTTAGCAAAAGAATTAAATTGGAAGAATCACATTACTTGACTTCAAATTATACTACAGAGTTATAGTAATCAAAATAACAAAATACTGGGTGTAAAGACAGACACATAGACAGTGAAACAGAATAGAGAACCTGGAAACAAGCTCATACATCTACACTGAGCTCCTTTTTGACAAAGGTGCCAAGAATATACACTGGGAAAAATTTCTTTCATAAATGTTACTGGGAAAACTTATATCCATATGCACGAGAATGAAACTAGACTCCTATGTCTGGCCATATACAAAAAACACCAAACAAGTAAAAATTGATTGGAGACATAAATGTAAGACCTCAAACTATGAAACTACTAAAAGAAAACATTGGGGAAACTCTCTGGGACACTGGACTGGACAAAGATTTCTTGAGTAATACTCCACAAGCACAGGCAACCAAAGTAAAAATGTACAAATGGGATCACATTAAGATAAAAAGCTTCTGCACAGTAAAGGAAACAATCAATAAAGTGAATAGAACCAGCAAAATGGAAGAAAATATTGCAAACTATCCATCTGACAAGGGTTAATAACTAGAATATATAGAAGCTCAAGCAGCTCAATAGGAAAGAAATCTAATATTATAATTTTAAAATGGGCAAAAGATATGAATAGATATTTCTCAAAAGAAGACATATAAATGGCAAAAAGTGTAGAAAAGATGCTCAATATCATTGATCATCAGAGAAATGCAACTCCAAACTACAATGAGATATCTCACCCCAGCTAAGATGGCTTTTATTCAAAAGGCAGGCAATAACAAATGCTGGCAAGGATGTGGAGGAAAGGGAACCCTCGTACACTGCTGGTAGGAATATAAATTAGTACAACCTTTATGGGGAACTGTCTGTGTTCCTCAAAAAACTAAAGATAGAGCTACCATATTGTATTAGTCCATTCTTGCACTGCTATAAAGAAATACCTGAGACTCTAGGTAATTTATAAAGAAAAGAGGTTTAATTGGCTCACACTTCTATAGGCTGTACAGGAAGCATGGCAGCATCTGCTTCTGGGGAGGCCTCAGGGAGCTTTTACTCATGGCAGAAGGCATAGTGGGAGAAAGCATCTTACATGACAGGAGCGGGACCAAGAGGTGGCAGGAAGGTGTACGCTACACATTTTTAAGCAACTGGATCTCATGATAACTCACTCATTATCACAAGAGTAGCACTGAGGGGATGATGCTAGACCATTCATGAAGGATCCACCCCCATGATCCAATCACTGCCCACGAGGCCCCACCTCCAACACTGAGGATTACAAGTGAATATGAGATTTGGGTGGGGACACAGATCCAAACCATATCACATATGATCCAGCAATCCCACTGCTAGATATATACCCAACAGACAGAAAATAAGTATATTGAAGAGATAGCTGCACTCCTATGTTTATTGCAGCACTATTCATGATAGCCAAGATTGGGAAGCAACTCAACAGATGAATGGATAAAGAAAATGTGGTACATACACACAATTCTATTCAGCTATAAAAAGGAATGAGATCCTGTCATTTGCAGCAACACAGATGGAACTGGAGGTCATTATGTTAAATGAAATAAGCCAGGCACAGAGAGACAAACTGCACTTATTCTCACTCATTTATGGGAGCTAAAAATTAAAGCATCTGAACTCATGGAGATAGATAGTAGAATGATGGTTATCAGAAGCTGGGAAGGAAGGATAGTTGGGTGGTGGAGGGGAGTGGGCATGTTTCATGGGCACAAAAATCTAGTTAGAATGAATAAGATTTCACATTTGATAGCACAACAGGGTGACTATAATCAACAATAATTTATTATACATTTTAAGATAACCAAAAGAGTATAATTGTATTATTTGTAACACAAAATATGATAAGTGCTTTAGGTGATTCATACCTCATTTACCCTGATGTGATTATCACACATTGTAAGGCTGTATCAAAATATGACATGTACTCCATAAATATATACACCTGCTATGTACCCTCAAAAATTAAAAATTAAAAAAAAAACAGAGAAAAAATCAATACTGCTAGAGAGACACTCATGGCCAGATGAGGATGTAAGGAGCTTGAGCTTGGACATGGATAATGAGGAAACATAGTAGCACTGAAAGTAGAGAAGGATCAGATTTGCATTTTAATAAGACAATTCGCCTAACAGATAAGAAAAGATGGGAGTGGGAGAAGATTTTAACACCAAAGTCCATGCCAGAGATGGAAAGACACAGAAGTAGGACAGTGGCAATCAAAATGACCAGGAAGAGTTATATTTAAGAGATATCTGAGAGATGAGATAGATAAGATTTAATGTTTAATTGGATATGACCAGGGAGGGAGAAAATAGACTAGAAATATCTTTGCTTTCCAGGTTTGGGAGACTGGGTGGATGTTGAATTGCCAATTGTGTTAAAGAAAATCGGGTGAAGTCATTGGGGGAGAAGGGAATAGATAATGAGTTGTTTAGGACATGTCGAATTTGACAACTAATAGGACATTTAAGTGGAAATTTTTAGTAGGCAATTTGATTTCCAGGCAATGTCTATGTCAGAAACAGTTTGGAAAGCTATCATGATATAGGCAAAAGTTGAAGGCAAGAGGATGAATAGGATCATCTAGGAAGGGGTATAGATTGAGAAAATAAAAGTATTAAAGATAAACCCTGGTGAATACTTACATTTAGGTGATGGGTAAAGAAAGAAAAATTAGTAAAGAAAAGGAAGGAAGGAAGGAAGTTAGGAAGAGAGGGAGGGAGGGAAAGAAAGAGAGAGAAAGAAAGAAAAAGAAAGAAAGAGAAAGAAAGAAGCAAAAAGGAAGACAGAAAAAAGAAAGAAAGAAAAGAAAGAAAGAAAGAAAGTAAGAAAGAAAGAAAGAAAAGAAAAGAAAGAGACATGGTGCACGTCTGTAATCCCAGCTACTTGGGAGGCTGAGGCAGGAGAATCGCTTGAACCCAGGAGGCAGAGGTTGCAGTGAGCTGAGATCGCGCCACTGCACTCCAGCAGGGTGACAAAGCAATACTCCAGTCTCAAAAAAAAAAAAAAGAAAAAAGAAAAAAGAAAGAAAGAAAGAAAAAGAAAGAAAATAAAAATATGCTAGCATTTTAATAATTGTCATAGTCTTCAAATTATCCATAACCATTTTCATCTTTAGGAAGGTTGTCTTTTCCAAGAGGTCTCCTTAAATACAATACAGTGAAAATCCAAAGTTTTCATGCTCCCATCTTGCCATAAACAACCAGTATAATTATTGTATTGTATATGCTACAAGTAATTCACCAGTAAGTAAAAGGCAAACTAGTTGGAGCACCTGTGTTTCAGACTTTTGGAAATGCATCATTTCTAGCCCTGCTAGGATTTAATTTGCCAGTTTAGTAACTAGTGTGGGCTGTTGCACAACTAATTTGTTTATAGTAATTAGCCATTGATCATAAATTATGCTACAATTGTTGAATTAGCTCACTAGTCATTACCTGAGTAGCAAGATGTAAATCTAAACTCAGAGGTCATCATTTCTTGTTCAGCAAGAAAGCCCACCTCCTCAATAGTCATTCAAAATCTGTACAAACTGCCTTTCTAATGCCAGTAGATATCATAATCATATATTTAACTTTCAAAGTGAGAAGTCTACATTATTACTCATATGTTGAGATTTTGTTGAATCTGAAGATCAACTCTAGGAAAATTAATATATTTACATTATTAAGCATTCTATTTAATAAACATAGTATATTCTTCCATATTTATTTATCCATTTATTTACTCAACATCTTTTATGTTGTTAAATGTACTTAAATGTTGAAGGACAATTGGACTGCTTCAGCTTTGAACTATTATTAATAAAATTGAAATTAACATTGTATAAAACTCCTTGTGTGTATATCTGTTTTTATTTCTTTTGGGTAAACATCTAGATGCATAATTGTGTTATGATATGTTAAAACAAACAAACAACAACAACAAAAAACCTTTGCCTGCCCAAAATAAAAGTTTAAAAATTTTAGTTTTTATGTTTAGGTCTATGATTGCTTTCTTTTTTTTTTTTTCTTTTTATTATTATTATTATTATTATTATTATACTTTAGGCTCTATGGTACATGTGCGCAACGTGCAGGTAAGTTACATATGTATACATGTGCCATGCTGGTGCGCTGCACCCACCAACTCGTCATCTAGCATTAGGTATATCTCCCAATGCTATCCCTCCCCCCTCCCCCCACCCCACAACAGTCCCTGAAGTGTGATGTTCCCCTTCCTGTGTCCATGTGTTCTCATTGTTCAATTCCCACCTATGAGTGAGAATATGCGGTGTTTGGTTTTTTGTTCTTGCGATAGTTTACTGAGAATGATGATTTCCAATTTCATCCATGTCCCTACAAAGGACATGAACTCATCATTTTTTATGGCTGCATAGTATTCCATGGTGTATATGTGCCACATTTTCTTAATCCAGTCTATCATTGTTGGACATTTGGGTTGGTTCCAAGTCTTTGCTATTGTGAATAATGCCACAATAAACATACGTGTGCATGTGTCTTTATAGTAGCATGATTTATAGTCCTTTGGGTATATACCCAGTAATGGGATGGCTGGGTCAAATGGAATTTCTAGTTCTAGATCCCTGAGGAATCGCCACACTGTCTTCCACAAGGGTTGAACTAGTTTACAGTCCCACCAACAGTGTAAAAGTGTTCCTATTTCTCCACATCCTCTCCAGCACCTGTTGTTTCCTGACTTTTTAATGATTGCCATTCTAACTGGTGTGAGATGGTATCTCATTGTGGTTTTGATTTGCATTTCTCTGATGGCCAGTGATGGTGAGCATTTTTTCATGTGTTTTTTGGCTGCATAAATGTCTTCTTTTGAGAAGTGTCTGTTCATGTCCTTCGCCCAACTTACAAGGGATGTGAAGGACCTCTTCAAGGAGAACTACAAACCACTGCTCAAGGAAATAAAAGAGGATACAAATAAATGGAAGAACATTCCATGCTCATGGGTAGGAAGAATCAATATCATGAAAATGGCCATCCTTCCCAAGGTAATTTACAGATTCAATGCCATCCCCATCAAGTTACCAATGACTTTCTTCATAGAATTGGAAAAAACTACTTTAAAGTTCATATGAAACCAAAAAAGAGCCCGCATCGCCAAGTCAATCCTAAGCCAAAAGAACAAAGCTGGAGGCATCACGCTACCTGACTTCAAACTATACTACAAGGCTACAGTAACCAAAACAGCATGGTACTGGTACCAAAACAGAGATATAGATCAATGGAACAGAACAGAGCCGTCAGAAATAATGCCACATATCTACAACTGTCTGATACAACTATCTGATCTTTGACAAACCTGAGAAAAACAAGAAATGGGGAAAGGATTCCCTATTTAATAAATGGTGCTGGGAAAACTGGCTAGCCATATGTAGAAAGCTGAAACTGGATCCCTTCCTTACACCTTATACAAAAATTAATTCAAGATGGATTAAAGACTTAAACGTTAGACCTAAAACCATAAAAACCCTAGAAGAAAACCTAGGCATTACCATTCAGGACATAGGCATGGGCAAGGACTTCATGTCTAAAACACCAAAAGCAATGGCAACAAAAGCCAAAATTGACAAATGGGATCTAATTAAACTAAAGAGCTTCTGCACAGCAAAGGAAACTACCATCAGAGTGAACAGGCAACCTACAAAATGGGAGAAAATTTTCGCAACCTACTCATCTGACAAAGGGCTAATATCCAGAATCTACAATGAACTCCAACAAATTTACATGATTGCTTTCAAGTAAATTTTTCTACTTGGTATGAGATAAGGATTGAGACTTGTTTTAATTTTATTTCCATATGGAATTCTAGGTGTTCCGTCTTCATTTGTCGAAAATATTACATATTCCTCCTTTTTAAATTATCTTGGTAAAATATATGTGTGTATCTATTTCTTGACTCCATCTGTTCCGTTAAGTTTTATATGTATTCTTATATCCTCATCACTGTCTTCATTATAACAGCTTTATCAAATGTCTTCAAATCAGGTAGTGAAAAATCTTCCAACTTTGCTTTTTTTGATATTCTAGGTTATTGTCATCTCCAAATAAATTTTAAAATCAGCTTTATTTCTACAAAAAAAAAAAAACATGTATTTAGCTTTTTAATGGATTGTGATTGGAATTGACCCTAAAGATCAGTATGGGGAGAATCGATACTTTAACATATTGAGACTTTCAATCCATGAGCATGAGTATTGGTTATTTATTGCTGTGTAGATAACTGCCCCAAAATTTAGTGGTTTGAAATAATGAGGATTTATCACCTTATGTTTTCTGTGGCTTGAGAATTTGGGAGTGGTTTTGAGGGATGGTTCTGGCTCAGAGTTTCTCATGAGGTTGCAATCAAGATGGCAGCTGGGGATGAAGTCACCTAAAGGCTTGACTGGGACTGAAGAATTGTTACCATGCACATCGGTGGCTGTTGACAAGAGCCCTCCAATTCCTCGCTGGCTCTTGGCAGGAGACATTAGTTCTTCACCATGTAGACCTCTCAATCTCTCGATAGGGCTACTTCAGTGTCCTCATGGTCATCGCATGATTCTCACAAATATAGCCCACATCCAAAGGAAGAGGAAATAGAATTCAACTCTGGAAGGGAGGAATATCAACAAATTTGTAGACATATTTTAAAACCACCAAGGTATATTTCTCCATTTATTTAGGTATTTAGTTTCTCTTAGTAATGTTCTGTAACTTTCAGTGCACAGACTTTCATATAGTTTGGTAAATGTATGCCTGAGTATTTTGGGTTTTTTGATGCTGCTACACATGAATTTTTCCTTCCATTTTTTTCAGTACTAGTATATAAAAATAAAATAATTTTTATATTTTGACCTGATAGCTTGTGACTGTGCTAAATTCATTTAAAAATAATAGCAGCTTTTCTATTGATTGCTCAGATTTTTCTACGTACACAATCATTTTGTCTGCAAATCCATAAATGTGCCATATTAGAGTAGAGTCAGGAAACAGAACCCATACCAATTGTTTTAATAAAAGTATACATACACTATGAATGGAAGATCTGAAAGACAAAAAATAGAGCACTAATGCATGGTAAAGATAACAATAGCGGGAATGTAAAACAAGTGAACTCATAGACACAGAGGATAGAATGGTAGTTGCAAAGGTTTGAGGAAGGAAAGAATGGGGAGATGTTGGTCAAAGGGTGCAAAATCTCAACTAGATGGGAGAAATATATTTTATTTTTAGATCCATTGCACAGCATAGTGAATATAGTTAATAATATTTATTGTGTATTTTAAAATTAGTAAGAATGTAAATTTCAAAAGCTCCCACCACAAAAATGTTTAGTATTTGAGGTGATGGTTGTGTTAACTAGTTTATTTAATGTTTCCACATTGTGTTCATAAATTATAACATTATTTTGTACCCCATATATTTATACAATTATAAGTTGCCAACTTATAATAATTTTTTTTAAAAAATAGCACCTACTACACCCAAGACTTGGGGGTACTAAACAGAAGAGATTAGAATTTATAAGATGTAAAAGCTTAGAGGAGTGACCCCAGGACATCAAAATTCGGACCTCTGAGAAAGGAATGCTGCTCAGTTGGTGCTAATGTCTCTGAGTTTGAAGGAAGGTACCCTTGAGCCTGTAACCCCAATTTCAGAGAAAAGGGTGGCAGCTGGCTGGTTCTGGTGTCTCTGAGGGGGCACAAGCAGGCTAGTTCTTCCAAGAATTAAAAAACTGCAAGCTGGATTCAACTATTGTGACTGAAATGAATTGCCATAGTTGGTGTCAAGAAGTGAACCTGAGATGTTATAAGCAGGAATGAGAAGCAAACAGGAAGTTCACATAAAGCAAACAGGAATAAACAAATTCCTTATCCTCCCCCAGTATTGCCCACTCCCTCTAGATGTATAACATACTCTTCTCTTGATTTGTTCATAGCACTTGCTTCCCTAGATTTATAGCACCCTCTGTTGGCTCCATTAGAAGAATTAGCAGGTTGCCAATTGACAAAAGAGAAATGTGAAGAGACCTCAAAATTACAAGCAGAATCCATAAGAATGCTATGCTTACTAAGTAGCAATACTACCTTAATACATGGCATATTGACAAGGAACCCAGAAGGAATTTGGGAGGTTTCAAACTCAAATACAATTGCTCTCTTCAGTACATTTGTCAAAGTGAAAAGCATCTGCAAAGCAGAGCAGAGATTTCAAAAGTCTTGCAAGCTAATAATTATGGTTTAGGATCCATCCAGCTCTGAGTTGAAAACTGAATAACCAGGAACATTCAGTTTTCTGATTAGTTAAGGGTAGACTGATTAGTACCACATCTTCAATTCAGCCTTGACTTACACAATCCCTGATTTATAGAGGGAATCAGACACCAGTAGATATGCCAGGATTGAACGGGTGAATCTATTAGCTAAGATGTCTACAATTTTGCAGATATACCACTGGCATTCAAAAAGAATAAAGAAACTTGTTACAAACACAGGACCTCATAACCAAAAAAAAAAAAAAAAAATAGAGAGAGGAGAAAACAAACAGTAATAACTGAACTAAAGATGATCCAAGAATTGGAGTTATCTGACAAGGACTTCAAAATAACTATTATTATCATGTTCAAGAAAAGAAGGAAAAATGGACAAAAAAATGAATGGAAAGATAAAAGTAACTAAAGAACAAAAATATAGATATACAAAAATTAAATGGACATTCTAGAATTGGAAAATGCAATATCTAAATTAAGAGAAAATTAGATGGAAAAGAGCTTAATTTAAGGAAAAATTAAACTGGAAAAGAGCTTAATAAAAATTATCCAAATTGAAGTACACAGGGAAAATAATAAACCACAGAAAAGAACAGTGCAATAAGACAACATGGTCTAACATATATAAAATTGGAGTTCCAAAAGGAAATGATAGGAAGGACAGGGAGGAAGTAAGATTTGAAGAGATAATGGCCATTAATTTTCTAAAACCAATGAAGTCTCTCAACTCACAGATTCTAGAAACTCAGTGAACCCCAAACAAGATAAATCAAGCATGAGTATATAAAATTATATTAGATCAACTGTAATAATACTGCTAAAAACAAAAGTTACAGAGAAAATATTTTTAAAGCAACCAGAAAAAAAAAAGACACATAATCTTCTGGACTAGCCAGAGTGGTGTTTTTTTTTTCCCCACCAGAACTGATAAGATAGATAGATAGATAGATAGATAGATAGATAGATAGATAGATAGATAGATAGATGATAGATAGATAGATAGATAGATAGATATAGATAGGTAAGTAGATTTATTATGAGGGATTGGCTCATATGTTTATGGAGACTGAAAAATTCCACAATCTGCTGTCCACAAGCTGGAAGTCAAGGGGAGCCAGTGGTATAGCTTCAGTCCAAGACCAAAGGCCAGAGAACCAGGAGTGCCAATGTTTGAGGCAAAAGAAGAGGATGTCCCAGCTCAAGCAGAGGGAGCAAATTTACCCTCCCCCCCCACCTTTTGTTCTATTTGGGCCCTCAATGAATTGGATGATGCCCAGTGACACTGAAGGGCGATTTTTTCCTGGTCTACTGATTTACCTCCAAAGGAGCAATAATAAACTGAGAACTGACCTCATAGAAAAGAATAAAGATAAAAGACACTGACATACTTAAAATATTGAAAGAAAATAACCTTTAATTTAGAATTCTATATTCACAAGTATCATTCAATAATGAAAGTGAAATAAATATATTCAAATGAACAAAAATAATTTGTCACTAGTAAACATACACTAAAATAGACAATAAAGGGAATTTTTAAAGAACAGGAAGGTTATCTGAGAGTAAAACAGAAAACTTCAAAAAGAGTAAAGAGCAATAAAAATTTTAAATAAATATTGACTAAATATTGGCTCCACCAATAATAATAATGGCCTGTGGGGCCTGAGGTGTACGCTGAACTAAAATGCATAGCAATAAGAATGCAAGAGGCGAGGATGAAAATAAATGGAATTCAATTATTCTGAAATTCTCACATTATCAGGGAAGTGGTAGAAATAATAATTTATAATAGACCACAGTAAGTCAAAATGCATGTTGTAACTTCTATGGAAATCACTAAAACAAGACTAAAAAACATATAACTATAAGGTTGAGAAAAGACAAATGGTATAATAAAAACATATTATTCATTCAAATAATGCAAGAACTGAGAAGAAAAATAACATGAAAAGTAATGTATGAGGCAATGGATATGCTAAATACTCTGACTTGAATTTTAGATAATGTATACATGTATCAAAACATCACACTGCATCCCATAAATATCTACAATTATTATGTGCCTATGCATACATATGTATAAGGTAGATGAATAAATGATAAAGGAAAAGCCTACAATAAATAAAAATATATAATTACATTAAATATAAATTGAGTTGAAATAATAATAGAGATTATTATATTGAATTATCAAAAGCTGTATGATGCTTATGAGCTAGTACAGTTGAAAGTAAATGAATGAATGAAAACATGTATATCATAAACATACTAATAAAAAATTAGGTAAAATTATGTTGATCTTGGATACAGTATGCTTTAAGGCAAGAACATTTACTTAACATAAAAGGGATGTTTATATTATATAATGATAAGGAAATCATTCCACTTGAGAATTTTAAACCTCTATGAATAAATAATATAGACGTAAAAGAAAGACATGAAAAAATAAAGAAAACCGAAAAGAAAAATTTTTAAATACATATTCCTTGCTAAGACTTTGACATACTTCCTTCAATAGCTAATAAAACAAGCAGATAAAAAGTCAGTAGAGATATATAAGATTTGAATAAATAAGAAACTTGATCTAATTGATATACATACAACACTACACTCAACAATAAAATATATATATTATTTTCAGTACACATGGAACATTTGTCAAAATAGATTCAATATTTGGTTATAAAGCAAACCTCAACAAATTCAAAGGACTAAAATCATTCAGAGTATGTTCTCTGAACATAATGGAATCAAGCTATACATAGATAATTTTTAAAAACTAGGAAATTCCTGCTATCTTGGGTATTAAATAATGTATTTCTAAATAACACATGGATCTGAAAATAAATGACAGTGCAAATTTAAAATGTTTTGAAATCAAAGATGATTCATATGTGTAATATTGAAAGTGGGAGAATGGTATCAAATGAGTTGTATAAGAAAAATATATAGGCTTAAGTGCATATAGTAGAAGATTCTAAAAGATCAAAATTAATAATTTATGCTTTATTTCAAGAAGTTAGAAAAAGAACAGAAAAGTTAAATAACAAGAGAAGGAAATAATAGATAAGAATATAAATCAATAAGACAGAAAGAATTTAGAAGAGAAAATCATTGAAGACAATAGTTGGTTCATTGAAGAGATAAATACAATTGATAAACCTCTAGCAAGACTAATAAAAGAAAAAGAGAGGAAAAACAAATTACCATCAACAGGAAGAGGAAGGGAACATTAGTATGGACTGTATAGACATTAAAAAGATAATAATAAATGTTTTTCTATCAATATATTTTGAACTCTAAGCCAAAATAGAAGTTTCCACTAGAAAACAAAACTTACTAAAACTCTAAGAATAGAGTCAAAATTGTAAAATTATTTGCTTGATATCTTGTGATGTAGACATTTTTTAAAAAAATTATGTGTGTATATATATTTATTTATAAGTAGAAGAATCTGATTAGCCTTATGTAGTGCGTTAAATGCTGGCCTCTTCCAAAAGATATGTTTACTTAGAATCTGTGAGTGTGACCTTATTTGGAAATAGGTTCTTTATAGATATAGTTAAATTAAGGCTTTCAAGATGAAATCATCTTGGATTATCTGAGTAAGCCCAAAATCCAGTGACAAAGACTGACGCCTGAAGTCTTCGGAGGAAGTGTGACCATGAAGACACATTGATTTTGAAAACTTCTGGTATCTAGAACTATGAAAGAATAAATTTTCTGTTGTTTAAAGTCACCAAATTTGTGGTAATTTGTTGTGGCAGCGACAGAAATTTATTATACCTTATATGTTTCCAATTGATTAAAGCTGTTAACAAAAATCTTCTTACAAAGAAAACTCCAGGATTAGATTGCTTCACTAATAAGCTCTTCCAGATATTTCAGGAAGAAATAATGTTAGTCTGATCCAAATTCTTTTAGATAATAGAAAGAAAGCAGAATTGTTTCCCAATTAATTTTATAAGTACAGCATGACCATGATACCAAGCCTTCCTATGCCTCTTACGTGATGCCCAAACTTCAGAAGGACAATAAAATATAGGGAAACTAGAAACCAGTCTTTGTCATGAACATAAATTCAAAAGTAATAAAAAATTAGGAGATCAAACGAGTGTTTATTCTAGGACTATAAAGGTGATTTTAAAATGTGCATACTTGTATTCACAATAGCAAAGACATGGAATTAACCTAGGTGCCCCTCAACAGTTGACTGTATAAAGAAAATGTGGTACATGTACATGATGGAATACCACACAGCCACAAAAAAATGAAATCGTGTCCTTTGCAGCAAAATGAATACAACTGGAGGCTATTATCCTAAGCGAATTAACGCAGAAACAGAAAACCAAATATCACATGATCTCACTTATAAGTGGAAGCTAAATTGTAGGTACACATGGACATAATGATGGGAACCATAGACACTGGGAACTCCAAAAGGGAGGATGGAGGCAGGAGGTGCAAGGGCTGAAAAATTTCCTAGTAGGTACTATGTTCATTATGTGGGTGATGGGACCAGTAGAAGCCAATCCTCAGCCATACGTTATATGCCCTTGTAACAAACCTGCACATGTACCCCTGAATCTAAAATAAAAATGAAAATTTAAAAATAATCGTATACTTAATTTATAAAGAGTTTAAAAATAGGTAAAACTAGCCTATAGGTGTAAAAGTCAAGATAGTTTTTATTTTGGAATGTTTTATTGGCTAAAGCAGGGCACGAGTGGCTTCTGGTGTTTTGATAATGTCCTGTTTATTGACCTGGGTATTGATTACAAGAGTGTGTTTGTTTTGTGAAAGTTCATCAAAATGATTGCTTATAATTTGTGTACCTGTTGTGTATGTATTATAAAACTGTTACATTAAAAACTTTCTTCACTAGTTGTCAGAGTTGAATCACTAAAGGAGTTTAGGATTTGAGAAACCATGTATCATTTAAATAAAATATAGATAAAAAAAGGTAGGGCTGTGCATTGGACTGGCTACTTATGACTGCACTGCAGATGCAAAATAAAAAGACAAGCTTGGTGATTGAATTTACAGTTTAAACCACAAACAGAAAAACTGGACAACTTCTATAAATGATATGAGAGAATCCTTATTTCCTGGAGCTGTATGGCTGAAATTTCTAAAAAGGAAGGCCTTCTACCATAGGTGACCAAATCACAACACTGAATGAATTTACAACCTTCCTATGCCTCTTATGTTAAAGTTATGGCATTGATTCAGATAGAGTGAAACTCTGAGGATTGATTTTGGGACATTTGAGTAGATATTGGTGAAGCTGTGTAACTTGAATCACTGAATCACATATCCCACTGGCATCCCTTGTTACTATGAGCTGTGTTTGCTCCCCTGAGGGCCACTAACCTACTCTTATCTAAAGAGTATCAACAACACCCACTAGACTAATTTTCCTGCAAGGGAAAGTGGATTATCCTCAAGAACTCATATCACCTTACCCTGTTTTCAGACCTAGTATCTAACAGATGGGTTGATTGGCTATATTAAATGATTGCCTATATTAAATAAATAAAGAGCGAGATACTACAACTTCCTTAACAAACTATAAAGAAAGAAAACCATAGATAGCATAAAGAGGCAAAACAGCTCTCTATAACATTTCTGTTGCAGAGCGCTAGAAATAATGTGGATATATTGGATGTAACAAGGTCGCCCCCGCTTAATTGTTTTCTAGTGGGTCCAGTAGGCATTCCTTTCACCTAAACTTTGAAAAGTACATTAGGAAAAAGAGCACCAGCATCCTTGAAAGGCCCTGTAGTGACACTTCTGTGCAGGTTATGGATGACAGTAACAGGTGTTGACATTGAAAAAGTCTCCCTGAATTGTTTGGGGATAACTGGATCTTTTCTTCAATGATGTCAGCAGCAATTAACCACCAGAAACAAAGTGTGTGTGGTTACTCTAATCGGTACTAGGGCTGGAGAAACAATTAGAATAGTTTGACTCACACAGAGCTTTCCTGTGGTTAATTGGTCATGGTGTCCCTTTGATTGAAATAGATAGGCAGCCTGTACAAGTCTTACAGGATGTTAATAAGTGGCAAAGACTCTTAAGTCTGGTAAATAGAAACCTGTTCTGTATCACCGTAGTGGAAAACCATGATCTCACTTAATTCTCAGGCCTGAGCCAGACCCTTTTGGATGAAGAAAGGGCAGGGTCTTCTTGAGGAAAAATTCAGTTAAATTTCCGAAAATTTATACCATGACTGTTCCTCCTAGCCTTTCTCAAAGTTAGCTGTAGCTGTTTACCAAGGTAACTTGTCTTTGAAAAAATGTACATTTTCAGACTTTCAGTGAATACTGGATACTGGCTCTGAACTGTTGCTAATTCCCAGGGGTCACAAATCACATGGTGGTCCAATAGTCAAAAGGTGACATAACAAATGAATTTTTGGCCTGGGTCTGTCCAGGCGTCCCAAATCCAGACCAAGGTTGTTTTCTCAATGCCTGAATGCATAACTGGAGTAGACATATCCAGCTACCTGTAGAATGCCCATATTAGTTGCTAGATCTGCAGAGAAATGGCTATTCTGGTAGAAGGTCCAAGTAGAAGCCTCTAAAGCTGCCATTCTCTATCAAAGTAACAAAAAATAAATAAATCAACACCACATGTCTGAGGAAGTTAATGCACTATCAAAAATTTTAAAAATGCAGAGTTTGCAATTCTTATTACATCTTCATTAAGCTAGCCTATTTGGCTGTGTAGGAAACAGGAGGACCTTGGAGCATGACATGGGTTATCATGGGTTAATCAAGATGTAATTCCAATTACAGCTGCTGTTCCAGATGCAGTCTTCTTCTGCTGAATAGAATCAACCCTTGCTGTGGTACTTGGTTTGCAGAAATTGATTTAGAGAAATTTTTTTCTCTTTATTTATTAAAAAATTCTACCAGACACCCTTTACTTTCAACTACCAGGGACAGCAGCACCCTCCGCAGTTTCATCTAAGAGCCATGCCAGTTTTTTACTGTTTTTCATAATCTGTCCATCTCTATGGCATCATCTATCATGCAGGACATTATGCTGATCATCTATACTGATGACATCATGCTGATTGAACCCAGTGATGGGGAATTAGCAAATATTCTAGATATCTTGATGTGACATATGTGTGCTACAAAGCAAAAAATATTAAAATTTCTACGTCTATGAATTTTTCAACATCTCCTTATGATTCTCTGTTTTGTTTTATAGAGCTCAATGGTATATATAGGGTACATAATTTTAACATATTCCTGGTGAAGCATTCCTTGTTATTATGTGTTTCCCTTTTTCCCTACTAATATTTCTCCACCTCCATTGACCTCTCCAGAGACCTGTCCAGAATCAGATCTTGTGGTGGCATGTCCAGGCTTTTGGCCCATGGTAACATTGGAGATATGTCTGAGTCACCAAGCTAGTAGGCCATTTGTTTCAATTCCTGTTTATAGGATGATGTCTAATATGTGTTGACCTTTCACTGCCTGGGACTGTTCTAAGCCATAGATAGCCCCAAACAGTAATTGGCTTTTTTTGTTTCTATGTCCTTTCATGAAACAGAGTTGGGGAAGGGGCCGTGGCTTATGCTCTGTGCTTCCAGGCCCTGGCTTCAATCAGTGGACCTGGCTCTGTCCTTCTCTTACTTGGAGCAGTTTTGGTTCCTTTTAGCCAACATTGGTTAAACTCCCCTAGTCAACACTGGTTAAAATTTCTTGGCTTATCTGCTCTATACTTGGTACGTTGTTCCATTTCTGATCCACAGTGATATTGGTTTTATATTTGAGTCAACCTATGTATTTTTTAATTTTTCTTTTTTTTGTTTTTTGAGACGTAGTCTTGCTCTTTCGCTCAGGCCGGACTGCAGTGGCACCATCTCGGCTCACTGCAAGCTCCGCCTCCCGGGTTCACGCCATTCTCCTGCCTCAGCCTCCCTAGTAGCTGGGACTACGGGCGCCCGGCTAATTTTTTGTATTTTTAGTAGAGACGGGGTTTCACCGTGTTAGCCAGGATGGTCTCGATCTCCTGACCTCGTGATCTGCCCGCCTGGCCTCCCAGAGTGCTGGGATTACAGGTGTGAGCCACCGCGCCCAGCCTTAATTTTCTTTTTCAAAGTTTTACTTATCATTGTCATGAATTTGGAAAATCAATGCTTGAATTTATTGGGCCCTCTTAACATGACATTACCAACTATTAGGTTTATAACAAAATCATTATTCCTGGAAAATAATCTACTAATTTGCAAATTGTCTTGAGTAGTAGCCAGGCATAATTGTTATAATACAGTCATGTTCCACATGACAATGTTTTGATCAATGATGGACCATGTATATGATGGTAGTCCCATGATATTTTTAATCCTGTATTTTTACTGTACATTTTCTATGTTTCAGTACACAAATGCTTACCATTGTGTTACAATTGCCCACAGTATTCAATAGAGTAAATGCTGTACAGGTTTGTGGTTTAGAAGCGATAGGCTATACTGTGTAGCCTAGGAGCAGTAGGCTGTACCATGTAGCCTAGGTGTGTAGTAGGCTATACCATCTAGCTTTGTGTAAGTACAGTATGATTTTCATGTAATCAAATTGCCTAACACAGTTCTCAGAATGTATCCCTATCATGAAGTTATTTATAACTGTAGTTCTTTCAGAGGATGTTGCCAACTTATTCTATAATACTTTTGTGTTTTCAGCATATAGCAATAAATGCAGAATAATTTTTGTCTTTAAAATTATACTGGAAAGAATATATTTTGAAACATAAAGCACAAATAACTTTTAAATAGAAAAATAGCCCAAGTGAATGGATTCTTGAAAGTTGTAGGAGTTGTTTATTGCAATGTGTTTTGGCAATATGGAAATTCTTATGAGAAAACTAGAAACAATGTTTTTTCCCAGTGAGAATTTTTAAGTTTTGTTCTACTGCTTATTTTGAATGTTCCTGGACATAATTTGGTCAACTAACTTGCTTAAAATTATGTTTCCAAAGTTAATGCTAAGTTATCCCAAATTTGAACTGGAAATTTAAGTATTTTCAATGCCAGTCAACACTATGGAATAATGGGTAATTTGGGACTACAAATGGGGCTTTTTAGTTTTGATCCTCTAGTTCTGAGGTTTTCTGAAACTAAGCCTCTCAAGAATAAGGACTACTTTTCTTGCTTTCTCACGTTGACCATTACTGGATTTAATACCCAGTAATTACACGTGAAATGCTTTTTCAGTGAGTGAATAAATAAACATTTAACTATATGTAAAATTTTTTTGAATATAAGTCAGACAGAAAATAGAATTGGGTTTGACTTATTCAGACTATTAATTTGGTTTAGAAATAATTTATGAAAATGTATGCCAAAATAAAACATGTGCTTAATTGCATACAGTAAGTGCTTACTACATGTTTATTACTATAACTATTGAAAGGTCAAGAAAAACTTTCCATGGCTTAAAATAACCAACAAATAAGTACATCATTCATGAGATAAATAGCATTATTGAAAAAATAATAAATGATTAATTCTGTACATGTAACTAAATTGTTTCCCCCTTTTTAAAAACAAAAAATACCCAACAGCTTCCATTTCAAAGAAATAGTTTCTATCGGAGTGAAATAGTTGAATCAATCCTAAATGATTTATTAGAAAAATATCTCCAAAATGTGTACTGGAATTTAAGACATTCTTTACTTTCTCTATCCTATGATTACTGAACACAAAGTGCAAAGATAATACAGCAATTGTCTGTTTAATTTAGGTGATAGAGATAACTCAAGAGGATATTTCAGGGGGGTCCACAACCCAAATTATCCAGTTTGGCCATGTGTCTTTCTAAATACCTGCATTAACTAATAACTGCCAAGCCTCCCCTTCACTTGTTGCTGTGTTAACATGACTGATATGTTTTGGCTCTGTGTCCCTACCCAAATCTCACCTTGAATTGTAATAATCCCCTTGTGTTAAGGGCAGGGCCAGGTGGAGATAATTGAATCATGGGGGACAGTTTCCCCCATAGTGTACTTGTGCTAAAGAGTGATTTCTTATGAGATATGATAGTTTTATAAGCATCTGGCATTTCTGCTGCTGGTACATTCTCTTTTTGCCTGCCGCCATCCATGTAAGATGTGACTTGCTCTTCCTTGCCTTCCATCATTATTGTGAGGCCTCCCCAGCTATGTGGAACTGTAAGTCCATTTAAACCTCTTTTTTATTCCCAGTCTTGGGCATGTCTTTATCAATAGTGTGAAAACAAACTAATACAATGGCCAATACTTTTAAAAACTTTAAAACCCCAAGATAAGCAGATGAAATTTACTGCTGGCATTCTTGTTCAGTTACATACATTGTTGTGGAAATATCTACTTTCACCCAAATCACAATCAGTATTTTATATGAAAATAATACATTTATATCATGGCTTTGTTTTGGGAAAACAAATTAACTTGTAAAGTATGGCAGACACAACGCTACAAGTACAGCAAACCATTTCTTTGTTCCTCCTGGATACATGGGTAGCTCATTTCCTGACCATGTGGTCAACTGGCCAATGAAGGGAAAGCAGGGGGTGGTGCATGTCCTTCTAGACTTGGCTTTCAAAACCTCTACCACAATCTCTTTTTCATCCACCATGATCTTGGATGTGCATGACCCTGACAACTTAGCTACAGGTGAAACCACCTGGGTTCTAAATATGACTTGGAGGAAAGCTCTCCCCACTCCACCTCCCAGCTCCAGAGAACTGCTCACTATGTCAGTAAATATGAATTATTTGTTGTTGTTGTTTAAGCCACAGAGGTTTTGGAAGAATAATGTTTCTCAATAGCAGCTAGCTGGCTAATATATATTTTACAACTATATAGCCTGTTCTACCTTTTGGGAAGGACAAAGGGGTTTGTGCTTTAAAGTAGAACTGTAATTTCCATGGAGGAGATTTACAAAATACTTATTTTTCTTTGAGGGAGAGTGAAACCATCAGCATTCAGTTTTAAGTTAGTTCAAGCTATATTAAATGTCAAATGTGAAGTGTTCTTAGTTTTCTTTAGGAGGTTTTGTGCACTAAAAAACAGCAAAACCAAAACATACCTTTGTGAAATTTTCTTTTGTTTTAAAATTATTGTTTGAGTTATTAAAATTACAAATCCAAAACCTAGCTCTTTCCTAAGTTTCTAAGTTTAGGTTGCAATCTTATTATTTAGAAATCCAGTAAATATTCAGCAGTCACTTTTAAGAGAGTTTATGTTTACTGTTTAAAGAAATTTGGTTAATAGAATTTTTAAAAATCTGTTAAATGGCATATATACACTTAATATATTTGAATTCAGAGAATAGCTCAATTAGTTGACTTACACAAAACTTTCCCAAATGCTGACAGGACTCATATATGTAATAATTTAAACTTATAAATATACTGAGACTTTCTCCTAAATGTTCTAACATTGTACATAAATTTAATAAGATTTCAACCTAAAATCACAAGTCTAAAGTAATTACCCAACTATTCATTCTAAATGTAAATTTTTTAAAAACTGACCTGTTTAATAGGTAAAATTATATTATGTATTTTAATATGTAAGTTATTAAATATGTGCATATTATTTAGCAGAAAATGTTAATACTGTGGATTTGATTCTTTTAAGAATTTTTATACTTTACAAAGATGCCAGCCTGCTAATAAAACATTATATTTTACCAAGCAAATTTTAGGGAGTTCCTTCTTATCCAGTTGGAGTTGTATGATGACCAGAAATGCTACTAGATTCTTGATGGTGACACTGATGGGTTTGTAGCAGGAACTGCTTCATAACTAAACTCCTTAAATTCGTCTTATAGGCCTCACTAGGGATGTAGTCTTCATCTCTACTGAACTCAGAGAAGGTTGTTTATTTGATTTTTAAATTTAAATAAGCTTTTCAGGTTTTTTAAAATTTTATTTAATTTTTTTTAACTGTTAATAGGACCATACAAGTGACCTCTAGTTGAATTGTGGATATCTCTCATGGCTTAGAGATCACAGCACAACTTCCAAGGCCTTTCTTAGCAGTAGCATCAGACCAATGGTGCCCCATAGCCAGGCCCTCTCTTGAAGAATTGGTAGATGCTGATTAAGCATATTCACTACATGCTCAAACTGAGAACTCTGTCCCCCTGAGAGACACGTTTGGAATCACATGAAGCATTGCATCTGTAGCAGTATAGTGATCTGTCAACAGAGCCCACACCACTGGGCCTCCCCACACGTTTGTCTTCAACTAGAACCTGAAGGTTTGTTCAAAGTAGTTTTGTAATCATCTAGTCTAATTCAGCTTTTTACATGAAATACAAATGAAACTAACAGAAGAAAGTATCTTTTACACATCACTAGTTATAGACAATGCCAATACTTTCTCCATAAACTCTTGAGACTAGGTCATTGTTCTTGCCTAATGAAACTTTGGACAAACTTAAGATGAGTAGAGAGTCAGAAGCCACAAAACAGAGCAAGGCAAGCATATAATCCTTCTGCATCAGAAAGAGGACACTGTCTCACCACTTCCAGATCACTTGACTCTCAACCACGAAGGCTGATGGAATGCCCTTCTCCCCACAACTTAATCTCTGCTGAGCTCTAGCTCTAATGAACTTATTTATCTGAAATGAGACCCTCAGAGCTGTTCAATAACAGTAGAAACTTCAATGACAAAAATTTCTGATGTCCAAGTTTATTTACTGCTGAACAGATATTGTAACAGGGAGTACACAAAGTTCAATTTCAAGCAGAAACTTCTAGGATGAAAGTTAGGGGTTAAAAGAAAGAAATAAAAAGAAACAAAGTTCTTTCGCTTTCCCAGATGACTGACACCACCAGAGATTACTTCAGGAAAAAAAAAAATCTTAAATGGTAATGACTTCAGTTCTCAAACCCAAAGTTGAGAGAAATCCCACAGTTATTAAAGTTAATAAATCAGTGAGAGAGAGAGAGAGATCCTGCATGCAAATTGTCCAGCTTTTGCATTTTTCTGCACACAGAATTCAAAGGATTTCTGTATCTACTCCCTCCCTTTTCGTTTACCTCATTCACCATGGGTATCTTAAAAACAGCAAAGAGACTCAAGGGACGCACAGTTCTATAAGATGTAATTATGGTACCTTATTTTTAAGAGTTTAAAAGTGCATCTTTATGGCCTTATGCAGCCACAGTAACTTTTATATGTTTGATTGACATAAAGCATGCATTGGCATGAAACATTTCCTCAAACTGTAGAAATGTGGAGATTGTAGTCACCCTGCTCACCCCTCCTCCAAGTGACATCCTCTCTAAGCTTCCTGTCCCTCTTCATTTGATTAGTACTGTTGATCAGCTGTAGTTTGCAGAAAGCAGTTAGTGACCCCAGAACAGCTCTTCTGGTTGTTGTAAAAGCTAAAAAGAACTGAAATAAAGTGCATATGATTCATGGGTTACACATGCATGTGGAACTCAGAAGGCCCGCCATTTTCAAATCATTTTTAAGGTGATCTTTCATACATGAAGGTTTACATTGTCTCAGTTTGACTTTTGATTTTTTTTCTCTCTAAGATAGAAGAGATGTTTTCATATAGCAGATACACAGAGTTCTGAAGTTTTATAGGGTGACTAATACCCTATAGGGATAAATCAGGCTGTCAGCTTTTCTGAGAGCTTTGGCTAGAACCCCAAATGTTGGCTAAAGGCATCAGGGCAAGAGCCTCATCTTAGGAAAAGACTTTCTATCCAGAAACTATAAATACACGTGTATTTATAGTGTATTTCTAATGTGTATTGATAATGTATATATTTATATACATTTATATATAATATATAAATATATAGTATATATATTTATAGTATAAATACACTATACTATACACTATAGAAATATGTATTTCTATAGTGTATTTATAATGTATATTCTATAGTAACAAAAATTCTAGGCTCTAAGAGAAATCGAAGTAACCTTATGTTTAGCTATATTTTTATTTTTACTAGAGATAGCTTTATTAGCATTGTCAAACAAACAAAAAATAAGCATTGACCATTGTTCCTTGAATATTGCTTTAAAGTTCTATAAAATAAGATTGGCTACCTCATGGGGTAGCCTCCTGTTCATTTGTTAAGGAAGAAAAGAGAAAGTTCTCTGGCATCCCATTGTAAACTAATAATTTAGATTTCAGTGACCTCTCTGTTGGTAATAAGGACTTTTTCTGATAATTCAAAAAAAAACTTATCCAAACACTCTCTTCACATATCTTGTGAAGTATCTTGTGTAACTGTTTACCAAAAGCAGCCCCGATAGTCTCTTTCTCTTCAGATTTTCCCGACCAGATGTCTACTTTTAGTCACTGTTATGTAGCCACCAATAACTCTTCCCTTGGGTGACTAAGGAAGCATGGAGGCCTAGCTAATTTATTTTACCTCTCCATTTTCCCACCAGTAGACCAGGAATTGTAGTCAATTAGTTAATAAGTATTTGCTAAGTGCCCACAGAGCAAAAGTGTGTACTACACTGAACCTTTTGGTCAATTCATCCTGAGAAAATATGTAGCGGTTTAACACAGAAAACCTCAACTTCCCAGCGGCTAGATACCCAGGATCTCTGGCTTCTAAAAAAACGTGAACAAACACCTATTTTGATGGCATCTCGAATTTTCAGTAATTGATAAGTGACAGGAAAGAAAAAGCCAAAGTCTGGATACACTGTGATGAGTCAGTTATTTGCTTATAATTAAATGATCATTATGATTGGCTTGCAAGGGTGATAAAAGACCATTTTGCACTTCTATCAGTTTTTTTGTTAGCTAACAAGCAGGCAACAGAAGAAGCAAAAAATAGAAAATGCAAAGAGGAGAAAGAAAGGAGGAGAAATCTTATGAAATCCCCATTTGGCTAGATAATATTTTGAGATTATTAATTAGATGTGTTCTCCTTGTATTTGTTCCTCTGTCTTTTTACTCACTCACTGTCTTAGTCCACTTTGTGTTGCTATAAAAGAATACCCAAGCTGGGCAATTTATAAAGAAAAAAGGTTTATTTAGTTCATAATTATGATATCTGAAAAAGTACAAAATTGGGCCTCTGTTAAGAGCCTCAGGATGCTTCCACACATAGAGAAGGTGAAGGGGACCTGGCTGTGTTAAATAGCAAGAGAGGAAGCAAGAGAGAGAGGGGAAGTCCCTAGCTCTTTTTAACAACCAGCTTTCATGGAAACTAACACACTGAGAACTCACTCCCTCCACCTCCCAGGGAAAGCATTAATTTATTCATGAGGGATCCATCCCTGTGACCCAAACACCTCTATTAGGTCCCTCCTCCAAAATCATCACACTGGGAATTAATTTTTAAAATGATGTTTTTCTCCAGCTTTGTTCTTTTGGCTTAGGATTCACTTGGCAATGCGGGCTCTTTTTTGGTTCCATATGAACTTTAAAGTAGCTTTTTCCAATTCTGTGAAGAAAGTCATTGGTAGCTTGATGGGGATGGCATTGAATCTATAAATTACCTTGGGCAGTATGGCCATTTTCATGATATTGATTCTTCCTACCCAGGAGCATGCAATGTTCTTCCATTTGTTTGTATCCTCTTTTATTTCCTTGAGCAGTGGTTTGTAGCTCTCCTTGAAGAGGTCCTTCACATCCCTTGTAAGTTGGATTCCTAAGTATTTTATTCTCTTTGAAGCAATTGTGAATGGGAGTTCACTCATGATTTGGCTCTCTGTTTGTCTGTTATTGGTGTATAAGAATGCTTGTGATTTTTGCACATTGATTTTGTATCCTGAGACTTTGTTGAAGTTGCTTATCAGCTTAAGGAGATTTTGGGCTGAGACAATGGGGTTTTCTGGATATACAATCATGTCATCTGCAAACAGGGACAATTTGACTTCCTCTTTTCCTAATTGAATGCCATTTATTTCCTTCTCCTGCCTGATTGCCCTGGCCAGAACTTCCCTAAAACTATACCACAAGGCTACAGTAACCAAAACAGCATGGTACTGGTACCAAAACAGAGATATAGAACAATGGAACAGAACAGAGGCCTCAGAAATAATGCTGCTTATCTACAACTATCTGATCTTTGACAAACCTGACAAAAACAAGCAATGGGGAAAGGATTCCCTATTTAATAAATGGTGCTGGGAAAACTGGCTAGCCATATGTAGAAAGCTGAAACTGGATCCCTTCCTTACACTTTATACAAAAATTAATTCAAGATGGATTAAAGACTTAAATGTTAGACCTAAAACCATAAAAGCCCTAGAAGAAAACCTAGGCAATACCATTCAGGACATAGGCATGGGCAAGGACTTCATGTCTAAAACACCAAAAGCAATGGCAACAAAAGCCAAAATTGACAAATGGGATCTCATTAAACTAAAGAGCTTCTGCACAGCAAAAGAAACCACCATCAGAGTGAACAGGCAACCTACAGAATGGGAGAAAATTTTTGCAACCTACTCATCTGACAAAGGGCTAATATCCAGAATCGACAATGAACTCAAACAAATTTATAAGAAAAAAACAACCCCATCAAAAAGTGGGTGAAGGATATGAACAGACACTTCTCAAAAGAAGACATTTATGCAGCCAAAAAACACATGAAAAAATGCTCATCATCACTGGCCATCAGAGAAATGCAAATCAAAACCACAATGAGATACCATCTCACGCCAGTTAGAAAGGCGATCATTAAAAAGTCAGGAAACAACAGGCGCTGGAGAGGATGTGGAGAAATAGGAACACTTTTACACTGTTGGTGGGACTGTAAACTAGTTCAACCATTGTGGAAGTCAGTGTGGCGATTCCTCAGGGATCTTGAACTAGAAATACCATTTGACCCAGCAATCCCATTACTGGGTATATACCTAAAGGATTATAAATCATGCTGCTATAAAGACACATGCACACGTATGTTTATTGTGGCACTATTCACAAAAGCAAAGACTTGGAACCAACCCAAATGTCCAACAATGATAGACTGGATTAAGAAAATGTGGCACATAAACACCATGGAATACTATGCAGCCATAAACAAGGATGAGTTCATGTCCTTTGTAGGGACATGGATGAAGCTGGAAACCATCATTCTCAGCAAACTACCGCAAGGACAAAAAACCAAACACCACATGTTCTCACTCATAGGTGGGAATTGAGCAATAAGAACACATGGACATAGGAAGGGGAACATCACACACCAGGGACTGTTGTGGGGTGGGGGAAGTGGGGAGGGATAGCATTAGGAGGTATACCTAATGCTAAATGACGAGTTAATGGGTGCAGCGCAGGAACATGGCAGATGTATACATATGTAACAAACCTGCACATTGTGCACATGTACCCTAAAACTTAAAGTATAATAATAATAAAATTTAAAAAAAAAAGGTCAAGTCAAAAAAAAAAAGTGAAGTTTGGAGGGAACAAACAGCCAAACTATAGCCCTCACTCATAAATTTAGCAAATTCTGTCTGTCATTTCTTCAGGGAACAGTAGTAAGGAAAGAAAGCCAACAAGACTCGAGATTTGTTTCTAAAAAGCTAAACCCATTTTAAAAAATAGTCTTTAAGCTATGATTTCAAAAAGATTCAGGAGTAAAAATCTTCTTGCAGACATAATAGGAATTCAACATTCTAAACATACACATGTGTTCCCTGGATTAGACAGTAGAGAGGGGTCAGTGGCTCCCAAGCAAGGGGACCAAGGTGAGAGGTGACAACGTGCTGGCAGCCCTCACAGCCCTCCCTCACTCTCAGCGCCTCCTCGGCCTTGGCGCCCACTCTGGCCATGCTTGAGGAGCCCTTCAGCCCACCGCTGCACTGTGAGAGCCCCTTTCTGGGCTGGCCAAGGCTGGAGCCAGCTCCCTCAGCTTGTGGGGAGGTGTGGAGGGAGAGGCGTGGGCGGAACCGGGGCTGCGTGTGGTGCTTGTGGGCCAGCGCGAGTTCCGGGTGCGAGTGGACTCGGCGGGCCCTGCGCTGGGAGCGGCCAGCCGACCCTGCAAGCCCAGGCAGTGAGGGGCTTAGCACCTGGGTCAGCAGCTGCTGTGCTCAATTTCTCGCCAGGCCTTAGTTGCCTTCCTGCAGGGCAGGGCTTGAGACGTGCAGCCCGCCATGCCTGAGCCTCCCTCACCTCGGTGGGCTCCTGTGTGGCCGAGCCTCCCTGATGAGCACCGCCCCTTGCTCTACGGAGCCCAGTGCTGAGCCATTGACCACCCAAGGGCTGAGGAGTGTGGGCGCACAGGACGGGACTGGCAGGCAGCTCCACCTGCAGCCCCCATGGGGGATCCTCTGGGTGAAGCCAGCTGGGCTCCTGAGTTTGCTGGGGACCTGGAAAACCTTTGTGTCTAGCTAAGGGATTGTAAATACACCAATCGGCACTCTGTATCTAGCTCAAGATTTGTAAACACACCAATCAGCACCCTATGTCTAGCTCAGGGTTTGTGAATGCACCAATCAACACCCTGTATCTAGCTACTCTGGTGGGGACTTGGAGAACCTTTGTGTCCACACTCTGTATCTAGCTAATCTGGTGGGGAGGTGGAGAACCTTTGTGTCTAGCTCAGGGATTGTAAATACACCAATCGGCACTCTGTATCTAGCTCAAGATTTGTAAACACACCAATCAGCACCCTGTGTCTAGCTCAGGGTTTGTGAATGCACCAATCGACACTCTGTATCTAGCTACTCTGGTGGGGACGTGGAGAACCTTTGTGTCTAGCTCAGGGATTGTAAATGCACTGATCAGTGCCCTGTCAAAACAGACCACTCAGCTCTACCAATCAGCAGGATGTGGTTGGGGCCAGACAAGAGAATAAAAGCAGGCTGCCCGAGCCAGCAGTGGCAACCCGCTTGGGTCCCCTTCCACACTGTGGAAGCTTTGTTCTTTTGCTCTTTGCAATAAATCTTGCTGCTGCTCACTCTTTGGGTCCACACTGCCTTTATGAGCTGTAACACTCACCGTGAAGGTCTGCAGCTTCACTCCTGAAGCCAGTGAGACCACGAACCCACCAGGAGGAAGGAACAACTCCAGACGCACCGCCTTAAGAGCTGTAACACTCAGCGCGAAGGTCTGCAGCTTCACTCCTGAGCCAGCGAGACCACGAACCCACCAGAAGGAAAAAACTCCGAACACATCCGAACATCAGAAGGAACAAACTCCAGACGCTCCACCTTAAGAGCTGTAACACTCACCGTGAGGGTTTGCGGCTCCATTCTTGAAGTCAGTGAGACCAAGAACCCACCAATGCCAGACACAAAGGGACCTTGTCCAGGTCAGAAGCCACAAGGAGGAGAAATAGCTCTGGGTTGCGTCTAAGATGACTGCAGGTACTGGGTCCCTAGCTTGCCAAAGATTACTGGATCATAAGCTTGGCATGAAACTAGAGGGCTGCTGTGTTCCAGGCATCAGTGTTGGTTTATACATAGAGGATATCAGACATACCGATGAAATCTTGAAGACTTTAGTGGTCTATTCTGCCTTCCCCATTTTCCAGACAATATGGAAGCCTTTGCAGTTCTGGCCTGAGTGGGTCCAATAATAACTGGGTTGAGATTCACTACCAGCCAGGCAGTGAGGCTTAGAGTGAGAAATTAATATGATTTATAGAAAATAGAGTTAAATTCTTGCATGAATTTAGAGAATAAGATGCAGAACTTCTCCACTCACAACAACTCTATGTAATAGATAACATAATTTCTATTTTATAGATTGGGAAACCTAAATGAAAAACTTAACCTTGCATAGATTATGCCATTAGTAAATGATGGATCTGGGGTTGGAATACATGGAAAGGAGTAGCAGAGGCCAGCTGTCTACTAATTAAAAAAAAAAAAAAGGAAAGGAATAGCAAGCATTTCTTCAAGAAAGGGCAGAAAGTGGAGATAAAGAAATCTAGTGTCCTAAGGGAAAAGAAATAAACTCTAAAGATTAGGAGAAAAAGTCCCAATTAGTGATCAGAAGCTGCTAATGGCATCTATTAGCCCTTCTAAAAGCAACAACCAAGTAGCAGTAGCTCTGTTATGACACAATGACAGTACCATACTGAGAAATTCAGTTAGAATCTGGCTCAATCAGCAAACTAAGGTCAACAGACAGAACCCTGGGTATATGCTTACAGAAAACTGCCTGCAGACCAGTAGACTCACTTAGTAAACATAGATTATATTTTTAATGGCACTGCAATTCAAAGCACATTGATAACAACAATAATGAAAAAAGCTGATTTTCTAAAGGGTGGACTTTTAAATGGAGGTTACTTCAGCTTTGACTGACAGATTTCGTAGCAAGACATTTCTTTAATAGATTAATCACATCTCATTCACCTCAATAAGGAAAAGAGAAATTACAATCCTTTATTGCCACAAAAAAGAAAAGAAGAGAAAAGGAAAAAAAAAGAAAGAAGGAAAAAGGAAGGAAGGAATGGTAAAAAACATTTCTCTATCATTAAGTTCCAGAATTTTTTCAGAGGTTCTTGACCTTTTAACCCTTTGTTCCCAGAGATTACTGATAATCGTGGTGATCAGAAAGAGTAAACTATACTTAATGAACACTGTTAATATGGTGATAATTCTTAAACATTACTGTGACTAAGTTGGTAAAATTAAACTTTTGTAAAGAAAATTGACAATATGTGTCAAGAGTTTTAAGAGATGCTCACATTTTTCTGACTCAATTTTATTTCTTAAAAATCTATCACAGATTTGTACAAAAGGTACATTCATGAACATAACCACATCACCATTTATAAATTGAAAGTTGGCATTTAAATACTATATATTAAAACCAGAGGAGAATTTTTAAGAAATTCACGGCAATATTTTGTTATTAATTAAAATTACAGATACAAAGCCCAAGTAAAACATGAAAAATTGCTCTTCTTAGGAGATTCAGTGAAGACAATATAAAATTTCAATTTACTCTTTGATTGTAGCTATGTTTTTATATATATGCATATGAGAAAAACTAGAAGAACACAAACTGGTACTGCAAAATGCTAACTGATTTTTTTTTTTTTTTAGTGAGGATATTATACATAATTTTCTTCTTTATTTTTTTCTGTTTTCAACTCAATTATATGTTTTAAGGTGTTCTATCTCCTATAAGATATTTTAATTTTGAATGGGGAATAATGCTTAAATCAAACTAAAATTTTAATTTAAAGCTAAACTTAATACTAAAGTAAGTTCAGGTAAATATATTTTAAGATGATTTTTGCTTTCAAATATGTTATGTTTGCAGAATTTAAGCATTCAATCTCAAACTATTTAAGAAAGCTAGATTATCTATGACTTTCACTTGTTCAACCTAATCAAATTTGTAATGAAAGGCAAAAAAAATCTTTACTAAAAGTAATTGCTATGAACTTTAATTGCTGTAAACACAGGAATGCATCTTGCATGTGTGTGCAACTCTAGGACTAACCACATTCGTGTGTATTTTTTTAGTATTTCCAGTATTTGCCTCATTAACAAATAATATAAAGGAATATTGAAGCCAGATTAGAACATGTAAATATTATCTGAGTTCTCGATACATAAAATAAAACCCTAAAAAGAATTTTCAGCAAGATTTCTTTTAAATAATGAAGTTATTGAGTACATAGGATACCTAAGTTTTAAAGACCTTAAAATTGATCATTTCTATAAGTATAATATTGCCACACTTCAGAGATATCACAGGTTCAGTTCCAAATCACTGCAATAAAGTTAATATCACAATAAAGCAAGTCACAAGAATTTTTTGGTTTCTCAATCCATATAAAAGTTAGGTTTACACCATACTGTACTCTAGTAAGTTGGCAATAGCATTATGTCTAACAAAACCAATGTACATACCTTAATTTAAAAATACTTTATTGCTAAAAAATACTAATGATCATCTAAGCCTTCAGTGAATCGTAATCTTGCTGATGGAGAATCTTGCCTCAATGTTGATTGCTGCTGACTAATCAGAATGGAAGTTGCTGAAGGTTGGAGTGGCTATGGCAATTTCTTAAAACAAGACAACAATGAAGTTTTCTGCATTGATTGACACTTCCTTTCATGAAAGATTTATCTGTAGCATACGATATTGTTTGAGAGCATTTCACCCACAATAAAGCTTTTCAAAATTGGAGGCAATCCTCTCAAATTCTGCTGCTGCTTTATCAATTAAGCTTATGCAATATTCCAAATTCTTTGTCATCATTTCCACAATGTTCACAGCATTTTCACCAGGAGGAGATTCCATATCAATAAACAACTCCTCATCCATTTGAATTTTATCACGAAATTGCAGCATTTCAGTTACATCTTCGTGCTCTATTTCTAATGCTAGTTCTCTTGCTATTTCCACTCCATCTGCAGTTACTTTCTCCACTAAAGTCTTGAACCTTTCAAAGTCATCCATGAGGTTTGGAATCAACTTCTTCCAAACTCCTATTAATCTTGATATTTTGAACTCCTATCAAGAACCATGGATGTTCTTAATAGCATCTAGAATGATGAATTCTTTCCAGAAGGTTTTTGTTGCATTTTGCCCAGATTCATCACAGTAATCACTATGTATGGGAGCTACAGACTTACAAAATTATTTCTTAAATAATAAGACTTGGAAATTAAAATTACTCCTTGATCCATGGGCTGCAGTCTGAACGTTGTGTTACCAGTGATGAAAACAACATTAATCTCCTTGTACATCTCCATCAGAGCTATTGGGTGACCCAGAACATTGTCAATGAGCAGTAATATTTTGAAAGAAACCTTTTTTTTCTGAGCAGCAGGTCTCAAAAGTGGACTTAAAATACTCATTAAACTATGCTCTAAACTGATGTGCTGTCATCCAGGCTTTGTTTTTCTGTGTATAGAGCACAGGCAGAGTAGATTTAGTATAATTCAGGCAGAGTAGATTTAGTATAATTCTTAAGGGCCCTAGGATTCTTGGAATGGTTTTTGGAATGGAATGCGCTTTGGCTTCAAATAAAGTCACCAGCTGCATTAACCCCTAACAAGAAAGTCAGCTTTCAGGCCAAGCACGGGGTTCTCCTCTGTAGCTATAGAAGTCCTACATGATATCTTCTTCCATAGAATGTTGTTTTGTTTACATTAAAAAATCTCTTGTTTGGTGTAGCCACCTTCATTAACTACTATAGCTAGATCTTCTATATAACTTACTGCAGCTTCTCCATCAATACTTGCCGCTTCACTTTGTACTTTCATATTTTGGGGATGGTGTCTTTCCTTAAACCTCATGAACCAATCTTTGCTAGTGTCCAGTGTTTCTTCTGCAGCTTCTTCAACTCTCCCAGGCTTCACAGGATTGAAGAGTTAGGGTCTTGCTGTGCGTTAGGCTTTGGCTTAAGAGAGTATTGTAGCTGGTGTGATCTTCTATCCATACTGATGCAGGACGGGTAAGCCCCAAACTGTCACTTAGCCTGGGAGGGTTCTTAGCGTCACCCAGAAAAGAATGCAAGGGTGAGCCCTGCTGGTGTTAGCAACTTTCATTGACGCAGCAGTGTACAACAGTAGCAGAGGTACTGCTCCTTGCAGAGAAGGGCTACCCCATAGGCAGTGTGCCTAAAGTAGAAGCTCAAAGGTTGTTCTGCAGTCATATTTATGCCCACTTTTAATTATATGCAAATTAAGGGGGAGGTTATACAGAAATTTCTAGAGAAATGGTGGTGATTTTTGGGTCATTGTGTTGTTGCCATGGAAAGTGGTGGTAACTTCCAGGTGTCTCCCCAGCAATGGTAAACTGACAAGGCATACTGGGGCATGTGTCTTATAGAAAGCTTCTTTTACCTTGTCCTGTTTTAGCTAGTCCTCAGTTTGGTCCAGTGTCCAAGCCCTACCTCCAGAGTTGAGACCTGCTTCCTACCTCAAGACCACTAAAACTTCATCCATATCAGCAATAAGGCTGTTTTGCTTTCTTATCATTCATGTGTTCTCTGGAATAGCACTTTTAATTTTCTTCAAGAACTTTTCATTTGTATTCATAGCCTGGTTGTTTGGTCAAGAGGGTTAGCTTTTGCCTGTCTCAGTTTTTGACTTGCTCCCCTCCCTAAGTTTAACCATTTATAGGTTTTGATTTAAGGAAGTATATGCAACTCTTCCTTGCACTTGAACTTTAGAGGTCATTGTAGAATTATTAATTGGCTTAATTTCAATATTCTTGTGTGTCAGGGAATAGAGAGGCACGAAGAGAGGGCAAGAGATGGGGAAATGGCCAGTTAGTGGAGTAGTTAGAACACACAACATTTATTGATTAATTTCACTGTTTTCTTATGAGTGTGCTTTGTGGTACCCCAAAACAACTACAATAGTAACATCAAAGATCATTGATCAAAGTTAACCATAACACATATAATAATGTCTGACATATTGCAAGAATTACGAAAATGTGACATAGAGACAGAGTATGCATGTGCTGTTAGAAAAATTGTGCCAATAGTCTTGCTCCACCCAGGGTTGCCACAAACCTTCAATTTGTGAAAAATGCAATATCTGCAAAGTGCAATAAAGTAAAGCACAATCAAATAAGGTATGCCTGTATAGAGCTGGTCCTGCACTCTCATTCCTATTAAGATTTAAATAACTGATGATGCTTAATGAATTCACTTCCTGAAGACTTTTTGCATTTTGGCAGTGAAGGAACTCAAACCACAAAATGAATCTTTAATAGTACAATCTCAGCAATCAGATATTCCAGTAATGGGAGAGTTTGATGGATGAATGGAGGTTTTTCAGAGTCTTGAAACCACTTGTTGAAAATAACTTTTTGTTTAACTTCCACATAATGCTGGTTCTAGCTATTTGCACTTAGACAGCTATAGTTCACAGATTCACTACACTTTAGGACTAACATGTCCAACATTTGAGTTTGGAGCTTAGGGAAAACTTCTCCTATCTGATGTTACCAAGACTATAAACCCATCTGCATAGCATTCAAAAGACTATTTGTTTTGTAGGTTAGTAACTTGTAGACATGACCTCATAATCATCTTTCTGCATGTTCACCTTCCTTACCAATTTGGGTAATATTATTAATAAAATAACCAATTATTCACTTTGAAAGTTTTCAGGAAGATGCATCTGATAGAGACTACAAAGGGAAGGAAAGAGTTGAGACAGTTTTTTTGACTGGAGAATTGAGAATTCATGCCATTATGTGAACAATAACTCCATCCTACTCCATCACCCTAGAGTGGTTCTCTAATTGGGCAAAGACTACTGGTCATTTAAAATTCTCCCCTATAGAATCTTATAACCTGCCTCCCAACCAGGCAAATGCTCTTGAGTGTTATTTCCATATGTAATCCCCTTGTTGGTACGTATTTAGCTAAACCCAGCCATTCATTCTTTGAGTCCATTATGAAGGAGAAATTGTTTTTACCCCACTTGAATTATACTGAATCATCACCCATTAAGAATAACTATATTTATAAAAATTTCTTAATGAATACACAATATAAAATGGATTATACTCTAACTACAATAAAACAACATGTGAAGGGGCATTAAAAGTATAGTTTTATATGCAATTGAAGTCAAGTTGTTGTCAACTTAAAGTAGATGATTATAACTACTAAATATTTTATGCAAGCCTACGGAAACTACAAAGAAAAAGCCTATAATAGATACTAAAAACATAAAAAGCAAAAAATGAAATAAAATCATTACAAAAAATTATCAAATAACGAAGGAAGGCAGCAAGAAAGTTAGTGGAAAACGAAACAATAGCAAAACAGAAAATTATTTTTAACTTATAGTAGTAAGTCCTCACCTTTCAATAATTCTTTAAATGTAAATTGATTCAACTCCTTAGGCAAAAGACTTAGAGTGGTAGAATAGATTTTTAAAAATTAGACCTGACAATTTGCTGTCCACAAGTCTCACTTTAGATTTCACACACATAGACTGAAAATGAAGGGATGGAAAAATATGTTTGACACATATGGTAGCCAAAAGAAAGCAAAGTGGCAGTAGTCATAGTAGACAAAATAGACTTTAATCTGTCTCTAGGGATGAAGATCATTATATAATGATAAAAGTATTGATTCAACAGGAAGATGTTACCAAGTAAAGATATATATGCATCCGGCCGGGCGTGGTGGCTCACGCCTGTAATCCCAGCACTTTGGGAGGCCGAGAAGGGCAGATCATGAGGTCAGGAGATCGAGTCCATCCTGGCTAAGACGGTGAAACCCCCTCTCTACTAAAGATACAAAAAATTAGCCGGGCGTGGTGGCGGGCGTCTGTAGTCCCAGCTACTAGGGAGGCTGAGGCAGGAGAATGGCGTGAACCTGGGAGGGGGAGCTTGCAGTGAGCCAAGATCGCACCACTGCACTCCAGCCTGGGCCACAGAGCAAGACTCCGTCTCAAAAAAAAAAAAAAAGAAAGAAAGATAAATATGCATCCAAACCCAGATCATCTAAATATATAAAACAAATATTGACTTATCTGAATGGAGAAAATAAAACTAATACCAAATAGTAGGAGACTTTAATACTCCACTTTTTTAAAAAAACTGGGATCTCACTTTGTCACCCAGGCTGGAGTGCAGTGGTGTAAACATGACCCACTGCAGCCTCAACCTCTGAGGCTCAAGTGATCTTCCCATTTCAGCCTCTCAAGTAGCTGAGATTACAGTTGTGTGCCTCCATGACTGGCTGAATTTTTTGTTTGTTTGTTTTTTGCTTTTTTTTAGATGGAGTCTTGCTCTGTCACCCAGTCTAGAGTGCAGTGGTGCGATCTCGGCTCACTGCAACCTCTGCCTCCCGATTTCAAGCGATTCTCCTGCCTCAGCCTCCAGAGTAGGGAGATTACAGGCACCCGCCAGCAAGCCCAGCTAATTTTTGTATTTTTAGTACAGACGGGTTTTCACCATCTTGGCCAGGCTGGTTTCAAACTCCTGACCTCATGATCTGCCCGCCTCAGCCTCCCAAGGGTTTCACAGTGTTGCTCAGACTGGTCTCAAACTCCTGAGCTCAAATGATCGAGGCACCTCAGTCTTCCAAAGTGCTGGGATTACAGGCATAAGCCACCACGCCCGGTCAATAACCTACTTTCAATAATGGATAGGACATTAAGACAGAAAATTAATAAACAACTGCCTTGGAAACAAATATAAACCAAATGGAACTGCAGATATACACATAACATTCCATTTAACAGCAGAACACACATTCTTCTCAGGTGCACACAGAACATTCTCTGGGATTGATCACATGATAGGCCACAAATAAGTCTTAACAAATTTAAGAAAAAAACAATTTCAAGTGTATTTTCAGATCACAATGAAATGAAACTTGTAATGAATAAGAGTGAGAAAATGGGGAAATTCACAAGTAGGTGGAAACTAAATAGTTAAACTAAATAATTCTTGAAGAATTATTGGGCAAAAAACAAAACTTAAAGAGGAATTTTTTAAATACTGAGACAACTGGAAATGAAAATACAACATAAAATCTTATGGGATACAGTAAAAACAGCACTATGTAATTCTTACCTTTTGTATTTTTTATATTATTTACCATTTTTGGAGCTATGATTCTCCTGGTTGTAACATCTTATGACTCTCCCTCATGGTAGAGTATTGTCATTTGTTTGTTAGTTTTATTATTCGTAGCAGTCTGGTTACATCCATGGGGCCCTAGGAATGTTGCTGGTTCCAAACAAGTTTCTGATTTAAATTATCTTCATGGGCTTCCTGTATCACAGGAGTAGTATGAATACCAATCTTGAATATACTCAAGAGTCACAATTGGGTTTCTGATATTTTATGTATATATTATTTCTACTTAGGGCTCTAGTAGAAGTTTCCTGTAGATCCTGAACTATGAGTGGAGTTTTTTAGTCCCTGTTTTTCAGAGAAGAAATCCTTTGAGGCCCTGTCTTTATAGATGAAGCTCCTTTACAGCTTTAAAAAACTGCCCCCAGCCTGCACCCAATGTCTAAGTCATACAACCTCATGGGCGACCACTGACTCAGCACTACTTATCACTCAGGCTTTGAGTTCTGGTTCCTGAGTATTTCCAGTTTTGTTCTATAAGATTGTCTTTGGTTATATTTTATTCAGTATGTGTAGGTCATTGATAAAATATGTCAACTCAGTCTTCTATATTCCATTCTTTTTATTTTATAAATGAGGAAACTGAAACTAAGAGAAAATATGTGACTTGCTTAAGCTTCCAGACTCTGTCACCTGATGTGGGCTTCCTCACTCCCAGCCCAGAGTTTGTACTTTCTTTCTCCATTGTATTACACAGCTTCTCAACATTTTCACTGGTGGCCTTCTTCTTCCAAGCTCTTTTTCTACTTAAGCTTCCCAACATGGCATTTCTGATATAAGCAGACTACAAAACACAAATCAGAGCAGTCCAGCAAAGGGATGTATAGATGTAATCTAGTTTATAGAACTATAATGAAACATCTTATTAAGTAAAAGATTCAGTGAAATAATATTCTGCAGTTAAGAGAAGAAATTGAGTGAAAGGACATCAAATGCTCCATGCTGGATCTAAAGAAATCCTTTTTAGCATTTTAGGCCCAATGAAAAAGAATTTTTAAGAATCTCAATAAACGAGTCTTACAATATATAGAAAGATGGAGAGCTTTATCTCGATAGATATATATAGATAGATGATTGATAGATAGATAGGTAGATAGATAGATAGATAGATAGATATCTGTCAAGTGAAGAGGTTAGTGTTTCAGAAATAAACTGATGAATTTCATGCATTTCAGAGGCAATGGGTCATGGTCAAGATGCATGTTTAATTAAAAAATTATTATACTTACTTTTTATGAAAATAATTGAGCTTTATAAAGCAAAATACTTAATAGACTTAATAAAGAATATTATAATGCACTCCTCTCCCAACTACTAGGATGATATAACACTATTACAATGTACAGACCTGCATCAAGCACCCAGAAGATGACGTAACTCACAATATTTTCTTCAAGACAATACAGCTTGAAAATTTTTTTCCAGCTATTTCTAGAAAAATGTACATAATATTGCTATATAATTTTCTGATGAAAAGTTCATAATTAGGCATTTTATGTGCTGATGAGAACACTAGATTTTTGAGAATGAAAATTTAGCACTTATGCTAGTTTCAGTCCTAAGACCTTTGTCATTAGGTTCATTTTTTTGTTCTTCTCCTGCTGTCCTCTGTATTGTGGGATTTGGAAGGGGAGAGAAGATGGAGTAGGTGAAGTAGAGTGCCGGCTCTTTCAGGGAATATTTCTAGCTCCCATATAAGCTGGTTTCTAAAGGGGTTTGACAAATAGGAAGCGGAATCAGAGATTGGAAGGCAAAGAAGGGAGAATCCAGACTATTTCTCCTTTTGTGCCTCTGATGGTGACTCCATAGTGGCTATCAACTCCAGCTCCTGCTCCTTGTTATGATTCCATCTTTCACCAGGTGTCCCTGGTCCTGAGCAACGTTAATTGCCCTTCCTTCCTTTATGTCTTTGGCCTACACATGGTAATGCCTTCTTGCTACTGTCCAACTTTGATTACCTTGCCATCACCTGTTTAATTTCTCAGATATCCCATCACCCATGGAATCAATCTCTACATTAAAGCCCCTGTGTTGTAAATACTCAAAATTCTTTGTTTCCCTGATTACTCTGTGATTGATACAAAGATTAAGTTACAGCATTCAAATTCCAGGATGTTTTAGTATTTTTCATTGAGGCCTTTCTTGAATATTTATCTGAAATCCTATTGCATTTATAAGCTAGAAAACAATATTTAGTTTGGCTCCTATTATTTTAGCTCTTAAAATATGCCATTTTGGGTTATTTGTTAATTCATGGAATCCTACAGTCCCTCATTTGAATTATAATTGAGATTCAAAGAAATTAGGTTGCATACCTAGTCAAATAACACCAAAATTTTTGAAGTTAAATAATATATATTTAACTACAGAGTCTACAACTAATGTTGTATATGTAGCACAACACATTTTTAGTGCTAAATAGTGATTATATTAGTGTGAAATATTATTTAATTAATTTTAGTATCAATTAACTTAAATCAATCTGAAAATAAAACACTATATACATTCTTACCCCTTCTTATCTGCCATGCGCCACTTTATAAATGACAGAGTACCATAGAGCTAGCTCTATCATATATTTATGATGCAGGGTTAGAACATATACTGAATTCCACAATAATCCATCATTTTTCATTTTAAATTTTCTCTTCTTACATTTTTTTGTAAACCAGGGTTGCTAAAATAGTAAAATTAATGGTTTTTAATTTTTTCTTTTCTTCATGTCTCCTACAAAATCTTTTATGGATATACTAATAAAAATATAAACTCCCAAAGCCTAATCTTGAGAGCAGTAGAAAGAACAGAAAGAATATAACCCATTGGCTTTTAAATTATGAGGCATGGCCTCTGCATACATGCACACTGAGCTGCTCTGTGTTGATCTCTTGAAAGAAGGTTTAAGGAGAGTTTCTGAGGATTGGAGAATTAGTGTTCATACTTAAGATGTAAACACTGTGTTTTTTAAGAACTCTGGGACAAGCTAAAAATCTCACCATATTTATATACCCAGGAGAAACAATACCTACACAAGAAAAATGAACACCCAATGATATCTTGGCCATTCAAAACATTTCATCCTTTAAAAATGGAAATACTTGATAAAAGAAACAACTACAGTGTACTGGTCATTAGGAAAAGTGTGGTTAGTTTTGGATGTCTCCCTAGATAACAGTATAATGAGGACACCCAACCTTTGACTCACTGAAGCAGAGAATATTCCCTATGGGAAAGCACATTTTTAAAGTCATGAGATAACAAAATGGAGAAAGCAATTAGTTCTTTGCTCTTCTGCCATCTACAAATAGCTGGCTGAGAAGCCAATGAGGTAGAGTCAGTCTGTAAACCACAAAATTGTATATATATATAAATATTTAAAGATTGGAAAGATATATGTATTATTTATTTATATATAATATTTATATATAGTTAATATATATTCTTTTTTACATATAAAGAAATTATGTAAGAATATATAAATAACATATATAAGAATATTTATACTATATATAATATATAGAGGAATATCTATATAGAGACTATATATAAAAGAATATACATACATAAATATTTATATATTTATATATTCTTTCCAATCTTCATTTTAGGTCCAGGGGATATATGTTTAGGTTTGTTACATGGGTAAATTGTGTGCTGTAGGGGTTTGACGTACAGATAGTTTTGTCATCCAGGTAGTCAGCATAGTACTCGATAGGTAGTTCTGCAATCCTCACCCTCCTCCCATACTCCACTCTCTAGTAGGTTTTGGTGTCTATTGTTTCCTTCTCTGTGTCCTGATATAAATATTGATTATGTAACCATGTAATTACCAAGAAGATAGGTGATCTGAATTAATCAGAGTGCAAGCAGAATATTTGCCTATCTGCGAACCTGGGTTTTCTGACCCAGCTACTTTACCACACCCCAATATATCTAGACAATGGCCAAGTCTCCATCTCACTCCAAAGCATGTTGACATAACTGTGGATGAAGTCTTCCATCCCATAAGTCAGGCTTAGCAATGCCTAAAGGAGTGATCTCAGCAGATCTTCAAAACTCCTGAACCTGACAACACTCAGTCAACTTAACTGAGTATCTCTAAGGTTTTCTTAAAAAAAAAAAAAAAAAAAAAACTTTATTTAGAATAAAGACTATATTGAGAAGAGATGTGATGTATAATAGAGCCAAAATTAAAGCCCAATGTTATGTGCTGCCTTGACATCTGGTACAATCAGAAAGGCCTTTTCTGGCCTAATTGCAAGTCCTCTCTGTACTCTCTTTCCACAGATGAGGACTCCTAGCCAAACAATCCTCCTTATCAAGGAGAATAGGCACCGTTCCTGCTTTTTCCTGAGTAGTGGGTTTCAATTCCTTGCCAGTCTAAGGAATTACTCAAACAAGTCAATCACATCCTCCTGCACAAACCAGAGGGCATCTCACCCTCCTGATACTACAAAACAGCCTTTGGCTGTTCATCCTGTTCCTGAGTGCAACCGCCATGTGGCTCTGCAGGAAGTGTGGTGTCTTCCTCCCCTTGGCAGTGAGTATATGTGACTAACAAACTGCTGTTGATCTCATCTCTCCAATGTTGGGTGTTGTGTTTGGGCATTCCCATTTATCTAAAGTGGGAATCCCTCCCTCACTGATAGTGATAAGAGGAAGTGATTAGAACAAAAGAGTCAAAGTTAATTGTTCTTCCAAATTGGTGAAAAATATCCTAGAGTTGAGATTATATTCTGGTTGTTAAACTAAGTTTTTATCTGATCTAATAAAAAATTTGCTTTCATAACTCTCAGAAGATCTGTCTTTATAGTTTATAATAATTATTACTAGTACTATTACTACTAATAATGTTATTTATTTATTTGTATGTCACACATATACGTAATTCTATTTTATCTATACCCCAGTTCATAGCTAAGGAAACTGAGACATAGAGAGGTTAAAATAATTGGTACATGGTCATAGGTTAGTAAGTTAGTCACTCTGTCAGTCATCATTAAATCTAAGGAATTTTTGTTTGTTTATTTATTTTTTTTTTAATCTTCAGAGCTCCTGTGCTTAACCACAAAATTATACCACTATCATCATTTGCCTTACTCATCATAATTGACAGGAAAGTTCTTTACGGCCTCTAAATCATGATTAAAACTCACTAACTCTTGTTTAAAAATCACTGATAAATGATACATTTCTTGACACATACACCCCTCCAAAGACTAAACCAGGAAGAAGTTGAATCTCTTAATAGACCAATAACAGGCTCTAAAATTGAGGCAATAATTAATAGCTTACCAACCAAAAAAAGTCCAGGACCAGACGGATTCACAGCCGAATTCTACCAGAGGTACAAGGAGGAGCTGGTACCATTCCTTCTGAAACTATTCCAATCAATAGAAAAAGAGGGAATCCTCCCTAACTCATTTTATGAGACCAGCATCATCCTGATAACAAAGCCTGGCAGAGACACAACAAAAAAAGAGAATTTTAGACCAATATCCCTGATGATCATCCATGCAAAAATCCTCAATAAAATACTGGCAAACCGAATCCAGCAGCACATCAAAAAGCTTACCCACCATGATCAAGTGGGCTTCATCCCTGGGATGCAAGGCTGGTTCAACATACGAAAATCAATAAACGTAATCCATCATATAAACATAACCAAAGACAAAAACCACATGATTATTTCAATAGATGCAGAAAAGGCCTTTGACAAAATTCAACAACCCTTCATGCTAAAAACTCTCAATAAATTAGGTATTGATGGGATATATCTCAAAATAATAAGAGTTATCTATGATGAACCCACAGCCAATATCATACTGAATGGGCAAAAACTGGAAGCATTCCCTTTGAAAACTGGCACAAGACAGGGATGCCCTCTCTCACACTCCTATTCAACATAGTGTTGGAAGTTCTGGCCAGGGCAATCAGGCAGGAGAAGGAAATAAAGGCTATTCAATTAGGAAAAGAGGAAGTAAAATTGTCCCTGTTTGCAGATGACATGATTGTATATCTAGAAAACCCCATCGTCTCAGCCCAAAATCTCCTTAAGCCGATAGGCAACTTCAGCAAAGTCTTAGGATACAAAATCAATATGCAAAAATCACAAGCATTCTTATACACCAAAAACAGACAAATAGAGAGCCAAATCATGAGTGAACTCCCATTCACAATTGCTTCAAAGAGAACAAAATACCTAGGAATCCAACTTACAAGGGATGTGAAGTACCTCTTCAAGGAGAACTACAAACCACTGGTCAATGAAATAAAAGAGGATACAAACAAATGGAAGAACATTCCATGCTCATGGGTAGGAAGAATCAGTATCGTGAAAATGGCCATACTGTCCAAGGTAATTTATAGATTCAATGCCATCCCCATCAAGCTACCAATGACTTTCCTCACAGAATTGGAAAAAACTGCTTTAAAGTTCATATGGAACCAAAAAAGAGCCCGCATTGCCAAGTCAATCCTAAGCCAAGAGAACAAGGCTGGAGGCATCACGCTACCTGACTTCAAACTATACAACAAGGCTACAGTAACCAAAACAGCATGGTACTGGTACCAAAACAGAGATATAGACCAAGGGAACAGAACAGAGGCCTCAGAAATAATGCTGCATATCTACAACTATCTAATCTTTGACAAACCTGACAAAAACAAGCAATGGGGAAAGGATTCCCTATTTAATAAATGGTGCTGGGAAAACTGGCTAGCCATATGTAGAAAGCTGAAACTGGATCCCTTCCTTACACCTTATACAAAAATTAATTCAAGATGGATTAAAGACTTAAACGTTAGACCTAAAACCATAAAAACCCTATAAGAAAACCTAGGCAATACCATTCAGGACATAGGCATAGGCAAGGACTTCATGTCTAAAACACCAAAAGCAATGGCAACAAAAGCCAAAATTGACAAACGGGATCTAATTAAACTAGAGAGCTTCTGCACAGCAAAAGAAACTACCATCAGAGTGAACAGGCAACCTACAGAATGGGAGAAAATTTTTGCAACCTATTCATCTGACAAAGGGCTAATATCCAGAATCTACAAAGAACTTAAATAAATTTACAAGAAAAAATCAAACAACTCCATCAACAAGTGGGCAAAGGATATGAACAGACACTTCTCAAAAGAAGACATTTATGCAGCCAACAGACACATGAGAAAATGCTCATCATCACTGGCCATCAGAGAACTGCAAATCAAAACCACAATGAGATACCATCTCACACCAGTTAGAATGGTGATCATTAAAAAGTCAGGAAACAACAGGTGCTGGAGAGGACGTGATGTGGAGAAATAGGAACACTTTTACACTGTTGGTGGGACTGTAAACGAGTTCAACCATTGTGGAAGTCAGTGTGGTGATTCCTCAGGGATCTTGAACTAGAAATACCATTTGACCCAGCCATCCCATTACGGGGTATATACCCAAAGGACTGTAAATCATGCTGCTATAAAGACACATGCACACGTATGTTTATTGCCACACTACTCACAATAGCAAAGACTTGGAACCAACCCAAATGTCCAACAATGATAGACTGGATTAAGAAAATGTGACACATATATACCATGGAATACTATGCAGCCATAAAAAAATGATGAGTTCATGTCCTTTGTAGGGACATGGATGAAGCTGGAAACCATCATTCTCAGCAAACTATCGCAAGGACAAAAAACCAAACACTGCATGTTCTCACTCATAGTTGGGAATTGAACAATGAGAACACTTGGACACAGGAAGGGGAACATCACACACCTGGGCCTGTTTTGGGGTGGGGGGATGGGGGAGGGATAGTATTAGGAGATATACCTAATGTAAATGACGAGTTAATGGGTGCAGCACATGAACATGGCACATGTATACATATATAATAAACCTGCACGTTGCGCACATGTACCCTAGAACTTAAAGTATTTTATATATATATATATATATATATAATCCTTAGACAAAAAAAATCACTGATAAATGACAAACCACTTAATTCAATTGAATTACTGACTACTTACTATGTGACAAAAGACTGGGCACAATATATGGTTGTTCAATGTAATTACTGATTCCTTATTAAATGCACTTGTCTCTAAAGTTGGAAGACTATTTTAACAAGCCAAGTAAAACTCCAAAGCAGAATCAATAAATATATGTAGAATGAAAGAGTGAATGAATATTATTAGTATTCTTGTTTAATAATGTATAAACTATGATTTAAATTGGAAAAAGTATGCTAAAATTTACAATGAAAATATTGACAAATCAGAAAATAAAAACACAAAAGTTAAAGATAAAAAGAAAACAATTACTGTCATATTTTGTGTCTAACATATTTCTAAGATGATTCTAATTTTAAAACATTTCCTCTGGAGACTCCTGAATTCCCCATCCCTGGACTTTGTTTGGAATTTGAACTTTGTAACAAAGAGAAATTTTTTGCCTAGAGTCAGCAGTCTAGAAAACAAAGTAAATGTTATTGCTTAGATGGCCTGGTTTATTTCACATAGAACTTGGCAAATGTAGAATGAAAACTATTTTTTTTTCATTTTTATAGATGGAAGATGCACCATGGCAAAGTGTGCCTGCTGTATTTTTTGTCCCACATTAACTTCATGCTGAAAGTCACTTTTTCCAACAGTTTTGGAAGTAGAATCTACCTGAATTTCTTAGATGCAGTCTACAGTACCTTTACCTTATTTCTTTAGGAGGAAAATGTCCAGGCATTTTGTAGAACATTTATTAATAACCAAAATTATGTAGGTTTGCTTTTTGCCTACTTGCTGCTGGTTGGCTAGTTTTATAGCCTTCTTGACCATGTAGCTTCAACACTACGAAGTATTGCTGTTTGGATTATAGAGCTTCCTTAAACATGTCATGTACAGGGACCCAAAACATATGTGCAGAAGTGATTTTCAAAATATATAATAAGTAGTACAACACAGGCACCCACTGTACAGAAGGACAATGGAGAAGGATCCCAGGCTCTTAACCATTTAGTTGTTTTACTATAGGGAGGTCCAAGGGGGTCCCAAGAAAAGAGATAGAATTACACGAGAGACTTGGTGCAGTGGGTATTTTCCATTTAGTTCAGAATTATATCAGTATTTTAATACGAAATGTCGGCCGGGCACGGTGGCTTATGGCTGTAATCTGAGCACTTTGGGAGGCCAAGGCGGGTGGCTTACTTGAGGTCAGGAGTTCGAGACCAGCCTGCCCAAGGTGGCGAAACCGCATCTCTACTAAAAATGCAAAAAATTAGCTGGGCATGGTGCCAGGCACCTGTAATCCCAGCTACTTGGGAGGCTGAGGCAGGAGATTCGCTTGAACCCTGGAGGCGGAGGTTGCAGTGAGCCGAGATCGTGCCGCTGCACTACAGCCTGGGCGACAAGAGCGAAACTCCGTCTTGAAAAAATAAAATAAAATGAAAAAGAAAAGAAAAGGAATGTAGCTATACTTTCGTAATCTTAGTGCATATCATTCCTAAATGTGTGTGTTTGTACATATATATAATATATGTGTGTATATACATATATAATACATGTGTGTATATACATATATAATATATGCACAAAATATTTGAAGTGGATACTTAAGTATCTGGATTTTTTTTGCAACAGTAGCATTTATAAAGGAAAAAATCTCCTGTTACTACAGGATCTTATCTTAACTAATTGTAAACCAGAACTCCCATACAGCTAAATGAGGACTTATAAGAAAGTTTTATTCAAGATGATTTGAAAAGTTAATCAAAAGAAATTTTAAAATGTTTTGATGTAGCTCTTTTTGGTGGGAGGATGAGATCTTTTGGGGTAAGAAAAATGAATTTTAAAAAACTATCCACGTTCTTTTCATCTTCATCATAATTGATTCTCCCTGTGCATCATTTTGGGTCTAGTTTCCTACCCATATTTGTAATGTGGGTTTCATTTACATAAAATGGGAACATAATAAATATAAGGCTTACTAACAATTGTTTTATGTGGCTGCCAATCTGCCAAGTAGCATTCTTAATTATTGCCAGGAAACTAGGCATTTTCCAAGCATGTGTTTTAGATTTAAGACTAATATGTCATGTCAGCCCTCTCTACTGGACTGATGGGAACCTAGTGGGACTTCAGAGTATCTGCTTTGGTGGATGACTTTTTGGGGTTAGACAAAAGCACTAATAGAAGAAGATAGGGCAAAGCACCAAAAGTTTCTGAAAGCAAATCCTACAAAGAAATACATCAAAGGGTTATGTTTTCATTATAAACTGATATTTTTACTAGGCAAGGATAGAGATCGATCTTCCTCTAGTAGCCATGAAGTAAAGGAAACCAGACCCTAACCTACATTAATGAACCTAACTGCAAGCCTCTTGTCTTCTTGGAACAACATAACCAGGAGTTTTGCCTCAAATTTTTGTTAAGTGTATGTGGCTTTTTCATTAGCCTGTGCAAACCTGGTATGTTCCATCAAAGAATTTATCCCATGACTTGGAAAAAAGGAAACTGAAAATCAAAAAGATCTGGTTTAAATGAGGTGTATTTCTGAATGTTCCCTCAAAAATGTTTTCAAGTCCATGGAAATACTTTTGGTGGTTTTAGTTTGCTCACCCAACACACACTTTGCTCATGACCCACAGTTCCCTGGTCTTGGCCAAAGAGTTAAGATAACTGTTAAGCATATATGTAAGTGTGAAACAATTTATTATTGATATGAAAGCATATCTTGCCACTCTGAATTCTTAATTTTTAAGAAAAATGTATTTAAAATGGAATGCCACCAACCTTTGGATGTTCAAGTGCTCTTTTAATAGACTTAGAAGAGGTGGTACTTTTGTTAAAATGGGAAGTATTTGAGTGCCATCTTACCAATGCCTTCATGTGGAAAGGTGACTTCCATAATGGCAAAGTCAAATGCTAAAACGAATCCAGGATATTTGCTGGGAATCAGTTCCTCTTCCACACTTAAGGCTGTCTTCTTGAGAAATGGAGAGTGGCACATGCAGTGTTTACTTTTACCCCCAAATGTGTTACATCTAAAGTCAATACTTTAGAAATGATATTTGCCTACATTCATGGCACAATGACTTTAAAATGGAAGGAAACACAAGCATTTATATCAACAGCTATAGATGGCTATCCATATTCTGAAGAGAAAAAAAGAGAAAAACTGTAATTGTAGATATTGTAAGTCTTAATATCAAATAAAAGCCCTGGAATTCAGCAATGTCTTTGTATCCTATATACTATTGTCAATGTATTGAGCCAAGAACTAAGATTCATGAGTCTGATGAATTACGTTTAATATCTAATGCTTAAATTTAATAAATTTTTCCAAGATCACTTAATAGTTTATGAGATAACTGATGATTATATAAGTAAGATACTGTGCTTCACTCTTCTGGAGATAAGAATTATGTTGAAAATGTCAGGGGAAAGTTAATATTTTATTTCAAATTTCCTTCTTAATGACTGAGACATTACAAGAGGAGAAAGAATTGAAAGGGAAATATTTACTTATAAAACCAAAGAATTTAAAAATTAATCAGAAAACACTACAAATATGATTTCATTTATTCTTCTGCCCCTCTTCTTCCTCTTTCTTCTCCATTTTAGAATTCTTCCACAGTTAATAGAAAAAGATTAGAAAATAACCTTCCTTAAATTAAGATATCTGTACATAAAAACCTAGCTTACCTGACAAACTTCATGAAGAATTTGGCAAAGCTCTTGGGGTAGATGTGGATGTTTTCTCCTGGTATTCCTCAAATACCAGCAGAGAAGGTACACTAGTTCCTCACCTAATCCATTATTTCAGGTCTTGCCTTATGACAGCATTTCTCAAGTGTGTTTTTGTTAATAGAGTCAATACCTTTCCATACCTTACTCAAGAAAAGAGATTCCTTGATGAAAGAATTTCAGGAAAAGAAAATCAGGAAAATTAAGTTGTTGTGCTTTGTACATGTTTGTTTGCTTAGCAGTTAAGACTTCCCATGATCAAGTGTGAATAACTTTCTCAAATAATATACTATTTAGAACTGTCACAATCCCAAATGAAAAGAACGCAGGCTTTATGCATTGAAATCTAAGTTTCAATCTGTCAAGACTCTGGGAAGGTGCGCTAATCTTTCTCTTTCTTCGTTTCTTAATTTGTAAAATGGGAATGGAAGTAGGTTCATAGCATCACTACAAAGAGCAAATATGATTGTTCATGTAAAGTGTCTACTCAGCACAGTGTCTGGCACATGAGCAGCCTCCAATAAATGGCAGTGATAATCCTAATGGAACACACCCCTTGCAATGACAATCGATCTTTGTGCATAGGGCAGCAGTATTGTTCCCGTGGGATTAGTGTTCAACAACCTTGGAAGAGGAGCATTCTCATTGCAAAAGAAAATTGTCAGGAATGACACAGATCTTCTCTCACCAAACATATCTTCCTCAGGGTTCATGAACTTTTAACCAGTATGGGTCATGAATATGAGCTAAATTATTTTGTGATAAAATGTCCAGAATCAAATATTCCTTCAACCCCACAACAACCTAGAGATAGCAACCATTTTCAGGGAGACTTGGCTAAATTTCAGAAAATTTTTTTTTTTGCATTCATTTTGAAACTCTCTTCTTATCCAAAGACCACAAGCAGTTGAGCCTTGAATTGATCATCTGGATTCCATCATGTTACATTTGTTTCTATTTGTGCATTTTGTAATACGCACTCTTTTCATCATGGTTGCCATAGATTCCATTGAAATTTTAAAATTTAAATTACAGTAGGAACATTAAATTCTCCCCTAGAATTTACATTAAATTCATCTTAATATAAAAAGTTAAAAAATTACTCATTTTGTTATTCATTCAGTCATTCATTTCTATGCAGAAAATTCTGGTTTTTGCCTGGGCTGTTTAGTTATCTCTGCCTACCAAGCTCTTACGCATTCTCAGATCTCTTTCCTTCTAAAAGTCTATAATAACCTCTTCAGCCAGAAACGATTTCCCCCCTCACCTAGAAACCTACATATATTTCAAATGGCATGTGTTACCCACCACCTTGGAGGGGAGTTTTACATATTGCATGCTCTCCATCTCCCCAAAAAGACCATAACTGCTTAAAGAGATAGCCTCATCATCTCTGTACTCTCCATAGTATAATACCTTGTATATAATTTGTTGTCAATAAATACTCATGCACTTCTGTGGTTACCGAAAGGTTAGATTGTTTCTGGTAGCACAGTGGTTTTTTAAAAACCATATTAATTTTTCCATGTTCTGAAAGTAAAGATAAAGGAAAAAAATTTATCTGAGAAATGCAGAAATCAAGATGGATTTTGCTGGAGGAGTGGAAGGACAGAGGTGAAAATTTGTAGTCCAGCTCTTCCTTTTCTTTCATCATAGTGTTTTGACTCATGTGACATGACCTTAACATGTCCATATATCAAAGAATCCCTGAATGGAGATACATCATAAAATAAAGGCAAAAAGGGTATTTCTTCTTTTCCCTTACTTTTGAAAAACATTCCTAAATTTAAAAATAGTCCCTGTTCTGCATTCATTATTCAGATTTTTTTTCATAGCCAAATGGTTACGTAGAATGCGGATCCTGTGGGTTAATGGCTCCAAGAACTATAAAAAATAACAAAACTAAAGTAAAAGATGTTGATATAGAGGAGATTTTTGAAGACTAAAAAACACAACAAAATTTAAAAATCCACTAAACTCTACAAACAACTCTAAAGCTCACAGTCCTATTCAATATTGTCACCTTGAAATCTGATTTCCGAGCTCAACCCCAGCAAAATGGCTACTGAAAAGTGACGACAAGAAGCAGTAAAGTATTCCCTGTACTGTCACCAACTGAGATCGTAGTAAAGGACACACTATTCTATGGCTTCACTTAGATGAGGGCATAGGATCAGAAAAGAAAACAAGGGCACAAATGGGTGACTTTGAATTCATCAGAGCACAAAACACAAAGTAGCAAATAATTAGACTGAGACAGAAAGTATTAGTAGAAAGGTGAGTCTAAGAATCCTGTCTAAGCTTCAACTAAATGTGATCAAAACCACTAACGGGGTTAAATTGAACACTCAGCAACCTGGATAGACTTAGGACAACCATCTAAACTACAAAAGAAACATTTGCCTGTCAGGAAAATGAAACACTGGAATCCACCCTTGAAGAAAAGTATGGCACCAGCATTCCTGAAAATCTTTCAAAGAGAATACACCAACCTCTGTGAGTATGGCCAGGTTCATGACTGATGGTGCAACTTATTCCTAAGATAGGTTGGGTTGGAAGAGTGGGACAACCTTCCAAAAAAGCATACTGACTCAATGACTTCCCTTAAAATAAACATATATCCTTCAAGAGAATATATCTACAAAGAATATAAAAATGAATGTAATATTTATAGGTAGTTTTAAGGTTAATAAACAAAATAACCTAGAGCAAATGGTAGGCAGCAATATGAGGCATTAAGAAAGGGAAGACAACCCTTAATGAGTCCTAAAGGAAGGACATCTCTTAAAATACTAAAGGAAAATCTAATAAAACACAAAGGAATTAAAATACTATAAATAATCAACTTTGTCCTTTTTTAAATTTATGTTACTCATTAAGATCAAATAGTGCCAATTTTTGTTGAGAAATATTGTTTGTTTGGCATATTAATGAAAGAATGAATGAATGAATGTGCATTTATTGAGCATCTGCTTTTTCCCAAGCCCTAGGCACTTTCTCAATTATCTCATTTAATTCTCACAACAACCCTGTCAGTTAGGAATTATTATCCTAATTATATTATTAAGAAAATAGACTCATAAAGGTTAAAGAGCCCAAAGACACACAACTATTGTAATAAAGAGCAGAGCCAGATTTCCAACCCAGGTCTTTTGATTTCATGCTGCATTTTCTGTTCAGAAGGAAACTCATTGCTTCTCTTTCTAAAAATAAATCATCATTGCTGGCAAAATTTTGCTTGGCCAAAGGACTTCTGGATCCACCTGGAGACTTTTGGAATCAGTACCAAAATGGGAACCGTTTAATGAGAGTCTGGGCAATTACCCCATCATGCCCAACAAACGGGAAAATGAGCCTTTGGCTTGACTCATGAATTTAACTGTTGTTTCAGGAGAGGCCCAAAAGGAAAAGTGGTTATGTTAATTGTATTTTAAAAGAGTGACTAAGTTGTGAGCATTTCCAAAAACATATTTTTCTTCAGAGTTTAGTTTTACTATCTTTGGAGACAATGACTCAGGCATCTCTTTGTTGCCTGCTCTCTAATTAGCAAGTTCTAAAGACATCGCACTCAGAAAGGGAGGAAAAGTAGCCTTGATTTTGTTCAAAACTTCACTCATATCGTTCCCTAAATGAACTTCTAAAAATGCTATCAAGCTACTACAGAAGCTGATGAAAGGAGAAAGTACACCGCCTGTTACAACAAGCTTCCCCTAGAAGCACAAGCCCAGCCCTCTGACACAAGCTTTCAAAGGTTGCCAAGGTCTTCAGACACACGTTTTATCAGACACCTATTTACTCTGTGACCCTCTAGAGTGCCAGTCAAGTGCTGGTGGGTTGTAAGATACACAGTTTTATCACCACTTCCTAACGTGAAGAGAACCAGAACCAGAACACACGAGGGGAAGAGAAGGAAGAAGACGGGAAGGGTGAAGAGCAATTTTTCCAAATCAGCCTAAGGGAGAAATGGGCCATAGCATTTTTTTTTTTCACGTGAAAACATGATGAAAAAGAAGAAAAAAGAAAAAAGGCCCACACGATTTGTTTTATGGACTTTCAGAAGAAACTACCTCAATGCTCTGCATCCCAGGAGCTGTTAAATTCTCTCTTACTTCCAGGCCTCCCGGTGACTCTCTGCAGAGAAGGGCATTACTGAGATTGCAGCTGAGTGCGGCTGAGCTGCTGCAGTCAGGCTGCACTCAGTTTGATAGTCCCAAGAGAAATGGAGCGTAGGACATTTAGGTTTCAGCATCACCAAGGCGTTTTCAAGAGGCGAGTTCCTGATTATGAGAGAATGTGGCAGGTTTGTTTTACACGGTTATCAAAACCCCAAACATTTTAAGAGACCGAGCACTGAATATGTTATACACTGGCAGAGTGTGGGGTGATTCTAGGATCATTAATTAGCAAACAATTTTGAGTCACCTATTTAGAACAATGAATGAAATGCCATAAGAAAATTCTGAAACAGAGTAAGTCAAATCACTCCAGTAGACTTTTCTAGGGGGGCTGTGAGGGTTTAAAAAAATATTTAGTTACAAAATTTTTAAAATCAGATAATTCACCCGAAAATACAGATATTTGACTTCTCTTTAATAGTTGAGACATCTGGCAACGTTGAGGAGATCCACATTTCAGCCTGATATCAGCAAGCAGCCAACACTGAGAATTCCTGACCCTTTTATTCTCATTATTTAATTGACAAAAATAATTGTATATATTACATATTTATGGAGTATAATGTGATAATTTGATACATGTTTACATGGTAGAATACTAAATCAAGTTTTATCAAATGTATCACCTCACATAGTCATCATTTTTTTGCAGTGAAAATATTTAAAATCTACTATTTTAGTAATTTTGAAATATACAAGCATTATTATGTATTATAGTCGCCATTTGGTGCAATAGGTCGCTAAAGCTTACTCTTCCTGTCTGACTGAAATTTTGTACCCTTTCATCAACATCTCCTCTTCCCCATCCATATCCTTTTCCCAACTCATGGTAACTGCCATTCCACTATCTATGTGTTCGAGTATTTTGTATTCCACAAATAAGTGGGAGCATGCTGTCCTTGTCTTTTTTTTTAAGTTTAATTTTATTTTTAGTTGACACATAATAATTATACACATTATGGGGTACAATGTGATGTTTTGATATATGTGTACACTGCGTAACCATCAAGTCAAAGTAATTAGCAGGTCCATCACCTCAAATATTTATTATTTTTTGTGGTTGAAACATTCAAAATCCTCTCTTCTAGCTATTTTGAAATATGCATTTTTGTTAGCTATGGTTATCTTGCTGTGCAATAGAACATCAGAATGTATTCCTCTATCCTTACTGTAACTTTTACCTGTTGACCGACCTGTCCCCATCCCCTCCCCCATCACTACCTTCTCCAGCTTCTGATAATCACTATTCTACTCTCCACTTCTTTTCTCTTTTTTTTCCAACTTTTTTTTTAAATTCAGGGGGTACATAGGCAGGTTTGGTATCTGGACATATTGCATGATGCTGAAGTTTGGGGTATGAATGATCCTATCACCCAGGTACTGAGCATACTACCCAATAGGTAATTTTTCAACCCCTGACCCCCCTTCCTCCCTCCCACCTCTAGTGATCCCAAGTGTCTATTGTTGCCATTTTTATGTCCATGTCTACTCTCTACTTCCATTAAGATAAACTTTTTTAGAGTTCACATATAAGTAAGACCATGCAGCATTTTTCTGTCTATATTTAGCTTATTTAATTTACTGTCTTCCATGTTCATCTATGTTGTTGCAAATGACAGGATTTCATGCTCTTTTATGGCTGAATAGTATTCCATTATGTGTATATGCGACATTTTCTTTATCCATTCATCCATTGATGAACACTTAGGTTGATTCTATATCTTGGCTATTATGAAGAGTGCTGCAATAAACACTGAGTGCAAGTGTCTCTTTGAAATACTGATTTCATTTCTTTTGTATATATGACCAGGAATCGGATTGCTGGATTACACAGTAGTTCCGTTTTTAATACTTTGAAGAACCTCTGTACTGTTTTTTGTAATGACTAATTTACATTCCCACCAACAGTGAGTGTTTCCCTTTCTTCACATCCTTGCCAATACTTGTTATCTTTTGTCTTTTTCATAATAGCCATTCTAACTGGAATGAGGTTCTTCTTATGATTTTGATTTGGATTTCCCTGATGATTAGTGATACTGAACAGTGTTTATAAACCTATTGATCATTTGTACGCCTTCTTTTGAGAAATGTCTATTCAAGTCTGTCACCCATTTTAAAATCAGATTTTTAAAGCTATTGAGTTGTTTGAGTTCCTTATACGTTCTGAATATTAACCCTATGTCAGATGTATGGTTCGCAAATAATTTCTCGCATCCTGTGGATTGTCTGTTCACTACATTGATTATTTCCTTTGCTGTGCAAGGAGGTGAAAGATCTATCCACTGAAAACTATAAAACATTGATAAAAGAAATTGAAGAAGACACAAATGAAAAGATATCCTGTGCTCATTGATAGAAATAATGAATATTGTTAAAATAACCATACTACCTAACATGATCATACATTTAATGTAATCCCCACCAAAATGCCAATGACATTCTTCACAGAAATAGAAAAAACAATCCTAAAATTCATATGAAACCACAAATAACCCCCAAAACCAAAGCAATCTTGAGCAAAAAGAACAAATCCAGATGCATCAAACTATCTGACTTCAAAATATACTACAAACTTATAGTAACTAAAGCAGTACGGTACTGGGATAAAAACAGACACACAGACCAATGGAATAGAATAGGGAGTCTAGAACTAAATCCACACATCTACAGCCAACTGATTTTTGACAAAGTTGCCAAAAAACACAAATTGAGGAAAGGAAAGTATCTTCAATAAATGGTGTTGTGAAAATTGGATATGAACATGCCACAAAGAATGAAAATAGACCCTTCTCCCTCATCATATACAAAATTTAATTCTAAGTGGATTAAAGAATTAAATGCAAGAACCCAAATTATGAAACTACTATAAAAAGAAACAGGGGCTGGGCACGGTGGCTCATGCCTGTAATCCCAGTACTTTGGGAGGCCGAGGTGGGCAGATCAAGAGGTCAGGAGATCGAGACCATGCTGGCTAACATGATGAAACCCCGTCTCCAACATATTCTCCATTCCAATAAATAATAACACCACCCCTCAGACTCTTGTGAAGAAGGCTAGGCCACCTTGGAGCCTCCCTTTTCCTCTCTGTCCACATCCAGTCAATCTCTGAATCTTGTTCTTTGTCTGTAGAAATAACCTCTTCACTTCTCTTCCTGCTTCATATCTTGCCATGGTCTCTAATCTCTTCAACAACCAACACAATTTCTATGAACCATTAGGCCAACTCCAATTAAAACACATTATAGCTTCCATTGCTTCTAGGAATTATCTAAAATTCTTAATATGGTCCTCAAGGCCTCACCTTGAGTCATTCTCTCCACGACTCACCATATGCCAGCCACATGGCCTTCTTGTTGTAATTTCTAACTTCCGTACCTTCACAGTGCTATTCTTTATCTTGAAATACTTTTCTCTCCTCCTCCCCATCCCTGCTCTGTGCCCTTCATCCCACAAACTCCTCATTCTCCTTCAGGGCTCAATTGAACGGCACTTCTTCAGTAAAACTTTCCCAACCTCCGTGAGTATAAACCTCTTAACACCTGGACTTTTCCATGAGAGCACATATCTACATTACAATTATCCAATTGCTTATAAAATATTGATAAGTCTGACTTCCCCTTTAACTGTAAGATGCAAATGGGCAAGGAATGTCTATGTCTGTCTTAATCACCGACATATTACCATATTCCCATATGCCTGGCATGCAGTGGGTACTCCAATACTGACAGACTGACTGAATGAATGAATTAATGAATGTTACCTGTTTATTAGCTATAAATCTTAAATGGAGAAGATTACCATGATTTAAAGCATACTGTTTTTGTAGGTCCAAAACAGCAATAGGAACATGCAAGGCAAATCGTAATTCCAGGCACCAAACCATAATGACTAGTAATTTTGTTTGCATGAATAACTAGTAAGATAATTGTGATCATATAAGATATCCCTTTAATTAAAATAAGCGTATTTGCAGCCTACAAAATCTTGACAGGGAAGTTGTGTCTGCACGTGAAAACATTGATGTCTCTATATTTCCTTAACCTATTTATTTTTGGCCCAGTGATGTCAGATTTCAGTTTTACTTTGATTATTAGTATTTCATATATATCTGTCATATGTTGGTATTCCATGTGTCATTTGTTGCAGGAAAGAGCTGAATGATTCCAAATAAACTTGGTTCACTCTTAAAAGCTATTTATATATTAAGTCAAATGTAGGGGCCATAGTAACAAAATATTGGCAGTTCAACATTTTTAATCACTCTACGATTGTGTAAGGGAGGCTAGCATTGCTCACAGAAGTACAGGTCATTGTTCTTCAATTATTTCCTAAGAACCTTTTATTTTTATCAGTAGATGAGTAGATCGCTAATTTATCTGGTTATTCAGAGATGGACATAGTCACATCTTTTCATATTTTTTCATATATATTTCACATATTTGACGTCTACACTGTGCCAGGTACTGTTATAAGTCCTTTAAATGTACTTGTCATTTAATCGAGCAATTCTATGAGGTAGCTAATATTGCTAAAATATTTCCCATTTTGCCATACGCAAAAACAGGCACAGGATGATGGCAACTTGTCCAAAGTCACACAACTAGTAAGTCATGAAGCTGAGAGTTGTACCCAGGCATTATCTCCTCAGGGCCTTCTTTACTGCTAACCTCTGAGCTATGACAATAACTATTTAAATGAATATCTTCCTTTTTGCCTTTAATTTTTGTTCCTATTTACTATAACAATGCTTTTAATTTTCAGGGATATGCTTGGAAATTATGTAATAGAACATTCTATCATTTTTATGTTGTATTAACTTCATGGTATATGACTTCATGCTGTACTAACTTCATTGCATTAATTTCATGTTGTATGAACTTCATTCTTCATGTTATATGACCTTTTATACTAGATAATTATCCTTTATAATATTGCTTTATGTTGAAAATCTATGTTATGAGTAGGTCCCCAGTTCATTGTTATCTGATCATTTATTCCAGTTCCTTACAATTAAAAAACAAAAAAATGATCATCTTTGTTGTGTCTTTTCTGACTTCAATACTAGAAGATTCATATGGGCCATTCTGTAAGACCTGTGACACCTCACTCTCAAAAATGAGTCAAATGATTTTTTCCCCAACAATTTTGAGATTTCCTGAGAAATCACATGACAGTGAATTCCAGGCTTGTAACTCACATCAGACTCTGTGGTTACCTTGTAACTTATCAAATTCTTGTCACCCCAATCAACAGAACCTATGGAGAGAAAACTTTCTCCCTGAGTTGTTTTTCTGGTAACTTGAAAACTGAAAAAAAAAAAAAGAAGGCAAGGTCAAAATGTGCTTAAAGCAACATTTGCTTCACATTTAATTCCAGAGTACTAAATAAATTCCCAAGGATTGTACTAGCCCACGTGAGGTCAAGCCTGTTGTGAAAGGAAGGGATGACAATTGACCCTTTCTTAGAGCAAAACCTCCTGCCTTCCATCCCACCAGTCAACTACAGAGTCAAGATCGTGAGAGCTGACAGCTTCCACTGCAGATAAATTCCAGCCTGCCCCAAATGAGCCATGTACTTGTGAAACCAAAGAACCAGCAGAGACCTCTGGGACCATCTAGTACAGCAGTTCCCAAATGCTCCTCCAGCCAAGATTCCATTTATCTCCTCCCCTTCATCTCAGCCATGGACTATGGGTTGGAAAAAAATTTTAGCTGAACTAAATGTATTAAATACAACAATCTATATTTCCCAGTGTTGTTCATAAATATAAATAAATATATGTAGTCTGAGCTTCTGATCCAAGGTCCCCACACCACAATGAATTGAAATCATTTTCAACCCAATGCAAGGAAACTTGAGATTATGGATACAATCTTATGAGATAATTCAGAATTGCTCTTAGAACCTCATTATTGTTTTCAAGAAAATTTAAGTGTATAGATCTGGACAATAATGATATATCTAGTTTTATGTTTTACTGAGGGCCATAAGACATAGTGACCTGCCCCAAATTAGACTTCAAGGTGGACCAGAAACTATACATACCATAGACCCCAAGTCTAGCAAACTAAATGAGGTACAAGCCGATCCACTAGAGAGAATATTTGTTCAAAGCTGAGATCAACTGCTCAGCCTAATGCCACAGTGATTCCATACCAGAAAATAAGAAACAGTATCTAAAACTAATTTGCAGGAGATCGATTTGGCAAGTATCATATGACTTTGCAAGAGGACTGAAAATTTAGAAGTATGAGAAAAGCCTGGACTTGCTATAAGCTTTCATGAAAAGTGTGTTAGATTGGGATTCAGCTGACAAAGACTAATGCAAAAAGTGAGAAATATTCACAGTGAGTGTTCATGTCTTTACAGAGGAGGAGGAACCACAAGGAAAACAAATTACATCAGTTAAGGCCAACAGGATAGAGATAAGAAAAGCAAAAGAGCCAAGGGAGATGGGGTAAGCCCAAAGGGTTAAAGAGTATTAGAAGGACAAATCTATCAGAAGGGAGAGGATGATGAAAGAGAAATAAGAGCTTCTAATAAATGAGAAAGGGCATAGAATTAATCACAATTCTGAAATTTGCTGAGGTGCTGAACTCATTTTTTAAGTCAGTCCTGTTGGTGAAAAAAAAATATCAGAAAGGTAAGAAAGAGAAAGAAATATGATGAATTTGAAAGGAATGAAGGTCTTAGGAAAAATGTCACTGAGAAAAAACAGAACAGGGTTATGCATGTGAGTGAGAATGCATGAAATCAGCCCATCCCATTTCTCTGTAATGGTGGTGATAACAACAAGAGAATATAAACCAATTATAAGACACACACTAGATTTAGCCAAGCAACTAGTTTCTACCAGTTTCCAAATTAAACTATATAATTGAATTAAATCTTTTAAAAATAGATTCTAGACCTAGAACAAACCTCCAAAGTCCTTTTGGTCCAGTGCTTTAAATTTTAGCCAAATAAATAATGACTTCAACTTCAGAGATGAAGTAACAGCAGTCACAGAGAGAGTAGGTGCTAAAATTTAGACGAAACCCAAGAGCTCTGTACTCTCAAGCAGGGCTTTCTGGATTTCAAACTGACTGCTGTTAACAAGAACTATCACTTATCAGACCTCTACCATAGGCCAGATACTGACTTCCTTATAGCATATAGAATTCTCTAAACAATCTTGAGACATACTTCTTTACAGATGAGAAAATTGAAAATGAAGGAGAATAAACTTTATAGTTATTATGTGATGAATGTATTAGTAAATATGTTGTCTGGAAGTATAATACATATACATCCTATTTTAAGAAATCTAAGTAAAAAATGAGCTTTTAAAAAATTAGAAGTTACTCACCTTATGAAGGGTTCACATGAAAGCAATTATCATAGCATTCCTTGACTCTATATCCTGAACTAATTTAAATAACCTTTCAATTTTATTATTTAAAATGTTAAGAAACAAATGGACACGGTGCATCATCATACTACATTTCAAATATGACTTGCTTAAATGTGATTATGTTCAAATTTTCAGGAATACATTTACTTCACACAAAGTAGGGCCCTCCCATGGAAACTAGAATAAAAGAGAATATGGAACTCTGGTTCTGCAGGCTCCAGTTCTACCTGTGCTTCCCAAGCAGTCAGGGACCCAGCTGGGGAAGGAGACAGAGCCATTGTCTCTATCCCACATAGAGCAGTAAGCTTGCCAAAGGATTCTCTGCCATTGGCACAGTTATGCAGGGGTCACCTTAAAGTGTAGCAGCCACTACATCCCATTGATTAATCCACTGGTCACCTGTCAATCTGCCAACCACTATTCCTCTTTCTGGCTCAGAGAAACAAGAAATTATACTTCTTGGAACTATAAAGAAAGAATCTAAGTGTGGGCCAAAAAGAAATGTTTGCTTATTGTTCACTTTCCAATTGCAAAAAGAAGAAAAAATCTGACAATTTCTCTAAATAAGATATTCTCCCCATTGGTAAATTTCCAAACTCATCTTGGCCAAAAAGCACATACATTTAATTATTCATATATATTGCTTAATATCTCCTGAGTACTTTGTTCTGAAGCAGCCAACCTAGGGTGTAAGAGGCAGGCTCTGGAGTTGAACAGGACCCGGTTCAAAGGCCAGCTCTGCCATTTACTCCACTAGGCTTTCTCTCAAGTCCTAGTATTCTCACATGCAAAATGAAAATAGTGATGCTACCCAGCTCATCATCATCATAAAAATGAAATGGCATAAAATACATAAAGTCCTTAGACAATAAGGACACAAAGTCCTTAAGCATACTTAACAAAGAGTAAATGTTTACTATAAAATAGGAATTATTTTTATAATTAGCTATTTTAACATTAATTCAGTAGTCCACACAATCCATAGTCAAAGCATGCTATCGCCTCTTGAGAATAATTTAGGCCAGGTGCAGTGGCGGACGCCTGTAATCCCAACACTTTGGGAGGCTGAGGCTAGTGGATCACTTGAGTTCAGGAGTTCAAGACCAGCCTGGCCAACATAGTAAAAGCCCGTCTCTGCTAAAAATACAAAAAATTAGCTGGGCGTAGTGGCGGACACCTGTAATCCCAGCTACTCAGGAGGCTGAAGCAGGAGAATCATTTGACTGAGGGAGGCGGAGATTGCAGTGAGCTGAGATGGCACCATTGCACTACAGCCTGGGCAAAAAGAGTGAAACTGCACTTCAAAAAACAAAAACCAAGCAACAACAACAACAAAAAGAAAACAGCAGGCTCACTGGGGAACATTTGAAAGAAGATGGAAGGGAATGTGTGGCATTTGGGGAGTCCCAACTCAGTTTTATGTTTTGTCACTATGGTATCATTGGAGGATAAGACTTAGTATTACTAAGAAAGATAATAAATATGCAACCCTGAAGGGTGTAACATTGTTAAACCTGAGTTTTCACCATTAAGGTATTTGTGACACCACGAGATTAGAATCTGCTGCATCTCTGAGGCCTTTTTCAAAGCCTGCACTGTGGTCCCAGTGGACCAGTATAAAATCCTCTGGGTCCATGTTCCATGTCTTACTCAACTACCAGTCTGTGCTTCTCCTTCTTGCCACTTGCTGTGGTTTGAATGTATTTACCAAAATTCACATATTGGAAGACACATTCCCCAATGCTACAGTGTTGGGTGGTGAGGTCTAATAAGAGATGTTTGGGTCCTGAGAGTGGAGCCCTCATGAATGGATTAAGTCACCTTGGGAATGGGTCAGTTATTGACAGAGTGGGTTGTTATAAAAGCAAGCCCAGTCCCTCATGCTTTCACTTTTATACTCACTTACCCTTCTTTTCTTCTGCTGTGGGATAATGAAGCATAAAGGCCCACACCAGATGCCTGTGCCGTACTGTTGAACTTCATAGCCTCCAGAATGGTAAGAAATAAATTCCTTTTATTTACAATTACCCAGTATATGGTTTTCTGTTACAGCAACAGAAAACGGACTAAGACACTGTTGTTTGTGTAGACAGTGCTATTGTATCTCTTTCTGCTGGCCTAATAGGTTTATAACTTCTCTTTTAAAATTCTTCTGGAGATGACAAATGAAGTTATAATTTAGAAACATTCTACAAATAGCATACTTAATGTCTTGTTAGTACAACAACCCACACTGTCTTCTGTCTTGGTATTCCCTCCCATATAGATTTGGTGGTTTAACCTAACCCAAAAAGGAAAATATAAATCAGTTTTTTGGGTCTAATTAAGGATTGGTTACTGTGGATTGTTCTATGGTTTTCAATTACTACAGACAGAAACACAACTGCATGTGGAAAGTCAACATAGCATAGAAATAGTCTTCTGAGAAAGCTTAGCATAATATATAATTTTTCCTTTTGGTTATCCAATGGGAATTTTAGCATAGAGGTCTGATTTTCAAGAAGCAACTGTTTTCAGCTACTTTCCATAAATCAGGCTCTCTGTTCCAGCTGTCTATCACTGACACAAAAAATTCCTCAGCAAATATTAGTGATATGCTAGGCCAGAGATCAAACATATTTCTTCCTTCTCTTTGCCACTCCTATTTAAAATGTGAGCATGTCCATACTAGGTCTCCCTTCAGAAAATGTTCCTGTAACCTCTGTCCTCCTACAAGCACCCTGGCAGCACCATGGTTTGTCCAGAACCTCTATTCTCGTTTGCAGGCCTGGCTCTCTTTTCTCAGCCATTTGCTTTTCTGGAATGTCCTCTCTGACTCAGCGTCACCACCAAGATTGTAGTTATCAGCACTCAAATACCAGTCACTCCCCTATGAAGTAAGAGGAGATACCCCCGGCAGTCCCCACAAGGCAGGAAAATGCTGGCATCTCATCAGTTTTCCAGGTTAGAATTTCACTGTCAAGCTCACTATCCTCCCAGCTCTCCCAGATAAACAGTGGATGGGGGCTCACAGCACATTCCTTTCACTCTCACTAATTTCAGAAGAACCCTCTGCAGTGGAACACCAGTGAATCTTTGAAGTCCTGCTGCTCAAGGGGTGGCTCTGGCTTCCTGGCAGCAATTAGAAAAATATTCTTCTCTTCATCTCAGCTGTGACACTGGCAAATATACAGCCTTGTCAGTTGATATTCAGGGCTAGGCATTTCTCACATTAACCCTGGCTGGAATTTAAAAACCTTATATATAATTCAAGTTACTTAAAAATAGGATATATATTGGAGATTTGCATACATTGCATACATATGATTCCGACTGCTGGAATTTTTAGTCTAAAACAAAAAATGTACCCAACCTTCTTGATAATTTAAGATGTCATTTTAAGGTAAATAAATTTAAGGAGTTAAAATCTCCCACTTTGCCCATATTGGCATCAAACAACTTGCCATGGTATTTTTAGTATTCTACATGGGCTTTCCCCCATTTTGTTCAGCTAAATTCTATTCTTAGAATGTTTCCCCAACAACAACAAAAATTATTCCTTAACTCGGTCTTACATCTTGACTCTACTCCTCCCCCAAGGGCTTCTGCCAATGACAAGGTGAGTTATAATTACCGAATAGAAGTAGATATTGGATCTCAATGTCTGCTCTTCTCTTCAGGGGCTTCCCAACATTAGTCAAGGTTTTTTTCTTAAATCTTCCCATGCCATTATGTCTACTGTGAATCTCTTCCATCTTCTTTGGCCATCGGTTTGTTCTCATCTTTAACTATGGACATCCTTCTTCTTGACCCTTGTCTCATCCTTGCTGGGACTTTCTCTTATGTTAGCATTTCCACTTGAATTTTCTGCCCACTTTTCAGACTTAACAGATAAAAACCAACCTCACCATCTCTGTCCCTCCACCCCAATCTTCTTCTCTACCTGGCTTCACTCTTTATTTTTTATTTTTTATTGTGTGGTGTATATATATATATACATATATATATATATTTATACTTTAAGTTCTAGGGTACATGTGCACAACGTGCAGGTTAGTTACATATGTATACATGTGCCATGTTGGTGTGCTGCACCCATTAACTCGTCATTTAACATTAGGTATATCTCCTAAAGCTATCCCTCCCCACTCCCCCCACCCCACAACAGGTCCCGGTGTGTGATGCTCCCCTTCCTGTGTCCATGTGTTCTCATGGTTCAGTTCCCACCTATGTGTGAGAACATGCAGTGTTTGGTTTTTTGTCCTTGCAATAGTTTGCTGATGGTTTCCAGCTTCATCCATGTCCCTACAAAGGAATGAACTCATCCTTTTTATGGCTGCATAGTATTCCATGGTGTCTATGTGCCACATTTTCTTAATCCAGTCTATCATTGTCGGGCATTTGGGTTGGTTCCAAGTCTTTGCTATTGTGAATAGTGCTGCAATAAACATACGTGTGCATGTGTCTTTATAGCAGCATGATTTATAATCCTTTGGGTATATATCCAGTAATGGGATGGCTGGGTCAAATGGTATTTCTAGTTCTAGATCCCTGAGGAATTGCCACACTGACTTCCACAATGGTTGAACTAGTTTACAGTCCTACCAACAGTGTAAAAGTGTTCCTATTTCTCCACATCCTCTCCAGCACCTGTTGTTTCCTGACTTTTAGTGATGGCCATTCTAACTGGTGTGAGATGGTATCTCACTGTGGTTTTGATTTGCATTTCTCTGATGGCCGTGATGGTGAGCATTTTTTCATGTGTCTTTTGGCTGCATAAATGTCTTCTTTTGAGAAGTGTCTGTTCATATCCTTCGCCCACTTTTTGATGGGGTTGTTTGTTTTTTTCTTATAAATTTGTTTGAGTTCATTGTAGATTCTGGATATTAGCCCTTTGTCAGATGAGTAGATTGCTCTTTCTATTCATGGTACCTATGCTCTTCTAGAGCCTCCTGCCAAGGCTCTAAACCTTATAACTCATATTTTTCTCACTGTTTCACATCTAATCCCTGTCACATTCCTTTAGGTTCTATGTCCTCAGTGCCCCTCTCATTTCCCCTTTACTTACATTCATACCATCTCTGCTTTAGTTAGCATGTGATTTATTATCTCTATTCTATTACCAGCACTTTCTGGTGGCTCTCCTCACTTCCAAACTTACTCCTCTCTATTTCACCTGTTATGGGCACAAATCACTTTGACGTATGACACTGATCTTACCTTCCTCTGTTCAGATGCATTTGATGTCTTCCCATTCTCTCTAGAAAAAAAGTCCAAAGTCCTCTTTCTGAAAAATGTGACGCTTTGTGGTATTTTTTTTTTGATCTGTATAACACTTCATTTTTTATCCAAATAAACCTTTTTACCTATGCTTTACTTCAGTCTGAAAGAATTCCAAGTACTTAAAGATACACACTCATCTCCCAGCTCTGAATTTTATTTAGCCATCCCTTACTCTAAATAAGTGCCTCTTCCCTTCTCTGCCTGTTTTCTTACCTGCTCCTCAGTACTCAAATGCCATGAATTAATCTCTGGTTTCTCAGATGAAAGATAGTCCCTCTGTCCTTTATTCTTCCCAGTATTTTGTACTCTCATTATGGTAGCACATCGTAGGAAGGGTTTTCTTGTATTATAGTAATTTGTCTGCCCAATTAATCTCATCTAGCACATCGGAAATTTGAGAGGAAGGCTCTTCTTTGTTTATTTCCAAAATGAACAGTACAAAATCATGAATTTAGCAGAAAATATCATTTGCAATGAACAAATGCAACACCTCAACGTGTAAAACGTCTCATATGCAAAGGCATTCTGCCTGGTCCTTATGCCTCAATATTTATAGCATTTCTTGCAATATGTACTTCTGTTTTTTTTTTCTCCTTTAAATATGATATAGTGTATGAATGGGAAAAGGAAACAAAGTTAAGAAACATGCCTTCAGCAATCCTGAATGAGAGAAGTGTCTAACATCTAATCTAAACTTTTAAATGTAGTGCTTCATTCCTCTCTGTAGAAGACAGAATAATGGCCCCCCTCAAAAATGGCCACACCCTAAGCCTCAGAACTTGTGACTACATGAGGTTAAAGGGACTGAGCAGATGCTAGTAAGATTACTAATCAGATGACCTTAAAATAGAAAGATTATCCTGAACTATCTGGACACATCCAGTGCAATCACATGAATCCTTAAATGTGGAAAAATCAGTCAGTGAGAGAGGTGTGGTGGATGCAGAGGCAGGAGAGACTCAAAGAGTGAGAAGGACAACCTGACATTGCTAGCTTTGAAGTTGACAAAAGGGAGCCATGAGCCAAGGAATGTGATGGCCTCTAGAAGCTAGGAACAGCCCTCAGCTGACATCCAGGTTGTAGAAACTAACTCAGTCCTACAAAGGGACTAAATTCAGCCAATAATTTGAATGAACAAGGAGTCTCCAGAAAGGAATGCAGCCTCACCAACAACACCTAGTTTTTAGTCCCATGAGATCCATGTTGGACTCCTGATCTACAGAATTCTGGGATAATACTTTTGTAATATTTTAATCCACAAAGTTTGTCACAATTTGTTATGATAGCAATAGAAAATAACATATTCTCCAAGTGGCTATTCAGATACACTTGACCTATGGTGGTTTGAATTAGCTAGAACTAAGAATAAAGTGTGCAACCTCATTGAATTAAAAGCCCAAAGGCATATTTTTGTTATTTTTCATATGGAATCATTTCAAAATATTATAAGTAATATGATCTCTTCATTTATTCTTTTATTCAATTCTACAAGCATTTCCCAAATGCCCATTGTCTATGCTCATACTATAAATTTTCTTGAAGTTTGTAAATCTTCTTCACTCTATTTCTTCAGTGGCTATAACATAACCTGGACATGGAAGGCATGCAATACATATTTAATAAATAAGTTCAAGTGTAACTTTGTCATCTAAGTCTTCTCTACCTGAAGCTCTTTGTCTTCAGTAAGATGTGGATGATAATTTATCTAATTTACAGGATGACCTTAAAGACATACATATGCAATTTTTAGAAAATCGGTTGTAATTAGTCCCATATCATTTCTATATTCCAAACTTTAATCCCTTTGTGCCTTGACTTCTGTATCCAACTTTTCACTTTCCTCAAGCGTCTCTCATTTTACACAACAGCATTCTTACAGGACTACTATTATCTGGGTACTTTCCTGTTCAAAATTCTCTAATAGCTTTCCATGCCTTGGGGCTAAAATCCAAATTCCTCAAGATGGCATGGAAAGTCTCACAATATGTTTATCCAGAGAATCTTCTCTGCCACTACTTTGTAGCCTGACCCACACTCACAACCCCAATGCACTCTTCACTCAACTAAGGCTTCTCTTTCTGACCTTACAAATGCTGTGTTTAGCCTTGATTTCAAACCATGGATCCTGTGTTACCACATCTGCAGTGACCTTGGTTTCTCCTCTTCAACCTGGCCTTAGAAAAAGTCTTATGATTTCCTTCTAAAGGCCTTTCCTAAATAAACCAACTCAGAGTAAGTTCCCCACTTCCAGGTGTTGTCTCTACTCTTATATAATACTCACCTGGTTCCAGGTCTTAATCTTTATATTTCATACTTGTTGGTATCCTTCCCCAGCTAGGTTACAGCGAAAACTACTCATAATTCATGCTTTTTAAATATCTGCATCCTCTGCCCACCCACAGCAATACTACTGGGTACAGCATAAATAATAATATAATTACTAACATATATATAGTGCTTAATATGTCAGACACATTATTCTAAGTGCTCTACAAATTTCAAGACAATCCTATGAGGTAGATATTATTTTTATCTTCATTTTACAGATGAGGAAAATGAGGGACAGATATCCAATGTTTATTGTGGGAATTAAGAAACTATGAAGGAATTCTATATTTGTAAAATTATTAGAATGTAATATAGTTCTTTAAGAGAAATTTTGTAGTGTGGAGGTTTAAGTTTTGTTGTATTTCCACATAATGGAGAGTAATATATGTCTAACAAATAATCATAAATCAGGAAAACTGTGTAACATACTTCTTTTAACAAGGTTAAATACATAATTAATGGCACAAATCACAGACATGCAAGTGGATTTGGGATCATATCCATTACATCAGGCTACTTTTCTAAGGCTTATAAAGAGACTTACTTTCAATTATGATGACATAGATGTAAAGTGGTAGTCTCTTTATATTTTACTATTATCTGCATTTCACCACAGCTTCTGAATCTTTGGCTATGTGGAGGTTTTTTTCGTTTTTGTTTTTGTCAGTTATTGTTGGTTGTGGTGGTAATGTCTGCTGCATTTCAAAAACTGCTCAAGACTGTAAGAAAAGAAGGAAAGCCCCTATAGCCATTGATGTTCAGAAATAAAATTCAGTCTACTTCAAAACTAAGACTTTTCATGCAAAGACTCACAAGAGCGTCACACAAGTTGTGTTAATACTAGTGAGCCTTCCAAATATATGTCTGGAGCATGCATTTGGACCACAGCAGTTAAGGAGCTCACTAAAAATATGCAAAATCCAACTTCTGGCTCCTTGAACAATGCTTACATTGTTGCCATCAACCAGGTGATAATTCTCAGCTCAGAACTCTTCATAAGTTATCTTGCACTTTTAATGATTTATTCACACTGTGAATAATTTATTAGCTCAGTTTAGCTCATCAGGCGATAACAAAAATAGTCTGTCTCAAACTCAGTTTAAGCAAAGGTCAAGGAAATCTTAGAAATTTAGCTTTACTGAATCAAAGCAGCTGTACAAGCTTTTCCAATCAAGATGACAAAAGAGTTATCTACAGGCCAGGGCCCCTCCCGGACACGTTCTATTCTTATCTCCTGCGCCATTCGCCACTGGGAGAAGCACAAGACCCGGTGTAAGTTCCCTGGTGGAACGTTGTTTTCAATTAAAGATAAACAAAAACCTATTCCTTCCAGCTGGGGATACTTGACTCTCCCTATTTTTCCATGTGAGAAATGAGGCAGAAAGATCCTGTAGCTCTTCTAAAATGTCATGAGTGTTTTACTGGGATTGGCAGGTCTCCCTTCTGAAATGAGGACCGCCAGAGCTATGATGATTTGCTCCTTGCCTCTTTCTTGGCATCCGCCTACCTCACCGGCAGTCACGCGAAGACATATTGATCTTTCTACGGCTTGCTGGGCAGTGCACTGCAGTGGTCTTACAAAGATAAAAGGGACGATCAACTTGCCAAAATAGAATCTTCTGCCAACCTTAGAAGAGGCATGAGGAGGGGAAGAAAGAATAACAACTTGTGAACTAATGGGAACCCTTTAATATTTTTAAAGGCCTAGTGAACTCTTTTTTGGCACAGACACATGGTTTTGCTTTGGGGACAGATCCATAAGGAGTAGACAATTTGGGTGTCTTGGCTTCTTGGGAAACCTAGGGTTAGAAAGTCCTTGAAGTTGAGTGTCACAAATTGGCCAGTCTGAGCTCATCTATAATATAGCTTTAACTAGATTTTCAATAATTTTTGCTGCATTTGGGCATTTTCTTTGTGAGGGAGACCCTGAGTAAAAACAGACAAAATTCACTTTAGATCAAATGTAGTCCTCAATCTTCACATTGCCTCTTCAGTCTACTCCCAAAACAGATGCCAGAACTTGGACTATTATCAGAACATTTCTTTTAGCTATGTGAGAAGTGTGGAGAAGAGGGGCAAACAATCCAAAGACCAGCCTAGGTAACAACATGCAACAAGGGAGAGGAGAGCAAGGCCTGGGAGAGGGTTGCAATATAAAAGCCCACATTGCCAGCTGAACACATTGAGACATATTTTCTGCCTGAAACAATAACAATCATAAATGAACTATTGTTAACACAAAAAATACCAAATACTGGTAAGAGCTGTCATTTTGGTTTTCTTTAGACATGATAAATTACATTTGCAAATTAGTGTCTGATCTGAGATGACATGGAACAAATGGTAATATTTACATTCTGCACATTATCCTTGTCAGATTAAGCTGCAGTTGGCCAGTGTGGATATAAAGAGGTCTCAAGAGGCTTGCCTGCTAAACCAGCATGTAAATTGTCTCTAAACCATCCACACGCTTACATGTATTATCTCCTCAAACCAGCAACAGCCGTCCCATTTACATGTCAATTTTGCCCAGTTAGGATAACTTGACTGAAGGAAAGAACTAGTGAAGAAGAACGCCTCCAGGAAAGTATTCCAAAGTAGGAAGGACTACAAAACACAGTTTGTAAGATGTTGTCAAAGGCTTTCTATTTATTTAACACTTTAAGAAGGAAAGGCAGAGGAGGAAAGTATCATTTAAGTGCTTGTGACATGGAATGCATCATGGTGGGTCATATGTTATCCCATTTTATCCCCACAAATTTCCCTCTAATATGGGCATTATTATACCCACTTTACAGATATGGACATTGAAGATCAAAATGTTAACTAATTTGCTAGTACAGTTAGTGGGGACAGAGTTAATGTTTGAATTAGGGAAACTGACTCCAAAATCTTTGTATTGTATCCCTCCGGAAGAGTAGCCTTAACTAGAAATGTTGGAATAGGATGGCAGGTCATGGGGTTTTCTGGAGAGTATAGCCTAACAGAACACTGGGCTTCTATTGCCCCATCACTATATTGTGCAGAAATGCAGTGCAGGAGGAAGGGTGTGGGGTATCACTGCTAAGCTTTGTCACCAGATGCAGAGCTGACAAAAAGCTCTTTCCATTTTCATCGTAAAAGCTGCAATGGAGGTTCAGGGAATCTCTGTGAAGCTGATTTGGTTTCACTTCATATTACTCTTGTGTTTAAGCCTCACAAACATGATATGCAAGATGGCCTGAGAAAAAAGAGGTTGACTTTTTTGCTCCCAAGGTTTGTGGGAGGAAAGAAGGAAGATAACAGAAAGAACCAGTGCCATACTGTGTGCTTGTTTCAGAAAAATAAAACTTTATGATTTGATTGGTCACTTTCATAAACCCAATTCCAGAATTATTCACAAAGTGAATGTGTGGATCTTACTATTACCTGATATAAACCAAACAACAATTGGAAAAAGACATTTTGAGACATTTCAGGAAAAGTACTGTGGACCAGGCACAAGATGACATCAATGAATTATTGTTGATAAAGGTAATATTGACACTGTTAGGTAGGTAGGAAAATCCCTATTTTTCTAGAGAAATGGTCAGCATATTTAAAGATTAAATGACGTTGGAGGTAGGATTTGTTTTCAAATACTTCAGGAAAACAAACAAACAAACAATAGAAGTAGAAGTAAAATGGAAAATCTTGATAATTTTTAAATTTTGGTAGTGAGTCTAAGAAGGTTTATTATATAATTCTCATTGTGTGTGTGTATGTTTATAACGATTCATAATTTTTTTAAAATGCAGTGTCTTAAAATATAAAACTGATTCATTCAAAAACACACATTTAAAAAGCGATATGTTTTAAAATGTGTTTGAATCTTGGGCTTCACCAAGTTTACTAGACCAGAGTAATTAGTGGACAGCCCTGGGAAAGCCTGCAGCAAAATTCTGCAGTCTGTCAATATCTAGGGGTTGTTTCTTAGCAAGAATCCTTATAGAAGTAGCTATTACGACATGAGGAAGGAAGTGCTAAAATTGCCAGTGTTAATAAGACATGTTTAACTCGCTGCTCAGGGAAAGAGGTCTGTAAACTACAGAAGAGAGTGGTGTTACTATAAATCATACCTTAGGATTCATCCTTGCTGTGGGAAGCTAGTGCTGCACAGTATGCCTTCTATTGGTCTAATTCTCAATCAAAGCCAGGATGTGAGTTTACTTTGCTTGCAGAGGGATTTTCACATGTTCCATAGGGGTCATGAAAGGTACCTGGAGAAGAGGGGATATGAGCTGAGAAATGGACTCTCTAGACAAAGGTTATACTTGCTATCCTGCCAACAGCATCCACATTACTGAGGGAGTAGCTCACACTTAGGCTACACTGAACCTGGCATCCAGAGCCTGCTCTCCAAGGACAGGGCAAGGTGGGAATAGCAGAGAGGAGGTGCTGAGTAGCAGCCTTGGTCCCCAACACATTATGTTTTCAAAATGTTTGATTTAAAAAAATAAATAAAAGCATCTGTTTAGTTGAAATTTATAGAATACCAGTTCACTTCAATGCTGAGAAAAATCTAGTAATGTGGTCCTCAGAAAGATCTGGACGAAGTGAGCAGGCAGAAGGGACCACACTGTGACAGGGACTTATGACTATACAAAGTGCTTCTCAAAGTGTGGTCAGAAGGCGCTGCCTGAATCAGAATCACATGGGATGCTTCTTAAAAATGCAGTTTCCCTGACATTTCCCCAGACCTATTGTATCACAGTCTTAGGCATGGGACCCAGGAACCTGAATTTTAAATAAGCGTCCCAGATTCTCCCAAGAAATAAAGCTGCAAAACTGCTGTCCATCCTTTTTGCCTTCACTTGTATCTTTGCCACTCAACATGCATCTATTTCTCCCTCCCTCTCTGGGAGTTCTTTTTGATGATGGTTCCTTGGGTTTCATCTTTGTAGTTTGGTAGTGCCTGCTCACTATATTTTCCCATAAGTTGAACTCACAGATTGCTACTTGATTAAATCTTTCCTATGTTAGTTATGAACACCTGAGTTCTGCTCCTTCTCTGAGCTCCTACAGCACCTGTTTTCCCCCAGCACAACTTAGTATATTATATTGTAATTGTTCACTTACTTCTTAATCATTGAATTCCTCACTGGAGGGACTGCTTGGTATAGGGCAGGCATTCAATGTTTGTTTACCAAATGAGGAAATGAATGATTGTTTCTGACTCATACTTCTTAGTACTTAATGCCAGTTCTCTTATTCCAGGCATTTTACAACAGGCATTTTTGCAAAATTTCTCTTCTCCTTCATCTTCAACAAAAGTATTGAAACATTCTTTACACATTAGGGACAAGATCAGAAGCTGCCACTTTCTATGCTAGAAACGTATGAGGAACTAGGCACATGCCTGGATTTCTCAGAAGTTACCAAATCCATGCCTCGATTTCTCAGAATTTTGGTAAGTTTCTGAGTTAGTTTCCTAAAGCGGTTTGCTACTTTCCTGCATGCCATTAGGAAACAATCAACACTGTTATCTTTGAAAGGTAATGTATAGACTTGGAAATTGCAAGGAAGAACTGCAAACATAAGATGGTTTTAACTAAATCTAGAAATAGGTGAGCTGAAAAATTTTTTAAAACTAGTTTTTATTATTTATGCTCCATATGTTTACAAAAAAAAGATTGGGGTGATTTTTGATAATAGACACATATTCAAATGGATCTTTTCAGAAACTTAAAACATCAGAAGTCCACTTATTCTTTGCCAATGATATAGATCAGCAGAATCAGGTCTGTGGTTTGCTTAGAGGAAGCTTGGCACAGAGCTTGATGGGTTGTCTGGAAAACCTTTGCTTTTGCATTTGGGAATGATAAAGTACAGTCATTTAAAAATATAAGGTAGACTAACTTTCAGTCTAAACTGTATGAGTTGTATCTGACCAGCTAATTAAGATGGAATAAATTCAATAATATTTTATTAATATGAGTGAGCTTAGGAAGTTGTTTGCTTCCTTTTCTAGTCTCTTTTGTCTTCCCAATAGTATTGTCATTCTGGCCAAGACACATTGCTCATGCATGGAACAGTCATGACTCATTTCAAACTTCTAATGGCCTTCTGGTATCCATTAGAACAAAAAGCTTAATAGAAAGCAACTAAAGAAATTAGAGAAGGCTTTTGTATATGTCCACTATCCTTATCTTGTATCTTGCCGTTCCAGTCTTGTGTACCTACCATTAGACTCAACTAATAAGTTTAGCATTCACTTGAATCCAGTCTAAAGAATCCAAATCAAAAGACATTAGTTATTTCATTGATCTCTGGCTAGTGATAAATGAAAAGTTCATCATATGCTTGTAGGAAAAAAATCTTCCCAGTCCAATTTTCCTGTGGTTGGAATCTTATTAGAATTACCACCAACATTTATATTCAAATCCTAAAATGTTTATAATAGCTATCTGTATAAAATAAAATTGAGAAATATGCACTTTTACACTGTTGGTGGGACTGTAAACTAGTTCAGCCCTTGTGGAAGTCAGTGTGGCGATTCCTCAGGGATCTAGAACTAGAAATTCCATTCGACCCAGCCATCCCATTACTGGGTATATGCCCAAAGGACTATAAATCATGCTGCTATAAAGACACATGCACACGTATGTTTATTGCGGCATTATTCACAATAGCAAAGACTTGGAACCAACCCAAATGTCCAACAATGATAGACTGGATTAAGAAAATGTGGCACATATACACCATGGAATACTATGCAGCCATAAAAAATGATGAGTTCACGTCCTTTGTAGGGACATGGATGAAATTGGAAATCATCATTCTCAGTAAACTATCGCAAGAACAAAAAACCAAACACCGCATATTCTCACTCATAGGTGGGAATTGAACAATGAGAACACACGGACACAGGAAGGGGAACATCACACTCTGGGGACTGTTGTGGGGGTGGGGGGAGGGGGGAGGGATAGCATTGGAAGATATAAAAAAAAAAAAAAATCAACTGAAAAAAAAAAAAAAAAAAGTAGAAATCACAAAGGGAAATTCAGAGCTTTATGGAGATGGATGGGTGGGTGGATAGATGGATGGATGGACAGATGGACAGATGGACATATGAATTTAGACAGACTGGCAAAAATATTTGCAATGTATATAACACAGTGTGTGTGTGTGTGTGTGTGTGTGTGTGTGAGAGAGAGTGTGTATGCCCTTACAGAGCAATAAAAAACTTTCATTTCCCAATAGAAAAAAAAAAAAAAAAAAGAGAAATATGCTGTGTGGAACTAGAACACCAAAGAATGTGCATACACCTTTGCAAGAGGAACATATACATTGAGACCTACCAGATGGCTCTTATCAAGAAGCCAAGTTAAGGAAGACTGAGTTTTTGCTACATATGAAAATTAAATACAAAATCATTCCTCTGAATAAAAATCAATCATGTGAGCTCTTCCCTCATCAAAGTTACATTGTTGACGTGTAGAGTTTGAATTGGGTCAGATTCTCCTGGTGTTGTTTACTATTAAGCAACAATTAACAAATTTGACTAATATATGAAATAAAATTTATTGGAGAGAGAGTGGGCAGTTGAGAAAAAAGTTTGAAAGGCCAGAGGATAAGGCTCAGAAACAGGATAGGAACTAGAACAAGCACAGGATGGCACTGGCATTTAGTCAAAAGGAAGTGCTCAACTATCTGACATAGATAAATTTTCTTTACTAACAGTAAAAAATGAATGTCTTTTAGTCATTTTACCCTTCACTCACCTCCTCCATCATCTTTGCAATTTGGCTAATGATTGATCAATTAGGGAGAAAAAAATCTGATTGGTCTAGTTTGGACTATATGACTCCCTCTTGGTTAGGGGAGGTCAGGATATCTTGCTTTACTTCCCCACCAAGACACAAAATGGAATTGGCATACTATTGGAGGAGCAGTAAATGTTAAGGGACAAAAATACCAACTAATTTTATTAAAGTGCTTGATGCATTCTTGATTTGGACTTCATCATTGAAATTGTTCAGAAATTTTTGTAAATGTTTACATGGATAAAATGTTTACATGAAAAATTCATCATATGCTTGTAGAAAAAAATCTTCAGTTCTTTAAGGAGGCCCAAGTCATAAAATGGCTAGATCTAGTAGAAAGCATTGATTTTGAGAATGTTTTTTCTCTAAAATCGAAGTATCTTCACAATTAAGTAATCTCAGCACTGGAAATCTTTGCACTTAGTTTTTTAAAAATGGCATTTAAAATTGGTCCAACAGTTAGAGAAAAAGGAAGCTTCATTTTGTTGGAATTAATGTTTGGAATTAATGTTTGTTAAGATGCTAAAAATTAACTCCTCAGAGTTTCAAAGATAAAGTTTATCTAGGAGGTGGATCAGGGCTCCCAACCATCCTTCATCCCTTTGTACCAGCTTGCCTACCAAAACCCAACCCTGGGTGAATACGATCTCCTCCCTTCTCTGTGCACCTGCAGACAGACATGGAATAGTTCTTAAAGAAGCAGACCAGTTCATGACTACCGACCTCCTGCGCCATCCTGGCATCACCATTCTTGGTCAGTTCACCCTCTGTTCTCTATAATGACTATAAAAAACTTCTCTGCTTTCTTCAGACTTCCACTACTCCCTTCTCATTCTCAACCATCAGATAAAAATTCCCTCATATGCAATTTATTGATATATACTTGATTTTGTGAGCAGGATATAATCCTACAATTATTCATGCACAGAATCAACGGGTCAGCACACAACAAAATTCTCTTCTATAATTCCCAATTGAGGATGGAGATTGAGAGTGAGGGCATTCTGTTTCCAAATGGCCCATAATATATTTTAGATAAAAGCAAATGTTTCTACAGTAAAGAAGAGTAATTATCAATCATGATACAAATCTCTAAAGAATATCCTATTCCATTTATTCATATTTGAAGCTCACTAAAAGATCTTTAGATTTATAATTTCATATTGGGTTTATGAGTCAATTCTTCTATGTCTTGAGACAAACAATTCATGACAGCCTGATCCCTACTGTAGAAATGATAAAACCAAGACCTTTAAATTGCAGAGCTGTGGACTAGATCCTAGATCTGAGATGGTCGCCAAGTTATATGACACCCTGTGAGTCTTGGCATAATACAGTCAACTGGTCAACTGATCTTACCTGCTTTTGTCGCAGACATTAAGCAGTTTTTCTGATTATCACTTTTAGGAATGGTCTGACTCAGAACATCAACTCTGACTTTCTAAAGGGCAATACATTAACCACCCTTCTGGTTAGTACTGATTACTGCCTGTAAGGAGAGCCCAAATGTTATTTATTTTATTTCCTTTGCTGTTTCCAGTGAAGGTGATGGATGTCTCCCCTTCTGAGTGTCATTCTAAAGTCAGAAAGAGTAGGTTGGAGTTAGTGAAGGTTTCAGATTCATGCACTTTATAGCCTTGCTGACTTGCCTTTCAGGGTCATCTCAAAGTAAAATTTTATTTCTCAGTCAATGTCTGATTTAAGCTTAGAGTCATGTCTCCAAAGCAGCTCTCCCAGAGACCCCTAGAGTACTGGTGCTGTACTTCAGGTAAGCACATCTCAGGAAGTATTATAATGAATGACTTACCTCTTGGGTAAGGATGGGTACTATACTTAGCTTTCAAATGCAGCACAATTGTAGATCAACACGTTTGTTAAATAAATGAATGGAGTGTGATCTGACTCAGCACAGGAGACAAAGGAGTGATCAAAATGAGTTTTTGAAGTCTCTTATAATTTTATTTTAGGATAGAATTATGAATCTAAGGAACATAACTCTGGCTCTGTGTTGCAGGTAAATGAAGCGACACTTTTTAAAACAAAAATACCATTAACACTTGTCTACTAAAATCAGTTATTCTTTCACTATGACTGATATTTAGGGAGAACAGCAAGTTTACATGTTTGTACATGTGTTTAGCTTTGACCTCTTCACCAAAACATATAAATGAGTCACTGCGTCTTCACAAGACATTCTTAATCTATGGTAGTCGTTTTGTACAGGGTCAATTTAGCTAAGCTGTAACTAGATGTCCCCAAATTCCTATGCTATATGGGTCCTCATTAAGTCAGGGCCACAAGAGACCTTTGCAGCAGATTTGGAAGATGAAAGTGCAACAGGTGTTACACCCTGAAGGTTAGTGGAGAGCCACATGCTGTTGTAACTTGCCTCTGTTGTCACCCGTGTGCTTGCTCACCTTGTCATGTTGGGGCAGCAGCCAGGCCCATGGTTCCCCCTGCTGAATATCCTCCTACAATTTATCCAAGTTATGGGCCCACTGCATGTACAGCTGCATGGTGAAGAGCACTGGCTTCTTCTGCAAGCCTCCTAGGCATGGAGGTTGAAGGTTGGCAGTGTCTGAATGTTTGTTTCCCCACAAAATTCATATGTTGAAATTCTAACCCATAAAGAATTCTCACCCCTAATACCCCAAGGAGAAGATATTAGGAATGGGGACTTAACGAAGGAAATAGATCATGAGGGTGGAACCCTTGTGAATGGTATTACTGCCTTTATGAAAGAGACCCCAGAGAGCTGCCTTTTTTTCTTCCACCATGTGCATACACAAAGAGAAGATGCCACCTATGAACCAGGAATGGTCCCCTCACCAGACACCCAATTGTTGGGACCTTGAACTGTACTTCCCAGCCTTCTGGTCTGTAGGAATATATTACTGTTTATAAACTACTCAGTCTGTGGTATTTTGTTACAGCAGCCCAAGCAGACTAAGACAGCAGTGATGAGAGATGGGTACAGATTCCAATTTGCCTGAAAAATTATCTAGTTTGTCTTCACTGGTTCCAGATTTTCCTTGCTCTTCTCCACTTCATGTCTAGATTTTTGTCCCAACAGCTGGCCCTGCTGGCCTGCAGTGACGTTAGGCCCACACCAGATGCCAAGGCAATTGTTTTCCATGCAATTCTTCACCATCTCCCATGATTGCATGAGCTCTATTCTCCATAATGAATTTCTAATTCTCTGTCACTCAGTCCTATTTCCCTTATCAAACTCTAACTAATATGCCTGCATGAGCATTACCTTGTCCTACTGAAGTCATTCTATTTAATACATAAAGATTGAAACAGAATTAGGAGATAGACAGCCTGCGAAGAACACTCCACAGTTTATCAAGATATAATTAGTTGCTCATTGTCTTAGTCTGTTTGGTAGCTTACAAATAACAGAAATTTCTTTCTCTCAATTCTGGAGTCTAAAAAGTACAAGATCAAGCTGCTAGCAGATTCAGTGTCTGGGGAGGGCCTGCTTCCTAGTTCACAGATGGTGTCTTCGCACTGTGTCCTCACATAGTGGAAAACAACAAGGCAGCTGCCTGGGGCCTTTGTTATAAGGACACTGATTCCATTAATGAGGGCTCCACCCTCATGACCTAATCACCTTCCAAAGGCCCTACCTCCCACATTTCTGATTAGCTTTCAACATATAAATAACAGAGGAACGAAAACATTCAGACCATAGCATATATCTTTTGTAATCCTCCTTTTGATAAAAGTAATTGCTAATTAGGAGTCAATAAAATCATTTAAATTTTAGGCAGGACTTATAGGGCTGCAGCATTCATATAAAGTAGCCATTTTCAATATGTAATGAATAATTGATCCACTCATATGGAACCCCTCTTGACTCAGTCCAGATGGGATTTAGAGTAGTCCAGTGTAATATAGTATGTCATCGAGAATAAAAATGTAAAATACTGAAAATGTAAAAAATGTAAAAATGTAAAAAATCTGAAGAATTTTTAAGTCATTAAAAACAGAGGAAATTAATTGCATAAGCCAATTAAACTCAAATATTCTAATAACAGATTCCTGAAAACTAAGTCACATTATGTGAACTTTGTTCTATTTTCCTATTCTAACACCACTCAAATGTGAAAACCAAAGAGTTATTCAGTAAATGAATCAATAATCACCTTTCTCTGCCATCATAGTCCACACAGGTAATTTTCCTTAAAATTAAAGGCAGAATAAAACAAAGAATAAAACCATAAGTTTTATGGGCACTTTTTAAACTCACACTTAAACTGTCTTCTCTCTGCTTGAGAGAAACATGGTCTCCCATATTAAGAGCTCACTGATTCCTGCCTTGTCCAATTCCATTTTTCCTTCCAGCTTCCACTGTTGTTAGCCATCCTCCTCTAGTCTGTTTCCTTGAGAACTGGGACTGGTTCTCATAGCTTTCTGTTACCAAAGTTCCTTGCAAATAGAGGGTGTTTAAAAAACAATTTCTATGATGAGGAGGATGTCATGTCTACCTGGGCCACAGTTCTAGCCTCCACCCATTATGAGGCAAGTATGGCATATTAAACAAAACATAAGATTCAAGATTTCTTCTAGAACTAGCACTTCCATTTTCATGAACTTCTTTCTCAGGGTCTCTCTTTTTTCTTCCCCCTAAGATAATTCCAATTATTCTTTACAGTTCAGAGAACAGAGTCCTCCTGTGAAATCTACTACAGTACTTTTCAGCATGCAATGCAAAAGAGAGCTGACACTGGCATTTGTTTTGCCTGGGTAGGTGAACACCTGCCAAGGACTAAATGCCTACCATCAGCTGAAACGTTCAGAGCAGTGTGGCACCACCATGAAGGCCCTTCCTGGACACCAAGCCTAAGGTCAAGTTCTTATCTGCTTCCTGCCTTTTTTCCCAGCCAATCAGCAAGTTTGGTTTTGCTTTCAGCTAGAGACAAGTACCTGCAGCAGTTGGCTCCCAAGAAGCATGTGGCTGTGTCTACCAGACACTTGCTACAGTGATTTATTCACCCTTCTAGTACTTTAGGTAAGGTCATCAGAAGACACTCTACTATTAGGCCTAAATTCTTGGGAAGAGTTGAAATAGTTTCAGAGATAAGAGGCCTTTTTTGGTAGATGAGACCAACCAAAACATAGACTCCTCCAGGCCAAAGAGCACCCAAGTAATCTTAGCCTAAGTAGCTGCCAAAGAGAAATCCTGAGAAAAATCAGTTCCAGGAAAAGAAGGAGAGTGTCTAGGGTGTTTTTGGAATAGTCCCAGGTAATTTCACACTAGTATAAAGCCCTAAAATATTATTATTAATTAAGCCAAACCCTTCCAGTTTGGAATTTGTTTATTTTCAAGCACAGTGATAACACAGGGGATATTATGGCAATAGGAGATTTTGCATGTGAGTGACAGCTGTCATCTCAGCTGTAAGAATATAAGACCATGAGGCCCAATGGACTTGCTAGCTCACCTCATCTTGGGTGGTGAAAATATTGGCAATTGTGCCCAAAAGAACTTTGAATACACAATTGGCAATTGTGCCCGAAAGAGCTTTATTAAAGAGATTAGCTAATTTTTCCCCTGTTACTGTTTTTTCCACACACAAAAAATACCATAGTACATAAGTTACATAAGTTACAAGGACCTCTGGCTGATAAGTGATTTATACTGAAAACACTGAACATAGTCAGGAGAAAGCAATTCCTGCTATTTCCCCAGCTTGAAATCTGGATCCATTCCAGACATTTTTCTCTGAATCAGTCCCAAGCAACCCCATCTGGGGTACTAGCAAACTGATGAGATCTTCTGCCTCATAAAAATCCTATAGCCTTAACAAAACAAAGTAGACTTCCTTTATCATATAGGTCTCTGAACAAAATACTTATATTTTTTCTAATTTAGTCAAAAACTTATGGTTTCTTTTTCACTTTCATACATTTTAAAAGTGGTACAGAGTGTATTTTCATATAACCTCTAGCATCACACCCCATCTACTGCTGCCAGAATTTACAAGGTCTAGCTGGACTTTCTGAAATAGACTGGTGCCTTCTGATTAGATTCATGACTCGTTTGAGCCATGCTGGCAAATGCAATTAACAATCTATCCAGCAAAGCTTGCACACAGAATGCTTGCAGGATATACTATTAGGATCTGTCCATGAGTGGAAATCCAAACCAATCCCAATACTGACACACATCTTTGAATAATCAGTAATCAATATATTTAACCTGAAACAAAAGGAAAAACTTTACTTGTTAAATCTCACACTCCTAGTTCATGTTAACAAAACTCTAAGGCTGGAAGGTTCGACAGGTCATTTTGTCCATATCTCTGTCTCTGACAGGTTCTTCATCTAAACAGTACCAGCTGGTTGGTGATCTCATCTGATTTGAAAGGATACAGAAAAGAGAATTTTTCAACGTACCTTGTCAGTGTTCTTAAACTTTCTCTTTCATTCCCACAAAATGTCTTTCTTTATGACCTTCCTATTCCCATTAAAACCTACTTCCTCCTTTTCTATTTTCATAGGACCTGGAGAACACTATCAAATAGGAAATATGTTTTCTTTTCACTTTCTCCCTACTGCAGGGTCTCAGAGTCTCATTCATTGCCATGTACAATGGCCTCCCTTAGTCTATTCAGGCTGCTGTAACAAAATACCTTAGACCTGTTCTTATAAACAAGAGAAATTTATTGCTTACAGTTTTGGAGAATGAAAAGTCCAGGATCAAAAAGCCAGCATATTCAGTGTCTAGTGAGAGCTCGTCCCTCATTGATGGCACCTGATATGTGTCTCACATGGAGGAAAGGGCAAAAAGGCTCCCTCAAACCTCCTTTATAAGGGCACTAATCCCATTCACAAGGGCTCTGCAATCATGACCTAATCACCTCCAAGGGCTCTACCTTTTAGCACTATCACATTGGGGGTCAGGTTTTAACACACAGATTTTGGGGAGACACAAATATTCAGACCATAGCACGGCCAAACCAAAAAGCAGTTCTTTCTGTTGCCTGCTCTGTGACTGAAATCAACTTGGAATTATCTATTTTATATCTCAAATTAGGCCTCCTCCCACCACATACACCTCAAGTTCAATATATAATAAAGTACTAAAGATAAACCCAGGCATTAGTCATTTAAAATCGTAAAATATATGCAATATATTTTGGAACACAGGACATGACTAAGTTCAAGTGAAAAATTAACATGAGTAGTATCTGTTGTGGAGTGTGGGAGTCCTGATTTAAAAATAATACTTAAATGAGAAAATGAAATATATAATCATACAAAAAATAAAAGCATTCATAATCCCACTACGAGACATAACCACTAACACCTTCTATTTCTTCTGAGATTTTATATTTTTAACAACTTTATTTTTGCTAACTCAACTGCTAAGGGAAAGGCATTTAATTACACAAATATCTCTATTAGTTTTAATGGTTAAAATGATATGTTCCACTTGAATCCAAGATACTAAAGGATTTTTACAATTAGCAAAATATATCAAATGAATGATTAAATTTCTAGAAATAATAACTGTAAATTAAATAAATATAATTTGAACATTAAAATGTGATGAAAGGTTATTGTACTTACCAAACAAAGAGAAGCCTTGATCATGGGTGGGTGGTTGGAGATGAAGGGCAAAGGAACCATTTTCTAGAAGGCAGTGAGAGTTAGTGATCAACTTTCAGACAGGTAACCTTATTTGGGCACCTGGTTATCTTGCACTCAGAATGCACGTTTTGATGTAGACAAACACATCCCAAATTTTAATGGTTTAAAACAACAAACTATTATATTTTCAGAATTCTGTTGGTTAGATGGGCTAGTTTTTAAAAATCCTGGTCAGCTTGGCTGATGTCTCTTGTTAGCCAGTGACACAGCTGGAAGTGGTTGGTCTAGGACAGTGGTAGGCAAACTTTTTCCATAAAGTTCCAGATGGTAAATACTTTAGGCTTTTCAGGCGATGTTTTCTCTGTTAGAACTACTCAGCACTGCTGTTGTAGTGTGAAAGCAGCCATTGGCAATATGTAAACACATGGCTGTGACTGTGTGCCTTGCCTACCCCAGGTCTAGGGTGGCCCCCTTATGTGTTTGGCAATTGGCAGTCTGGTTGGTCTAGAGAAGTGGTTCTCAGAGGGCTCTATGACTTCATGCTCAGACATGAACGTGTATTAAGATTACCTAGAGAGCTCCTTAAGACATAGATTATTGGGCATTACATCCAAAACTTTCCATTCAGTAGGATTGGGGTGAGGCTGGAGAATTTGCATTTGTATCAAGTTTACAAGGGATACTGCTGCTGCTAATCTGGGGATCACATTTTGAGAACCATTTGTCTAGAGCACCTCTGCTAGGATTGTTTATCTCTGCTCCATGTGTCTCTCTTCCTCCAGGAGGCTGGCCTGGGCTTCCTCACCCTGGTGGTGTCAGGGTTCCAAAGCAATAGGAAAGGCAAGCCCCAATGCACAGGTGCTTTTCAAGCCTCTGATTACATTTGCTATTTTCCCATTGGCCAAAGTAAGTCATACAGCCAGGGTCTGCTGAAGTGGAAGGAAACCACCCAAAGGTGTAGGTAAAGGAAAGTTTGAAGAAACTGGGCACCATTACTGCAACAATCTACCTATGGCACACGCGCGTGCGTACATGCACACACACACAAGTTATAACACAAACACATCTTTAGAACAAGATAGACGCTATACAGCAGGAGGCTTTGAAACACATGAAAATAGCTCGCACATACAGTGATTGAGAGAATCATAGAAAATACTACCTTTTTATCCCACTCATCTTATGTATGTTTGCAAAGAAAAATACTTAGGGTTCATCCACACAGGGCAATTCAAATTTATTCCATATGATACTCTTATTAGAAACTGCTGTTATCAAGTAAGTTGGTGAATGGATCTTTGCCTGAAACATAATGTGAATACGTGACTTAAATCATAATGATTAAGTGAGTTTTGGGGAAAAATAGTTATATCGAGGAAAAAAATTGAATGGAAAGGGGAAAATGATACAACCTTTCAAAAGTTGCTTTAGTGAAAGGCTAACCAGCAGTTATTATGCAAGATAAATCTGTATATGTTAAATACTCTCATAATTTCTAATAAAGAAAAATGGAAAAAAATAAGTTTTATATCAGTCAAGCTCACAAAATGCATGTTATAAAGATGACGAATGAAATTAACGGTCCCAAAGGACCTTCCCAGTGGGGCCCAGGACGGGAACATGGAATACAACCCTGAGGTGCCCAAAGAGTGTTATGAAAAGTCAGTATACAACTCACCCCTCCCAGTTGACCTTTGTAGATTTCACAACTCCATAGATTTGTGATATCATGACTCTGATTTATAAAAGGTGTCACATAATAGTGTTAGTTTTCAGAAATCTGTCTCTAAATGAAGACTAAAAATAAAATGAATGATGCCAAAACCAAATGGCTTACAAAATGCCTAGCACTGTGTTTTATGAGACATAGAAGTATTTATACATTTCAGCGTAAGCTGAAGACACTGAACTTTTTTGCACTTGAGTTTACTTTATTGGGGATTAGAAAAATTGGTTTTGTTTACGTGAGAGTGTGGCTTCAAAATTGGTGACAGATTCTATGAGGAATATTCTCTCCTAAACTAAGCACAGAATTAAAATACAAATTGAAAAGTAAAATATGTTACCTATATAGAAATTCTAAAAGAACTGCCATATAAACTGGCATGCCAGTATTTATGCCTCTGAGCACCTGGTGAAATTCAAAACAGAAAAAAATATGAATCCTAATCTCAAGGGGCTTACATCATAGGTGAGAGCCAGATAGGCAAATATCACATAGGCCAATAAACAAAATGTTTCAGAGACCAGAAAAACAACAGGTTGGAAGATGAGAGGGTGACCCAAAAATTCCCCAGTTTCCCCCTGGGTACAGAAGTGGAGATAATCCCGTTAACTGTGTGTAGTTACTCTGTGGTGGGTCTTATTAAAGTTATTATTCCTGAAGATGCCTGTTGGTTTCATGGAAAATAAAGAAACAATACGATGTCATTCCTGAACCATAAGCACTGAATTGACCGTTCTCTTTCCCCATAACTGCCATCTGCAAATTCTCTCACTGAAAGGTTTGGCTGCCATCTTTCATCCTTTCTGTTCCATAAGCAGCACAAACTCCTGTTATAGACTGAATGTTAGTACTCTCCTTCCAAAATCCGTATGTTGAAGCGCTAACCCACAATGTGATGGTATTCAAAAGTGGGGGCTTTTGGAGATAATTGAGTTTAGACGAGGTCATGAGGGTGGGGTCCCCATAATGAGATTAGTGCTCTTGTAGAAAGGCCAGAGTGCTCTTTCTTTCTCTCTCTCTCTCTCTCCTCTCTCTCTCTCTCTCCCTCCCTCTCTCTTCTCTGTGTGAGGACACGGCTAGAAGATGGTTATTTGCAAGCCAGGAAGATAGTTTCACCAGGGAACCAAATTGGCTAGCACCTTGATCTTGGTCTTTCCAGGACCCAGAACTGTGATAAATAAATTTCTGTGGTTTATACGGTATTTTGTTATTGCAGCCGGACCTAAGACAATTCCAGACCCTTCGGAGGCTTCCAGAGAGACTATCAAAAAGAGATTCCCAGCCAAGGTGCTTTGGATTAAGCTTCTGAGTCAATGGCCAGAGAACAGCATTGGTTGACCTGTTTTCCCTCACCTTACCAAGTAACATATATTACCTCATCCCAGCATCACTACTGTCACCCTACATCTTCTCCTGGCTACTTCCTCCCCATAATACCTAAGGTCATCATACATGACTCATTGTGGTCCAGCTTGTCAACAAATTATATTTAACAACAAGAGCACTGACCTTCTTCTCTTTTGAAAAAAATACTGAACTGCATGTTGGTGAAAAGGGTGTTACTTTGTGAAACTTCCCAGATAAGACAAGCTTTCTCTTAAAAATGGATTATTGTATAAGATTTAAAACAAAATGGTATTTCCTAATGGTCATAAATAAAAAGTATTATGTCCTAATCCTTCGTTTTGATGTGCTGTGACCTTTCACTTCCTGCCTTCCTTGCATTATTCTTGCAAAGTATTTATTAACAGAGGGGTATTTGGCATAGAAGGATAAATTAGGAGATGGAGCTCTGCAGTGGGAATTTATGGAAGATTGGATCTTGCAGCTTGTTTTTTCACCAAGTTTAGAGACTTGTTAACTGCTTTCGGTGCCTCCAGGGTGACATCAATTAATTGAACTCTGGCCTTGCAGAAGTTGATTGATATGCAGGTGATTGAAGCAGTGGCTGTGTCTCAATATTAATTACCCCGCTCCTCCAAAGAAATGTAGTGGTGAGAGAAATGGAGAGCCTGCTCTTTCATAGATCATGTGTTACCTACTCATCACTTGGGAGGTGGCATTTGTCAATAACAAAATGGAAAAAGGTGTTGGAAGAAAGACATTTTAATGCTTAAGCACTGATAGAAGACATCATTAAAACCTTTCCCCACCAAGACATTGTTTTATATAGGACAATATTTCTCTTGGGGTTTAGCTGGAGCCTGTATGTGTGGAGGTGTTGAGGTCTAAACACAATTTGGCTTGTAACTTCTTTGTGATAAAGGATCATCATGCATTAAGCACCTTCTATGTGCAGGGTACATGCATATGCAGACTTTCTTCATGTTTTCTTTTTATTATTATTATTATTATTATTATTATATTTCTTTTGAGATGGGGTCTTGCTCTGTCACCCAGGCTGGAGTGCTGTGGCACGATCTCAGCTCACTGCAACCTCCACTCCCACGCCACCCCGGGCTAAAGAGATCCTACCACATCAGCCTGTGGAGTAGCTGGGACCACAGGTGCACACCACCACTCCTGGCTATTTTTTTCTTTTTCTTTTTTTTTTTTTTGTACTTTTAGTAGAGACAGGTTCTCGCCATGTTGCCCAGGCTGGTATCAAACTCCTGAGCTCAAGCAATCCACCCTCCTGGGCCTCCTAAAGTGCTGGGATTACAGGTATGAGCCACCACACTCGGCCTATTTTCTTAAATATTCCTCCCAACAGCCCCATTTAGCAGACAAGCAAACTGATGTTCAGAAAGTTTCTTTTGGTCTCAGAGCTAGGAAGGGCAGAGCTGTGATTCAAACTTACTTCTACCTCAGTTCAAAGCCACTGGGAAATTCTTGAAAGTTTGTGTTGTTGCTCTACTACCTTACCTTTAAAATATGTATGGAAAGGGGTAAGTGGAAGGGTAGAAGATGAGATGTGGGCCTCATATATTAATTTTCATAACAAGATTGCCCCAAAGGTAAATTTTATAAAATATAGAGAAAGAAGCTCAAATGTGGGTCTGTGAGTGTATATATACAGTTCCCACACTTTTAAAATGCAAAACCTCTAAAGATAAGGAAAAAGTTAATCTGGGGGAAATAGTCACTTATTGTTTTTGATCCACTCTATGGGATATACACAGCTATATTATGATCCAAACATGGAGAGGAGGAGGTGCTGCTAAGAAGAAAAGAGAATACTGCATTTGCTTCTTTATTTACAGGAGAAATTTTGAATCTATGATTTCAAGATTGCTAAAGTGCTGTTTTTTATTTTAAAAAAATTTACATCGTTTGAGATCTTAGCTCATGTTTTTTTCCCATGCCAAATAGCTTCTGCCCTTTAGGAGTGACACACACACATACTTCTTTTTTTGGGAGTGACACACACATTTATTTTGTGAGCTCTGGAGATTATGAAGAACAACCTCCACACCTGCTATTAGCCACTTTTAGGAGCAGAGAGATGGGCTGTCTGTGCAGAAGCCATTCTTTGTCTGCCTTGAACTGAGACATTCGGTCCAGCCCTAAAAGAGGGATGGTCAGATTTAGGTGGGGAGCCCACGTGCAGGGTGAATGATCCTTTGGCAGAGGACAGTAGTAGAGCATTTCTTTTAAGGAAGTTGACTTTCCTTTAAGGAGCATTAAGAAAGTGTATTCTCACTCATAGGTGGGAATTGAACAATGAGAACACATGGACACAGGAAGGGGAACATCACACTTCGGGGACTGTTGTGGGGTGGGGGGAGGGGGGAGGGATAGCATTGGGAGATATACCTAATGCTAGATGACGAGTTGGTGGGTGCAGCGCACCAGCATGGCACATGTATACATATGTAACTTACCTGCACATTGCGCACATGTACCATAAAACCTAAAGTATAATAATAATAATAATAATAATAAAAGAAATAAAAAAAAAAAAGAAAGTGGTGTGTAGTGGGGAGGGTGGGGCTGCCAGCACACAGTGACTTGCGTGGGAGTCGAAATAAGCCATTTAATCTCTCCATGCCGGACTCCTCTTTTTTATAAAAGGGAGATAATAATAAAGGATTATTGTGATGATTAAATAAAATATTATCTGTAAAGCATTTAAACCAGTGCCTGGCCTTCAGTAAAGTTTGGCTATTATTAATATTGATAAAGAATTCAAGGCATACCTATTTTTCCTTTCCAATTTTTCCCTTTTTTTTCCCCAAAGTTGTTTTATCTTTCTACTCTTTAATTATCACCCACCATGTCCCCATTCACCCTCATTTCCTGGATAGATGTATTTGACTATTATGATATTTTTCTATTTAGTCTTGGTCTCAAGAACAAATATTAATAACCACCAAAACATATAATGTAGAGTGTCACAATCTTTTTTTAAGTCAAAGCCAATATAATTTTTTGACAAGCACATTACATTCCTCCTCTAAAATTGAATCTATTTTATGGGTTTGAGATATTAAACTAACATTGTTTAAGGTGCATTATCAACTGACACCTTTTACAACACCCTTATCTGCTTGTCCCTTGGTGCTGTTCCATATTCCAGCTTCTGGCAGGACTCTGAAGGAGATGATACTGTGAGGCACACAGCCTTACCCAGGTGATGGATGGGTAGGTGGTGGGTAACTCAAAGTAGGGTTTACTTGTCCAAGTTTGTAGTGTTCAGAGTAGACATGTGTTAAGTCATTTGTCAGAAATGTGGAACACAGTGACAGAAATAACCAGATGCCCTGTAACAAGAAGCCACAGGGCAAACTTAGAAAAATGAAATAACAATACATTTCTCTCCTCGTGTAATAAAATACTGCTTGTAACTTCAAGTTTTACGTCCATTTGTATATGATGTATTACTTTCCAAAAACACTTAAAGAATCCTAGGAAAAAAAATCCCATAACATCCTTAATGTTCACAAAAGACCTTAGCACTATTCAAGCCATTTTTTAGAGCATTTATAAAGGAAAGGAAAAATGACTGATTAGGTAAACCTGATAATATATATTTGAAGAAGAATAGTTTCTAGTAGCCGTGGTAGCAAATAATGTTTCCTTGCCTATGGTATTGTCTGGTGAATTTTTGTTGAGAATTATTTTTTCAAGCCATAACTTTAGATTAACAATTACTGTTGGGCAATGAGAAGAAGGACCTGAGGAATCCAGCCTGATGAAATCATAACATAAAAGGGAGAATATAAAATTGAACAATAATCAAAGTGAAAAAACAACTCTTCTCTTAAAAATGATAAATTTTTGAGAGGAGGGTGGGAGGAGAGTAAGAATTAAAAGAAAGTACCTATTGGGTATTACGCTGATTGCCTGGATGACGAAATAATCTGCATACCAAATCCCCGATGACATGCAATTTACCTATATAGCAAATCTGCCCATGTACTCCTGACACTAAATAAAAGTTTAAAAAAGAATCCACGTTTCATTTCATCCTGTGTTGGGAATAAAACTCCTCTCCCTAATCTTCCCACTGTAAACTTTCTGTGACTTCAAAGCCAGTTTTCTCATAGCCTTGTGTTTTTTACTGGAACCCCCACCCCTTGCTTGCCTTCCTATTAGCTATTATTTGATTACTCATTCATTCAGCAAACCATTCCTATCCTCCCGTTTATCAGCACTTACTCCTGAAAGCAACATGGAACAGCAGTTCCAATTCTATCTCTACCCTGATGTTGGGATAGTCGTCAATGACTCTAAGGCTAAAGCTTCTGTTTCCTCAATAGTTAAATGAGGATAAAAACAGTTACTATGGGAATATTAGGAGAATTAAATGCAATCAGGCACTTGATACAATGTCTGGCACGAAATATGTTTTTCAGTAAGCGTTAGCTACCAGTATTATTACTGTGTGCTATATTCTGTCCTTAAGTTGGTTAAGTTCATGCCCAATTCTTTTATGAAGCCTTTCTATCACTGCAGCACTCTAGATCTTCTCCTCAAAATCCCAAGCATAGGAATTGCCACCCAGCTTTAATCACATGATAGCAACAATGATGATGAGACAAAGATCTAATTACATATTGTCTTGTGTTTCAGAATTATCTCCTCAAATAGCAGATAAGTTTCTTCAAGTCAAAAGTTCATTTTCATTACTTGTTCATCTTTAATTTAAAACATATTGGCCAGGCACGGTGGCTCACGTCTGTAATCCCAGAACTTTGGCAGGCCGAGGCAGGCAAATCATGAGATTAGGAGTTTGAGACTAGTCTAGTCAACATGGTGAAACCCCGTCTCTACTAAAAATACAAAAAATTAGCTGGGCATAGTGGAGGATGCCTGTAATTCCAGCTACTCAGGAGCGTGAGGCAGGAGAATTGCTTGAACCCAGGAGGCGGAGGTTGCAGTGACCCGAGATTATGCCACTGCACTCCAGCCCTGGCGACAGAGTGAGACTCCATCTCAAAAAACAAAACAAAAGAAAATCACATTATCTGCACATTAACATGCTCCTGGAACTATAGAGAGTGATGTACAAAGGATACAAAGATGACTGAGCCAACATATCCACCTTGTGAGCACTCAGTTTAGTAATGATACAGGACAAGTACTCAAAGATCAACAGGATAAAGCAGTGTAGGGAGACACAGGGCAGGTTACGTGATCCAAAGAGAAAGGAGTCAATTCTGGGATGCCTAAGGAAATCTTGAAGGAGAAGGCTTTCCTCTTTCTATTTAAACTGAGTGTGGTAGGACAGGCAAAGAAGGTTGGAAGATCTGACAAGGAGTAGAGGGTAGAGAAAATCTCCAGGCAGCCAGGGACAACAGGACAACACAGTGTGGGCTTGGGGAAGACAGGGCCCTCTCATTTGCCTGGAGCCATCTAGAGCGAAACAGTGAGAGCGGGGATGGAAAGAAAGACTAGGGTTTGAGTTGGCCAAACACACCTGCAGGCCTCATTTAAAGCCCAAATGAGGCCCAAAAGAGACCGCTGGAAAAAGATCTGTAGAGGTATTTCTGTGTCTGACATTTTTATTCTAAGTAGCACAGCAAAACTGCATTTGACAAAGTTACGAAGTGCTATATTTGTCCCAGTGTTTCCATATATCTTCTCTGTGTCTTTCATCAGGACACTGTAATACAGTTCCACCCCTCCCCATTAAAAGCTACTTCCTCAAATTTGTCATTCACATTACAGTCTAAATTAACTCCACAAAGTACAAGAATTCTCAATTTGAACCTGGCCTTTTATGTCATCGTGAAGATATACTTGTCAAGGTAGAAGGAGAGAATATATTATGTATTTGTTTATTAGCTTTATACATTTTATTTATAATATTTAAGCATATGGTATATGCTTAAATATTGGTATTTAAGCATTGGTAGTTTTACCAAAATGCTTAAATGCTGTCCCAGCATTTAATGGTAGTCCCAGCATTGGTAGTTTTACCAAAACCTCAGAAATATCAGGGGCAATTATCCTTAGCAAATTAATGCATGAACAGAAAACCAAATACCACATGTTCTTACTTATAAGTGGGAGCTAAATGATGAGAACACATGGACACATAGAGGGGAACAACACACACTGGTGCTTATTGGAGAGGGGAGGGTGGGATGAGGGAAAGAATCAGGAAAAATAACTAATGGGGACTAGGCTTAATACCTGGATGATGAAATAATCTATCCAACAAACCTCCATGACACACATTTACCTATGTAACAAACCTGCTCATGTACCCTTGAACTTAAAATAAATATTAAAATAATGTCAGGGCAGGTTTACCATGCTGCTAGAAAGGTTTGCAAGTACTGATTCTGGGACAAAAGATGCCTTCCCTTTGCCTCAGTCTGATGTTCTTGACTTGCTTCTCACAGGCCTGCTGCTGTGTTTCAGTAGCCAGAGCATACTACAGATTCACAGTCCCTTTTGGTTGGAGCAGAAATTAGTGCTCATTCTTAGCTCTATCAGCACAATATACACTGAGACCTCAACAACCTCCAACTGGGTTGTAATTGACATAGCCAAGCTGTGATGCCATTGAGCATCACAGCCATGGTGGGTTTCTAGCAAATGTTGGCATTGCTGATGCCTGTCATGGGTAGAAAGAGAAGAAGTTTCTGTGAGCCTTTTATCTACATATTTGCTGTTCTCAATATGTCTTGCACATACCTTTATTTTTATAGGAAAAGAATTATGCTGAAGCCATGAATTTTATTGTACCCAATAAATGAAGTTTCTGGGATATCTCCCGGACAGCTACAAGGTGAAGTATAAGAATGCCAGTTCTTGGAAAATACTCGAATGAGTTTGGCAGCTTACTGTCTGAAAGATGGCCTCAAAATAAAGAAATCACTGCCTCTCCCTCCTCACTATAAGACAGCCAAATTCATGAGGGAAATAAAAAATGAAAGCACAGCTCCACTATAGGGCAGGAAATGAAGAATAGCTTTATAACAGAAATGATGTGGGGAATTCTTTATGTTGGCAGCATGCAATTCCCAAAATAGATGCTGGCCAGAACCAGTTTAAGTATTTGGAAATAAATATGTGGTTTTTTAACTCACTTAGTATGGCCAATGAAGACTTTCCAAGGCTTCAGAAAACAAATGCCAAAGAGGTCCTCTTGAGATTGTGGGGTCCGTTCATCTTGTTATTATCTAGAGACAATGTAATTGACACCAATTTGCAAAAGTCTAGTTGAAAAATGTCTTCTTTCAAATTATTGAAATAATAAAAAGCATGTCTTTACAGGTAAGTGTTTTACTTGAACAATTTGATTACCTCAGTTGTGTTGAATTATTTGGTTTAACATTCCAGATATCTGTATGAACTTGATACATTTAATCTACTCCCTTTTCACATTTTACGACAGTCCTTTTCTTAATATTTACACTATCAATGTTAACCTAGAAGCTTATACATGAAACAGAGAACCTATGGTAGCGATCAATCTCTTTCTTTACATTTCGATCTTTAAGTGAACCAAGTTGATTTAAAAAGTAACATGCTATCACTTTCTCTCAAAACAAGGCACACACTGAGTAACACAGAAAGTTCAATAATTTAATTTAATTTGTAAAGTTTTATACACACACACACACCCCTTTCTGGATTCTCTTGTGTCTTTGAGAGTGAATTTGTGAGACCAAAGATCGTGTCCCAGCAGTTTACGGACAAGCTAATTGCCCGAGAGGTATCTAATATGTGACCTGATTTCGCAGACACCTTGCTAGAACCACAGGCTTCACTCACTGCTTACTATTGAAATCAAGAGGTTTACTCATTTATTACAAAGTGAGTTCTGGTGAAGACTAGAAACTTTAGACCCAATGAATATTTCTAATGTGATTATCAAAGCTCCCTAACTTAGGAGAAAATGAGCTCAATGATTCAAAGAACAGGAGGACACTAAATATTAAAAGTTAGAACTATGTTGAACATTCACCCTGAAAATGGTTTTGTAAGAAGAAAACTTTAAAAAGCAAGATAACATGTCAAATTATACAAGGTCAAAATAGTGGTTTGAGTTGCCCATTATTCTGGGCTTTGCCAAAGATACAACATGCTTATAACTTTTTAAAGAGGCTTAAATTCAATTTTTTTAGAATCTGTAAATAATATTGCTAGCAAATGAAAACAATATAAGGTTTACATGCATATCTTTTTAATTGCAAGAAACAAAAGTATGAACCTTGAGCTTGACTTTTAAGGATAATCTTACTACTGATATGCCAGCATTTGCCAGCTAATTTGGAAGCCTGGGAACAAATCACTATTTGACTTTTGGTGAAATGTTCACTCCCCAACCTGTCAACAAACTTCTCATGATATAGTGCCCTTTTACTTTCAGCCCAGGTTTGTCACAGCATGGAACATCTTGCATGGCCCAGAGAGTTTCAAGGAATCCCGGGAACCGTGAGTGTCAGGTATGTTTACGTATGATGTTCAGCATAAGAGCTTTTGGTTTAGTCTCTTGCGTAGAGATAATAGTTTGCGTTAGATTGATGATATGCAGACTGAGAAGTGTATCTTGTGCAACAACTCTGAGGCGTGCTGAAAGATAAAAATCCCATTTGCTGCATTTTATATTGGTAGTCTCTGATGTGGACAACACAGGCCTGGATAGTCCTTCTAAATCACAGATATAATGAGGGCCAGATAGCAGCTCACTTAACTGTTGAATGAAGTAAGTGTTTCTTTACTTGAGATTGAAGGATGGCATATTTGTTATCTAAAACCTTATGCTATCAGGTTAAAAGAAGTCTTTCATTTATATCTCTGAATGTAGAATAGATAGCTGCATAGTTATATGAACATTCCAGGTGTTACATAGCAAGGTTTTAAGGGAAGTTTTATTTATTCACTTTTACTTAATTTTTACAGTGATCTCCCTGGAGGCCCTTTAGTACTAAAGATGAGCTGCTTTCCAATTTCTTCTTCTCTCTGTTTTGCCACCAGTCCTCTGGGCAAAGAACAAAGGCAACCCCTTGGTGGCTAATCAACATAATTCTTTAACTGGAGACTGGGTTCTCAAATGGAAAAGCAATATAATTCCAGGAAGCAAGAACAAATCCAGACCCAGTAATCCTGCCTGAGTGGAACATAAGCCTCATGAGTAAAAACACCTTTGCTTCTAACATTTCATTAATCCCAGTTTTATAGGCAGCAGTTTATTTTATGTCTAATAGGGCTATTTCCCAGTGTTTTATAATATGATGCATTTCAATATCTACAAGATGAATGGTAATTCTAGTTTTATAAGTGGAGGAACAGGAGCATGGAGGGATTATGAGGACCTTGGTGTTAGTGTCACCAGCAGAGTTGTTTCCTATTTGTGCCATAAACACACACACACACACACACATGCAGTGACACACATAGTTAAACATATAGGCACTTTTATGCCCCTGTACACATGTACATTCATATACACACATGCACACTTTCACAGGCACACATCACATACACACACTCTCACACATACACTTTTAGGTACAAATGCACACATCCGCACTCACACACATATACGCGCTTGCGCACATACACACACTCACAAGCATGAAGACCTAAAAGTAAAAAGCACTCTGAATTACACTAGTTGGAAGAAAAGCAATCTGACTTATGAAAACTTTATAACATAATACTGTTTAAATGTTTTCTTTTTGGACATATTCAGTAACTCCAACAGGCCAAAAAGAATCACTTACTTAATATACTTATTACTTGGCAGAAATACATAAGGAGCTTGTTTTAATGAAGCCTGAAATATATTTTCAATAATCATTGTAAACACTAAAAATTCAAGGAGCAGCTTCTCAGCCAAGAGCTTGGCATATAGTAGGCACTGAATAAATGTTCTGAATTTTAAAAGTGTTTATTGAAAAATGTTACAGACTTCAGGTTAAACATAATAGTCTGAACACATATGTTTATCTCTAGTCTCCCCTGGAAGCCAATTAAAATGAGGCTAGAGCATGATAAGCAAATAAATAATAATAAAGTATAACACAGAGAGACAAAGAAAACATTAGAGAAGATGGAAGCAAATGAAAATAGCCACAAAAATTAAAGAAGGAAATTAAAATGAAGAGTGAACATTGACTTAACAGAATGAGGAAACCTATGTGCCTGTAGGGGGGAAGAGAGAAAGACACTAAGACATAAGCAATTCATGTCACTGAACTGGGGAAAGGCCCAGGAATTGGAGTTCCAAGGTTCTATAAAAGCAAAATATTACTAATAAACCCGGTAGCCCCAAAAGATGGGATGTTTCCAATTACGTATTGCAGAGCAAATACATGAAACCAAAAGTGAGCATCAAGCAAAGCAAGATTTATTCAATGGCCAGGGAATAGAGAAGTGGGAACGTGGCTTGCAAATCAACTTCTCAACTAGTGAAGGATGAAGAGATTAAAATATAGAGTCTCTTTAATGAAGGGTTTGTACAGTAAAAGCAAAGGGAGCAATATTCATGCCTTTTCCAGATTAGGGTGGTAAACTTCTCTGAACCAGTAGTACTGTCTTCCTTTTTTCCTTTTATGACTTCTTCCAGTTGTTGTCATGGTGATTATCAACTGTCATGGCACTGGTGAGAGTGTCATCTAGATGGAAATGAGATTATAATGAAGCGTAAGGTCTTTTTAAGTCATTTGATAGGCTATCTTGGTTCTAACTAGTCTCAGCTGGTCTGATTACAAAGGGAAATTCTTACAGTAGACAACCTGTTTCTTAAAGACAAGCAAAGTTAGAGAAGGGCAAAAATTTGGCTATGGAATATAGGCATTACATCAGGTAACAAAAGGTCAGGGGCAGAAGTAAAAACAGCACGATTGGTTAAAAGTTTATGTGAGAAGCAGTTAGATCTTACAAGTTCTCTTTCTTGTCCAGGAAAGCGGAAGTTTACTCTTTGGGGAAGCCTCTAACATGGAAGACAGACATCTAAACAAACAAGTAAACAGGGAATTTGATGTAACAGAGCAATGAAAAGAACTGGGACAATTCTAAAACACTAATATTAGCATATAAGATACAGTAGCCATTAAACTATAACATGTTATTAAAAATAATAAGGGCTACTTTTTAATGGGGTCTTTTTTTTCTTGTAAATTTAAGTTCCTAAAGGACATGAACAGACACTTCTCAAAAGAAGACATACACGTGGCCAACAATCATATAAAAAAAGCTCAAAGCTCAACATCACTGATCAATCATTAGAGAAAGGCAAATTAAAACCAAAATGAAATACCACCTCACACCAGTCAGAATGTCTATTATTAAAAAGTGAAAAAACAATAGATACTGGCAAGGTTGTGGAGAAAAAGGAATGCTTACACACTGTTTGTGGGAGTGTAAATCAGTTTAGCCATTATGGAAGACAGTGTAGCAATTTCTCAAAGACCTAAAGACAGAAATATCATTTGACCCAGCAATCCCATTACTGGTTACTTACCCAAAGAAATATAAATCATTCTATTATAAAGACACATGCACATGTATGTTCATTGCAGCACTATTCACAATAGCAAAGACATGGAATCAACCTAAATGCCCATTAGCAACAGACTGGATAATGAAAATGTGTTATATATGCACCATGGAATGCTATGCAGTCATGAAAAAGAATGAGATCATATCCTTTGCAGGAACATGGATGGAATGGAAGGCCATTATCCTTAGCAAAGTAATGCAGAAACAGAAAATCAAATACTGCATGTTCTTATGTATAAGTGAGAGCTAAACATATGGACACATAGAGGGGAACAACACACACTGGGGCCTATCAGAGGGTGGAGGATAGAAGAAGGGAGAAGATCAGGAGAAATAACTAATGGGTACTAGGCTTAATACCTGGGTGATGAAATAATCTGTATAATAAATCCCCATGACGTACATTTACCTATGCAACAAACCTGCACATGTACCTCTGAAATGAAAGTAAAAGTAAAAAAATAATAATAAGGACCATTCAGGGAAGAATAAATTTAATGAAATATGAAACATACTAAAATAAAGGTTTCAATAGAAGAGCTGTGAAGTAAAGTTGAGGAAATACTTCAAAATTAAAATGAAAAGGTAAAGAGGTGAAAAACAGAAGGCAAAATATGAGAAAACCAGAGGCTTTCTTTAGGAAGGTAGATATGTTACTAATAGGAGTTCCAGAAATATCATGCAGAAAAACTAGAGAGAAACAAATAATAATAATAAAAACATACAAGAACTTTCTCAACTAAAGGATGTGATCTCCAGATTTGAAAGAGCTCACCAAGTTGCCTGCACAATCATTAAGAAAGACCCATATACAGGCATATCTTTATGAAATAGTGAAATAACAAGAAAGACCCATATACAGGCATATCTTTATGAAATAGTGAAATAACTAGATATCAAGAGGAGATACTAAAAATTTCCAGAGAGAGTAAACAAAACTAAACAGAAAAAAAATAAACAAACACAAATGAAAATAGATTACATACAAAAAAACAGGACGTGGAATGGTAAAAGAACCCTATGTAGCCAGAAAATAGCGGAAATGTTTTCAAAGTCTCAGGTGAATAAAGCGATCTTCAACCTAGATTTATATACACAGCCAAATTATTCATAAAGTAAGCGTATAAAATAAAAATACAACTTTTTTTTAAAAAGTACCTCCCTGATATCCTTTCTTGGGAGACTATAATGATGAAAATTTAAAAAAAAAAGAACCTTATATAAAATTTACTGTTTCCAGGCCCTGTTCTAAGCATTTTGTATATAGTAATTCATTCTAACCTTATAGAATTCTTGTGAAGCAGCTACTATTATGAAAAAGCTGAGGCACAGAGAAGTTGCAGTTCTTGCCCATGGTCACCCCAGTTAGTAATGGAGAAAATGAGATATGAGCCAGGGTTCAGGGTCAGCGCTCTTATTGCCTGTTACACTGCCCCTCAGAAATGCTGAGACAGGAAGGAGAAGTTATACACCATGTAGCTCAGCCAAGAGTAACATTCACATGGGCATAATAATGGAAAACTTGAAAACAGGTTTCACAAAGGTTATATAACTATTTTGGGAGATGTGGAGAAGTGAGAGCGAGTGGGAGAGGTGTTGAGAGTAACTAGAGTCAAATTCTCACCTTTCTTAGCATCAGGTGAATAGGCACTCTCTCAAGTCGGAAAAATCAAGCTCTGTCTAGCACATAGAATGGACTCAATAAATGTTTGTGAGTGAATAAACAATGTTTGTGAGTGGTATTTCAGGTCTATATCTCACAACTTCATTTGTATATTTACATGGCAGTGTAATAGAAAGATTGGAAAAATCACTTTTATCTGTCTCTGATGTGCTATGTATGTCATGGAGAAATGTTTATGACAAATTTAAGTAAAAAATAGTAAAGCACGATACTATAATTCTTTTTCTTTTTCTTTTTCTTTTTTTTTTGAGACAGGGTCTTTCTCTGTTGCCCAGGCCAGAGTGTAGTGGTCCATTCACAGCTCACTGAAGCCTCAAACTCCTGGGCTCAAAGGATCCTCCTGCCTCAGCCTCCCAAATAGCTGGGACTACACACACGTACCACAATGCCTGGTTTATTTTATTTTATTTTATTTTTTTGTAGAGACAGGGTCTCGCTATGTTGGCCAAACTGATCTCAAACTCCTGCCCTCAAGTGATCCTCCTACCTCAGCCTTTGAAATTGTTGGGATTACAGGCATGAGCCACTGCGTCTGGCCCTACAATTCCTTTTTTGAAATAATAGAATGTACACATGTGTATGTATTATTTACAAATAGGATTATATCTGTAGAATAAAATTTCTGAAGGGATAAATCCTTAAAATGTCATCAGTGAGGAGTGAGGTTGGGAAGAAGGGATTGTTTTACTTGATATGCTGTTGTCATTTCTAAAATTTTACAATATGCATTTATTTTCATAATTAAAAACTAAAGATCTAAAATTTATTTAAATTGTTACCAATCATATTTTAATTAAAAAATGTTTTAAAGGTCAACATTTTTATATTTTGTATTCTTAATATCTTGAGTTTATTTTATCATTGTTTCAGTCAACTATAGAAGTTCGTCAATTCTTGACAGAATAGATTAAGGAATGGCAATTTGTTGCCATCAGGAAAACCACTCGCTTACTCTGAATTGTGGGTTGAAATGCAACTGATGGGATTCTGGGCACAAAAACTGGGAAACTGGGAAGCTGCTTTGTTGGCAGCCACTGACCCAATAAAATCTTGACATACTTACATTTCCCTGGCTTCCAAGCCAATAGCAGTCAGGTGGGAGCATGCCAAGCAAGAAGGGAAATAAACCCTGAATAATCTCATTGTGTGTCATTTTCTGGTGCCAGTGTCTGATGTGTAAGGCAACTGAAAGGTAGCAAAGAGGCTTATTTGTTCCCATCCAGAAATTTTACCAAAGATTCCTAGACACACACTCCCATTGTATTGTCTAAAGTCCTGGGTGGGCTCCTCTACGAAAGCAGCAATTTATAGGGAGAGGAGAGACTTGCCAAGGCTCTAAACTTTTCACTTCCTATATTTGTTTTTTAATGTATTTATTCTAATTTTGAGGTAGGATTTCACTCAATCCTTCCCTATCACAAAAATTTAATGAAAGAGGGAAGGTGAAGCCAGGAAACTTGCCTCTCATACACACCTCATGTTGGCTAGGGTGAGGGGTTGTTTGGGGGTTTTGTTTAGGTGGTGTCTTAAATTAGGCATATGGTTGGTTATGTACACACAGAGCTGGGAAGTGAAAGCATCACTTGTCCTTTAGTGGGAAAAGCTTCAAGTAAACAGAGTTTTTCATCCTTATTATGCCGAGAGCTGGAATAATAAATACAGATAGGAGGCAGACTCATACTCCAAATAATTTGTTGAAACTACGGTCACAGACTCAGCCTGTTTCTATTTGTGCAGTTGTTAGCCATAAGGACAGTCGTAACCCTTGCTTGGTCTTGGACAAGTGCCTTGCCAATCACTCCTCACATCAACCCAGGCTTGGTGACTAAAATTAGTTGACACTGCCCAAGTGTTCAAACTATGATCGATTGTTTCAACTCTCAGGGCAGACCCTTGAGTTTGATTGGCAGATCAAAATGGCAACTATCTTGTTGGAAGGGCAAAGGCTGCTCTGTGTCTGTATCTTATGATATAAACAAGGCTGCAAAGAAAAGAACAAAGAAGGCAGAATAAAAATAAACTGGAAAAATACCACAACAACGAAAAAGCTCACTGCTTAATTGTAAGAATGTAAGATATTTAATAAAATTGTCTTTCTGAAGCTTACGTACTAGTAATTCTTCATGTATTGCTCTGAGAAAAATAATTAAAAATGCATCAAAATTATACTTTTGTCATAAGCTTTTCTTGTCAGCTTGTTTGGAAAGAATCTAAGGTGTGTGATCTAATAGGCTGGATCTACCAATATCCATGTTTTTAAAAAGAAGTGAAATATTGAGTAAATCATGTTAGAAATAAATAATGACAAAACTCCTATATAGAGATTTTTGTTAATAGCCAGGTGTTTTGAAACTAAGTGGAATAAAATTTATGAATGTATTTTATCCTTAAATATTTTTCAAAAAATCAAATAGTTTTTTTTTTCTTAGCGGAGCCCAGTTTCCTCATCTCCTATCTTAACCCATTATATTTGGAGATTTAATCCTAACCTATCACTAAAATTGCTTTTATCAAGGTCACACATGAGCTACATCTTGGGAAGCCAATATCAGTCTGCCTTCCCTTAGTCTCCAGATAGTATCAGATGTAGTTCACCACTCCATCCTACTACAAACTTTTTGTACTGTAGGCTCCATGACACTGCAATTGCTGGGTTTTCCTCCTACCTCACTGACCCCTCCTCTTCAGTCTGTTTTGGCTGGTTTTTCCCTCTTTCTCATAACTCTTAATTTTGGAATTTCCCAAAGATCTGCTCTCCCCCTTCTCTGTAATTCTTTCCCTGGGTGGTCTCATCTAGCCCATGCCTGTCAATAGTATGTCTAAACTGGTGACTCTCAAAATCATATGTTAAGTTGGCCAATCTCTTTAGTGAAAATATAATTTTCACTGCATACTTAACATGGACTAAACAAAGCTTTAACTGTCATTCTTCTCCCTCAATTCACTGTCTCCAAGTCTCTATCTTAACAGTGGCGCCACTGTCCATTTAGTGCTGAGGCCGGAAACCAAGAGTAGTCCTTGATTCTTCCTTTCTTCTCACATCCCACCTCTAATTCATCAGCCAGTCTTGTTAGCCTTGCTTCTAGCATAGAGCCTGATTCTGATGACATCTTACTGTTGTCAGAATTCCCATTTCTCAGCACAACATCCCGGTACCCAGCCTTGCCATCTCCACCCTTGTCCCTACTCTCCATCCTTCACATAGAGGCCAGGAGAACTCCTGGAGCATAAACCAGATCTCGATATTCTCCTGTGTAAGGTCTTACGAAACCTTCTGCCTGCCACCAGAAGAAAACGCAAGTTTCTAACTGGGCCCCTGCCTAACTCTCAACCCCACTGCCCTCATCCCCAGCCATGCCAGTCTCTTTTTTGCCACTCATACACACCAGACTTGGTCTTGCTGCAAAGGCTTGCACTTGCTATTTCTCCTGCTTGCCATGTTCTTCTCCCAGATCTGGGTGACCACAGACCCCAGAGGGCTGTTAGGAGGTTCATATGAGTTAATATATGAAAAGCGGCTAGAATGGTACTTGGCATGTAACTGTTGATGGTTTCTCTCTTCTTTAGTCTTTTCTTTCAAAACTTCAGTCAAATATCATCTCAGATCGCCTCAGTGAAAGCAGCCCAACCCCAATTACAGATCCTCTCTGCCATATTATCATATTTTATTTTTTTCACATCTGAATGTGACTTTATCTAAATGATTCTTTGTGTATATGAGCTGTCTCTCCCTACCCAAAGGTAAGCTCCATGAGGTCAGGGATTCTGCCTCCTCATTCATCGCTGTCTCACTACTGCCCAAAGTAGTGCTTGACATGTACAATCTCCATACCTGATTGCTGAGGAAAAATATACCTTAGAACTGGTCAAATCAATCTGCCTTGTATTGTTAATTAAAGGTGAAATTTGGGCTTGGGGGCAGTGTTTTACTCCTGTAATTCTACAATTTTGGGAGGAGAAGGTGGGTGGATAGCTTGAGCCCAGGAGTTCAAGACCAGCGTGGGCAACATGGTGAAAACTCATCTCTAAAAAAATAGAAAAATAGCCAGGCATGGTGGAACGTGCCTGTAGTCCCTTGGGAGGCTGAGGCAGGAGGATAACTTGAGGCCTTGGGAAGTCATGGCTGCAGTGAGCTGTGGTCACACTACTGTACTCCAGCCTGAGTGACAGAGTGAGACCCTGCCTCAAAACTAAAATAAAACCAAATAAAAGGTAAGATTTTGTTACTATTCAACAAATTAAACCCATTTTCAAAATGCATAATTTAAATTTGAGAGCTTTCCTCTGGCCCCATTCCTAAACAGCTGCTCCAAATGAACTTTTTTCAGCACCATAAGATTTGCCTTGGGCTTGCCTTGCCCTTCCATGGCACAGGACCAACACTTGCCTTTTATGTTTCTTAGTTGAGAAAAAATTTGAGAAACAAACACGTATCATTTAAAAACCAACTATTTTGGCCTTGTGCAGTGGCTCACTCCTGTAATCCCAGCACTGTGGGAGGATGAGGTGGGCGGATCACGAGGTCAAGAGATCGAGACCACCCTTGCCAACATGGTGAAACCCCATCTCTACTAAAAATACAAAAATTAGCTGGACATGGTGGTACACGACTGTAGTCCCAGCTACTCGGGAGGCTGAGGCAGGAGAATCACTTGAACCCAGGAGGCAGAGTTTGCAGTGAGCCGAGATCATGTCACTGCACTCCAGCTTGGCGACACAGCAAGACTCTGTCTCAAAAAAAAAAAAAAAAAAGCCAAGTATTTTATTGTTTGGGATAATGTTGCAATTTCTATATTGTGACTTCAATTGCCCACAAATTATATCTTTTACAGGGGAGGGAAAAGGTGGAAGACTGTGGGTCTTATTTCTCAAGACAGTATCTTTCTTCAGAGCCAACAAGCTCCCCAAGTTGAGTTTCATCCAACTTTGTGGCTCCCAGCAGGGTGAGATCTTGTACTCACATGCAGCCTCTCCTGAGCTAATAATAAACAATGCTACAGGAACCCCAAAGACAATGTAGTGACAGATGACAGAACTCTCAGAAGCTCCTAGACTCTGCCAAGTAGAATGAGTATCTTAGCACAGCTGTGTTGTCTATGCAAAAGAAACCCTTCTCAATATCTTATGATATTTAAAATAGTCATGTTCTTCAGGTAATTTTCCATGTGTCATTGATCAAGCACATCGACTTTAAAGACACTCTTCTCTTTTGAGCTATTATTGGGGAAAATCTTATTATTAAAATTTTAGGGAAGTGATTCCTACCTAACTCACCAAATGCACTGAGATATGATTATGTGTAGGCCCATTTGCGATTTTTATTTTTCAATCTTGTTTATAATGGAGAGGAGACAACATGCCCTCTCTCCATTTTTGTTAGTAATGTTTCATACAAGCAGCAGTTCTTCCAAGTGAGTTTCACACTACTCAGTAGTTCTGTTTTTTCTCTCTTATGCACTCAACTCACTTGAACTGATTCAGAAATGGTACATGTCGAGGGGTTACCCAGATCCAGCCTCTTCCTGTATTTCAGGGCCTATATTTTATCTGACTCATCTCAGAGGACTGATGTATGGATTACTTAGAACAGGCTCACAAAGGATCTTGAAGTCCTTAGATAAGCATGCTACATAATTTGGGGCATTACTATTAAAAATACTTGACCTTGGAATATAATTATTCCATAGGCAGCCACAGAGAAGCCCTTTCTTGAATAAAAGTTTTAATTTCTAGAAAAAGCATTCTACACATATCGTTCCATTTTGAACTCTTAGAGCACAAAAAAAAATCTAAACCAGAAAAACCTCAATAATGTTTTTCAGTAAGAAGATATTATAAAATAACTTCAATTTAAGAAGCTTCATTGGCTGATTATCATGTGTTAAGCATTGTGCTAGGATCTGTGGATAAAGAGAAGTCACAATTCAACACAGGTAGTAAACATGCACACCATACATCTAGCCATAATCCGGGTGATAGGTACCAAACTAACAGTATGAAAAAACATTAAGAGACTAATTCTGACTAGCGTGGTATGTATCTGTCTTAGAGAAGGCTATAGGCTGGTCATTAATTCAAAAATTATTGACTGAACATATACTATACCCTGAGCTGAGCTTCACAGGGAAATGATACTTGAGTTGAGCTAGATGAGCAGAACTTGAGAGGGATGTTCCCAGTAGAAAGTGCAGCATGTGTGATACCCAAAAGAAACTGACATGTTCTGAGAATGTTGAATGTTCTTGTGTGGTAGAACCAAGGCTGTGGCAGGGGAAACCACAGAGATAGAGTCCAGGAATTTGGGATGGGTCCGTAGAATTTTGGGCCTGGAACACCTGGCCAGAGAGTCTGGAATTAGTCTAAGTACCAGAGTCATCAAAGATGCTTTGTTTTGTTCTTTTTTTTTTTTTTTTTTTTTTTTTTTTAACAGTAGAGTAATCTGATGAACTTTGTATTTTAAAAATCCCAGTCAGGAGTCAGGATAAAGGAGAGTTTAGCAGGAACAAGACTGGAGTCAAGGAGAACAGTTAGGAAGACGCTATAATATTTTAGACAAAGATGGTACAGACCTAAATTAGAACAACAGCTGTGAGAATGGAGAACAAGAATAGTATTAGAAAAGATGCCATAAACTGACACCACCACAAACCCAACTTCGTCTTAAATGACTTGTTTGAAGTATACCATATGAGTTTGTTCTTACTTGAATTCATTGACAACATCATAAAATCCGAAGACTACATAAAACCTAAATTTCTACCTCCTCTTTAGAAATATAGAGATTTGCAGTACTGAGCCACGTTTCCTCATGACAATACCTTGCCTGGCAGTAAGAAGCATATGCTCTTTTTAGACAATATACGCTCCCCACCTGACCACATACCCTTCCACCAATCCCAGCCTGTTTTATTTGATCTGCCAGGCTCCTATAGATGTTTGAGAGTGATTTCTGAGATTATCTGAAAAAAAAAATCAACAGGTCTCTGTGGTTAATAAGTATGGGAGAGTGAGAGAAGAGGTGCAGGTTAAGCCCCAGAGGTTGTTGGGTAGAAAGGAAGGAGTGAGGAGGGAGAGGCAGGTTCAGCTCCAGAGGTTGATGGGGTGATGGGCAGAAATGAAGGAGTGAGGGAGCAGAGGCAGGTTTAGCCCCAGAGGCTGATGGGTAGAAAGGAAGGAGTGAGGAAGCAGGGGCAGGTTCAGCCCCAGAGGTTAGCGGGTAGAAAGGAAGGAATGAAGGAGTAGGAGCAGGTTCAGCCTCTGAGGTTAATGGGTAGAAAGGAAGGAGTGAGGGAGTAGGGGCAGGTTCCACCCCAAAGGTTGATGGGTAGAAAGGAAGGAGTGAGGGAGGAGGGGCAGGTTCAGCCCTAGAAAGTTGATGTGTATAAAGAAAGGAGTGAGGGAACAGGGGCAGGTTCAGCCCCAGAGGTTGATGGGTAGAAAGGAAGGAGTGAGGGAGCAGGGGCAGGTTCAGCCCCTGAGGTTGATAGGCATAAGAGAATGAGGGAGCAAGGGCAGGTGAGCGGCAGTAGGTGACAATTTGAGATGTAACTACTTGAGATAAAGAGCATGGAAAAAGGAACAACTTTGGTCAGTGAGATTATTAGTTCCATTTTGGACATGCTGAGTTAGTCTATTTTAAATGAATCTATCTACTGGTGTGATTAAAGGAAAAACCATTTCTTATAAGCCTTTGTAAACAGATAGACTCCATTAAATCAACCTGTTAATTCTCCTTTTTTCTGCCAAAAATACCTTTGATCTAAAACATATAAATGTTCTGTACGCATAAGGAGATGTCATTTTTGTCAAATTTACATTTAAAGTGTCACAAGAAATTTCTATTCCTCCTGTCATTATTTATATGAAGGAAAGTATTGCCAAAATTAAAGGCAAAGGAAATTAGCTTTTCTAGTTAATGTCATAAGACATTAAATATTTTCACTCTGATGGAGTAAAGAATTAGAAAATTTTCAAAAACCTTTACAGAGTTAATTTAATCTTACTAGAAAGGGCTATAAAGATACTAAGAAGGTGATTTTTTCCCCTAATGAGGAAAAATAACAAGATAAATGAGTTTTAGCCCTGAAAGTAATTAGAGACATGTTGTTTATGGAGAATTAATAGGTTATTCCACATTACAAAGTATCCTCTCTCCACCTTCCTCCTATTCACTCAGAGTACTTAAACGTCCACTCTGGAGTTCCAGTACACACCCATCTCTCTCTTCTCTAAACCCTTTACTTTTAGTTTCTGTAATAAGAGTTCAGCACTCACGCCTTCCCATAATGGTTTCATTTGTCTTCTTTTCACTTCTTTTACAAGGCAGTAAGTTCACGAATAAAGAAAACAAAGTTACGTTTCTTCTATGGTCCTCAGAATACTGTGCACACATTAAGTACTTATAAATATTTTTGTCTGGTTGAGAGATAATACTAAGGGGTAATAAAGCGCAAGTTCTGGACCCAACCTGATCCCAACTTTTTCACTTACTAGCTGTGTAATATCAGTAAGTTATATAACCCTTTTCTGCTTCAATCTCATTTGTAAAATGATAGTATCTGTGTCATAGGGTTGTTGAGATGATTTTTAAAAAGTTAACTAATGGAACACTTAGTGCGTGGCATATAGTAAGTTCTCAAGTGTTAGCTATTGTTATCATAAGTCTAGGCTCTGATACAAGTTGTCTAACCTTGGGTAAATTATTGCATCTTCTTGCGCCTCAGTTGTTTCTTCCAGAAAATAGAGATACTCGTAGTACTTGCTGTGTAGCATTTTTCAGTAATTAAATGGAATACCGTATGTAAAATATTCTTTGAATAATGACTGGAATATAGCAGGTGCTCAAAAACTATTAGCTATTATTATTATCAGTATCATTATTTTATTAGTGCCAACGTAACCAGCGAATTGGTTGGCTGAGGAAAGAGGAGTAAGTGTGTTGGGAGAGAAACAAAAAATCTAGATTTCTAACCGGTAGAAATCTACAATGTTCTCATATATTTTAATACCTTTTTTACCAAAGAAATACCATCACTTATTACCATATATGAACAACTAGTCCCACGTGGACACTTCAAGTCAGCAAAGTGGTAAAAACTCAATGATACACTCTCATCAGTATCATTTGTACAAAGGCAAAGCTGAGAATTATCACTACAAATACATGGGGAAAGGTTTGCTAGGCAAATTAACAGTACAAACAATAGTTTTCAAATGTCTAATACTTTTTAGAATAAATTGGTATTCAGTACTTTATAAATGCCCGTTCATACATAGGAAATTAATATGCTCCAATTTCAAACTACCAGTTTCTCAATGTCTACTATTTAGAAACATATTTACAAACTAGTTTTGGTGACCATGCATCTTAAAAGTAATAAAATGTAATTTATTTTAATTTAGCAAACACAAGTATTAGAGAAATTTTTAAGTAATTATATTTTAATTCAACATAATGACATTTTACACCAACTATGTGTCAAGTTCTGTTTGAATATTATTTCATTTAACCTAACAATATCCTTGCCAGCATGCATTATTATCCCATAGCTACTAGAGGTTAAACAACTAGCCTTGGTCACCCAGCTCATGCAGTTGAGATAGGATCTTAACCCAGGCCTGTCTATTCTAAAATTCATGTCTCTTTCTATATCATGTAGTATTTAGAAAACATTTATTTGAATAATGTGCTGCCCTCCAAATATGTATGGGTTGAAAATACTAAATAAGTTGGTCACTCACATAATTTAGTATCAGTCATGCATCATTTAATGACAGGTATACATTCTGAGAAATGTGTCATTAGGTGACTTCCTCATTATGCTAACATCATAGAGTGTAGTTAGATAAACCTAGATGATGTATTTTATTTATAGATATTTTTTACATGGAAAACCAAATGCACCAGCACTATTACTAAATATTAACCATTTCCTCTACTCAATCTGCAATGCTAGTATCAAGTGACATATATCAAATTTCTATATATGCTCCATCATAATCTTACAGGACCACCATCATATATGTGGTCCATCATGGACCAAAATGTTATGTAGTGCATGACTGTATTTGACTTTTATTGATTTCTGGCTAAATACACTTTAAAAATGTATTTTTAAAATTACATTTAATGTAATGTAGTGTAGTAAAATGTAATGCAACAATTTTCCTCTATAGACTACATTCAAGGAATGTACTATACATGCTCATAGGATGTATAACAAAAATGTTATGTTGAGCCGATAGAAGCCAGGTGCAAGAGAATGGAATGGATGATCCCATTTATATGAAGTTCTAGAACAGGCTAACCCAATCTTTAGTGATACAAATCAGATCAGTTTGCTAGAGTTAGGGTAGGGTAGGGTGAGAAATGGATTGACTACAGAGGGATATGAGAAAACTTTCAGGGGGTGAAACAAAATTTCTATATCTTAATTGGGATTGTAGTTACACAGGTATATACATTTGTCAAAACTCATCAAATAGTACATTAGAATATAGAAAATTTTAAAAATGAAACAGAAAAGAGGGACTTATACACAAGATAACACAAATTTCTAATTTTCATTTATTAGATTATAGCAATCTAATAAACGTTAGTGGCCAATATTGGCCAAAAAAAAAAAAGACGGAATTAGCTATTTTAATATCAAAAGAGTAGAGTTAGCCAGGCGCGGTGGTTCACGCCTGTAATTCCAGCACTTTGGAAGGTTGAGGAGGGAAGATCAGCTGAGGTCAGGAGTTCAAGACCAGCCTGGCCAACATGGTGAAACCCCGTCTCTACTAAAAATACAAAAAAAAAAAAAAAAAAAAAAAATCAGCTGTGCATGGTGGTGTGTGCCTGTAGTCCTAGCTACTTGGGAGGCTGAGGCAGGAGAATTGCTTGAACCCGGGGGGGTGGGGTGTGGGGCGAGGTTGCAGTGAGCTGAGATTGCGCCACTGGACTCTAGCTTGCATGACAGAGAAAGACTCCGTCTCAAAACAAACAAACTAAAAAGAGAGTAGCGGTTAAGATAATATATACATAAAGTATAAAGTATTACATACTCAGGAAAGAAAAATAAGTCAATAATACAAAAATATACTAATAAAAGATAGCATATATATACACATATGTGTGTGTATGTATGTGCTACAGCTATGGAAAACAATTAATTAATTAACCTAGAGATTAGGAAGTTCAACACATCCCTCTCAGAATCTGACAGATCAGGTAAATAAAGAAAATAAAAGATCTGAGTCACATTATTACTAAGTTAAACAACTAATAAACGGAAAAACATATTCTTACTGAGAATAAAACATTCACAAAATTGTGCAGGAAAACATGTGAAGCCTAAATAAATTATGCAAGATTGAGTTCATAAAGTTCATACAGACTATATTCTTTTACACTAATGCAATAAAATTAAAAATCAATAACAAAGTGGAACCATCCTTAGAGGGTTAACAAGAATTACAGATTCTGGACAGACACATAATAAGTATTAATCAGGTTGCACTTTGTCTCACTCCCTTATAGCTGTTGACTAACCAGAAGACACAGAGCACTAGATACTGACCAAGTGCATCTCCATTGTTCCTATATATAGATCTGACCTTAGAATTATAAAGCTTTTATTTAAGAATTGCTTATGATGTTTTTCTTTTTTTTTCTTTTTTCTTTTTTTATTTACAATTTTTTTCTTTTTATTATTATTATTATTATTATTATCATTATTATTATTATTATACTTTAGGCTCTATGGTACATGTGCGCAACGTGCAGGTAAGTTACATATGTATACATGTGCCATGCTGGTGCGCTGCACCCACCAACTCGTCATCTAGCATTAGGTATATCTCCCAATGCTATCCCTCCCCCCTCCCCCCACCCCACAACAGTCCCCAAAGTGTGATGTTCCCCTTCCTGTGACCATGTGTTCTCATTGTTCAATTCCCACCTATGAGTGAGAATATGCGGTGTTTGGTTTTTTGGTCTTGCGATAGTTTACTGAGAATGATGATTTCCAATTTCATCCATGTCCCTACAAAGGACATGAACTCATCATTTTTTATGGCTGCATAGTATTCCATGGTGTATATGTGCCACATTTTCTTAATCCAGTCTATCATTGTTGGACATTTGGGTTGGTTCCAAGTCTTTGCTATTGTGAATAATGCCGCAATAAACATACGTGTGCATGTGTCTTTATAGCAGCATGATTTATAGTCCTTTGGGTATATACCCAGTAATGGGATGGCTGGGTCAAATGGAATTTCTAGTTCTAGATCCCTGAGGAATCGCCACACTGACTTCCACAAGGGTTGAACTAGTTTACAGTCCCACCAACAGTGTAAAAGTGTTCCTATTTCTCCACATCCTCTCCAGCACCTGTTGTTTCCTGACTTTTTAATGATTGCCATTCTAACTGGTGTGAGATGGTATCTCATTGTGGTTTTGATTTGCATTTCTCTGATGGCCAGTGATGGTGAGCATTTTTTCATGTGTTTTGTGGCTGCATAAATGTCTTCTTTTGAGAAGTGTCTGTTCATGTCCTTCGCCCACTTTTTGATGGGGTTGTTTGTTTTTTTCTTGTAAATTTGTTGGAGTTCATTGTAGATTCTGGATATTAGCCCTTTGTCAGATGAGTAGGTTGCGAAAATTTTCTCCCATTTTGTAGGTTGCCTGTTCACTCTGATGGTAGTTTCCTTTGCTGTGCAGAAGCTCTTTAGTTTAATTAGATCCCATTTGTCAATGTTGGCTTTTGTTGCCATTGCTTGTGGTGTTTTAGACATGAAGTCCTTGCCCATGCCTATGTCCTGAATGGTAATGCCTAGGTTTTCTTCTAGGGTTTTTATGGTTTTAGGTCTAACATTTAAGTCTTTAACCCATCTTGAATTGATTTTTGTATAAGGTGTAAGGAAGGGATCCAGTTTCAGCTTTCTACATATGGCTAGCCAGTTTTCCCAGCACCATTTATTAAATAGGGAATCCTTTCCCCATTGCTTGTTTTTGTCAGGTTTGTCAAAGATCAGATAGTTGTAGATATGTGGCATTATTTCTGACGGCTCTGTTCTGTTCCATTGATCTATATCTCTGTTTTGGTACCAGTACCATGCTGTTTTGGTTACTGTAGCCTTGTAGTATAGTTTGAAGTCAGGTAGTCTGATGCCTCCAGCTTTGTTCTTTTGGCTTAGGATTGACTTGGCAATGCGGGCTCTTTTTTGGTTCCATATGAACTTTAAAGTAGTTTTTTCCAATTCTGTGAAGAAAGTCATTGGTAACTTGATGGGGATGGCATTGAATCTGTAAATTACCTTGGGAAGGATGGCCATTTTCATGATATTGATTCTTCCTACCCATGAGCATGGAATGTTCTTCCATTTGTTTGTATCCTCTTTTATTTCCTTGAGCAGTGGTTTGTAGTTCTCCTTGAAGATGTCCTTCACATCCCTTGTAATGGGAGACTTTTAAGACCCCACTGTCAACATTAGACAGATCAACGAGACAGAAAGTCAACAAGGATACCCAGGAATTGAACTCAGCACTGCACCAAGCGGACCTAATAGACATCTACAGAACTCTCCACCCCAAATCAACAGAATATACATTTTTTTCAGCACCACACCACACCTATTCCAAAATTGACCATATACTTGGAAGTAAAGCTCTCCTCAATAAATGTAAAAGAACAGAAATTACAACAAACTATCTCTCAGATCACAGTGCAATCAAGCTAGAACTCAGGATTAAGAATCTCACTCAAAACCGCTCATCTACATGGAAACTGAACAACCTGCTCCTGAATGACTACTGGGTACATAACGAAATGAAGGCAGAAATAAAGATGTTCTTTGAAACCAATGAGAACCAAGACACAACATACCAGAATCTCTGGGATGCATTCAAAGCAGTGTGTAGAGGGAAATTTATAGCACTAAATGCCCACAAGAGAAAGCAGGAAAGATCCAAAATTGACACCCTAACATCACAATTAAAAGAACTAGAAAAGCAAGAGCAAACACATTCAAAAGCTAGCAGAAGGCAAGAAATACTAAAATCAGAGCAGAACTGAAGGAAATAGAGACACAAAAAAACATTCAAAAAATAAATGAATCCAGGAGCTGGTTTTTTGAAAGGATCAACAAAATTGATAGACCGCTAGCAAGATTAATAAAGAAAAAAAGAGAGAAGAATCAAATAGATGCAATAAAAAATGATAAAGGGGATGTCACCACCGATCCCACAGAAATACAAACTACCATCAGAGAATACTACAAACACCTCTACGCAAATAAACTAGAAAATCTAGAAGAAATGGGTAAATTCCTCAACACATACACCCTCCCAAGACTAAACCAGGAAGAAGTTGAATCTCTGAATAGACCAATAACAGGAGCTGAAATTGTGGCAATAATCAATAGCTTACCAACCAAAAAAAGTCCAGGACCAGATGGGTTCACAGCCGAATTCTACGAGAGGTACAAGGAGGAGCTGGTACCATTCCTTCTGAAACTATTCCAATCAATAGAAAAAGAGGGAATCCTCCCTAACTCATTTTATGAGGCCAGCATCATCCTGATACCAAAGCCTGGCAGAGACACAACAAAAAAAGAGAATTTTAGACCAATATCCTTGATGAACATTGATGCAAAAATCCTCAATAAAATACTGGCAAACAGAATCCAGCAGCACATCAAAAAGCTTGTCCACCATGATCAAGTGGGCTTCATCCCTGGACGCAAGGCTGGTTCAATATACGCAAATCAATAAATGTAATCCAGCATATAAACAGAACCAAAGACAAAAACCACATGATTATCTCAATAGATGCAGAAAAGGCCTTTGACAAAATTCAACGACCCTTCATGCTAAAAACTCTCTATAAATTAGGTATTGATGGGATGTATCTCAAAATAATAAGAGCTATTTATGACAAACCCATAGCCAATATCATACTGAATGGGCAAAAACTGGAAGCATTCCCTTTGAAAACTGGCACAAGACAGGGATGCCCTCTCTCACCACTTCTATTCAACATAGTGTTGGAAGTTCTGGCCAGGGCAATTAGGCAGGAGAAGGAAATCAAGGGTATTCGAGTAGGCAAAGAGGAAGTCAAATTGTCCCTGTTTGCAGATGACATGATAGTATATCTAGAAAACCCCATTGTCTCAGCCCAAAATCTCCTTAAGCTGATAAGCAACTTCAGCAAAGTCTCAGGATACAAAATCAATGTACAAAAATCACAAGCATTCTTATACATCAATAACAGACAGAGAGCCAAATCATGAGTGAACTCCCATTCACAATTGCTTCAAAGAGAATAAAATACCTAGGAATCCAACTTACAAGGGATGTTTTTCAAATCCTGAATTCCAGCAGAATGGCTGACATCAACCAGTTTGAAGACCGTCACAGAAGAACCCAATCAGCACGAGAATGCAGTTCCTTCATCTCCCATCCCATAACTTCACTTTGCACTCTTCAACCAATCAATATTACCCATACTTTGGCCCACTACTCTTTCAAACTCTTTAAAATCCCTAGCCCCAAACTCCGCGGAGTGGCACATTTGGGGTTTCCTCCCTTCTCCTCATACAGCTGCTTACCATTAAACCTCTTTCTGTGTGCCTGTGTCTCGGTGTATTTACTTGCTGTACATCAAGCAACAAACCTGTTATGATAACAAAAGAATAACTAAAATAGCCCATATGCCCAGTAACTTAGACAAAATACAATATAAATCTTAGGTTAAAAAGGACATCTCAAGGAAAATATGAAATATGAACTAAAAGGCAAGAAATTACTACATATCAAAACTTGCGGGAAACATAAAAAAAATTTAAACATTCAAGTGCTTTTATCATTGTTAGTAGCAGTGAATCGTACAGGTCTGCAGCACTCTCAATTCTAGTCTCCTCAGAAGAAAGAACTGGATGGAGGGCATAAGGCAGAGGGAGGGACTGAGGCAAAATTTAGAGCAAGAGTGAAACTTTTTAAAAAGTTTTAGAGCAGGAACGAAAGTAAAGTACGCTTGGAAAAGGGCCAAGTAGGTGACCTGAGAGATTCAAGTGCGCGGTTTGACGTTTGACATTTGACTTGGGGTTTTATACATTGGCATGCTTCCGGGGTTGCATGGCTTCTCTCCTAATTCTTTCCTTGGGGTGGGCTGTCTGCATGCACAGTGGCCTGCCAGCCCTTGGGAGGCACCGCACGTGCAGTGTGTTTAGTGTTTACTGAAGTTGTGCGCATGCTCACTTGAGGCGTTTTTCCCTCACCAGTCCAGCATTCCTAGAGAAGGTCAGATACCAATTAAACTCTGTAATTTGGCCTCTGAATGCGCATGCTTGAGCCCACTTGACCAACTCCTGAGATCTTATTGGGAAGCTGCTGATCACTAGTTTCAGGTGTTTCTTTCTATTGGGAGAGACTGCCTTTCCCTGTTGCTGGCTGCGAGCAATTAATATTTTAGAGAGACAGTTTAACAACAGCCTGACCATACCTGATAGTCACCTGACATTCCTGGTGGGTAGGGGGCTTCTCCTGCCCTGCTCATGTCTGAACTACCTACTGTAACATCACCAAATGAGAAAAACTAAAAACCATTAGCTCAAACTTCAACATGGAAGCCAGGAAAAGAGCAATAAAATAAACCATCCCTGCAAAAGCCATCCCACAAAAAAAAAAAAAAAAAAAAAAAGAAAAAAAAAATCAAGAAGGAAGAACACAAAAAGAAAAGAATAGTAGTTAATGAAATAAGTAACAACAATAAAAGATTAACAAAACTAAATCTGGTTCTTAAATAGGATATAGGGTAAACTTCGGATAAGACTAATACCTCAAAGAGAAAAAAGATGTAAACCTTTTTTTTATCATAATAAAAATAGGGAAGTAAACTACAGAGATTTTAAAATCATAAAAGAATGTTATGAACAACTGCATAGCAATAAATAGGAAAGTCCAGGGAAAATGTGATACATTTCTGAATAAACAGTACCATAATTGGCACAAGAAGAAATTTTAAACTTGAATAGATCAATAATGTCTATGAAAGTTAAAATAATAATAATAAAATTTTCTCTCCCCACCACTAATAGAGGTCCATTTAGTTTAAAAGATGAGTTCTACCAAACTTTTAAGAATACAAAATCCTTATTTTATAGAAATTATTGTAAAATGTTAGGGAGAACAAGGAACTCTGCCTGATTTAGTTAGTGAAAGTAGTACAAAATTTATTTTAAGATGAAATTTTTATTCCAAAACAAAATAAAAGCAAATTCAGAGATGAAAATATAGGCCAATTTAACTTGTGAATTTAGATGTAAGAATTCTGTGATGTTTAATATTCTCAACTTGATTGGATTAAAGGAAGCAAAGTATTGTTCCTGGGTGTGTCTGTGAGGGTGTTCCCAAAGGAGATTAACATTTGAGTCAATGGACTGGGAGAAACAGACCCACTCTCAATCTGTGTGGGCACCAATTAATCAGCAGCCTGCGTGGTTAGGATAACAGCAAGCAGAGGAACGTGGAAGGACTAGACTGGCTAAGTCTTCTGAACTCCATCTTTCTCCCATGCTGGATGCTTCCTGCTCTCAAACATCAGACTCCAAGTTCTTAAACTTCTAGACTCGTGGACCTACACCAGTGGTTTGCCAGGGGCTCAGGGACCTTTGGCCACAGACTGATGGCTGCACTGCCAGCTTTCCTACTTGTGAAGTTTTGAGACTAGGACTAGCTTCCCTCTCAGCTTTCAGATGGCCTATTGTGGGACTTCACCTTGTGATCATGCGAGTCAACATTCCTTAATAAACTCCTCTTTATATGTACATCTATCCAATTAGTCCTGTCCCTCTAGAGAAACCTAATACAAATTCTAAAAAAAAAGTTATGTAACTAAACCCACCAGGATATTAGAAGGAATTCCAATAACTCAAATTTTAACATGAGAAAATCAATCAAGATATTTGGTACATAACTGGAAAAAAAGAGAAAATCATAAATTATTTTAATTTAATAGATAAATAAAATATTCAATAAGGTTCACCACATATTTATAGTTTAAAAAAACTTTTAAAAATAGGAATAAATGGGCTGGGTGCAGTGGCTCACGCCTGTAATCCCAGCACTTTGGGATTCTGAGAGGGGCGGATCACAAGGGCAGGAGATCCAGACCATCCTGGCTAACACAGTGAAACCCTGTCCCTACTAAAAATACAAAAATATTAGCCGGGCCTGGTGGTGGGCGCCTGTAGTCCCAGCTACTCGGGAGGCTGAAGCAGGAGAATGGCGTGAACCCAAGAGGCGGAGCTTACAGTGAGCTGAGATTGTGCCACTGCACTCCAGCCTGGGCGACAGAGCGAGACTCCGTCTTAACAAAAAAAAAAAAAAAAAAAAAAGGAATAGATGGGAATGTCCTTAACATGACAAAGGCAATCTATTCAAAGCAGTGTATCAAACAACATGAGTAATGGGAGTATTTTAGAAATATTGTCATTAAAGTCAAGAACAATATAAGGATATCTGTTATTTACTGTAAAACACAGAAACAAAAGAAGTCCTAGTAAATACAATAAGAAAAGAAAAAAAATTATTTGTTTTGTACCCCCCCAAAATCACCTAACCCAGAGTTTTGTATACAGTAGGCACTCCAACTATGCTCTGAATATTTTGAAACATAGAGAACAGCAATTGATTTTTACTACATGAGCCCAATTTGGACTATAAATCTATCATATTCACTAGACAAATTATAAAACAAAGAGCCAATGAGCATGGACAGTATCCAGCCTGCTTCTAGAAGATGCAGCCTCTGGAAGCAGACTGCTTTGCCAAAACAACAAAGTATGTGCAGCACATGTACATAAATAAGAATGAAATATATGCATGTTTAATTAACCAGTAAAGATTGATAGAATAGGCTACAGTCCTAAATGTTCAGAGAATGTGAGAAAGCCTGAATGCAGGTGTTGGAAAACCTAGGCTGAAACCCAGTGGTACCACTTCAAGTACTGTAGCCTAGGGCAGACCATAACACCTCTCTAAGGATCAGTTTCATCTTTAAAATAAGTATATAACACATATACTCACATTTCTTTTCACCCTTAGATTCTTTTAAAAATCATGCAAGTTAATATAATATCTAACATTTAATGTTACAGAGTTTGCAAAGCAATATCATATAAATTATCTTACTTTAATCCTTAAAACTTAAATGTAAGGTTGATATTATTCCCATTTTTCTATTACTTAATTTCCAGTAGATTCAAGTTCCATGGGAGCCTGAACTTTGTCTTCCTGTTTATCACTGTATTCCCAGAATTTAATGTTAATGTAGCACCTGAGACATTGTAGGCACTTTAAACAAAAATTTTAAACTAAGGTTCAGAAATATTGCGACTAACTGAAGCTGGGACCCATGGGAAAAGCTTTTTTTACTTGGCTTATTATAGAACAAAATAATATTATGACTAATGCCTGATATAGAAACTAGAAAGTAAAACCTTCTTATTTATTCAGTCCAAAACTGATTTGGATAATCTACAACAAAACAGAAAGTAGATAGTTCTGGAAGATCTATTAAAGCTCTTTCATGATATCACTTTAGGAATTATGCACTGAAAAAATAATGTTTATTCAGAGATTTTTCCCTTTAAATTATATTAAGAAGACATAGTTCCCAAGCTTAACAAAGGCTATCACTTTTAATAATATCTTGAAAGTTTAGAACATTATTAAAAACAAACACGTTGTACTTCCTTTTGGAGGGAATGAATAGAGATGAGTAGAAAGTCTGAAAGCAGAGGCTGAGTAGGGAAATCAGGATCCATGGGAAACATCCTTAAATAAGTAATTGGGAAGCAACAGATCTTGTAGCTCAACAGGGGAAAATTGCTGGAGGAGTTTTAATTTTAAAGCTAAAAGCGACCTGTGAATAATCTAAGAATAATCTGTTTGTAGATAAACTAGAGCTAGGGCTTGTTTTGTTAAGTATCTTGAGAGGAAAAGGAGAAAAGCAGAATAAAAGTTAGTGGTTATTGCACTAGTTGAGTAAGAGTTAACATATTATGTTCAAATATTATTTTTTAAAATCTTAATATAGACCTTTTTGTGCTTATTTCACCTCTTACCTACCAACATATCTAATCATAGGAATATATTAATGAGTAGCTGTATTCTTTCAAAAAATAATAACGTGTTACCATTACTTCCCTTCTTAGTTATACTCCTCCAGGGTTAGCCAAACTACGGCAGCTCTTTTGTTCCCCTGGTGGAAATGCCTGGAATTGCAGGAATAGTTTTAAGAGGAGCAAACCTCCAATACATAACTGAAGAAAACACAAATCTTCATTCATATATTCAACAAACACTTATTAGGTACTAAAAAACATGAGATGATGGAACATAAAAATGAATTTCAGTGACAGCAAAGTTTTAAATACTTAGAAGTATACTATACACTGATGTGGCAAAGGGCTCAGATGAAACTGAAGTATCTAGCACATAACATTTAATTATTGGATTTAAAGTATTACAATCTAATTAATATTTGCTCTGGTTGTACATTTATTAGCACCTTGATGTATTATCAGCACCATATGTACTAATACTTGTCAGTACCATATATATTTATAACAGGATTCCGGCTCTTGAGAGAATAATTTACCCTAATATATATCTCATGGAGATCATTTGTTTACTCCTGACTGTGCTAAAGTCCTGATAATTTATTGGGCCAGTTTGAGTACCTGCTACAACTGATAGTTGCCAAAAAAATTTAAAAAGTAAAAGAAAAAATTATGTGTTCTGATGAGCAATTTAATACAGAATGAGCACTATTCACTTTTCTTGGATGCTGCTCAATTACACCACTCCTCAGGAGAAGAAAAACCTGAATCTCATTTTATTTTGCAACAACGTAATCTAAAACACTCTAACCTGTGAAATGAAATGCCTCCTTTAAAACCTGTTGAAAACTATTACTTTGCTGACTAGTTCAAAACAGTTGCAAATGCCTAGTCTGTAATTTAGGGCCTCAGCAAATTAAAACTATTTCCTGGACTGCCCAAGGCCACAGAAGTTGCTGTAATAGGCTCTGGAGGCAGGTTGTAAGGAAACTAGTGGATGCATGAAAGTCTTTTTAAAATACACATTAACTTTTGTTTGTTTCTGTATCACTCAGGGATACCAAATGAACCAAGATCCCATGCACAGAACTTCACCTCTTGAGCAGAATATAAACACTTGATTCAGAGGTGCTTTTCTTTCTTTGGACTTACCTTTGGTCTTGAAATAGAAAGCACTGATGTTCATCTCTATGTGTAACCCGCTTCCTGACTTAGAAAATGAAATCCACTTTCCAAGCTGTCTATTTAAACAGCTCCAGGAAAAGCCATCCATTAAGAACAGAGCTGGAGATATAAAAAAGATTCAGATCCATATCAATCCATTCAGGGTTTTTAATCTTTATTCAAACATTTATTGAGCATATTCCAGATACCAGATACTTGCACAGTTCTTGAAATACAATGAAGATAAAAATTGAACTCAAAGAGCTTACGGTCTAGCGGCCTAAAGCATAAACTTTGTTCTTTCTGAACTTATGAACGCAGCCCTCAGATCTCTCCAGAGCTGCCCTGTGAGGCTTGCTTTCTAAGTGATACTTTGTCTGGCTTCCAGAGGCTATATAAAAATAAAGCCTTTCAAGAAGTGGGAGAAGCTTGCTCTGGGGAAGAATTTTATGCATTCCATCCTATTGTTGCTCTCTCTCTCTAGAACAAGAAAGAAAGGGGAGGTGTTAGAAGGGAAGCATGTGGACACTTGAACAGGAAACGTCATAGAGAAAACTCAGCAAGGCAGACAGGGGAAGAAGGGCTTTGCTTAATTGTTCTCTCAAAGCAAAGGTATCCCACTTTCAGAGCCAATTTTCTCTTTCAATATAACACTCAGGAATATGTAATCTTAGATGAATTCATGTTCCTCCTTTCCTCTATCTTTTATTTCTATTAAATAATTAATAAATTTTGGGGTAACAAAAACTTTAATAGCAATTTTTAGGAATCTCCCTCCTATATTTGCACATTTGCCTCTCAACTTCTTCTGGAACTGCCTTCTACATAACACACTCCATATTTGTTACTTAAATGTTCTTGTTTCTTTAAACAAAACATAAAGGTAAAGAAGTTTGGTGACCAGAGCAAATAAGCTCTTTACAAAAGGGCCAAGCACCACACTATCTTGAAACTGAAAACACCCAAATCTTTTCTTAACTTTTCCTGAAGTTAACCATCTTTTGAGCCTAACTTTCTGGGGAGTGATTGGGGACTGAAGGAATCAGGATTGGCAAGAAAAATGTCTCTCCCTCTGAAGCTTCTGGCTGCATACTCTGAAAAGACAGGGCATTTGAAGAAAGAGCATAATCAACCTGTCAGAAACATTTTGATTTCACTTAAATACCGGGCAATCTGACAACAACTTTTCCCACAACTGAGAAGAATCTCCTAACATGAGAGGCACTTGAAGACGTGTTAAAATTTTTACAGCTATTAACACATTCCTAAGAAAAATACTGCTGGAGACACAAGAAAGCCAAGGATAACAATCTTCTCTTTCCAATGAAAACGTTTAGTCTGTTTGATTAAAGGAAGATAAATGAAAGGGCAAGGGCAAACTCACCTCACATTCTGTGCTACAGTTTGGTTTCCCTTGAGACCAAATTGTCTCGCTTAGGAAAAATGTAGTCTGTCTTCAAGTCCCTGTATTCTGGAGCAAGGAATCAGATGAGGAATCACTTAGCATTCAGCACATCTCAGCTGGCTCTGAAGGGCCTGAATTCTCTGGCAACCTTGACCAGGGATAAGCAGAAAGGAGAAGGCTGGGCATAGCCATCAATTTATGTTTCCTTCTTCTCCTAATCTGCCTGTTCTAAGAGATTCAAAGAGAGGTGCAGATAGCCCTCCAATAAGAACAAAACCCTCTGGACCAGGGGACCTAGGCTCTGGTCCTAGCTCTGCAATAGCTGTGACCTTGAAAAACTATTTGTTATCGCTAAGCTTCAGTTTTTCTTTCCATTAAATTAGGGGGTTGGTCTAAAACAGTATTTTCACACTATGAGTTGGAGCCATTTGTGGGACATAAAGTCAATTTAGTCAGTTGCAACAGGCAATGCTTGGAAAGGAAAGAGGATAAGATAAGGGATAAGGTAGGGAATGGGATGGGATGGGATGGGATGGGATGGGATGGGATGGGATGGGATGGAACATAGGATAAGATAGCTTAGGACAGGACAGGATAGAAAATATCACACTGCTTCATTTATTTTTTTATTGGTGTTCACAGAAGCCAGCATTCATTGATGTTTTTACAACTTCCCCAGGTCTACCAGGCTTCTTGATCTCACTTCTTCTAGAAGAAAACCCAGCCAAGGTGGTACAAGCTGTAGACAGTGCCACCCAGACACAGCTCCACAGTCCATTGTATAGGATGTTGTCAGTTGTCCTGCCCTTTAAGTGCATTGTGAGGTCACTGTCCACCTCAATTCATCAGGAGAGACCTAGTGTGGGTGTAGGGGTGCCTGAGGAGAAAGGGGTGCTGGTTCTTCCTTATATCATATCCCCTGCCTGCCTCAGCTGGGCTCTGACCCAGCCAGCAGACTGGAGTCCTCTTCTGCATGGTATATTCTTTCCTGAGACTTTTGTTTCAATTAGGTGTGTGTGTGTGTTTCTGTTTTTGTGTGTGCATGTGTGTGTCTTAAAATATAGTTCTATGTATTGTGTCTAGAAAAATGTTTGATAAAGACTGGATTAAATGATCTCTCAGATTTCCTCTAGCTCTACTCATGTGGAATTTGGTAATCTATACAGACACCATTCTGATAAGCCTACACTCTGGGTGGGTCCATTCCAGACCTCGTACACTACACTAATGAATATGAATCTATTTTTATGTGACTTGAGGCCATTGAAATTTTGTGTACATTTATGTTCATGTATTAATGTGCAAGTGTATTCGTGTTTTTATCTCACCTGATACAGGACCTAGCCACACTGCCAGCACTGAAGTACAATGTGACTGACTATAGCAAAACAAAAAAGCAGTAGAGATCAATGGCCTTCAACACTGAAGAAATTAGTTTCCAGAGAAGCCTGGGGCTATGTTTCAGTGCCTAGGGCTATGTTTGCTTGATGTACAGAAGGAATAAGAGAAATGACATACATGTATTGCTATACTCTGGTACCCATAAAGAATGCTCCTTTGGGAATATGCCACTGTTAAAGTAGTTGTTTTTAGAACTGAGCTACATGGTCTTGTGACTTGAAAACACTTGAAACAAGAGTATAACTGCTACATAATCATTTCAAAATTCCTGTTTTACTCACTGTTTTATTCCTTGGGAGTAGCACTGTGCCCAGGACACAGTAGACATCATAAGATGTCTGTTGGAGTCTTATATGACTTTGATAGCCTCGAGGGAATCTTCTATTTCAGTAGGTTGGCCCTTGGTTCCTTCTAATTAATTAAGGTCAGGAAGGACTATGATATCCACCCCATTAGCCAGAATCTAGTCACACAACACCAACCTAACATAAGGAGGTTCATATCAATAAAATAAACATGGATATTTAGTAAGTACTAATATTCTCCGTTAATATGATCACTCCCTCCCTCCTTGAAACACTTTATTAACTTAGCTTTCAGAATACAACACTCTCTTAGTTTTCCTTTGATCTCATTGGTATGTCTTTCTAGGTATCCTTTCCAATTCCTTTCCTTTCACTTCTGTTCCTTTGCTCAATATGAAGTTCAGTGACTTCATGTTGGTAGCTTGAAATCATTCATGGTGGGAGTATTTACACCATGGAAATTGGCAAATGCCACAAATTAGGGCTTTGTCTTCAGAGAGCCAATTGTTATACATTTACCAGCTCACTACTGGCTCTATTTCTATTTTTTAATGGTTCTGTTTGAAATTGTACTGTGCATATTTAACTTAACAAAGTCTAAAATTTAAAAATGTCTTGAACCCCTTGTGAATGATACAGACCTTAAAATAACTAGTTTTCCTCCACTGAAATTATAAAGTACTTGTCCAATATTTTAGCTCTATGTATTTTGTAACACCATAAAATATATGGTGTTATTTTACTTTACACAGTGTTTACATTTCTGTTTATCATTTACATTCTCACTGTTTTTGTATCTAGACCATCCTTCTGAGATCAGTCTCCTTTTTCTTGAAATGTAGCTTCATGACTTCCTGTAGAGTGGATTCTTTGGTAATAAATTCCCTTGAATTTCTGTAAATTATCTTGTATCTGTAAAAGACTGTATTTTGCCTTCATTCTTCAAAGATGTTTTTGTGTTTTGTTTTTAGTGGGAGGAAGAGAACAGGAGTACAGGTTGACAGTTATCTATCAGCATTTTAAAAACATTATTCTGGCTTCTATTTTTCTCTGTGGAGAACACTGCTGTCATTATAATTGTTGTTCCTGTGTAGGTGATCTACCCTTTCTCTCTGGCTACTTTCTGTATTTTCTCCTTGTCTTAATATTCTGAAAATGTATTGTGATGCTTTTAAGATGGACTTCTTTTTCTTTATCCTGCTGGAGCTGTGTTGTGCTCTTTGAAAACGTGTTGTCATAATTTTTATCAGTTTTGGAAAATTAATACTTGCTACTTTGTTATATTTTGCCTCTCCTCCATTCTCTCAAATCTCTTTTTTCAAACTCTTATTGAACATATGTAAGACCTTCTGTTTTTATCTTCTATATCTTTCAACGTTGATATCACATTTCATTTCATCATCTCTGCAACATTCTAGATAGATTTTTCAGATTATTTTTTCAGCTCACGAACTTTCTTTAATTTTGTTTAATCTGTTATTTTTACACATCCATTAAGTTGTTTTGAATTACAACACTTACAATTGTTTATTTCTAGAAGTTCAGCTTTTTTTAATTACCATATTTGCTTGTCTTTTGTTGTTTGTTCATCTTTAAATTGCATCCTTTATTTTGTTAAATGTTTCAAACTTAGCAGTTCATAGAAGTTCAAATGTATTGTTTATTCTTTCTATTGACTGTCCCTCACATGGCCTACTTTCTAGTGTATTTAGTAATTTCTGTATATGAACTCATGGCTTGATATTTTTCTGTGAAAGTCCTACAGCCTTAACTTGGGGACACATTCCTCCAGAGAAAGTTTTCTTCTGCCCCTGCTGGTGATCAGTGGGCACTTATAACCCAGATCTACTTCAGTCTTCCAAAAGAGTTTAACCAAAGACCCAGGTTCAACTTCCTCTCACTAATATTTCCAGTGCTTACTATCTTCATAACAGTGTTTCTATACTAACACAGCCTCAAAGTTATCAGAATTCATCCCTTCAGCCTACCTGCAGGATCTGGTACACCCCCTACTGCTCTGACACCCAGCTGCTCCAGCTCTCCTATTGTTCTGGCCCCATTCCCTCACCTCTGCAGCCTTGATCGCAGCCACCCATGCTCAGCCCAACCCCACTTGAGGCTACTGGCTGCCCTGAACCAAACATAAGGGTGCTCAGCTGTCTTTTAAAATTCAACTTAAACATCATTTCTAAGAGGCCTCTGATGACCATGTCCTACTTATGCCCCTACTTACCCCAATTGGATGTAAGACTGACTCCCTCCTTGCTCCTAGGTAATTTCTTCTTCTTTTTTTTAAATTATTTCTAATTCTTGGAAATAGTAAAAAAAAAAATGCGTAAATACTAATAACAGATTTTTGATATTGTTTTCATGTGCAACAAAACTACCCACATTATATTAAAAAGCAATAATCGGGAATGTTTATTTCTGATCAATTTATTATTTCACTGAATATCCACTTGATTTTTTTATGTAACAAGACTTTTTTCCAGGTTTATTGAGATATAATTGACAAATAGAAATTGTATATATTTAAGTTGCACAACTTGATGTTTATATGTATATATATGCATTGTGAAATGATAAATGATGACAAGAATCAAACTAGTTTGATTTATTTTCAACAAAATTGTTTTTAACCTAATTATCACTTATTCCTTTGTGATCCCACTAGATCCTACATGTGTTTTTATATAGCCTCTCCAAACTTTTATTTCTGTACTTGTATCCTAGATTACTAAACTGTCGATTTCTTGGAGGTAGTAACCACTTACCTTTATCCCTAGTAGACAGTAGAATGCCTCATATTTATTATTCACTTAATATGATTAAAGTAATGGATGAAGAGCAACCAGAATAATATTACTACATTTCAGTCTAAGTAAAGTATGCTAGCTTCTGCCTTTGTAAGCAAGTAGGTATATGTTTTGTACATAACTGTTTATGGTTTTTTTAAATTGGGTGCATCTGTTAATATTGGATAATTGCTTATGTATAAAACTCTTTCGTCTGTTGCAAAAATGATGATCATGAAATCTAAAACCATGATTGCATAGCTCACAGTTTTTACAAAAGAGAGCACTCAAGGAAAAAAATGTGGTTTCTACTTCATTCAGTTTGCCCTCTCTGGAATCACATTCCACCTAATTATATATTATAAAAATACATCGAATTTTCCACCTACTGGGACTTGGTGAGATGAATCTAAGGATGACTTGTCAAACTCCTAAAAGAGATCAAAATGGATTCTGAAACCTAGGATTTATCAGATTTCACTTGTTTTGCCAGATCTTCCTTAATTCTTTTATCACTCAGTTTTCTTAAACAAATGCTTTTTTTGAGGGAAGAGAGCAGAGGCTGTAATTTTCCCACAATATACTTCAATAAATATTTATTGAATTGAATATCAGTCTTTATTCATGCTGATTCTATTGATCTACTTAATGAAACAATTTACACGTTCTATTAAAAGCTATTAAAAGTTGAACATAATAAATAGGGCCCTACAAATATTGCCTATTGCATCCAAAAGTGATAGATTTACATTTCTGATTCTACAAAGATCCTACATTTGATGTCAACATCTTAACAAGCATGGCTAATGATGACGTCTGGTGTATTTCTTTAAAAAGTTTGTAATCCTTTCTAGATTGAAATGTCCAAATCATTGAGCAAAAGAGACTAAATTTCATTATCATTGATCCTATTACAAAAATAAGTAAGGTGGTCCAATCAATTTTGAAATAAAAACTAGAGCAATCTTAGACTGTGTGCTAATGTTAGCAAAAATGACAGAATATGCAGATTCAAATCCATGTAGGATGCAGTAGCCAAAAGTTTTTTGAATTCATTAGTTTTCCATTTTGATGGTATATAGTAGGGAGCAGACTAGTAAGTAAAGTAGTGAGACAGATCTGCTGAGATCTCATGGGCATGTCATCTTTCCTGGGGATTCCCAAATAGAGTCAGTGGGAAAGGATGAGGGGTGGTAAAGGAGCTGCCTGTCAGATTGTTCTGTGCATTTTTATTCTATAATATTCCTGCTGGACCCCAAGAAAATATGACCATAGGATGGGACACGCAAGAAAGATTGCTAACAGTGTGTCTTATCTTCACTTTCCTTGTTTAATAATTATCTTTAGGATATAAACTATCCTAGATAGTATTTTAAGTGCACTCCATATTTTAAAGGCCCAAATAAAAATTGAGTGCAAATGAATAACCCTTTTATAATGAAGAAACAAGGATTTTAAATACAATAGTTACTGTACTATATACTGTACACTTGATATAATGGCAACTTTGCCCCCTAACTCTACCAAATAGCCTGGGGAACTTCATTGTCATTTTTTATGTCTAATGCCACCCCAAACTTTTTAATAGAAATCCCACTGCTCAGTGTGTATACTTAACGTGGTGATGCTGTGCTATATAAGCTATGTAAGTGCTGATTATGTGCCAGGCACCATTATAAGTGCTTTACATTTATGAGATGATTTGACCTTACAAAATCTCTGTGAAGCAGGTATTATTATTATCCTCTTTTTACAGATAAGGAAACTGAGGCTTAGAGGAGTTATGAAACTGCCCAAGGTTTCACAGCTGAAATGTATAAGGACCTGGACTTGCAAATTTGGCACAAAGTTCTTCTAATAAGAGGCCATAAAATAACCAAATGATTTTTTATGTGCCTATAGAACCAAAAGAACTATTTCAGAATGTCAGCTGAAAAGCACGATATTCCAGGTAGGTAAGAAAGTCAAAGCTCAGGAGAATTAAAGTTCTGTGGACTATCAACTTTCCTCAATTTTCCTTCTCTTCTAGGGGCTTCTTTACTTCTAGAATAGAAAAGCTTGGAGAATCTGTAGGAAGTTAAAGACAAAGTCAATATCTCCTGTTGAAAGTCAGGGTGAAATCACATATCTTATGTATTGTTAATTCTTCCCACAGAGGTATTTTAGAATAAGTCCCGTCTGATTGCATGGTAAATAGCACCTTGTTTACCCCAATGGGAAATGAGTTGGAGCATCCAAACTTCACACCCTTAGTTTAAATTATTTCTCTTCATAAAGTCATAAGACATGTGCTATGGTTTGAGTCTGCCCAGGAGCTGTCTATATGCTGGGCATGTGCGTTTGTTGCTAACCTCCTCTTGTTAACTTTTTTTTGGCATAAGTAGTAGTTTCATTGTTCATAGTGCAACAGCAATTAACATAATTGCAGATGTGCTTCAAGATTTTCAAGATGAATGGCTCTATTTCCACTCAATTGGACAATAGCTTCCGCATTCTGGATAAAGCTCTGCCTCACAATAGTTTTGTGTGAAAGGAAAGAGAAAGTCAGGGTAGAGGTAGGAACATTTTCAGTGTATTCAAATACCATTGAGGTATGGTGTGTATGTAAATATACATATGTGTGTATATATATGTATATATATATACATATGTGTGTATATATATGTATATATACATACATGTACTAAATTTGCATTTGACTAAATACAATCACTGTAATTGCTTTCATTATATTGTCTTGTCCCCTTCTATCCTCAACCAGTATAAAATACTTGATATCCATCAGGTTGATTGGAAAGGGAAGGCTATGGTTGACAACACATATTCATAAGTGTGGACTTACTTTATTGAATAATCAATTTTGAAAAATAATAGCACAAAAATCAGCACATAGGCAACAAGTGTGAAAAATGCCTTGTAACAGCCTGTGTTGCAGAATTTCTGTCTTGGCCAAAATTTATAGTCAAAATGAGGAAGACATAAAAGAAGAAATGTTTTTGGATCTCAGACACAGATCATGAGGGAGAGAGGAAGAGCAAGCAGTCTTTAGACAAGACAAAAAGTAATGAAAAAGTATCTCTAGTTCAACAGTATTTGGGGGAGTTAAGCTTGGGAAACATTTCTGGTGGACTAGCATTTGGGATGCCAAGCAATCAACAAGGGGTAATCTGGGGAGGCCATTTCATCCTTCATTCCATTGGAGGCAAAATCGTGTTGATGTATAAATGTATCTCCTGGCTTCCAATTGTTCTCACTCAGCAATGAGGCATGAAGCCTGAGAAACCACAGATATTTGGATCTAAGAAGGTATTTTATTTCCCCTCTCCAGAGTGGAAAATACACAAGGGCACTTTATCTTAGTCCTGTGAGTTCTCATAAACCTATAACCCTCTTCCTCTGAGCTTCATGCTCTTTAACTTGATCTGTACATAATTCTATTACCTAAAGTGCCCCTGGTATACACATCTTAGACCAGGTGGAAGATGGGGTCTCTTTCTTCCTCACAGATTTCACATCTTGCCCTTCTAGCCTTTCAGGTGCCAAACACAGATTATCTTAAAGTGAAGCAGCAGCATAGTTGGGCTTTAGCCTCCATATGCTTTAATTTTCTTATTGAAAAGAAGGAAAATTGATTCTTCCCTTGCCACACACACACACACACACACACACACACACACTCACATACCCCCTTTTTTTCCCCCAAAATCTCCACATCATCTGAATTCTTTAATTCCCAGGACTGAATCAATCCCAATATCTTCTATCAGTGAAAAAGCGAGACAGAGCAATGAATTCAGGGCTTCCCGGAGTGGTTTTTACTTTCTCAAATCCTTAGAGACTTCCCTCTACAGTTTTTTTCCCAGCTGTACTTGGAAGCTATAACAGATCCAGAGGCCATTTTAGAACCTCATTTATATTGTCCTGACACTTAGGAATCCAGTTTCTGTTATAGGGATGTCATCAAAGTTGGTGGGCTCAAAATATGACCTACTTTTTAAAACCCATCTGTTAGGAGCCTATAGATTTTCTTGGTTTGTTTGTTTCTGACTGTCTACAGAAAGGGCAACACCAACATTCTCACTTTCCAAGCCTACCTCCCAAATAGCAATAAACTAAATACTCACCATGAAGGAGCTGAATGCCTTTCAAATATGCAGCAGGCACAAAGTAAACAAACAAACAAATAAACAGCAGTGATACTCCTTAATCTGGAAAAAAAAAGGATGAGAGCAGGAAGTACTGTTCAGGTTAATTTATGCACATCTAGGCTATTTTAATTTAAAAACTTACTCTGGACCAAATAGAACCAGTTAGCTTGCCACACCTTTGCCACTGTGTGGTCATGATGTTATGATTCTCTGTAACAATGAGGCTCCTAATACCGCACATCTAACAAAGAGGGATTTGGGAACTGCAAGTTGAAGCTGATGAATTCTTTAACATAAATCACTATTACCCATGGATTGGTGAGTTGATCTTCAATGTACCCTTTCCATTGATTTTACCCTAGCTAGATGGCTAAAACACACACACACACACAAACACACACACACACACTGAAATCTCTAAATTTCCCCCAAAGTCTATCATTCCTGGATTAGAATAAAGCTACAAATAGGGATGGTGGAAAAAGAGAGAGAAAGAAGTGAGGGAGGAGGAAGTAGGGAGGGGAATGGTGGGGAACAGGGAAAGTGGAAAAGAAGAATAGGACATTCATATATACTGGCTATTTAGCTAAATTGTTTATCTACCTAAAATACACATTGCACATTTTTTTTTCTTTTTATTATTATTATTATTATACTTTAGGCTCTATGGTACATGTGCGCAACGTGCAGGTAAGTTACATATGTATACATGTGCCATGCTGGTGCGCTGCACCCACCAACTCGTCATCTAGCATTAGGTATATCTCCCAATGCTATCCCTCCCCCCTCCCCCCACCCCACAACAGTCCCCAAAGTGTGATGTTCCCCTTCCTGTGTCCATGTGTTCTCATTGTTCAATTCCCACCTATGAGTGAGAATATGCGGTGTTTGGTTTTTTGTTCTTGCGATAGTTTACTGAGAATGATGATTTCCAATTTCATCCATGTCCCTACAAAGGATGTGAACTCATCATTTTTTATGGCTGCATAGTATTCCATGGTGTATATGTGCCACATTTTCTTAATCCAGTCTATCATTGTTGGACATTTGGGTTGGTTCCAAGTCTTTGCTATTGTGAATAATGCCGCAATAAACATACGTGCATTGCACATTTTTTATCACTTAATTTTACATCATGCTGACCTCGAACAAACTTTGGTTACTGAGTTACTGATTCAGAAGTAAATTGTAATATGAGTGAGGATCCTATTTTAGAGTCTTTTAATTAAAGTCCAGCTTCCTCATGTCCGTGCCTCCCATCTCCAATTCTGTAAAGAATCTTCTTTCCCTATTACTGACCCTGCACTTCACTGTACTCTTGCCAGTTTTATGCTCAAAACCTCTCAGTGGCTCTGCCTGGCCCACTGGAAAAGTTCTGAGTTAATAGCCTCATATACAAGGCCCTCTGCCACCTGACTCAAAGCTTCAATTTTAAACTTATATTTACTATGCCTTGATTTGAATGCTCACAAAATAGCTCTTCCACTTCTGGAATTATATTTATAATTTAAGTGAGAAGAATAAAACAGGAGAGGAATAAGAAGTAAAAGGTAGACTCTGTACTAGAAAAGCAAACATTTTTCAACAAATCCCTAAAACACACCAATTTATATCTTATTGGCCTGAAGTGTTCATGTAGTTACAAATGGCTGCAAGGAACTCTGGGAACAAATAATTCCCCAAAGAAAACTGAGGTTTTGATAGTAAGGAAGAAAGGAAGAATGGTTATTGAGTAAACAACCTTCAATGTGTACCCAAAAGCCGAAAGCCAGTAGTGGAAGGAGGTTACAAGATATTTTGGTAACAGAAATTATACAAATACATCTGCTCTGCAGGGCGAAGCTCTACATAGTAGCCTATGAATTTACACAGGCTTTTGTTATAAAAAGTCAACTCTAGGCAGATGGGATACAAAATATCCCAAATTATTACATCCATATATAAATACTTTTATAATTCTTTTGCTCTAATTTCTGAGTTCTGAGACCAAGTCTTGAATTTCTAACAAACAGAATGTGATATAACGAATCAGTTATTATAACACTGACAACTCAACTGTTCTTTTGAATTAAAAGATCTTAGTCCTGGGATAATAATAAATACCAAAATTATCCGATATTTTAGCAAACAGCTTGAGCACAGACACATTAAGGTGGCTGATATTTCTGTGCTGAATCAAGCAAAAATTACATAAATATTTACCCAGCCTCATAGCCTGAAGGGAATGGATTGTGATTAAAATAAATCAGTCTCTTGGCCAGACACGGTGGCTCACGCCTGCAATCCCAACACTTTGGGAGGCTGAGGTGGTCAGATCACCTGAACTCAGTAGTTCAAGACCAGCCTGGCCAACATGGTGAAGCCCCATCTCTACTAAAAAAAAAAATAATAATACAAAAATTACCCAGGCATGATGGTGGGCACATGTAATCCCAGCTACTAGGGAGGCTGAGGCAGAATTGCTTGAACATTGGAGGTGGAGGTTGCAGTGACCCAAGATTGTGTCACCACACTGCAGCCTAGGCAATAATGTGAGACTCTGTCAACAAAAAAAAAAAAGAAAAAAGGTGGAGCCAAGATGGCCGAATAGGAACAGCTCCAGTCTATAGCTCCAAACATGAGTGACGCAGAAGACAGGTGATTTGTGCATTTCCAACTGAGGTACCGGGTTCATCTCACTGGGGAGTGTCAGAAAGTGGATGCAGGACAGTGGGTGCAGCACATCGAGTGAGAGCTGAAGCAGGACAAGGCATCGCCTCACCTGGGAAGTGCAAGGGGTCAGGGAATTCCCTTTTCTAGTCAAAGAAAGGGGTGACAGACAGCACCTGAAAAATTGGGTCACTCCCACCCTAATACTGTGCTTTTCCAACAGTCTTAGCAAACAGCACACCAGAAGATTATATCCCATGTCTGGCTCAGAAGGTCCTATGCCCATGGAGCCTCACTCATTGCTAGCACAGCAGTCTGAGATCAAACTGCAAGGTGGCAGCGAGGCTGAGGGAGGGGCGCCCACCATTGCTGAGGTTTGAGTAGGTAAACAAAGCAGCCTCGAAGCTCGAACTGGATGGAGCCCACCGCAGCTCAAGGAGGCCTGCCTGCCTGCCTCTGTAGACCCCATCTCTGGGAACAGGGCATAGCCAAACAAAAGGCAGCAGAATCCTCTGCAGACTTAAATGTCTTGTCTGACAGCTTTGAAGAGAGTAGTGGTTCTCCCAGCATGCAGCTGGAGATCTGAGAATGGACAGACTGCCTCCTCAAGTGGGTCCCTGACCCCCGAGTAGCCTCACTGACAGGAACCCCCCAGTAGGGGCAGAGTGACACCGCACACGGCTGGGTACTCCTCTGACACAAAACTTCCAGAGGAATGATCAGGCAGCAACATTTGCTGCTCACTAATATCTGCTGTTCTGCAGCCACCACTGCTGATACCCAGGCAAACAGGGTCTGGAGTGGACCTCCAGTAAACTCCAACAGACCTGCAGCTGAGGGTCCTGACTGCTAGAAGGAAAACTGACAAACAGAAAGGACATCCACACCAAAACCCCATCTGTATGTCACCATCATCAAAGACCAAAGGTAGATAAAACCTCAAAGATGGGGAAAAAACAGAGCAGAAAAACTGGAAACTCTAAAAATCAGAGCACCTCTCCTCCTCCAAAGGAACACAGCTCCTCACCAGCAATGGAACAAAGCTGGATGGAGAATGACTTTGATGAATTGAGAGAAGAAGGCTTCAGATGATCAAACTACTCCGAGCTAAAGGAGGAAGTTCGAACCCATGGCAAAGAAGATAAAAACCTTGAAAAAAAATTAGACAAATGGCTAACTAGAATAACCAATGCAGAGAAGTCCTTCAGGGACCTGATGGAGCTGAAAACCATGGCACAAGAACTATGTGATGAATGCACAAGCCTCAGTAGCCAATTCAATCAACTGGAAGAAATAGTATCAGTGATGGAAGATCAAATGAATGAAATGAAGGGAGAAGAGAAGTTTAGAGAAAAAAGAATAAAAAGAAATGAACAAAGCCTCCAAGAAATATGGGACTATGTGAAAAGACCAAATCTACGTCTGATTGGTGTACCTGAAAGTCATGGGGAGAATGGAATCAAGATGGAAAACACTCTGAGGGATGTTATCCAGGAGAACTTCCCCAATCTAGCATGGCAGGCCAACATTCAGATTCAGGAAATACAGAGAATGCCACAGAGATACTCCTTGAGAAGAGCAACTCCAAGACACATAATTGTCAGATTCACCAAAGTTGAAATGAAGGAAAAAAATGTTAAGAGCAGCCAGAGAGAAAGGTCGAGTTATCCACAAAGGGAAGACCATCAGACTAACAGCTGATCTCTCGGCAGAAACTCTACAAGCCAGAAGAGAGTGGGGGCCAATATTCAACATTCTGAAAGAAAAGAATTTTCAACCCAGAATTTCATATCCAGCCAAACTAAGCTTCATAAGTGAAGGAGAAATAAAATACTTTAAAGACAAGCAAATGCTGAGAGATTTTGTCACCACCAGGCCTGCCCTAAAAGAGCTCCTGAAGGAAGCACTAAACACGGAAAGGAACAAATGGTACTAGCCACTGCAAAAACATGCCAAATTGTAAAGACCATCGAGGCTATGAAGAAACTGCATCAACTAACGAGCAAAATAACCAGCTAACATCAAAATGACAGGATCAAATTCACACATAACAATATTAACCTTAAATGTAAATAGTCTAAATGCTCCAATTAAAACACACAGACTGGCAAATTGGATAAAGAGTCAAGACCCATCAGTGTGCTGTATTCAGGAAACCCATCTCATGTGCAGAGACACACATAGGCTCAAAATAAAGGGATGGAGCAAGATCTACCAAGCAAATGGAAAACAAAAAAAGGCAGGGGTTGCAATCCTAGTCTCTGATAAAAGAGACTTTAAACTAACAAAGATCGAAAAAGACAAAGAAGGCCATTACGTAATGGCAAAGGGATCAATTCAACAAGAAGAGCTAAATATCCTAAATATATATGCACCCAATACAGGAGCACCCAGATTCATAAAGCAAGTCCTTAGAGACCTACAAAGAGACTTAGACTCCCACACAATAATAATGGGAGACTTTAACACCCCACTGTCAACATTAGACAGATCAACGAGACAGAAAGTTAACAAGGATATCCAGGAATTGAACTCAGCTCTGCACCAAGCGGACCTAATAGACATCTACAGAACTCACCACCCCAAATCAACAGAATATACATTCTTCTCAGCACCTCATTGCATTTATTCTAAAATTAACCATGTTATTGGAAGTAAAACACTCCTCAGCAAATGCAAAAGAATGGAAATCATAACAGTCTCTCAGACCACAGTGAAATCAAACTAGAACTCAGGATTAAGAAACTCACTCAAAACCACACAACTACATGGGAACTGAACTTGCTCTGGAATGACTACTGGGTACATAACAAAATGAAGGCAGAAACAAAGATGTTCTTTGAAACCAATGAGAATGAAGACACAATGTACCAGAATCTCTGGGACACATTTAAAGCACTGTGTAGAGGGAAATTTATAGCACTAAATGCCCACAAGAGACAGCAGGAAAGATCTAAAATTGACACCCTAATATCACAATTAGACGAATAGAGAAACAAGAGCAAACACATTCAAAAGCTAGCAGAAGGCAAGAAATAACTAAGATCAGAGCAGAACTGAAGGAGATAGAGACACAAAAAACCCTTCAAAAAATCAATGAATCCAGGAGCTGGTTTTTTGAAAAGATCCACAAAATTGATAGACCGCTAGCCAGACTAATAAAGAAGAAAAGAGAGAAGAATTAAGTAGACACAATAAAAAATGATAAAGGGGATATCACCACCAATCCCACAGAAATACAAACTACCATCAGAGAATACTATAAACACCTCTATGCAAATAAACTAGAAAATCTAGAAGAAATGGATAAATTACTTGACAAATACACCCTCCCAAAACTAAACCAGGAAGAAGTTGAATCTCTGAATAGACCAATAACAGGCTCTGAAATTGAGGAAATAATTAATAGCTTACCAACCAAAAAAAGTCCAGGACCAGATGGATTCACAACCGAATCCTACCAGAGGTACAAGGAGGAGCTGGTACCATTCCTTCTGAAACTATTCCAATCAATAGAAAAAGAGGGAATCCTCTCTAACTCATTTTATGAGGCCAGCATCATCCTGATACCAAAACCTGGCAAAGAAACAACAAAAAAAGAGAAGTTTTCGACCAATATCCCTGATGAACATTGATGAAAAAATCCTCAATAAAATACCGGCAAACCGAATCCAGCAGCACATCAAAAAGCTTATCCACCATGATCAAGTAGGCTTCATCTCTGGGATGCAAGCCTGGTTCAACATATGAAAACCAATAAATGTAATCCAGCATATAAACAGAACCAAAGACAAAAACCAAATGATTATCTCAATAGATGCAGAAAAGGCCTTCAATAAAATTCAACAACCCTTCATGCTAAAAACTCTCAATAAATTAGGTATTGATGGGACGTATCTCAAAATAATAAGAGTTACCTATGACAAACCCACAGCCAATATCATACTGAATGGGCAAAAACTGGAAGCATTCCCTTTGAAAACTGGCACAAGACGGTGATGCTCTCTCTCACCACTCCTATTCAACATAGTGTTGGAAGTTCTGGCCAGGGCAATCAGGCAGGAGAAGGAAATAAAGGCTATTCAATTAGGAAAACAGGAAGTCAAGTTGTCCCTGTTTGCAGATGACATGATTGTATATCTAGAAAACCCCATCATCTCAGCCCAAAATCTCCTTAAACTGATAGGCAAATTCAGCAAAGTCTCAGGATACAAAATCAATGTGCAAAAATCACAAGCATTCTTATACACCAATAACAGACAAACAGAGAGCCAAATCATGAGTGAACTCCCATTCACAATTGCTTCAAAGAGAATAAAATACCTAGGAATCCAACTTACAAGGGACGTGAAGGACCTCTTCAAGGAGAACTACAAGCCACTGCTCAACGAAATAAAAGAGGATACAAACAAATGGAAGAACATTTCATGCTCCTGGGTAGGAAGAATCAATATCGTGAAAATGGCCATAGTGCCCAAGGTAATTTATAGATTCAATGCCATCCCCATCAAGCTGCCAATGACTTTCTTCACAGAATTGGAAAAAACTACTTTAAATTTCATATGGAACCAAAAGAGCCTGCATTGCCAAGTCAATCCTAAGCCAAAAGAACAAAGCTGGAGGCATCATGCTACCTGACTTCAAACTATATACTACAAGGCTACAGTAATCAAAACAACATGATACTGGTACTAAAACAGAAATATAGACCAAGGGAACAGAACAGAGCCCTCAGAAATAATGCCGCATATCTACAACTATCTGATCTTTGACAAACCTGACAAAAACAAGAAATGGGGAAAGGATTTCCTATTTAATAAATGGTGCTGGGAAAACTGGCTAGCCATATGTAGAAAGCTGAAACTGGATCCCTTCCTTACACTTTATACAAAAATTAATTCAAGATGGATTAAAGACTTAAATGTTAGACCTAAGACCATAAAAACCCTAGAAGAAAAGCTAGGCAATACCATTCAGGACATAGGCATGGGCAAGGACTTCATGTCTAAAACACCAAAAGCGATGGCAACAAAAGCCAAAATTGACAAATAGGATCTAATTAAACTAAAGAGCTTCTGCACATCAAAAGAAACTACCATCAGAGTGAACAGGCAACCTACAGAATGGGAGAAAATTTTTGCAATCTGCTCATCTGAAAAAGGACTAATATCCAGAATCTACAATGAACTCAAATTTACAAGGAAAAAACAAACAACCCCATCAAAAAGTAGGCAAAGGATATGAACAGACACTTCTCAAAAGAAGACCTTTATGCAGCCAAAAGACAGATGAAAAAATGCTCATCATCACTGGCCATCAGAGAAATGCAAATCAAAACCACAGTGAGATACCATCTCACACCAGTTAGAATGCAGATCATTAAAAAGTCAGGAAACAACAGGTGCTGGAGAGGATGTGGAGAAATAGGAACACTTTTACACTGTTGGTGGGACTGTAAACTAGTTCAACCATTGTGGAAGTCAGTGTGGCGATTCCTCAGGGATCTAGAACTAGAAACACCATTTGACCCAGCAATCCCATTATAGGGTATATACCCAAAGGATTATAAATCATGCTGCTATAAAGACATGTGCACACGTATGTTCATTGTGGCACTATTCACAATAGCAAAGACTTGGAACCAACCCAAATGTCCAACAATGATAGACTGGATTAAGAAAATGTGGCACATATACACCATGGAATACTATGCAGCCATAAAAATGATGAGTTCATGTCCTTTGTAGGGACATGGATGAAGCTGGAAACCATCATTCTCAGCAAACTATCGCAAGGACAAAAAACCAAACACTGCATGTTCTCACTCATAGGTGAGAATTGAACAATGAGAACACATGGACATAGGAAGGGGAACATCACACACCGGGACCTATTGTGGGGTGAGGGGAGTGAGGAGGGATAGCATTAGGAGATATACCTAATGTTAAATAACAAGTTAATTGGTGCAGCACACCAACATGGCACATGTATAGATATGTAACTAACCTGCACGTTGTGCACATGTACCCTAAAACTTAAAGTATGATAAAAAAAAGGAAAAAAAGTATAATTCAATTTAAAAATGAAAAAAAGTCTCTACATGAGAATTTGAATTAAAATTGAAAACAAATGCAATTATGATACGTATACTTGCTATACTTGCACTATCGACATGCAAGTATGTCAATTTAAGATAGGTCAAGTCTAGAAGTGAGTATGCACAGGAGTAATTAATTATCTTTGTGATCTAGCCTGTAAGCCTGCAGTGAGTCACATTCTTTATGTCTAAGAACTGTGACTGGTACATAATGCTGAACTGTTGGCTGTAAAATAAAATGAAGTTTTATGATAACCATATTGGCCTATGGTGCAAGTATCCCTTAAAGGAACCAAGGAGAAGTCACTTCTGGGCTTTGCACCAACAGAGAAACTTCCTATCCTTCTTCCTCTATGTTACCAGTGTCTGCTGATTTCAGCTGGTCTTCTCACTTTTTGATACTCTTAGTTTTGGCTTCCACACTATCTTTGCTTTTAAAATGTAAACTCCCAGAGGTCTGTGTTCTTGCTTTAATTTTAGCAAGCGTCTAAGCCAACAACAAAGTGTTCTATGCCCAAATCTGAAAAAGCCCAGGCACAGTCCAAGAACTCAGCCTTCCAAAGTATACTTTGCAACTGACTTGCTGTGTTGGTATCAGGCAATTAATCTCTCTCCTTCCATTCATTCATTGCTAAATAATAATAATAGTCACCCTCACTTACAGCAGTGTTTCCTTTGTCATTAAATATTTACTAAGCATCCACTGCATGACACAAACTTGGAGCTATACAGGCTAAATCAGCCAGATGCTGTCCTTGGCTTCAGAGAGCTTTTATGATACAAAAGACAGGCGGAGGCTGGGCACACAAGTACAGGTTAAGAGTATGCAAACTTGTGTGTATGTGCGTGTGTGTGTGTGCCAAAGAACAAAGGATTGAACCACAGCCCATTTGCTATTTTTTTTACTACATGTGTTAGCCTTGATTTTAGGTTATCTTTGGCCATGAATAAATGGAAATATATGAATTTCAAAAGCATTGAACTCCACACTAGAGAGTAACCAGATTCTGCTTCTTTTTCTGTTTTCACAAAGGGCATTCACTAGCACATGCCTAAAGGTACTCACATAGCAGGTATGCAATATGACCCCACAGAAGAATAATGAGCAACTAAACATTGACAGTAACAATGAGACTGTAGCCAATGAGATCACACCATGCAATGAGACAGGTTGGTGTTACCTAAGTGCATAATACCACTATGACATTATTCTTTATGGTGGAGGTCAACATAAGACTGAATTACAATGGTTATTTCTGCTAAGAAAATACTTTCTCTGGACAGAAGAGGGCATTTGGAGAAATGGGAACCAAGAGGGTATAGAATGGAAATTATGCTGTGTTAATATGTCTCCAGCTATGAAGCCCCAGCCATTCCCATTAACCTTGTGTCAATTTGTATTACTAAGAGACAGTCAATTATGTGAGGTACATTATAATTTTTTTAAGCCAGCAATAGTTGGAGGTTGTCATCTGGAACATAGCTGTGTTTCCTTTGTTTGCTTGATCTATGCTTTCGGTCTTTCTGAAAGATGAAAGTCTGCCATTTTAGCCTCAATGCCTCATAATATGTATGTTAAACTCAACACTGCTTCATTATTTATTAATGTCAATTTATTATACTTCAGTAGAGGATGGAGGCCGAAGCCACAACAGTGACAGATGTTCCAGAAGATCAGCTTATATAATGAGAAGTTGGGCCAAATCTGTTGAAAGTGGTGTTTTTTTAAAAAACACACTGACTTCAAAGAAATGAGTTGTGGCATCTGTAACATCTACACGAGCAGCACCAATGGAGGCTGGCGGGTCTGCAGAGGAGCAGCTCAAGTCATGCGATTACTGGAGCTTGCAGCGAAATGACTGGAACAACATCTGGGCTGCAGCAAGCTGGCCAGGACATTTTAAAAGAGCTCCTGTGGTGCCTCCAACTTTGATTTTACAGAGCTGCGGGGAAAGAAACAGGCTGTGTTCAAGAGCTCATGTGTTTTGCCTCACATGTTTTGTCCTCGGTCACTGTGAAGGGCCTCACTCAGCTGGGGACCCTGAGGGACATTCTTGGGCAGTCATTCTCTGTCTACTCTGCTAGCTCTGTAGGTTTGTGCTAGGGTCTGGGCAGGCAATCCCCGCAAAGGGTATAAAATAAGAAATATCTTGCACTAATTCTTAAAATTTACTCTTATTCTTTCTCAGCAAGAAAGTCTCAAAGGATGCATTTGTGCAAGAAGTTGACACTGATCAGTTAGTTGGTTTTGGATAATATGCCAGTTGGAAATAAAATAGGATGTGTATGTGTGTGTACATCTGTGTGTGCGTGTGTGTGTGTGTGTGTATGCATGGTGAGGGGGTGAGGAAATTAAGTTCTACAACTGAGAATTAAGAATATCCATTCCCAGTACCCCGGTATGATTCTCAGTATCACAACATCACAGTGTTTAAAAGTACTTTTTCCCTGTCCTCTCTAGAATATTCATTTATTTAACAAATATTATCGTGAACCTACCATGTGTGTGACATATAGTAGAGAGGATCCTGGACAGAGAGCACCTGGGACTGAATCCCAGCCTTGTAGCCCACCAGTTTCATGAGCTTCTACTACCAAGATGGTTTGGAAAACATTTATAAGGTGCTTTGGAAACCCTTAAGTTCCATAACATAGCACAGGAGGTGGGACAGGGTGCAAATCTTGACTTTGACACTTACAGGCTGAGTGACTTTGGTCACATTATTTAATCTCTCTTTATTACTCAGTGTTCAGGTCTATAAGATGGGGTGATAATAATAGCATATATTACAGAGGCTTGTTGTTAGGAGCAAATGTGTTAATATATAAGATATTTTTAGAATTTTACTTGGCACATACAAACCATTATTAAGTATTTGATCCTTTAAAACTCTCTCTGTCTCCTGCCCCCATCCCTTCCCCCAAAGCCCATAGTGGCACATGTGTCAGAGCCCTTAGTCAAGGCCTTAGTCAACTCACAACCTCAGATCATACGTAGAGAGGGATATGGGAAAAGAAATGACCTAAACCAGTAAGAAGGAGAATGAGAAAACTCAGTTCTTTCTCTTTCCTCATTTCTAGTCATAGATGCTTAATGGCATTTGCAAATGCCTACCCAAATATGCCAGCAGCAAAAGGAATTTCAAAATAACTTAAATATGATATAATTTTCATGAGATATTGTATTTAATGCAATCTCCAAAAGTGACACTCATCCTGGTAGGACATTTTAGATTCAAGTGCTTCAAGAACTAACAGAATCATCCCAATGTGGAGGTCCCATAAATGATCACTTTGGGAAAAGCATTTTTTTTTCTTTTTATAAACTCAGTAACAGCAGAAACAGATCATAGTCTCTAGAAGCCACAGTGATAATCTTTCCTATACAACCTATTTTCACTTCAGGATGAAAGATGATGTTGGGGCCCAGCAGATTTTTCTTGAAGTTTATAATGAGTCAACTACACAGACAAGAAGTCCAGCCTCCTCTTTGATATCTCCCTTTTTCCCCTTATCTAAGCCAACTCAGTGTTACTTTTTATTGGATTTCCATTACTTCAATGTTCTTCATGGAGCCTCAGTTCCTGTAACTATTACAGCTGATGGTAGTTTAGTACTTTGAACATAATTAATTAAATCACTGCATCACACAGACCAGACATATTTCCATCAAAAGTTGCTATCTTGTCTTCCAGCTTAGAAACCTTGGCATAGTGCCTTCCTGGAAATCCTGGATTGCATCTAAAACCATGTGGCAGAGGGAGAAACCACAGACAGGCCATCCTGAGAAGACTCAGGCTGAGATGAAAGCTCTGCTCTCCAGGGACAAAGCAGCAGGGGACCAGCCATGCTCAGAGATACTCCACTGGCCAGTGCACATTTTTTTGAGCAATTTCACTTGCTTCCACACCACCTGCCCCCCTAACACTTCTATTAAAGTGGCAAATAAATCCGATACCCAATTTCCACTGCACTTTCTTTCCAAAATATTTGTAACACTAATACACCTGGTGTATTTACTGCTTATTATTAACCAATAATCATTTCCATGGAGTATGAAAGCAATTCCTCTTTTCTCCAACAATCCTCTAAAGGTTGTCTTTATATGAGAACATATCCTGAGTCACAACCATTAACCATCTATAAAGAAAGACTCGATTTTTTCCTTTGACTGATGAAGTACTATATGGCTACTACAATGAATATAAGGAAAGAAGTAAAGGATAGTAGCACTTACTAAATACCTATTATTTATCAGTCCTATTCTGTGACTTCAAAGATCTTACATTCATATTGTTAATCTAAGGCTAACAAGCTCACAATAGTGGCTACCACTTTTAAAGCGCTTTCCAATGATCCTTCGTTCCATCTCTATGTGCTTCTCTTTTCAGTCCTTACTTTTTAAACAAAAGATACTGTTTCACTACCAAGTACAAAGTACACACAGGTACCAAATATACTAATGCTCCTACTTCTCATTTTTCCAGTAATTCCTAGGTAAGACTACATTTGCTAAAGTATTCAACAGAATAACATTACGTTCCCCAGTCATAGAGCTATTTCTCTGACTGATGCTTCGGAACTCTGTCCAGTATGGTAGCCACCAGACACATGGCTACTGAGCACTTGAAGTGTGGCTAATGTAGCTGCAGAACTAGAGTTTTTAAATTTTGCTCAATCTTAATTAAGTTTAAATTTTAAACCAAAAGCAATGTAAAAAGTGAAAATTCACTTACTGTTAGTGTAAAATAGAAACTGGAGCTCAAAGACTAAGTACAAAAACAGTAAAATCTTACAGAATTAAGTTTTATATTACTTACATGTTTAAATAATAATATTTAAGATACATTGGGTTAAATCAATTATTAAAATTAATTTTACTGTTTTTTCTTTTAATGTGGCCAGTAGAAAATTTTAAATGGCATATGTGGCTCATCTTCTATTTCTATTGGGCAATGATGCTCCAGAAAGAGAATTATAAAAAGAATAGAAAGAGTATTCTCTATACCCAGAATGTATAGGGTGAAGAATAGAGGGGGAAATAATGAAAAAATACTAATTTAACCCAGCTAACTACATGAAAGAAAAATAATTTTATTTGAGACTAAATCATGGACTCTTTATTCCCCATAGGGTTAATTTTCCATTCCATGTTCCTCATTAAATCTGACCTTGAGAAATCCTTCACTGGCCACTTCTGGGTGGTAAGATTGCCTTGTATGATGCTGACTACTCAATGTCTGATCACAACTCACCTCTCTATCCTTTAGTAATCCAGTAGAAGGTGATAGAAGAAAAAATTTTATTCATTCATTCATTTATGTCTACATGATCTGAGGTCCATGTTTTTGGATAGGACAATTTGGCATGCAAATATAATAAATAAATTGAGTTTCAAACATTTTTAAAAGTACCTAAATGGTATACTAAACACACAGCTTACAGCAATGGCATTAAATGTCCCGTATGTGATTTTTTGGGGGGGGGTGCTTAATGAGATGAAAGGATTATACAAAATGTTTTTGTCAAAATGATTCTGTAAAGTGGGACTGTAGATCAAAGTTCACCACTGTCAAATATACAACTTGAGAACAAACTAAAGTGCTGCTATTAATCATGGTTTCTGGGGATTTGATGACACAGATTAAACTCTGTAAAGAATACTGCTGTGCATCATGTTCTTGCAACTGTCATCAGCACTTCTGCCAAGTGTCCACAGATCATGAAGAAAAGCTGCCTAACCTCTACTGGAGGTATCTCTCTCACTCAGCTTAGTCAAGAATATGAATAGCAGGTTTAAGTTCATGACAATACCTCAAAGATACTGTATCTGCAAAGCCACTGTTTTCTTAGGGAAGAAAAGCCTTGATGAGTTTGAGTGGCAAAATGGAGGTGGAACATGAAGCAAGTAAACTGAGATCAGATACCACATGACTTTCATTTCTATCTAACTTTCAATCAGATAGACTTTCCATAAATATTCTGTAAAATATTTTAAATAATTTATAATGTGCCATATTTCAAAGGTCTGAGGCTATGTAATTTTTTTTTTTTTTTTTGAGACAGAGTCTTGCTCTGTTGCCCAGGCTGGAGTGCAGTGGTGCTGTTACTTGGTGGGTCTTTGTTCTTAGAGCTCCTAAGATGATGGCGGGCCACTCCCAAGATGGGGTAGCAAGCCTTTTATTCTCTGACCTGGGGTTCTTGGCCTCACAGATTCCAAGGAATGGAACCTTGGGCCATGTGGTGAATGTTATAGCTGTATTATAAGCCATGGGTCACAGAAGAGAACCATGGAACCCAGCGACTAGCGTTTAGCTGGATTAGGATGAACCCAGGCACTTAGCCATGCAGGAACAATGGCGAGACTCTAGCCCAAATGGGAGCATCAGTGGGTGCCTCACTGGATCAGAAATGCAGCAGACACCCTGCCAGATCAAGAGGGGTGGAAGTCAATGGTGGGTCTGCAATGGAGGTGAACAGCAGTGGTGGACGGTGAGCAAAAGCTCAGCTGGAGCCAGAACAAACATGGATCAGAAGAGTGTGCAGTTGCAAGATTTAACAGAGTGAAAACAGAGCTCCACACAATCGGAGGGGACCCAAAGGGGATTGCTACTCCCTGCTCGAATACCTGGGTTTGTATCCCAATCATTGACCCTCTCTCTGTGCTCTCAGGTGATATATGATTTGACTATTTCTTTACTTCCTGCTTTTAGCCTAATTTGTATTTTAGAGAGCCATCTTTACTACCTGACTGGTCAGGTGTGAGCTGAGTTACAAGCCCTGTGTTTAAAGGTGGGAGCAGTCACCTTCCCAAGCTAGGCTTAGGAATTCTTAGTTGGCCTAGGAAATCCAGCTAGTCCTGTCTCTCAGTTCCCCCTCTCAACAGGGAAACCCAAGTGTTGTTGGGGAGGTTGGCTGACAACCGCTCTAACTGCTTCTTGCTGAATTGGGGTATAGTAGGGGTTGTGCAGTTGAGATTTCCTTGGGAGGGGTGCCTTTGATGTCATCAACATTGGAGCATGGGCTAGCAGGCCTGTCCAGGGGTCCGCAGTAGATCTTAGTTATGGACTGCATCTGGGGCTCCAATTGAAGAATCATTTGTAGTTTTACAGCTTTGATTCTGGAAGAGACAAACTTAACAAGGAGATTAAAGATACAGGGATTGAAATGTATGGCCTGAAGTGCAGGGGCATATGGGTGTGGGCAGTGAAAGTGGTGGAGTTTGCTTTAGAAAAACTCCTATATGATGGGGCATCAATATTTCCGGGAAGCCACATTCTCCATAGAAGCTCTTGGTAAGGGGAGCTACTGGTAGTGCAGTGGCATGGAGGAGGTGCAGTGAGTATGAAAGGGGATAAGAGAACAGTAAAAAGAAAAATATGGCAAGGGAGGGCCATGGGGATCTATGATTCTAGTTACTTTCCTCACAGCTGTCACTTGAAGAGCAGGCACAGATCCTCTAGAGGTTCACAGAAATAGTTAGCATTGTCTCCTGGATTTTTGGGTTCCTTTGGCAGTATCCAGGGTTTGACTCGAGTGTGATGTATGCAAAACTTCACTCCAGCCACTTTAACTGCAGTTGGGGTAGATAAAAATGACTGGGTAGTGTCCTTCCCAGGATGTATCTAGGGATGGGGAATTAGAGGGAACGGACTTGACTAATACCATGTCACTAGGGTGGAATAGTTCCTTTCCCTCCTCTCAGGGACAGATTCCCCGTGATGTTTTAAGAACTTGTTGATAGTTGGCTAAGGAGGTGATGTCTGCAACTAAGTTGGCCATCTCTCAGTCAAGCACAAGGTCATTGGTTAGGAAGGGCCATCCATAAAGCATCTTGTATGGGCTAAGTCCTGCTTTTTGGGGAGAGTTACAGATTCTTAGTAAGGCTATAGGCAACAACAGAGCAGGCCATGCAATGTGGGTTTCTTGGGTTAGCTTTTTTAGATGTTGTTTGAGTGTTTCATTCATTTTCTTGACTTTTCCTGAGGATTGTGGCCTCCAGGCACAATGTAAGTGATATTGTATGCCTAACACCTGGGATACTCCCTGGGTTACTGCAGCCTTGAAAGCGGGGCCATTGTCACTCTGTAAGCCTGGGGGAAGTCCAAATCTGGGAATTATTTCATTAGTGGCTTTATTACCTCTTGGGCCTTTTCTGTCCTACAAGGAAAAGCCTCCACCCAACCAGTGAAAGTATCTGCCCAGACTAGTAGATACTGAAATCCCTGAGATTTGGGCATGTGGGTAAAATCTAGTTGTCAGTCTTCTCCTGGGTAATGGCCTGTTCTTTCTTCTCCTGAAGGAGCTTGGCGATAAAGCAGGGGATTATTTCTTTGGCATGCTTCACAGGCCCTATCTTCTTGATAGTTTTGAAAAGGCCTGGTCCAGTAAATAATGATTTGGCCATCTGATGGGTGCTATCAATGCCTAAGTGAAAGGTCTGGTGAAGGGTTTTAAGAAATTTCCACTGGTTAGCTGCAGACAAAAATATTTTTCCTTCTTTGGTGGCTAGCCATCCTGAGGGGAGGAAACTATGTCCTTGTGAGAGTCCCCATTCTATTTCTTCTGCTGAGTACTGGGGCTTGGTTTCCTGGAGGAGGTTATCTCATACTAGGCGTCCTTCTATAAGCATTTTGAATGGAGGGTCCCAACTTGCAGCTCTTTTGGCTTCAATATCTGCTTGGTGGTTCCCTTCTATTTTCCTTTCTGATGACCCCAGTAGTATAAGACTGCCACCTCTTTAGGTTCCTGTACAGCCAGTAATAATCTCCTAATGGCTTCCTGATGTTTGATAGGTGTTCCCTCAGAAGTTAGGAATTCCCTTTCTCTCCATATTGCTGTGTGGGCATGGAGGACTAGGTAAGCATACTTAAGAGTCTGTATATATATTTACCCTTTTCTCTTCTCCTAATTCTAGTGCCCGAGTGAGGGCTATTAGTTCTGCCAGCTGAGCGCTAGTTCATGGAGTGAGGGGATTACTTTCAAGTATTTCATTATCACTGACCACTGCATTCCCCACCTTTCAAAGTCCTTTTTCTACAAAGGAGCTTCCATCAGTATACAAGCTGAGTTTGGGATCAGTCAAGGGAACCTCTAGAAAGTCCCCTTGAGCAGCATAGGTTTGCGCATTTACTTGTTGACAGTTATGTTCTATCTTTTCTTCATTATCTGGAAGAAATGCCGCTGGATTAAGAATTGCACAAGTGTACAGTCACAGCACTGACCCTTCAAGTAATACAGACTGAAATTTAAGCAAATGGTTGTCTGACAGCCACAAGTCTCCTTTAGCAGTGAGTATGCTGTTCACATCATGACATGTCCACATGATAAGATCCCTTCCCTGTATTACCTTAACTGCTTCAGATACTAAGACTGCTACTGCTGCCACTACCCATAAACAATAAGGCCAACCTTTTGCCACTACATCAATTTCCTTACTAAGGTATGCCATGGGTTGCAAGATGGTTCCTCGGACCTGTATAAGGACTCCTAGAGTTATTCCTGTTTTTTTCTGTGACATATAAAGAAAAGTCTTGCCCCGTTGGCAAGCTTAACATTGGAGCTTGGGTTTGGGCCTTCATTAAGGCCTGAAAGCCACTTCTGCTTCAGGTGTCCATTCTACTAAATGGGTATCAGCTTTCTGAGTTTCCTTAATTAGTGTATATAATGGCCTGGCTATTTTTCCATACCTGAGAATACATATTTGGCAGAAGCCTGTTATGCCAAGGAACACCCTTAATTGCTTCAGGGTTTTGGGATGAGGATAAGCCAGGGTAGACTGGATACATTCCTCACTGAGGGCCCTGGTGCCTTTGGATAGTTTTAGCTGTAAGTATTTATGTAAGCAGAGCTGGGCCTTTTGTTTGGAAAACTTGTAGCCATAAGTGGTGAGGAAGTTTAAAAGCGCTTGAGTGGCTTGATGGCACAAGGTTTCTGAATGGGTGGCTAGAAGTAAGTCATCCACATACTGAAGGACATGAGTGTCCAAGTATGAGAGCTGGCTCAAGTCTTGGGCTAATACCTGGCCAAATAGATGGGGGCTATCCCTGAACCCTTGAGGTAAAACAGTCCAAGTGAGTTGAGACGTTGGGTTCGAAGGATCTTCAAAGGCAAACAAGAATTGAGAGTCAGCATGTACAGGGTTGCATAAAAAGGCATCCTGAAGGTCCAGGACTGTAAACCACTCTGCTTCCTCTGTTATTTGGGAAAGCAGAGCATAAGGGTTAGGTACAGCTAGGTATAGAGGGACAACGGCCTCACTGATAATCCTGAGATCCTGCACTAACCTCCATTGTCTGTTGGGTTTCTGTACTCCTAAAATTGGAGTATTGCAGGGGCTATTGCATGGTTTTACTAGGCCTTGGCTTTTAGGTCCTTAACAAACTTTTTCAGTCCTTGTTGGGCCTTGGGTCTGAGGGGGTACTGCCTTTGGTAGGGAAAGGAGGCAGAATCCTTTAGTTTAACTTGAACAGGATGGGCATTCTTTGCTCATCCTTATTGTCCTTCTGTTGCCCAGACTTCAGGATTAATTCCTTCCTCAAGTAGGGGACAACAAACAGATGTTCCTTCTCCTATGTTCAGGTGTATAATGGACCCTGCTTTTGCTAGAATGTCTCTCCCTAACAAAAGAGTGAGGCTTTCAGGCATAATTAGAAAGGCATGTGAAAAGAGTAAAGGTCCCCAGTCACAACTCAGTGGCTGGGAGAAGTATCTAGTGACTGCCTGTCCTAGGACCCCTTGGATAGTGACAGATCTGGAGGATAGTTGTCCAGGATGGGAAAGTAAGACTGAGAAGGCTGTGCCAGTGTCCAGGAGACAGTTAACCTCCTGGCCCTCAATGGTCAAGAATACCTGGGCCTCTGTGAGGGTGAGGGCATGGGCTGGCACTTGCCCTGGGCACCCTCAGTCTTGCTGCTGGATCATCTGGTTAGTGGCTTCTGATTCAGAGGACCTTTGTTCCCTGAGGCAGTGGGCCTTCCAGTGATTCCCTTGACATAAGGGGCATGGACAAGGGGGTGGCTTATTTCTATTTGGACAATCTTTTTTAAAAAGTGTCCTTGTAGACTGCACTGGAAATCAGCCCTATTAGGCATTCGATTTGCCCAGCCTTTCCATGTTCCAGAGCCTCCAAAATCTGCTTGCCTGAGGGCCATGACTAAAGCAGTGGCCTTTTTCTTATCCCGTTTGTCCCATTCTGCCTGCTCCTCCTGATCTCTATGATAAAAAACTAAGGTTGCCAAGTTCAATAGGGTTTCTAAGTTTTGCTCTGGGCCTAAGGTGGACTTTTGGTTTTTTTCTAATATCTGCAGCTGACTGAGTGATAAACTTATCCTTTAAGATTAGTTGGCCTTCTATAGAGTCAGGTAACAGAGAGGTATGCTTCCTCAATGCCTCCCTTAGTCTCTCCAGAAAGGCAGTAGGATTTTCTTCCTTTCCCTCTGTTAACAGTGGACATCAATGAATAATTTATAGGCTTCTTCCTAGTTTTCCTTAGTCCTTCTAGCATGCAAGTTAGCAAATGTCTGCGGCACCAATCTCCATGTTCTGATTCTGCATCCCAGTGAGGGTCTACGCTGGGAACTGCCTGCTGGCCTGTGGGGAATTGTTCTTCTTCCTCTGTTGCAATCCTATCATTGACCTGACTGAGATACCAGAGATCGCCAAACTCTCAGGCTGCAGTTATGGCGGCACTTCCCTTATTTGGGGCTAGTGTCTGATTTAGCAGTAACATATCTCTCCATGTCAGATCGAAGGATTGTCCTAACCCTTGTAAAACATCAATATAGCCATCAGGATTATCTGAGAATTTACCTAGGTCTATTTTAATTTGTTTCAAGTCTGAGAGGGAAAAAGTTACATGCACTCTGACTGGGCCGAATTCTCCTCCCACCACTTGGAAGGGGCATAATCGGGGAATATTGGCACTCTTGGGTTCATTGTTTACCACTTTGTCTATCTCTTTTTGGAAAATCTGGGTTGAAGGGGGGTCATTATTAGTTGGAGAAGGAGCTGGGGGAACACCGGGGCAGGGGGGTAGACTCTAAGGGCTTCCTGTAGGGCATAAATTTACACTTTTTACATAATTGTGAGTTGTCTCTTAATGAAAAAAGGTTGTACATATGGCATCTCACTCCATTTGCCCTCCTTTCTACAAAAGAAGTCTAGCTGTAAGATGGTGTTATAATGTATACTTTCCTCAGGGGGCCAGGTTTCTCCCCCTTGAAGAGGATATTGTGGCCAGGTGGTAATGCAGAAGAATATAAGTCATTTCTTTCTTAGCGTCTGAGGGTCAAATTGGTCCCAATTCTCCAGAATACATCCTGGGGCATTTTTGCCTGGGGGGAATGTTTCCCATCTGAAAAAAGAACATAGGGATGCCAGCACCCCTAGTTATTTTCTGATGAGCATTAGTCCTAGAGCATCCTCTATGGTCCTAATGCTTATTCCTTTCCAGGGTGCGTAACCAACCATGGACCTCTGCTTATCGGATTAGTTATGCTCACCGATGTAGCAGCTCTGCACCTGTTTTTCTGCCTCTCTTGACCACAAAGAAAGGGTTCCAGGCTGCTGGATTCTAGTGGTCCTTTACCAGTGTGCCCAAAATATTGGCAATAGCCTTTGCTCTCAGGGTGAGTTCTAGAGCTGGGCTGGGTTCCTGAGTATTTCATAACAACCCAATTGCCCCATCAAGATGTATTCCCATAAACAACAGTTCTTATGCAGATTCATTTCAGAGAGGGTGTAGGTAACCTTCTGAGTCAGGATTGAGATATAGTTTTTTTGAAAATGATAACCATTTTTTCCAGAGCAAACTTCCTTTATGTGTGTGGACTAAACTGTCTAAGGCCACAAGATTAGAAGTTAGGATAATACAGATTACACTGTGAACTTTTAGCAAAATTTACTTTTGTTGAAAACCTTGTAAGTCTGGAATTTCAATTATCCTTTGCTATTAATAAGACCTTGTTTAGTCTAAATTAACTTAGAATTGGTATAGATGATTCCTTTCTGGTTCTGTATTTTAAGGCTTGGCTGAGTGCAAACAGCTCCCACGTTTGAGCAGACCAATTATTAGACAATTTTCCTAACTCTGCTTCTACAAGAGTTTCCCTATCAATATCTGAATACCCATTGTGGTTTTTTTCCCCTCAATCACGTGACAGGAAGCATCTATTGTCCTGTCCTGAAGGGGGTTCCTCCTAGGTCTGTTCAGACCTTTGTATGGTAATTAAGATTTAGATCCCCTGTTATGAAATCTGCTGGGTTAAAGGAATTACCAGTGGTTAGTGTTAAATCAACTTTTTCTAACAGAATAGCCCCATACTTTAAGATTTTTGAGTCAGTAAGCTACCTTTTTGCTTTTTTTGACTTAGGATAGCTCTGAACTTGTGAGGTGTGCTCACAATGAGGTTTCCTCTAAAAGTTATTTTTCTACTTTCTTCTGTTAGCAAAGCAGTTACTGCTACATATTGAATGCATTTGGGCCATTCGTGGGTTACTGGGGTAAGGATTTTTGATAGGAAGGCTACTGGTTTTCAGTGGTCTCAGTGCTTTTGGGCTATGACCTTGTTTGGTATTGGAGTGTTCTGGGTCCCAGAGAAGACCTTCAATTACCAATTATAGGTTTTAAATTTACCCTGGCTATTGAAGGAATAGGACACACTGTTTTTTTCTTTACTACTTCTCTCTCTCTCTTTCTCTCTCTGCCTTTCTCTTTCCCCTCTCTCTCTCTTTCCTCTCTCTCTTGTTCCTCTCTCTCTGTCTCCTTCCTCACTCTCTCTCTCCCCCGCTTTCCTCTCTCTCTCTCTCTCTCTCTTCGTAGATGGATTTTGGGAACACAGCGGAAGGACATTTGCTCCTTGCCCCCATTTGCCACTATAGGAATATGTGCCTCCCTTAAATTTACTCAATTCATTTTCATCCTAATCTATTATGTTGTTGTAGACCCAGTTCCAGTTATTAAAGTACTGGGTCATCAGTTCTAAGGCCCTAGCCAAGGAGCCAAAGCTTGGAGATTGTATTACCAGGGTAGGGGAGGGGAGGGGGTGTTAAGCTGGGTAGAAATCGGGGAGGAGAGCATCTTATACAATGGGAGAGCAATCCTCCCAGCCATTTACAAACTTGGGGCCCTGACAAGGGTGGTGGGGAATGCGTCCCATATAACAGCCCATTCAAGAGCTGTATACCTAAATTGGGAGGGACACCAGGGGCAAGACTCCCTGGGTTCATAGCCTAGTTGCCCAAGGACACAGCATAGAGCTTCCTTTGATCCCTTTGGAGATACAACTTGCTCTAATACTTGGGAGAGGAATTGAAAGTCTGAAGCATTAGTACCTAGGAGGCAGGGATTGGAGGAAGTAGATTCAAAGGTAAGGAGAAATTTGGGGCTACACTTTCAAGAAAGTCATGGTTGGGACCCAGGAGTAAGGGCCAGAAGGAGAGGTAGGGGCTGCACGCATGGGTGACTGTTGAGTAGAGACTTCTGGCTGCACCATGATCTTGGCCAATGCCAGGAGTTCGGGACTACAGCTTTCTGCCTCTAGTAGGCCCTCAGCTTCCCCAGGAAAATTGTGAAAGTGGAAGCTGGTTCCAGGCAGACCAATGCTCCCAACCCAGAAGGGTTGGAGGTTGTTAGAAAGCATTTTCCCAGGAAGCCTCACACCTGAGTCTTAAGTCCAGCAGCCACGCCAGTTGTTTTTAACTGGCCAACAGGTGCCTGGTATTTTCTCCGATTCTAAGGAAGGATAGGACAGAACAGCAAGCGGAAGTGGTCCAATATTACCCACCACTTTGAAGAATCCCCATACGAGTCCACCAAATGGTACCTGGTGGGTCTTTGTTCTTAGAGCTCCCAAGATGGGACAGCAAGCCTTTTGTTCTCTGACCTGGGGTTCTTGGCCTCATGGATTCCAAGGAATGGAATCTCTAGCCATGCGGTGAGTGTTATAGCTCTATTAGAAGCCATGGGTCATGGAAGAGAACCGTGGAACCCAGCAACTAGTGTTCAGCTCAATTAGGATGAACCCGGGCACTTAGCCATGCAGGAGCAATGGCAAGCGTCTAGCCAAATGGGAGCATCAGTGGGTGTCTCACTGGATCAGAAATGCAGCAGACACTCTGCCAGATCCAGAGGGGTGGAAGTCAACGGTGGGTCTGTGATGGCGGCGAACAGCAGTGGTGGATGGTGAGTGAAAGCTCAGCTCGAGCCAGAACAAACATGGACCAGAAGAGTGCAGAGTTGCAAGATTTAACAGAGTGAAAACAGAGCTCCACACAATCGAAGGGGACCCAAAGGGGGTTGCCGCTCCCTGCTTGAATGCCTGGGTTTATATCCCAATCATTGTCCCTCCCCCTGTGCTCTCAGGCAATATGATTTGACTATTTCTTTACCTCCTGCATTTAGCCTAATTTGTATTTTAGTGAGCCCTCTTTACCACCTGATTGACTGGATGTGAGCTGAGTCACAAGCCCCATGTTTAAAGGTAGGGCTATTGCCTTCCCCAGTTAGGCTTAGGAATTCTTAGGTGGCCTAGGAAATCCAGCTAGTCCTGTCTCTCAGTATGATCTCAGCTCACTGCACCCTCTGCCTTCCAGATTCAACCAATTCTCCTGCCTCAGCCTCCCAGGTAGCTAGGACTACAGGCACACGTGACCACACCCAGATAATTTTTTGTATTTTAGTAGAGACAGAGTTTCACCATGTTGCCTAGGCTGGTCTCAAACTCCTAAGCTCAGGCAATCCACCTGCCTCGGCCTCCCAAAGTGCTAGGATTAGAGACATGAGCCACCGCGCCCAGCCTCAGGCTATGTAATTTTTAAATAATTTCAAAAATCTTCCAAATAAGAATGCTTTTCAGAGTTGATGGTATCTTACAATCACTGTAGGGCAGGCAGCATGCTTGTTCAATTTTAATCACTTTCATTGAGTTCTTTGCACTGCTGGTACAGCAAGGATTGAGTTTACCAAATAAAGTGTCTTCAGCGAGGTTACATTAGGAAGCAGCATTGAAACAAGACTACTGTGCACATAAGGCTTAGAAACAAAAAGGTGGGGCATAAACTTGACATTAATGAAGGCCACAGAAGGAATGGTGTCAATTCCACATTTTCTTACAGCAACAATAGAGCACTTTATGGAACCAAACTAGTAGAAATCAACTTAGAGTTTGTTTGAGACATAAGCAAAAGGATAGACTACTGCATGCCAAACAATGCAATGGAAAGCAGAAGACTTCAAAGTAATGAGGGACTGATGTGACTGATTACATGCTGCACAGGACTATGGATAAGGCATTGTATCAAGTTTAATTGGCATCATGTTTTCTTCCTGGTTCAATAACTAATGGCACATCTTAGATTTCAAAAAGTTAAATATATAAGTAAACAGGTAAATGGAGGCTTGTGAAAGAGTTTGTGCCCTCAGTTTTTTGGGGGGCTACAGTGATCCATTTATAAGGGACTTAATTTTCTTTGGGTAAATAATAAGTTGTCTTCTGCTCTCCTTTCTAACATAGGGAATGTTTGGATAAAGTTTACATATCTCCTTATATACTTTTTCAAATGATTGTTTTAAGATATGTACCACCTATATCTAAAATAAAAGCTGAAAATGAAAAAATATATATATACAAACAATTTGGTCTCTTATAGGTGAGCAACATTTAAGTACAGAAATAATGGAATTTTCCTGTGTCTTGTTACCTACAAATAAAATCAAATGATTGCCCCTTCTTACTTACTTATGATCTAATAGAAATGACTATACAGATTTACTAAAGAATGTTGATAGCCTGTTTTGATTGCCAGGAGAATTAAATGCAGTTAGGTGAGGATCAAATACATACCACTTGCATTTGTGTATCAGGCTTCTGTTTTTGACGCCATACTTTGGCAGTCACACAAGCAACATTTCCCATGCTTTCTTAGTAAAGCAATATCACAAATACACTTGGCTTGCAAAAATGAGGGACTCAAGAAAACACTGTTACTCATATTATATTAGAGGCAGCAATACAGTCTGTCTAGGATACAAGTGTACATTTTTATGTCTTCTGTTTAGAATCAAGACCTAGAAAGTGTTTCTTCCATCAATCACGTTCTCCCTAGCATTTGTTCTCATAGCACCATCAATGCCCTTTTCATGAACACTTACACTGTGGTAAGTTTACATTTATTTGAGTTATTATTTGATTACTGTTTCTTCCACTAGATTTTATACTGTATGTGTGCAGAGAAGTTCTACGTCTTGTTCACTACAATACTCCTGATATCTAGAATGATACCTGATTCACAGTTGATGTTCAATAAATATTTGTTAAAGATTGAAAACATTAATAGGCAGATAATTGTGCAACTGACTTTCAGAAAGCCATGAGGATTATTTTAAGTCTGTCTTACTAAAATTAGCACAGTGCTTTGATTGTACCAGCATCTTAACCATTTTAAGTGTACAGTGCTATTAATTAAGTGCTTTCATATTGATGTGCAGCTATCACCACCATCCATCTCCAGAACTTTTTCATCTTCCCAAACTCAAACTCTGTACTCATTATACACTTACTCCCAGTTCCTCTCTCCTTCCAACCCCTGACAACCACCATTCTACTTTGTGTCTCTGTGAATTTGACTACTGTAGGTATATGTAAGTGGAATTATACAATACTTGTCATTTTGTGTCTGATTTATTTCATTTAGCATAATGTTTTCAAAGTTCATTTATGTTGTAATGTGTCAGAATTTCATTCCTTTTAAAGCTGAATAATATTCCAAGGTATGTACAGCCATCACTCAGTATCCCTGGGGGATTGGTTCCAGTACCCTCCTTGAATACCAAAATCCACAGGTACTCAAGTCCCTTATAAAAAATGGTGTGGTATTTGCACAGAACCTGTACACATTCTCCCATATACTTTAAATCATCTGTAGTTTACATATAATACTTAATCAATGTACGTAAATGCTATGTAAATAGTTGTTACACTGTATTGTTTAGGGAATATCAAGGGAAAAGGTCTATATGTTCCATACAGTTGCAAGCATCCATTTTTTTTTCAAATATTTTTGATCCATTGTTAGTTGAATCCATGGATAAGGAATTCATAGACATGAATACTGCATTTTGTTTACTCACACAAGCATTGATGGACACTTCAGTCTCTTCAAATTTTGGCTATTGAGAATAATGTTACTATAAACATGAATATATAAATATTGATTCAATCCCTGCTTTGAATGCTTTTGGGTATATACCCGGAAATAAAATTGCTGGATCATATGGTAATTTTATTTTCTATTTTTTAAAATACCCTCATACCATTTTCCATAGTGGCTGCATCATTTAACATTCCCAGCAGCAATGCACAATGGTTCTAATTTCTCTACATCCTCATCAAAATTTCTTATTTTTAGGTTTTTTATTTGCTTTTATGTTAATCATCCCAGTGGGTATAAAGTGGTATCTAAATGTGATTTCGATCTGCATTTCCCCAGTGATTAGTGATGGTGAGCATCTTTTTATGTGCTTACCAGCCATCTGTATATCTTCTTTGGAGAAATGTCTATTTAAGTCCTTTCTCTATTTTTTAATAGGGTTGTTCATTTTTTGATGTTGTTGAGTTGTAGTTCTTTATATATTCTAGATATTAATTTCATATCATATATATAATTTGCAAGTATTTTCTCCCATTCTGTGAGTTACGTTTTTCACTTTGTTAATAGTGTCATTTGATGCATTGAAGATTTTAAATTTGAAGTCCAATTTATCTGTTTTTTTCTTTTGTTACCTAGCATTATGTTTTACAACACAGTGAAAACAAGTCTGGGATCAGATGGACTTGAGTTCAAATCCTGATTTTGCTCCTTTCCAGTTGGGTAGCCCTGGTAGGTCAGTCCCTTATTTTTGTTTTAATCACATATTTATAAAATCATACTAAATAGTACCTTCCTTATTTAGGTTTTGGGGACTAAAATATATTAAGTAGCTTTGGGATCACAATTCATGTTATATGAATATTAGTTAATGTCAACAATCATAAGATTTCCCTCCCAGAAATAAGTTTATATTATTATTATCTTTATCTTTACTATCGCAACATATTTTAAAAATATGTTTAAACGGCATCTCTACCAAAATTACAAAAATTAGCCAGGCATAGTGGCTTGCACTGGTACTCCCAGCTATTTGGGAGGGTAAGGTAGGAGGACTGCTTGAGTCCAGGAGGTGGAGGCTGCAGTGAGCCATGACTGTGCCACTATACTCCAGCATCGGTGACAGAGTAAGACTGTCTCAAAAAAATAAAATAAAAATGTTTACAGAGGCCTGGAAAAAAGAGTTTTCTCTGGAAACCTCACCATTAGAAATAACTTATCAAAGCATTTGGAAGTTTTGTACATATTTCTCTAGGGGAACTAACATCATAAGAGCAAAAGCTGACAGTTTCATTTCCCCCTTTCCAATCTTTAATGGTAAACTCTTAAAAAATCACCAAGACTTTCCCACTGGCTGTGCCCCAGCTCTGAATTCCTCAGCTCCCCACTCATGGTAGGGTGTTGTTTACTGGATGGAAGTAAGTGGCTAGAGGAAGGGAAGTTTTGTTGAAGGATATGCTTTGGTGATTGCTTCTACCAATCAATGCTTTCACTGACAGGAACTTCACCCCTAAGATGGCACCCACTAGCTGCTGTGTCAACAGCCATCCACATGGTTTTTTTCAGAGCAAAGCAAGAGTTTCCCCAAAGTGTCTTGGATCTCCAACAAGACAGAAAAAATCAGCAAGGAGAAAGAACCTTCATTCTCTTTCCTCTTCCCTTCCCTTCTCTTCTCCCTCCTTCTCTCCCAGTAAGAATTATTTCCCTAATAATTATTAATGCCCTAATCTCCTTCCTTCCATGTTTACAGATGCCATTTAGGCATCAGAAGACTTATGCTGAGTCCTAACTTTTCCCTTGATGGCCAAGTGATTGTGGGTAAGTCTTTAACTTCTGTGAGCCTCAGTTTTCTGACATACAAAGTTAGGATAAAAACATCTCACAGGATTGTTGGAGAGACAAAATGAAATAATGTATGGGAATCTGTGGCGTGTAACATAAAATGCTGTGTAAACTCTAGTGGAGTTTTTTTGTACCTCATATGAGGGAAATTCTGCATTAATTTTTTTCTGTCTTTCCCTGGGAGGCATTGTCTTCTTAATGCATTTAATTTAATAGGGGTAAGGCAAGAGAAAGAATCACATTCACCAGCAAATGATTAGCTGGGTTTTGGTCTGGTTTGAGAAGGGAAGAGGCTGAAGCAACAGCAGAGAAGCTTTTCTCCAGTGGTTCAACAGTGGGCATTATATGGAGATAATGAGCATAGGGCCAGGAGAGAAAAGCAGGGCATCAGCATCTCCTCATCTAAGAGGTCAGTCAGACACTGTACATGTTCTGTGTCAGTCTCCCCTCTTCAGAATTAATAGCTGCTCTTCCCAAAACCAACCTTGTCAAAGGAGATTACAATGTATAACTCCTCCGAAGAAACTTTTTGGCCACTACCTTATAGAAAGGAAATGACATGCGTCCTGGGTCATTTCTGGACAATCGTGTGATAAGACTAATTATGGAGGACAGAACTGGTTAGGCATTCAATACACTGATTTGTCATGAAGCAGTTGCCTGGCAGAGTCACCTAGCATTATCAGTCAGTTTTCATATAGTCACAGAGTCATGACTACTCATAGTAACCCTCCAGAAGCATCATTCCCACAGAGGGTGAGCTGTGCATTCAGGGAACTGTTCTCCCATTGTCATTGTTCATATTTCTTTTAGGGTGCATATTACTTTCTGCTTTGCAGAGTTTCTAAAGCTTCACTGCCCAACATGGTAGCCACTAGCCACATGGGGCTAAACTTACATTTAAATTTGAATTAATTAGTATGTAATAAAATTTGAAATTTAGACCCTCAGGCAGACTAGTCTCATTTCAAGTGCCCAGTAGTTACATGGTCTAGTGGCTACTGTCCTGGCCAGTGTAGACAAAGAATATTTACATCTTTGCAGAAAGTTCTATTGAATAGTACTGTTTTAGAATACTCACTTACCATTTCCATCACCCTTCCCTAGCTATTAGCAAATGGTCCCTCATCTTCACAGCCCTCCTTGATCCTTGATCCCTCACATCTCCCCCATATAACCTAAGTCACAATATCCAATTTTCCTACTGTCCTTGTAAATACCTCTTACTATGGTTTGAATGTCCCCTCCAAAACTCATGTTGAAATTTAATCACCAGTGTGGCATTATTGAGAGGTGGGGCCTTTAAGAAGCGAGGGAAGACGTCAATGATAGATTGGATAAAGAAAATGTGGCACATATACACAATGGAATACTATGCAGCCATAAAAAGGAACGAGTTCATGGTCCTTTGCAGGGACATGGACAAAGCTGGAAACCATCATCCTCAGCAAACTAACACAGGAACAAAAAACTAAACACCACACATTCTCACTCATAAGTGGGAGTTGAACAATGAGAACACATGGACGCAGGGAGGGGAACATTACACACTGGGGCCTGTTGGGGGGTGGGGGAAAAGGGGAGGCAGAGCATTAGGACAAATACCTAATGTATGTGTGGCTTAAAACCTAGATGACGGGTTGATAGGTGTAGCAAGCCACCATGGCACATATATACGTATGTAACAAATCTGCATGTTCAGCACATGTATCCCAGAACTTAAAGTAAGATTTTAAAAAAGTATGGCAAAAAACCCAAGACTGTCAAATTTATGAATATAAAATTTCTGCTAAGTTCATGACAAAATAAAAATGTGTTATTATCTCAAAAAAAAGAGAAGTGACGGCAAAGCCCTCATGAATGGATTAATCCATGCATGGATAAATTGATTAATGGGTTATCATGAGAAGGAAATGGGTGGCTTTATAAGAAGAGGAAGAGATACCTGGGCTAGCATGTCAACACACTCAACCTCCTCACCAAATGATGTCCTACAAAGCCTCAGAAATCATCAGAGAGCTCTCACCAGCAAGGAGGCTCTTATTAAATGTGGTCCCTTGATCTTGAACTTCTAAGCCTCCATAACAGTAAGAAATAAATTTATTTTCTTTATAAATTATCCAGTTTCAGGTATTCTGTATAAGGAACAGAAAAGGAACTAATACACCTCTCTTTGTACATTTATCACATTGTATTATGATTATGTGTTTGCACATGTGACCTTCTGATGAGTCTGAAATTTTCCAAAAGAATAACTTTCCTTGCTCATCACCGCATCTCCAGCAACAGAATATGGCACTTAGCAAGTACTCAACAAATGCTAAATGCAGGGATAAATGAATGATTGAACTTCGAGTAAACAAGTAAATGTGTTAGGAACTTAAGGTGTCATTCATATCCCTCCCCCTGAAATTCTGACAGATGCATCACACACATGAAGAATAGGGAAAAAATGTAGAAACCAAATACAGTTTTATTAATCTGGGCAGATATCTGGTACCCACAAAACAGAGCTATAGTAAAAGCTGGGGTAGGGAACTCTGGAAGGCCTCCTGCCTACTCTGTGTCTCCTCTTCTCAGTCTATGCCTATTTTATATATTTTATCCCCAATCTCTTAGGTGCTCTTACCATAAGAACCTGAGCAAATACTAAGCCAAAGTAGTCCCATACATTCCAGAGAAAAGGGAATGAGGCAGACAGCAAGAGTGAGCATGCATGCCCCAATATGGAGTGCCTCACTCATCTAAAGGACCTATCCTCACACAGCATCAGTTTCTGGGTCCACAACCACCAATGTGGCTTTTTCTCAGAAGAGAGGTTTTCTCCCAAATATCTTGGATCCCTCCCTAGAGAGAAAAAAATGTTTTGTCTGACAGAGCACCTCTAATCTATGGGGTATTAGAGAGTGCTCTAGATACTCTTATTATTCTATATAAGAAAACAAGCACTTTTTTCTAGATGAAATAATATTTATTGCAATATCAACTCACTTGCAGAGATAACCTAGAAGTAACCATGTTAGTAACCTAACACACCAATCCCTTCAGAGACCCTGGGCCCATACCTACCAGGATATAATATGTCCATCTCTTGTGAAGCTTGGGTTTCTCTGTCACATAAACATAAACTTGTGAAACTTCGGTTTCTCTGTCACATAGTTGATCTCACTGCTATCAACGACACATCTGTAGCAAGCTGGATGCCCTAGGACACAAAAAGCCTCACTTTCCTGATGTTATTCCTAAACTAGACTCTAGGGGGTACCTGCAACAGAAATTGTCAATTCCTGAAACTACAGCTGAAGTTCTCCCTAGGTGGAATGATGTCCAAGTTGCATACAGAGAACTACCTTCTTCCTTTAGGAGTAGTTCTCTGTTAGATTCATATAACATCCTAATGGCTTTGGAAGATATTGATGATAAAACACCTACAATTTTAAGAGGAGTATCTTATTTAGATGTCAGCCCCAACCCTCTGTTCATAAGACTCGGCTCAAGCAGGGGGAAAAAATAAATAAAAAAAAAAAAGTAAAGAAAAGAAAAAGAAGCATTTCCTTTCCTGTCTTTTTGTGAGGAATCTATAGTCCTCTTTGTCTCTTCTGATATGACAAATGGGCAGCTGACCAAGCAAAACCTCCAGACCCCTCAATTTGAGGTTTTATTCCAAAGCCTACAAAATTCATTGCTTTACTCACTTAATCACATATTTATTTATGTACTCCCTCTTTTATTAATCATTTTATCTTTGCTAGGTCCTGTGGCAAATACGTAAATGAGATATAGCTCCTGCCCCAGAGGACTCCCATTATAGCTGGGCTGGTTGATCTAAATGAAAAGGGGATGTTTAGGTATGTTCTTCAAGAGGGCATAGAGCGCTGTGACAATATTTTAGATGGAGAGCTGATTTCTCCTGGGGAAAGGTAGATGAGAGAAATAGAAATTGGGAAAGTCTTCACTGAGGACAAAAGTCCTTGAGTAAGTCCTTGAAAATAAGAAGGTGGGTGAAAAAGGACATCCAGGACTAAGAAAAAAAAATATGAAGAAAGACAAGGAAGCTTGAAAATGCTTTATGAAGCCTGCCAAGGGGACTGTCACTGAAGTTGCTGAAGCTTGTAGATGTCACTGAAGTTGTAGATGGGTCACAATGGTGACCTCTGAAGGTCACATGGGTCTCCACACAACTATCTCCTATTTGATCTCTAAGGACCTTCCAGTTCTATATTTTTATGTTTTTGTCTGTCTGTCTTCTTGGTATCCTCAAGGTTAAACTGAGTAGACCGCAAATATTTAAACATACACAATTTCTACCTCCTTTCTTCCCCATACACCAAGGTTATCAAACTTAGAAAGACAAAATGATCAAAAGCTACAACGGGTCCACCATAATGTTCATTCATTCTTGGCCAAACTTCCCCAAGGCAATGGACTACTAGGGCTTTGTACATTACTTGATAGAAGTGCCATTGTTTTTTTTTTTTTTGAGATGGAGTTTTGCTCTTGTAGCCCAGGCTGGAGTGCAATAGCACAATCTCGGCTCACTGCAACCTCCGCCTCCTGGGTTGAAGCTATTCTCCTGCCTCAGCCTCCTGAGTAGTTGGGATTACAAGCTTGTGCCCGCCTAATTTTTGTATTTTTAGTAGAGATGGGGTTTCACCATGTTGGCCAGGCTAGCCTCGAACTCCTGATCTCAGGTGATCCACCCACCTCCGCCTCCCAAAGTGATGGGATTACAGGTGTGAGCCACCGTGCCCAGAGATAGAAGTGCTTTTTAAGATTCTCTTTATTATTGCTGAATGAGAGCTTCAATTTTGTTTGAAAAACATATGGTTCAACAAATTTTCCCTTGAAATTCATTTAGGCAAATTAAGAAAAAGGAATCTGCAAATCTCTGCAATCCATTTCACCAAATACCTTTAAGAAAAATGTGCAGGAGTTTTCCCAAGCCCTACACAAGCACAGTTTTCCCTTCCTGCTATTAATAGAGAGATATCTTATTACAGTGCTGTAAACACAGCCAAATTCAAAAAAATGAATTTTAAATGATGTTAGGGTTTCCAAAGAAAACCACAAAACAAACTCAGAGTTAAGGCGATAATGCATCCCTGTTGTACCCTGGCACAAAAGCAAGCATTTTGCAGTGACCATCTGGGATATGTAACATAGTAATAAGGGTGAGGGCACCAACTCATAGAAAAGCCAAGAGGCAATAATTTTTTTTTCCTGCCAACTGTGATATATTGCAGTATGAATATATATATATACACATTTTTTTTTTGCCAGCAAATCAGCTTTTACAAGATGTTTGGTTATACCAACAGTGTTCTTCACTATTGTATCCCAAATGACTAAAATGATGCCAAGGAAATAGTCAATACTTAATATTTATTAATTTAATAAATATTGAAATTGCCTACCATTTCTTATGGTAATAAAATGTTTCTGATGCTTTGGAATCATTCTGTCTTCCTTTAAGATACTGAAGGAATCATTTATTTCTCCAAGACTATTCAGGTGTGTTGGGAAGAGGGATAATTTATCAAGTACTATTAAATTTATACACCTGAAAAGCACCTTCAAAATACATTTATATTACTACTACTACTACTACTACTGCTACTAGGAATGTCAAAAGGCTGATTGAAAGAGCTCATCAAAATGCTTTGGTCCTCACACCAAAGACATAAACAACAAAATTAAAAAAAAAATAGATAAATTGGACCTCTTCAAAATTAAAAGCTTCCATGCTGCAAAAGTCATAATCAATACAACTAAAATACAGCCCAAAGAATGGTAGAAAATATTTGCAAATCATATATCTGATAAGAAGCTTATATCTAGAATATATAAAGAATTATTACACCTCAATAATAAAAAGACAACCCGATTAAAGAACGGTCAAAGGATCTATATAGATATTTCTCCAAAGAAGATACACAAATGGCCAATAAAGCACAGAAAAATATGTTCAATGTCATGAGTCATCAGGGAAATGCAAATAAAAACAACAATGAGACATCACACCCACTAGGCTGGCTGTAATAAAAAAGACTGATAATAACAACCGTCAGTGCAGATGTGGGGAAACTAGAACCCTCACACATTGCTGGTAAGCATGCGAAATGGTGCAAGTGCTTTGGAAAACAGTCTGGTGGTTCCTCAAAAGGTGACCTCAGAACCTTCCAACTCCACTGCTATATAGCCAAGAGAAATCAAAGTGTATGTATGTCTATACAATAACTTGTACATAAATTTTTATAGCAGCATTATTCATAACAGCTAAAAAGTGTCCATCAACTAACAAAGAGATAAACAAATTGTGGTAAATTGACACAACAAAATATTATTCAGCACTAAAAAGGAATGAAATATTAATACATGTCACGACATGAATGAACCTTGAAAACATTATGCTAAGTGAAAGAAGTCAGTGCCAAAGACCACATATTGTATAGTTCCCTTGACATAGATGTCCAGAACAGGCAAATCTATAAAGACAGAAAGCAGATCAGTGGTTGTCTAGGACTTGGTGATAAGGAAGGAATGGAGGGAAAAGGAAGATGACTAATAATGGGCATGGAGTTTTTTTGCAGTGATAAAAATGTTCTAAAATTGATTGTGGTGATAGTTACACAACTCTGTGAACACATTTGAAACCATTGAATTGTTCAATTTAAATAGATGAATTATATGGCATGTTAATTGTATCTCAATATAGGTGTTATTTAGAAAAATCTCTTGGTCTTTTTATTAAGTAATTCTAGTGATGTAATTAATATGATTTAAAAATATGGACATAGGATGTGTGTGTTGATTCAGCCTTGTATAAACTCAGTGAATTGCAGAGTAATAAACTGCCTTATATTATTGTATCTGAGTCTCAGTAGGAATAAAATTATTCAAAAAGACACAAGCGTTTTCTTGAGGATTTAAATGTATTTTGAATGGACTTGGAATGATCTCCATATATTATAATAGACTGCCATACTTATTTCAAAACAAAATAATTTAATGCCATGCAATTAAGAGCATCACGAAAAGGAAATTTTATTAATGTCTTTTACTATTCACTATAAAGTAGCAAATACGTTACTAAGTATAGCTTCCTTCTAACATTAAAATACTAAAATTTATCCTATAAAACTAAAGCACAGTTCCATTTAAAGGATAAATTTCACATAATTCAACAAATTGTAAATAATACTGATAGTGTTATATTCTTTGTAAAGCCACAGATACAGTATATATATATCCAAAAATAAACAGAATATATTCCAAAAGATATAATAGTTTTATAAAACTAGTTTCCCAATATTAAGCTAAATATTTATATAATAGGACCATATGAATTGGAAACTAAAAGGAATAGTAACAATTATCATCTCAGCCATTCCTTTCACACATACCAAAACTGAGACATAAAGCAGCTAATTTTTTTTACCCAAAATCATGATTGAGAAATCCATAGTCTGAAACTAAGTTCTCTAATTCCCAAGGAAATGTTATTCTCATCATACCAAAGTTCAACGAAAAGAAAGCACATTATTTGAAAATTTATCAGCATGTAGAGGGATACTAAGTTTATATATCTGTTGAATGTTTGTATACTTGAATATATTTGTCGATTTCTAGCACTGATAATTTTTAAGGTTTGAGCTCCTAGAATGCTGTAATCATGTATGAGTACTTAACTGCTCACATATTTAAACTTACTCTCAACTTATCTGAGCATTTCTTTTTATAAAGGATGAACAATGAGATTAAAACACAACATGGTAATAATTTAATACAATTAGTTCTTAAGGGAAAGCTTAGAAAAACCTTCATGTAGATAAGCCAATAAATTTCTCATGAGGAAATAACACTGTGTTACACTTTGCAACAAAGGATTCTTTACAAACCTCTCTAATGAGACAGCATCAGGGCAGCATCCACCACCTCTACCAAGGTTCCTGAAAGAAGTTTATGAAATGATTATTTTTAATGCTCTGCACCAGGACTTCATGGGACACTGCAGAGTTTAGTTAGGGATCTCTCTTCTTGCACCTTCTCCTTCCCATACAAATCCTCCCAGAATTGTCCTGCTACAAAAATTACTTTTTCCTCTAAGTCAAACCTCCAGCTATCTCCAAAGCTGCTGTTTATTAATTTCACACTAAGGTGTGAGTTACTGGTAGGATTAAGTCTGGAGGGGTGATGAAGAGCTATTTACATTTTAAAAGTGAGGTTCTTTTTCCTCAAAATTTTGCTAATGGATGTAAAGAGTGAGTATGATCCTTCCTTATATAGGTTACACTGTGCCCCAACCTTCTCTGGGGGCCACCAAGGATTCCTGACCCCCTACATTCCAGAAATCAAGGGTCAGCAACTGGGTGCCTCACTTGTGAAAAGCTGTTGACCTCTGGAAGGCAGCTTGTAAGGAAGCAAGTGTTAATTTTCAAAATGTGACTGGTCTTGATAGCAGCAACCTCACCCCATCACAATGTCCCTTGGAATGTTTACTAGTCAAGGGGCACAGAAGTAATCTGTCATCACTAGTCAGTGGTGCAAGCCACTCATTCTTGTAACCTTGCCTTTCTCCCCTGGACCCAAAACAAAACACACCACCCCATCCCTTTCCTCTCACATTCAAATTTTCACGTGTTCAACATTTGTCAGGGCCTTCACCTTCAATGACATGGTCAACACACCAAGAAATCATATTTAACACATGAAACATGAACAGCAGGCCCATTTCTTTCTTCCATGTATTTGAGAGGTACAGAATTTGTGTTCTGGGTATGCCATGTGTGTGCTTATTCTTGGAACAATATTTTTAGACATTAAAATGATTACCCTCCAAAATCATAAAAGGTTTTAATAACACACTTTAATATAATTTTAAGTACTTTTTAATAAAATACAGATATATAATTATCAATGTATGCATATCATTTAATTCAGCAATAAAAGGCTAGTCTCTGAAGTGACATGGTGATTAATATTTACAGTAAAACCTAAAAAAAGCATTTGTACAATATTGCTAAAATTTTACCAGAAAAAAGATTAATAAAAAATTATACTCATATTGTGGTATCATCTGAAATTATCATCAGCAAGAAGGAAAATGCTCTTGTTAATACATAAGGGTATAGAGCATTACTTTCCATGTTTTTTCAAGATGGAAAACTCTCTGTTCTTGAATTATACACCAAGCACTATGGCTGAGATGGACTCATTCTTAACCCCTTTCCCCAGATCTTTGTCAAGCTATTAATGCCATACCCAAACATCTTACATAGATCCACCTACTACAAATATTTCATGTCCCTTTATGCTAGTTTTAAATTAAAAAATTTAATACTAATTTGATGAACTGTTAAGGAATCCAAAAGGAAATTTGTTAATATGTATAAACAGAGTCACATCCTGTGCAAATTCAACAGTATATCTCCCTAAGTATCTAACAAATTGTGTTGTTTCAAAGTGAAACAGCAAATCAGGAGTTGTACCCTTTCCCCACCAAATCCAGGAATGAGTTAAAGCAACTCTTTTTAGCAGTGAGAGGAAATCATGCTCTTTTGCTTAAGATACATGAAATGTAATGAATGGGTCAATGCACAGACATGTTATTTTACTTTCTCCTCAGAAGGGGAATGTGCCTCATCATGTATTCTTAGCCTTTTTTATTTATCTCACACTGTGCTCTCAAAGTTACTTGTTTTTAACTCTTCAATCATGCATATATTATTTTAGGAATTAAAAAATTTAATACTGATTTTAATTTCTCCAGTTCTGACGTTACAAATTCTGTTGAGGTTAAAAGTTTTATAGTTCCTTTATCATAATTAGTATCTTCCTTCTTAGTCCTCCAAGAGGGTCTTTATAGTAATGGGCTTTGGCCTTTGCACTATAGCTCCCAAAAGACAGATTGCTGGAGATAACCCACTGAAATTCCTCACCGCGTTATTTAACACCAGACAGGCCTAGGAACTATCTGTTTTGGGAAAGACTCAGGCAGACATAAAGGGGAAAAGGGTTCAATGTGTAGGAATTACAAGATATAAATAAGTAGCATAAATGCATTTTTTTACTTATATACTATGGGTCAGGAAGCTTAGAGCAAGATGGAAAAAATATTCTAAATTTAAAAACAAACGATACAAAAACATAAGGTATAGTTAACAATAGTATTACTCTTGATTTAAAAGACAGACATTTCTCATTGGAACCAATGAATCTGAGGTGGATTTATTTTCCTTTTGCCATTCCACTCATATCACATATTCCTCCCCTGGTGAAAATTGGAATTTAAAAATGTTTATAGAACATTCTTTAACGGTCTATTTGATAACTAAAATAAGCAAGAAATCGAAAATACTGGAAATTTGTTCTCTACAGATGAATAAGAACCTCTTATGTGCCCAATGGAAAGTGTAAAAAAAAATCACAAGCCTCTCCTTTACCTTCCTTAAGAAAATAACAATTATTATGGGTTATGATTTTTTTATAGACCAAAGGTCATATGGTATCTGTGGTAAATAATAAGCAGGAATGAAAAAGCTGATCCTTCATGATTAAATACCTCAGAACTAACACTAAGACTTCAACTTGCTTTTGTATTTAAATTCTTACACCGTGCCCAAGAATAACAGAAATCACAAGACTCTACATGCTGGTTACTGCTGGTTATCAACACATCAAGTATGAAACCGTTTAGAGCATTTTTCTGATAAATTAAGTTATAAGTGTTCATCTGGATAGTATCATTGCCAAGTTTTAAGTTTACCACCTTGTTTTTAAAAGAGTCTGAGAACTTTGCTTAAACATACTACACGCATGCCAATACTCTGTGCAACTGGATGAAGCAGGGGAACAATAGGGGCTGTGATACTCCATGTGCTATGTATATACAGCATACATATATACCATAGATAATTACACTCTCACCATGATAAAGTCAAAAAACCCAGTGAGCTTTCTTTTTCTATTATATGTACATTTTATAAACCACAGAGAGTTTTTTTCCACATAGCTTTTAAAAAAGAAAAAGAAAATACGTTAGACAGATCCAAATGTCATTTAACTTAAAGGCTTCATCAGACCATATGTGCAGATACTTGAGATGATGACAGAGTTAAGCTTCCTAGGGTCCTAGAGTCAAAGAAACTCTGCTGACCCCCACTGCTAAGCAGGTGCACTCCTTCCACAGGGGGCAACATCTGCCGATCCGTCATGGTCCCACTCGGTGAGGACCCCAAGAAACTTCCTTGGGAAGAAACAATTTTCTCAGGACTGGCAGCCAGTTTGGGGGATGTGGAGAAGTTATATCCATATAGTGCACAGGGGCTGTGTAATCTAAAAGTATTATAGGAACCCTGATGGGTCTGGTTAGTGGCAAAGGCGTTGCTGGAGGGTGATGGCATGATATACTGGAGCTGGGGGGACATTCCCGAAATCTGCATGGATAAGCTGGTCTGTGGGCAACTGAAGGTGTCCCCGTCAGTGCCACCCATGGACATGTTCACGGAGGTGCTGCTGCTCACGCCCACATAGGAGGGAGTCCTGGGCGGGGCGAAGGTCTCACCAGCCTGGTTGGTGAGCCTGTTGTAGGTCTCTGCCAAAGACGTGCTGTATCGGTTGAGGGTGAGGCCTGAGCGGGCACAGGCAGAATAGTCAGCAGGGGCCAGACTACACAGCTGGCTGGTGTTGGGCCCCAGATGGAAGGCAGGAGAGGAGCAAGAGGAGCCAGACAAAAGGTGAGGGTGAGTGGCAGGAACGCCATTCCCAGTACCTTGGAGCAAGGTGGAGGAACTTGCATTGCCTACAAAAGAAGTTGAAATGTAAAGAATGACTCCACAGTCATCCTTTCCTTTCAATTTTGCAAATATGAGCTAGACACAGCTTGTTACAAGGCAAGGGTTGGAGGAATGCTACAGAGATGAAAAGGAGATGGTCTCAGCTTTCAAGGAATTATCTGGTTGAAAAATCTCATTTCCAATTAGAAAACAAGTTGTTGAATCACATGCTAACACAAGAGCAGAGGTCCAACAAATCAACAGTCCTGTGAAACTTAGAGAGGGTAGTTAACCCTGTGTCCAACCAATGGCAGTGATGGTGCCCCCTCTGGATCTGCTGGCAGATTGCTGTTTGCAAACTTGACAGAACTTAAGGGGAGAGGAGAATTCCAAAGGGCTGGACAGGTTGTAAAACCTTCATTGCTCTATTGATGGTGTTTTATATAGTGTCTCAAAATAATACAAAAGCCCAATCCAACCAATGATAATTATCTGAAACCCAGAATAGTAAATTCTCACTGGAATCTGGGCAGGATGGTGGTAAAAAGCCTGAATATAGGAGTGAGCTGAGAGTGTTACCTATGGAGCAGACCAGAAAGGAAGCAACATCGCTTTCCATGCAGTTCCCTCTGAGGAGAAATCAGCCCTGGGCTGCTGAGAAATATTCAGAGATGAGCCCAGGAGGGTCTGCCTGAATGTGCCTGACCTTCTCATCATTAACCCAACAGGAGAACCCTGCCCAGAGGCAATTCTGCTGAAGAAAGAAAACAAACAAGATGTGAAGAAAGGGTGGACTGGGGGCACTATCAACAATTTCTTGTGAAGAGGACCTGGCATCAGAGCACCTCTAATTTTAATACGAGATTTAAGGATGAGGTAAAGGTCATGAAATATATAAACAGCCTAAGACGTCTAAGATTTAATCTGTGACCATAAGAGCCATTTTTTCCTGATCCATCCCCATACCATGCAGAAGACAGATGGAATCTGTAGGACAATGTTGGTGATGAGGTCATTATTGTAAGTATAAATAATGACTTGTACACTTTTAGTGCCTGAGTTTCTAGGCAGGAATAGGCTGTATATATGACCCAGGAGACTTTGTGAGTTACCTTGCTTGGGAATTCCAGGGATATCTTCAAAGGTCAGAGTCCGTAGTGATGGTCGCCAGAATGCATATGATTCCACCAAGGCTTCCAAACCCATTCTAAATGGAAAGGGTCAGGATAGGGGTGGACAAAAGAAGTCTAGTTAAGAGCATTTGGAGCTTTTACCAGCAGCAAGCATCTCAAAACAACACTGGTATTGACAGTACCCCCACGTTGTCCGGTTAGGAGCTTGCCACTGGCAAGAAGAAATGCTTCAGCAATGCGCTAACAACATTCTGTTACTAGCAGCAGGAGAGAACTGAAATCACCCACCCAAGATGCCTGTTAATGTTCTCAGGAAAACTCAGCTGACCTGAGGGGTGAAAAGCTGTTCCCTTGGGCTAAGGAGCTGAGATGAAGAGAGTCCATCCTGGCTGCTGTGAGTCCAAGGCTCTGCTGTGATCTGGAACACACCCTCTCTCCTTGTCCTGTTACTTCTCCCTCTAAGTGAGGAAGGCATTGCCACAAAAGCACATTCCTAGAAAATCAGCTCTTTTCTAAGAGGCATTACTGCCCATCATTTGGTGCCTCAGCAGCCAGCTCAGGGAAGCACTCATCCAAAGAAGATTGACTTCTCTCTCAGGAGCACAATCTCTACCACACCCATTGTAGCCAGGCTGGGCTCCCACCAGTAACAGGAGGGCCATGAAGAAACGGCACTGGCCTCTCCCTGCAGTGTGTGGAAGGAGAGCAGGAAGGTGACCTCACAGGGCTATCTAGTATATAGAGTTACTATTAAATCACAAATTATTTTAAAACCCTGAAATACACTTAATGAATGGATACTTAAAGAGACAGGATAAGTTTCATATAGACTATTTACATGACATATGTATATTTTAAAACAAGGGCAACTACTCTAAATACATATATCAACCGTCTCCTACCATGAATGATTCAGAGACTTCCCCTCTGTATTCAAGTGACTAAGTCCTCTGGGTTCTGGGAATGAGGCCATTCACTCAACTAAATCATTCTCAAGACAGCCTCATCTGAGACCTCATCACTCTTCCTTCAACCACCTCAGCCGTAAGTAATTTGTTGATCTAGATAACATTACACTTTTCATGAAACCTGTAGCTCCACTGTAGAAAATACTTGCTTCCTGGGATGTCCAATAATAGACATCTCCTTTAATAGTTTGACTCAAGGTGCTACCACCTCTGGAGTCCCTGCACCCCAAGTCATAACCTGCAAATTAAGACTAGAGGAATCCACCCCAGAGAGTCACACCACATACACAATATGGTGAAAGCTCTCTAAACACCAGAGGTAAGTGATTTGTGCCGATAAAACTCTTACACTACTTGTCCATCTGTTCCAAGGCTTCACACACAGAATTTACTTCCTTAGAGTGTTCAGGGTATAGTCTCTGTTAATTGATTTCTGTACTCACTCTGGAGGAATATGCCTACCCCATCTTAGTGACAGAATGATGTAGCTATGCATGTGTGGAGGGTTGGTGTGTATACATGCACAGGCTTGTATGCACAAACACACCTCATGAGGCTGCACATAAGCCTGACTCATCTCTTAAGTCACAGGCTCTGGGGGTGCAGCTCTGAGAGCACTTCAAAGAGATGCCTGCAGCCCCAGAGGGGATAGTGCAGGATTGCCAAATAAAAGAGCGGAGCACAGAGGGGAACTGCACCTGCTCTACCTGGCCTACCCTGAGAGAGAACAGAATCTGGCTTCTGATGTAATCAATGTGCCACAGAGAGAGAATTATTTAGTGGTACGGATACTAGATTGGGGTCAGAAAGACTGCACTGGCACTGCAACTCACTAAAACTCATTGTCTGACCTTAAGTAAATTTGCTAATCTCCCTGGACTTCAGTTTCTCACAAAGAGAGGATGAGATTACAAAAGGTCTGAAACCCTTATTAATCCTAACATTGTTTCATTCTAAGAGATTTTTTTTCCAAACCAGTCATCATATCTGTGGCCAAACTACAAGCCAAATCCAAGTTCATGCCACTTGATAGTATTTTCTGTACTAGTGTATTGATTTCTGGGCAGTTTGGCAGACGTGGTCAGTTCCAAACCCCATGTTGCCTGTGGGTGTGTTTAACCCTGGACTAATGAACTCTGGGTCCTGTTAGCTGATCATCCTCTATTCAGTTTATACCAATACTGAATTTTGTGACTTTCTAGAAATACAACTATTTTAAATGCAAAAGAATGTTAAGACACAGCTTAATATAAAACAGCTTCTTATTACCACATAGATGAGTTTGAGTAATTGTAGTTTTAAATATTAAAAATACTAAAGTGATTATAGAGCAGTCTTGAGGGAAGTTTACTAAGATAATTAACAAGCAACCACTGGACTTAGAAACCGACTACAGAGATGTATCTTACTGCATTATTTGCTTTAGCAGTGTAAACTTTATTATGATTCAAATACGAATCCATAAACTAAATTCTTAGGGAGAAGTTATTGATGAATCACAAATATATAACCCTAAGCTTTAAAGAGATGCTGTGAAGGCGACATATCCGCAAGTGATCTGATTTGGAGTAATCGATATTTTTCCTGAGGCTGCTGTTTCACACTACAAGTTCCAGAAAGGATTTTAGATATTTTGCAGGAAACAGTTATAAAATATTTATTAGCTGAATCTGGACATTTTTTAAAAAGCCTTCATTTTCTCCAGTAATGGAGACCTTTCCTGCCTAGTTAAAGAAAAGATAAAAGGCACCTCCTGCAGGAGTGCAGCCAAGGTGATAATTTATACAAGATGCCTTTGAACAATTTCCACATTTTATCATCGCCCTAATTTATGCTATCAAATGGCCAAGTTTATTTAGTAAAATGGTTATGTTTTTCCTGAAGTATTTAAAGAGAAGAAATTTTTGTACCTTCCTGAGTAAAAAATTTTATAGGGTCAAACCTAAGGCCTAACTGAAGAATGAAACTATTCTCAGCACATAAATTCTCTCTCACATAGCAAATGTCTTGCAGGAGAGCTTTTAAGGGCCGAAGCTACTGATTCCTGTAAAATAGGCTGTGGAGCCATAAATAGCCAGAAAAGGATAATTTTTAATTAAGGCAAATTGTTTTATAAAGTTTAAACAATCACAAGTCTATGTTTATTTCTTGTCCTGGTCAATTTGTATATTTCATGTACAGGGTCGGGGAAATAAAAATAGAATTTGTTTTAAAAAAACACTAACAACAGCACAATAGAACCAGGGGTAATAAAGAAATATGTTAAACTTTTTCTCATAGCCTTACTCCTCTACTAATATAATTAAAAAATCATGCCCCTTCATGCCCATGCTCTCCAAACAACCGTGCCCTCCACCAAGTCTTACATATAACTTGGTCTTTTTTAAAGGAAACTAATACACAAGTTAGAAATGTTCACTTATGTAATTCAGGTGACTGAATTATCTCTTCTCCAAATGTGTCTTTTGCATTTGTCAACGGAAAATGTTACAATCAGATTTTTAAATAGAGGAATAATGATTTATAGATATTTAGCATTCCAAAGTGAGAAGTATTAGTAAATAGCTTGTCTATAATAAGCAAGAGAGTTTCAGCAAGGAAAAAAGTTGAAACTTTATTTCACTAGCAAGAAAGCCATATATAGGCTCAATGTGCTTTTCATGTACTATAATATTGTTTAAACACTTGTAACAAAATAAAAATTTTAAATTTTAACAAAATCTTAAAAGCATTAAAACATAATTCACTGTCTTCTGTATGTTCCTCCAAAATTTTTAAAGTTTTATAGTCAGGGAAGAAATAGTAACAAGCACCATGGATGTCAGGCTTACATACTCCTGAAACAGCCAAAAGGATAGAAAAATCCATATCAAAGCTAGCTTTTTGAACTCACCATATCAAACAATAGGCCTAGTATTTTATATTCAACAACACCACTGTCTTTTTCACTGACCAAATTTAAGTATCCAAATGTATTTTCATTATGCTGAATATCTAGAATTCTTCCTGAAAACTTGTCATATGCATCTATCATCTCACTTCTTGTAGAGGTTCATTCACTATTACCTGTTCAAAATATAAAGTATTTTAAAAATATTTTAAATTTATCCCTTCAAAAATGGACTATATACAAGCATGTGACCCCTGAGTCAGTAGCAGTGAAGTCTTTGCTAGAGCAATTGATAGCTTGGATATAGTTGCTAGTTGCATATTCTTCAAGCCTGAATATTTCTCTCTTGGAATTTCAGTGTTTTAATAAATTCTTTTTCTGGTTAAGAAAAAAAACTGAAAGTAATAGAAGACTCTTAAATGGACAAATACTATTCTGCTATAACAAAAATCACAAAATAATTCCATCAGAGCATTTGCCAAGGTAGAAGAGGAGTCATCCCAAAGATTCTCTTCAGTCACCTCACTAAGTGGCCATCTCCAGTTATTAAATGATGGTTCAATTTGCATTTTAATTTTCAGAAACATCTCTGAAAAACAAGGTTAACCAGGAGCTAACAAAACAAAAGACAAGCAATTTTTTTCTCTACATTGAAACACACATTTAAAAAACAAAATAATTTCAATACAGCAGACAACTTTCATGTGATAGGAATATCTGCAAACTTTCCTACAGAGTGAAAATTTCAGAGGGAAGCCCTGCTATTAGTCTTCCTGATCTACCTGCACTAAGTTGAAGGCTACTCTACTCTCAGTGCATTTTAGCTGCATTTCAGTCCTCATGTTGCATGGTGTTTCAATGATGCCACTGCATATAAAAATGACATCACATCTCTGCAAGCACTTGAGTGTATTCTGAGAAAAGGTCTCTGTCACCCATCTTGTCCAATTAATCAACTGAAAGAACTAAGAATCTGGATTGTTTTCCCTCTAAAATTTCAAATGGAACTGTCTCTAAAATAATTGGGGATTTTCAAGGAGTATTAGAATAATTTCAGGAGTAAAGTCATAAAGATTTTTCAAATACTTCTTTTTAAAAACAAGCTGCTTTTAAAAACATTTAAGTAGAAGCCTTACTCTGAAAAGGCATTTGCAGAACTGTAGTCTATTATTACTCTCTATTACTACTTACTAACAGTTACTTTAGAAAATGTTGTACTGAACTATATTGGAGTAGAGTCATATCAATAAATTCAAAAACCCTTTGGCACATAGAGTAGGTGATCTGCTTTTTGATAAAAGTAAGAGTAGAATTCATTATTGTGGCTCTACCACTTAGTACAAACACCACAAAACATGAAACAGAAAAAATAAACAAGTGTGTGGCTGTCAGCAGAGCCAAGACAAATTTGGAAACTAAAGAACATCAGCTCTCTTGGCAATGGAGAGTAGTTTCATATTCCAGCTGGAAATATGACTTAACGAAAGACCATATCATACTCCACAGACAATATCAATAGATAGTTGCATCATCACTAAAGAAATTTTAAACCAATAGTAGAGGCAGAGAGGATATTTAATTAGGATACTGAAGCCTCTGTGCCTGTAAGGGCAGGTTTCTTCAAGGCTCCTTCAAAAACAGCATGCAGTGTACATCCTGAGAGCTTCCATTTTCAGCTCAGCAGCGCACATGAACTTTCACCTTAGGGTAGGTCACACCATTACACTACAAAAATAAGTTATCTCCGAAGCACAATGGTCCTCATCAGAAATGATTTCGATATCGTATTAGTAAATTTAGCCATTTACTTTGTAATAGAAAATTCATAATAAAATATCAAATATATTTATCATAACCAGAATGGTCTTCACTAAGACCCACCTGTTGCGCCCAGAGTCTCGGAAGCCTTTAGCAAATGGATTCCTATCTATCTTCAGGCGAGTAATCTGCAGAGTAGGAAAAAAAATTATCAAATCTTACATAAATGTCAAGCAAGATTTTTACTTGGTTGCAAAACTACAATGAGTCAAAAATTAACTGTTAGAGGACTCTATTGTATACACCTCTTTTATTCCCCAAGTATTTTAATATCCTAGCAGTAAAGCTAAGGAAAATTTCAGATATCATCTAGAACATTCATCTGCTCTAAAAAAGATACTTCACTCCTTTTCAATCTGCATTAATAGATATAAGTTAGTTTTGTTTTTTAATATTTCTGGAAAAGGAGATTCTGAATCATCTGTTGGTAACTTGCCCTGTAATTGACAATTCTCTCTGAACTGAAGTTCTTCCCTTTAACTCTGAGATGTGGTTTAATCCTGTTTCTCTCTCAATAAAGGTAATGAGGAATACCTCGTATCCAACTTCTATTTAACAGCCATTTAAATGTTGTTAAGCTCCTACACAGCTTTCTCTTCTTTAAAATTAGGTAATAATGTACACATTCCTTTAATTTTCTGTATCTGTATTTTTCTTTGTTTCTCCTTTAATATTCTTTGTGGCTTTTATCTGAAAGTTTTATTCTTTTATCTGTGGAGTCCTAACCTGGTCAGAGCACTACAGTGAATGTCTAACCAGAGGTAACCACTACTTGAAGGTTCTAATGACATCAAATCTCATACTAAATGGAGTAAAAATAAATGGTGCTTTCACTTTAACTTTCTTTCAAAATAAATTGTACTGTGTTATATGGAGGTACACAACATACTATGAAATATGTATAGGTAGTGAAATGGTTCCTATATATGATGTTTTAGTTTTAACAAGAATTCTAATTTGTTGACTCATAACCAACTTTTTGCCCACTAAGACACCAAGATTTAGGGGGAAATTTTTTACAAATGGTTTAATCATCTCCATTAATAGTTTTTTTAGTTATGCCATCCTGAACTTGACACTAATAAATACCATCCCATCTGCTTATTACCAGATCTCTACTTTGCCCAGAGGAATTTACAGCCTATTTTCTAAGAGACACATCATGTTTTGGCTTCTAAATTCCTGGGCTTAATGAACTCTACAAAGTTAATGAACATACTTCTAATTGCACCATCTTGGCTAAGGACAAAAACTGTTAAATAAAAGTCATCTGCAGTCCCCCTACATTGCTTGTGCACGCCCTCCAGTCAGCCACGCAACACTTAAGACATATGTGTTCCATATGATGTTATCTTAGTATGTGGATAAAACTACATTATAAATGATATAATGAAAGGGTTTGCTAATTAAGTCATCATGTCTGCCACTCTGCCATTGAAGGAATTCTTCTTTACAGATCAATATAGCTCAATTTTCTGTTTATTTTAATAATGTTTAAAAACATTAAGCAATGTAAATGTTCATTTAAAATATTGTTTTTTAAAAAGTACAGATTTATATAATGGTGCCTTGTTAAAACAGAGACATAACACAATTGCTACTATCATCATTTTTATTACTAACATATGTATTGAGTGCATAAAATATACACTGTGCTAAGTTTTCGGCATACTACTCATTTAATTACTAGAGCAACTTATGTATAGCTATTATCTCAGTTTTGTGTTTTATTTTAAAATGAAGCTTAAGTAAGCCAGGACCACAGGCTGCAGAGCTCTTGCTATTAACCACTAATCTGCTTACAACGTTCCGATAAGTTCTTAAAAATAGTAGCCAGGAAACTAAAAAGTAAATGTCATTGCATGTTATCATTATCAATTTCTCCTCTAATCTGTCCATCATCTTAATCAACTTCTCAATGTTCACTAATTTGTGTTAATCACAACATGTGCCAAAAGCTGACTGCATTGCACTTACTGTACCACAGAGGGTGGAAGAAAATATGCAAACAGCACAGTTAATTTGTGTGTAAGAGAGAGACAAAAAGAGAGGAAGAGAGAAAGAGACGATGAATTGAGATTGTTAAAAGAATACTAAATACCTCTGCTATTTTCTCATGTATTACTTTTTCTCCCAAAAAATCGTTTTCTGTCCCTAATATATTTTAATATATTAAATATATAATTATATCTCATATAATATACTAAATATAATTATAATATATTAAGTATATTATAATTATATATTATATATTTAGTATATTATATAATATATTATTGTACAGTATATTATACTATTTATATATTTATATTGATATTTATAATTTTAATATATAATGTATTATATATTATATATAAATATATATTTAATATATTAAAATTATAAATACATTTATTTATAATTATATACATTATAAATATATTTATATATAACGTATATATACCTTATATATTTATTATATTAAATAGATTAAAATTATAAATACATTATAATTATATACTAAACATATTACATGTTATATATAATACATTAAATATGCTATATTAAATATGTTTGCTTCAGCAGCACATATACTAAAATTGAAACAATACAGAGAAGATTAGCATGGTCCTATATTATATCTATTAGCATAGATAATAAATAAATTATATTATTAGCATGGTCCTATATTATATCTATTAGCATAGATAATAAATTATATCTATTAGCATAGATAACAAATATATTATCTATGGATCTTTTAAAAATTACATTTCATGTTCCTTCCTAAAAGCTTCTAAAAGAGTGGCAACATGAGTGTGAGATGACAGGACAGCTTCGGTTGTGAGACTGATGTCTCCATACGGATAAGAGCTATTGAGCCTCTCAGCCCAAAGAACACATGGGATAGGATCCAAATCTTCTAAGAAGCTTTAAAACAACAGAAACCACAACAGAGAGATTTAAAAGCCTTAAATTTGTAATTGAAATGTATATAAATGTAAAGAGAAATGGAGACCTAAAACAATTCTGCTGACCACTGAAATTAAAAAAAAAAAAAAATCTACCACAGGCCACATTGGCTTATATTACATGGATATTTCTTATGAAAACCAGCTGGAATTCCAGCATGGATTACATATTGCCTCTGATTCAATTATCTACCTGACACACATAAACATAGCCTTAGAGAAATATATACATTTACCCATATAGAAAGGAAATATTTCACTTCTCAAACTATTTCTAACTTTGTGAAATGAGTATTCTACCATTGCTGATCTCTCAGACTATAAGCAAGTTTATCATCTTCTATCACAATTAAAGCATATCTTGAAAGAAATAGCCCTTTTGTATATGTACCAAAATGACTATACAGGATAAATGTTTCTGAACTATTTTTAGAATATATTTTAAAAATAAAGTGAGCTATCAAGTCCCATGCTCTCTTATACAATTCATTTTTAATATTCTACATGTCTATTTTTTAGGCAATAAAAATACATTCTAATTTTAATTATGATATCATAATTCAATAGCTCAAAATGGAAAGTAAACCTACACTGCCGGTCACAAGACGTGGTTTGTCTAAAGAAGTCAACATTAGAGCAGACTTACTTGGAAAATCATGGATAAAGAACTGTTATTCATACATATACACTTTGAATGTCATATATGGCAAATGCTTTATGATAATTCATAACATTTAGAGTGAGAAGGATAGCTAACTTTCTCTCTTCACCTGAAATGAAAAGTCTACAAAGATTCCAATTCTGAGAACAATACCTGCTGATTCTGATAGGCAGTGACGGTTGTGAAAACAGTTTCTGGAAAGGAGAATGCCTTTACTCCCTCTCCAGATGGAACAGGCTTGATGGGAGAAAGATCGTCTCCACAGTCTTTACGGATGACGTGCACTCGCGGTTGGTATTTGTGCATAGAATGAAGAATAATCTATATCAAAGAAGGAAAAGCCAAATTTATCAGAAGCCTCTGCCCAATCTCAACACCATGACTAAATATTTAATGTGTACAATCAATTCCGATTGGAAATAATTTCCAAGGATGCAGAGGTGTCAATTTAATAAGAAATATCAGAACTGGAGAAGGAAGGCTAAGAAGTTATTTGTAAAATGTACATAAAAATACAAAATAAAAAGCACTATTTTAGTGAAACCCTGTGTACAACCATGTGAACTTAATTCAAATTTTCTGTTGCTAAAAACACAGGAATAAATTAATAAGCATTTTATTTATAATGAGCCCAATGGAACACAGAGTCCAAACCAATAAAACTACAAATGAGACTGAAATCATCATTTAAATTGTACCACACCCATCCCCTAAAAAATAAGTATTCACAGACAAGGTTTTTTTCAGAGGAAATGTTTCCCCAATTCGTGACTACATATGTCTATTCAAGGGCAAAGGGAATTTTAAGGACATTCCAGCATCTGTTTTTTGTGTGGCTCACAAAGTCTCTGGTTTGCTGGGAGCACCCAGTGTCTGTGCCTCTGTCACAATGAGGCTTCCATTACTCAGACTGCAGAGAACAGAAAAGCTGGCCCTCTCAGATGCTGCTGGGGAAATCTGATAATATGGTTCAACTATCTTCTACTCAATGATTCCACATCTGAGAATTTATCCTAAGGAAATATTACAAATTCAGAAAAGCTTTTCATGTACAAAGACGGGCATCAGATTATTTATAACAGTAGAAAAACTATAAACCACTTACATATCCAACATGAGTAAATTAGTTAGGTGAATGAAATCCACACAATGAAATACAGCATTATTTTTTTTTTACCATATAATGAAATAATACTTTTAAAATCTTAAACTTAAAAAATGACCTAAATTGTTTATAAGCTTGTTAAAACTACATAAAAATAGAGTAAAAATGACCCATAGAAAGATATAAACAGTGATTGCCTCTAGATGATGGAATTGTGAGTGAATTTTTTCTTCTTCTTTATATGTTCTATGCTTTCAAGGCTGATGGGGTAGGGTGAAGAAACAGCTTCATCCAGGGGGATTTTCTGTTTGCTGCTGGGATTCCATATTCAGGTACTCATTAAGGAGTTTCCTTAAGAAACCTGTATCTTTCCTGAGCTATAAGATTTGAATTCAATTTCTGAGCCATTATGAATTTATAGAAAAGAAAAGTCTTAGGGAAATGTAGTGGGTTGGCCTGCCTTGTGTTTATGACGTGGGCAGTTTAATAAGACACATTCAGAATATTTGGTCAGCCCAAACATAGATTGTCCTACATCTGGAAAGTGTGTTTGCTGCCACAAAAAGATTCTTTACTTTCTGGCAGCTCTGTGGCTAAGATTTTTTTTTTTTTTTTTTTTTTTTTTTTTTTTACCCTGCAGTTTTCCTTCTATCAGTGAAAGAAATGCCTAGATAGCACATGATCATGCCAACCAGACACACTAGGAGAGGAAGCATGAGTGTGAGGAAAGGACAACAGGGGAAAACAGCCCTCATAATCACCTGAGGACACACGCAAATCTGCAATCTCAAGAAAATTCTCTTTCCAGAATTCTAGAAATTCTGGAAATTTCTCTTTGCTCTATTTAAAGGGAAGAATTTTAATGACCCATTAGTGACTTATGAAATCAACATGAAGGGTTGTAACCAGAAATTTTTTAAATAAATAAAAGTACAAAATAAAGTAGAAAATAAAATGTATAACTTGCTGTTAGGTAGAAAGTTTGAAAAACACAGAAGCAACATTTAATTCTAATGGTTCGAATGATCAGCACACTCTAAACAGATTTTTAGTGAATATAGAATATTTTTATTTTCATTTCTTTTGTATATTACCTGAGTAATATGTTCACTAATCCTCATTTAAAAAGGTATAATCGGCCGAGCATGGTGGCTCACGCCTGTAATCCCAGCGCTTTGGGAGGCCGAGGTGGGTGGATCACGAGGTCAAGAGATCGAGACCATCCTGGCCAACATGGTGAAACTCTGTCTCTACTAAAAATACAAAAAATTAGCTGGGCGTGGTGGCACGTGCCTGTAGTCCCAGCTACTTGGGAAGCTGAGGCAGGAGGATAGCTTGAATCTGGGAGGCAGAGGCTGCAGTGAGCCGAGATCACGCCACTGCACTCCAGCCTGGTGACAGAGCGAGATTCTATCTCAAAAAAAAAAAAAAAAGGCATAATCTAAATCTAAGTTTATGTTCTTCGAAGCACAATATCTCAGCAGGGTTGAAAGGTATCTTGCAGACATATGGACCCAGTAGATATTCTTTTTCAGAACTATATTAGGAAAAAGGAGTCGGCAAGATGGATTCTGAGGTCTGTTTACCGCCCTCCAATTAGAGGTGCTTCGCTTCCCTGTTTGATATGCAGGGTTCTGTGTGACATTACATTAGATATATTTAAGTCTGAAAAAACTGACATTAATACTCCAATTTATAGATAGAAAACTAAGGTCTACACAAGCAAGAGACTTCTGAATCCTCAAGGCTGAACCTGGAAGCTGGGTCCCTTGGCCCATGCTCGTCCTCCCACCACCACGTTCATGTGCATTCATTATAAATTCATATTTTTTGGGCAGGCATCATCACAGGGCCAGGCCCAACAAAGGAAACACAAGAAAGGGTCTCAGCCTATAGAAGCAGTTAATTAAGCCCCACCTGGTGTCTCATTAGTTAACATACTCTTTAACACACTCTTTTAATATAAATATAAAACAGCAAATGACCAATCATATCATAGCAACGATTAATGTTAACTCTGCTTTGCCCTCTCCCTCTTTATTTAATTAATTTATCTCATTAGAAAGTGATAGTCACTTGATATTTTGGGGAGTAGGGGAGTTTAAGGGAGAACCTTTCCTCTTCTCCAAGCTAAGAAACAAAATGCCACAGGTAAGCAAACAACAAGGGACAAAACAATGACATTTATAAACTCCCAGGGAGAATTAGCATATCTTTTAGAAACAAATTTCTAAGCAGAAGAAAAATTGGAGAAAAGTTACTTTACATTAAACAAACAAAAACAAATGCATAGCCAATTTCAGAAGATTGGACTGAGCTGTAATTAAAGAAACAAAGATTCATTTGGGTTTCTTTTTACTAGTCAATGAAAAGCAGGTTCTTGTTTTATGAAGACTGTTCTCTCAAGCAGATTTCTCCATATAGTTATATATATTTTAAGGTTACTTTTCAAAATATCATTACCATATTTCAAAAAAGACCTCAAGTGGGGTATATTGGAGTAGGATACAGAAATGGCTGATGTATGTCTTTGTTTGCATGTTAAGGAGCAACTATCAATAGTAATCTGAAGATTGCTCAAGAAAAATAATATGTATTCAGTATTATCTACAAGAATTTTGTGTATCCTTGGAATGTTTTAGGGACGGAGAAACAAGCCTCAGTTCCTCTTTTTACGATAGCATTATGTGCTTTTTAACGTCTCACGTGGTCATGGGTCCAGTCAAAGCACTGCAAGGATTTCATTCCTGCAATCATTTTGTGCTAAATGAATAAAAGTCTCAGGTCCATATGGAGTTCTCAAGTCACTATGCTGCACACTTGCACAGATTTGGCAGAGTAAAAGTAGGAATTGAGGAGAGAAACAAAAGCAATTTAGACAGCAAGCTAGAAAATCACCTCTCATTTGAGTCTCCAGCTTTACTAATTAGAGATCAGTGTCAACTTCTTTTGGAATTGGGGGCTCTGGGGTGGGCAGGGGCACAGGGGATGAACTATTTGATTATTAACTACCAAACTTATAATCATGAATGCTCAATAAAATTTTGCTTATTTAATAGAGCAAATAGAACCAAGAGAACCACTGGTCATATAAACAAGAAGACCACGATGATATGATGCCCATCTCCAAAACACAAATAATTCTGTGTGATGTGTAATGTTCAATGCTCTCTGATCTGTTTAGAATGATTATTTTCTTTTGGGTTTAGCTAGTATTACAGTCACACAAGTCCATAAATACAGACTGCATTCACAGTACAGGCTAATACACATTTTTCTACTTTAAGGACACCTAGATTTGAGTCAAAAAAAAAAAGCATAATATTGTTTATTTCTCATCTGATGAGTCGAAAGAGCCTGAGATCTGACAGAAAGGTAACTGTGTCTAGTCTTACAGGATAGCTCAATAAGAAAACAGTCCCTGCTGACTGGAAATTTTCCAGATGACCTAAATTCCCATGATGTAATAAGTCAATCAAAGGACCAACAAGAAACAGATAACAAAAACCTTGCTCCCTACATTTTTTGGTAACACCACGTACTGACTCCCTTTAAATGGTAGGAATCAAGGCTATAACAATGAATCACAAACTCCATAGCAAGGTAGCCTTCTTTTTGTTTTACGCATGATGCTGTATATAATGGACTCTTTACAAATATTTCCTTTCGAGTTCATCAGCTCATTTGGTTCACCCTAAGTTCTCTGATTCCAATATAACCCATGAGAAAATCAAGCCTCAGAGAATGAAAGTGACTTGCCCACAAACACAAATGTGTCATACCTCTAAGCAATTGCAAGGTCCTTCCACCAGGGAGACCTCAGCAACCTCCCCTATAACTTGCTGCTTCCACACCTGATTCTCAAGGAGAAACAGAGTGAAGGCATCAGTATCACTGAGTCCTCAGCAGCTCGGAGTACAGGTCCTCCCACAGGCCCCACTGTGGCTGTCTGGCCATGCTTCCTTCCAAAGCACCACAGCACCATGGGTACAAATCCTTCTGAGGCTTAAGGTACACCACTACCTGCTAAATGTCTTCTAATTTTTAATAAAAATGCTCATCTAAATATTTTCCTTCAGAAGGAAAATTCCAGAGGAATTGGGAAACATGTACATGATGGGAAGGAATTACCCTGCTCAAGCATACTAACTCTTCTGCATATGGGTAGCTCAAGGAGCAGTCTTCATTTCTATAAAAGCCAGCATAAAGCTCGCTATGGATTCACCAAGGATCAGGAAGAGATTAAGGTCTTCAAAACATCCAAAGATTAGCTATGGAGTGCTGGAACATTTCCACTCTGGAATTTCGCCACTATTCCTCTCCAAATAATTCATGATATTTGAACAACTGAAAAGTCACTTTGGGGAAAACCTCAATGTCACATCATCTCATGTCTCATGTGCTCCTACGTCCAGTCAAAGCACTGCAAAGATTTGATTCCTGCAATCATTTTGTGTTAAATTAATAAAGTCCCAGGTCTCTAAGGAGTTCTCAAGTCACTATGCTGCACACTTGCACAGACTTGGCAGAGTAAAACTAGGAACTGAGAAGAGAAAAAAAAAGCAATTTAGAAAGCAAGCTAGCAAATCACCTCTCATTTGAGTCAATAGCTTTACTAATTAGAGATCAGTGTTACTTCTTTTGGAATTGAGGGCTGAGGGTGGGCAGGGGCAGATGGGATGAACCTCAGCTATGTAAGGGTAGAGGGGTAAGTTCCCAAGAGGTCTCTGCATCAGCAAAGAGACTTGAATTAGAAAGTCCTACCATAACAATACTACTGTCTTCTTATACCCTGAACACAATCAACAATAGAATTAGAAACAAATTCCTAATATTTAATCTAGCCTCATTTAGGGTCATCAAGCTGAGTAAATAAACAGATTCTTTCTTCATAAAGCCTTTCCCATCTTTCCTGGCTGGAATACGGTGACACTGGCATCTGTACTTCTCTGAACTGGCAGGATGATAATCTGTGTTCATGGCTTCTTCTCTCCCCACATAGGCTAGAAATTCACAGAAAGCAGAAATCATGGCTTTTATCTTATTTTTTATTTTTTGAAGCAGAGTCTCACTCTGTCACCTGGGTTGGAGTGCAGTGGCATGATCTCAGCTCACTACAACCTCTGCCTCCCGGGTTCAAGTGATTCTCCTGCCTTAGCCTCCCAAGTAGCTGGAAGTACAGGCAAACACCACCACGCCTGGCTAATTTTTGTACTTTCAGTTGAGATGGGGTTTCATCATGTTGGCCAGGCTGGTCTCAAACTCCTGACCTCAGGTGATCCGCCTGCCTCGGCCTCCCAAAGTGCTGGGATTACAGGCGTGAGCCACCATGCCCAGGCCAAGCCACCGCGCCCAGCTTTGCATCTTTTACCACATTGGATAACATCTTCAGAAGTATGTTTTCTAAATGAATAATGGAAAAGAGCACTTTCCCTCCTACATTCTCCTCTAGTATCAAGTAACACGTACGTACATTTTTACCATTACCAAAGGCAATTCAATTGCTTCCAAATTGTACAGATACATCTCTCTCCCTGCTCCCCACATGTTAATGTACCTCTATTTATTCAACTAGTACATTCTGCTACAACCTTAAAAGAAAAATTTCAGCAGTTAGACAATATACATCTCTATATTTTGCCTATTTTCTGCTATGTTATTTCCCTAATAGTAAAATATTATAATTATTTAGGTTTAAGTAACTGAATTTCATTTGTAATCTATTATTTTGTGTTTTAAACAAATGCTATGTGACAGTTAATCTTATGTGTCAAATTGGCTATGCCACAGTACCCAGATATTTGGTCAAACACCAGTCTAGATGTTGCTGCCAGGTATTTATTAGATGAGATCAACATTTAAATCAGCAGACATTGAGAAAGGTGGACTACCCTTCATAATGTGGGTAGGCTTCATCCAATCAGTTGAAGACCATACAAGAAAACAGACTGAGATCCCTGGAGGAAGGGGGAATTCTATTACAAAACTACCTTCACTCAAGCTGCAACATCACTTCTTCCCTAGGTCTCCAGCTGGCTGTGCAGATTTCGGACTTGTCAGGACCCAAATTTTCCTGGGTAAGTTCCTTAAAATAAATTGTTCTCTCTGTCTCTGTTTTTCTCTCTTTCTTTCTCTCTCTCTCTCTACACACACACACACACACACACAAACACACACACACCCTATTTTCTGAAGAATGCTGTTTTAAATAAAGTCTATTGAAATCATAAAGTTAATATCATATAGGCTGATAAATTACTAGATCTATATCTAATATTTAGTACATTAGATATTAGAAAACCAGTAATTTGAACTGAAAGAATTAGAACTGTAAAATGATTATATTGATTTAAATTATTAAGAAGTTTATAACCTATACATGAAGGTATATAGTTTTTATCCCCACTTATCTCTTTAGAGCATATATTCTTTAAACTGTAGAACTCACAAAAAAAGGCAGTGTACTTAAGGTTTTGATAACAAGTAACACTAAAAACATTAAGTCTAAAATGTTCTATTCCAAAAAAAAGTCCTTCAATGAATGTGCTGAGCATATTTCACAGTCAGCTGCCTCAGCCACACAGAAGAAATCAGTGTTATTTCACTGAATTCCTGTGAAAAATAATTGTTACAACTTGACTGTTAAATTGTAAAAATAAGGAATAAAAATAAGGAAAGCCAAGAAGTAATGCACTAAAATACAGGACATGAAGTTGGGTACAGAAAAGAAATCTACTATGTTACTTTTTTATTTCCATTTTAAGTCATAAAAGGCAACAATCAAGAAACAAAAACACTGGCAGTGTGAGATCTTACTAGCTGCATCTTAAAAATCCACCTACTGCATTTGTATCTCAGTGAAATTTGTACTGGAATGTTCTCATTAAGGTCAATTTCTTAAGATATTGTTTAGCAACTTCCAAACCATATCCTGTCATCACTATATTATTAGTTTATGACAACTTGCATTTTGTTTTAAAAGATATTCTCATAAATATGCTATCTTTATATCACTCATTTGAGAAATAAACAAGTTGGTATTTCTTTTATGCATGATATATTCTTCGAAAGGAATTTTAATCCTGCCTCAATCAAAACTATCTTAAATAACAGAAACCTAATTTTAAAAATGCTGGCTTTGAACAGAAATCAGCATGTATCCAGTTACTTATTTATTAAAATAATAGTGTAGAAATCTTACCTGGGAACAATACTGCATAAAAATTACTAAGGTGTTAAAAATGACTGCATTATTGGAACGGCTGAACTTCGACTTATGTATCCTGTTTCACCAGTTTTAAGAATAAAAGGAATGATTGTTGTAACATTTTGACACATTAGATGTCATTACAAAACAACTGGGAACTTGCAGATGGAACACACAAACAGCATAAGCCTAGGCAATTACTGAGAAGCAATGAGCCTCAGCTGACAAAGCTGGATGCAGGCAGGACACAATAAATCATTACCCTTATTAACCCAACTCCAAAGTATTCATATTCACAGTATAATAATTAGCACCTCATGAGATTTCACACAAATGTTTTGCCTAACAACATCGCTGCTTCCAGTACTTTCATTCCAATAAAAATGCAGTTATCTAGTTTTAACCTATTAAATGCCTCATCGGATAATTCTGGCAACAGGCACAGTCTATGGAAATATAAACTTGATTCTGCACAGATTATGTACATACTAATCAATCAGGCAATGAACATTATGACCTTAGAAGCATCCATTTCCCTTAGTCAGGCACAGTGTAGATGTGGCTGTGCCATCTACCGATGCATTAGAGAGGCCATCTACTCACATGGCCTTGGTCATCCAGTTCATTGTTGGTGAGCTTCAGCTTGTCGAAGCTGATCACTTGTCTCATCCAAGTCTCCCCGGAGGCAGGCGAGTCTGGATGAATGTACACACGGGGTGGCACAGGCGAGTCAGCATTACCTGCCACCATCCATTTTGAGCTGTGGTAAACATACCTAGAAGGCAATGACCAGTCGTTCAGTATACTGTTTTTATCTTGGAATATCCAACTCAGTAGAATCAGACAAAATGTGTGCCTATTTTGTTTCAGGTTTAAAATAAATCAATTTCCTCTTTACACTAAAAATAAGATTTCAAGTGCTTTTCAAAACCATTCTGAGGCAGCAGTGGCCTACTGACAATTCAGACTAAGGGGCGTGTTAAGGTCTTAGTGAAAAATATGCATACTATCACCACCATAAATGCAAGCATATTCATTCTTATGAATGACACTTATTCACCCTAGACATTCCATCTCTGATATTTTCCACTTTTCTTCTGAATATTCCATTGACACAAAAAAACAAATAGCTTGTCAAGCTCACTTTTAAGTAAATCTCAAAAATACTTGAGAGTTACATTTTAAAATGCCCCGCTTCCTTCAAGATCATTTCTGATGTTAGACTATGTAAAGGCTTATGGAACAGACAGTAGAAAGGCAAGAGGAAATAGTCAGAAGTTCTAGAAACTTTTATTTTAATAGGAAAAAATGTTTTATCTGTTACCATTTGGTATTTTTTCTAATACTATGATACTATATATTGAGGACAAAGTATTCAGTTTAATTGGAAAATTTTGTATTATCATAAAATGTAGCCCCTTATTCATCTCCTATATTTCTTTCTTGATCCTTATATAAAATTCTTTCAAATCATTTTCAAATATTACTAATCAAAAAATAAATCAAACTTTGAAAATAATGGTATATCTAATTGATATTACTTTTCTAATTAGGAAACAAAACATCGTTTCTATTTCTTTACATGACAAATATATTGACTCACTAAGAATAATACATTTGAGTAACAATGCCTCAAGTGAGAAATATTAATATTTAACTATATTGAGACTACCATTTATTAATAATTTAAAATAAGCTAATTAAAAAACTAGAAACTAGTATAACAATGAAGAAAGAATTATTAAATTATATACTTACATATTTTCCTTCCATTTGTGTGTTAAGATTAGCATACAATTTAAAGCCATAATTTGCAAACAGTCTCAGAAAAGTCTACCTGTGTTATATACACATTTCTTTTTATAAGAGCATAAAATATTTTCAGAACGTCTCTGATGAGGCCCTTTGTTTCAATTCTTTGTCACATATTTCATTTTGGGCTCAATATGCCTTCTAGTCTTTCATTTCTTTTCTTGGGAAAACATATACAATCATAAAATTAGGGACACTCTTTTAGAAATCTTCCTTTAGGCCAGAGGCAGTGGCTCATGCCTGTAATCCCAGCACTTTGGGAGTCTAAGGTAGGCGGATCATGAGGTCAGGAGTTTGAGATCAGGCTGGTTAACACAGTGAAACCCCAGTCTCTACTAAAAATACAAAAAATTAGCTGGGTGTGGTGGCGAGCACCTGTAATCCCAGCTATTCGGGAGGCTGAGGCAGGAGAATGGTTTGAACCTGGGAGGTGGAGGTTGCAGTGAGCCGAGATCACGCCATTGTACTCCAGCCTGGGCAACAGAGCAAGACTCCATCTCAGAAAAAAAAAAAAGAAAGAAAGAAAAAGAAACCTTTTTCTTTTAATTGGTATGATGTAATTTCAATAAGTTCCTAATTGTGGGCTTTTGTGAATATTAATTTTACATTCTAATAAGTGACAATAATTTTTAACTTGACTAAATACCACTCAAACATTAGAAAATAAGCCAAATTTTTTCCTAATATTGCTGAAAACATTGATAAATGAAATGAAAATCTTAGAGATTCAAGAAAAATTACACTGTGGAAATGAACTGAGTTACTGCCAAAACAAATAGAGCAATATACTCTAACAAAACCTTGAAAAAGTATGCATTTTGAATAGTCAAAACTCCACACCCACTGACAGAATAAAAGCTACAAGTTACACATTCTTTGTAAAACATTCTAAATACAAATAGTACAAACAAATTTCTTCTTGGGAAGCAATATAAGTGAAAACAAATTATGTTTTACAATTTGATCTTTTAAAACCTGGCATCTTAATACTAATTTCTGAAATTTCTTTATTTCTATGAGAGTAAATTTGAATCAATTAAGTAAAATAAACCAACCAAAATGTAGGGAAGACATTGGGAAAATAAATAGGAGACAAACTTAGAAGAGAAAGGAATAATTATTAAGCTTATTAAGAATTATATTATCTTCCTCAGCACAAAACCCCATTTAGAATATGGGTTTTAAATCAAGTATATTTAAAGAATGAACTTTAATGTTTTCTAGCTTCTGTCATGTGGTAGATCATTTTAGCAAAACTCCCTAATGACTTATTTAATTACAATAATATAACTTATACACAAAACAAATAATAAGACTGTCTTTTTTATTACCCCTTTTTGTAGTATTCCATATGTCCATGTACTAATTAAAATCTGTGTACTTTTGATACCAGTAGGCTATTTCAAAAAAGTGACTCCTTAAATTGTTGAAGTGATAAAAACCAAATCTGATTTTGTTTAAAAACTTATTAAAAGCTCTGTCCCATATAACAACAAAAAGTGAGAAAGAAACGAAGACAAGCAAAATTTAAAACAGTATCTTCTAATCTTCCAAACACACAAAACTTCCTTATTTAAATGTTAATGTTTTTAGCTCTTCAGAAAAATATAAAGCATTGTCACTGAAAATTGCTGATTTGTTTTCTTGCAAAAAAAAAAGAGTAAAGATTGGTTTGAAACTGAAGAACGTGTATATTTTCAAAATTTACTTGATCTTTACATAAATATGTTCTCTTTCAAAATCCAAATATTAAAAGTTTTTAAAAGTTATAACACAAACCAAAAAAACAACAGAAAGGTAAAAATTTATTACCAGTTTAGTGATGTCTTAATATCACATAAATTAGAAGATTTTTATTTTTCTTACTTGTAGAAAACCTTAAATAATTTTCTGAAATTAAAAAAAAAGGCCTACCAACATTGATGGTTTTGTATGTAACAAGATAAAGGAAATTTACATGACCAAAAGATCACAAAGAAATTATGACTTTTCATTTAATATAATTTATATCTATAAACATTACATAACATTTCCTCTCA